>NC_137337.1:9375808-10625808 GCF_965287045.1 Carcharhinus amblyrhynchos
CTGGGTGGGTGACTGATAGCAGTTGACAGCGTTGGGAGCTCTGTCAACTTTCCCATTCAGCGAGTCCCCCATTGCTTACCGAATGAAAGCGCAGACAGAAATGGATGAAGTATTGAAGTGTGGTGTGAAGGATTGCAATTTTCATTGGACACATTTTGCTAATGTCATTTGAAAGTCTGCAATTTGCGAGCTGTCGGGAGCATTGAATCTGTTTGTCAAGGCTGGTTTCCTGAGTGTATGGATGGAGGCACTGGGGCAGCGAGAGAAACAGGAACGCAGATCAAAACACAAGCCTAGAAGTCACACTGTGCAAATACCAGCCTGTGAATGAGTAACGCATTTGCTTGCAATTCTGCCAGCCATTATTTCAGCAGAGGCTTATTTTAATAACTAACACTTGATGAAACTGCGGACAAATACAGAATACAAATGTTTCAAGCGCTCTCGTACTAATTTTCACAGGTTGCAGTTTTGGGTTGAGGAGGCAGGAGGGACAAGAAAAGACTTAGGGTGAAAATGCAAGGGAGAGGAAGAGAGAGAGAGAAGAAAGAATTGATTATAAAAGACTTCCTGGAGTAGATAACTATGATCTGTGGTGGCCCATGTCATTATACGGAAGGTGGCTTCCTGGGGCCAGCAATTGCTGCCAAAATTTATCCTGCAGCTCAGTTGGATTCCTAAATGATCTTTTCCCACTGGATTTTGCTGAATATTTTACCAGCAAAGGTATAGTGAATTTTAAATGGCTTGTAATCTCACAATGTGTAATTACATCATCACATCAACACAGAACAACTATCTGGCACTTCTAACTTCACTCAGAGTTAAAACACAGAATGTTTCCAACCCGTGCTAACTGAAAACAAAGTGTAACGCGATTAAAGATGTCGATATTCAAACTTTCAAATGCACTCATAGAGGCACGGAACGAGGCCATTCTTCCCATTGTGTCTGTGCTAGCTCCCTGAAAGAATGCTCTGACAGAGATGAGGGGAAATTACTCCTCTCAAAGAGTGGTGAGTCTATGGAATTCACTACCCTAGGGTGCGATGGACGCTCCCTAGGGTAGAGGGGGACAGATTTTTAATTAGCAATGGGTTTGAAGGACAATGGTGAACGGACACAAAAGTAGAGTTGAGGTCAAGATGAGGTCAGCCATGAATGTATTAAATGGCGGAGCAGGCTTGAGGGGCTGAATGGCCTACTCCTGTTCCTAGGTGGTAAAGAAGGCAAATGGTATGTTGGCCTTCATTATGAGAGTTTTCAAGTACAGGAGCAGGGATGTTCTTGTTGCAATTACACAGAGCCTTGGTGAAGCCACACCTCGTGTATTGTGTGCAGTATTGATCTCCCTTTCTGGGGAAGGATGTTCTTGCTCTTGAGGGAACGCAGTGAAGGTTTACCAGACTGATTCCGGGGATGGCGGGAGTGATGTATGAGGAGAGATTGACTGGGTTAGGAATGTTTTCACTGGAATTCAGACAAATGAGGAGGGGCTCTCATTGAGACTGATAAAACTGTAACAGGGCTGGACAGGGTAAATGCAGGGAGGATATTCTCGATGGTGGTGGGAGTCCGGATCCAGGGGTCACAGTCTGAGGATTCGGAGCAGACCATTTAGGACGGAGATGAGGAGACATTTCTTCACCCAAAGAGTGGTGAATTCGCAGGAAGTAGGTGATGCCAAAACATTGAATGTATTCAAGAGGTGCCTGGATAGAGCACTTGGGGCAAATGGAATCAAAGATTATGGGGAGAAAGCAGGATTAGGTTTTTGAGTTGGATGATCAGCCATGATTGCAATGAATAGTGGAGCAGTCTCAAAGGGCCAAATGGCCTCCTTCTGCTTCTATCTTCTATTAATCTTAATGTTCTTAAAAATTCAATTGATCCATTCCCTCGCTCTTCTCCCTTGCCTTTTATTTTACTTTTCCAAGTGGTTGTCCAATTTGCTTGTGAAGATGACAATTGTACAGATTTCTGTTCGCGTCTTTTCAAGCAGTGCATTCCAGATCTTAACAATTCATTGCAACTCATTCCCCTTCGGTTCAACAGTAATCCTGCCCTCCCAGTACTGACTACCCTCCCTGTATCAATAGATTTTCCCTTATATACTCTATCAAAAGCCCTCATGATTTTGAAATCCCTTTAGACACACAGATGATACAGAAACATAGAAACTGGGAACAGGAGTAGGCCATTTGGCCCAAGAGCCTGCTCCGCCATTCATTTTGATCATGGCTGATCATTGAATTCAATATCCTGATCCCGCCTTCCCCCCATATCCCTTGATCCCTTTAACCCCAAGAGCGATATCTAAGTTCTTCTTGAAATCAGACAATGTTTTGGTCTCAACTACAATCTGTGGTAATGAATTCCACACATTCTGGGTGAAAAAATTTCACTTCACCTCGGTTTTAAAAGGTTTCACCCTTTATCCTCAAACCGTGACCCCTAGTTCTGGACTCCCTCACCATTGGGAACATTCTTCCTGAATCTATTCTGCCTAATCTTGTTAGAATTTTATAAATTTCTATGAGATCCCCTCTCACTCTTCTAATGAACATACCCCTTACTGACTCCAGTCTCTCCTCATATGACAATGGGGAGTGCCACTCTCCTCAGGTGACTGAAGGGGAGAACAGTGGGTCTTTTCCAATGGGGAGTTCAGGAGAAACTTCTTCAGACGGAGAAAGCTTAGAACGTGAAACTCACCGGCTGGAATCTTACCGCCGTTCACACCGGTGGGATTTTCCCATCCCGCCGTAGGGAACAGAGATTTGGCTGGCCACCAAATTCTCCGGCCTCGCTGCAGCGGGAGCATGGTGGGGACAGCTGGTAAGACTGCAGCCACTGCCGCAGAGAATAGTTGAGAATAGACGCCCTTAGGGGAAAGCCGGACAACAGACGAGGATAAAAGGGGCAGGAGGTTGGGCTGATGGTGTTCAATGAAGAGTAATGGGAGGAAGCTCATATGGAGCTGAAGTCAAAGCATGGGACAATTGGGATGAATGTGTCACTTCAATGTAATTCTATGTAACTTAACTGAAGTATTTGATATAATTGCCTCAGTGAGTAACTAATAGGATTGCATAGCTCAGATATGGTACAGAAGGAGGCCACTTGGCTCATCGAGCCTGCACCGGCAGCAATCCCTCCCAGGCCCCACTCCTGCAACCCCATGTGTCTACCCTATCGATCCCCCTGCCACTAGGGGGCAATTTAGCGTGGCCAATCCACATAACCCGCACATCTTTGGATTGTGGGGGGAAACCAGAGCACCCAGAGGAAACCCACGCCGGCACTGGGAGAACGTGCAGACTCCACACCAGACAGTGACCTGAGACCAGAATAGAACCCAGGACCCTGGCACTGTGAGGCAGCAGTGCTAACCACTGTGCCACTTGTGGGTCACTTTCCACGATGAAGCCTTGTTGGAACACATTTTGCTGCAAATTATTTTTTAATCAATTTGCCCCGGGGCTTCAAAAACTGTTTTGTCTTCTCCCCTTAAAGTGAAGGTGGGTAGCTCTTCAACAGCACCTCTTAGACCTCGCTGACTCTCATCCATTCCACCGTGATGCCATTGCCCCTTGGTTAAATTCTGGAAAGCGCTTGGACAGTCAACTTCTCCCATCAAGACTTTTTCAGCATTGACAGATCTCAGAATATGTGGAGGATACATCAAATGCACTTGCACCTACATTCCGTGTTAGCATTCTAAATGGACAGAGTGGCCGCTTCATCCACCACCTTAGACGTCCACTCCCCTCACCACCAACACACAGCGGCAGCACGGCATGCTTGTCTTCATCAGCCGGGGCATTAAGTTTAAAGATTGGCAAGTCAAGTTGCAGCTTTATAGAACATCCGTTAGGCCGCACTTGGAATATAATGTTCAATTCTAGTCGCTATATTAGCAGGTATGGAGACTATGGAGAGGGTACAGAAAAGATTCACCAGGATGTTGCCTGGTATGGAGGTGCATTAGCTATGAGGAGAGGTTGGAGAAGCTTGGTTTGTTCTCACTAGAGCGACAGAGGTCGAGGGGAGACCTGATAGAAATGAGAATCATGGACAAACTGGATAGTCAGAATGTATTTCCCAGGGTGAAAGAGTCAATTACTAGAGGGCATAGGTTTAAGGTGCGAGGGGCAAGGTTTATTTGGTATCACAAGCTTTTGGAGCATTGCCCCTTTTGGTGAGTGCAGGATTTGTTCTACAAACAGGGCATATATAGACACAAACTCAATTACAAGATAATGGTTGGAATATGAGTCTTAATAGATAATTTGAGGCATTGTGAGACTACTTACTGTTTAAATCTGAGTCAATGTATCGTTGTTCGTTTTGGTTTTACCTCTGGGGTTTCAGAGTGGTGTTTGATTTGGTTGATTGACTGAGGCAGAGTCCTGTGAATGAGCAGATCGTAACTTGCAGGGAAAATACATAGTTCTCATTTTGTTTTAAAACAGTCAGTTTTTGCTTGACCCTGAAAGAAGCAAAATGTCTTTCTGTCTCTCTCTCTCTCTCTGGAGGCTGCTGTTTGGGACTATCAGAAGCTACGTGTCTCTCTGTCTCTCTCTCTCCAAAGATGTCCAAAAAGTTGTAGGACTGCTAACGAGTACAAGCATGTAAGCCTGTGTGTCGCTAACTGAATTGGAAGAAGAGTTTAAGTCTATAAGACGAATATTGATTGAATTGGAACTACTAGAGATAGATTAGCAGTTAAGAACTGTATCTCGTCACATGTAAGTATTTCAATTAATTGAAGTTAAGCTAATTAATTCCTTATAGTTAAACAGTAATGTTAAAAAGTTTATTTTAATAAATTCTTCCTAGTGTGTCAGTAGACTCACACCTGGAGTGAAATGATTTATCCTCACACTAATGCCAAAATAGAAAAAAATTATTACCGTCTAGTCAAGCTTCATAACATACTTTAGGGTTTCTGATAAATAAGAAAGTTATTTTCTCATCTTCTCAAGGGCAATAAAGAATAGGCAACAAATTCTGACCTTGCCAGTGATGCCCACATGCTGTAAAAGAATAAATAAGCAATAAGTTTGTGTTGACTTCACCAAATGCTAATTCATGAAGGCACTTCATCATGTCATTCTGAATTATCTGGTTGACTCAGCTGCCTAATCCACCCTGGATTAAAGAAATAGACATAATACACAGCCAAAGACTGCGCTGCAAAGACATTGCAGTAAAGAGGTCAAGCTTGTACACAGAAATACCTGTCGATGTTAACAGAATTGCTTCTAGAGATAGAATCACTTTTCAAAGGAACCCACCGTGGGGCCCGCACGACCGTGATATATTCCTGAAGCACTCTGGAGGTTTTACTGGAGAACATGATTATACTCCGCAGGTGAAGCGCTGCCTTTGAAATTCAGAGTAAACACTCTGGAGAATCAGGCTGTAGCAACCCTCTGAGTTCATTGCTCTAAGATTAAAATGGTTGTCCTTTCTCGTCTCGCCTTTGGCTGAGCAGCCCATTGGGAGGTCCAGCAAGGTGCTGACTCTGTTCAACCTGCTGCACCCACCTCAACTCTACACTGAACCCAGCTGGAATTTTGGATCAAAAGGAAAGTAATGTTTGAACTTTCAAGGCGTTTAGGAATCAAATCTCATCGTGAGCAGATATGAATCTACTCACTGAGGGAAGGGTGAAATCCAATTTCATATCCGACCTTTGTTCTTAACCAGATAGCAAAGGAAATAATGGACATCAACAAGGACGCAGGTGTCAGAGAAAGTTACAAAGAGCAAAAGATAAAGTATCTCTAATCTCGGTCACACGTCTTATAGATTCAGTAGCACATATATAGGCCATTCCATACGTGGGACAGCATGGTGCTACAGTGGTTAGCACTACTGCTTCACAGCACCAGGGACCCAGGTTTGATTCCAGCCTCGGGTCACTGTCTGTGTGGTGTTCGCACATTCTCCCTGTGTCTGGATGGGTTTCCTCCGGGTGCTCCAGTTTCCTCCCACAGTGCAAAGATGTGCCAGTTAGGTGGATTGCCCATGCTAAGTTGCCCCTCAGTGCCCCAATTTGTGCAGGTTAGTTGGGTTCACCATGATAAATGTGCAGGGATAGTGGGGACATGTCCGAGGGGCCAGTAATTGGGCCATAGGCATAGTCAGTCAGCCAGGGGCTGGCCAGTGATCGAGTTGCCCAATGATCAGGAGGCTGGCAGTGCGGGGCTACTGGGCATTTGGCAGTCTTGGCACTGACAGATCAGCACACGCGCAGTGGCCCACTCAGAGCTATGCTGCCGGCCTCTCCAGCGGGAATAGGCCCCACCCACAGCTTTTAGCATCATTCACACTAGTCCACTCTAGTACACTAGGAAGGTGGCACGGTAGCACAGTGGTTAGCACTGCTGTTTCACACTCCAGGGTCCTGGGTTCGATTCCTGGCTTAGGTCACTGTCTGTGTGGAGTTTGCACATTCTCCTCATGTCGGTGTGGGTTTCCTCCGGGTGCTCCGGTTTCCTCCCACAATCCAAAGATGTGCTGGTTAGGTTGATCAGCCATGCTAAAATTTCCCCTTAGTGTCCTTAGATGTGTAGGTTAGAGGGATTAGCGGGTAAAGATGTAGGGATATGGGGGTAGGGCCTGGATAGGATTGCAGTTGGTGCAGAATTGACGGGCCAAATGGCCTCTTTCTGCACTGTAGGGTTCTATGATTCACTCTGCAGGACACAGAATGTGGGAGATTCTATTTGAAACTCCTGTTGAAAAAAAAACAGAGGGATTTACTCCAGTTTTTATGCAAATTTGGCACTATTAGAATTTTTTTGGGAGAATATCCCATCCCACCCCCCCACAAAACACCCTCTCCTTTCCTTTGGTTTGCTTTGTCTGTATGGCATGCAAGAAACAATACTTTTCCCTGTATACTCACACATGTGACAATAATAAATCGAATCCAATCGAATTAAAAATCATGTTTCGTTTGCGTGCTTGTGTTTCGTGTGGGAGTGCTGTGCCATGTCGTTCAGGCAGAAGGAACATACGTGCCCCAGTGCCAACTGTTTTGTGTCTGTTATGGGGAAACGGGTGGGAGGGAGGGCAGGGTTCAGAGAGTTGATGAAGTCGGCCAAATGGAACAGATGCAGTTGCAAATTCCCTTTTTATTTATAATGTGCAGCTCCCCAATCAGTATCAGTGCTGAATTCAAGAGTTTATACTGAGCCATAACATTTACAGGCAAGAAGGCCACCCTTAAGGCCAAAGTAACTCTGCTTGTGTTAACTCTTCAACTAAGAATATTTACACTAACCCAGTTCCCTTCAGTTTTCCCGGTATCCTTGAATATTCTTTCTTTTCAAACACTTATCCTATTCCCTTCCAACCCACGTTAAGCGTACCTTCTTCAATAGTCACTTGAGGTTAAAGGATTCTCAAGGTGCCTCGAGGCCTCCTGTTGATCCGGTGATACCCCAGAGTCTGTGCCTCACGTTCTCTGCCAAAGCGCCCAGCAGTCGAACCAATTTTCTACTGCTCGCTTCCTCGAAACCGTTCACCATTTTGAAAACTTGACCTGCCCCCTTCCAGTGAGGGAACACTCAGACGTTTGAGGCGCTCGTGATGGCTTCCACACTTCGTCACGGGGGCGTCAGCCAAGTGACGTTCTCGGTGTCCTTTCCCAGCAATAAATACAAAGTGGGGTGGCACAGTGGTGAGCGCTGCTGCCTCACAGCACCAGGGATCCCAAGTTCAACTCTGGCCTCGGGTGGCGGTCTGTGTGGAGTTTGCGCTTTCTCCCCGTGGGTTTCCTCCGGGTGCGCCGGTTTCCTCCCGCAGCGCAAAGATGTACAGGTTAGGTTGATAGGTCATGGAAAATGCCCCTCGGTGTCAGGAGGATTAGGAGAGTAAATATCTGGTGTTACCGATACAGAACAGTACCTGAGTGGGATTATTTGGTGAAAGGAATCATAGAACAATACAGTGCGGAAAGGGGCCCTTCGGCCCATCGAGTCTGCACCGAACACAATCCCACCCAGGCCCTACCCCCATATCCCTACACATTATACCCACTAATCCCTCTAACCTACACATCCCTGGACACTAAGAAGCAATTTCTTAGCATGGCCAATCAACCTAACCCGCACATCTTTGGACTGTGGGAGGAAACCAGAGCGCCCAGAGGAAACCCACGCAGACACGAGGGGAATGTGCAAACTCCACACAGACGATGATCCGAGCCGGGAATCGAACACAGGGCCCTAGAGCTGTGAAGCAGCAGTGCTCACCACTGTGCTACCGTGCCACTCACTGTTGTCGGTGCAGGCTCAGTGGGCCAAATGACCTCCTTCTGCACTGTAGATTCTATGATGTCCTTCCTACCATGATATTCCCAACATTGTAAACATTACTCTAATCGTGGCCCTAAGCACAGAATCACACAATTGTAATGGCTCAGAATGAGGCCATTTGGCCCATTGAGCCTGCAACGATAGTAATCGTGTCCGCACTTGTTCTTCAAATGAACATCGTGATTTAGTGCCTTTTCCCCATCCCCCTGCATAACAAGTAATCATCTAATGCCCTCTTTAGTGCTTTCCACTGAAGCTGTCTCCACCACAATTGCCGGTGGAACGTTCCTGACCACAACCGCTCGCTGTGTGAAAAAGTTCTTTCTCACATCACATTTGCGTCTTTTGCAAACCACTTTAAATCACTTTAAACGAGCTCTCCTCTCGAAACATTGGCTCCAGTCTCTCTCCACAGATGCTGCCAGACCTGCTGAGATTTTCCAGCATTTTCTGTTTTTTGTTTCAGATTCCAGCATCCGCAGTATCTTGCTTTTGTTTTATGTTAAATCTATGCCCTCTCGTTCTTTTACAAGCGGGAGAAATTTCTCCCTGGATAAAAGCAAATTACTGCGAATGCCGGAATCTGAAACCAAAACGCTGGAAAATGTCAGCAGGTCTGAACAAAAACAAAGAATAAAGAAAATGACAGCACAGGAACAGGCCCTTCGGCCCTCCAAGCCTACACCGACCATACTGCCCGACTTAACTAAAACCCCCTACCCTTTTGGGGACCACGTTCCTCTATTCCCATCCTATTCACGTATTTGTCAAGGCGTCCCTTAAAAGTCATTGCTGTATCCGTTTCCAGTACATTTCCCAGCAACGAGTTCCAGGCACCCACTGTCTCTGTGTAAAAAATCTGCCTCGTATATCTCCTTTAAATCTTGCCCCTCGCACCTTAAACCTGTGCCCCCTAATAATTGACTCTCCCACCCTGGGAAAAAGCTTCTGACTCTTCTCTCTGTCCATGCCTCTCTTTATCTTGTAGACAAAGCTTTGACAAAGGGTTATCTGGACTCAAAACGTCAGCTCTTTCCTCTCCTTACAGAGGCTGCCAGACCTGCTGAGATTTTCCAGCGTTTTCTCTTTTGGAAGCAGTTTCTCCCTCCAAGGAGAACATTCCCAATCTCTCCGCTCTATCCTCATTACTGAAATGGTGTACACAAATTTTGAACATTAACTGCTTGCTTCATGGTGAGACGGTTTGATGTTTTTGTGTTAATTTTCATAAAACTCACAGTCCCATTTTCCCTTAAAAGTCAACGGTGGCTCATTTGTTGGCATTCGCGCCTCTCTGTCCAAAGGCTGTGGATTTAAGTCCCACTCAAGGTTTGGAACACAAAGGGTCTAAGCTCACACTCTACTGAGGGAGTACTGGACTGGCAGAGATGCTGTTGTTCAGGTGAAACCAAGTCCTGAATGCCCTCACACAGGGATGTGGAATGATCCCATGGTACTGTCTTGAAGAAGAACAACGGAGTTCTTCCAGCATCCAGATCAGTATTTATTCCTTGATCGATGTTGCAAAATAACAGGATATTGGGTCATCGTCACACTGGTGCCTGCGGGAGTTCCCTGTGCGCAAATTAGCCACTGCGTTTGCTACATTACAGCAGTGGTCACCCTCTCAAAAAGTACTCCATTGACAGTCGAGCATTTTAGAATGTGCCATGATGGTGAATGGCACCATATAAACGCGAGGCTTTAGGCCAGGAATTTTCAGTCCCACCCATGCCGGGAATCATCATGGGCTGGGTGGAAAATATGACGGACCATAGAGTCATAGAGGTTTACAGCATGGAAACAGGCCCTTCGGCCCAACCTGTCCATGCCACCCATTTTTTCATCACTTAGCTAGTCCCAATTGCTCGCATTTGACCCATATCCTCCATACCCATCGTACCCGTGTGACTGTCTAAATGCTTTTCAAAAGACAAAATTGTACCCACCTCTACGACTACCTCTGGAAGCTCGTTCCAGACACTCATCACCCCCTGTGAAAAAATTGGCCCCCTGGATCCTGTTGTATCTCTCCCCTCTCACCTTAAACCTGTGCCCTCTAGTTTTAAACTTCCCTTTCTTTGGGAAAGGATGTTGACTATCTAGCTGATCTGTGCTCCTCATTAATTTGTAGACCGTTATAAGATCAGCCTGTAAACCTTCTACGCTCTAGGGAAAAAAGTCCCAGTCTATCCAGCCTCTCCTTGTAACTCAAGCCATCAAGTCCTGGTAGCATCCTAGTAAATCTTTCCTGCATTCTTTCTAGTTTAATAATATCCTTTTATAATAAGGTGAGCAGAATTGTACACAGTATTCCACGTATGGCCTTACCAATATCTTGTGCAACTTCAACAAGATGCCCCGGCTCCTGACGCGAAGGTCTATTGTGCAGGAATGCTATGGGATCGGGATTTAACCTTTTCTACCTGACAGTTCCATCACCCCGGCTGTTCTAGCTGTGTTCAATTCTGGGTGCCCCGCTGCAGGAGGTGGTGTGTAAGACCCCACAGCACTCGTTAAAGAAGAACAGGAAGCTGTCCTGATGGTCTCGGTAAACACTCCCACCTCGACCAACAACACTTGCAGTGCCTTTATTGGCCATTGACGATGGTGAGTGGGATCTTGCTGTGCATTTGCACCGGCTGCTGCATTTTCCCATGGTAATAGTTAGTGGAATTGATTGCATTCTTTGGGGTGTGTGCACGTGCATGATTTGAAAATGTTAGTCCTCTTTTTATTCATTTTTGGGCCAGCATTTATTGCCCATCCCTAGTTGCCCCTGCGAAGATGGAGGTGAGCTGCCTTCTTGAATCGCTGATCCAACTGAGTGACTCACTGGGCCATATCAGAGGGCAGTTGAGAGTCAATGACATTTCTGTGGCTCTGGAGTCACTTGTAGGCCAGAACAGGTAAGAACGACAGATTTCTTTCTCTAAGGGACATTAAAGTGTATTTATTAATCACAAGTAGGCTTACATTAACACTGCAGTGAAGTTACTGTGAAAATCCCCTAGTCGCCACACTTTGGCACCTAATCAGGTATACTGAGGGAGAATTTAGCATGGTCAATGCACCTAACCAGTGCATCTTTCAACTATGGGAGGAAATCGGAGCACCCAGAGGAAACCCATGCAGACACGGGGAGAACGTGCAGACTCCACACAGACAGTGACCCAAGCCTGGAATTGAAACCAGGTCCCTGGCGCTATGAAACAGCTGTGCTAACCACTGTGCCACCACGCTGCCAAGTGAACAAGATGGGTTTTTGCGACAATCGACAATGGTTTCATGGTCATCAGTAGATTCTTAATTCCAGATTTTGTTTTAACTCAATTCAAATTCCATCATCTGCCGTGGTGGGATTCGAACCCAGGTCCCCGGAACATTAGCTGATTTCTGGATTAATAGTCCAGTGATAATACCACTAGGCCATCGCCATCCTATTGCACTTTTTCCCTTACTCTGCCCAGCAAACGCATAAAATCAGCAGACATTGGAAACACTGGGCAGCTCAGTTGGCACCTGGAGAGAGAGAAGCGGAGTAGGAGGGTGGATTTCATGGGATGACCTGGCTCCTCCAAGGTCCCCACCCTCTCACCCTCTACCCACCCCACGCCCACGTGCACACCCCTCCCCCACTACGCCCAGGTAAGCTTTAGGGTAGGGGAAATCCCACAGCCTGGAGACAGCTGCTTGCCAATCAGAGGGTAGCATTCTCCAGTACTGGCAGCATCACTGGGTGGTCAGGCTATCTGATTTGATTTATTATTCTCACTTGTATTAACGTACAGTGAGAAGTATTGTTTCTCGTGTGCTATAGAGACAAAACATACCGTTCATAGAGAAAGAAAGAGAGGGTGCAGAATGTAGTGTTACAGTCACAGCTAGGGTGTAGAGAAAGATCAACTTAATGCAAGGTAAGTCCATTCAAAAGTCTGACAGCAGCAGGGAAGAAGCTGTACTTAAGTCGGTTGGTACATGACCTCAGACTTTTGTATCTTTTTCCCAAAGGAAGAAGGTGGAAGAGAGAATGTCCGGGGTGCGTGGAGTCCTTAATTATACTGGCTGCTTTGCTGAGGCAGTGGGAAGTGTAGACAGAGTCAATGGATGGGAGGCTGGTTTGTGTGATGGATTGGGCTACATTCATGATGTTTTGTAGTTCCCAGCGGTCTTGGGCAGAGCAGGAGCCCGTACCAAGCTGTGGTACAACCAGAAAGAACGCTTTCTCTGGTGCATCCATAAAAGTTGGTGAGAGTTGTAGCTGACATACCAAATTTCCTTAGTCTTCTGAGAAAGTAGAGGTGTTGTTGGGTTTTCTTAACGAAAGCATCAGCATGGGGGGGACCAGAACAGGTTGTTGGTGATCTGGACACCTAAAAACGTGAAGCTCTCGACCCTTTCTACTTCATCCCCGTTGCTGTAGACAGACGCTTCCTGATGTTGATGAATCTCTTTCGTTTTGTTGACATGGAGGGAGAGATTATTGTTGCCGCACCAGTTCACCAGACTCTCTGTCTCACTCCTATACTCTTCATTATTTGAGATCCAACCCACTACGGTGGTGTCGTCAGCAAACCTGAAAATCGAATTTTCGATGGAACATTCTTAAATTTGCAAAACACGGTCTGGAATCCACAGAATTGTGGATTGAGTTTTATAATTAAAAACAACCATGCGACCATGTGATTTCTGCGGCATTTAGAATGCAAAAATGTGGAAAATTAAACTCTGTAATTTATCCAAGTGTTGAATGCTACATGATTTATTTTGCACTCTGTACGTTGCCCAACTTTGACTCATTCCTTTGTGCCATCTCTAAAACAGGAGACTGGGTGCATTATCACAACATAATATCAGGTCTCATGCAACATCTAACCAGGATTATATTTTTCTGTGTCAGGTTCACTGCTCAGAGCTGTGAAGCTCCCTCTCCCATGGTTAGTAGCATTGCTTCTCAGGAACCTTTGCAGAATTAAACTGGAACGGATGCAAGAAAGATTTACAAAGATGGGACTTTTTTCCCCTGGAGAGTAGAAGGATGAAGGGTGTTCTTACAGAGGTGTATAAAATCATGAGTAGTATAGATAAGGTGAAAAACCAAGGTCTTTTTCTCAGGGTAGGGGGAGTCCAAAACTAGCATGGGTTTAAACCTGTTGGGCTTTAACCTGATGTTGTGAGACTTCTTACCATGCCCACCCCAGTCCAATGCCAGCATCTTGACATCATGTTTCTCTCTATGACTCTATTCATGTCAATATTCACTCTGTTAGATAGAAAGAGTTTAGTTTGCGAGGTTCCATTCCTGAACTGCACAGGGCCAAAGTGCAAATTTCAGTATCGATCGTGTAGTGATATAACTACCCCACCCCCTCATTCGCACCCACACCGCATCTCTGACCCCCATCAGCAACCTCTGCCTCTGAGCGGGGATCCATGCTGAAAGTGAAGCCTTTTATCCTAATGAAATAATGTGTGGCCTGGCTGAGTGACAGGATTATAATCTACAGCTGGTTTTGGGCTAATTCTGCTCAATTCTGGATGTGCCTACAAGCTCAAGCCATCAAGGGAACTTAAGTACATCCATTGGAAGTCTCAGAGCATCTGTTATTCAATGTAATATTTGCCTCCGCTGATGAAAAATACTGTTTCAGTCTGATTTGAATAATAAAGTGAAGGGAGCCAAGAGGGCTTTTAATTCTAGTCAGCAGCACAGTGGGCGTCTGATATTAGGAAAGCAAAATCACAGGGAAGGAGGCTGATGTCAGATTGTATTGATCAGATGTACGAGACGCTGTAATGTTGAAGGAAGTTTGCTGCATCTTGGAGTGTCAGTCATTAAGTGCATCTTACAAGTGACTGTTATAGTTGGGCTCACAGCCTGCCTTATTCCGGGCTGGCATACTTCAGAACCTCATCACTCTCAAACATCGGTCCATGTTGAAGGTGTGGGCGATGGCCTAGTGGTATTATCGCTAGGCTATTAATCCAGAAACCCAGCTAATGTTCTGGGCACCCGGGTTCGAATCCCGCCACGGCAAATAGTGGAAATTGAATTCAATCGAAAAAGAAAAGCTCTGGAATTAAGAATCTGCTGATGACCACGAAACCATTGTGGGGAAAACCCATCTGGTGGCACAATGGGTAGTACTGCTGCCTCATACTGCCAGGGACCTGAGTTCGATTCCCGGCTTGGATCACTTTGCGGAGTCTGCATGTTCTTCCTGATTCCTTCAGAGAAGGAAATCTGCCATCCTTACCTGCTCTGGTCTACATGTGACTCCAGAGTTACCGCAATGTGGTTGACTCTCAACTGCCCCCTGGACAAGGGCAACTCAGGATGGGCAATAAATGCTGGCTCAGCCAGCAATGCCCATGTGCCAAGAATGCATTTTTAAAGATCCTCTTCCCCTACTTGAGCTCACATTTTCCTTCTCTTCGCAGTTTCTGAGGTAGAGAGAGCAGGCAAGAAATAGAAAGGGTGTGTGTTGGGGTGATTTGGGGGGTGGGGATGGAATGAGAAAATGGAGCTGCACCCATCCAGGCAAGTATCCCATCACACTCCTGACTTGTACCTTGTAGATGGTGGATAGACTTTGGGGAGTCAGGAAGTGAGTTATTCACCGCAGTATTCCTAGCTTAATTGCCCCTTAGCACCTGGGAGATCCATAGAGTAAATATGTGGGGTTACGGGGATAGAGTAAGAACATAAGAACATAAGAAATAGGAGCAGGAGTAGGCCATCTAGCCCTTCGAGCCTGCCCCGCCATTCAATAAGATCATGGCTGATCTGTCGTGGCTCAGTTCCACATTCCCGCCCTCTCCCCATAACCCTTAATCCCCTCTCTTATCAAAAACCTAAAAACCCGCGTCTTAAAAATATTTAGCGAGGCAGCCTCCACCACCTCAACGGGCAGAGAATTCCAGAGATTCACCACCCTTTGAGTGAAGAAGTTCCTCCTCAACTCCATTCTAAACCGCCCCCCCTTTATCCTGAGGCTGTGCCCTCTAGTCCTACTGTCCTTTCTGAGCGGGAAGAGCCTCTCCACCTCTATCCTATCCATCCCATTCAACATCTTATACGTCTCAATGAGATCTCCCCTCATTCTTCTAAACTCTAACGAGTACAAGCCTAGTTTATACAGCCTCTCCTCATAGCTCAATTCCCTCAACTCCGGTATCAGCCTAGTAAACCTCCTCTGCACTCCCTCCAAGGCCAAAATATCCTTGCGTAAGTGCGGCGACCAAAACTGCACACAGTACTCCAGCTGCGGCCTCACCAATGCCCTATACAGCTGCAGCAAGACCTCCCTACTTTTATATTCAATCCCCCTCGCTATGAAGGCCAGCATCCCATTCGCCTTCCTGACCACCTGCTGCACCTGCAAGCTGGGTTTCTGCCACTCATGCACAAGGACCCCGAGGTCCCTCTGCACCATCGCCTGCTGCAGTTTTTCACCACGTAAGTAATAGTCCTTCCTACCATTATTCCTACCAAAGTGGACAACCTCACATTTGCCACATTTGAGTATTGTGTGGGGTTGTAGTTGGAGCTGACTTGATGGGCCAAATGGCCTATACTGTTGGGAATCTATGAACAGCTCAAATACGATATGCAACTTGACAAAATAAAGGGAGAAAGAAATGATGGGAGTTTAACAACTTGAAGTAGAATTGAAGATTTAAAATGAGTCTCTGAGAATGTGTATCTCCCGCTGGTGATGTCCTTGTGTTGACACAGGCAATGACCGGGTATCAAATGGTGCATCCAGCAGTGAAAGGATTAAAGCCGCATCGATAGATTGTTCTTGGGACATGAGAACATTGCCGCGGGGTTAACGTCAATGAAATTGTTATTTATAATGTCCAGTCAGCTCCCATTGACCTTTCAGTCAACCTCACCCGGGCGCACTGAGACACAACTCCCATTTGTTTAGCGGTAATTGCCAAGAGAAAGAAGCCATCCTCTTGTTTCCCAGGAGAGCTCAGCAGAGGGAGAGTGGAGTAAAACATTTTTACCAGAGATTATTCTGTTGACAGTTCGAAATGGCTTGCCGCAGCAGATGAAGCCAAGCTCCCATCCAATAACTCTTGGCTGGGTAGACTAATTCTGCTGATAGTATCGGGTGTCTAGACGGCAAGGTGAGGTAACAGCATACTGTGCTCAGCTCAGTTTCAGTTTATTGTAAGGATAGAAGTGTCGAAGGAGACAAGCAGTGAAACAATATACAAGAATAAAATACTCAGGGGGGGGGACTGGAAATCTATAATGAAAACAAAACTCTGGAAATTCCCAGCAGCTCATTCAGCACCTGCAGTGAGAGTAACAGTGTCAACGGCCTTTCGTCACAACTGGATAACATTTGAGGTGGACTAGTCATCAACTTCAGCAGGCGTAGTGAAGAATATACCCCTGTCTATATCAACGGGGATGAAGTAGAAATGGTCAAGAGCTTCAGGTTTTTAGGTGTCCAGATCACCAACTACCTGTCCTGGTTCCCCCCCATGCTGACACTATAGTTAAGAAATCCCACCAATGCCTCTACCTTCTTAGAAGACTAAGGAAATTTGGCATGTCAGCTATGACTCAAACCAACTTTTACAGATGCTCCATAACAAAGCATTCTTTCTAGTTGTATCACAGCTTGGTACGGCTCCTGCTCTGCCCAAGACCACAAGAAACTACAAAAGGTTGTGAACGTAGCCCAGTCCATCACGCAAACCAGCCTCTCACCCACTGACTCTGTCTACACTTCCCGCTACCTGGGAAAAGCACACAGCATAATTATGGACTCTATGCAACCTGGACATTCTCTCTTCCATCTTCTTCTGTCAGGAAAAAGATACAAAGGCCTGAGCTCACATACCAACCAACTCAAGAACAGCTTCTTCCCTGCTGCTATCAGACTTTTGAATGGATCTATTTTGCACTAAGTTGATCTTTCTCTACACCACTGTAACACTACATTCTGCACTCTCTCCTCTCCTTCTCTATGTATGGTGTGCTTTGTCTGTACAGCACGTAAGAAACAATACTTTTCACTGTATACTAATACATGTGACAATAATAAATTAAATCAATTTAAATCAAATCATTTGAGATGACTAGACTCTCAACGAGCAGAGAGATGGGGAGGAGGGACAGGAAGAAATGGGAAGGTCTATGATAAGTGGAAAGGCAGAGATGTTGAATGATAAAACAGATGACAGTGAAAAGGAAAAGCGGGGTGGGGTAAAGTGACAATAAAGGGACAAGGGATGTGTCGAGCGGAGGTATAGTGGGGAAAGTAGAATCATCACCAACAACTGTCGTCTGAAAAAATGGAGAAAAGACTTTGATCTGAAGTTATTAACGCCAGGTGGCACAGGAGCACAGTGGTTAGCACTGCTGCTTCACAGCTCCAGGGATCTGTGTTTGCTTCCCAGTTCAGGTCACTGTCTGTGTGGAGTTTGCACATTCTCCTCATCTCTGCGTGGGTTTCCTCCGGATGCTCCGGTTTCCTCCCACAGTCCAAAGATACGCGGGTTAGATTGATTGGCCACACTAAATAAAAAAATTGCCTCGTAGCAGGTTAGAGGGATTAGCGAGAAAAATATGTAGGGATATAGGGGTAGAGCCTGGGTGGGATTGTGGTTGGTACAGACTCGATGGGCCAAATGGCCTTTTTCTGCACTGTAGGGTTCTATGATTCTATGATTCTCCCCCCGTGTCTGCGTGGGTTTCCTCCGGGTGCTCCGGTTTCCTCCCACAGTCTGAAAGACATGCTGGTTAGGTGCATTGACCCAAACAGATGCTGGAGTGTGGCGACTAGGGGAATTTCACAGTGACTTCATTGCAGTGTTAATGTAAGCCTTCCTTCTGACTAATGAATAAAATAAACAGTGCTGAGACTGGAAGTAATGTCATGAGACAGCTGCTACTGCAAACTGCAAACCTGATGCTGGAGATTTTTTTTATTCATTCATGGTATGTCTCCATCGCTGGCTGGGCCAGCATTCATTGCCCATCCCTAATCGCCCTTGAACTGAATGCTTGCTAGGCCATTTAAGAGTCTAAGGTCACATTGCTGTGGATCTGGAGTCACGTCAACCAAACCAGGTAAGGGTGGCAGATATCCTTCCCTAAAGGACAGTCCTGAACCAGATGGATATTTAAAACATGGAATCATAGAAACCCTTTGGTGCAGAAGGAGGCAATTCAGCCCATCAAGTCTGTACCAACAACAATCCCATCCAGGCCCTATCCCTGTAATCCCACATATTTACCCCGTTAATCCCTCTAGCCTGTGCAAGCCAGATACCAAGAGGCAATTTAGCATGGCCAATGCACATCTTTGGACTGTGGGAGAAATCCGGAGCACCCAGAGGAAACCAACGCAGACGTGGGGAAAATGTGCAGACTCCGCTCAGACAGTGACCCAGCCAGAAATCGAACACCGGCCCCTTGCACTGTGGGGCAGCAGTGCTAACCACTGTGCCACTATACTACTGCCCAACAATGCTCATCATTAAACTTTTAATTCCAGATTTTTACTGAATTCAAATTTCAACATCTGTCATGCTGGGATTCGAACCCAAGTTCCCAGAGTACTGCCCTGGGTTTCTCGATCACTCGTTGAATGACAATACCACGATGCCATTGTTCCTCCTGCAGTGATGTGTAGCCTGTGCGACACCATAGAGTGAGTACAGGAGTTCTGAGTGGGGCAGGGAAGAAGATGGAATTGCCAGAAGCAATGGTCCATGTCTGATTCTACGAAAAGAAGTCTCACAACACCAGGTTAAAGTTAGACAAGTTTATTTGGTAGCACGAGCTTTCGGAGCACTGCTCCTTCATCACACTCACCTTTAGGAGCAGCGCTCTGAAAGCTCGTGTTACCAAATAAACCTGTTGGACTTTAACCTGATGTTGCGAGGCTTCTTACTGTGCCCACCTCAGTCCAACGCTAATATCTCCACACCATGGCTCCACAATGTTAGGACGAAGTGTATTACCATTACGTGAAGAATTAAGACCTCAAAGAAAGAAAGACTTGCATTTATTTAACACTTTACATAATTTCAGAATGACTCCAGGTGCTTTACAGCCAGTTGCTTTTGGAATGTAGTCACTGTTGTAGTATAGGAAACTCGGGACTAAATTTAAATTCCACAAGCATATGTTGTCCCATCCATTGACTCTGTCTACACTTCCCGCTGCCTTGGAAAAGCAGCCAGCATAATCAAGGACCACACACACCTCGGACTTACTCTCTTCTACCTTCTTCCATCAGGAAAAAGATACAAAAGTCTGACTCAAGAACAGTTTCTTCCCAGCAGCCACCAGACTTTTGAATGGACCTACCTCGCACTAAGTTGATCTTTCTTTACACCCTACACACTATATTCTGCACTCTCTCCTTTCCTTCTCTATAATGATATGCTTTGTCTGTATAGCATGCAAGAAACAATATTTTTCACTGAATACTAACACATGTGACAATAATAAATCAAATCAAATCAAAATTATGACCTATACACAGATGAAGAGAATTGTCTAATTAGGTGATTAGAGCATGTATAAAGAGAGACTGCTTCAACAGCACCAAAACAGCACTTTCAGTTAATTACATACATTTTCATGAAATGATTTGTCACAATGTCCCTTAATCACTTTAATTTAGTTTGTAAATTTGTTAATTTGCCAGTGGCTAGTAGGCCCAGTCATTGTCTCTCCTCTCTATTCTCCTCTCCATCTTCTTAACTAACTTCTCTCATCCTTTACATTGCTAATGTTCAAAGGCAGGAGTTTAAAATGAGCCTTTGTGCTATGGCCAGGAATGGAGGCGATGGAGTTAAGAATATAGATGAATATCTCATAAGTGGAGTTGGAAAGAATTGCGATAGGTTCAAACTATTATCAACACGGTCTGGTGGTGGAGGCATTAAGACTTCATTACTTACTCAATGCCAAGCCTCATTTTTCATATTACTGACAACTAACTTTATCTTTGCTGTGGAAGTATCTGGGAATATGAGACAGCCTAGTTGGGGCAGGGGTGTAAATATTGCTGTAGGCAATTTTAAATTGAGAATGTTCTGGACGGAGATCCCAATTTTGGAAATGATGTTATTGGGGACAGGACTTTCCAGGTGATTTGCCCACTGAAGGAGGCTCACACAAAGCAGATAGCTTACTGCGGAATTCAACTACCCAACCCTTATGTATGGAAAATCTCATGCAAAAAAAAACAGCCATTTTGTAATGTTGCCCAACGTGTGTGGGGCCCTCTCTTGGTGACACAGGGCTTTGCAAAGCTCTGCCCAAACAACTTCCTAAACTGATATGGGGTACACACCATAGAAAGCATCATTTCCAGATGTATCACAGCGTGTTCTACCTCTTGCCCCGACCAAGACTGCAAGAAACTACAAAGAGCTGTGAATGCAGCCCATCACACAAACCAGCCTCCCATCCGTTGACTCCATCTACACTTGCCACTGCCTCAGAAAAGCAGCCAGCATAAACAAGGATCCTGCGCACTCAGGACATCCTCTGTTCTATCTTCTTCCGTCAGGAAAAAGATACAAAAACCAACTCAAGAACTGCCTCTTCCCTGCTGCCATCAGACTTTTGAATGGACTCCACCTTATATTAAGTTAATCTTTCTCTACTCCCTAGCTATGACTGGAACACTGCATTCTGCACCCTCTCCTACCCTTCTCTATGTACAGTTTGCTTTGTCGATTGAGCACAAAAGAAACAATACTTTTCACTGCATCCCAATACATGTGATATTTAATAAACCAAATCCTCATTACTATGATGCAAAGATAAAGCTATTAAAATTGAATGTATTCTGAATCAATTTCAGGAAAAATGCTCCTGTTTTAATGAAATTACAATTTAGTTAAAAAATGGCAGAAGTGTGAGGGAATTGGAAGCCCCACCTTGGAGTGTGCCACTTCCAATTTTCATAGGGGGAGGGAATGGGGGATGGTTCGCCTTTCGCACACTGGTGATTTTAATCCACTCAAGTCGGGTTTTATTAGCCTAAGGAAAGGTGTCCACTGGGAGAGATAAGCTTCCCAATGAACTGTTAAAATTAGATATGAATGTGCACCAAAAAGTATATAAACACATTAACTGTCAATTCATTCAAACTTTCAGCAGACCTGTCAAAATCATCTGTCAAAAGCTTCAAAAGCAACTGTCAAAGGGAGCTGTCAAGCTGGTAAGGCATTTAAAAACCCTGCCCTTTGAATTTTTGAAAAAAATATCTAAAGTAATATACAATATCATTGCATGCTACTTCACTCTGTCAGCTGACATAAGCCTGAGTATTTCCACAACTGAACTAGTGATGACTTCATTCACAACTTATTCCAAAACCATTCTTTATCACAGCAGGGTGCCTGCTTGTTTGATTAACAGCTACAGGTGGTTATGAACTCTTTAAAGTGGGACTATGAATTCCAATGCTTGTTGTTGTAAGGCATTACATGATTGAAGCAATGTAAATATAGTGACTGGAGCTTTATAAAAAGGAGTGTATATTTAGTGAATGTAGTCAAATCTAAAATTAGACAATTAGAACTTATTTTATTATATTCATTCTTGGGATGTGGACACACTGGGTGGGAATGCACTTATTGCCCATTCCTGATGGTGATTAAGAGCCAACCATATTGCTGTGGATCTGGAGTCACATGAAGGCCAGACCTGGTAAGCATGGCAGCTTTTCTTCTCTCGAGAGCATTAGTGAACCAGATGGGTTTTTACGACAATCGACAATGGTTTCATGATCATCAGTAGACTTTTAATTCCAGATTTTTATTGAATCCAAATTTCACCATCTGCCGTGACGGAATTTGAACCCTGGTCCCCAAAGCTGGGTGCCTGGATTACTGGTCTGGCAGCAATAAATATTACACTATTTTGCCTCACCATTTATCCCTTTATTTTATCTCATCACTGTATGAATACTGAGATCTACCCATATGTGCACTGTGTATGCTGGCATGGTGGGTGTAATGGCAATGGGTGGTAGATGGGGGAACATAGGTTGGCATGAGTTGGCACTAAGTTGGCACAAGGGCTATAAATGTCCATGGGGCATGTTAGGGCCATAAGTTGCCTTGCAGAGTACGAGGGGCCATGGGACTGAGTACAGGTAACATGTGAGGGGCGGGGAGGTGGTGAGAAGGGAGAGTTGGAGGTATGGTTCATGTTTAAAATTTTGGACACAGTGCGGGAGTCCTGTGCACCTGGCATCCTCCTCATGGCTTCTGGGGTCTCTCACCTCAACTGCAAATATAACCCATCTATCCTAACCAAAAATCAGCTATCCAGGCAGCCATTTTAAAAAGTTAGGCTCAAAGAGGCAGGAATTGTCCCAACTTTACATTACTGACTCACAGGCAAACATCAAGGCCTTTGTATGTGCAGGTTTTCTGATGGAGTCCCTTAATTGCACCTTTTAAAGGATGAATTCACAGTTCAGCTGGAGGAACACAGATTGATGTCAATTCCATGTTTATTTCTATAATGGTTCCAAAGCTCTTAGACAGTTTAAAGTCAGGGTGACACCATCAAACCTGAAAGGAAAACAGAAAGAGCTCTTGTTTCACATTAAACCCTCTCTGAATCAATATGGAAAGGTTAGCCTGCAGGCTGCAGTCAGAAACCCAGCAAACAGAGGCATGAGAGGCTGATCCTATCGTGGTTCTTGTACCAGTAACTCTCTTGCTTCTACTGCAGACTTCCAAACCTGCATGGGTTTGTTTAGAGAAGGAATTGCTCGATGGCACAGGGGTTAGCACTGCTACCTCACAGTGCCATAGACTCCACGTTCGAATCCCGGTTTAGGTCGCTGTCTGTGCGGAATCTGCACATTTTCCCCGCATCTGTGTGGGTTTCCTTGGGGTCCTCTGGTTTCATCCCACAGTCTGAAAGATGTACTGGTTAGGAATATTGGCCATGTTAAATTCTCCCTCAGTGTACATGAACAGGCGCTAGAATGTGGCAACTAGGGGAATTTCACTGTAACTTCATTGCAGTGTTAATGTAAGCTACTTGCGACACTTCTAAGTAAAATAAATAAATTGGGCAACAGGGCTGTTGGTTAGTGGAGGCATTTTCTGTGTAAGTCAAACAGCCATCCTTGTAGTCATTTGTTCTGTGCTTGATTAAATGAGCCTGTTAACTGATCTTTGCTCACTGTGCTTGATTGATAAAGCCTGGGTATTCACTCTGAGCTAAAACTAACATAAAAACTAGAAGCTGAGCTCTACGCATGAGTGCAGACGTTTTATGATTGCAGATATATGTTGAAGAAGTGTTATATTTAAACCTGTGATGTTAGTGTGCTGTTAAGAGATATTTTTTAAATCATGATCTCTGCAGCTCTCACAGCTTCAGTGTCCCTCAGCCGACAGCCTTAGCTGATGTCAATATGACACTGGCTTTTCTGAAGGTATCCTTTCATTGCTGCCTAATCGGGAATTTGTTTATTTTTACTGGGATATTTGTGACTCTCCAATGTTGGGAAAAAAAACTGTTGGCAGATCAGTGATAGTATTTCTTTCATTTTCAGTTCGAGCTGCTGTTTAGTTCAAGTTTTAGTTTTACAAATGGCATGAAGCTGAAAAGAAGTCTCTTTCTCCCTGGTTTTGGAAATTCTGCTGGTTAACTGAAAGCAAGGTCTTGCCTTTCTGAAGGGGGGGTGGGGATCTGCTGTTGGTCATTTGTGTAGAGTCCCTGGTGTTTTGACAAAATGTTCTGACTTCACACTGTTCTGAGTCTACCCAGAGAACTGCAGACGTCAGCCAAATGACTCAATTCCAGTATCACAGAGCATTAGTCTTTGCTATATTAAACCTGTTTGAAAGATGTTATCTATGGGATTGGTTTGATTGGGACAGCTCCCATATTCATTAAGGGTTGTTCCATATCATGATTGTTTGTTTCTTGTTTGTAATTGATAAGAGGTATTGTTAATTTCCTATTGTACATGTTAACTATATTCTTAAATCAACATTGTTTGATAAAAGCTCCTAGTGGGTCATTTGAATCATACTTGAAGTGAAACTTATCATTCTTATCCTAGCCAAATTCAAAATGCAAAACGTACGGGGGTAACATGGCGGCACAGTGCTTAGCACTGCAACCTCACAGCGCCAGGGACTCGGGGTCGGTTCCTGGCTTGGGCGACTGTGTGGAGTTTGCACACTCTCCTTATGTCTGTGTGGGTTGCCTTCGGGTGCTCTGGTTTCTTCCCACCGTCTAAGAATATGTGGGTTAGGTAGATTGGCCATGCTGAATTGCTCCTTAGTTGTCAAGGGGATTAGTAGGGCAAATATACAGGGTTAGGGGATAGGGCCTGGGTGGGATTGTTGTCGCTGCAGATTCTGTGGGCCGAATGGCCTCCTGCTGCATTGTAGGAACGCTGTGATTCCATGATCCAGGTGGGCCCCATAAAACGCCTTGGAGTTCTGACCTGAACCAAAGCAACACTTAGAAACCTGTGTCTTACCTGCAATGCTTTGAGATATTTAAAATATGTAACAAACTAGCAAAACATTCGAGAGAATAGTCTGAAGTGACATTCCGGTGCTGTATGTATGTTGGGTGTTAAGCCAAGGATCTCCCTGTTCTCTGAGGAAGACTCAAAAGATCCCATGGCTATTAGTTTGGTGAGTTTGTTCCTGGTATCCAGCCCCCTGAACCAATATCCCAAAAGTAATCATGTTCTAGCCATTAGATGTGCACAGTCTGCCTGCTGCGCTACTGCCATGAGAACAATCCCTTCAAAAGAACTCCGTTGTCTGAAAAATGCCTTGAGATTGTGTACTGTCCTGTATCAATGCCAGTTCTTTCCCATGTTTGAACAGGTTAACACAGTAAGAAGTCTCACAGGTTAAAGTCCAACAGATTTATTTGGTAGCAAAAGCCACTAGCTTTCGAAGCGCTTGCTGCGCCTTTGTCAGGTAAGTGGGAGTTCTATTCACAAACAGGGCATATAAAGATTCAATTTACAAAATAATGATTGGAATGCGAGTCTTTACAGGTAATCAAGTCTTAAAGTACAGATAATGTGAGTGGCGAGAGCGTTAAGCACAGGTTAAAGAGATGTGTATTGTCCCCAGCCAGGACAGTTAGTGAGATTTTGCAAGTCCAGATAAGTCATGGGGGTTACAAACAGTGCGACATGAACCCAAGATCCCAGTTGAGGTCGTCCTCATGTGTGTGGAATTTGGCTCTCAGTTTCTGCTCAGCGACTCTGCGCTGTCGTGTGTTGTGAAGGCCGCCTTGGAGAACGCTTACCCGAAGATCAGAGGCCGAATACCCGTGACCGCTGAAGTGTTTGCCAACAGGAAGGGAACAGTCTTGCCTGGTGATTGTCAAGCGGTGTTCATTCATCAGTTGTCATAGCGTCTGCATGGTCTCCCCTGTGTACCAGGCCTCGGGACATCCTTTCCTGCAGCGTATCAGGTAGACAACGTTGGCCAAGTTGCAAGAGTGTGTACCTGGTGGCTGGTGTTCCCACGTGAGATGATGGCATCTGTGTCGATGATCTGACACATCTTGCAGAGATTGCTGTGGCAGGGTTGTGTGGTATTGTGGTCATTGTTCTCCTGAAGGCTGGGTAGTTTGCTGCGGACAATGGTCTGTTTGAGGTTGTGCGATTGTTTGGAGGCAAGAAGTGGGGGTGTGGGGATGGCCTTGACAAGATGTTCATCTTGTCATTGGGCGGCACAGTGGTTAGCACTGCTGCTTCACAGCTCCAGGGTCCTGGGTTCGATTCCCAGCTCGGGTCACTGTCTGTGTGGAGTTTGCACATTCTCCTTGTGTCTGCGTGGGTTTCCTCCGGGTACTCTGGTTTCCTTCCACAGTCCAAAGATGTGCGGGTTAGGTTGATTGGTCATGCTAAGAAATTGCCCCTTAGTGTCCAGGGATGCATAGGTTAGAGGGATTAGTAGGTATAAATGTAGGGATATGGGGGTAGGGCCTGGGTGGGATTGTGTTCGGTGCAGACTCGATGGGCCGAAGGGCCTATTTCTGCACTGTAGGGTTCCATGATTCTATCTTCATCAATGAAATACGAAACAGGTACACAGAAGGAGAGAGAAAATTCACGTTTGCTGGAGTGACCTGTTTAATTCATTTGCGTGGAAGGAAAGTGACAATTCAAGCTGGAGGATAAATAAATGGTACAGATAAACAGAGGAGTGAAAGTGTGCCAGTGTCTGCCTTAAAGCTTCTGCAGTGATCAGCTTAGGTACCATCTGTCTCGCATTATTGTAATGAAAGGGTGGAAATAAGTGTTGTGATTTGCAAAAAAAAAAGCACAATATTACCCAAGACAGGGCCTTTATCGCTGAGCCATGGGGGAGTTCCTTTTACATTTGTACAATTCCACAACAACATTTAGGCGTGAGTGCAGAGAGGTTATTACAGCATGGATATCTATTAATGGGGAACCATCTGAATAAGAAGAAAAATAAAACTTGACCGGGGCACAGGAAAGCCAAGCTTGTAGAGACTGGAGTTAAAAGGGAGAAGGTAAGTGGTCCAAAGATCAGTGAATCCCATCAAATACTACATTGAGTCAGGGCTGGTTGAGATACTTTTTTATTGGTAAGATGCCTAAATGATGATGGTTTCCTGCAGTGTATCAGCTCTTGGGCAGCACGGTGGCGTAGTGATTGGCACCACTGCCTCACAGTTCCAGGGGCCTGGGTTTGATTCCTGCCTTGGGTCACTGCCTGTGCAAAGTTTGCACATTCTCCCCATGTCTGCATGGGTTTCCTCTGGGTGCTCTGGTTTCCTCCCACGCTCCAAAGATGTGCAGGTTAGGTTACTTGACTATGCTAAATTGCCCCTTAGTGTCAGGGGGACGAGCAGGGTAAACATGTAGGGTTATGGGGATAGGGGCTGGGTAGGATTGTGGTCGACGCAGACTTGGTCAACTGAATAGCCTGCTTCTGCACTGTGAGATTCTATGATTCTGTTTTGCAATCAGATATATTGGCTCAAATCAGAGATATCCTGATCTGGATTCTACCCAGTCAGGGTGGCACAGTGGTTAGCGCTGCTGCCTCACAGCGCCAGGGGTCCGGGTTCTGGGTCACTGTCTGTGTGGAGTTTGCATGTTCTCCGCGTGTCTGCGTGGGTTTCCTCCGGGTGCTCTGGCCTCCTCCCACAATCCAAAGATGAGCAAGTTAGGTGGACTGGCCATGCTAAATTGCCCCATAGTGTCCAAAGATGTGTAGTTAGGAAGATTAGAGAAATTTGTGAGGTCATGGGGATAGTGCTTGGGTGGTGCTCTGTCAGAGAGTCGGTGCAGGCCCGATGGGCCGAATGGCCTCCTCCACTGAAGGAATTCTATGATTCTACAGTTCGATAATTCTCTGATTCTTTGGTAATTTAGATTAAGTTATTGAACTTATTTACAGGCAGCTAGCTCCAATGCCTGTCAACAATTTGCATTTATATAGCACCCTTGACATAATGGCTGGGACTTTCCGGCCCCCCCCCGCCATGGCAGTTTTCCAGTGGCGGAGGCAGTTCTCCATTGGCCGCTGGCAGGATCTTCCAGTCCCGCTGAAGTCAATGGCCACCTGTGCTGCTGGCTGGCCCCGCCCCTGGGGAACTCATTGGCCAATGGCAGCTCTCCTCCACCACCAGAAAGCATGTTGTGGTTGGTGGGGCAGGGGGGGGTGGAGCCAGAAAACAGCCAATGAAATATCCCAATGCACTGTGTCCGAGCATTCTAAAACAAAGCCTGTCCGCACAAACAAAGAGTAGGGCAACTCAGCCAGAAAGCAAGGATTCTACAGGGCAGTTAGAGGAGGAAAGCGAGATAGAGGGGTAAAGAAGCTTCGGGGGGGGAGTTTCAAATATTGAGGCTTGGGGCCTAGACAGCTGAAGATATGGCCACCAATGATGGTATGATTAAAATCAGGGATGCATAAGAGGGCAAAATTAGAGCAGGGCAGATATATTTAAAGTTTATTTATTTATTAGTGTCACAAGTAGGCTCACATTAACACTGCAATGAAGTTACTGTGAAAATCTCCTAGTCCCCACACTCCGGCGCCTGTTCGGGTACACTGGGGGAGAATTTAGCACGGCCAATGCACCCTAACCTGCAAGTCTTTTGGATTGTAGAAGGAAACTAGAGCACCCGGAGGAAACCCATGCAGACACGGGAAGAGTGTGCAAATTCAGAACTGCTAAGATTTTCCAGCATTTTCTGTTTTGGGTGGGACGGGCTGTTGCACATATTCCAATACATGAGACATCACAAGTCTGCAGGATAGGTTGAACTGACGAGAAGACCTTTAGTTGTCCGCCACCATTTGTATGAAGTGCTGCAGGAACCACCTCCAGCCACCATGCACCATTGAGTGGACTCAAGCAGCAATAGTAAGATTCACAGTGATCAGCTGGGTCTGTGCAATGCAAGTGTTTCCAGTTGAAACAAGAGTCAAGTGTTTTGCCTGCTCCGTTACCTGCGTGTGAAACCATGGGGTCTTGGTCTCCCTTCTATTTTGCCCATTATTTTATGGTCCCATTCTTTTAAAAAAAACTATTCTCACAATAGCATACAAGACCTTGGGGTCTGGGTCCTTGGGACTCTTAAATCGGCCTCACAGTTGGAGGATGTGGTCAAGAAGGCATATAGTGTACTAGCCTTCATCAATCGAGGGATTGAGTTCAGGAGTCAGGAGATAATACTGCATCTTTATCAGAACCTTGTCAGACCCCACTTGGAGTACTGTGCACAGTTCTGGTTGACTCATTACAAGAAGGATGTGGAAGCTATTGAAAGGGTGCAGAGGAGATTTACAAGGATGTTGCCTGGATTGGGAGGCATGCCTTACGAGGACAGGTTGAGGGAGCTCGGTCTTTTCTCCTTGGAGAGGCAAAGGATGAGAGGGGACCTGATAGAGGTTTATAAAATGTTGAGAGGTATAGATAGGGTGGATTCTCGGAGGCTATTTCCCAGGGCTGAAATGGTTGCTACGGGAGGACACAGGTTTAAGGTGCTGGGGAGTAGGTACAGAGGAGATGTTAGAGGTAAGTTTTTCACTCAGAGGGTGGTGAGTGAGTGGAATCGGCTGCCGTCAGTGGTGGTGGAGGCGAACTCGTTGGGGTCTTTTAAGAGATTTTTGAATGAGTATGTGGGATTTAATGGAATTGAGGGTTATAGGTAGGCCTAGTAGGTAGGGATATGATCAGTGCAACTTGTGGGCCGAAGGGCCTATTTGTGCCGTAGTTTTCTATGTTCTATGTTCTATAAGAAGCAATACTTTTCATTGTATGTTAATACATGTGACTATAATAAATCAAATCAAATCTTTCTGAAGGTGTCACCAGATTAGAACTCCGCCGCACACATCTCCCCATGCCTGAGAGCTCAGACCTATTGACGTTAAGATGTTGAGATAATAAGACAGATGTGGGTGAGAACCTGGGACCTCCATGTTCTATTTAGCACTAACCCTAAACACACTGTTCAGTACATCCATCAACCCTAGGGGAATGCAATCAAACAACCTTTAGATAAAGTCTATAATGAAATTAAATGAAAGCTTCTTCGACTGCCCTTACACTGGGACCTGAGAAGTTAATCATAGCCTGGCTCACAGGGAAGCAGAAAGACAAGGGAGTTATATATGTAAGATTCTAGAAAAGCAGTCAGATAAAAACCAATTTCACACTGTGACAGCTGCCTGAAAGACCATTAATAACATAGATATTTGAAACACGCTTGATGTGTTCATGGCTTACTTTCCATCAGTGCTTCTCACACGTGTGTGTGTGAGTGTGTGAGCATGAGAGAGTGTGTGTGTGTGCATGTGTGTGTCCACATGTGTGCATGTGTGCATGTATGTCTGTGTGTAAGCATGTGTGTATGTGTGTGTATATGTGTGTGTTTGTGTGTGTTTGTATGTGTGTTTGTGTGCATGTGTATGTGTGTGTACGTGTGTTTGTGTGTGTGTGTGTGCATGTGTGCGTGTTCGTGTTTGTGCATGTGGGTGTGCATGTATGCGTGTGTTTGTGTGTGTGCGTGTGTGGGTGCATGTGTGTGTGCATGTGTGTGCGTGTGTGCATGTTTGCATGTGTGCGTGTGTGTGTGTGTGTGTGCAAGCTGCAGAAATTCATACAGTCCGTCCATGAGAGTAGGTGCTGACATATCTCAGACAAGTTGATGGAATGGACACCCAGGTATTTAAAGCAGTTGAAACTCAGACCGAGTTTGCCGGCTAGGAGCTGTGGCAAGAGGTGTGAGGAGACAGGCCTTCCAGAATTTTGTGCGACACACATCTCGCCACTATTTACACATGTATCGAAAAGCTTCAGTGTGCCGGATGAGGGGGAGATGGAAATGTGGGTAAATCATAAAATCCCTACTGTGCAGAAGGAGGCCACTCGGCCCATCGAGTCTGCACCAACCACAATCCCACCCAGGCCCTACCCTGCTAGTCCCCCTGACATTAGGGGGCAATTTAGTATGGCCAGTCAATCTAGCCTCGGAGGATGGGAGGAAACCAGAGCACCCGGAGGAAACCCACGCAGACACGGGGAGAATGTGCAGAGTCCACACAGACAATCACCCGAGGCCGGAGTTGAACCCGGCTCCCTGGCACTGTGGGGCTAACCACTGTGCCGGAATTCAGCAACTCTTAAAGAGCAGCCACCCCCTCACCATAAGACTGGAATTTGACATTGACGAAGAACCAAATTGGAGCAGATTTCCCAGGGTGCTTCCTGGACTGGAGACTGTTAGCTGTGAGGAGAGATTGGAAAGGCTGGAATCGTTTTCTCCGGAACAAAGGGGACTGAGGGAAGATCCCGTCTGAAGTGTATAAAATTATGAGGAGTCTGGATAAAGTAGACAGGGAGGTCCAACCTCTTTAGTTGAGGGATACATACTGGGGGCGCAGATTCAGGGTAAGATGTTGGAGGTGATTTGAGGGGAAATTCTTTTCCATCCACTGGGCGAAGGGAGGGGGATCTGAAAGAAAGGAAAAGGAAGAAAGCTGAATAACATTTAAAAAGGTTTTGGATATGCATTGAAACCAGACCACAGGCTAAAATCAGGAAAGTGGGAATGGGTTGGATGGCTATTTATCATCTCTTCTGAATGTTAAATCTATGCCCTTATTCATTGATCTCTCTACCAAGGGGTAGGGTTTCTTGCTGTTTACTCTATCTATGCCCCTCATAATTTTATATCGCAATCGTGTGCCCCCCCCTCCCCCCCCCCCCACAACACCGGGTCTCTTCTCCTCCAAGGAAAACAACCCCAATCTCCAATATCTAAAAATCTGTAACCCAGGCGACATTCTGGTAAATCTCCTCTGCACCCTTTCTCATCCCACCTACAATGGGGATTCTAGAACTGCACACAATATTCTAGCTGTGGCCTAACCAACATTTTATATAGTTCCAACATAACCTCTCTGTTCTTAACCTCTATCCCTTGGCCAATAAAAGCAAATATATTTTCTTAACCACTTTATCCACCAGTCCTACCACCTTAAGGGACCTGCACACCAAGGTCCCTCTGATCCTTAGTGTTTCCCATGGTCCTGGCATTCTTCATGTATTCCCTTCCCTTGTTTGTCCTGCCCAAGTGCGTCACCTCACATTCATCCAAATTAAATCCCATTTGCCACTGACCAGCCCATCTGACCAGCCTGTCTATATCGTCCTGTAATCCGAGACTGTCCTCCTCACTATTTGCCATCCTAGCAATTTTTGTATCACCTACAAACCTCCTACATTCAACCCTCCTGCATTCAAATCTAAATCATTCATATAAACACAAACAGCAAGAGCCCCAAAACTGATCCCACTGGATACAGCCTTCCAATCCAAAAAATATCCCTTGGCCATCACCCTCTGCTTCCTAGAAACTTAGAAGAACGGAGCAGGAGGAGACCATTTGACCCTTCGAGTCTGCCATTCATCACAATCATGGCTGATTGGCCAATTCAACGGCCTAATCCTGCTTTCTCCCCATAACCTTTGGTTCCATTCACCCTAAGTGCGATATCCAGCTGCCTCTTGAATACATTCCCACCAGACTAACAAATAAACTTAATCTTAAACTCAATCTTGATTCTATCTGCCAAACTTCCTTGGATCCCGTAGGTTCTTACTTTCACTCTCAGCCTCCCATGTGGGACCTTGTAAGGATCCTTGCTGAAGTCCAAGTGAGCTACGGCAAATGCATTCCCCTCATATACACACACCTGTGCCAGAAATCTACCGCCCCGCTCACCATGGAATCAGAGCGGGCAAGGGGTGGGCTGTGGAAATTTCTGTTGGCTTCGGGGGGAGGGTGGGGGGGACTATGCAAAGGTTTGTTGATCTCAGGAGGGATTTTCTGATTTTCCAGTGTTGGAGTGAGCGTGGCTGGAAAATCCCACCCAATGAGTCTGTAGTTGGAAAATTAGTTTACAACTTATCTCTAAACACAAATTATAGACCAATCTTGTTAAGCTTATGTCAAATCATCCATTTAATAGAATCATAGAGTCCCTGCAGTGCAGAAGGAGGCCATTCGGCCCATCAAGCCTCCACCGACAACAATCCCACCTGTCCTTGTAACCCAACATAATCCCCTGACACCGAGGGGCAACGCGACGTAATCCCCCTGTTCCCCATAACCCCAAGTATTTACCCTAGCTAGTCCCCCTGACAATAAGGGGCAATTTATCATGGCCAATCCACCTAACCCACACAAATTTTGTCCGTGGGAGGAAACCGGAGTATCCAGAGGAAACCCACGCAGACATGGGGTGAACACGCAGAACTCTGCACAGGTGGTGACCCAAGCCGGGAATCGAACCCAGGTCCCTGGCACTGTGAAGCAGGAGTGCTGACCATTGTGCCACCGTGCCACCCCTTCTTTCTCGTCTCGAGGCAAACTGTAACTCTGGTGCAATGTCAGGGTGACCGTGTAAATTGGGCCAACTCGGAAGCCAGGAAGAGAGGCTGACTTCATTCAGAAATAGCAAGTTACCCAGTCGCCCGGAGTGTCTGGGGATCAGGTTCTTCCCCGTGATTCAAATAAGCTGCTGGCCTTGGTTGTAACAACGCTGATAAATCAGGCTCGCCAAATAAAAAGGAGGGATTATTCCATCACCCCGTGCGAGAGTGGAGTTCATTAAGATGAAGTGAGTGCGGCGTGTTCTCAACCTCCTCATGAAGAATCAGCGAGCGATTACTGAGCTTTCTAATGTGACTGTGAGGCAAGACTCCTGACATTAGTTTAGTTACATTTCAATGATAGAAGAGAGAAGCAAAGCCACGCAAGCTGCAATTTAATGCTTTCCGCATTCATTCACCAGAAGTGCAGCTTGCTTGGCTGAGGACGGGGGCCCTCAGGAGACTCTACTGAAGAAATTGTTTTGCAATCGCCCAGTGTATTAAATCATACATATAATTGTGTAATGCATGCCTCAGCATCTTGCTTGGTGGAGAACTCTGCAGGCAGCAATAGGGAAACCGAGACTACATTACTGTGCTTTACTAATGCCATCCGTCTGTTTTGGGAGGCAGTGATGGTGTGGAGATGCCAGCGTTGGACTGGGGTAAACACAGTAAGAAGTCTCACAACACCAGGTTAAAGTCCAACAGGTTTATTTGGTAGCATTAAGCATAGGTTAAAGAGATTTGTATTGTCTCCAGACAGAACAGTAAGTGAGATGTTGCAAGCCCAGGCAAGTCATGGGGGTTACAGATAGTGTGACATGAACCCAAGATTCCAGTTGAGGCCATCCTCATGTGTGCAGAATTTGGCTATCAGTTTCTGCTCAGCGACTCTGCACTGTTGTGTGTCATGAAGGTGTCCCAAGGCATGGTACACTGGGGAGACCATGCAGATACTACAACAACGGATGAATGAACACCGCTTGACAATCACCAGGCAAGACCGTTCTCTTCCTGTTGACAAATACTTCAGCGGTCACGGGCATTCGGCCTCTGATCTTCGGGTAAACATTCTCAAAGGCGGCCTTCATGACACACAATAGCACAGAATCACTGAGCAGAAACTGATAGTCAAGTTCCGCACACATGAGGACGGCCTCAACCTTGGGTTCATGTCGCACATCTGTAACCCCCACGACTTGTCTGGGCTTGTAAAATTTTACTTACTGTCCTGTCTGGAGACAACACACATCTCTTTAACCTGTGCTTAATGCTATCTCCACTCACATTGTCTGCACTTCTAAGATTTGATTAGCTGTAAAGACTCGCATTCTAATCAGTATTCTGTAAACTGTGTGTGCCTTTATGTGCTCTGTCTGTGATCAGAACTCCCACTCACCTGACGAAGGGGCAAACCCCGAAAGCTAGTGGCTTTTGCTACCAAATAAGCCTGTTGGACTTTAACCTGGCGTTGTGAGACATCTTACTTGGGAGACAGTGGTCAGTGTCTGGACTGTATTGGGACTGAACAGTCAGTGGCAGTCCCTAGCCTAGGCACATATCTTGGTCCAAGATGCTTTCTCCTTTCTACAGGCGAGTCTTTTCCTGCCATCAGGGCTGGCACAATGGTTAGCACTTCTGTCTCACAGCACCAAGAACCCAGGGTTCAATTCTCTGGCCCGGGGTGACTATCTGTGTGAAGTTTGCACATTCTCCTTGTTTCCTCTGGTTTCCTCCCATAATCCAAAGGTTTGCAGGTTAGGTTGATTGGCAGTACTAAATGGCCTCTTAGTGTCCAAAAATGTGCAGATTAGGTGGATCGGCCATGTCAAATTGCCCCTTGGTGTTCCAAAATGTGTGGATTAGCGGGATAAGTATGTGGGGTTACTGGGATAGGACAGGGGGATGGGCCTGGGTAAGATACTCTGTCAGGGATTTGGTGTAGACCTGATGGGCCAAATGGCCTCCTTCTGTACTGTAGGGATTCTAAGATTCTGAGATCTGGTCATTCCTTTGATTCTCTGCTTTCTCTCCGACCTTCCGGACTGTTCACTTCTCAGCGTTCCAGCCAGCAGCCAGGACTCCCCAATGCACCAACTCCCATCCTGGCCAACTTGAAGTCTCGCCTTCAGACACCCCTGTTGTGCAGACACGGGATGGCCTGTTGGACCTGTGCCAATAACAAGATCCCCATAGTCTTTAGGAATGAAGGCCTTGTCCGCTCAGATCACATGACATGACCAAGCATCGCCACTGACTCCAGACAGCAAACACACGGGGATCACCTGCTTCCGTCAGGAAAAAGATACAAAAGTCTGAGGTCACGTATCAACCGACTCAAGAACAGCTTCTTCCCTGCTGCTGGCAGACTTTTGAATGGACCCACCTCGCATTAAGCTGATCTTTCTCTACAGCCGAACTATGACTGTAACACTACATTCTGCACTGTCTTCTTTCCGTCTTTATGAATGCTACGCTTTGTCTGTGTAGCGCGCAAGAAATACTTTCCACTATATCCCAATACATGAGACAATAGCAAGTTGAATTTCCACAATGGCTGCAACTTGATGAATGATATGACACCCTCTCAATATGAAGAACTTTTATTGCTGTTGCAATATTTGGAATTATTTCTAAAGTTAAAAAAAAGCTTATTTATTAGTCACAAGTAAAACTTACATTAACACTGCAATGAAGTTATTGCAAAATTCCCCTAATCGCCACATTCCGGCACCTGTTCGGGTCAATCCACCTAACCAGCAAGTCTTTCAGACTGTGGGAGGAAACTGAAGCACCCGGAGGAAACCCTTACAGACATGGGGAGAATGTGCAAACCCCGCACAGACAGTGACCCAAGCCAGAAATCGAACTCGGGTCCCTGGCACTGGGAGGAAGCAGTGCCAACCACTGTGCCACCCCAATTTATGTATCTTTTTTTTGCAGGGAGTTAGGCGTAGGATTTTGCTTTCACATCGGCGTTGGGCGGGACGGGTGATGTGGTAAAAGTCTTCACCCCTTCACTGCCCCCACCACCCCTGGACCCCACCCAACCACCACTCCTGATTGAATTGGTTATTTTGAGATCAAATCTACAAGGCTTGGCTTGGAAAAGAACCAGCCAGCCAAACAAATAAATGGTTTAAGTTTCAATGGAACAGAACAATTGGAGTTTTCCCAGTGAGTTGCTGCACCCAGGCAACAAAGTGGACTGGAGACAGGGTTCACAACATTCCAGTGTTGGTTCAACAACCCGTGGTCTCTTCAGGCACAACTCCCGTGAGAGTGTTAAACTTAAACATTTGATTTTTTTTTATACCAAGAAAGATATTTCCCCCACAAGGCGGTGGAAAAATGATCCAGAACATTACCATTTTTAAAAGTGCGTTAATAACAACCTTCACTTGTGCAGATTGTACAGTGCCTTTCAGACAACTGAATTTCAATGAAGCTTTAGCAAAGAAAATTTGATACCACGTCATAGAGGTTTACAGCATAGCAACAGGCCCTACGGCCCAACTTGCCCATGCCGCCTTTTTCTTTACCCACTAAGCTGGTCGCAATTGCCCACATTTGGCCCATACCCATCCTACCCATGTAACTATCTAAATGCTTTTTAAAGAATCAAAATTGTGCCCGCCTCTACAACCACCTCTGGCACCTCATTCCAGTCACTCATCCCCCTCTGTGTGAAAATACTGTCCCTCTGGACTCTTTTGTATCTCTCCCTTCTCACCTTAAACCTATATCCTCAAGTTTTAGACTCCCCTACCTTTGGGAAAAGATGTTGACTATCTAGTTGATTTGTGCCCCTCATTATTTTATAGACCTCTATAAGATCACCCCTCAGCCTCCTACACTCCAGGGAAAGAAGTCCCAGTCTATCCAGCCTCTCCTTATAACTCAAACCTTTAAGTCCCAGTGGCACCCTAGTAAATCTTTTCTGCAATCTTTCTAGTTTAATAATATCCTTTCTATAATAGGGTGATCAGAATTCCAAGTGTGGCCTTACCAATGTCTTGTGCAACTTCAATAAGATATCCCAACTCCTATATTCAATGTTCAACGTCAAATTGAGAGGTTCAAAGAGAAGGACCAGAATTCTCTAACCGTTCACGCCAATGGGATTCTCTGGTCCCATTGCAATGTAAGAAGTCTCACAACACCAGGATAGAGTCCAACTAGTTTATTTGATAGTAATCTCACAAGCTTTCGGAAACAGCATTCCTTCGTCAGGTATATGGAAGGTTCCCCGTTGCAATGAACAGAGAAGGGCAAAGAATTGGCTGGTTTTAGGGCTGGCCGTTCGTCTTCAAGGCGAGTAGCGGGAGATGGGAAATTTCCCAGCTCAGTATGCCCGTCTCCTGAGAAAATGCTTGCAGAGTGGGAGTAACTCTTGGGTTTGCGGGAGGCCACAGAAGAGTTCAAAGACAAACACAGGGGATGCTGAGTGCCAAGGCGGGCTGTTTAAGGGACCTGTCTGAGTGGCCTAGGAAATATCCCAGTTACAATTAATTACAAAAACAAAAAATAGCCATAACGCACTCACCCCCACCCCCCACCACCCCCCTCCCACCCCCCCCCCACACACACACACACACACACACATGCTCAACATGCCCTATCCATGTCAACTCATGCCACCTCATCCTCACTATTCTTCCTTATGCCACCCCCTCCTCCCCATGCATCTTGTGACAACCTATGCCTCTCTAATGACCTTCCAAGAATACATAATGAGACTTGGCTGAGAGCCTAGACATCCATTAGTCTGTTGATACAGCTTTATTGCCGGGAAAACATTTCTTCATTAACAGCTCCTTCTCTGCGATCAGTTCTGTCCATTACACAAGTTTTACTGACACAAGATAAAGAAGTTCAAGTGCTTACAGTTTCTGCAATTGATGGTTTAAAGAATCAGGAAATTGTCAGTTATACAGGGCTGTAGTGAAATAAGTTTCTATGAATTAAAAACTTTCTTTTAAATATTTTTCACATTGTTACGACAGGGTTTTATGGTTCTATCCAAAATGTGAACTGTCATAAGAACATAAAAACATAAGAAATAGGAGCAGGAGTAGGCCATCCAGCCCTTCGAGCCTGCCCCGCCATTCAATAAGAACGTGGCTGACCTGAAGTGGAGCAGTTCCACTTTCCTGCTTTCTCCCCATAACCCTTAATTCCCTTGTCGGTCAAAAACCTATCTACCCATCATAGAAATGTCGTAGGTTGGCAAGTGTCATATGAGGAGCCACTGGGATTCCTGGAAGAGCATAGGCTGACATGGAGGTCTCAGATGTGCCATGAACCATAGGCTATACGCCTTCAATCACTCCTCATGACCCCTAAGATGCTGTGGAGGGTGAGGGTGTGCCTAATCCTGCACTGGAGCTGGCCAGGTCGGGAGTGCATGGGTAAGATCCTCTTGTCTGTTTGCCTTTGAACTCTTTCGCGGACGCTGGGCCCAACTCCAGTGGCTTCCCACAGCCCCCAGGAGTTAATCCACTTTGCAAGTTGGTGCAGACCCGATGGGCCGAATGACCTCCTTCTGCACGGCATGGACAGTATGGAAATATCTTTCAGAAAGTTATGTAATCCGTCTCAACAAAGAATTGCGAGAGTTTAATAAATGTGAGATTGTGTCACACTCGGTCACTAGATTATTGGTTGATTAGCCTTCACCCTGGGGTAGCCACATCCGGGATCACAGAGTAGAGGAACCAGCGCACCTTCTAAATTAGCAGTGTATCTCTGGAATTCTCTGCCTATTGATGTGGTGGAGGCTACCTCGTTGAATATGTTTAAGTCACGGGTAGATAGATTTCTGATCGATAAGGGAATTAAGGGTTATGGGGAGCAGGCGGGTAAGTGGAACCGATCCACTTCAGATCAGCCATGATCTTATTGAATGGCGGGGCAGGCTCGAAGGGCTAGATGGCCAACTCCTGCTCCTATTTCTTATGTTCTTATGTGCTTATCCTGGAACAGGCTCAGCCAAGCAGCTGAGTACAGAACAGTTGAGTGTTTTATGAGTCTAATGATATATAAACAGTAATGGATGCACAAGCTGTTCGGTGTAACATGGTGCTCTATAATGAGGTGACACCACAGCGTGCTATCGCCTTGTCAAGGAACACTATTTCCTATTGCAGTTTCTCAAAATGCAATTCTGTTCTGGGCAGCTTGGCATCTGATCCCTGGCAGTTAGAGAACTGGAAAGAATTAGAGGGAGAAATTGACTCATCCTTTTTTCAGTTTTATGCCCATCGACAGGACTGACTCATTGCCAGCAATCTCCACCCCGGGTTGGTCGAGACGCAGGTCCCAAACCCACCCCAGCCAGATCAGGATTGGACACCATGCCAGTGACACCTATCTGATCCACGTCAACCACTCAGCCAACTGGCCCTCCCCAAGGAATCTGACAACACGTACTTATACATGCATGTTGTAGTCTGGGGACATAGACAGTGACGCCCCAGTATAGAAGCCCCAATTTCTTCCCATTACATGGTTGAACAGGAAGTCTCTCCCTCCTGCCATCTCCCCTTGATGCCTGTTGGGAATATCGCTCCTCGCCCTGTTTGGCTCCGTTATGAACCATCGAGTCCCGGAGTGGGATTTGAACCTGGAGTGTCTGGGTGAGAGGGAGGGATGCTACCCCACTGCATCACAAGACATCCATGATCCCATGAAAGGATATCAAACTCCGAGAACGTTTGACAGGGTTGATGCTGAGAGGCTGAAGAAGTTAGAACACGGGGTCACTGGCGGGAACAGGGGACAACAGCGTTTAAGCAGTTTCATTTCATAACCTGGAAGAAAAGGTACCGATCGTGATCATATTTCAGTAATGTGACCTTTCCCTGTCTCAGGCTCCAGCTCCCTTCTTGCCCTGGCCACTTTGAACAGGAAAAGCCTCTCATTGTTGCGCAGAAGTTGTCGATTTGGGCAGAGCGTTGCTTACTTTCCTAGCGCCCGCCAATCGAATCTGCCTCCAATGGGAAAATACCTGCCCCAACTCCACATCAACACCCAACCCCCTGCTTCTGATTCCAAGCCTACTCCAATCACAGGCATAAGCTGCAAGGCAGTCAACCTTCAGCACTGCCCCCAGCCTGGCAAAAATGGAAAAGGGCAAACGCTGTGATGATATTTACACAAAGAATGTTTTTCTTTCATTTGTGGGACATGGGGGTCGCTGGCTGGCCAGCATTTATTACCCATCCCTAGTTGCCCTTTTTCAGTTGAGAGTCAACCACATTGCTGTGGCTCTGGGGTCACATGTAGGCCAGACCGGGTAAGGACGGCAGATTTCCTTCCCTAAAGGACATCAGTGAACCAGATGGGTTTTTACGACAATGGTTTCACAGTCATCAATAGATTCGTTATTCCAGATTTTTTTTGTTGAATTCAAATTCTACTATCTGCCGTGGTGGGATTTGAACCCAGGTCCCCAGAACATTAGCTGATTTTCTAGATTAATAGTCTAGCAATAATATCACTAGGCCATTGCCTCACTCTGTTTGTAACTCCAAGGTATATCATGAAATTAGCCTCGTCGCTAACATTTTTTGAAGTTGGTTTCGGTTGCTTATAAGGTGTTTCAAAGAACAAAGAGAATTACAGCACAGGGACAGGCCCTTCGGCCCTCCAAGCCTGTGCCGACCATGCTGTCTGAATAAACTAAGACCCCGTACCCTTCCAGGGACCTCTATTCCCATCCTATTCATGTATTTGTCAAGACGCCCCTTAAAAGTCACTACTGTATTCATTCCATTATCTCCCCCAGCAATGAGTTCCAGGCATCCACCACCCTCTGTGTAAAAAATTGCTCTAGGTATGATTTAAATGACCCACTAGGAAGCTTTTATTAAAACAAACTTTATTTAACAACACAGTTAGAATATAACAAAAAGAATTAGCATAACTTTTACCAATTGAAATACTTAACATGACAAAGTAGAATTTGTAAGAGTAGGCTATTTCTATAGTTCCAATATAAACAATATCCCCACAGACATAAATCCTTCTTCAGAATAAGCTAGCACAAAAATATATTCATGTGGGTGCTATATTTCCAGCCTTTTAACCTTCCTGGACAGATACAAAAAGGCACCAGCCTTCTGACTCCCATACAGCAGCCTCCAAATAAAGATCCATCCCCAAGCAGCAGACCCTCAGAAAAAGAGACCCACTTTCTGGCAGATCCCAGTCTCAAAATCAAGAGCGAGAGAGAGAGACCGAGAAAGCTATCTCTCTCTAAAGGCCTGAACAGCAACTGAGCTTGTGTGTCTCTCTCTGTGAGTTTAGCCCTGCCTAGTCACATGATTTTCATGTCATTCAACCTAACCAAGTCCTACCCTGAAAAACCCAGGCGAAAACACTGAAACAACAGAACAGCATTAGCCCAGATTAAAATAGACATTTGAGCAATTAAGATCAATTATGCTGCTGCAGTAACAACAGAGGCTGCTGATTACAGACAAAGTGGCACCGGTTATTAGCACTGACTGCTCAAACAAATCCTGCACAGGAAACATGACACAAATACATATCTGAAAGGCACAGCATCATCACAAGTGTGCCACCAGGTAGACGTCCTGGAAGAATCCTGGCACTCGGGAGATGGTTACCTAGCAACAGTGGAGGCCTTTGAAACAGGTAGGAAAAAAACAAGTAACAAGGAACAAAAACACACAACCAAAAGAAAGATGAATTTTGTTTGGTGATGAATGTTTGTACAGAAACATTCAGAAGAATCTGACACAACAAAGAGTTCTTTTGGAAATTAGATTAGCCTTGCAGCAACTTTGTTTTACTGTTGTTTATAGCTTAATTAGAATAGCTTACAGTATTGAGATATTGTTAAGGATCCTTGTTAGTTTATGTCTCAGTCATTAGTTCTCACTCCCGATTTGTGTTCAATCCCAGAAAGTAAGCATAAGAAATCGAGGTTGACACAGCAATGTAGTGTTGTGGGGGTGCTGCACTGTCAGAGGTGCTGTGTTTTGGTTTAGATATTAAACCAGGGTTTGCCCTCTTAGGTGGATGTAAAATCCTGACATACTGATTTGCAGAGCGGAGGAATTCTCTCCGGTGAGCTGATTAATGTTTATCTCTCAACAAACGTCACTAAAATAGACTCTCTGCCCTTCATTGTAGGTGGGATTCTCCAGCCGCTCACACCAGTGGGATTCTCCCGTCCCGCTGCAGTGAACGAAGAACTGGCTAAGCACCAAATTCTCCGTCCTCGGTGGCAGCAGCGGTGGGGCGTGAACGGCCAGGGAACCCTGGCCCAAATGGCTTTTTGTGGGATCTTGCAGTGCACGATTGATGGCTCCTGTCCTATGTTGGGGAGGGGATTTTTCTGACCGTGCTCACCCCAAGACCGGGAAATCTCACCCAAGGTCAACAGACTTTTCCATGGACCCGTTCCGCCCCACTACAATTCCCGTGGGAAAATTCCAAGTTTACTGGCTACAAAACACTTTGCCAAATCTTTCTCTTTCTTTTGTATTCATTCGTAGGACACGGGCATCACTGTCTGGCCAACATTTATTGCCCATTCCTAGTTGCCCTTGGAGGGCAGTTGAGAGTCAACCGCATTGCTGTGGTTCTGGAGTCACATGTAGACCAGACCAGGTAAGGATGGCAGATTTCCTTCCCTAAAGGACATTAGTGAACCAGATGGGTTTTTCTCACAATTGACAATGGTTTCATGGTCATCAGTAGATTCTTCATTCCAGATATTTTTTATTGAATTCAAATTTCACCATCTGCCGTGGTGGGATTCGAACCCGGGTCCCCAGAATGTTCACTGAGTCTCTGAATTAATAGTCTAGCCATAATACCACTAGGCCATCGCCCCCCCCCCCTTCCGTTCACTTTCTTACTTTCTTAGTAAATGTGTGCCCTTTTCTTACTTGGAACCCATTGTGTGTTTCAAAGTCTTAACGTTTATTTGCTAGTTTCACAAGTAGGCTTACAAAAGTTACTGTGAAAATCCCTTTATTACGGCACCTTTTCGGGTACGCTGAGGGAGAATTTAGCATGGCCAATGCACCTAGCCAGCACTTCCTTCGGGCTGTGGGAGCACCCAGAGGAAACCCACGCAGACACGGGGAGAACGTGCAGACTCCACAGAGACAGTGACCCAAGCCGGGAATCGAACCTGTTTCCCTGACACTGTGAGGCAGCAGTTTGTAATAAGAGGTGAGCGAGGAAACTACGGACTTTGAGAATGGTTTTTAAGAAGGTTTGTGTCATACAGAGCTGACAACAGCAGCTGCCTGGATTATGTGCAGGGTGTATTCGCCATCTGTAAGGAAATGTGGTCCATTTATACACCACGTCATCACATCTGCGATGCGAAACGAAGACTCTCTGGCTGCTCCATCATCAGCACAGCTTGTCTTCCTCTCCAATATCAACCCGTTTAGCTGTATTGCTGTGAAAAAAAGCAACTAGATTACAACACACACACACACACACACACACCACACACACACACACAACACACACACACATATACAAAACACACCACGCACACACACACACCATACACATACACACACCACGCACACACACACATATACACACGCACATACACACACATACATGCACATACACAAACATGCACATATACACACACACGCACATACACACACACATACACCACGCACTCTCACACACACATGCACACACACATACACCATACACACACACGCACATACACACACACACAAACATGCATATATACACACACACACCATACACATACACAACACACACCACACACACACTCTCACACACACATGCACACACACACACACACACACACACACACACACACACACACACACACACACACACACACACACACACAGATGTTGATGAGAATTGTGCCAAAGTTTCAATCTCCCATGTGATTGAACTGTCAGCTTTTGTCTATCCGTTTTGTACGGGTCAGTTACTGCTTCAAACTTCTTCAATTTCACTGTCTTGAGCCTAACACTTTAGAAATGTTACATGAGTGATAGACATAGGGGGACGATTTTCAGCTCACGTTCACCATCAGAGGGAACAGCGGCGCGGTCTGGAAAACTCAGTGAGAATCGGGTGACACCATTCTCACTGGCGAGGCCTCGCTCCCCGCACACCCCTCACCGCTGCCGTCTCTAGACTCACAACCACAAAAGGCAAGAAGCTCATTGTAGTGTTTTCGAATATGTCTCCAGCACCCTCCTGCCGCATGACCCCCACCCCCCAGCCTCTCTGAATATTACACCAGCTATTTAAAAATGTGAATCACTCGAGGGAATCCCACCCTCCAGGAGGGACAGAAAGATAAGCATAGACCTCCGGGGGGGGGGGGGGGGGGGGCATGTCATGGCACACTCCTCTGGCACTGCCCCCCAGTAGTGACATTGTGCTTTAACTAGTTAAGTTCCCTTTTCCATGTTGTTTAAATTACCACCAGCATCGGCCATTGTTTCTGTTGAAATTATTTTTCTTTTATATTAACAAGTGGACCCATCTTCCACCTGTACAGAGATTGCCATAGGTTGCAGCCCCCTTTTCTGTTCCTTGAAGGGGGCTACTCCCCAGTTTTTGGCTGCACTTCAACCCCACACTCCTGATATTTGGTCGCCCGGTACAGAATGGGATGGGTTGGGAGGATATTTCCTCGTAGGACTGCGTCTGGGCTTGGCCAAGGGGAATGTCAACAGTTTCCAGACAGTGTGCAATCGGGGTGGAGTGGGGGGTGGAGTGGGGGGTGGGGTGGGGGTCTGGGGGGTCACCCAACCAACTGTCTGCCCCTTTACTGTGACCTTGTGGCACTGGTGAGGGAGCATGTGGTGTCCACTGGCTTCAGGCCTTCCCTGGAAGTATCTTTTTACTGGCGGCATGGCGACACTGTGCTTAGCACTGCTGCCTCACAGCTCCAAGGACCTGGGTTCGATTCCTGGCTTGGATCACTGTGTGGCGTTTGCATGTTCTCCCCATGTCTGTGCGGGTTTCCTCCGGGTGCTCCGGTTTCCTCCCACAGCCTGAGAGATGTGCTGGTTAGGGTGCATTGGCCGTGCTACATTCTCCCTCAGTGTTACCCAAACAGGTGCTAGAGTGTGGCGACTAGGGGATTTTCACAGTAACTTCATTGCAGTGTTAATGTAAGCCTACTTGTGACACAAATAAATAAACTAAATTGACCCTAAACTAAATAAACAAACTAAATTGACAGTCTGAAAGATGTGCTGATTAGGTGCATTGGCCGTACTAAATTCTCCCTCAGTGTACCCGAACAGGCACCAGAGTGTGGTGACTCAGAGATTTTCACAGTAACTTCACTGCAGTGTTAATGTAAGCCTACTTGTGACACTGATAAATGAGCATGAGCCATAAATATTTTGGTTTAGTTGGTTAAGTTTTCTCTGACATTTTGTTTTCGTGACAGTGTCCCACCAGGGGGCTGTAACTTCTCTGGTTTATGTTTAACTTATTGAATTTTGTTTGATTGAAGAACAAAGAGTAGAAGGAAGAGGTTGCTGGGTCATTGGTTGTTATTGGGTGGGAGGCAGAGATACCCAGTAAATAAACCTAGTATACAGAAAGGGACCTGTTTGCTACTTCATCTTCTGGCTTGAATCCATGCAACAAACTGTATTTTTTCTCAGCAATAAACAGGAAATTAGTCCTTGACCAAATCTAATCTGTCATTTTGTGCACCAACTAACAATATTCAGTCAGACAGCGTTCATTAACCTCAAAACTCGATGAAACCGTCTCAAAAACCCATTACAAGAAACAATGAAAGGTGTCTGTTGGCCTAATTTCGCATTATTCCTGTAAACTGCTTCAACTTCGCCTTGGGGCTCTGATGTCACCTGAACCTTGACAACATTACAACTTCCCTGTCACATCCAGTCACCGTTACTCATCTGAACTTCTCCATTAGATTCCAGTCTGTAACCCACCCTACCTCCACCGCCTGTGCCAGGGGACAGTGCCGAGGGGGCGGGGGGGTGGGGGGGTGCGCAGGCAGTGCCAGAGTACTGCCCCACCATGTCCCCCCCAGCCCTCCCCGGGGATTACACTTACCTGTGCGCCCGCGGCCCTCTCCCGATTCCCATATTTCAAAATCAGTTGTAAACCTCAATATCACATGGGTGGCGGATGGGGGGGGCGCGGGGGTGTGGTAGGGGTGGGGGTGAGGAATTCCTAATGTTGGAAGGGGAGGGGAATATGGCAGGAAGCCCCATAATTATATTAAATTTGATTGAAATAAAGGGCGGCAACCTCGTTACACGATCGGAGGGTGTGGGAGCAGAATCAATAAATTAGGGGCGGTATTTTTTAGACCACGGGAATTGTAGCATAGGGAACAAAAAATTCCACGGAGCTTGGGTAGGACTTTCCGGTCTCAAGATATACGCAACTGGATAATCTGACCTGAGACCGCACCAGTAAAATTCTCACTGTTGTGCTCATGTCACCATTTGTGCTTGGGACGGACGTGGACAAAAATCGCAACTGTACTGATTGAGAATGGTACGTGGGCAGAAAACAAAAACTAGGAATAAATGGAACATTCTGGGTGCCCAGTCTCTAAGTAAGGATCAACGCTTGAGCCTTAGCTGTTTACAATCTACATGAATGAGGGGATTAAGTGTAAGCTATCTAAGTTTGCGAATGGTACAAAGTTTCAATGGGAATGCAAGTGGTGAGGAGGGTGCAAAGAGGCTACAGAGGAAATACGCTGCCCACAACATGGCACGGTGGCACAGCGGTTAGCACTGCTGCCTCACAGAGCCAGGGACCCGGGTTCAATTCCAGTCTCGGGTCACTGTCTGTGTGGAGTTTGCACATTCTCCCAGTGTCTACGTGGGTTCCCTCTGGATGCTCCAGTTTCCTCCCACAGACCAAAGCTGTGCAGGTTAGGTGCATTGGCCATGATAAATTGTCTCTTAGTATCCCGGGATGCGTAGGTTAGTGGGGTAAATATGTGGGGTCATGGGGATAGGGCCTGGGTGTGATTATTGTCGGGGCAGACTCGATGGGCCAAATGACCTCCTTCTGCACTGCGGGAGTTCTATAATTTCAAAGGCATCCAGTTTACCTGGAAAATTTCTTGATCTAAGATACAAGAAAGTTTCTGTGTTCAATCCTTAAATCTCGGAGATGTCTAGAGCCTAACTCCCTTGGGTGTCCAACACTGACCACTGGCCAGCAGCTTAGGAGCAGGCATGGGGAGGAGGAGTTAATATCTTGGCTGATCTTAGTGGGTTAAAGGTGGCTGGAGATTATTTAGGAGCCCAAAAATAGGAAAAAGAACAGTGAAAACCAGAAAATAAGAGTACTGATCTGAACTGGTTATGTGCCTTAAAGGAGCCTCTTAGAGATGGGTTAGGCGAATGGGCAATGGACGATGGAACACAATGTGGGGAAGTAGAAATAAAATCATATTTTTTTGATATTGAGGGACTGGGAATCCCAGTAAATGCGTCACAGCAACTCAACAGGCAGGTACAGCAAGCAGTCAAGTAGACAAACGATATATTCGTAAAAGCAAAATACTGTGGATGCTGGAAATCTGAAATAAAAATGGGGGAAGGAATTTCACCATCTTGTCCGCCATGGGAATCAGAGCAGGTGAGGGGCAAACCACGGAAAGGTCCGCTGACCTTTGACCGGTGACAAGTTGGGCAGGAGGGCCTGTTTCCCTGCTGTAAACCTCTGCGATTCTATGACCTCAGGCGGGATTTTTGGGACGAGCAAGGCCATAAAATCCCATCTGGGGTGTTAGCTATTGGTGGAAAAGGATTGGAGAATAACTACACTTGTGCATGGCACTGATGAGGCTACATCTGGAATACCGTGTGCAGTTTTGGCCTCACTTCCTGAGGGTGGGTTGGGCAGCGGGGAGGGGGGGTGGGGGGGGGGGGGGGGGGGTGGTGGCGGCGGTGGTTGCTGTTACTTGTCCCAGGGGGAGTGCTACAAAGTTCCGTTAGACTAGTCCTGGGATGTGGGAATTATCCTGTGAAGAGTGATTGAGTAGACCAAGCCCGAAGGTCCCTGGAGATTAGAAGAATGAGAGGTGATCTATTTGAAATGTATAACATTCTTAAGGGACTCGACAGGTTAAGAGGCTGAGAAAATGTTTTCGCCTGGCTGAGGAATCTAGGACACAAGGTCACAGCCTCAGAATAAGGGGTCCACGAGAAAGAAATATGATTGTAAAAATTAGAAGCAGGAGTCGGCTGTTCAGCCCCTCGAGCTGCTGTCCATTTAATAGGATCGCGGCTGATCCGACATTCAAAGAACAAAGAAAATTACAGCACAGGAACAGGCCCTTCAACCCTCAAAGCTGCACTGACCATGCTGCCCGACTTAACTAAAATCCCCTATTCCTCCAGGAATCATATCCCTCTATTCCCATCTCGTTCATGTACTTGTCAAGACTCCCCTTGAAAGTCACTACTGTATCTCCTTCCACTACCTCCCCTGGCAATGAGTTCCAGGTACCCACCACTCACTGTGTAAAAAATCTGCCTCATACATCTCTTTTAAACCTCGCCCCTCACACCCTAAACCTGTGCCTCCTAGTAATTGACTCTTCCACCCTGGGAAAAAGCGTCTGACTATCCACTCTGTCCATGCCTCTCATAATCCTATAGACTTCTATCAGGTCTCCCCCAACCTCCATTGCTCCAGTGAGAACAAACCAAGTTTCTCCAACCTCTCCTCATAGCTAATGCATTCCTCACATCCGCTTTCCTGCCCTTTCCCCGTAACCCTCGATTCCCTTACTGATCAAAAGTCTGTCTCAGCCTTAAATATACTCGGCCCCCACAGCTCTCTATGGCAAGGCCTTCCAAAGACTCTCAACCCTCTGAGAGAAGAAATCCCTCCTCATCTCAGTCTTAGATTGGCACTCCTTTCTTCTGAGACTATGCCCTTTGCTCCTAGACTCTTCCTGAAGGGAATGAAACATCCTCTCAGTGTTGGACTCGAAGGAATGGGACGAGGAGAAATTTCTCCACTCAGAGGGCGGGACTTGCCCCGTTTTGCTGGCAGCACGGCTTCCTTGCTATTGGCTGCCAGTGGGATCTTCAGGCCCCGCTGATGTCTACGGCATGTGGTGTGTCTTACCCAACCCGCTACCAGGGAACTCACCGTGGGGAGGTGGCGGACCCCTCTGATGGGACCAGAAGATCCCCCTGACAGGAAGGGCCTAAAAATCCTGCCCAATGGGTGGTGAGTTTTGAAATTTTTTAGCCAAAAGAGCCAAGGCTGTGCGGTTGTTGAGTACGCGGTAGATTCTTTTGGGTATCAAGGGAATTCTGGGGTTTCGAACAGGAAGGTGAAGCTGAGGTCCAGGATCAGCCATGATTTTATTGAATAGTAGAGCAGGCTCAAAGGATCCTCCAGCGTCTGTGTTGAATGATCCCTGTAATTTGCCTCAACAAAGGAAATGCATGTTTTCATAAAATAGAAGATGTTTCTGAAGAAAGGGAGACTCCAGAGATGTTTGATATATTAAGATCAGGCCAGAGGATGGCTCTGAAATTTGGTTGAGATTTACAGCACGGAATTTTCCCATCCTGCACGCCACAGGAATTGTATCAGGAATGGATGGGGCAGACCGTGCAAAGGTCTGTGGATCCCGGACAAGAATTTCCAGCCTTGAGGCGAGTACGGTCGGAAAATCCCACCACAATATCTCCTCAAGGTATTGCATAGAATCCTACAGGGCAGAAGGAGGCCATTCAGCCTGTGCCCCCCCACAATCTCACCCAGGCCCCCATCCCCATAACACCATGCACTTACCCGAGCAAGTTCCCCTGACACCAAGAGGCAACTTAGCATGGCCAATCCGCCTAACCTGCACATCTTTGGACTGTGGGAGGAGATCGGAGCACCCGGGAAAGCCAAGCCGGGAATCGAACCCGGGTCCCTGGCTCTGTGAGGCAGCAATGCTCGCCACTGCGCCACCATGCCGCAGGTTCCACCAAAAAGAACTAGTTATTCAGAGAAAAAAAGGAAGAGTTGCTGCCTGAAGCAGGGCAAGTGTTTGATAACAGGTCCTGGAATGAATATCAAACAAAACTTCCCTTTGACTTATCGAAATGGATAGCTAGTGTCTCTGTTCATCAATATTAGTGTTGATCTGATAATATAAATTTCTGCTCAGATGTGTTATTCAGTTAACTTGCTTGAGGAATGTGCAACAGTCGTGGAAAATACATCAACTGTGACTCTTACAACACATTTCTACTTTTGAGAAATACAAACTTTTATTGATTGGAAGCTTCCAAGTTTAAGTAGAATGAACAACACTCGCTCTTGTCAAATGTTTCAGAATTGAAGCTTTGACCACACAGTAACACAGAGTTCAGTGATTAATAAGCTTGTTCAAAGTTCCCACTGCCCAAAGCAGTGTTAAGGCTAATGTTCCAGGAAATAAGTGAATAGGTAGGTGTGTAAACTGGATGCTGATGTTGATGGGTGTTGATGAAAGCTGAAGTTTGGTAGAACTTGATTAAAAATATAGAATCCCTGCAGTGCAGAAGAGGCCATTCAGCCCACTGACTCACTGCTAGAACATCTTAACCAGGTCCTCTCTCCTGCCCCTATCCCTATAATCCCACACATTTCCCATGGCTAATCTATCTAACCTACACATCTTTGTACACTAAGCGCCAATCACTTAACCCGCACGTCTTTGGTCTGTGGGAGGAATGATGTGGAGATGCTGGTGTTGGACTGGGGTAAGTACAGTAAGAAGTCTCACAACACCGGGTTAAAGTCCAACAGGTTTATTTGGTAGCGCAAGCTTTCGGAGTCTCTCTCCTTTATCAGGTGAGTTTGTATTCACAAACAGGGCATATGCAGACATAAACTCAATAAACTTGATGTCTGTGTTTGTGTCTGTATATGCCCTGTTTGTGAACACAAGTCCTCACTCACCTGAGGAAGGAGTGAGGCTCCGAAAGCTTGTGTTGCCAAATGAACCTGTTGGACTTTAACCTGGTGTTGTGAAACTTCTTACTGTGGGAGGAAACCAGAGCACCCGAAGGAAACCCACACAGACATGGTGAGGACATGCAAGCGCCACAAAGTCAGTCACCCAAGGCTGGAATTAAACATGAGTCCTCGGTGCTGTGAGGCAGCAGTGCTAACAACTGTGCCAACCTGCCATGATATAACACTGTGTGATGAATGTGTCATTTCAGTACTTCTGAGGTGTTTATCACTGATGCAACTATTTTTGACCAATTATTTGCTTTTCTTGTCACCCAGATCCACCTCCAACCTTTTTATCACTGGACGCCCCTGGAGAGACTTCTGTCAGCTTGATCTCCAAGTTGCTTCTCCTCCTGCCTGAAGCCTCTCATAGTGGGGCAATCTCTACCAACCTACTCTGAGAAACTCTCTTCAGTGATGCTACTGTGCCTTTAAGGAATGTATTTGTGTCATCTTTCTTGTGAAAAATATGTTTAAAATTCAGCTCTGGTTTACGGTGCCAATCTGTCTGCTTCAGGCAGCCCCCATCCTGAGAATGCAGAAGCATAATTGATCCTAGATATTGGGGTGTTTGTTTTAATCTGAACTAATGAAGTTTTGTTTGTTTTTGCGTTGTCCACTGATGTTTCTGAGTAGGATTTAATTCAGTTGAATGACAAGACAGACTCATGTGAACGAGTGAATCTAAGCTTACCGAGACAAGCAGGCAGTTTCTGTTTGGATCAGCAAGGAGCAGCATCTCTTTTCTCTCTCTCTCTCTTGAATCTGTAGTTTGGGACCTACTAGAAAATAGGTATATCTCTTCTGGGGACTAGCTGCTCACATACCAGCATGTAATCCTATTGTTTGCTACCTGACTTTGAAGAGGAATTTACATCTATGATGAATATTGCTTAAATTTGAACCAGTAGAGATAGTCTAGCAGTTAAGAATCCCAGTCTCAATATCCAATTCAATAACTTCATAAGAACATAAGAAATAGGAGCAGGAGTAGGCCATCTAGCCCTTCGAGCCTGCCCCACCATCCAATAAGATCGTGGCTGATCTGTCGTGGCTCAGTTCCACATTCCCACCCTCTCCTCATAACCTTTAATCCCCACTCTTATCAAAAACCCATCAACCCGCGTCTTAAAAATATTTAGCGAGGTAGCCTCCACCACTTCAACGGGCAGAGAATTCCAGAGATTCACCACCCTTTGAGTGAAGAAGTTCCTCCTCAACTCCGTTCTAAACCGCTCCCCCTTTATCTTGAGGCTGTGCCCCCTAGTCCTACTATCCTTTCTGAGCGGGAAGAGTCTCTTCACCTCTATCCTATCCATCCCATTCATCATCTTATACGTCTCAATGAGATCTCCCCTCATTCTTCTAAACTCTAACGAGTACAAGCCTAGTTTATTCAGCCTCTCCTCATAGCTCAACCCCCTCAACTCCGGCATCAGCCTAGTAAACCTCCTCTGCACTCCCTTCAAGGCCAAAATATCCTTGCGTAAGTGTGGCGACCAAAACAAGTGATTATATCTACCTCACACCAACCCCTTTGGTTTAATTTTATTTAATTTTTAACTATTCTCTACCTTTTATTTCTTTATTGTCTTTCTTTATTTTCCTTTCCCCAACTCTTTCTCCCTTTTTATCTTCCCTTTTCTTACCTTTCCTCCCCCTTTGTTCAGCAATCTCCTCCCACATTTTCATCTGTCACAGTTTACCCTCTGATTTCAGTTTCTCTGCCATTTGGCCATTCACTCCTTCTATTCTCTCTATGGGCTTCCATTAGCAGCCTTTCCCCTGGTTTCTGAGGCTATGACTCATCTCTCATTCCCTTCCCATGCAGTATAAATATCTCCCGCTGTCTATGCTTTTTAGCTTTGACAAAAGGTCATCTGGACTCGAAATATCAGCTCTTTCCTCTCCTTACAAATGCTGCCAGACCTGCTGAGATTTTCCAACATTTTCTCTCTTTGAGTTAAGAATTGTATTTGTCATGTTGAAGTATTTCAATAGGTAAAAGTTACACCAATTCTTTTTCTTATTCTTAAATTGTACTGTCAAATAAAGTTTCTTTTGAGAGTGCTTCCCAGTGGGTCAATAGAATTATGCCTGGAGTGAAACATATTATCCTCACACTAATACCAAAAATAGCTGGGGTCTATTCTAACTTCACAATATACATAGAACATAGAACACCACAGCACAAACAGGCCCTTCAGCCCACAAGTTGCGCCGATCACATCTATACCTACCAAGCCATAGAACTATCTATAACTCCCAATGCCATTAGATCCCATGTACTCATCCAGAAGTCTTTTAAAAGACACCAGCGAGTTCGCCTCTACCACCACTGACGGCAGCCGATTCCACTCACTCACCACCCTCTGAGTGAAAAACTTACCCCTGACATCTCCTCTGTACCTGCTCCCCAGCACCTTAAGCCTGTGTCCTCTCGTAGCGACCATTTCAGCCCTGGGAAATAGTCTCCGAGAATCCACCCTATCTATTCCTCTCAACATTTTATAAACCTCTATCAGGTCGCCTCTCAACCTTCGTCTCTACAGGGAGAAGAGACCGAGCTCCCTCAACCTATCCTCATAAGGCATGCCTCCCAATCCAGGCAACATCCTTGTAAATCTCCTCTGCACCCTCGCAATAGTTTCCACATCCTTCCTGTAGTGAGGCGACCAGAACTGCGCACAGCACTCCAAGTGGGGTCTGACAAGGGTCTTATAAAGTTGCAGTTGGAGTTTCCAATTTCGTACCCTTTCCTCCCTGCCCTGTTCATGTAACTCCGCGCAGTTACCATCGATAATCCATCTAACCTGTACATCTTTGGAAACTAAGGGGCAAATTAGCATGGCCAATCCACCTAACCTGCACATCTTTCGGACTGTGGGAGAAAACCGGAGCACCCGGAGGAAACCCACGCAGAGAATGTGCAGATTCCGCACAGTCAGTGACTCAAGCCGGGAATTGAACCTGGGTCTCTGGGGCTGTCATCAAATCAGAGAACCACACTCTTGAGCTCGGATTGGTTGATTAACCTTCCTAATGGTCCTGGGTCATTGTATAAGGCAAACATTTGCTCTCCCCTATAAACCATCTCCTTTCGAGTTCCCCTCCTTTCAATCTTCAAATCTGATGCCAAATGCAAGGTTTGCTTTGACTTAAGAAATTGGGACAGGTTTCTGACGGAAGCTACACATATTGTGACCTCCTCGTGTAGCTGAGGGAGTGAGAAGCAGGAAGTAGGAAGCTACTAGGTGGTTCTGAAAATACATGCCTGTTTTTAGCTCTGAGGTGATAGCAGGCCCATTTACAGAATGCCCGAGTTCTTGATTGTCTGATCATGTAACACTCAAATCAATAAGCTGTGAACTGTAGCCTGTGAATATTCTGACGACATCATTGCTTTTGACACCTAACAATAATCGAAGTCGCTCCCCTTCACCCGATTGTCATGAGCTGGAGTTAACATTAAAATACCCACTGTCTTTCAAACAAAACAATCACTTGATGAGCCGCAGTTCAAATACCACCACCCTGAGTCTGGCACGCATAATACAACGTGCTTCCTTTGTGGACACCTACTCGTTGTTATACATTTTCAAGACACTTTTGCACCTGTCTATCTCAAATCATATCACACAATACAGAAACCTTCTTCTTTCGACACTGGGGAAAAACTCTGCTTTCATCACATGTCCTTCCCAACAACTCAATGAATTATATTTTCCACTGCAAAAGACATGCTGGTTAGGTTGATTGGCCGTGATAAGTTGCCCCTTAGCAGGATTAGAAGGGTAAATATATGGGGTTATGGGAATAGGGCGGGATTGTGGTCAGTGCATGGCCTTGAATGCCTTCATAGAATCACAGAATCTCTACAGTGCAGAAAGAGGCCATTTGGCCCATCGAGTCTGCACTGACCACAATCCACCCAAGCCCTATCCCCCTAACCCCTGCTAATCCCCTTGATATTAAGGGGCAATTTTTAGCATGGCCAGTCAATATAACCTGCACATCTTTGGACTGTGGGAGGAAACCGGAGGGGAAACCCACACAGACACGAGGAGAATGTGCAAACTCCACACAGACAGTGGCCCAAAGCTGGAATTGAACCCAGGTCGCTGGCACTGTGAGACAGCAGTGCTAACCACTATGCCACTGTGCTGGCCTTCTTCAGCACTGTAGCGATTCTATGGCTCTATGCTATGATTCTATGACTCTGCGATGCTTGCAGGAACCATTTGCTCTCTTGCTCAGGTGAACTGGCCTGAAAAATGTCAAGAGTGCTTTTGCTTAAGAGGGAAAAAAAATCTTCTCTCAGAGGGTGGTGAAAGTTTGGGATTATCTTTCTTGTAAGGTGACATCCTCGAGTATTCTTAAGGCAGAGGTAGGTAGATGCTTGATAAGGAAGGAGGTGAAATGTTATTGGGGTTAGGTGGGAACGTGGGGTTGCAATTGTAATCAAATCGACCATGATATTGTTGAACGGAGGAGCAGAGCCGAGGGGCCGAATGGCCTACTCCTGCTCCTTGATTTAATTTATTATTGTCACATGTGACAATAATAAATGCTTCAATAAAAAGTACAATAACGCTACAATGAAAAATATTAGAAACATAGAAGAAACATAGAAACATAGAAAAATTACAACACAAACAGGCCCTTCAGCCCACAAGTTACGCCGAGCATTTTCTTTGTATTGTTTCTTGCACGCTTTACAGATAAAGCATACCATTCATAGAGTACATAGGAGAGAAGGAAAGGAAAGAATGCAGAATGTAGTGTTACAGTCATAACTAGGGTGTAGCGAAAGATCAACTTAGGGCAAGGTAAGTCCATTCAAAAGTCTGATGGCAGCAGGGAAGAAGCTGTTCTTGAGTCAGTTGGTACTTGTCTCAGGTTTCTGTATCTTTTTTTCTGATGGAAGAAGGTGGAAGAGAGAATGTCCGGGGTGTGTGGGGTCCTTAATTATGCTGGTGCTTTTCCAAGGTGGCGTGAAGTGTAGACAGGGTCAATGGATGGGAGGCTGGTTTGTGTGACGGATTGGGCCACGTTCATGACCCTTTGTAATATCCTGCAATTTCGGACAGAGCAGGAGTCATACCAAGCTGTGATACATCCGGGTAGGATGGTTCCTATGGTGCAACTGCTGCTCCTAATTCACCTGTTGGGACACTGAGAAATCACTGAACTATTTCTCACACCTACTAGAGAAGGTGCTATCCTTTCACACCCCATCGTGTCATTGTCAGGTACTGAAATCATCATGGAATGAAATGGAAAGTACTTGTTAACTCCAATCATCCGAATCCGCGAAAGGCATTGAAGGATTCAAATCAAATTGTTCCTCACTGCTGAGTCTAAATCGTAATATCGTTTAACCTTGGATAATGCAGGATAATCCATCAGGATACTTGCAGAACTGTGCTTGGAGGGACAAAGGGAGTGAAATGAGACTCTGATTGTGTACGCTCGCCCTCACTGGGATTCAAATTACACGCGCAATGTATGGCTTTTTTTTTCCCCCCAAGGTTTCACAAGGCCTTCTGAAAGTAATACTATTGATATTGTGGCAACTTTGTGATAGCCTTTGTCTTGCGATCCCACCTTCTGGCCTGGTGTAAACCTGATCAGCTGACAGCAGCCATCTGGGCAACGAGATTAGAATAGTGCCTGGAAATCAATCTCTGGCACTGGCTATTAATTATGAGAAACGTGTCTTTATTTGTGCGGCGGTGGGTGTTTCGCTGCTGTCTCTTTGATCCAGTTTGTGTCGGATATGGCTTCTGATAGGGATAGCCTTTTCCAATTTCTGTTTATTGAGATATCTAAGCCAAGGAACAAAACTCAACACATTGAAGCGGGGTCTGAACAGAAGGGAAATCAAACAGCAATACTGGAGAGAGGTTTCCTCTCTATTATTTCTAGCCAAGCGGTTTCACACAAGCTACAAATACGACATAGAAGCAGAGCCATTCAGCCCATCGAGTCCGCTCTGCAAATATTAAAACATTTTTAATAACTTGCGATTAATGGAGCCTTTCACAGGTCCCCAGCAACTCACCAGGACCTGAAGACAGAGAGGAGGGGGAATTTCTTCTCTTGAGGGTTGTGAATCTGTGCGATTCTTCAAGCAGAGAGCTGTAGAGGCTGAATCGTTAAGTATTTTCAAGGCTGAGAGAGACAAATTATTAATCAGTAAGGGAATCAAGGGTTATGGGGATAAGGCAGGAACATAGTGTTCAGGATTATTGTATCAGATCGATCATGATCTCATAGAATGGTGGAGTAGATTCGATGGGCTGAATGGCTGACCCCTGCTTCCACATTTTACAGCCTTGTGGTACGGAGAAAGCAGGTTTGTTGGTCCAAATCTTCCTAATGTCTTACCTTGTAAAATACCCTTTCACAGAATGTGGGTGCCACTGTCTCCCCAACTTGCCCCCTCCCCAGATGCGAAACAGGGATCACTGCTGGATGCAGGTCTAAATCTTCTTGTGTTAACATCTCTCTGCTGTTCCCTCGGCCTTGGCCTTGTTGTAAATGTTTAGACATCTACGTCATTTCCATTCTTAGGATCCGTAAATGATTTTACGCCGACTGTGATTTAATAAACACGCCCATCCCTAACTGCCCCTGGAGAAGGTGGTGGTGAGCCACCTTCTTGAACCACTGCAGCCATACGGTTATAGGGCTGGATTTTATGGCCTCGTTCATCCCAAAACCATAAAATCCCGCCCAAGATCGACGGACCTTTCTATAAGGTCACCCATCATCCTCCTGCACTCCAGGGAATAAAGTCCAGGCTGATCCAGCACCTCCTTATAATTCAAACCTTCCAGTCCTGGTAATAGTCTTGTAATTCTCTTATTGCACCCGTTCCAGTTTAATAACATCCTGCCTACAGCAGGGCGGCCAAAATTGTACCCAGTACTCCAAATGTGGCCTTAGCAATATCTTGTACAATCGTAACATAATGTCCCAACTCCTGTGCTCAACGCACCAAAGGCCAGTGTCAAAGCCCATGTGGCGTGTGGCCACAGTATTGTTGGAATCGGGGATTGCGTAAAGCTCAGAGAAGCGGCAGAATAAAAGATAAATAGTAACGGCTGCCTCAAAACAGAAACGGCTGCACCAGGAATGAAGGGAAGTGGGAAGCAGCCTGACACGGATAGTGGCAGTCAGAAGCACACAGACATCATCAGGAGAGAGCCTGACAGTTGGTCGTGTGGGAGGTGTGGGCTTCTGTTAAAAAGAAGTATAATTATATCACTGGTTACTAGGATATTTGCCAGAACCATAAAAATGGTACAACGCTGGAAAGGTCAGATTAGATTTCCGTTTGGTTCTTAAATGGGCAATGCTTTCAGGAAAGCGTGCCGGAGAAACATATTCTGTTTTACATTGCGGTTCGTACAAGGTGGGTAGAATACATTGAGGGCGTGATTGAGATGAAAGGATCTGTTGGCACTTTCTCAAGGAGGTGTGACTTTTAATTGTGAATGACAACAGTCTGTTTTTATCTTTTATCTGTCACTTCCACTGCAAGCGATAATTGTCTTCCGCCGTTTTCTCTCACTTTTTCAGAGAGCGCTCACAAACAAAGGAAAGCCACCCCTGTCCATTCAAATTTATCAAACTCATCTTTGGCGTCACGGTTAGCAGTGCTGTCTCACCGCGCCAGGGGCCCGGGTTCAATTCCGGCCTCAGGTCACTGTCTGTGTGGAGTTTGCACGTTCTCCCCGTGTCTGCGTGGGTTCCCTCCGGGTGCTCCGGTTTCCTCCCACAGCCCAAAAATGTGCGGGTTCGGTTGATTGGCCAGGATAAATTGCCCCTTAATAGCAGGGGGATCAGGAGGGTAAATATGTGGGGTTATGGGAACAGGGTCTGGGTGGGATTGTTGTCGGTGCAGGTTCAATGGGCCAAATGGCCTCCTTCTACATTGTAGGTTCTATGAAAGTTCACCACCTCTGTATGCTCCCAATCCCAACACCCAGCTCCACGTTGAACAACCCTCCACTGCCTCCCACCTGCCCTGTCCAAGGCGTTTACCTCCAGCAATGGATTGAGTAGATTTAGAGAGTCTTCCAGCACAGACAAAGGCTCTTCGGCCCATCAAGTCTGTACTGGCCATCAAGCACCTATCCACCGAATCCCATATTCCAGCACTCGGTCCGTAGCCTTGATGCCATGGCATTTCCAGCACTCGTTCAAATGGTTTTTCGAGGTTGCGAGGATTTCCCACCTTTACCACTCTCTCAGGCAGTGAGTTCCAGATTCCCAGCACCCTCTGGGTGAAAAAGCTTTCCCCCAAACGGTTAAAGGAAAGAATGTACGGGAGTTCCTACAATCACCTTTCACACCCTCAGGTTACCCAATAGCAAAAGTATAGCCATTGGTATATCTTTGAAGTGTGGTCACTGTTGTGACGTAGAGATGTGCGGCATCCAATTTGTGCACAGCAAGATCCAACAGCAGCATCGTGACAAAATGACCAGCAAATTTGTCTTAGCAATGACAGTCGGCACCCTTACTTCAACCCTAAAGGTGCTGCAAGTTGGCGTTAGTGGCCCTGACCACCATGTAAAGGTGGCCATGATGACCAATTAAAGCAGAATTTATAGATTTAAGAATACATTTCCTGAGCCGACATTGTTCGCTAACCGCACCTCAGATTTTGCTGTGTGCGAGATGTGGTCCACCGTTTAAAAATAATGAAACACCTTGCACATCCCCCCACTCTGTCAAGCCCCCACACAAGTTATACAAAATACATTACATCTAAAAATTAGGAATTAAAAATTAAAAAATATCTTATTACAGACTATCCAGCATTTCCCTGCTCAGTGACGACCCTTGATTTGATTTATTATTGTCCCATGTATTTACAAGGAAAACTATTGTTTCTTGTGCGCAGTACAAAGCATACCATTCATAGAGAAGGTAAGGAGAGAGTGCAGAATGTGGTGTTACAGTCAGAGCTAGGGCGCAGAGAAAGATCAACTTAATGCAAGGGAGGTCCATTCACAAGGCTGACAGCAGCAGGGAAGAAGCTGTTCTTGAGTCGGTTGGTGCGTGACCTCAGACTTATTTCCCAACGGAAGAAGTCTGAAATGGAAGAGAGAATGTCTGAGGTGCGTGGGGTCCTTAATTACGTTGGCTGCTCTGCCGAGGCACATGTGAGTTAACAAGCCAGCTGTGTTGAACACACCATACAGGAACTGAGGGTAACGGGGATGAATCAGAAAAGTGGAGTTAAAGTCATGATCAAGTCAGCTTTTGATTTTATTATTAGAGAGATTGATCACTGGTTTATTGAAGAATCCTTATGGTGGCTGGCAGCGGCGATACAAATGAAATAAGTAATCATAATTCAAAACTTAGACAATAGTTAAAATGAATATAAAGTCTAACACAATAAACGGATTGCACAATTGTGCACATTTCAGTATGCAAATACTTACAATAATACAATTGAATGGCTGGGTTGGTTTGAGGGGCTGAATGGCCTTCTGTCCTCCAATTTCTAATGTTCTTATGCAACTAATCTTTTGGACACCTCGCATGGTCACTTTTGAAAGTGTGGCTGTGATGAGGTAGGGTTGAGTAAGGTGGGGAGGGGAGGTATAGGGTGGCAGGTGTCAATGATGGCACAGACATGGTCAATTAATGAATCGCTCAGACCTGTCAATGTGACCAAAAAAAACTGGATATTACTTTGTCCTTGTAGAGGTGAGCGGTGTTAAAACACAGGATCTTGCTGATGATAAGCACCTGAGATGGAAATCTCTGACATTCACGCCCCACTGTTGCTGCCAGAGGGGACGGAGAATTTGGCGCTCAGCCAAACCTTCATTAACTACAGGGACAATCCCACTGGTGTGAATGGCCAGAGAATCCCACCCTGGGTTTCAACATCAAAGCAGCTATTCTGATCTGGAATGTACTACCTGAAAAGGAAGCTAATTCAATGGCACCCTTCAAAAGGGAAGTTAGATCTTTGTGAACATATGAAATAGGAGAAGGAGTAGGCCAAAGATGTGTAGGTTAGGTGGACTGGCCATGCTAAAATACTCCTTCATGTCCTAGGATGTGTAGGTCAGGTGGGATAAATGTGTGGGGTTACGGGGATAGGTAAGCTGTTCTGTTGAGGAGTTGGTACAGATTTGATGGGCTGAATGGCCTCCTTTTGCACTGTCAGGATTCTATGATTCAGCTCCTCAAGCCAGTTCCTCCTTTCAGTAAGATAATGGCTGATCTGTTAGTGTTAATTCCACATTCTAATCTACCCCTGATAACTTCGATTCCCTTGCCCAATGAGAATCTATCTCCACCTTAAAAATATTGAGTGACCCACCTCCACTGCCTTCTGGGTTCCAAAGTCACACAACCCTCTGAGAGAAAAAAAAAAATTCTCCTCATCTCTGTTCTAAAAGAGGGCGACCCTCAATTTTAAAATCATGACCTCTTAGTTCTGGACTCACCCACAAGAGGAAACACTCTTTCCCACAGCCACTTTTTCAAAACAGTTTTTAACCTGACTTAAAGAGAAAAGATATTAAGGACTGTGGTGAGGGATTGGTGAGTGGAACTAGTTACAAGAGGCACTTTCTCCCCATGTTTGCATGGGTTTCCTCCAGTTTCCTAACATGTACAGAGGGGTCCAAATGGCCTCCTGCTGGGTTATGTCATTCCACACTACCAGAAAGATGTGGCGCCTTTGAAGAGATTTACCAGGATGTTGCCTGGTATGGAGGGCATTAGCTGTGAGGAGAGGTTGGAGAAACTTGGTTTGTTGCCACTGAACATAAGGACATAAGAAATAGGAACAGGAGTAGGCCATCTAGCCCTTCGAGCCTGCCCCGCCATTCAATAAGATCATGGCTGATCTGTCGTGGCTCAGTTCCACATTCCAGCCCTCTCCCCATAACCCTTAATCCCCTTGTCTATCAAAAACCTATCAACCCGCGTCTTAAAAATATTTAGCGAGGCAGCCTCCACCACTTCAACGGGCAGAGAATTCCAGAGATTCACCACCCTTTGAGTGAAGAAGTTCCTCCTCAACTCCGTTCTAAACCGCCCCCCCCTTTATCCTGAGGCTGTGCCCTCTAGTCCTACTGTCCTTTCTGAGTGGGAAGAGTCTCTCCACCTCTATCCTATCCATCCCATTCAACATCTTATACGTCTCAATGAGATCTCCCCTCATTCTTCTAAACTCTAATGAGTACAAGCCTAGTTTATTCAGCCTCTCCTCAAAGTTCAACCCCCTCAAACGACACTGAAACGACAAAGATTGCTGGGGGGGGGCGACCCGATGGAAATCTACAAGATTGTGAGAGGCATGGACAGAGTGGATAGTCAGAACTAGAGGTAGACAAAAACGTTGACGATCGACGAAAGACTTGAATAAGGCACTCACTGAGTGTTAAAATGGGCGGTGCGGGCTTGTGGGGCCGAAGGGCCTGTTTCCTGTGCTGTGCTGTTCTTTGTTTGCTCATACCTCGGTGGAAGAGTCAATTACTCAGGGGCACAGGTTTACGGTGCGAGGGTCAAGGTTTAAAGGAGATGTACGAGGTAAATTTTTTACACAGAGGGTGGTGGGTGCCTGGAACTCACTGCCAGGGGAGGTTGTGGAAGTGGATACGATCGTGGCTTTTAAGGGGCGTCTTGACAAATACATGAATAGGATGAGAATAGAAGGATATGTTCCCTGGAAGGGTAGGGGGTTTTAGTTCAGGTGGGCAACATGTTTGGTGCAGGCTTGGACGGTTGAAGGGCATGTTCCTGTGCTGTAATTTTCTTTGTCCTTTGTTCAAGCAGTCCGAGGTTCAAATATAGTGTCAAAGGATTTCCGTATAAGGCTCTTGTCAACTTGCAGAACAATAAGCCTCAGTTTAGCCCCCTCCTCCTACACCACTGGCCTCATCTCTTTTTCCTGTCTGCTTTCCTCTGGCTTTCCTGAGTGAGGTGTTAGTGCAAATTAGCAGGAAATAAGGGGGTGAGGGAGACTGGCGTAAGCTACACTTAGATAGTTCTCTGAAGGGACTCATCATCTGTGGAGTTTCAGTGGTCAGAGTTCTTTGTCGGGTCATCAGCCTTTCCAAAACTCAAAGCTACATGGAAACAATCGGTCTAAGATGCTACGTTCAGATCGCAGTTCCTTCTGGAGGTGTGGGGTCAAAACCAACTCCTGACATTGATGGGGTGTCACAGTGGCACACTGCTGCCTCACAGCGCCAGGGACCTGGGTTTGATTCCCGCCTTGAGTCACCATCTGTGTGGAGTTTGCACTTTCTCCCCATGTTTGCGTGGGTTTCCTCCAGTTTCCTCTCACACGCCAAAGACATGCTGGTTAGGTTGCATTGGCCATGCTAAATCCTCCCTCAGTGTACCCAAACAGGCACTGGGGTGTGACAACTAGGGGAATTTCACAGTAACTTCATTGCATTGTTACCGTAAACCTATTTATGCCAAATAAATAAACTTTTTTTAAAGTGTATCAATAATTGCAAACTATTCACTGAATGCAAAAGCAATGCTGAGGCAGTTTCTTGGCCCCAACCTAAACGTGAGGAAGTTGGGGTGTAGGGACTTTGTGGTTTTTGGACTGTATTTTATTTAAATGATTGATTAGAGCAGGTAACTGAGCTGCTGATAGAGCAGCGGATTTCAAATGAGGAGATGTGGCTTTGAGTTTAAAACAAAACTTTGCTTTTATATAGCATCTTTTAGCACCTCACCAATTGCTCCAGAGGCAATTAAGTATGGCACTGTTACAATGTGCTTCATCAGTCCCAGCTGGAACAGGTTTAACGGGGACAGGGAGATATCCCTACAACTACTGAAGTCTATGCTTCCCACTGCCTCGGAAAAGCAGCCAGCATAATCATGGACTCCATGTATCCCAGACATATTCTCTTCTGGGAAAAAGCTATAAAAGTCTGAGGTCATGTACCGACAGACTCAAGAACAGGCTGAAAGCAAATTACTGCGGATGCTGGAATCTGAAACCAAAAGTGAGAATGCTGGAAAATCTCAGCAGGTCTGGCAGCATCTGTAAGGAGAGAAAAGAGCTGACGTTTCGAGTCTAGGGTAAGCTGCAACAGATGAAGATGTACCCTTAGCTTATCCTCTGATTTCAGCTTCTCTGCTATTTGGCCATTCGCGCTGTCTTGTTCTCTCTACCGACTGCCATTAGCAGCCTTTCCCCTTGTTTCTGTGGCTATGACTCATCTTTCATTCCCTCACCCCGCAGTATAAATATCTCCCACTTTCTATGCCTTTTAGCTTTGACAAAGGGTCATCTGGACTCAAAATGTCAGTCCTTTTCTCTCCTTACAGATGCTGCCAGACCTGCTGAGATATTCTAGCATTTTGTCTTTAGACTCAAGAACATCTTCTTCTCTGCTGCCATCAAACTTTTGATTGGACCTGCCATATATTAAGATGATCTTTCTCTACACCCCTAGCTATGACTGTAACTCTACATTTCACATCCTCTCCTTTCTTTCTCCCCAGTGTAGTTTATGAATGGTATGTTTTGTCTGTATAGCATGCAAGAAACAGTACTTTTCACTGTATCCCAACACATGTAACAATAATAAATCAAATCAAATCAAAGTCAACGGGACAAACCCTTCCAGTGATTGGCTCTGGTCTTTTAAGAGACTTTTGGATGAGTGCATGGGACTTTGTAAGATAGAGGGTTATAGGCAAGCCTAGTAGGTGGGGATATGTTCGGCACAACCTGTGGGCCGAAGGGCCTGTTTGTGCTGTTGTTTTTCTATGTTCTATGTTCTAATCCATGGTGCAGAGAAGGGACAACATGACCATTACACAGGGTGTGCTGCACAGGTTCAGGCTGAGGCTCCAGCTGCTCCACGTGAATCTCCATCCCTATCTAATCCTCTCAGCATTACTTCCTATTCCTTTCTCTCTCATGCTCTTATCTCGTTTCCACTGAAATGGATCAATAACTAGTCTCCTCCACAACTTCATGTGGTAGAGAGATCTAAATTCTACCCACTCTGAATGTCAACCTTCTTCCCCAAATTCACTATCGGATTAATGACAATTGTGTTTGTAGCCGCTCGCATTGGCCTGCCCCACAACCGGAAACATCTCCCCCATGTCAAACCCAATATTAGGAGGGACGGTAGGCTATTCTGATCCTGGAGGCTGCTGCACCATTCAGTTAGATCATGGCTGGTCTGCATCTCAACCCCTTTTATCTGTCTCTGCTCCAACTGACCTTGATACTCTCACCTTGACCTGAGACTTAATAACTCTTATTGGTCCAGCATCAGCAACCTTTTTAAAGTTTGAAGTTTATTTATCAGTGTCACAAGTAGGCTTACATTAACACTGTAATGAAGTTATTGTGAAAATCCCCTAGTCGCTACATTCTGGCGCCTGTTCATGTACACTGAGGGAGAATTTAGCACGGCCAATGCACCTAACCAGCACGTCTTTCGGATTGTGGGAGGAAACCGGAGCACCTGGAGGAAACCCATGCAGATACGGGGAGAATGTACTGACTCCGCACAATCAGTGACCCGAGCCAGGAATCGAACCCGGGTTCCTGACGCTGTGAGGCAGCAACGCTGACCACTGTGCTGCCCCTGGAACCACAGAAAGGTTACAGCACAGAAGGAGGCCATTTGACCCAACTTGTCCTTGTCAGTCCAAGGACACTCAGGTGCCCTTTCTAATCCCACCTTCCTGCACCCAGCCCCAGAGCTCTCTTGGGAGAGGGACTTCCAGATTTCAAAACCGGAGAAATTTTGCATGGTTCCAACAGGAGGGTTTCAGATTTCTTACACCCTTGTTCAACAAACTGATATCTCCATATTATCAATGCAGACAGCAGTACGGATTCAATGGATAAGTTGAGGTATCAATGGTTTGAAATAAAAAGTTTATTTATTAGTCACAAGTAGGCTTACAATAACACTGCAATGAAGTTCCTATGAAAATGGTGAGGGGGGGTCCTTAATTATGCTGGCTGCTTTTCTGAAACAGCGGGAAATGCAGACAGAGTCAATAGATGGGAGGCTGCCTTGCGTGATGGACTGGGCTTCATTCATGACCTTTTCTAGTTTTTTTGCGGTATTGGGCAGAGCATCCACTCCCTCCACCCCAGACGCACAGTGGCAGCAGTGTGTACTATCTACAAGATGCCATGCTGCAACTCACCATGCCTCCTTAGACAGCACCTTCCAGGCCCATGATCACTACCACCTAGAATGAAGGAGCAGAGCAGCGAATACTTGGGAACACCATCGTCTGGAGGTTCCCCTCCAAGTGAAACAGCATCCTGACTTGGAAGTATAGCAACAGTTCCTTCACTGTCCCAAAGAGAAAATGCTGGAAAATCTCAGCAGGTCTGGCAGCATCTGTAAGGAGAGAAAAGAGCCTAGAGTCTAGATGACTTTGTCAAAGCTTTGACAAAGGGTCATTTGGACACGAAACATCAGCTGTTTTCTCTCCTTACAGATGCTGCCAGACCTGCTGTGATTTTCCAATATTTTCTCTTTTGGTCTCAGATTCCAGCATCCGCAGTAATTTTCTTTCATTTTGTTCCTTCACCATCGATAGGCCAAATTCCTGGAATACCCCTTCCTAAGAGCACTGTGATTGTACCTACACCACATGGACTGCGGCGGGTCAGGGATGCAGTACACCACCAGCTTCTCAAGGGCAATTAGGGAGAGGCAATGAATATTGGTCTATCCAGCGACACCCACATCCTGTGAATAAGTGAAAAAAAAGCTGTTATATCGGCTTATCTAACAATGACTGCACTTTGGAAGTAATTATTTGTGAAGCTGTTTGGAATGTCCTGAGGATAGGAAAGGTGCTGTATAATTCCAAGCTGTTTCTTATATGTTGCTTTGTCAAGATCTCCCTTTGATGCTTTGTTGTCATAATCCCCTGAAGCAAGGAGTGACCCTAGACTCACTCATGGCCTGGCAAAGAAACTATATTTGGATTTCAAAACTCAATCCAATTTGTGCTGATGCTTCCTAGCTGCTGATCTGTCGTGTTCTGAGAGTCTGCAGCTTTGGAGGGAGCTGTGCTTGGCATAGAATCATAGAATCCCAACAGTGCAGAAGGGGGCCATCCGGCTCATCGAGTCTGTACTGACCACATCCCACCCAGGCCCTATTCCCGTAACCACACACACTTACCATGCTAATCCCCTGATGCCCGAGTCAATTTAGCATGGCCAATCAAGCTAACCTGCACATCTTTGGCGTTTGGGAGGAAACTGGAGGAAACCCATGCAGACACGGGGAGAATGTGCAAACACAGTGACCTGAGGCCAGAATTGAACTGGGTCCCTGGCACTGCGAGGCAACGGTGCTAACCATTATGCCACTCATCATTGCCTTGGGCATGTCAGGTCTTCCCTGGCAAATGCTCTGAGTGTTACCTGGTCAATCAGTGATGAGCAAGCTTCTAGAAACAATTATTTAGGATACAATAAGTGGACACATGGAAAAATGTGGGTGGATTTGGAAGGGCCAGCATGGATTTCTAAAGAGGAAATAATGTTTATCTAACTTGCTGGAGTTTGTTTGAAGGGATGAGGGTAATGCTGTTGATGTGATGTACCCAGACTTTAAAAAGGCATTTCACACAATGCAACATAACAGATACATGAGAAAAGTTATGGCTCATGGAATAAAATAGACAGAAGCAACATGAATACAAAATTGGCTGAATAATAGCATGATGTGGATGTGCCGGCGTTGGACTGGGGTAAACACAGTTAAAAAGTCTGACAACACCAGGTTTTAGTCCAACCGATTTATTTGATAGTTTACTATCAAATAAATTGGTTGGACTAAAACCTGGTGTTGTCAGACTTTTTACTGTGAATAATAGCAAGCAGAGAGTAACATTCAATGGATATTTTTCAGGCTGAAGAAAGGTTTGTAGACATGTTTCTCCAAGGTTCAGGATTTTCCAGCATTTTGTTTTTTGGTTTCAGATTCCAGCTTCCGCAGTAATCCAATCTGACGTCGACATTGAGACCCTTGTCTTTCCTGATAAATATTAACCATCGAGATCTTGGTGTACAGGGAAAATTTCAGAGTTTGCAGGTGACATGAAACTTGGGAGCATTGTGAAGAGGATAGCGTCAAACTTGAAAAGGACGTGGACAAGTTGGTGGAGTGGGCAGATTGGTGGCAGCTGAAGTTCAATGCGGAGAAGTGTGAGATGATGCATTTTGGTAAGAAGAACTTGCAGAGACAATATAAAATAAGAGATAAAATTTTAAAGGGGATGCAGCAGCATCCTGGGTGTAAAAGTGCATTGATCATTGAAAGTGACAGGTCAGGTGGAGAGAGAAGTTAATAAAGCATATAGTATCCTGGGCTTTTTTAATAAATACCATAGTGACAAAGACCCTTGACTCACAAACATCCTGGTATTGAATATACACCAACATTTCAGTCAGCCAGTGTGCGGACTCGGATGCTTATCGACTTGCTGAGAAGGTTTGGGTTATGTGACGATATAAAGATGTCAGCTGGCATTCCTGCAAGAACTATGCTGAATATCAGAGATTCAATTTTACACACAAGCTGTCTTTGCAAATTGGCAGTTTAATATTTCAGATCTTTTATCCTTCTGAAGTAACCCCTGACTGAATCAGATTTGCAGCCAAAGAAAAAGAGGATTTCTCAGTAAATTATCTTAACTCTTTGATGCTAAATTCCCCGAGGAAATAATGTACTTTCTGGTTTATGTTTGTATCTGTCTATTCTCTTTGTCTTTGAGTTGCCTGGTTATCTTCAAGTATTGGAATTACATGGAGGGAGCTCGGAATGGTTGTCGGAACTTGCATTTTGCCCGATTACCCATCCTTTTTTAAAGTTTATTTATTAGTGTCACAAGTAGGCTTATATTAACACTGCAATGAAGTTACTGTGAAAATCCCCTCATCGCCACAAGCTGATGCCGGCTCGGGTACACTGAGGGAGAATTTAGCATGGCCGATGCACCTAACTGGCATGTCTTTTGGACTGTGGGAGGAAACTGGAGCACCCAGAGGAAACCCACGCAGACACGGGGAGAAAGTGCAGATTCCATACAGACAGTGACCCAAGCTGGGAATGGAACCTGGGTCCCTGGTGCTGTGAGGCAGCAATACTAACCACTGTGCTGCCCACATTGTGTTTGGAATGTACCTGTGGCTGGGCTGCTATTTGGGATGATCTTGCTCCGCATTCTTACCAATGCGCCTCTCATACTGCTCACCTTTTCTTTCCTTTGAACAGGACCCTCATATGGCTCCCCTTCTAGGAGCTCAGTACCCTTCCCTGGCAGCTTTTCCCACAGGTTCGTGGTCAAAATCAATCCCTCTTACTCCTGATGTCCGATGGCTTAACTCCTCCCTCCCCCCGCAAGACGGGCGGCATGGTAGCACAGTGGTTAGCACTGCTGCTTCACAGCTCCAGGGACCTGGGTTCGACTCCTGGCTCGGGTCACTGTCTGTGTGGAGTTTGCACATTCTCCTCGTGTCTGCGTGGGTTTCCTCCGGGTGCTCCGGTTTCCTCCCACAGTCCAAAGATGTGCGGGTTAGGTTGATTGGCCTTGCTAGAAAATTGCCCCTTAGTCCTGGGATGCGTAGGTTAGAGGGATTAGTGAATAAAATATGTAGGGATATGGGGGTAGGGCCTGGGTGGGATTGTGTTCGGTGCAGACTCGATGGGCCGAAGGGCCTCTTTCTGCACTGTAGGGTTCTATGATTCTATGAACTAAGATGTGAATCCTTTGCTACTGTGAGCAATGTGCCTGGATCCTAACCAGTTCCCATCATCATCTAAGAGCTGTTAGGTAGAGTCCGTTCTGCTTCACTGAAGGGAATCCTCTGCTGCTTGAACTGAATCAATGGGTCTACTAGCTGCCAGAGGAAAGTGCATGTATGGCCAACCTGTGCAAATGATGGGAGTGACAGTGTGTGGGCAAATGGGTCAGGAGGAGAAGGTCATTCAGCCCATCACAACTCATGCTGGTAGACAAAGAGCTACCTTGTCTGAATTCCTCTTACACCAAATCAGTAATCCTGCAGATAACTGCTCTTCAACTAGGCATCCAAGGCACTGTGTAAAGTGTGACGAGGGCTTCTGTCTCCATCCTTTCAGGCTGTGAGTTCCAGATGGCGACCACCCTCTGGGCGAAAAGAGTGTTTCATAGATCATAGAACCCCACAGTGCAGAAAGAGGCCCTTCGGCCCATCGAGTCTGCACCGAACACAATCCCACCCAGGCCCTACCCCCATATCCCCACATATTACACCCACTAATCCCTCTAAACTACACATCCCTGGACACTAAGGGGCAATTTCTTAGCATGGCCAATCAACCTAACCCGCACATCTTTGGACTGTGGGAGGAAACGGGAGTACCCAGAGGAAACCCACGCAGACACGAGGAGAATGTGCAAACTCCACACAGACAGTGACCCGAGCCGGGAATCGAACCCAGGACCCTGGAGCTGTGAAGCAGCAGTGCTAACCACTGTGCTACCGTGCCGCCCACAGGTTTCCTCATCTCCCCTTCAACCAATTACTTCAATTCCTCCCTCTGCTGAGGTGAACAGGTTGTCTGTATTTCCTTTATCTGAGCCCTTTGTGATGTTATATACAACTCAATGAAAAATCACCCCCTCAGCCTCCCTGTTTCAATTCCAACAACGCGGGCCTACCAATTCTTTCTTCATGCGTACGCATTTCCCATCCTGGCATCAGACTGGTTGCTCCCCTTTGCACTGCCTCCTGCGCGATCACTTCTTTCCTGTAATGTGATGACCAACACTGTATGCCGTATACTAGCTGTGCACTAACTCTGGTTGGATAAACTCAATGAACATTACCACTCAATGAACATTACCACTGAAGGAAGATGCGTCGCATGGCAGCAGGAAACCTAAAACTAGAAAGGAAGTGTCAGCACAGGAGCAAGAAATATACAGAGCGAGGGTTAACCCGGCACATTCAGACACAGAACTCCAGTGAACAGCTCCATCAACCTCTTGCCCCATCAGATACTGTCTGATCCACTGAGGATTTACAGCGCTTTTCCACTGATGGAGTTAGCGTGTTCGGCAATTTACCCTTAAAACTGGCAGAATCAGTTAGCATTTAAATAAATCTGCATATTACGGAAAAGGAAAGCTCATGGTGTAGGGAGAAACTTTCATAGAATCCTTAACACTGCAGAAGGAGGTCCTTCGGCCCATTGACCACCGACAATAATCCCACTCAATCCCTATCCTCATAACCTCCTTACAGTAAGAGGCAGTTTGGCATGGCCAATCAACCTAATCCGCACATCTTTGGAATGTGGGAAGAAACCGGAGCACCCGGGGGAAACCCACGCAGACACGGAGAGAACGTGCAAATTCCACACAGTCACCCAAGGCTGGAATTGAAGCCGGGTCCCTGGCACTGTGAGGCAACAGTGCCAACCACTGTGCCACCGTGCCACCCTGTTATTGAAGATTAGCCAGCTAACAGGAAACAGTGTTAGTATAAATGGGACTTCTTCTGCTAGAACATAGAACATAGAACATTACAGCGCAGAACAGGCCCTTCGGCCCACGATGTTGCGCCGACCAGCTTTTTAAAAAAAAACACTAACCCACTAATCTAAACCAATCCCATTTCGTCCATAAACCTATCCACAGATCTCTTAAACGCCCCCAAACTAGGCGCATTTACAACTGCAGCTGGCAGGGCATTCCAGTCCCTCACCACCCTCTGGGTAAAGAACCTACCCCTGACATCAGTCCTATAACTACCCCCCCTTAATTTAAAGTCGTGCCCCCTCGTGCTAGCTTTCTCCATCCTAGGAAAAAGGCTATCACTATCCACCCTGTCTAAACCTCTAATCATCTTATATGTTTCAATAAGGTCCCCTCTTAGCCGCCTTCCGCTAGGCAGGATGTGAGGAGTGGTTTGCCACAGGGATCAGTGCTGGGGCCACAACTGTTTACAATTTGTAAAAGTGACTTGGTAGAACATAGAACACTACAGCAGAAACAGGCCCTTCGGCCCACAAGTTGTGCCGGTCATATCCATACCTACCAAGCCATAGAACTATCTGTAACTCCCAATCCCATTAAATCCCATATACTCATCCAGAAGTCTTTTAAAAGACCCCAGTGAGTTCACCTCTAAACCACCGATAGCAGCCAATTCCACTCACTCACCACCCTCTGAGTGAAAAACTTACCCCAAACATCTCCTCTGTACTTGTTCCCCAGCACCTTAAACCTGTGTCCTCTCGTAGCGACCATTTCAGCGCTGGGAAATATGCCCTGATGTAGGGACTAAAGGTTTAGTTGTTAAATTTGCAGACGATAGATAGGAAAATAAATTGCAAAGCGGACATAGGGAAGCTACAAAGTGAAAGGGCAAAAATCTGGCAAATGGAGCATATTGTGGGCAAATGTGAAATTGTCCATTTTGGCAGGAAGAATAAAAAAGCTTATTATCTGAATGGTGAGAGATTGCAGAGCTCTGAAATGCAGAGGGATCTGGATGTTCTAGTGTATGAATCACATAAGTCTAGTATACAGGTACAGCAAATAATAAGGAAAGCTAATGGAATATTATTGTTTATTGTGAAGGGATCACAGAAGGGCTGTGCTTTAATTGTACAGCAATTTGATGAAACTACATGTGGAGTATTGTGTATAGTATTGATCTCCTTATTTAAGGAAGGATATAAATGCATTAGAAGCAGTTCAGAGAAGGTTTCCTCGACTAATACCAGAAATGAGTGAGTTGTCTGATGAGGAGAGGTTAGGTTTGTATCCACTGGAGTTCAAAGGAGTTAAGGTCAATTTGATCTAAAAGTTTAAGATCCTGAGGGGTCCTGGCAGGGTGGAGGCGAAGAGGATGTTTCCTCTTGTGGGAGAATCTAGAAAATAGGGAATTTAAGATGTGGATGAAGAGATTTTTTTTTATCTCAGAAGGCTGTGACTCTTCGGAACTCACTTCCTCAATGGGCAATGGAAGCAGAGTCTTTGAATATTCTTAAGGCACTTGCTGGATAGCCGCTGGATTAACACAGAGGATGAAAGGTTATTGGGGGTAGGCAGAGACGTAGGATTGAGCTTAAAATCAGACCAGCCATGATATTGTTGAATGGCGGAGCAGGGTTGAGAGGCCTTCTCCTGCTCCTATGTTGGTGTTCAGTTCACGCGTTCCAATGTCTCACCTCCATCTCCAAAATGGGCTGGAGATGTGGTGCCACGGAATTCGCCCCGTTTCAGTTCAATGTAGCTGCTGTCCCCAGGCCAGGCAATAGTGAGGGTGACTGAGGTTAGCTCACCGCCCTAGTCACGCTCTAAAATAACATAATTGCAGGGGCTACACTCAAAAGCTGAAAGTGTGAGAGCTCTCAGATGTCTATTTTCTTCATACACCTGAGGGGTGTCACTGAGTTTGTTGCACAGTACATCAACCTGATACAAAACAACCAAAGCAGACACAAAGAAAAGTTTCTTTTTACATGGTAGTGGAACGAAATGCCTGAGTGTGTGGTGGAGGTAGATACGATCGGGGCTTACAAAGGGAATTGTATAATCTCCTGAAGTTAAGAAATTTGCAAGGCTAGAGGATATGGTGTAGAAGAATTCCTACAGTGGAAAAAGAGACCATTCACTCCATCAGGTGTGCACTGAATTCCCCATATTCCCCACCTTACCCAGGCCCTTTCCCGTAACCCGACACACTTACCATGACCAATCCGCCTAACCCACACATTTTTGGACACCAAGGGGTGATTTAGCATGGCCAATCCACCTAACCTGCACATCTTTGGACACTAAGTGACAATTTAGCATGGCCAATCCCCCTAACCTGCACATCTTTGGACACTAAGTGACAATTTAGCATGGCCAATCCCCCTAACCTGCACATCTTTGGACACTAAGGGGGCAATTTAGCACAGCCAATCCCCCTAACCTGCACATCTTTGGACACTAAGGGGGCAATTTAGCACAGCCAATCCCCCTAACCTGCACATCTTTGGACACTAAGGGGTGTAATTTAGCATGGTCAATCCACCTAACCTGCACATCCTGGGAGACTAAGGGGCAATTTACCACAGCCAATCCACCTAACCTGCACATCTTTAGACACTAAGGGCCAACTCAGCATGGCCAATCTACTTAAACTGGATATCTCTGGAGTGTGAGAGGAAACTGGAGCATCTGGAGGAAACCTAAACAGACACAGGGAGAATGTGTAAACTGCACGCAGACAGTGACCCAAGACCACAATTGAACCCGGGCTCCCGGTGCTGTGAGGCAACCGTGCCACCTAAGTTATCAATTGCCCATTCCCCATTCCCACCACCCCCTCCCTTCACCAAAGGAAACAGTTTCTCTCTATCTGCACCATCACACTCCTTCACCATAAATGCAATTCAATCATCCCTTAACCTTCTGAGCTGGGGGGAGCTGGGACATTAACAGAGCTTGAGGGGTCATGTGCAGACACGGACGGGACAACAGCAACACCGGAGGGTCATCAGTTTATTCAGACAGATCCCAGAATCCGATTCCTGACGCTGACAGGGCAGAGGGGAGGGGAAGGGGCACCGCATGACACAACAAATGTCGCAAATAAATGCTTGTATGTATGATCATGTGTTTAACCTTTAACACCGACGGGAAACAAACTTCAGCAAGGCCCAAAGGTTAATTAGGCCCACGGCCTGCTACAATCTCACAGCCTATAGGTAGCTCTGGGCTGGCCAAGATAGTCAAGAAGTGCAGCAGAGAAATAGAAAATCCAAGAAGGAATATCAGTGGTCTTTTCTTTGTTAGAGAATGGCTTCATTGTGGAGCCTGATGGTAGCCCAGGATACCAGCGATCCAACTCCCCAGCAATGTTGTCTTAATCCAGAGCAAGGCTGCGTAGAGGTTGATCTGCCAAAGATCAAAAGTTTCAGCCCAGGAGATTTTCAGCTTCCCGTACCACGATTTACATTTATCTTTCTCGTGCCTGCCAAATTTAAACAGGAAATCTGTGTTAAATTCCCAAGGGAACGAGAACCGCAGACATGATGAAACTCTGAGGTGATGGTTCAGGGAACCTGTCAGCACCTGACTCACCCGCTCATATCGGCTTTTTTTTACCTAGGATTTTAAAAGCACGCTGTTAGAAACAAAAACCTGCTCAGCTCTCCCCCTCGCTGTTTCCCAACATGTCGACTTACGTGAAGGAACGGTTCACCTAATGGTTCTGTAATATTCATAGAATCCTCACAGTGCCGAAGGAGACTATTTGGCCCATCGAGTCTGCACTGACCACAATCCCACCCAGGTCCTTTTCCCATAACCCCATATACTTAGCCTGCGAATTCCCCTGACTCTAAGGCTCAATTTAACATGGCCAATCCACTAACCTGCACGTTTTTTAGACTGTGGAAGGAAACTGGAGCACCTGGAGGAAACCCATGGGGAAAATGTGCAAACTCCACACAGACAGTGACCTGAGACCAGAATTGAACCTGGGTCCCTGGCGCTGTGAGGCAACAGTGTTAACCACTGTGCCACCATGCCGCCCTAACACATCGGCTTAGGTAAAGGAAGGGTTCAGCTAGTGGCACTGTGGTATTCAACAAGAGGCTATTCAAGCACAGGTTGGCATGGCAATGGAATCCATTGTATCAACAATAATGCATCTGTACAGGCCAGGATTTTCCTTCCTGGATCGCCGCTGGGATTTTCCGATGCTGTTGGCAGTAAATGGAGCTTTGGCTAGAACGCCAAATTTTCCCAATCTGGCTTGCAATGGGTCCCGCCCGGGACGAGATTGGAAATTCCCACTGAGAGTGTCTGGAACATCCTGAACCACTGAGCGTCCAGGCACTGATGGGCTCCGGAGGAAGGTGAACCCTGGCTAATCTGTGCTTCCCTCAATGGATGGGTCCTGAAGCCAGAACCAGCTTGAGTTCAGCTGACCTACGCTATCATAAAGGAACTGAGGCCAAATCATTGCGTGATTCCAAGAAGTAATTAGAAATAGCTCTTGGGGCTAAAGGGATCAAGGGATATGGGGGGGGAAGGGGGGGATTATGATTTGATGAACCCCCTTGATTAAAAAGAATGGCAGAGCAGGCTCGAAGGGCCAAATGGCCCACTCCTGCTTCGAGTTTCTATGTTTTTAACCTGCGCAGCGGAAAATCTCAACCAGAATCTTCCTGGTTTTATATTTTAACAAGTCCAATTGAGAGATCAACTTATCCAATAAATATGAATTCACAATCTGATGTGGGACATAAAATATACATTCTGTTGCTACTGAGGGCTGCTTTTCTTCAGACCTTTGTAAGCACCTTGGCCGCAGGCTAATATCTATTGGATAATATTTGTTATTTGGTTGATTTGAGGGAGGGAGGGAGTTGAAACCAGGGCAGCAAGGTGATGGAGGAAATAGCCCACCCTTTGTGTGACCAGTTTGATTTTCATCGCACTGAGTCCAACCTGGATCTCAGATGAGAGAAAAGACAAATGAGTCGAGGGTGAAATAGAACATAGAACCCTACAGTGCCAAAAGAGGCCCTTTGACCCATCGAACACAATCCCACCCAGGCCCCACCCCCATATTATACCCGCTAATCCCTCTAACCTACGCATCCCTGGATACTAAGGGGCAATTTCTTAGCGTGGCCAATCAACCTAACCCGCACATCTTTGGACTGTGGGAGGAAACCGGAGCACCCGGAGGAAACCCACGCAGACACGAGGAGAATGTGCAAACTCCACACAGACAGTGACCCGAGCCGGGAATCGAACCCAGGACCCTGGAGCTGTGAAGCAGCAGTGCTAACCAACGTGCCACCGTGCCACCCGTATAATAAAATGCCCGGCAGGGTTTTGTGACCCCCGTAACAGGGAAAAGTGTCGCCGGCCTGACATTTTCAGGAATAAGTTTACTTCAAGCTGGAGACGCGTCCCTGAAGTGTCAGCTCCAGCACACTGGTGTCACTGCTTGGCTAGCTCCGCTTCTGTGAAATTGAACTATAGATTGTTAAACACAGCAGCAGGATAGAGGGAATCAGTATCTGGAAAGATAAAGAAAAAAAAAATGCCAGTCGCGGTTACTTTGACAGCAGGGCCACTGTGTTGAAGGCTGTATTCATGAGCTTTGAGGCTGGCTCCTCATGGCAGCTGCCTGGAGGGGAGGGTTTCCGATCATAGAATCCCTACAGTGCTGAAGGAGGCCATTCGGGCCATCGAGTTTGCACCCACCACAATCCCACCCAGACTCTATTCCCGCACTGGGAAGAAAGGGGAGCATTGTCAGCCAACATTCACAGTTCATAGGAACGGTGGGGGCGATTTTGGGCCCATGCTCGCTGTCTGCAGAGATGGTGGCAGGAGCTCAAGATCCAGTAAAACCTGGGAATTGTGAATCTTGTCAGTGAGATCGCAATCTCTGATATTCGCCGCACCACCCCGCCTTGCCAGTGATGTAATCAGGTTCACGCCCATTACATTTACATAAATTTTAATATAATTAAACACCCCCCACCTCTCGCCTGCCATATATTCTCCCTGTCGCCATAGTTTTAAACCTCATTAACATGACGTCATGTTGGCGTGGTTCACAGCAGGTTCACTCAGACATGACCCTGTTGTGGAGAATCCCGTGGTGGGGTGGAAGGGTGGGGAGGGTGGCTAAAGTGAGTATAGCCCCCAGGGAAGAGTGGCATGGCCAGACAGTGCCAAGGCAATACTCCTTGGCAAAAATTGGCATTGCCACGTTTGGCCAAATCTGGCAGCTCTGGGGAGCTGGGTTTGAATCCCATCACGGCAGATGGTGAAATTCCAATTGAAAAAAAAAATCTGGAATTAAAAGTCTAATGATGCTCTATCATTCTTTGATGACTAGGGTTTCACTTGGGACCTGGGATCAAATCCTGCCAGGGAGAGGGTGAAATTTGAGGTCAATCAAACAATAATTTGGAATTAAAAGTCTAACGATGACCATAAACCATTGTCGATTGTCGTAAAAACACATCTGGTTCTCTGATGTCCTTTAGCAAAGATAATCTGCCTTCTTTACCCAGTCTGGCCTACATGTGATTCCAGACCAATAGCAACATGGTTGACTCTCAAATGCCCTCTGAAATGAGGTGTAGTTAAGGATGGCCCAGTCAGTGACACCCACATCTGTGAATGAATAAAGAGATCTAGTCCCTTGGTCTAGATTCCCCAACCAGGGAAACATCCTCCCTGCATCTAACCGGTCCAGCCCTATTAGAATTTTCTCAACCTCCTAAACCATAGTGAATAAGGCCTCAGTTGAACCAGTCTCTCCTCACTGGGCAGTCCTATATCAGCCTAGTGAACCTCCACTGAACTATGGAATCTTCCAGAATCTCCAGTTGCCCAGTGATGGGTAGTGATGTGGAGATCTGGCCATGTAGGCAGGAAGAGATGTTTTTTGCCATACAAAATGCCCCGAAGTGGTTTACGAAAAGAGAGTGGATAAAACAAGGCAGGCAAAAAGAGCGGGCAATGAGTAGAAGTCAGACATTCAAACCAAAAAACATTGAAGGAGGAGGAAAGGAAGAACTTGCATTTCTATAGCATCGTTCATGACCTCAGAGTGTCAAAGGCATCAAAAAGTGCTTTTGATGCATAGTCAGTGCCTTAATGCAGGGTAGCGTGACAGCTAATTGATACACAGAAAGCTGCAACAAAGATCAAACTGGATGACCAGACAATTGCTTTTGTCTTTTTTTATTCATGGCTGGCCAGCATTTACTGCCCATCCCTAGTTGCCCTTGTTCCGAGGGCAGTTGAGAGTTAACCACACTGCTGAGGCTCTGGAGTCGCACGTAAGCCAGGCCAGGTAAGGATGGCAGATTTCCTTCTCTAAAGGAAACTAGTGAACCAAATGGGTCTTTCTGACAATTGACAATGGTTTCATGGCCATCAGTAGATTCTTAATTCCAGGCTTTTTTTTACTGAATTCAAATTCCACCATCTGCCGTGGAGGGATTTGAACCCTGGTCCTCAGAACATTAACGGAGTTTAACAGTCTTGCAATAATACCACTAGGCCATTGCCTTCCCTTACACCGGTCTATGCCCAAGTCAGATGGGCAGCATTTAAAATGTATTCCTTCATGGGATGTGGGCATAGCTGGCTGGGCAAGTATTTGTTGCCCATCTCTAATTGCCCTGGAAAAGGTGGTGGTGTGGCGTCCATGTGGCGTAGGTACACCCACAGTGCTGTTAGGGAGGGAGTTCCAGGATTTTGACGCAGGCATGAGAGTTGGATGGGAGCTTGCAGGAGATGTAACAGACAGGCTCCCTTGAAGGTCAGCATCTGTTACAGAGCTGTTGCAGAGAAGGTGCAAATCTTTTTAATCCGAGTATTTTAACTTCCACAAGGGCAGCAGACAAATGGGAACACCACCTCCTGCAAATTTCCTTCCAAGCCACTCGCCATCCTGACTTGGAAATATATCACTGTTCCTTTGCAGCCGCTGGGCCAAAATCCTGGAATTTCCTCCCTAATCCATAGAACATGGACTGCAGCAGTTCAAGAAGGCAGCTCACCTTCTCAAGGACAACTAGGGATGGGCAATAAATGCTGGCCAGCCAGTGACGCCCATGTCCCACAGAGGAATAGAAAAAATATGAGCACTTGAAATGCCACAGCATAGACGGCTATGGACCAAGTGCTGGAAAAAGTGAGTAGAATAGATAGGCCAGCACAGACATGATGGGCCAAAGGGCCTCTTTCTGTGCTGTAAAACTCTATGGCTCTAAGAAAACTGCCTGCTGTGAGAAAATACAAACACAAAGGGAAAAATAGGGCCATTTTCATTTGAACAACGGAGGTGATGGGGTTACGTTTAAAATGATTGAAGGAAGAGACAGAGTAGATAGGAACAAACTTGTACCCAGCACAGGATAAATCACAGTCAAGGAATCAAAGATTAAATATCTAAGATTTCAGCTGGAAAACAGGAGAAACTTCTTCACACAGAGAGCTGTACAGCCTTGGAACTCCAGGGTTAGTGATTGAGGCAAAACTACATCAACATTCAAATTAGATGGGTTGAAAGTACATGAGGGGTAAATGTGATTAGAAATGTTTATTCACATGTGAAATAGATGCCAACAGGAACCACCTGGACTGACTGGCTTGTGCTAAGCTCTATGTACTTGTATGGATCAACATCAGCAGGCTGATTGGTTGTAACTACAGGCATGGTTGGGCCTGTTACGGCTCTCATCCAACATTTTAGCAGCTATCACTAGATAGCTCTTGATTCAAAATGTTAACTCCCTTTCTCTCCTGGTAGGTGCTGAGTTTTTCCAGCGTCCTGTGTTCTTGTTATCACTAGACAGCTGCCAGGAGTAGGAACATTGGCTAATTTTATTCCCTCAATGGTATCTCTCCCATCACTACAGCAGTGATTCGGTGATTCAGAATGGACCAGGTAATGGAATCTGGGAGTTACTAGTCTGTGACACAGCACCGAGCACTGTGATTACAAACTAAATTTGGGGCAGCACGTTGGCACAGTGGTTAGCACTGCCGCCTCACAATGCCAGGGACCTGGGTCATTGTCTGTGTGGAGCTTGCACGTCCCCCCCCCCCAATACCTGCATGGGTTTCTTCCAGGTGCTCCAGTTTCCTCCCACAGTCCAAAGATGTGCGGGTTAGGTTGATTGATCACGCTAACTTGCCCCTAGTGTCAGAGTGGTTGTCAAGGGTAAATGTGGGGTGTTGCGGGGATAGGGTCTGAGTGGGATTGTGGTGGGTGCAGACTCGATGGACCGAATGGCCTCCTTCTGCACTGTAGGAATTCCAAGTTATCAAGAGAGAATAGCTAAAGATAGATGTTCCGGTGGGGTCGGGGGCGGCGGGAGTGCACATTGGATGACCTTGGTATGAAATGAAAATTGCCAAAGTCCCAGAGGACTGTAGGCTGCTCCACCCTTTGAAGGAAAGCTGATTGAACCTGGGGGTCACCACACTTCAGGCAAGGGGCAAGGTTGAGAAGGTGAGGTCTTCATGAATAACCTCTGCTGGTACGGGAATTGAACCCACACTGCATCACAGACCAGCCGTCCGTCCAAGTGAGCTAACCGACCCGGGTGTGACACACACGTGAAACTGGGTAAGGCTTGATGTTCATCCACGCTCAATAACAGATGATCAAACATCCAAGTATAACCAAAGCTGCCCCTTGTCTTTGCTTGGGAAGCACTGACAAATGATATAGTCCCGCATTTCAGGCTCTTTAACCTACCTGGACAGAGCTCTGACACAGCAACGTGACATGTTGATGAAGGAAGTGGCGCTGGCTCGGGTATGGAGTGATACTTCAATCCCTCGGAGTAGGTCATTAGTCTTTAGGAGCAGAAGCATTTGGCGAGGGACCTTGTTCAGTAGTTCATTGATGCGAGGTAGATACTTAACCGCATTTACTCTAATCTCCATTTCCTGTAAGACAATTGCAACACTTGATTACTCTCGACACAAATGGCACATTTGTAGATAAATGTCGGGTGAGATTGAATACAGCAGAAGATACAAGGTGATACACTGTGGGAGTTTGAATGAGTACAGGTCAGGCATAATCAATGGCGATACTTCGAAAGGAACAGAGGGGAAGATAGATATAAGGTTCATAAATACTTTAAAAGTTGCAGCGTAACTTGAAGGATATGCACAGAAAGAGCTTACGGAATTGTAAGTATGGATATGAAACAGAAAGGTAAAGTCTGAAGAAATAACGGTGTAGGACTGTGTGGAGTTTGCATGTTCTCCCCATGTCTGCATGGGTTTCCTCCCACAGTCCAAAGATGAGGTTGATTTGCCATACTAAATTTCTCCTTTTTGTCAGGCGGTTAGCAGGGTAAATAAGTGGGGTTAAAGGGAGGGATTGTGCTCGGTGCAGAGTTGATAGACCTGATGGCCTTTTGCTGCACTGTTGAGATTCTATGATTCTAAATAACTTAAACAATGTGTCCAATACATTGCATGGGAGTAGCATAATGGTTATAATGGTTAGCACTGCTGCCTCACAGCACCAGGGACCCAGGTTCGATCCCCAACTTGGATCACTGTCTGTGCAGAGTCTGCACGTTCTCCCTGTGTCTGTGTGGGTTTCCTCCGGGTGCTCTGGTTTCCTCCTATAGTCTGAAACACGTGCTGGTTAGCTGGATTGGCCGTGCTAAATTCACCCCCAGTGTATCCGAACAGGTGCCGGAGTGTGGCGACTAGAGACTTCCACAATAACTTCATTGCAGTGTTAATGTAAGCCTACTTGTGACACTGATAAATAAACAAACAATATTGGGCACCTTACTTTTAGAAAAGATGTCTAGACTACAGAGGAGGTACAGGAGTGATTAGTTTAGGACATAATCTGCTTTATTGATGTTGGTCAAATTATGAATATTAGCCATGGATAGGTTGTCCACACTTTGAATTATTGCCATGGGTCCTTGAGGCCCATGTGTGAGTGCCGACTAGGCCTCAGTTTGACATCTCATCCAGAAAACGGCATCGCTGACACTACCGCACTCCCTCAGTACTCCACTGGAACATCAGCTCAGATTACGTGTTGGGGGTCCTAGAGTGGGGCCCACAATCTTCAGGCGCGATTTCACCATCTGCCTTGGCGGGATTGGAGCCCGGGTCTCTAGTCTCTGGATTGTCAGCCTAGCGACAACACCACTTCGCCACTGCCTCTCCACTCGGGTGCCAAGCCGAGTGAGCCACGACTAGCAATGACAGCAGCGAAAGCGTGGAGGTGAAACCCCAGCATCCACCCATTTCGCAAACTTGCTCTCTGAGGTGCGGGCCTGAATGGGAAACGTTAAAAACTGCCCCAGGAATACGTGGAAGGGGAAGAAAAAAAAAACTTTGTAAGGCTAATTAATTTTTACGCAACTGCAAACTTCAAATTTTGCTGTAAACACTTTACTTTGTGTCCCTGGAAAAGACGAGTAACCTATAGTCTGTGGAAAACTGTCCTTATTATTATAGTCTGCACGTATTTGTGCAGTCAAATCCACTTAAAGGACAGCTCTGCTCCAGTAGATAAGCTGTGTAGTCACTTACCATTATCATTTGTTTTTGTCTGGGCTGGAGAGAGCTGCGGCATCAGAAATGGCATGTAACTCTCTGAAGATTCATGGAGATTAGTCAGGAAGAGGGAGGAAAGTGTAGCCAAAAGGTTCTCGCTGCCCCGCGCCCAATTCCTGGTTTGCCACTGCCAAAAGCACCAAACCACTGGTAACATTGCGGACGTGGCCATTCAGCCCCTCAAGCTTGCGCCACCACACAATTAGATCGAGCTGTTCTGTGTTGCTACTCCAGTTAACCACCTTCATTGAATCAGAGAATCCCCACAGTACCGAAAGAGGCCATTCCGCCCATCGAGCCTGCACTGACCCAGCGTCAGGGACTCAGGGTTCAATTCTGGCCTCGGGACACTGGCTGTGCGGAATCTGCACGTTCTTCCCATGTCTGTGTGGGTTTCCTCCGGGTGCTCTGGTTTCTCCCACAGTCCAAAGATGTGCGGGTTAGAGGGACTGCCCACGCTAAATTGCCCCTTATCGTCAGGGGGATTAGTAGGGTGAATATGTGGGGTTACAGGAATAGGGCCTGGGTGGGATTGTGGTCAGGGCATCCTCGATGGGCTGAATGGCCTCCTTCTGTACTGCAGGGATTCTATTACAACAATCCCACCCAGGTCCTATTCCCATGAGCCCACGTATTTGCCCCACTAATCTCGCTGACACTAAAGGGCAATTTAGCACGGCCAATCCGCCTAACCCACACATCTTTGGACTGTGGGAGGAAACTGGAGCACACGGAGGAAACCCACACTGACATGTGGAGAACGTGCAAACTCCACACAGACAGCCACCTGACACTGGAGTTCAGACGTACTCAGACCATGAAGGCCAGAATCTTATCATCTTTCACGTGGGCGGGATATTCCCATCCAGCTGCAGTGAGCGGAGATTTGGCTGGCCGCCAAGTTCTCTGGCCTCGCTGCAGTGTGAGCACGGTGTAAATGGCAGGTAAGACCACACCCAAATGGCGTGAACAGCAGGTAAGATCACATCCCAAGTGTTTCTGAATTGGTTCGAGTTTGACAGGCATTTCTCATCAAGGTGGTAACTCTCAACACCGGATTGACAGCCTGTGAGAGATTCCATCGGGTCAAAGGGGGAAGGACAATCAGTCTGTCTGCAACATTTAGCTACTTAACCTGGCTTATCATAGAATCATAGAACACTACAGTGCAGAAAGAGGCCCTTCAGCCCATCAAGTCTGCACCGAACACAATCCCACCCAGGCCCTACCCCCACATACCTACATATTATACCCACTCATCCCTCTAACCTATGCATCCCTGGACACTAAGGGGCAATTTCTTAGCATGGCCAATCAACCTAACCCGCACATCTTTGGACTGTGGGAGGAAACCAGAGTACCCGGAGGAAACCCACACAGGCACGAGGAGACTGTGCGAACTCCACACAGTCAGTGACCCAAGCCGGGAATCGAACCCAGGACCCTGGAGCTCTGAAGCAGCAGTGCTAACCACTGTGCTACCGTGCCGCCCCTGGCTTCACCCAGGTTTCTTTCACCTCAGCGATCAGGGTGAAGGGTTTATCTAAGCTCTGTGAAATGAGCCTGGGCAATCTGAACCCAATGCAGACCCGAGTCCTAAACTTCCTCTAATGGGGCTCTAAGTGGCAAACTTACTGAGAAGGCAGAGGATAAGCTTGTTGAAAAATGAAAGACGTCGCAATGGTATTGTGAGGATCGCCTGTGCTGAAGCTCAGGCTGAGATACACTGTTGTCCCAGAATAAGAATAATTTTGCTCTGCCTTGGACCAGGTTGTTCCTGTCTCCAAGAAGTAGATTATTATATTACTCGTTTTGACAGCATTGGTAAGGCAATAGCTTTCTTGCCCAATCACAGTTCCATTGCAAAAGTGGAAATGGATCCTTTCTTTAACCTAGTGAGATCAGAGATCAGAGACTCAGCCGTATAGTGAGACTAGACATGTGGGTCAGACTGGACACGAGAAACAGTCTGGGTTCTTACAAAAAAGAAGCTGTTTTGAAGATCTGGTTTGATGTCATAGATTACCAAGTTTGGTTCCATAACGTGCCAAGTGTTAATTGTATATTAATTGGATTTACTTGTATAAAGAACAATGAACTGTACAGCACAGGAACAGGCCCTTCGGTTCTCGAAGCGTGCACTGATCACGTTGTCCTAACCAGACCAACCGTTTATATGCCTCTTTTCCCCGCCTGTTCATGTGTCTATCCAGATAAGTCTTAAATGTCGCTAATGTAACTGCCTCAACCACCTCACCTGGCAGTGCATTCCAGGCCCCCACCACTCTCTGTGTAAAAAATTTCCCTCGCACATCCCCACTGAACCTTTCCCTCTTTATCTTGAACTTGTGCCCCCTTGTACTTGTCATTTCTGCCCTGGGAAAAAGCTTCCAACTGTTCACCTTATCTATACTGCTCATAATTTTATAAACTTCTATCAGGTCGCCCCCTCAGCCTCCACCATTTCAGGGAGAACAATCCCAGTTTATTCAATCTCTCCTCATAGCTAATAAAAACCCTCCATACCAGGCAACATCCTGGTAAGCCTTTTCTGTACTCCCTCCAAAGTCTCCATGTCCTTCTGGTAACGTGGTGACCAGAATTGGACACAGTATTCTCAATGTAGGTGGTGGTCATTAATCAAGGGTTATCTTGAGTGCCGATATAAAGAGTCACTTTGGTTGTGTTCAGGGATGTCATAGAACATAGAACATAGAACATTACAGCGCAGAACAGGCCCTTCGGCCCACGATGTTGCGCCAACCAGTTACAAAAACTATGACCCACTAGCCTATACCAATCCCTTTTCGTCCATAAACCTATCCAGAGATCTCTTAAACGCCCCCAAACTAGACGCATGTCTGCGTAACTATCGATAAATACTGTGTAAAAATTGGCTCCAGTACTATCCTTCACCAATTGGCTTACTCCATGGGGGAATTGGAATTGACGACTACTGGGTTGTTTATCCTGAACACCGCCGTATCTTTAAAAGACAGATGCCAGAATTCTCTCATCTCGTACACCATTGCCGGGAAGAATGGAGAATTTGGCACTCTGTTTGCTGTAGCAGGACTGGAGAATCCCAGGCAGGGGCGAGGTTGGAGAATCCTGGCCAGGATGTGCGACAGTGACTCTGCATGTCAATGGCTAACATTCTGGAGCAGTCTATATATCTATTCAGGTGGCCAATGTTCAGTATTTTATTGTCACTGGGCTATGACAATGCCTCTGTTAACTTTGAAGGCAGAAATTTAAGGTTCCTTGCTTGAACAAGAAGGTGCTCCCTTTCTCACCAATAACATGCATTCAAGAGGGCACAGTGGTCAGCACTGCTGCCTCACAGCGCCAGGGACCCGGGTTTGATTCCCAGCTTGGGTCACTGTTTGCGCGTTCTCCCCGTGTCTGCATGGGTTTCCTCCAGGTGCTCTGGTTTCCTCCCATAGTCCAAAAGATGTGCTGTTTAAGTGCATCAGCCGTGCTAAATTCTCTCTCAGTGTACCCGAACAGGCGCCAGAATGTGGCGACTAGGGGATTTTCACTGAAACTTCATTGCAGTGTTAATGTAAGCCTACTTGTGAGGCTAATAAATAAATTTAAACATTTCTTGGGATAAAAGATCCCTTGCCACAGTTTTGAGGAAGGGCAGGGGGGAAGTCATCATGGTCTACTGGCCAATAGTTGTCCCTCATTATTATTACTACATTGCTGTTAGTGGGAGCTTGCTGTACACAAATTGGTTACCCTACAACAGCAACTTCACTTCAAAAATACTTCATTCATCGTAAGGCACTTTAGGACATCCCAAGGTCGTGAAAGACGCTATGGTAATGTAAGTTCCTTGTTTTTGTTTTATTGATGAGCAAAGAATTCACAGAAAATGGTAAAGGGGGGAGGGTCTAAATTTAGGGAGTAAGGTGTTGTTCCCATCAATTCCTTCAATAGTTTGACTTTGGAACAATTAGTAAATCTCCACTGTAGAACTGAAGCCACAAATTGTGTTACAGGTAATGAGAATGAACCGCAATAATTCAAGATCGTTGGATAGAGGTGAGGAAGGACATTCTGCCTATTTTAGCTCATTGAGTTGGAGAAATCTACAATATCTCTGTAAAGCATCCAGCTGTCACTTAAACCATTCCAAGGGTCATGTTTCGTACCCAACCTAGAGGTCCTTTCCATACGCTTATCATTCCTTTTATGGAAAACCTCCTGACAGCAGCAGTAAATAATGGTCCACCTTTACCTTTTCTACACTCTTTAATACCGCATACATCAGTCAGAGAGTCGGAATCATACAGTGATACAGGGCAGAAAGAGTGCACTTGGTCCATTAGCACGGTGCACAGTGGTTCGCACTGCTGCCTCCCGGCGCCAGCGACCCGGGTTCGATCCCCGCTCTTGGGTCACTCTCTGCGTGGAGTCTGTATGTTCTCCCCGTGTCTGCCTGGGTTTTCTCTGGGTGCTCCGGTCTTCTCCCATAGTCCAAAAGACATGCTGGTTAGGTGCATTGGCCTTGCTAAATTCTCCTTCAGTGTACCCGAATATCGTCAGAGTGTGGCAACTGGGGGATTTTCTTTGCAATGTTAATGTAAGCCTACTTGTGACACCAATAAATAAACCACTGCATCTAGGACATACATTGAAATAATTATCCTGTTAGTGCACTGTCCTTTGCGTGGGTTTCCTCCGAGTGCTCCGGTTTCCTCCCACTGTCTAAAGATGTGCAGGTTAGGTTGATTGGTCATGCTAAATTGCCTCATAGTGTCAGGGATTAGCAAGGGTAAATATATGGGGTTACAAGGATAGGGCCTGGTGGGACTGTGGTCGGTGAAGCTTGATGGGCCGAATGGCTTTATTCTGCACTGTAGCAATTCTACGCTTCTAAATTTTCCTTATTTTTGCAGCTTTCTTAAATCTGTGCCTCCGGTTAATGACACTTCTGTCACGGGAGAGACATTCCCCTTGTTGACTCTATCAATGTTCCTCGCAATTTTGATCATTTCCCTTATATTTCCCACTAACAGCTCTCCGGGGCGGCCCATTCTGGCCTCTTGAGCACCCCCAGTTCCACTTGCTTCACCACTGATGGCCACGCCCTCACGTGGTCAAAGTTCTAGAAGCTCTCCCTTAGACCCCCTCACCTCTCTATCTCTCTTGACAATCTGAGCCAAGGGCTGGAATTTTCTGGGCTGGCAAATGGGGTGCGGGCCCTGCTCCGGAGATGCGACACTTCAGACAAACATCTATTGACTTGCGGTGAGACCAGGCAATCCTAACGCTGAACGGAATAGGGAAAATGGCATCCGATATCTCCTTCTATAGTTAATATAACAGTCCCGTGATGTACCTTTTATTCCGTTAAGCATGCTTTACAAATACGAGCAGTTGCTTTATTGTTGCTAAAGCTCTCTGCTCTAAAGGGGGAATAAGACATCTATTTTTCGGGGCTAATAAGCCCAGACTCCTCAGAAATCTCCAGAAATTAGCTGCGTGGATTTTTTAAAATCTAAAATGCCTCCAGTATTGGGATGTCTCTGTCAAGTCTCTGACAACCAAAGTGGCGCAGTTCTCAGGGTGGAGTCTCTCTCCAGCACTGCGCGTATCCAGCGCGACACACTCCCACCGTCTTACGTGGAGGTTTTGCTTAATGCGCTGTCAATGAATCGACTATTGGTAAATCAATCCAAATCTACAACTTGGCCAACGCCTGCACGTTCCGCAATGCCGACTTCCACCTTCTCAAACTGACAAGAGGCTGGTAACCACGGCAACACTACAGTCGCAAATCAGCGGCACCTTAGCTGTCACTGACTGAATAATTACTTACTGTGAAAGAAATGCCCACTCCAGGACTGCTGACCTGAAAAGAAAATTACTTTGCTACCACAGTGCTGCTCAGGGTCAACCCAGTGCTGTTTCTCTGTCAGCCTACTGTTCCCTACAAGCTGCAATAACTTTGATAATTCCGCAAAGCCTGATCGATACCGCCGCCACGCTTTGGCAAAGAAAACACATTATCAGGTTTTACTGGGATTTGCAAATATTGTTGTCTCAGATTGGCTTTGTTTTAAACTTATATATCAACCAGAGGATACCAGGGAGTGAGTTACACACTGCAATCTAATTGAGGGATTCAGATGGCTTTTATACAGAATAATGGATACTCAGGAGTGAGTCACAGACTGCAATTTAATCGAGGGGTTCGGGTTGGTTTACATATAGAATAACGGATACCCAGGAGTGAGTTACAGCCTGGAATCTAATCGAGGGGTTCGGGTTGGTTTATATATAGAATAACAGATACCCCAGGAGTGGGGAGATATTTAAGACGCAGGTTGATAGGTTTTTGATAGGCAAGGGGATTAAGGGTTATGGGGAGAGGGCGGGAATGTGGAACTGAGACACGACAGATCAGCCATGATCTTATTGAATGGCGGGGCAGGCTCGAGGGGCTAGATGGCCTACTCCTGCTCCTATTTCTTATGTTCTTATGAGTGAGTCACAGACTGGAATCTAATCAAAGGGTTCGGGTTGGTTTATATATAGAATAACAGATACCCAGGAGTGAGTCACAGACTGGAATCTAACCGAGGGGTTCAGATAGTTTATATACAGAATAATGGATACCCGGGAGTGAGTTACAGACTGAAATGTAATTGAGGGGTTTGGGTTGGTTTACATATAGAATAATGGTACCCAGGAGTGAGTTATAGACTGGAATATAATCGAGGAGTTCGGGTTGGTTTATATATAGAATAACAGATACCCCAGGAGTGGGGAGATATTTAAGACGCGGGTTGATAGGTTTTTGATAGGCAAGGGGATTAAGGGTTATGGGGAGAGGGCGGGAATGTGGAACTGAGACACGACAGATCAGCCATGATCTTATTGAATGGCGGGGCAGGCTCGAGGGGCTAGATGGCCTACTCCTGCTCCTATTTCTTATGTTCTTATGAGTGAGTCACAGACTGGAATCTAATCAAGGGGTCCGGGTTGGTTTATATGTAGAATAACATATACCCAGGAGTGAGTCACAGACTGGAATCTAATCGAGGGGTTCAGATAGTTTATATACAGAATAATGGGTACCCGGGAGTGAGTTACAGACTGAAATGTAATTGAGGGGTTTGGGTTGGTTTACATATAGAATAATGGTACCCAGGAGTGAGTTATAGACTGGAATATAATCGAGGGGTTCGGGTTGGTTTATATATAGAATAATGGATACCTGGGAGTGTGTCACAGACTGGAATCTAATCGAAGGGCTCAGATAATTTATATACAGAATAATGGTACCCAGGAGTGAGTTACAGACTGGAATATAATCAAGGGGTTCAGATCGTTTATAGCTTTTATAGTTTGCACATCCTCCCTGTGTCTGTGTGGGTTTCCTCTGGGTGCTCCGGTTTCTTCCCACAGTCCAAAGATGTGTGGGTTAGGTGGATTGACCATGCTAAATTGACCCTTAGTGAGAGGGGGACTAGCTCGGGTAAGTGCATGGGGTTTTGGGGAAAGGGCCTGGGTGGGATTGTGGTTGGTACAGATCGATGGGCCAAATGACTTCCTTTGGAGTCGATGATTTTATGTATAGAATAATGATACTAGGGAGTGAGTTACAGACTGGAATCTGGTCGATGGGTTCAGATTGGGGTTTATTTATCGAATAATGGGTACCTGGGAATGAGTTACAGACTGGGATCTGACCAAGGAGTTTATATATAGAATAATGGATACTGTGGCTGCAATTTTGTGGAGGCAGAGAGGTCTCGGCCGCTAGCTGAAGAGTCTGCAGGAACTATAAATCTGTGAATCAGAGGCCAGCAGGTCCATTTGTGCAGACCTGGTGGGTCAAATGGCCTCCTTCTGCACTGTAGGATTCTATGATTCTATGATTACTGTCTGAGTCATCGGCTGGAATTTTACAACCTTCCTCGAGCGAGGCTTGTGAAATCCTGCCTGAGGCCAATGGAGAATTCCTTTCTGTCAGCCGCACTTGCCCCGATTTTGGGGTGGGCTTGGTGGTAAAATTCCAGCCAACACCTGGAAGACAGGCCTCTATTTATATAGTGCCTTTCATGGTCTCAGGACATCTCAAAGCGCATTATAGCCAATGAAATGCACTTGAAACATTGTCAATATTGCAAGTAGGCAGTGGCCAACTGCACATAGCAAGGTGCAACAAACAGCAATATGATAGTGCCCAGATAATCATAGAATCCCCACAGTACAGAAGGAGATCATTCGGCCCATTGAGTCTGCACCAACAACAATCCCACGCAGGCCCTATCCCCATTAAGTCCACATAATTATCCTGCTAGTCCCCTGCCAATAAGAGACAATTCAGCATGGCCAATCCACCTAGCCTGCACACCTTTGGACTGTGGGAGGAAACCGGAGCACCCGGAGGAAACCCACGCAGACACAGGGAGAACGTGCAAACTCCGCACAGTCGGAATTGAACCCGGGTCCCTGGAGCTGTGAGGCAGTAGCGCTAACCACTGTTCCACTGCCATCGATGTTCACTAATACTGGTTGAGAAATAAAGACTAGCCAGGAAAGGGGGAGAAATCCTCTGCTCTTCCAAATAGCGCCATGGAATATTTTAAACAAGAACACAAGAAATAGAAGCAGGAGTAGACCCCACAGCCGATCGAGCTTGCTCTGCCACTTAATTAAATCATGGCAGATCTTGGGCTTCAACTTCATTTTCTCACTCCCCCACACACCTCTTCATTCCCTGAGACACCAGAAAGCAGGCTGCTGAATACATGTATTAGAAGTATTCAATGATGGAGCATGCCTCTGGGATAGAGAATTGCAAAGGTTAATAACCCTCTCAGTGAAGTAATTTCTCTCTGTCTTAGTCCTAAATGATTGGCCTCTTATTCTGAGGCTGTGGCCCCCTGTTTTAGATTCCCCACCCAGGGAGAAATCTCTCAGCGTTTAACTCAATCAAGCTCCTTCAGAACTTTGTACATTTCTTCTGCACTCCCGAGAATACAAGCCCAATTTACTCAGCCTCTCTTTATAGGATAATACCCTGGGACCAATTTACTGAACCTTCGCTGCACCATCCCAATGCAGGTGTATCCTGTCTTAGATGTGGAGACCAGAATTGCACACGCTACTCCAAATGTGGTCTTACCAAAACTCGGTCCAACTCTGGCAAGACTTCTTCATTCTTGTGCTCCAATCCCCTTGCAATAAAGACCAATGCATCATTTGCCTTCCTAATTGCTTGCTGTACCTGCACACTAACTTTCTGCGTTCCTTGTACAAGCACTCCAATTCACTTTGAACATCAATACTTAAAAGTTCCACTCTTAAAAAATATTCTGCTCTTTAATTCTTATCCCATAGAATCTACGGCACGGAGACAGGCCCTTCGGCCCAAACCGGTCCATGCCAACCAAATGCCCATCTAAGCTTACCCCATTTGCCTCCATTTGGCCCATATCCCTCTAAATCTTTCCTTTCCATGTCCAAATGCCTTTTAAATGTTATCAATGTCCCTGCCTCAACCACTTCTTCTGACAGCTCATTCCACACACACATACCACCCTCTGTGTAAAAAAAGTTGCTCCTCAGATTCCCATTAATTCTTTCCCCTCTTAACTTAAACCGATGCCCTCAATCTCCCAACCCTGGGAAAACATTGGGTGCGTTCTCCCTAGCCATGCCTCCATACACTTCTGCAAGATCACATCTCAATCTTGTACGCTCCAAAGAAAATGCCCTAGCCTGTCCAATCTCTCCCTATAACTCAGTCCCTTGAGCCTTGAGGTAACATCTTTGTAAATCTCTTCTACGCAGTCTCCAGTTTAATAATATGTTTCCTATAGCAAGGCAATCAAAACTGAACACAATACTCCAGGTGCAGCCTCACCAACATCCCTTACAATTGCACCATAACTTCCCAAAGGAAAGTTCTTATGACAAAAGTAAATATCTTCAAACTTCCCTACATTATACTCCATCTGCCATCTTGTTGCCCCGTCACTGAAACTATTTGCAGGCTCTCTTTATTCTCCCCACAACTTATGTTCCACTTGGCTTGCTATCAGCAACCTTTGATACATCCATGTCTGACTTTTCAGCTAGTCATTAATATAGATTATAGGTAGCTGAGGCCCCAGCACTGATCCTTGGGGCACTCCACTATTTACTGCCTGCCAACTGCCTATTCTTAGTTATTTTACCTATTAACCAATCCTCTATCCATGCTAAAATACTACCCCCAATCCTCAATCATCTTTTACCTTGCCTATTGACATTTTGTGGAGCACCTTGGGGAATTTCACAGCAAATTCATTGCAGTGTTAATGTAAGCCTTACTTGTAACTAATAAATAAACTTTTTTATTGAAAGCCTTTTGGAAATCCAGGTATACTACATCTACTGACTCCCCTTTATCTAGCCACCTCCTCCGTCCCTCCATCCTAGTTACACCACAAAGAACTCTAATAGGTTTGTCAAACAGTATTTCTCATTGGTAAAGCCATGTTGAATTGATCTAATCATATTATGCTCTTCCATATGCATTGTTAAGACTTCCTTAATAGTAGATTCCAGCATTTTCCCAACAAATGACGTTAGGCTAACTGGCCTGCAGTGGTGTAACATTTTCCAATTTCCAATCTAATGGAACAGTTTCTGAATCTAAGTAACTTTGGAAAACACGCCTTGGAGAGCGGACGGGGCTTAATTTAACATTGTATTTAAATATGGCACTTCTGATTTTGCAACACTCCATTGGTACTGCATAGTAGTGGCATGGTAGCACAATGGTTAGCATTGCTGCTTCACAGTGCCAGGGGCCTGGGTTCGATTCCCCACCTTGGGTCACTGTCTATGTGGAGTTTGCACATTGTCCCTGTGTCTGCGTGGGTTTCTTGCAGGTGCTCCGGTTCCCTCCCACATTCGGAAAGACGTGCTGGTTAGGTGCATTGGTCCAGACAGGCACCTGACTGGGGGGATTTCACAGTAACTTCATTGTAGTATTAATGTAAGTCTTACTTGCGACTGATAAATAAACTTTACTTTTTACCTAAGAGATTTCGGACTGTGCTCACCTTTTGGAGATGAACTTAAAGGTACAACTAAAGGCAAAAGAACTACACACAAGGCTGTGCTGTGCCACACTATCAATCTTACTTGCCTTCACGTAGCATGAGGCTACATTCAAAATGGGTTTTTTTTGAGATCAGCTTTCTTGAAGGTGTTTGCCAATTTTTGCTGGTTTTCTAAGTTGGCATCAGCATTTCCCCTTTTAACTTTCTTTATTTGTCAGTATCACTCTTAGGCTCTCTTGACCCTACCACCTCACAGTCTGTTTTGGGAGCATTGATACCACTGTGGTCAACTGCAAAAAGCAATTTATTGGTTCAGCCTTTAATCTGCAATAGCTGGGTTTCAAATACTCCTTCTCAGTTCTCACACCCTGGGGTGAATTCTCCTGCCTGCCCGCTGCGGGAGTTGGAGCAGGAAAGGGCCAGACCATAGAATGGTCCTTTGATCTTGGGCAGGATTTTCTGGTTTCGGGGCAAGCACAGTTGGAAAATCCCTGTCTTCTTGCTGCTTTGAAATAAGAAGCAACAAAACAGTTTTTCGATATTTCGATCAAGATGAGTGCAAGAATGTCAACTTTCAAACAATCCAAACAATTTATAGTACGGGAGAAATGGGTGCCGATTTGTTGGCAAGTTGAATCTGATTGGCCAAGGTGTTTCCATGGAGAAAGTAAACTGTGAACAGAGTCAACTTACCAACCAATCACAATCATTTTCTCCTGTATTGTAAATTGTTGCACTGTTTTGAAATTTGACATTCTTGTATTTGTCCTGAAGAGTGCAATCGTTTAGCACTGCCGCCTCACAGAGCCAGGGACCTGGGTTTAATTCCGGCCTCGGGTGACTGTCTGCGTGGAGTTTGCACATTCCCCCAGTGTCTGCGTGGGTTTCCTCCGAGCGCTCTGGTTTCCTCCCATGGTCCAAAGATGTGCGGGTTAGGTTGAATGGCCATGCGAAATTGACTCTAGTGTCTCGGGGATTAGCAGTGTAAATGTGTGGGGTTACAGGAATGGGACCTGGGTGTGACTGATGGGCCGAATGTCCTCCTCCTGCACAGTAGGTCTTCTATGAAGATGGAGAGCTGGGGCAACATGTCTCTCTTTTTAGCGATAGTCTCCAATTGTGTCTCAGTGCGTAAGGCATTAGAAAACTCCTTCCACCATTACTGTCATCATGCATTCGATGGAGTATGAAGTACTTGGTACATTAAATCTTGGAACTGAGATTCGGAATATAGCAGGTTGCTGCAGTACACTGAAACCACAGATTATAGAGAAACAGCTTGAGTCTTCAATGTTTACAATTGATCCAACTGCTTTGGATGATAATTTCTTATCAATACTGATCCCCAGTGATAGTCTTATTATTACAAAGGATAGGAGGAAATTGGCCCTGTTAACCCTGGAAGGACTGACTGATGAGGATCATTAGAGCAGTGGCACAAGAAACATGAGACTGTCCATGGAAAAGGCAGCCGTGGAATGAAATGTAAAACTAGACGGTGGAGAGGAGAGTAGGCCAGCTTCAAACTGGGGAAACAAAAATGCTGAGTATCAACAGAAAAAGTTGGAAATGTGCAGCAGGTTAAAGCAGCATTGCGGAGAGTTAAAGTTTCAAATCAGCAATGTTTCAGCAGAAGTGAGAAACGTCAGAGGGAGAATAGGTTTTGAGCAAGGAGGTGGGACTCATACAAAAAAGGGTCTGTGATAGACTGCGATACAGTCTGTGATAGAGACTGTAATAAAGATTGAAATAGAGACTGTGATAGCATCTGTGATGGACTGTGATAGACTGTGATAAAGATTGTGATAGAGACTGTGATAGTCTGTAATAGAGACTGTGACAGAGACTGTGATAGATTACGATTTTGGGATAGGCTGTAATGGGATCTGTGAAGGACAGGAGAGAGTGCATGAGAGCGGGGTTTGTCTTCCAGGGAATGGTGATCTGGTAAGTCCTGCGGCATTATGCAGGATCTTAGTTTAATTTCTCACCCAGAAAGACACCCTCCAAAATGCGGCTGCTTCCTCAGTGCTGGTACTGGTGTGTCAGTCGGGATTTGATGGACAGACAGGTGGAATGCTGAAATCTTTGGCATCTATCTTGAACGCACAAACTTCACTGACGAGAGTGCATCCACTGAGTCCCTTCCCTGGCGATAGCAGGTTCAGCCCTGATGCCTCCTTTTGCAAAAGTGAATGAATTGAGTTTGAGTTGGGTTCAGCGCCTACTCAGGTTCTGCCGCCTGCGCAGAACACGGGATTGTGGGAGGTTGCCAAGACTGTCCCATCTCCCTGGGCCTGGCAACACGGTGGCACAGTGGTTAGCACTGCTGCCTCGCAGCGCCAGGGACACAGGTTCGATTCCCGGTTTGGGTCACAGTCAGTGTAGAGTGTGCACATTCTCCTCATGTCTGCATGGGTTTCCACTGGGTGCTCTGGTTTTCTCCCACAATCTGAAAGATGTGCTGGTTAGATGCATTGGCCATGCTAAATTCTCCCTCAGTGTACCCGAACAGGCACCAGAGTGTGGCGACTAGGGGATTTTCACAGTAAATTCATTGCAGCGTTAATGTAAGCCTACTCATGGCACTAATAAATAAATTTAAACTTAATAACTGAACTAAAAATGTATTGAAATAAGACCAAAATTACACTGACTACACTCAAAACGGTCATCTAAGATATTAAAAACATCCATGAAAATTATTGATTTTAAACAACATTAAACCCTTTAAATTTTACTTTTCCCTTCCCCTACTTTTTGAATATTTTATTATTAAAGTTTAATTTCACTATTTTTTCATAAAATTTATATTTTCTACATATTATTTTCCAAGCTTTATAACTCTCTACTCTTTAAGCTCCTGGCTCCCACCCTCTGCCTTTGGACATTGAAGGAACTTGTGGAACAAACTCCAACCGTTTATGTTGGCAGGATTTTCCCATCCCGCTGCAAGGAACGGAGATTTGGCCTGTCGCCAAAATCTCTGTCTTCCGTGGGAGCACAGTGTGAAAGGTCAGTAAGATCACACCCATGGAGTATGTTCTTGAAAAGGACCTGACAGTCTGTGTCCTAAAGTTTACTTTAACACTGCAATGAAGTTACTGTGAAATTCCCCTAGTCCGCCACACTCCAGTACCTGCTCGGGTCAATGCACCCCTAACCAGCACATCTTCTTTCAGGCTGTGGGAGGAAACCGGGGCAGCTGGAGGAAACCCACACAGACACGGGGAGAATGTGCAAATCTCACACAAACAGTGACCCAAGCCAAGGATTCAAACCCGGATCCCTAGCGTTGTGAGGCAGCAGTGCTGACCACTGTGCCACACTGTCCTCAGCTAATCCAGAGCGTGGAACTGGTCATCTTGCTGACTGATCACAAAAATATACCACACAGGAGGAGCTCTTCAAGTGCTGCCATGGAATTGCATCTTGTGCCCTACTCCAAGGCACATTTGGCGATTTGCTCAAGGATGCACATGGCAAATTGACCCTGCTACCTCCCTGCTTCCAACACAATGAAGTATGGAGCACTTAGACTATTAAATGGCCAATTAAGGCATTCCTAAGGGCCTCATCCCACCCACAATGATATGAATGCTGCGATGTTTCTTGCAGGCTTCCAGAGGTCCTCTCATTCAAAGGCACTCAGTGTTTGATCAAGGGACCCAGATTTGGGAAGGGCGGGAGAGTGGAGTGGAGGAGGGGGAGGGGATGGGGGTGTTGTGAGCCACCCCTCTACCCTTGGTGCTGAAATCCTTGCTGCACAACCCCTTTCCCATGTGGCACCTCTATGCGTGGTGTCAGGTGGGTGCAGTACCATCAGCAGCCTCCGCCTTCCTACTGTCGCTGCTGAGCACAGGTTGCCTCTGATTAGCCAATAGCTCATGTTGTTGGGGAGGCGGGGGGTGGGTGTGGTGGTGGTGGTGCGGTGGGGGGTTGGTTTTGAGGGGAGGGAGGGAATTCCGTCTCCATGGTCCTTGATCCCAGAGGAATGTCCAAAGCTGGTCCTCTTGCCAGAGGTGGCATGAGTTGTGGCTGGCCTTCTTGAAGAGAGGTGAGACCTCCATGGTCTCCAGAAGATACTGCCCATGAGATCTTCGACGTAGGTGGAGCCGCGGTTCATCGAATTGTCTGAAAGACGGCACTCCAACAGCGCAATTCTACTCGGGTGTTAGCCAAGACCACATGTTCAGGTTTTTGAAGTGGGTTTCGAACCTGCGAGTCTGTGGTCACGTACCAACCGACTCAAGAGCTGCTTCTTCCCTGCTGCCATCAGACTTTTGAATGGACCCACCATATATTAAGCTGATCTTTCTCTACATCCTATCTGTAACTGCAACACTATATTCTGCACCCTCTCTTTTCCTTCTCCTCAATGTACTCTATGAAGGCGGAAAGGTGGCACAGTGGTTAGCACTGCTGCCGCACGGCGCCAGGGACCCGGGTTCAATTACAGCCTCGGGTCACCATCTGTGTGGAGATTGCATGTTTTCCCCATGTCTGCATGGGTTCCCTCCAGGTTCTCCAGTTCCCTCCCACAGTTCAGAGATGTACCAGTTAGTTTGATTGGCCACGCGAAATTGATCCTAATGTTGGGGAATTAGCAGGGTAGATATGGTGGGGTTGTGGGAATAGGGCCTGGGTGGATTGTGGTCGGTGCAGACTCAATGGGCCAAATGGCCAATTCTGCACTGTAAGGATTCCGTGAACATTCTATGAACGGTAATGCTTTGACTGTATAACACACAAGAAGCAATACTTTTCACTTTATCCCAATACACGTAACAATAATAAATCAAATCAAATCAATTTGATCGGGGGACAGTGGCTGAAGGTGCTGCCCCTCTACTAGAAAGTGAACACAGTAAATAGTCTCACAACACCAGGTTAAAGTCCAACAGGTTTATTTGGTAGCAAACACCACTAGCTTTCGGGGCTGTGCCCCTTCGTCAGGTGAGTGGGTACTCCCTGACGAAGGGGCAGAGCCCCAAAAGCTAGTGGTGTTTGCTACCAAATGAACCTGTTGGACTTTAACCTGGTGTTGTGAGACTTCTTACTGTGTTTATCCCAGTCCAACGCCAGCATCTCCACATCGTGACTACCATAGAGAGTGGACAGGCAAGGGTGTCAGGTGTGAAAATATATTTCTATACCAGCAGCTCGCTGACTCCAAAGCTAATCGGGGAAGGTAGTCAGCGGTGTGAAGTGAGAGGTGTGGAGGATAAGGGGGCAGGAGGTGCAGGGAGAGGGACTGCCATTGACACAGCACTGTATCCCATAATAGTGAGGGATAAAAAGGGGTGAGAAAAAGGCTGAGCGGGGAGGAGTGGGGGGGGGTAGGTGCACAGGAATAGAAATATAAGGAGGAGAGAGCTGCAATCTGGGTGTCAAAGCGCAGCGTGTGAAATGATACGCAGGAGGAAGCACAGATGGGAGGCGAGACTGAATGATGGTTATCATCATGCGCCGTAATAGCTCTTCCTTCACAGTGAAAGTACAACAAATGCTGCGTGCGCGAGCGAGGGTGGGGGAGCTGAGAGAGGCTGAGCTGGGTTTGTCAGCAGCAGGAAGGAGCTGGGAGCAGGTGCCCCCGCCAAACTTCTTCCTTCCCAGCTGAGTAAAGACGTGGCGTACTTATTTACCGAGCCGAGGTTCGCTTTGAATGGGAACCTAATTTATTTCTCTCAAAGAGCGCACTATCAAAACTATTAATTCAAAGCGGTGGGCTGCCAGGTGCGGCATTATGTGGATGGTGGTAACTCTGCACTCCTGTCTCTCAGCCTGCTACAGGCCTCTGTTAAAAATAATACAGTGCTGAAAGACTATTATCTCAAGTATGTAACTGTACAATGGGCTGATGCTCATTCATATTCATGATGTTCCAAAAACAAGGCGGCTATGGCCAGTAGCTTTAGATAAATTACATTTTAAATTAATCAAAAGTAATTGGATATTCTTGGGGTTATTTTCTTCTTGTTCAAAGTTCACCGCATTTGCCACGTTGATCTCAAATTAGCGTCACAGTGATAAACTTGGAGAGTGGCCATCAGGGGTTTACCATACTCAGTTATTGTTCTATCAATACATTGCATTTCTCTTCGGACATGTTTGTGGGGTAAACGCCTCGAAATAAATTAAAATGAGGATGATTATTGCGCACCGGTGAAGACAATTCCGTTGCGCTGTTCCCACACCATCAGCAACTTGACTGAGGTGTGAGGGCAGCAGCTGCATACTGCCAGCTGAGAAGGTGATTTCTCTCTCGGGCCTTTAGCTCGGCAGCTTTTCCACGTTTCTGGTAACCATACTTGCAACCAAACTCCATTCCACCATCTGGGGTGACACGGTGGCACAGTGGCTTAGCATTGCTGCCTCACAGCACTCAGGGACCTGGGTTCAATTCCAGCCTCGGGCCACTGTCTGTCTGGGGTTTGCACATTCTCCCAGTGTCTGCGTGGATTTGCTCTGGTTTCCTTCCGCAGTCTGAAAGACGTGCTGGTTAGGTGGATTGGCTATGCTAAATAGCTCTTTAGTGTCCCAAGCTATGTAGGTTAGGGGGATTGGCCTTGCTAAATTGTCCTTTAGTGTCTCAAGATGTGAAGGTTAGGGGGATTAGCGGGGTTTTAAAATTTATTTGTTAGTGTCATAAATAGGCTTACATTAACATTGCAATGAAGCTACTGTGAAAATTCCCTGTCGCCACACTCCTGCACCTGTTCGGGTACACTGAGGGAGAATTTAGCATGGGCAATGCACCTAACCGGCACACCTTTCAGTAAATACATTGTGTTAAGGGGATAGGGCCTGGGTGGGATCCTCTATCAGAGAGTCGATGCAGACTCGATGGGCCAAATGGCCTCCTTCTGCACTGTTGGGATTCTGCAGTTTATGATTCTGCACTTTAGGAAGGATGTGAGGGTTCTGGAGAAGGTGCAGATGTGATTTACTGAATTGGTTCCAGGGATGAGGGATCTTAGCCACAGAGTTAGGTTAGAGAGGTTGGGGTCATTCTCTTGGGAGCAAAGAAGGTTGAGGGAGTGATTTGATGGATGTGTATAGGATTGTGACAAGTTTAAAGGAGGCAAAGATGCAAAGACTGTTCCTGTTGGCAGATGGTACAAGGACTGGGGGACACAGATTCAAGTATTCAGGCACATGGGAACACCACCTCCTGCAAGTTCCCTTCCAAGCCACTTGCCATCCTGAATTGGAAGTATATTGCTGTTCCTTCGCAGTCGCTGGGTCAAAATCCTGGAACTCCCTCCCTAACAGCATTGTGGGTCAACCCACAGCAGGTGGACTGCAGCGGTTCAGAAGGCAGCTCACCACCACCTTCTCAAGGGCAACCAGGGATGGGCAATAAATGCTGGCCTAACCAGTGACACCCATCTCCTATGAATGAATTTAAAAAATGGATGGATTGGAATTTATAAGAGTTCAGCTGCTCTGTGGGGTTTTTGATGTGAAAATTAGCTTAGCAGCAGAGTAAACAGGTATTTACTTAAGTGAATTGGAGAACAATAGAGCATAGAATCATAGATGCATAAACTACAGAAGGTGGAAAATCAAACTGAAGACATAAAAATGTATGTCGTACTCACACGCTAAAAGCATGACTTCTGAGATGAGTTGACTGGATAGGATAAGATCAAAAAGGATAAATGACATATCAGTGGCAGGGTTAGTCCTGTCGGGCACAGAGAAGCACAGCTGATGAGCAACTAAGGTTATAGCCATGCCCAGGTGGAACACAAGCTCTCCCAAAAGCAGACTTCTAAATCGGGATGCTGCTTTGGAAACCTCAAAAATTCTACGCTGAACTGCAAGGTTTTCAAAAGTAAAAATACAAATCATGTGTGGCAACTATTTGCTGACCTTGGTATCAAGTATCCTTTGTGTATGCAACCATTACTGTAATTAATTGTGTTTTGCATTGCGGTCTTTCTTATTGTGTGCTTTATAATTTAATGAACATGATTTTCTCTGAATTAATACACCAAGACTTTACATGTCGTCACTGGTTTGCATTTCTTTTCTCACGTTATACCAAATTGCAAAATAAACCATTAAGAACCGGTGTTGTGAGTTTTCACCTATTTGGGTTTTGGGATACTCTTGCAATGAACATTAGCAGGGTCCTGAACACTTTGTTAAGTAGGAAATTGGAATTGTTAAATTGTAATATCTTAAAACAATCAGTGCTTTGACAGAATGGTGCAGAATAGTTGGCATTGCTGCCTTACAGTGCCGGGGACCTGGGTTCCATTCCAGCTAAGGGTGATTTGCCAGTGAGGAGTTTGCACAATCTCCTCTCTATTTCTGCATGGGTTTTCTCTGGGTGCATTGGTTTCCTCCCACAGTCCAAAGAGGTGCAGGTTAGATGGACTGGTCGTGATAAGTTGCCCCGTAGTATCCAAAGATGTGGAGATTAGATTGATTAGCCATGGTAAATGTGTAGGTTTACGGGGAGAAGAGTTGGGTAATTAGATAGTCGGTGCAGACTCAATGGGCTGAACTGCACTGTAGAGATTCTATAATTCCAACTTCACAGATTGAGAAATGTTAATAGGAGATATTGAAAGGAAAGCATGACTAACTTCAGGAACAGTGCAGATGGAAGAACTCGCTCTCCATCAAACAAACTGAGAAAGAATTAATTTATCACAAAGGAAGCCTTGATACCTTAAACTAGAGATGGGTAGAAATTGAGAAAGAATTAGTTGTCAGAAATGAAACCTGATGCCTTAAACTAAAGATTGATAGCACAGCCTAGAAAGTTAGAAAGTATTCTTCTTGTAGCCAAGTAATGTCAAAAACAGAGATGTTCCAGTTGCTATTCTGATCCATGCCAATCACAGCATGACTTCGTAGCGACAGACATCATGGAAGCAGCATTGAATGATAGCAGGCAATGCGAACAAAGGCCATTTGATCTCTCATACCTGTTCTCCCATTCAAAAAGAACATGGTTGATTGTATCCTAACTCCATCCATTTGCCTTAGCTATACCTCCAGCTAGCCAAATAAAAGAAATAAAACTGAGTCAACACCTATTCCTAGTTGTGAGAGAGGCTTCCATATTTCAATCACCCTTTGTGTGATTGAACTTCTCCAGCCCCTGTCTTGTCCAGGCCAAGTCCCCTTGTTCTAGAATCTTCCACCATAAAAAACATTTCTCTCTATCTACCCTCTCAGTTGCTTCCAAACACATAACATTTCAATCAAATCATCCCTTAACTTTCCATATTACAGGGAATAAAAGTCAAGTTTATATAATCTTACAGAGGTCTTGTGGCACTGTCCCTGCCTCTGAGCCAGAAGCTCCATGTTCGAGTCCCACCTCAGGACTTGGTGGCCAATGCATTCATAACACGGTCAATAAATCCTTCCAAATACGCCAATAGCTGGCGGCAAGAGCAGGAGAGACTCCTGGTCAGCCACGCTTGATGTGGAGTGACACTCCTCAAACTATAAGCCCCTGGCGACTGACCGGTGCCTTGTTCCTTGAACTTGTGACGGAAACAGACAAAAGTCTGCTTTGGTGCACCAGTGGGTGCGGGAAGAGAACTGAAATTCTGTAACCTTTCCCTGTGATCTAACCCTCATAACCCCGATTAACTTCAGGTGAATATGTGCTGCTTTCCATCAAAGGCTAATATACTTTCCAGCTCCAAGTTATTCTACATGAATTCCAACTGTTTTGGGTCTGCTCACGTCTACAGATATCTCATAGAAATTCAGCATTCCTCGCACCTTAGTTGTCCAGGTTTTGATGAAAGGTCACAAAGAAGGATGACTCAGTGGCACAGTGATTAGCACTGCTGCCTCACAGCGCCAGGGACCCAGGTTCGATTCCTGGCTTGGGTCACCGTCTATGCGGAATCTGCACATTCTCCCCATCTCTGCGTGGGTTTCCTCCAGGTGCTGCGGTTTCTTCCCACAGTCCGAAAGACGTGTTGATTCGGTGCATTGACCATGCTAAATTCTCCCTAACAGGTGCCAGAGTGTGGCGACTAGGGGATTTTCACAGTAACTTCATTGCGGTGTTAATGTAAGCCTACTTGTGACACTAATAAATAAACCTTAAATCTGAAACGCTGGGCGGAATTTTCCCCCACAAATTATAAGTACCATAGAAGTGTGGAAGTAGGAGTATTCTGCACCAGTATTTTGGGGCAAGCTCAGCACTGCAGTCCCCCAGCCCTCTGTCAGTTTTAGTGACAGCTGGGAGCTACGAGCCAGAAGGCGGCTGGGAGGTGGGAGGTTGGGGTTAGAGGGGGTGGGAGGGAGTGGGGCTCCTCCTGTTCCACCTCTTCTCCTTGCATAGCTTCCCCTGCACAAGCCCTCTGCCTTGCAGAACTCCTTCCTGCCGACCAGCCCCTTGTCGGTGAGGGGGGAGGCAGCCGTGAGGGACCAGGTAAGTGCCTTGAACTTCTGTTGTTTTTATGTTAATAGGCTTCCTGCCATTTCTGGACGCAAAGCCATTCTGGTCAGCAAAACAGGGCTGGAAGGATAGCACAAAATGGTTTTACACGATCTTCCACGCTGATCAACCAGCACAGCGAGTCAGTAAAATCTCACCCAACAACTCTGTTTCTCTCCCTTTGCAGAAGATCTCCTGAACGTAGTACCAGCATTTTCTGCTTCCATCTCCGTTCTAAGGTGCGGCACCCAGAACTGTGTACAATATCCCCAAACGTGGTCTAACCAGGGCATTGACCAACCATATCATAGAATGAGTCTGCACCGACTACAATCCACCCAGTCCCTATTCCCATAACTCCACATATTTACCCTGCTGATCCCCCATGACATTAAGGGGCAATTTAGCATGGCCAATCCACCTAACCTGCACATCTTTGGACTGTGGGGGGAAACTGGAGCATCCGGAGGAAACCCTCGCAGGCACAGGGAGAACATACAAACTCCACACAGACACAGACCCAACGCCGGAATCGAACTCAGATCCCTGGTGCTGTGAGGCAACAGTGCTAACCACTGTGCCATCCCAAAATACTTCACTCAGACAGTGACCCAAGCCAGGAATCAAACCCCAGTCCCTGGCACTATGGGAGAGCAGTGCAAACCACTGTGCCACTGCGCCACTCTTGAATTAAATCAATTGTCTCAATAAATGTCGGGATGACAAGAGAATAAATGCAACGTGAAATCCGATCAGTTCTCCAGTCAGTGGAGATGACTGAAGAGAATAAACAGCTTCGACCACACTCGTGGTAAGCAGGGTTCGAACCTCCGTGGGTAAACCCCAGTAAGTTTCAAGTCCAACACTTTAACCACTTGGCCATCGCAGCTGCATTATATTCCGGCACTCCAGCTGAAAATTCACGATCATTAACCATTATTTTTGCATCAGGTGACTGCACTTTAGTGACCTGAACATAATGTCGAAACATGCAAGTGGTCACGTAGAGGGGTTCAGGAAATGGCATTCAAAAGTAGGTGTTGCGATTGGTGGTTTGGAACTAGATTGAAGTCCAATCAAGCAGTCGTGTGAGTTCAGGGTGGCAACATGATTGAATTCTCCAGCTGTGCTCCTAGCAGCGGCACTTCACACACAACCTAAAGCTGGCAAGGTCTTAAGTGTTGCTGTTAAGAGTATATTTAATTAGTGTATGATTAGCAAATCCATGACAAATGGCATTCAATGTTGCAAAGCCTGTTGATTTGCAGAGTAAATTAAAAGGACACATACATTTACCCTTCCCCTAACTATGTGGTAGCTTAATCCTCAAATATTTTCCTGCACATTTTCTATTTACATATTTACAATGCCTAATAGCAGTTATCACACTTACTTTTGTGGGAATAAAAGGTTTTAAAAATACTACAGAGCATCTAATTAATTATTGCAAGGTGCCTGGCTCTGATAAAGCACAATTAATGGGTACTCATTTGCTACTTGCTTTATGCAGATTCATGGATGATCAACAACAACAACTTACATCAATATTAGGGTGGCACAGTGGATAGCACTGCTGCTGCACAGCGCCAGGGACCGGGGTTTAATTCCAGCCATGGGTGGCTATCTGTGCGGAGTATTTTAGGCGGCACGATGGCACAGTGGTTAGCACTGCTGCCTCACAAGGCCAGGGTCCCAGGTTTAATTCCAGTCCTGGGTAACTGTCTGTGTGGAGTCTGCACCTTCTCCCCGTGTCTGCATGGGTCTCCTCCACAAGACCACAAGAACTACAAAGACTCATGAACATAGCCCAATCCATCACGCAAACTAGCCTCCCATCCATTGACTCCCTCTGCACTTCCCGTTGTCTCAGAAAAGCAGCCAGCATAATCAAGGACCTCACACAGCTCGGACATACTCTCTTCCACCTTCCTCTGCAGGAAAAAGGTACAAAAGTCTGAGAACATGTGTCAACTGACTCAAGAATAGTTTCTCCCCTGCTGCCATCAGACCTCTGAATGGACCTATCATATATTAAGCTGATCTATCTCTTCACCCCATCTGTAACTGCAACACTCTACTCTTCACCCTCTCTCTTTCCTTCTCCCCGGTGTATTCTATGAATGGTATACTTTATCTGTATAGTGCAAGAAACAATACTTTTCACTGTATACTAACACACGTGACAATAATAAATCAAATCAAATAGGCAATGTTTAAAGAGTAAGGAGAGAGAGAGATAGCGGTAGAGAGGCTAGCACAGAGGACCTAGGCAGCAGGAGGAAAGGCCGCTAATGAAGGAGTGATGGAAATCAGAGATGGGCAAGACGCTCGTCGTGTAAAATTGTCATCACTGAATGAGTTAAGCCCATATGGGATTTTCGGCTATTAACCAGATTCAACAGATGGAGGACAGAAAATCACTTTAATTCTTGATTTTCTTAATTGGCTTTCATTGGTAATAAGGAGAGGCTGGATATACTGGGACTTTTGGAGGGGACATTTTTTTCACAGAGAGGAGACAAGTACAATTTTGTTTTTTAAAAAGCATTACAGTTACATGGGTAAGATGGGTATAGAGGGGAAATGGGCCGCATGCAGGCAATTGGTACTAGCTTAGTGATTTTAAAAAAGGGTGGCATGGATAAGTTGGGCCAAAGGGCCTGTTTCCATGCTGTAAACCTCTGTGACTCTATAACTTTCCTTGATGCCAAAGGCTTCTTTCGAACCTAAATGTCTTCAGCTGACCCTGTTGTTCCATGTGCCAAACACAATCCCTACCCAGCAGATTCCTTCCCCCAAAATGACTCGCTGCTTTTCTAATATAACACACTGCTTTCCAGCTGGCACTTTTACTGAAATGATCAAAAGTGAAATCCTTCGATTTTCTGAAGATTAATGTTGGGCCTTTAGGCTCATCTGTCGCAGTGGAAGTCATTGAAAGTGTTTTGGAGAGGCAGGATTATAGGACACACATCAGCTGCGATAAATAAGTGCATTCTTAAAAACAATGACTGAAATCAGAAAGAGCAGTCAGACAGCATCAGAGTATCATATTCCGCTCCCTGGCGAGCTGTGACAAAATGCGTTGAAAAGATGTGAGGCAGGAGTATCCCCGTCAAGCAGAGCAGCAGAATGAGCACCCTCTCACTGAGGTCAGGCAGCAAGAGTGACTGGGCTGTTTAACACGGGAGGCATCAAACCACTGCCCTACGCCTCTACCCCCACCCAACACCACATCACAGCACTGTCCCCACCCCACGTCACTGCACTGTCCCCACCCCACGTCAGAGCACTGCCCCCACCCCATGTCACAGCACCGCCCCCACCCCACATCACAGCACTGCCCCCACCCCACGTCACTGCACTGCCCCCACCCCTCGTCACTGCACTGTCCCCACCCCACGTCACTGCACTGCCCCCACCCCTCGTCACTGCACTGCCCCCACCCCTCGTCACTGCACTGCCCCCACCCCACGTCACATCACAGCCCCCACCCCACGTCACAGCACTGCTCCCACCCCACGTCACAGCACTGCCCCCACCCCACGTCACATCCCCCACCCCACGTCACAGCACTGTCCCCACCCCACGTCATATCACAGCCCCCACCCCACGTCACAGCACTGCCCCCACCCCACGTCATATCACAGCCCCCACCCCACGTCACAGCACTGTCCCCACCCCACGTCATATCACAGCCCCCACCCCACGTCACATCACAGCCCCCACCCCACGTCACAGCACTGTCCCCACCCCACGTCACAGCACTGTCCCCACCCCACGTCATATCACAGCCCCCACCCCACGTCACATCACAGCCCCCACCCCACGTCACAGCACTGTCCCCACCCCACGTCACAGCACTGCCCCCGCCCCACCTCACTGCACTGCCCCCGCCCCACCTCACTGCACTGCCCCCGCCCCACGTCACATCACCGTCCCCACCCCACGTCACAGCACCGCCCCCACCCCACGTCACATCACCGTCCCCACCCCACGTCACAGCACCGCCCCCACCCCACGTCACATCACCGTCCCCACCCCACGTCACATCACTGTCCCCACCCGTCACAGCACTGTCCCCACCCCACGTCACATCTCCCACCCCACATCACAGCACTGTCCCCACCCCACGTCACAGCACTGTCCCCACCCCACGTCACAGCACTGCCCCCACCCCACGTCACATCACTGTCCCCACCCCACGTCACATCACTGTCCCCACCCCACGTCACAGCACTGCCCCCACCCCACGTCACAGCACTGTCCCCACCCCACGTCACAGCACTGCCCCCACCCCACGTCACATCACTGTCCCCACCCCACGTCACATCACTGTCCCCACCCCACGTCACATCACTGTCCCCACCCCACGTCACAGCACTGTCCCCACCCCACGTCACAGCACTGTCCCCACCCCACGTCACAGCACTGTCCCCACCCCACGTCACAGCACTGTCCCCACCCCACGTCACATCACTGTCCCCACCCCACGTCACAGCACTGTCCCCACCCCACGTCACAGCACTGCCCCCACCCCACGTCACATCCCCCACCCCACATCACAGCACTGTCCCCACCCCACGTCACAGCACTGCCCCCGCCCCACGTCACAGCACTGCCCCCGCCCCACGTCACAGCACTGCCCCCGCCCCACGTCACATCCCCCACCCCACATCACAGCACTGCCCCCACCCCACATCACAGCACTGCCCCCGCCCCACGTCACAGCACTGTCCCCGCCCCACGTCACAGCACTGCCCCCACCCCACATAACACTGCCCCCCACCCCTTATCACACCTCTACCCCTCGACAAAGCTGCATGAAAAGCTCACAAATAAGGGGGGGGTCAAGGGGACACCATATTGCTTACTGGAAGGGGATGGATGAAGATGCCAGATGTGGTGGGTACAGATCCAAGTGGGACATGGGGACCTCACGGGTGATGGGGTCAGGGTGGGGGGGAAGGGTGGTTGAATTGGGGAACTGACTTCCTCCTGAGGCTGTTAGCCTTTTCCCTCTGGATTGCTGACATCCTGCACGGTCTGGTGAAGGCAGACGGACTGGAGAGAGTGATCTGAGCGTGCCGGAATGGGATTTAAATATGGCGCCGTGACCTTCGAACCCACAATCTGAAGCCGGGTGGTTGAATCGACTGCCAGCCCACCAGGAAGGTCAGTGAGGAACTTGCCTGTGAATAACGAATGAGGTTCTTAGCGTAGAATCTGACATGGGATCCTGCTATTCTGGTGAGGGGGACATGTGCTGCTGGGGTGTGGGCAAGATGGGCCAAATGGCCTCCTTCCACGCTGTGAGATTCACTGACCTTACAATTTTGGCCGGCAAAAGTTTCGATGTATAATCCAACACCGCACTTCGGGGTGGGATCTTCCCATCCCACCTGCCATGGAAATTGTAGTGGGCAGGGGCAGACTGTGCAAAGACCTCGGACGGGAATCTCCAGCACTGGAGCAAGCGGGAGGGGACCATTCAGCCCATCGGGTCTGTGACGGCTCTTTCAAAGAGCCATTCAGATGATCTCTCTTCTGTACTCTTTTCCCTTACCTCTGTATTTTTATGTTTATTACGTGTACTCCTCCGATTCTACAATTCCTGTCCCAGGCCAGATGGTAGAATTCCAGCCACAATGTTTTGGCCTCAGCTGCTCTCTGTGGTAGTCAGTTCCACAGGCTGACCTCTCTCTGGGTCAAGAACCACATTATGTGATTTTCATTTGTTCCTGGAATCTCAGTTGCTTCTCTGCAACAAACTTAGTGCAAGCCTTCACTTCACTCTCCTTTGCCATCCTCACCCCCCACTCTTGTTGAGACTTGATAGAAGCAATTCTGGACAGGCACAGTGACTAGAAACAGTCCTTAAACTTTTGTGTTAGCTGTTTCTCATCTTGTTCCCTCCGGCAAGGTTTGCTGACATCAAATAAACAAAGAAACGGTGTAAAGGGCACAGAAACAAAGCCTCTAAGAACTCAGCCATGCAGCGCCCATATTCTGACTGATAAACATCCTCCTAAGCCACCAATATAACAGGTAGAAAGCACATGTTTACTATGCCTGGCATGACTCATGGCATGCAGAGTGGCTACAAGAGCGAACATGTGGCAAGCACAGGGAGGCTCGATATACGTAGAACTTGGGGCCAGACAGCAGGGAAAACTAGAATGGAACTAACCAGTAGGATTTGGGATGGATCAGAATGGCAGTCAATACTCCAGTTCTTATGGACTTTAAATAATTCCACTGGTAATTATAAATCCTGTTGGCCAGTTGATGGTTTCTGATGGCTTGTGATTGGTAAAGGGCTTGTGAGCTGTTATTATGGGCCTATAATGAGCTTTGATGGATTGTAATGCTTTCTGATACCTTGTAAAGTCTTCTAATGGATTACGATGGGTTTGAGATGGGCTGTAATGAATATGTTTGGCTTGTGATGGGTCATAATGGATTATCCCACTGCTAGCCTCAAAGTGGGAAAATTCCTTTGATAAGAGTGCGGAAAACCAGGGGCAGAAATGAAACACGAGCTCTGTCCCAGCCGCAGTGCTGCAGCCAATTCTGAGCAATGCACTTTAGGAAGGGCTCAAAGGCTTAGGGACAGGGCACAGAACAGATTTACCAGAATGGATCCAGGAATGACCGATTCAGCGGAAAGATGGGAGAAGCTGAGGTCATTCTCCTTGGACCAACACTGCCCCCTCAACACTGCCCCTCAACACTGGACCAACTGAAGAGGCCAAGAAGAGATTTAAGCAAGACACCATGAAGGGTTTAGACAGAGTTAATCAAGGGGAATAATTTCCAGTGGACAAAGAGTTTTCAACCAGAGAAAGCATAAGGTAAAGTGATTATCATTGCAAAGGCAACATGAGGAAAAACATTTTTACTCCGCAAATAGTTAAGATTTGGTGGGAAATGAATTCAACAGTGGTCTTCAAAAGAAAACTGGAGGAGTACACATAAAAGACAAAAAAATGCAGAGATAAGGGAAAAGAGATCACTGGATGACTCTTTGAAAGAGCTGTCACAGACCCGATGGGCTGAACGGTCTCCTCTTGTGTTATACTAGTCTATGATTCTGTGTAAATATAGCTATTTAATCAAAGTAGAAGCTTATTTATTTTTAAAGTTTATTTATTAGTCGCAAGTAGGCTTACATTCTCATTGTAATGAAGGTACTGTGAAAATTCCCTAGTCGCCACACTCCGGCGCCTGTTTAGGTACACTGAGGGAGAATTTAGTATGCACCTAACCAGCAAATTGGCTCTCTGCATTGCGTTAGTGACTATGCTTCAAAAATACTTCATTTGCTGCCAAACATTTGTGGAACATTTTATGGTCATGGAAAATATTATGTAAATGCAAGGTTTAATTTTAGAAACCAAAGAGGGAATCTTAGCAGCTGTGTAGGGACAGCTTTGGCTGTGGGACATTTTTGAAATCTGCCACTGGGTCTTGTTCCCATCTCTGGTTTTGCTAGAATGCAGGTCAGTCTGGCACTGCTTGGCAATGCATTCCAGGCCCCCACCACCCTCTGTGTAAAATACGCCCCTCTGATGTCTGAGTTAAACCTCGCCCCCCTCACCTTGAGCCTGTGACCCCTCGTGTTTGTCACCTCTGACCTGGGAAAAAGCTTCCCACTGTTCACCCTATCCATACCCCTCATAATTTTATACACCTCAATTAGGTCTCCCCTCATTCTCCATCTTTCCAGAGAGAACAACCCCAGTTTACCCAATCTCTCCTCATAGCTAAGACCCACCTGGTAAACATGCTCTGTACTCTCTCCAAAACCTCCACGTCCTTCTGATAGTGCGGCGACCAGAACTGGATGCAGTACTCCAAATGTGGCCTAACCAAAGTTCTATACAGCTGTAACATCAGCCGCCAATTTTTATACTCTATACCCCGTCCTATAAAGGCAAGCATGCCATATGCCTTCTTCACCACCTTCTCCACCTGTGCTGCCACCTTCAAGGATCTGTGGACTTGCACACTCAGATCCCTCTGTGTGTCTATACTTTTGATGGATCTGCCATTTATTGTATAACTCCCTCCTACATTAGTCCTACCAAAATGCATCACTTTGCATTTATCTGGATTACATTCCATCTGCCATTTCTCCGCCCAATTTTCCAGCCTATCTATACTCTGCTGTATTCTCCGACAATGTTCATCGCTATCCACAAGTCCAGCCATCTTTATGTCATCCACAAACTTACTGATCACACCAGTTACACCTTCTTCCAAATCATTTATATATATCACAAAAGCAGAGGTCTCAGTACAGAGTCCTGTGGAACACCACTGGTCACAGACCTCCAGCCGGAAAAAGACCCTTCCACTGCTACCCTCTGTCTTCTGTGGCCAAGCCAGTTCTCTACCCATCTAGCCACCTCTCCTTTTATCCCATGAATTTTAACCTTTTGCACCAAAAGGGAGACCATTTGGCCCATCTTGCCCACACTAAATCATTGAAAGAACTATGCAATTAGTCCAAGATGTTCAAAGTTGAATTGCAGAGCTTGGCCTGTCCTCTGGAGATCAAATTGAAACCAAAGCATTGAAACAAACTGAGTAGCACAACTAGTTTCAAATTGTTCATGAACTGTGTCAGAGAGATTAATATCACCTCAGGAAGAAGGACGGCTCCTTCCTGTCAGAAGCTCTCTCCAACCCACTCAATCTGCCTTGAGAATTAACCAGTCACAGGTGAAATCTTGAAGGGATAAGGCTGAAATTTCTTGCTCACCTTCGAAGATAATCAAGCAGAACTGCAGAATATTTACAACCTGCAGCGGATCCATCTTCACATTTAACAAGCATTTTGCATCCTTGAATTCCTCTGGTCACTGTTGTAAATACCTTTCTGAGGCCACTAATGTTTGGTATCACACGGAAGCAGGGGATTTCTGGTCATTTGTTTCAGCTGCTTGGTTTGCAAGCTCTAGAATGTCCTCCCAAAACATCTCCCCAACTCCCCTATGAGATGTTCCTTCAGCCTTTCCTCTTTGACCATGCTTTTTGTCAACGTCATGCATTTTTGAATTGAATATTTCCCCATGTTTAAGTGTCGGAGATCAGTCATGGAAATTGGGTCTCTGCTGAATATGCGTGGAGAATTTTTGAGCACCCATCACAACCCATCAAAATCCAACACAAGCAATTACAACCAATGACAGTCTACTGCAAACCATTACAAGCCATCATAATCCATCACAAGCATTTGTAATCAAGCATAGTCTACCACAAATGACTCTAACCAATCATAATCTATTGCAAACTATTACAAGCTATCATAATCCATCACAAGAAATTGTAATCAATCATAATCTATTGCAAAACATTATAAGCCTTCATAATATAGCACAATTATACATAATCATGATCTATTACAAATCATTAAAAACCATAATCACTCGCAACTGTAATCAGTCATAAGATATCACAAGCAATTGCAATCAATCATAAAATATTACAAGCATTTGTAATCAAGTATAATCTATCACAAACAACTATAACCTAATCATAAACTATTGCAAACCATCACAAACCATCATATTCCAGTACAAGCAATTGCCATCAATCATAATCTATTGCAAAACATTACTAGCCATCATAATACATCACAAGCAATTACAATCAATTATGATCTATTGCAAACCATTACAAGGCATCATAATACATCACAAGCAATTGTAATCAATCAAAATCAATTGCAAACCATCATAATCCATAATAATCCATAATCCTAGACTCTCCCATGAGAGGAAACATCTTTTCAGCATTTATCCTGTCAAGCTCCTTAAGAATGCCATGTGTGTCAATGAGATCACCTCTCATTCTTCAAAATTCCAATGAGTAGAGTCCCAACCTACTTAACCTTTCCTTATCCAGCCATACCAGGGATCCATACTCAGTGAACTTCACCTCCTCTGAACTGCCTCCAATGTCTAATCCTCAAATTCAACTCCATTTTCCACCCGATTCCCATATCCAAAATCCATCACTCAGGCATTGAATATCCACTGATCATCCACTTCTCTCCAGGGTGAAGAATTCCAAAGATTCACAACATAAGAGATTTCAATGCTAAAGGGCCGACACCCCTTATCCGAAGACTACGTCTCTGAATTCTAGACCCCTCAGCTAGGGGAATCCAGGTGTCCCCTACAGAGGTGGAAACAGGAGTCAGGGCTGTTTACCAATCCCCAGTCTGCTTCTGATGGGAAATTGATTAAATCAGGCTCTTCATGTGACTGACCCCTTTAGTGGTACGGAGACAAGTACACTGTCCAATTAAGCGTGTTAGCTAGGCTGTCGGAGCTGAAGGGCCAGTCAGAGACCTTTCAGCTTCAGAGAAGAACTTGGCTTTTGTTTCAAGAGGAGGCGATGGCCCAGTGGTATTATCGCCAGACTATTAATTCAGAAACTCAGCTAACGTTCTGGGGATCCAAATTCGAATCCCGCCACGGCAGATGGTGGAATTTGAAGTCAATAAATAAATCTGGAATCAAGAACCTACTGATGACCATGAAACCATTGTCGGAAAAACCCACCTGGTTCACTAATGTCCTTTAGGGAAGGAAATCTGCTGCCTTTACCTGGTCTGGTTTACGTGTGGTTCCAGAGCCGCAGCAATGTGGTTGACCCTCAACTGCCCTCCAAGGGCAATTAGAGATGGGCAACAAATGTCCCATGAATGAATATACCGTAGCAGTGCAAGGTAACTAACTGGGAGGGCTCTTCAACAAGAAGCTGCCCACTCAGTCAGCTTTTAAAAACTTTAATTAAAAGAAACACAAAAATCCGACTTTCCCAGACAGCCTCCTAAACCCATTTAACAACGCTCTTAATGAGTCTAATTGTCTACCCGCCTTGTGCACTGGGCCTTAATGAAGATTGAAGCCAGTGATGACGTAGTAAAGCTTCTATATGTAGTTGCATTGTTTAATTTGCCAAGTGGTTTTTAAAAATAGGGAAGGATGATTGTCTTTCATGCCTCTTACTACTCTAGGACATGTCCACTGGAGCAACTCTCTCATTGGCACCTTGTTATCAGTAGCATGATAAACAGCAAAATACCAGATAAAATGAGCAATCTTGAATGTCTCACCAGCTTGAGTGGGGATGGGGGTAGGAGGGGATATGGGGAATACTAATCCTTCAGCCACCCTAGTCTGTCTACTACCGCTTTATATCAGCTTTGGCTCAGTGGCCGTGCTCTCATTGCTAGGTCAAAAGTTCATGAGCTCCAGGGACCTGAGCTTGGATCAAACCTGACAATTTGGTTCAATATTAATGAAGGTGCTGTCTCTGGGATGAAACCGTAAACCTGTCTCTGCCTTTGTGGATGGATGTGTAAGATCCCTTTGGAGCTATTTCAAAGAAGAAGAAGGGAATTCCCCAAGTGTCTTGGCCAACATCTATCCCTCATCTGTCATGATGGAACTGGAAATTTGATCATGCCTGAAGGTGGGTGCGCAATGGAAGGATGGGCGAAAAAATGGTTTCAAGAGGTGCGGAGCGGGGCCCAAGGATGGAGCAGTGAACAGGAGGATAATTTCCATGGGGAGGGGGCATACAAACATAGGAATTAGGAGCAGGAGTAGGCCACTTGGCAGCTCTGCAACTCAATAAGATCATGGTTGATCTGATTGTAGCCTCAACTCCACATTTTGTCCTACACCTGATAACTTCTGACTCCCTTGTTAGTCAAGAACGTATCCACCTCTGTCTTAAAACTAATCAATGACACAGCTTCCATTGTTCTCTGCGGAAGAGAGTGCCATGACTAATGACCCTCTGAGAGAAAAGATTCCTTCTCATCACCATCTTAAGACCCCTTATTTTTAAACTGTGATTTTAATTTATTATTGCCACATGTATTAGCATACAGTGAAAAGTATTGTTTCTTGTGCACCTTACGGACAAAGTGTACCATTCATAGAGAAGGAAAGGAGACTGGGCAGAATGTAGTGTTACAGTCATAGCTAGGGTGCAGAGAAAAATGAACTTAATGTGAAGAAAGACCATTCAAACATCTGATGGCAGCAGGGAAGGAACTGTTCTTGAGTGGGTTGGTACATGATCTCAGGCTTTTGTATCTTTTGCCTGACGGAAGAAGGTGGAAGAGAGAACGTCCGGGGTGTATGAGGTCCTTAATTTGCTGGCAGCGGGGAGTGTAGACAGAGTCAATGGTTGGGAGGCTGTACTCTAGTTCTGGTGTCTCCCCTAGGGGAAACGTCATTTCAGCATCCACAAGTCCCCTCCGGGTCTCGTATCTCAATATTATCATCTCTCAGTCTTCTAAACGCCAATGGAAGCAAGTTCAACTTGTCTAACCTTTCCCTCCCATCCCAGGTGAACATCTCTGAGCTGCTTCTAACACGCTTGTATCTCTAGGCAAATAGCTCCGTCCATTTTCAGATATCGAGGGCTGCACTCTCCCACAGCTTTGAGACCCCAACGTTGGGACCAAACGGGGGTCCTGAGCCCACATTCACCAGAACCAGGTTGGTGGAGCTATTTTAACCGAGACAGTTTTCCAATTAGCCGCCTCCATGCTTGCTGCCCTGTTGAAGAATACTTGAGTGAATCAGAGCGGCCTGCGCAAGCCCCATGTTTGCAGAGTTACTGTAAATCATTTAATTCACAAACCTCATAGGAAAATACTATCAGAGAGGCAAAGTATGTTTTTATTTTTGAGAAGGATGAGCTCACATTATAATTCAATAATTTAAGAATTCCTTAATCGCTTACATTAATAAAAGATAAATAATGTACTGAGTTGTGCATTATTTATGTTTGAAATTAGTACCAACTCATTTGTGGGGTATTATCTGATAGAAGTTCATTTCAATCAAATTAAAAATCTGAGGATCGTCTTGATGCAAAGAGGAGTAGGCAGGGTACAGGCTGTCAACCAGAATTTTCCCCCTGGTAAGATTGGAATTGTGTCTTTAATACCGGTCCTGGGGGCTGAGCCTTGGCAATCCATGTGAGGGTGGCACGATGGCACAGTGGTTAGCACTGCTGCCTCACAATGCCAATTGCCGACTTGGGCCACTATCTATATGGAATTTGCTCACTCTCCCCGTGTCTGCATGGGTTTCCTCCAAGTGCTCCGGTTTCTTCCCACAGTCCAAAGATGTGCTGGTTAGGTGGATTGGTCATGCTAGATTGTCCCTTAGTGTGAGGGGGATTGGCTCAGGTAAATGCAGGGGGATATGGGGATAGGGCCTGGGTGGGATTGTGGTTGGAGCAGACTCGATGGGCCAAATGGCCTCCTTCTGCACTGTAGCATTCTATGATTCTATGAAAAGGAGCAGTTGAAGTCTCTCGAGGCCCCTATCTCTGCTCTTTTCCAGCCTCTCTAAGCCAGGGTTGATGCTGGACCTTGAAGCGAAATGGCAGCCACCTAGGCTCCCATTAGGCTCCATGACAATGGCCACCTTCCCTCGTGCTCATTGAGCTGGCCAGCTTCTCCAGAGTCAACACTGTTGTGCATGAAGACAGCATGAAAGTTGGAGCTGGATTCCTCCATGTTCTCTGACACGAGATCCCTCCACCCTACCCTCCTGATGTATGTCAGAGGCCTGTCTGAGATGGGGTATGAGGGTCAAGTAATGGCATCTGTCTCGTGGGGTTGCCCTCTTCATCATCTGCTGCCTCCTGAGGGTTAATTAGCTTGTCTACTCTTCCAACGAATTAACATCTAAATTAATGTGAATTAAATCTGCGCGGTACACAATCAGTCGCAGAAAAGGTGCTCGAGGTGGAATAGAATGTGTATATTCCCGGGAAGCAGCAGTTTGTGAAATGATATAGTTTGACAAATTTGACTGAGATTAAACGTGACAACAATATGTGATAATAACGCTGGGAAACCTTTGCAACCAGCTCAAACCTAACATGCACCAGCCTTGTCACGGCCTTTCAAACACGGCATCTGGGAAGTGTTGTCCTTGAGGCATCACTTCTCAAAAGCATCACATTCTGGGCCAGCGCACGTCAAGGTGTCTCATAGCGGTCTCAGAAAAATTAATGAGCTTATTAATCACATATCTGATCGACTAAATGTGAGCATTGTCAAGTGCAGTTCACTGGGCAGCTGCCAATAAGGAGTGAGTAAGCAGCAAAAGGCTCCGCAGTCAAATGGCTCCATTCCTTTCCCCTCCTCCCCTTGAGCTTCCATTCTCGATTTGGCAAGTAGCAGAAAATGCTTAATCTATCCATTCAATTAAGTAGGTGGACTTAATTCAATCACCGCTTTGGAGATTCAGCTACCCAAAACCAAACATGCGGAGCTAACCTTCATAACAAACACATCAAAAATAAATGAGCTGCATATTCTTTCCTGTGGAGCTGTGTATACAGCATTTTAAACATTTTCCTGCAAAGGTGTGGCCCTGGAACCGCCGCCTGCAGTCCAGTTAAAATACTCAACCAGAACATCAGTATCTAAGTTGGGTTTCTCCCTCTCTAGTCTATCCAAGCCTCTCAATACTTTGAACATCTCTATTTCACCCCCTTTTAACTTTCTTTGCTCTAAGGAGAACAACCCCAGCTCTCTAATATCAGCGTTTACTGTTCTCATATTGATGAGCGCAAAATTGAAAACATATTTTTGCTGGAAGTCGAAAAGCAAGTGTCATATATCCCGAATCCCCACAATATAGAGGACCATATTTTGCGACCAAAATAATGATGGTGCTTACCATTACTTACATATAAATGGTAGAGTGACAGAAGTTTACAGCATTGAAACAAGCCTTTTGGCCCAACTTGTCCATGCCGCCCAGTTTTTACCGCTAAGCTAGTCCCAGTTACCAGTTTTTTTATTCATTCGTGGGACATGGGTGTCACTGGCTGGCCAGCATTTAGTGCCCATCCCTCGTTGCCCTTGGAGGGCAATTGAGAGTCAACTACATTGTCGTGCCTCTGGAGTCTCTAGGCCAGACCGGGTAAGAATGGCAGATATCCTTCCCTACAGGACATTAATGAACCAGATGGGTTTTTCTGACAATGGTTTCATGGTCATCAGTAGATTCTTAATTCCAGAAGTTTTTTTATTGAATTTAAATTCCACCATCTGCCGTGGCAGGATTTGAACCCGGGTCCCCAGGACATTAGCTGAGTCTCTGGATTAATATTCTAGCGATAATACCACTATGCCATCGCTTCCCCTAAAGAAAATGCCAGGTTTTTCTCTGAAGCTGAAAGGTCTCTTTTGGCCCATATCCCTCTTATACCTAACTGACCCATGTAACTGTCGAAGCAACTTCAGGTGAGGTTAAATATCAACGTCCAAATGTTTCTACGTAGAATCCCTACAGTGCAGGAGGAGGTCATTTGGCCCACCTAGTCTGCACTGACAACAATCCCACCAAGGCCCTATTCCAATAACCCCATGTATTTACCCTGCTAATCCCCCTGACACAAAGGGACAAATCATCTAACCTGCACATCTTTGGATTGTGGGAGGAAACTGGAGCACCCGGAGGAAACCCATGCTGACACGGGGAGAGCATGCAAACTCCACACAGACAGTCACCCGAGGCCAGAATGGAATCTGAGTCTGGTGCTGTGAGGCAGCAGAGCCAACCACTGTGCCATCTTGCCACCCTACAAGTGTCATACACTCCACTGTTCATTTTCTTGAAAGTGGCATCTTGCTGTCTGCTTCACCATTGAAACACAGTAAGAAGTCTGACAACAAGAAGGTTCAGACTTCTTACTGTGTTTACCCCAGTCCAACGCCGGCATCTCTACATCATCACCATTGAAATGCAGAGCACATTTTAAAATTAGCATAAGAACTAGGAGCAGGAGTAGGCAACTCAGCCCCTTGAGCCTGCACTGCCATTCAATATGATCATGGCTGATCTCTCATTGGCCTCAACTCCACTTTCCTGCCCATTCTCCATAACCCTTCAACCCATTACTGATTAAAAACCTGTCCTCTTCCTCCTTAAATTTATTCAATGTCCCGGCATCCACCGCACTCTGAGGTAGTGAATTCCACAGCTTCACAACCTGTTGAGAGAAGTAGTTTCTCCTCCTGTGTGTGTTAAACCTGTGACCCTTTATCCAAAAAATATGGCCCCTTGTTCTAGACTGCCCCACAGGAGGAAGTATCCTTTTAGCAAGATGTGGAAGTGTCAACAAGTGCCAATCAACCTCTCTGGCACTGAAAACTAACCATTACAAGTATGATGTCTCATCCCTTCAGATATTAATTGCTGTTGGTGGTTTTAACAATGTTAAAATGCTCTTTTTGATTTTATTTGACTCTTCTTTGGAATCCAATCTTTCATCCGCACTTATTTCTCTTTCCATACATAACTTGGCATTGATCAACACAGCCTTTTAATGTTGCTTCCTTCCAAGTCCCACCACTGTTTATATCCCAATTCTTCAATGTCACTAGTTAAGGGGACACCATGCTGTTTGCCCTGTTCACTCAGGTCCTAGATGGCCCATTTTCCTCACTGTGCTGTTTTCAGCTCATACTTCCTGTGGGCAAATCTCTCTGAGCTGAGGAACAATTCTCATTGACAGCAGAAGCTGCTTGATTCCTTACCGAAAGGGTTAATAATCAGATAAGCTGCTGTGAGAAAATAAAAGGCCGCTATAAAAATTTTCACAGATAAACACCAAGGCTTTTAGTCTGAGAGAATTCATTCAACCAGCCATCTGGAACCGGAATAAGGCAGTGATATCCACAGACACTGGCACAAACTGACTTGTTACTGATAATTTGTAACAATGATGGATTAGGTCAGCTAACATGATTAAGACTTGATGCTGATTGGATAATCAAGCAAGCCTGAGGTGATTGTGATTGGTTTTATATTGGCACCTTATGAATGACGAAACCTTAATCAATTATCGTGAGTGGATAGAGATAACTCCAATACCTTGATTGGGATATGCTATTTACTTGTAATCAAATTTGAAACTATAACTGCTTGTGTATTCCTGAATTAGAATATAGAACCCTACTTTCAGAAACAGGCCCTTCGGCCCATCGAGTCTGCACCGACCACAATCCCACCCAGGCCCTACCCCCATATCCCTACACCTTTACCCTCTAACCTACACATCCCAGGACACTAAGGGGCAATTTTATCATGGCCAATCAACCTAACCCGCACATCTTTGGACTGTGGGAGGAAACCCACGCAAACACGAGGAGAATGTGCAAACTCCACACAGACAGTGACCCAAGCCGGGAATCGAACCCAGGTCCCTGGAGCTGTGAAGCAGCAGTGCTAACCACTGTGCTACCATGCCACCCATTCTGGGCTTTGGCTAGTTGCCCTGTGACCTTCCAGGGACTTTGCTATAATAAAAACAGCTGTTTAAGAAACTTGGTCTGGTTACTTGAAGGGTAAAGTTGTAATCAGTTAAAAGGATGACATCAAAGGCGGCAATATTCACTCTGGCCCACAACTCTTTTTCGCATCAAAACCTTGAATTATCTACTAACCTGAATAAAGCACACAATAATAAAGTGGAAATTTTACACTATAAGAAGTTGCATTGTGAGAGCATTTGGATTAAGCAAATTTTAGAAGAATGGGTTGCAGTTTAGAAGAACTGGGATTGATGAATCCATACTGAACTGTATGGGTTTATAAATATCCTATAAGCATAAGGTATCTGTACACTCATCACTAATGCATGTGCTTTCTTCCAGCAGACTACTAGCCAATAAAGACCATTCTAAATTAGGTTTCACATCCTTTATTTTGTTTTAAAAGGAAATTGCAGTAGCTTACACATATGCCAGTTCACCACACCACACTCTGTTTCTGAATGGACAACCCTGCCACTTACACTACATAAGCTGCATTTATAAAGCTCCTTTAACATAATAAAATGTCCTAAGACACTTAGCAGAAACAGTTGTGGACAGGGAAAGAATGGCTGCAACAATAATTTAACAACAATAATGGCAACAGTGATTTTAACATGGCATTTCTGACCAAGAGTGAAGCATGCTGGGATTTTTGGTCAATTTATGGATTAAAACTAAGTCGTAAAAAGGCTCTGGTCTGGGAGCTGTCATCTGAAGTTTCCTGTGTTGCCCCAGATAAGGGAAGTTGTTTACACTAACCAAGACACTGTGGCTTTTATTTATACGGCTAGTATGGATAGGACATGGCAAATGAACTAAACATCATGGCATCATTCAAAAATAATTTCACCAGATGTTCGAGCCATGTGATCAGTTTCTGGAAACACATTTAGCTGGATGACAGAGAATCTTCTGGAAGTGAGTGGAGAATTGTGGATAAAAAGACATGTGAGTCCTTTGTTTGGCAGCGATAACTCAAAGAGACCAACCATCGCAAGAAGAAGACTTGTACCCTGAAGGATGCTTCAGAGAACAAGAAGATAGATTCTACTTCAAGAATATTTCTTGGCGAGCATTTCCCTAAACTGGGTTGTATCTATTTTCAGTTAAATAGTTAAACTTAATGCTTAGTTAAAGTTGATATTCAGTTAAAGTGCTGTTTAAGAGTTAAAGTTCAGTTGGGGGTTGATCTTCAGTTAGAGTTAAGGTTCAGTAAAGAGTTAATGAGTTGCAACTGTTTATGTTTGAGTTGGTATTAAAAGTGTTAAATAAAGAAATAATTGAATTACTATTCTTGTCGGTCTCATTAAACTGGAATGCTTGGAAGTTGTTTACATTAAAGTTTTATGACACATTTGACCATAATGTTGATCAATGGGCGCCTTACAGCTGGACAGAGAGTTGGAGCTGGAGAGGGTTATGAAGAGAAGTCCAGAACTTATAGGGCCTAGACACCTGAAAGCATGGCGACAAATGGTGCGGTGATCTGGGACTGAACATGAGGTCAGAATTGGAGGTGAGTCAAGCTCTCAACGACTTGTATGATTGTGCATTAATTTGGCTTAACTATGTTCAAATTTTTAATTCATCTTAGGAGCATCAGTGGCGAGGCCAGCATTTATTGTCCATTCTGAGCAGCCCCTGAGCAGGTGGTGGTGAGCTACCTTCTTGAACTGCTGCAGTCCGCATGATGTGGGTTGACCCACAGTGCTGTTAGGAAGGGAATTCCAGGATTTTGACCCTGTCACAGTGAAGGAATGACGATATATTTCCAAATCAGGACGGTGAGTGGCTTGGAGGGGAATTTGCAGGTGGCAGCATTCCCATGTGACTGCTGACCTTGTCCTTCTAGGTGGTAGAGGTCAAAGCCATAAGACATAGACATGGGAGCAGAATTAGGCCACTCGGCCCATCGAGTCTGCTTTGTCAAAGTTCGAGGGTTTGGAAAGTTAGTAATCATTTAGTGATTTCATGCATTTTGGGGTAGTCAGTGGTCAGAAACCTTTCCTGTTCCTGAGCCAAAACAAAACCAAAACAATGACTGCAGTAATTTCAAGGTGTGCTCCTTTTCCTGTCCTTTCTAACTTGCCTGTGCTCACCGAACAACATCATTGTATCAGTGAAACACAACTTTTGAAAGCAAAAGTTTCCCATGTGATTCTAACCATCAGCTATTGTCTAAAAGGCTAGGTCAATGTTGGAATGAATACCCTGACCCCACCCCCCCTTCCCCACCCCCTCGTCAGTGACAGGTAACCAATAGTTTCATAAGTTCATAAGACATAGGAGTAGAATTAGACCATTCAGCCCATCGAGTCTGCTCTGTTTCTCCAGAAGGAACTCTCCAAAATGCAGCTAATGAAAATACAACAAAACTTACTCCAACTTATAAATCAAAGAAAGGGTTGAGTAAAGAAACATCATTACTCCACGCTCGCCACAATTCTACATCTTATTTAGTGGATCAGCTGGTCAGCTGACTATTACATCACTCTGTCATGATTCCATGGTTTACTGGGTCAGCTGACCCTTACACCTTGTTCCCATTGGTCACATTACATTCAATCAAAGTTGTCACCGGTTACATTCTAATGCACTCCGTCATTCGATCATCCTCCTCATTCCCATTTTCCTGCCTTCTCCCCATTACCCTTCAACCAATTAAAAATCTGTCTAACCCCTCCTTAAATTTACTCACTGTCCCGCACTTTGGGGTAGCGAATTCCACAGATTCACAACCCTTTGGGTTGAAGGTAATGAAGGAAATGAAGAAGCCTATTAATGCTCATTCCTGATGACTGAAACACAGCCAGAGAGAGGAGGTAGCCTCCTGGAAGCAGACTGACAGGCTAGTAATGCAGTGGGGTTTTTATAAACCCTCCCACCCAATGCCACTGTATTGTAATACACGCACACACACACACACACAGACACACAAACAGGCCGCCCTGCGGAGAGGTTTCCCCTCTCTGCCTAGCAGTTGTTGCCTCTTTCTTTTAATCTTGAGGTGCCATCTTTCTCTCTCCTTCATACATCATCAGATCTCAGCTCCTATTGGCCATCCACTCTTGGGAGCCCGCTCACCATCCTTGATTGGATGGCGAGCACACCCTCTCGCCATTAATTGGCTTGGTCCTGAAAGATCACTTTGGGAGGTCTACAATTGACATGGCGCCAGAACAGGAATCAGAAATTGTCCCAAAGTGGAGTTCCTAATCCTGAGGGAAAGTCCTGCCCAGATTGCCAGAGGCCTCAAGGGATGGTCCTGCTATCTTTCAGTGAGATCTATCCAACAATCATCTCAATTGTAAATGCACATCGAACGGCTGTGGTCTTAAGGAATATGCATCTTCTTTGAATAACTAGTCAGCCCAGGTGTGGTAATGAGGTCTACAGATCAGAAGGTCACAAGTATAATCCCATCTCACTGTCAAAGGGCGGCACAGTGGCACCCTGCGAGGCACTGCTGCCTCACAATGCCAGGCATCCGGGTTCAATTCCAGCCTCGGGTCTGTGTAGAGCTTGCACTTTTTAACCGTGTCTGCGTGGGTTTCCTCCAGGTGCTCCCGTTTCCTCCCACAGTCCAAAGATGTGCAGGCTAGGCTGATTGGCCATGCTAAATTGACCCTAGTGTCAGGGGGATTAGCAGGGTAAATGTGTGGGGTTACGGGCCTGGGTGGGATTGTAGTCAGTACGGACGCGATGGGCCAAATAGCCTCCTTCTGCACTATGGGGATTCTATGAAAAACATTCTCGAGTCAGACTGGTATGCCAAGGGTCTGTTTCTTTCCTTTTCTCTCTGATTGCTTTTCTTGCCTTCCTATTGTTCCTTGTGGGGGAACGGCTTCACAGCCTCTGATAACTCTTAGCGCCTTTGGTCAGTGCCATTTTTTTTTGTGATTTGGACAATGAATAGCCACCGACCGTTTAATTTCACAAGGGATCACTGATAAACCTAATTCTGACAGACTGTATCCTGAAATCAATGGACAGTCAATCAAGTGAACTCTGGCTCACTTCATTCTTCCCTTACCATACGGCTATGTCAGAGGTGGGATCAGCCGGGTCCCTGGCACTGTGAGGCAGCAGTGCAAACCACTGTGCCTCCGTGCCATCCAACGATTTTGTCAAAGCCAGACATTGTACCGGAGGAATTCAAGCCGGAAGCAATGAGAGGTCAGTGCAGAGTTGTGGGTGGATACAACGAACTTGGGAATCATGGTGAAGGAAGGGGGAGGGTGTCGGCAGGATGGTGGTCGGGGATGGCTGAGGGATTGGGGGTTGAGCTTTATGAACTGGAGTGCTGGGGAGGGGTTGGGTCTCCACCAATAATGAAGAACGCAGGACGACGCCAGACGAAAGCAGGACGGATGGTTTTGGCAAGGAGAGCTGAGTCGGGTTGAAGAAGCTCGTGTTTCGGTCTAATTGCGACAGATGATTGGGACAGGAGCCTGGAAGGTGGGAAGAGCAGGGAATAAAGTTGGATACGAGGAGGCAGCGGAACAGGAAGCTTTAGATTCAGACACCAGGAAATCCACAAACTCCTTCGATACTGGAGTTGGAAGCATGGGTGTATCATCAAAACAGAGTCTTCACTGGGAGATGAAGGGGGGGAGGGGTAGTTGTGTGATCTTCATTATCTCCCTCTGCATTCAGCTGCTCGAACCTGAAACTCTCTCACTTTGGAATAAACTCAATTTCAGATAGTACAGAGCAGCGACGACAATTGGAAAATGATTAGAAGCCCATTCCTCCCGAGGCTAGAACGTTTATGAAAAAGAAATTTCTTTTCCGCTGCTTAGTTTGTGCATTTAATTCAAAAAGGACACCTCTCCAATTGTGAGACCAAACAATGAGTTCTGAAATGGGAATGGGTGCCTTCAGGGTAGCCTCATCCGAAACCAGTTTTTTATTTTTTTTTTAAATCAAAAAATAATATCAGCGCCGTTCCGACAGCCTGCTGCTTTGTGCGACCTCAGTCTTCTTTATTTAAATTAAGTTGTTCTGGCAAATGGGTGAACCTGGGGAAGGAAACTCAGCTGGAAGTTTGATTTTCAGATGTAAGAGACTTGATTTTCCAATCTGGGATCGGGAAAGTGAGGCCCGGATAACGTCCGGCTCTTGACACGTCCCATCACTCACACAGCACGGTCCTCCAATCCCGGTGTTCAGTTAGCGACGCCGAGCATTAGCAGGAGGCCGGAGCTGCCTGCTCAGCGTTGCTGCAGACGGCAGCCAGGACAGTGTCCCCAGACAGGAGAAGGCAGGACATCAAAGGGCCAGCAGCTTCACTGTGCTAAATAGTGACCAAATGGCCAACTAAAAAGTACCGCTCAAACTTTATTTATTAGTGTAGCGAGCAAGCTTACATTAACACTGCAACGAAGTTATTGTGAAAATCCCTCAGTCACCGCACTCCGGCGCCTGTTCGGGTACACAGAGGGAGAATTTAGTACGGCCAATGCACCTAACCAGCACGTCTTTCAGTCTGTGGGAGGAAACCGGGACACCAGGAAGAAACCCACGCAGACATGGGGAGAACATGCAGACTCCGCACAGACAGTGACCCAAACCGGAAATTGAATGCAGGGTCCCTGGTGCTGTGAGGCAGTAGTGCTAACCATCGTGCCACCATATCGCCCTGCAGTAATCCAGAAACTCTGTACAGCTGAGAGTTAGAGGTAGGGGATGTATCATCCAAGTAGAGACCTCACTTGGAAAACATTCTTTCACCATCTCCGGCTCTAATTCCTGGTACTCCCTCCCTAACAGCACTCTGGTCTACTAGCATCACACAGAATACAACGGCTCACCTTTTCAACTGTAATTACAGTAAGTAGTCTCACCACACCAGGTTAAAACCCAACAGGGTTGCTTGGTATTATGAGCTTTGGGGGCACCACTCCTTCATCAGGTGAGTCAAACTTGATGAAGGAGCAGCACTCCAAAAGCTCGTGCTACCAAATAAACCTGTTGGACTTTAACCTGGGGTTCTGAGACTACTTACTGTGCCCACCCCAGTCCAACGCCGGCAACTCCTCATCACAACTGTAATTAGGGATGGGCACTGGATACTGGCATCGCTATTAGTGCTCACATCCTCGGAACAAAGGAGAGCTAGATGTGCAGTGCCTTGGAAGTGACAGTGAATAGAAATTCTTGCAGAAGCGATACAGAAATGAAAAAAAGAAAGGGTTTTGCAGCCCGATGTCTATCTTAAAATGGACAACGATTGTGTTTGCCCTTACTAACTGTACTGGGGGAAGGTTTCTTCTCTTCCTGCGGCCTGTAGAACAGTTTGGGTTTGCCAGCCCAGGCATTTTGGACAATGAAACTCAGTTCTTTCTCATTCATTTGGCTTTTCTCACATCTTAAGTCAGAACGCCTGACCCGTCAGTATCTACATCTCGAGACATTTACAAATTATATAGACCATAACAGAACAAGAACAGGCCATTCTGGTCAACTGCACAGCATGTTTTAGCAATGTTCTTTTCTCACCCTCAACCACCCCCTTCCCTGTCTTTGGACAGAGAACAGTGTCTTATTGGGCAATAGTTGGCATTGGTATGGCAACGACATAACAGATACAGGAGGGCAGCGATCAATTTTGAAAATACACATCAGTGGTTGACGAAACTTGCATGACTGAAGCCAAGGGGACTGCACAGTCCTTAAGGGGTCAGACACAAGCGGTGGGCCAACCTGTGTCACGCATGGGGACAATGAGTCATTCCTAAGTGGGGTGTTTGGAAAACACAACATTGTGCTTTTAAACAGGCATTTACTTAAACGATGGTGCGCGCCCAGGTCTATCACATTCATAGCGGCGCCTGCTAAGTGCCAAAACAATGTCACTGCAAAGCTGAAAATGTGTCACCTCAAATGGGAGCCCTGACACATGAGTAAAAGGTTTAGTTGCATTAGCCACGGGATCCAGGGAAAACAAACTCTCCCTCACCGTGACAGTCCTGGTCTCCTCAGTGAGCTGATAGAATTATCAGCTGCTGCAGGTTGCTGTTTGGTAATCGAGTTAGATGGGTTAAGGAAAGATCTGCCTATGAGATTGGCTCCACTGGGAGAAAGGGGGAGAGTATAAATGTCTGATACTGTGCACTGCATGTACTCCAGGCGCATTTGGTCATAAAATAACAAACTGCTACCACTCAGCGCTCACTCACCAAAGCCAAAGGCTGAAGAAAATAAAGTCCCTTGCTAATTGTGGAGAATGTCTTCTTACAGATGTTACTCAATTAAGAGCCCACAGGGGGACACCTATATTACAACAGTGACTACACTTCAAAAGTACTGACATTGACTGTGAAGTGCTTTGGGACACGCTGAGGTCACAAAAGGCAAGAGAAAAACTTGCACCGTTCCTCCTTTCTCAGGTCCCATCTCCCTCTGCTTACAGGAAGTGGCAAGCGGAGTCTGCTCACCTCCAAGCAGGACAAAGAACTCAATTTCTTTTTACAACAGTGGTGTTTTGGCAACATGGCACATCTACATGCATGTTGTAATGTGGAGCTACATGTGTAGCAATAGATTTGATTTCTCATTGTCACATGTATTGGGAGGCGATGGCCCAGTGGGCATTACCGCTAGACTATAAATCCAGAAACTCAGCGAATGTTCTGGGGCCCCGGGTTCAAATCTCGCCACGGCTGATGATGGAATTTGAATTCAATAAAAAAAAATCTGGAATTGAGAATCTACTGATGACTGTGAGACCATTGTCGATTGGCGGAAAAACTCATCTGGTTCACTAATGTGGTTTAGGGAAGGAAATCTGCCCTCCTTACCTGGTCTGGCCTACAGGTGACTCCAGAGCCACAGCAACGTGGCTGACTCTCAACTGCCCTCCAAGGGCAACTAGGGATGGACAATAAATGCTGGCCAGCCAGCGACACCCATGTCCCATGAATAAAAAAAATGCAATGAAAATTATGGGTTCTTGCACACTGTACAGACAAAGCATACTGTTCATAGAGAAGGAAAGGAGAGAGAGTGCAGAATGTAGTGTTACAGTCATAGCTAGGCTGTAGAGAAAGATCAACTCAATGTGAGATAGGTCCATTCATGGACCTCGGATGGCAGCAGGGAAGGAGCTGTTCTGGAATCGATTAGAGAGAACACCTGAGGCTCCATTGTTCTAGTGATAGTCGAGGTTCCAACTTTCTCTCTATCGCAAGCTGACCAGTCTTCCCACCTGTCATTGGTAAGTGTTGGAAGGATTTGTAGGTTGATACTTGTGTATGAGAGTGGGATGAACACACTTTCATTGACCATCAACTCCTGGGGTGGGACTTGAATTCAGGACGCTATCCAGTGTCATCCAAGACCTCCCTTTCTTAAAAATAGACAAGGCTACAAAAGTTATTTTGGCGAGAAGGTGAAAATGGATGTTAAATGAGAGCTCTGCTGATGAGATACAATGGGCGGAAATGTCCCATCTTGTCTTCCACGGGAATTGTAGTGGCTGCAACACGGACCACGCAAAGGTCCATGGACTTCGGGTGGGATCTCCCGACACTGGGGCGAGTGCGGCTGGAAAATCCCACCCAACGAGTCTGAAGGTCCGTTTATGGTAACAACTAGGGTCCTAACTGCTGATTACTATAATTTGAACTTGTCTAGCTAAACTATCACTTCCAGGTTAGGTATCCACCTAACCCATCTAACTCGGTTACCAAAAAGCAACATGCCGCTGCTTAAAATTGGAGTCTGCACATTCTCCCCATGTCTGTGTGGGTTTTCTCCAGGTGCTCCAGTTTCTTCCCACAATCCAAAGATGTGCACATTGGCCATGCTAAATTTCCCCCCTAAAGACGTGTGGGTTAGGGGGGATTATGGAGAAAGGACCTGAGTAAGGTGCTTTGTCGGAGAGTCGGTGCAAACTAGATGGGCCGAACGGCCTCCTTCTGCCCTGTAGGGATTCTATAATTCTACCCGAGCGCTGATTAAACATAATTTTTCTGGAGAGGTTTATGTGGGGGCCACACACCTACTACATCTGACAGATCATGAAAATGTTTCAGGGTGACCCAGGGACCAGAGAGTGGGCACAAGGTTCCAGACACAGCACTGGAAGCCCCGGTGAAGCAGAGCCAGAGGAGAAATATCTGGTATCCATGATGGGAAGGAGTCCACTTCAACTCTTGTCCCTCTCTCCTTCAGCAGACAGTGCTGCTTTACCCGGTCTCCTGTCCTCCTTCTATTCCTCCAGCCTGAGATCTGAGATGGACCCCTATCAAGATCCTCATAACCCAGCCATATTCTTCGTCTGTGACTCACAGAATTGTTACAGTGCAGAAGGAGCAGCACAGTGGCACAGTGGTTAGTGCTGCTGCCTCACAACGCCAGAGACCCGGGTTCAATTCCGGCCTTGAGTCACTCTCTGTGTGGAGTTTGTACATTTTCTCCATGTCCGTGTGGGTTTCCTCCAGGTGCGTCGGTTTCCTCCCATGCTCCAAAGATCTGCAGGTTGGGTGGATTGGCCCCTTTGTGTCAGGGGGACTAGTATGATATATGCATAGGGTTACGGGGATAGGGCCTGGATAGCTGGTGCAGAAACGATGGGCCAAATGGCCTCCTTTTGCACCACAGGGATTCTACAATTCTATGTGGCCATTCAGCCCATTTTGTTCGCAACAATTCGCTGAACAAACATTTCACTTAGTGCCGTTTTCCTGCTTGGGGGACGTGTCAGGTCTTTTCCTCAACATTAAAGATTAAGAGTCCTCTATATCCCTGAGTGCTGGGAGGTGTTTAATAAGGTAGAATAACAGCACATACTCTTTTTAGGTGAAGTCCTCAGGAGAATTTCTGAAACAAATCTTGCTCACACATTGGTGGCAGCTTGACAAAGTGTCTCCGGGTGTGTTTGAAAAGTCTTCCTCAAACCACCAGAAGCAAAGGAAGAGTAAAAGGTGATATAGTTTTAAATAGTGCTCAAAATTCTCAGCAATGGTTTGCTTACTCACAAACAGTCGGCAAGTGATTGGGGAGGAGTGCCAGTCACCAAAGCATGGTATGTCCTCCTTTACGAGTGCCAGCAGGTATTTCTACTGGCAATCAGCTGTTTCATGGCTGTTCCTAGCACTGACCTCAATTCCCTTACCAAGATGGCGTCTTGCATTAAATATAGGCTAAACCAGCTTTTTAGCTCCAGACCCCCATCTTGGCCACCTTGACGTTTTTTTAGCAGCTAAAGTGGCTGAGAACATCTTCTCCCTCATGAGTTTCTGGTGATACCTGAGCTCCAGCTCTCTAGGTAATGGCAATCGGATTGGGATCATCTCTGTTGCCTTGTCTTCATTCTGGATTGGTTGCTAGGTTTCCGATCTCTTCTATCATTTCCACCCCTCGTCACCAGGCTGGCCACTGGGCTTCATTTCAGTTTACCTGCCGTGATGCCAGCTCTCTTCTCTCTTCTAGGGATTCATTGTGAGAGCTTCCATCATTTTCAAGACCCAGAGTTAGGATTTCCATCTTTGCCCCAGGATTAGTGTCAGCTTTTCCATCTTATTCCCTACCCTGATATCAGCTTTTTCCCCTCTTCTCCAGGCTCCCAGAATGCTTATCCATCTTTCCATTTTGGTGCTGGGTTTTCCATCTCTTGTCTGGCCTCAGCCTCACGCGTTCTCTTTAGAAATCTGGTGCCCTCCACACTTCAGCAGCCAGGAAACAGGGCGGCCCTGGCCATTGCCTCAGGCTGCTTTGTAATCTCCGTACCTTACCCGATCCAAACTGAGCCTCTGGCCTTTTATCCTCCCCATCCCAAAGACCCCACCTACTCCCATGACCATAACACGGCTGGCTCATTCTCCCCTACACGTCAGCCCGTTATCTGGTGAAATCCTCAACCAAGCTCATCCAGCCCCAATATTCGAATTTTAGAATTCCTACAGTGCAGAAGGAGGCCATTCAGCCCATCGAGTCTGCAATCGACCATAATCCCACCCAGACCCTATTCCCACAACCCCACATATTTACCCTGCCGTCCCCTGACACTAGGGACGATTTAGCATAGCCAATCAACCTAACCAGCACATCTTTGGACTGTGGAAGGAAACCGGAGCACCCGGAGAAAACCTGAGCAGACAGGGAGAGAATGTACAAACTCCACACAGACAGTGACCCGGGGCCGGAACTGAACCTGGGTCCCTGGCGCTGTGAGGCAGCAGTGCTGACAACTGTGCCGTCCAGGCTGGCCTCCCTTCCTCCATACGCTGTAAACATTAGCTCATTCTAAACTCTTCTACATGCACCCTCTCCCACTCACCCGAATCCGCACGGTCTCCTGGTACCCTGAAACCTCAAATTTAAACATCTATTTAAAAGGCTGTCTGCAGATCACTGAGGACAGATAGTATCCAAGAAGGATTAGCGACTAAACTGCCTATGACAGATGATAGGAGATAGCCGAGATGGCTTATAAAATATTATGCTTTGGCCAAGATTTCAGTCATCTTTCTTGATATCTCCTTTGCCTTGACATCCAATTTCATCTGATGACACCTTTGTGAACATTTTTCCATGTTAAAAAAAGAACTGAATGGGAGCAGTGAAGGCCAGTAGAGTTATACAGGTTTACAGCATGGAAACTGGCCCTTCGGCCCAAATTGTCCATGCCACACTTTTTTTTAAACCATTAAGCTGGTCCTAATTGCCCACGTTTGGCCCATATCCCATCTTACCGATGTAACTGTCTAAACGCTATTTAAAAGGCAAAATTGTACCCACCTCTATCACTACCTCTGGCAATGTGTTCCTACCCTCTGAGTGAAAAAATTGTGCCTCTGGACCCTTTTGTATCAATCCCCTCTCACTTTCAACCTATGCCCTGTAGTTTTAGGGTCCCCTACCTCTGGAAAAAGATATTGACTATCTAGCTGATCTATGCCCCTCATTATTTTATAGAGCTCCATACGTCGCCCCTAAGCCTCCTACGCTCCAGGGGAAAAAAATCCCAGTCTCTCCAGCTTCTCCTTTTAACTCAAACCATCATGTCCCAGTAGCATCCTAGTAAATCTTTTCTGCACTCTTTCTAGTTTAATATCCTTTCTATAACAGGGTGACCAGAACTGTACACAGTATTCCAAGTGTGTGGCCTTACCAATGCCTTTAACAAGACATCCCAACTCCTGTATATGCTCGAATCAGGTTTTCTAGTTTAGTGAACATTGAGGCTACAATGCTCAGTTAAAATATGCAATTTTTTACTGAAAGTGATTTTTCTTTCATGGACCACCTTCTCAGAACCATCTCCATTTTGATGATCTAAGGGATACTAAATGCAACGCAAACCAGGCCAGATGCATTGCTATTTTTTGATTATATCCACGTAGGCATGACTTTGCGCATCATCCCGTCAATATCATTCTAATGCTTGCTGCTTTACCCCTCAACAAAATAACCTTGCTTAAGAGGTTAAACATAAAATATTCATAAGTTCCCATTAGTGCACTTACAGTGCATCATTGTGTCATACCCAGCTCCTCACTCCAGACACCCCCACGTTGCATAACACTAAAAATAAAATCCCTCACTCCTGCTCTGGTCAAGTCAAATTCAATAGGAAATTCAGGAGTTCTTTATCCAGGGAATGTTGAAATGTGCAACTTGTTCCACAAGGGGTTACCACTGACCAGAAACTCAACTGGACTCACTACATAGACACAGTGGCTACAAGAACAGGCCAGAGTCTAGGAATATTGCAGCAAGTAACTCACCTCCTGACTCCCCAAAGCCTGTCCACCAACTACGGGGCACAAGTCAGGAGAGAAATGGAATACTCCCCACTTGCCTGGATGGGTGCAACTCCAACAACACTCAAGAAGCTTGACACCATCTAGGACAAAGCAGCCCACGTGGTTGGCATCACATCTCCTAACATCCAATCCCTCTACCACAGATGCTCAGTAGCAGCAATGTGTACTATCTACAAGATGCACTGCAGCAATTCACCAAAGTTCCTTAGGCAGCACCTTCCAAATCCACGACCACTTCCAACTCGAAGGACCAGGGCAGCAGATGCATGGGGAATACCACCACTTACAAGTTCCCCTCCAAGTCACTCACTGTTCTGACTTGGAAATATATCACCGTTCCTTCGCAGTCGCTGGGTCAAAATCCTGGAATTCCCTCTCTAACAACATTGTGGGTCAACCAACGAAAAAGGACTGCAGCGATTCAAGAAGTGGAGATGTCGGCGTTGGACTGGGGTAAACACAGTAAGAAGACTCACAACACCAGGTTAAAGTCCAACAGGTTTATTTGCGCTACCAAATAAACCTGTTGGACTTTAACCTGGTGTTGTGAGACTTCTTACTACTTCATAGCGAGGGGGATTGAATATAAAAGTAGGGAGGTCTTGCTGCAGCTGTATAGGGCATTGGTGAGGCCGCAGCTGGAGTACTGTGTGCAGTTTTGGGCGCCGCACCTGCGCAAGGATATTTTGGCCCTGGAGGGAGTGCAGAGGAGGTTTACTAGGCTGATACCGGAGTTGAGGGGGTTGAGCTATGAGGAGAGGCTGAATAAACTAGGCTTGTACTCGTTAGAGTTTAGAAGAATGAGGGGAGATCTCATTGAGACGTATAAGATGATGAATGGGATGGATAGGATAGAGGTGGAGAGACTCTTCCCGCTCAAAAAAGACAGTAGGACTAGGGGGCACAGCCTCAAGATAAAGGGGAGGCGGTTTAGAACGGAGTTGAGGAGGAACTTCTTCACTCAAAGGGTGGTGAATCTCTGGAATTCTCTGCCCGTTGAAGTGGTGGAGGCTGCCTCGCTAAATATTTTTAAGAAGCGGGTTGATGGGTTCTTGATAAGAGAGGGGATTAAGGGTTATGGGGAGAGGGCGGGAAAGTGGAACTGAGCCACAACAGATCAGCCATGATCTTATTGAATGGCGGGGCAGGCTCGAAGGGCTAGATGGCCTACTCCTGCTCCTATTTCTTATGTTCTTATGTTCTTATGTTCAAGAAGGCAGCTCGCACCACCACCTTCTCAAGGGCAACTCAGGATGGGCAATAAATGCTGGCCAGCCAGCGACACCCATGTCCCACAAATAAATTAAAAAAAAATGAGTGACTGCAGTGACTAACGTAGATGTCTTTAACGTAGACAGGTTGATGAAGGAGAAAGGAATAGAAGATAATGCCGATAAAATGAGATGAAGAGGGCATGGGAGAGGCTGTGTGGAGAATTTTTTTGTGATAAGATTGAGTGTTGCAGCACAGGGACAAACCTGTAGAAAAAAAAAGATGCTGATTCAGGCTTGTGTTAAAGGGAGCCTGTGCGTCCCTCTATCCTCCTCGGCTCTAAGCTGTGCCTTGTGATAACAGGCTGCCTGTACCAAAAAAAAATAATAGGAGCCATCTGTCGTTAGATGAAACCAGTTTTCACTTCAGTGCCTTCTTCAGTCGATGAGCCTCCACTGAGGGGAATCCCTGCTGATCCACTCTGTTACACTCCAAAGTCCATTCCAACAATCACTTTCTCCTTTCCGTACACACACAGACACCAAATAAACTGGACTCTCTCTCTCTCGAGGAGGTTAATATTTGGGGCAAAAGAAAGATGGGGCAATCAGAAATGAAGCCCCAAGGCGTAGTGTGGCAATTAATGCTGGAAGGAGGATTAGCTCCCAGTCTCCGGATCGGAGGAGGATTCCAGAACACAAATATTAATCCGTCCAAATGAAAATATTGTGTGATTCTCTTTCCGCTTCGAAGTCCAAATGATAAAAACGAGCTAATTGTTTCTCAGAAAGGGCAGATGGAGACCCGGGTAACATAGGATAGAATGGCAGAAACCCTGAAGTGCAGAAGGAGGCCATTCAGCCCATCGAGCCTGCACCCACAACAACTCCACCCTAGTCCTATCGCGCAACCCCACAAACTCACCCAGTTCCTCCTTCTGACACAAAGGAGCAAGTTAGCACGGCCAATCAGCCTAACCCACACATCTTTGGACTGTGGGAGGAAACCAGAGCACCCGGAGAAAGCCCACACAGACATGGGAGAACGTGCAAATTCCACACAGACAGTCACACAAGGGCGGAATTGAACACGGGTCCCTGGCACTGTGAGGCAGCCCTGACGCAGAGAATGGTGGTCATCCAGGGAGCGTTTCAAAGAGAAAAATGCATGTCTGTATAAGAAGAGTAGGAGATGGCTGGGAAATGTGTCAGAGGGATCAAGTGAGAGGATTACAGAGACAGGAGATACCTGAGTGAGATTACACACACAGACAGGGGATATCTCAGTGAGATTACACACACAGACAGGGGATATCTGAGTGAGATTACACACACAGACAGGGGATATCTGAGTGAGATTACACACAGAGAGACAGGAGATATCTGAGTGTGATTATACAGAGAGACAGGAGATATCTGAGTGAGATTACACAGAGAGACAGCAGATACCTGAGTGAGATTACACACAGAGAGACAGGAGATATCTGAGTGAGATTACACATACAGAGACAGGAGATATCTGAGTGAGATTATACAGAGAGACAGGGGATATCTGAGTGAGATTACACACACAGAGACAGGAGATTTCTGAGTGAGATTACACACACATAGACAGGAGATTTCTGAGTGAGATTACACACAGAGAGACAGGAGATATCTGAGTGAGATTACACAGAGAGACAGGGGATATCTGAGTGAGATTACACACACAGAGACAGGAGATATCTGAGTGAGATTACACACAGAGACAGAAGATATCTGAGTGAGATTACACACACATAGACAGGAGATATCTGAGTGAGATTACACACAGAGACAGAAGATATCTGAGTGAGATTACACACACATAGACAGGAGATATCTGAGTGAGATTACACAGAGAGACAGGGGATATCTGAGTGAGATTACACACAGAGACAGAAGATATCTGAGTGAGATTACACACACATAGACAGGAGATATCTGAGTGAGATTACACACAGAGACAGAAGATATCTGAGTGAGATTACACAGAGAGACAGGGGATATCTGAGTGAGATTACACACAGAGACAGAAGATATCTGAGTGAGATTACACAGAGAGACAGGAGATATCTGAGTGAGATTACACAGAGAGACAGGAGATATCTGAGTGAGATTACACAGAGAAACAGGGGATATCTGAGTGAGATTACACACAGAGACAGGGGATATCTGAGTGAGTTTACACAGAGAGACAGAAGATATCTGAGTGAGATTACACACAGAGACAGGGGATATCTGAGTGAGATTACACACAGAGACAGGGGATATCTGAGTGAGATTACACACACAGAGACAGGGGATATCTGAGTGAGATTACACACAGAGACAGGAGATATCTGAGTGAGATTACACACAGAGACAGGGGATATCTGAGTGAGATTACACAGAGAGACAGGGGATATCTGAGTGAGATTACACACAGAGACAGAAGATATCTGAGTGAGATTACACACAGAGACAGAAGATATCTGAGTGAGATTACACACACATAGACAGGAGATATCTGAGTGAGATTACACACAGAGACAGGAGATATCTGAGTGAGATTACACACAGAGACAGGAGATATCTGAGTGAGATTACAGACAGAGAGAAGGGGGATATCTGAGTGAGATTACACACACAGAGACAGGAGATATCTGAGTGAGATTACACACAGAGAGACAGGGGATATCTGAGTGAGATTACACACAGAGACGGGAGATTACTGAGAGGGATTACACACAAAGACAGGAGATGTCTCTGAGTGATTACATAGGCCTGATGTGGAGATGCCGGCATTGGACTGAAGTAAACACAGTAAGAAGTCTCACAACACCAGGTTAAAGTTCAACAGGTTTATTTGGTAGCACAAGCCACTAGCGTTTGGAGCAGCTTGTGTCTTGTGCTACCAGATAAACCTGTTGGACTTTAACGTGTTGTTGTGAGACATCTTACTGTGATTACACAGGGCCATGGGATAACTGGGAGTGAGTGCACATAACATAAAAGCTAGCCCATGACCATTGTGAAGGTGCAACATCATTATGGTGTATTATCACAGCCACTAGCCAGTTTCTTTGACAATTTAACTTGTTGAGAAGTCTATTTTGTTGTCAGTGTTGTCACTTATCATACAGAACAACAGGTCACATACTATCAGAGCCAGGAACACTCAAATAAAGTACAGATTCCGGATAACAAGGAACTGCACCCAATTCGGACTGAGGCAATTCTAAAAATATTCAGTACGATATGTTTGATCAGTGAACTGCAAAACTGCGCAAATAAAAAATGTGCAAATTTATGAAACTACCAATGCTATCAATTGCACGAAATGTCAATTCATTTAAATCATTTATATCCACAACACTTCTGCTACAAATTTCTGTTTGATGCTGCTCTTTGCAGTTCATCAAAGTAAGGAAAGTACTGGGGGGTAAATCATTTCCCAATTTTTCAGCACAAGGTATTTTAATGTCAGTGATAAGACTTCAGTCTCCTGAAACAATGCAATCCTCAGAACATCGTACTCCAACTGCAAGTGAAAGTTTCACTTAATTAGAGATTGCCACGTCCCAGGCAGGCTAATTGGGAGCAGGGGTGCGGTGCCCAAAAGTATGACAGAGAGGGAGAGAGAGAATAAGATCGAGAGAGATAGAGAGGAACACAGAGAGAAACTTTGATTTGATTTATTACTGTCATATATACTGGGATACCAGTGAAAAGTATTGTTTCTTGTGCACTATACAGACAAAGCATACCATTCATAGAGTACATAGGGGAGAAAGAGATGATAGAATTAGACAGCATGCTGGGGACAGCTCACAAGAAGTTCCCTCACCCAGGCGCCATCTTGAATAGAGTCATAGAGCCTGTTTCCTTGCTGTAAACCTCTTCAGCCCAACTTGTCCATGCTTCCCCTTTTTTAAATCCATTAGCTAGTCCCAATTGCCCGGGTTTGGCCCATATTCTCTATATCCATTTTACCCATGTAATTATCTAACGCTTTTTAAAAGACAAAATTGTACCCGCCTCTACTACTGCCTCGGGCAACTTGTTCCAGACACTCACCATCCTCTGTGTGAACAAAATGCCCCTCTTGACCCCTTTGTATCTCTTCCCTCATCTTAAACCTATGCCCTCTAATTTTAGACTTCCCTATCTTTGGGAAAAAATATTGACTATCTAGTTCATCTGTGCCTCTCATTATTTTATAGACCTCTATAAGATCACCCTTAAGCCTCCTACGCTCCATAGAAAAAAGTCCCAGTCTATCCAGCCTCCCCTTATAACTCAAACCATCAAATCCCGGTAGCATCCAAGTAAATCTCTTCTGCACTCTTTCTACTTTAATAATATCCTTTCTATAATAGGGTGACCAGAATTGGACACAGTATTCCAAGTGTGGCCTTATCAATGTTTTGTATAACTTCAACAAGACGTGCCAACTCCTGGATTTAATGTTCTGTCCAATAAAACCAAATGCAGGCAGACATGGAGGCAAGATCCTCCTTCTATTGCCCCGGAATGAAGTTGTTGATGTTAAAGGGAACCCCAGGAGACAGTAAGGATGGGTGAAATAAAAACACAAGTTCCTGGAAATCCACTGCAGGGCTGACAGCATCAGAGAAGATAAAAGATAAGGTTAGCATTTCCTCGATGGGCTTTTGGGTTTTACAAGGGAATTGGTCCATTTTAAACAGCAGTAATCTTACAATGACGAGGCGTTTTACAGTGTTTGGTTTGGCAAAGGTTCCTTCTTTCATGTCTATCCCTGAAAGGTTAGCTACTCAGTGCAAGTGTGTGCTTCTAGTGCAAGAATGGACGGCTGAACATGGCAGGGGAACTCTAATGAAAATTGTGGATGAACTGAAAGGCCATTCACTGTTAAGGTCTGTGCTCCTTGGCATCAGATTGTGCTTTGCCTGCGTGCTGATCCTGCATGCAGTTTGTCCTTGACAAGAGCAACGGGTTGAATGGGTCCTCAGGCTGCATTGAGCATTTGCCCACCAAAAAAAAAATTCATCTGTTCCAATAAAATTAGCAAAACATCCAGCTGACAGTGGAGAAAGAGAAGAGGAAAAAACACAGGGAAAGAAAGGGATCTTTCTGGTGCTGCAACTCATTCCTTCCGCCACCACCCTCCTCCTGCCCAGAGGAACCCTTCTGAGGAAGAGGGGGGACTGTATCAGGTGCGGCCAGGCTAATAAATCCGGCGCTGAGAGATTTTTATTAAAAAAAGCCCCCAAGTCGACCAGAACAATTGAACCATGAACCCCGCTGGCGTCCTGCTAACGATTAAAATATATCTGACAACTTCCCGATAATAAACAGCACCTTGGAGATGCCTGTGTGTCGATGTCAGAATATTACCTGCATTTTTCCCAGACCAATGGGCTGGAGATAAGATGATTATTTAATGCCCTGGGCTAGGTGGAAGGGGGATAGGGTGAACAAGGGGGATTGAAGATCCTATTAGATCAAAGGAAGGGTTTTATAATGTTGTCAAAACGAGCTACAAGCCTGAGAACCGGGTAGATGTTAGAATTCAGCAGAGGAGGAGCTGGGAGAATATGAGAGTACAGCAGCAAGAGACATAAAAATAGCTTGAGGACATTTCCACTGGCATGCAAATAGGAAGGGATTAATGAGAGTAAACTCACTGGGAACAGGGACAACAGAAATTGTAATAAAGAAGAAGGAAATAGAATCCCTACGGTGCAGAAGGAGGCCATTCAGCCCCTAGAGTGCGTGCCGTTCACAATCCCACCCAGGCCCTATTCCCGTAACCCCATATATTTACCCCCTAACACTGGGGTTAATTTAACATGGCCAGTCAACCGTATGCCCTGCCCCTTCGTTGGATATCAGCACTTTGGTGGCACTGTTTAGAGGGAGAATCAGTCAGGTCTGCCTGATATCTGTCCCAATATCTATTTCTGAGCAGATACAAAGAACAGTACAGCACAGGAACAGGCCCTTCGGTCCTCCAAGCCTGCGCTGATCATGTTGTCCTATCTAGACCAACAGCTTGTATCCCACTATTCCCCATTTGTTCATGTGTCCATCCAGATAAGCCTTAAATCATAGAAACATAGAATCCCTACTGTGCAGAAGGAGGCCATTTGGCCCATCAAGTCTGCACCAACCACAATCCTACTCAGGCCCGATTTCCCAAATCCCACATGTTTACCCTGCTAATCCTCTGACACTAAGGGTCAATTTAGCACAGCCAATCCACCTAACCAGCACATCTTTGGACTGTGGGAGGAAACTGGAGCACCCAGAGGAAACCCACGCAGACACGGGGGAAACGGGCAGGTCCCACACAGACAATTGCCCCAGGCCAGAATTGAACCAAAATTGAAATGCCAGAGAATTTAAACGAGAACTTTGGGAGGGCCTTCCTGCCAGCAGGATCTGCCGGTCCCCAAAAGCAGAGAGGTCGGGCCACACAAAACACGACAGACGTTGGCACTACTGTGGGACTGGGAGATCCTGCCGCTGGCCAGTGGCGAGCTGCTTTGCGTTATTACTCTGCGAGAAGAGGGATGAGATCCTGGCCTCAGGCCTTTCTGCTTCTCCACCGTTCTCAGAAATGGGGATTAGCATTCCCTGAATAGAAAGTAGAGCCGTTTTCACAAGGCATTGGAGAACGGGCGGGCATGACAGGATGATTTGTGGTTTTTGTGAAATTGCTTCAAAAATGAAATAAGATTTTAATTACACAAAAAAAAAGAACCTCCCTCTTCCAATTTAATGATAACGATGAGCTCATCATTCAAGTCTTAATGAATAATGAAATAATCGAGAGTATCATGGTATCAAAGGGCCTCCACCTGAAGTTTCTCGAGTCTAACTCTAGAAAACGTATGGACTCTTAGAGGTTTACAGCATGGAAAAAGCCCCTTCGGCCCAACTTGTCCACGCTGCCTTTTTTTTAATCACTAAGCTAGTCCCAATTGCCCACATTTGGCCCATATCCCCACTATACCCATCTTACCCATGTAACTGTCTAAATGCTTTGTAAAAGACAAAATTGTACCCGCCTCTACTGCTGCCTCTGGCAGCTTGTTCCAGACACTTACCATCCTCTGTGTGAAAAAATTGCCCCTCTGGACCCTTTTGTATTTCTCCCCTCTCGCCTTAAACCCTTGCCCTCTAGTTTTAGACTCACCTACCTGTGGGAAAAGATACTGACTATCTGAGTCAACCGTATAGTTGCCCAAGGTACCAAGCATGACACATACGCAAGAATTCTGCCACCTCACGGAATCAGGGCGGGCGAGGGGTGGAGAATGGAAATGTCCGCTGACCTCGGGTGGGATTTTCTGGTCTCGGGTCAAGCGAGGCCGTAAAATCCTGCTCATAGAGTGGCAGTGGATTCAACTCCATCAGCTAATAGGATCACTCTATGCATAGCCAGGAATGGAGTGCACTTCCTGGGAATACGGTTGTGCACAGACTTGCTCCAAGTCCTTACTGAAGAGAAAGAATATAGGGGCTGAGTGAGGGAGCAATATAACATATATTCAAAGATCTAGACTGGAAAAAGCCATTAACCTCAAATGGAATAATAAAAGGCACCTCGATGAGAAAGGACAAAGTTGAGTTGGAGGAGTTATGTAGAAGTGTGTTGAAATTACAACACAGAAACAAGAGTTTTGGGGTCTTTTCACAGCTGCCCAAGATCACAGACAGGATCTCAGTTTAATGTCTCAATTGAAAGACAGCGCCAACAACAGTTCAGCACTCCCTCAGTCTGAAACCAAGGCAAGAAGTGTCACAACACCAGGTTAGAATCCAACAGGTTTATTTGGAATCACGAGCTTTCGGAGCGCTGCTCCTTCATCAGGTGAGTGCGAACTCAACTGATGAAGCGCTCCGAAAGCTCGGGATTCCAAATAAACCTGTTGGACTTGAACATGGTGTTGTGAGACTTCTTACTGTGCCCACCCCAGTGCAAAGGCATTTCCACATCATGACACCAGAGTGTCAGCCTTGAATTTTGTCCTCAAGGCCTGGGACTTGTACCCTGAAGTTTGGAAACTCAATCAGAAGAGGACGACCATCTGGGCCCCAACTGGCACTGAAAGCAGTTTGGTCTGATCAATCACATTCCGTTTATAGCCTTCTCCCTCGACTATTTGTCGAACAGCATCAAAGTCAATGTGGTCTGTTTCAATCACTAACTTTGGATTTCCAAAGTTTCGTACAAAAGATTTTCCTGCTCTGTATCCAAAACCTTAAATTTAATCTCATATCACAGCATCCTCACAGTTCAAAAGGAGGCAATTTTCTTTTATTCATTCATGGGGCATGCTGACTGGTCAGTATTTGTTGCCCATCCCTGAGGGTATTTAAGAGTCAACTGCATTTTTGTGGCTCTGGAATCACATTTGAGCCAGACCACTTAAAGGTGGCAGATTTCCTTCCCTAAAGTACATTAGTGAATCAGATGGGTTTCTCCGACAATCGACAATGGTTTCATGGTCATCAGTAGATCCTTAATTCCAGATTTTTTTTGGTTGAATTCAAATGTCACCAACTGCCGTGGTGGGATTCGAACCAAGGACCCCAGTAACATTATCCTGGGTCTCTGGATTACGAGTTCAGCGACAATGCCACTGCGCCATGGCCCGCCCACAATTAGGCCCATTATGTCGGCACTGACCCTCCAAACGAACATCATGACTTAGTGCCATTCCCCTGTCTGCATCACTGCACATTGTCTCTATTCAAGTGATCATCTAATGCCCTCTTGAATATCTCCAATCAACGTGCCTGCACCACACTTCCAGTGTGTTCCAGACCCCAACCACTCACCCGGTGTGAATTTATTTCTCTCTCACGTCACATTTGCTTCTTTTGTCTATTATTTTAAATCTGTGGCCTCTCAGTCTTGACCCTTTTGCACACGTAATGAACGACCAGAGTGTGACTTTTTTTTCCCAATTGCATTTCTTCACATGTCTGAATATAGGGGCAGCTTTTTATTTTGTTATTAATTAGTATCATAAGTAGGCTTACATTAACACTGCAATTGCTGTGAAAATTCCCTCGTCGCCACACTCCAGCACCTGTTCGGATACACCTTAGGGAGAATTTAGTATGGCCAAAGCATCTAACCAGCGCGTTTCTCGGACTGTGGGAGGAAACTGCAGGACCCAGAGGAAACCCATGCACACACGGAGAGAATGTGCAGACTCCGCACAGACAGTGACCTATGCCGGGAATCGAACCCGGGTCCCCGGCGCTGTGAGGCAGCAGTGCTAACCACTGTGCCGCCCTTCTCCATTGAGGATAACATGCTTAGCTCGTTGTAGATAGTTTAAGTCAAACGAGCGACAAAGATCAAGTACAGTGATCTATTTAACACAACACTAAGTGTCATAAGTTTCCCTCTGTGCACACTCCACCTCGACAGTAGGAGAACAAACTCAGAGAACCTGCATTTGAAGGGATTATAATCAAAACCCATCATTACCACAAATGTGTATTTGGGAAGACACTTCCCCGAGAACAGCCTGTACTGACCACCGTCTTCCCTCCTCCACAACACTCCTACTCAATAACTCCCACTGCAGCTTGCCAGATTATCTTCAGCGCAGTTTCAGAGCATTCTTTTTCACGTCAAGTATTTTCACTGTTGTTTATATTCAAATTAAGACAGATACAAAAGATAAGTGGGACTGGAAAATAAAACCAGTTAATCTCCTGTTTGTTATCCAGGGGCCCTTGCCACTCTGGAACAAACTGCCTTTCATGCTTTAAACCCCATCTCATTGACAATGCTTCTAATCACCCCCTCCAAGTCTTGTCTTTGGCTTGTGTCCACTTTCCTTGCCTGGGTGAAATGCCTGCAGATGAGTTTCCACACCTATAAGTGGATGTGGTTGGCAGTCCTGGCCCCAGCGCAGCTCTGCGGCTTAACCCAGTCGCACAGCCTGCAGTCAAGCCCACACAGGCTGACTTTGGAAGACCATGGAGGCAAAGGATTGACTTCCTGATTGTGTGGAGGCTCCCATCACAGGAGGTGGAATCAGAAAACGGACCTCAACAGTCCAAGGGAAACGAACACTTCTGGAAACAAAGCCATAAAAAGGGAGAATTCATTCGTGGACATGGGCGTCGCTGGCTGGCCAGCATTTATTGCCCATCCCTAGTTGCCCTTGAGAAGGTGGTGGTGAGCTGCCTTCTTGAATCATTGCAGTCCATGTGCTGTGGGTTGACCCACATTGCCATTAGGATAGGAATTCCAGGATTTTGATCCAACCACTATGAAGGAGCGACGATATATTTCCAAGTGAGGACAGTGAGTGGCTTGGAGGGGAACTTGCAGGTGGTGGTGTTCCTATGTATTGGCTGCCCTTATCCTTCTAGGTGGAAGTGGTTGTGGATTTGGAAGGTGCTGTCTAAGGATCCTTGGTGAATTGCTGCATCTTGTAGATAGTACACTCTGCTTCTACTGAGCATCAGTGGTGAAGGGATAAAAGTGGAGATATAATGACAGTATCACATTCCCAGTTTCCTTGTTGCTACTATCACTGGACTAGTGATCCAGAGACCCAGGAAATGCTCTGGCACCCGAGTTCGAATCCCACCACAGCAGACGGTGAAATTTGAATTCAATAAAAATCTGGAACTAAAAGCCTACTGATGGCCATGAAACCATTGTTGATTGTTGTAAAAACCCATCTGCTTCACCAATGCCCTTGAGGGAAGGAAATCTGCTGTCCTTACCCAGTCTGGCCTACATGTGACTCCAGAGCCACAGCAGTGTGGTTGGCTCTTAAGTGTCCTCTGAAACAGCCTAGCAAGACACTCAGTTTAAGGAAATTAGGGATGGGTGACAAATCTTGGTCCAACCAGCAATACATCCATCCCATCCGATGCCTCCACATGTGTGGAGGTGGGGTGTTGCTTGGAATGGGGAGGGGTTTGGTGCAGGGGGCAGGCATTCCATTTTACTTTCTTGCATTATGGCAGCCTTTAAAAATGGCACCCCAACCTTTAAAAAATGATGTTGCAGGCAGGCAGTCTAATCAGAGCCCGCACCGTCAGCGCAACACTGTCGGACCCACTCCTTGTATTTCTTTTCCAAAGTTCCTCACAAAAAGACCTTTGGACAGGTAGATGGATGGGAAAGGTTCAGAGGGATTGGGGCCAAATGCAGGCAAATGGAACGAGTTCAGTTTAGGAAACCTGGTCGGCATGGATGAGTTGGGCCGAAGGGCCTGTTTCTGTGCTGTATGACTGTAATGATAAGAGAGGGGGGAAGCTGCGATTGGGATCTACACTGCTTTTCCCTCCCGCAACCACACCCTGCAAAATAATGGAAAAACTCCGCCCCAAAGTCAAAATATTGAAGGAGTGCGAACCTTCCCAGGGGGAAGGCATGCAAATATTGTTTGACAGCTTCATGTATTTAGCGTTTGTGTAAAATTTCCTGTCAGTTATACCTCAGAGCACGAGCTGAGCTTGAAAAGAAATGGGTTAAAGAAGCACAATAAGAATTGAAGGAGAATCTATCATTCAATCTGCTTACAAAATAATGTGCAGAGAAAATTAAACCTCTTAGTACAATCCAGCAACTGGATTGCAGCTATTTCAAGATTTTTTTTTAATTCATTGCTAACCCTCTTATTTCGGAGAACACGTGTGCATTTTCTTCCTCTCCAACTAGGCCACGTAACATTCTTCACGAACAGTGTTGGCAAACAGCCTACTCCTCGTATTCTGCCAAGGCACGTGAGGAGGTTCTGACTGCAGTTCTGTTCTTTACCAACACTGCTACGTACAAAAGGAAAAAAAGACCAAGGTTTTTCTAATTGGTACTCCAACGCCAGCGCATGATGTGACACCCATCATATCCCAAGATACCTTGAGTTTCCCTCAGTAGTCCCAGTATATACATATGCATGCGTGTGTGCATGTGTGTTATGGAAAGGGGGTCTTTGACAGAGATTCTCCCTTCTCACCCAAGGCATTATCAGATGGCCAATGTCATGACCTCAACATCGAGGTGGGCCTCTTGGGGTATGAGCTCCCTGATTGAGGTAATGAATACCTGCCTAATCAGGCAGCCTCGCCTCTATATATAATGAGGAGTGTCAGGTCTACTGACTTAACGGCTGAAATGCCACTCAGAGTCAATGGGGCGGCACGGTGGCACAGCAGTTAGCACTGGGGCCTCACAGCACCAGGGACCTGGGTTCAATTCCCCGCTTGGGTCACTGCCTGTGTGGAGTCTGCACGCTCCAGTTTCCTCCCACAGTCCAAAGATGTGCAGGTTGATTGGCCAGGCTAAAATTGACCCTAAAGTCAGGAGATTAACAGGTGTAAATGAGGATTATGAGCATAGGGCCTGTGTGGGTTTGTGGTCGGTGCAGACCTGATGGGCCAAATGGCCTCCTCTGTACTGTAGGGATTCTATGATCCTGCTTTTGGCTGGAATCGTTCCTCCACCATCCCCAGTGCCCCATTGGAATAATGTCGAGTACATGGCTGTTTAATTTCTTTCTTTGAACTGGTTTGGCGCACCATAGAAATGCGATTACCTAAGCAACTGGCATTATGAATCCTTCACCTGTGGAAGCTCTCTGACACTGTCCCGGGGCAGACTGTACAATAAAATAAGACCATCACTGCAATTCAGATGATGTGATAACAATCATCACTACCTTCTCTGGGAAGGGAAAACACAGAGGAAGCGTACAAAACAGATAACAGGGCATCAGCTCACTTGAAGCATGCGAGGCGTATAACTTGGACCGCATTTAGCAGCTTAAAGCAAGGTCGGATGTTAAATAAATCGCTGCCCCTCACAGGGGCTCAAAGACGTGAAAGCGAATCCCGGAGAAAGTCGTTGATTTGGGATAAATCGACCTTTCGAAAGAAGCCAGAGAAAGCGGTAATGGTCACCAAAAGAATTCAAGCTACAACGATAATCAAATTTCATTTCACAACACACTGCGGGATAGTTCCTGCATTGGTGCAGATTAATGGTTTCATCATGTCAGATGTTGAGTAATCACATTGCTTCAATCTGTGGAGATGAGCGGGTTACCTAGAATTACATAAGATATGCAGCATAGTAAAAGGCCAATCAACCCATCCAGTTAATACTGGTCTCTATGCTCCATGCAAACATCCTTCCTTCCTTCTGTTATGACCCTAACAGCTGTTCATCCTGAATAAGTCAGATCCCAGAGAGGAAACCCAGGTCCAAACTTTTTTTTTAGAAACTGTACGGAGTAAAGTGATGATCTTTTAACACAAAAAATTATTAAACAGGAAAATGACCTATATTACACCAGACAAAAAAAACCCAATATACTCAAACTCTATAATCATTACCTCCCTCGAGAATCACTTCCAGGGTTTCAATTTCACTTTCTGAGATTCATCCCCTCTGGATCTCCAAGTACACTCAAGTTCCACCTTCCAGATGGATCCAGGGTTGGGCTCCTCAGTTATCTGAAGATTCACACCAAGCCTGATGGATGCCACAGCACCACAGAAAAGACACAGCACAGAACGAGGACATTTGGCCCATTTAGTCCATGCCAGCTTAAGGATAGCCAGGTGTCCTTTCTATCTCACCTTCCTGCACCCAGCCCGTAACCCTGTAGCTTGCAGCACTTAAGGTGCAGATCCAGGTACTTTTTAAACGAGTTTAGTGTCTCTGCCTCCACCACCAACTCGAGCAACGAGACACGCACCACATTCTGCGTAAAAAACTTCTCCCTCATGTCCTCTCTACATCTACTGCCACTTATCTAGAATCTATGTCCCCTGGTTCTAGAATTCTCCACCACGGGAAACTTCCTCCTGTCCATCTATCTCTTCCCCTCATGACTTTGTACACCTCCCTCAAGTCACCCTTCTGCCTTCTTTGTTCCGAGGAAAATCATGGAATCCCTACAGCACAGAAGGAGGCCATTCGGCCCATCGAGTCTACACCAACCACAATCCCACCCTGGCCCTTTTCCTGTAGCCCCCTGCTAATCGCCCTGACATTAGGGACAATTTAGCATGGCCAATCCACTTAACCCGCACATTTTTGGAGGAAACTGGAACACCCGGAGGAAAACCACACAGACACGGGGAGAATCTGCAAACTCCATGCAGCCAGTGAGCCCAGCCGGGAATCGAACCCCAGTCCCTGGCGCTGTGAAGCAGCAATGCCAGCCACTATGCCACCGGGCCGCCTTAATCCCAACCTACCCAGTCTTTCCCCGTAGCCACATGTTTCTCACCCTGGTTAACATCCTTGATTTCAAGCAACCGCCAACAGTATGAAACATGAACTCCACCATACACGTCTTCATAAAAAAGGATCAACAAAAGGGAAAATTCTAAAAATATGTCCAGTTGCATGAAGTCATGGCTTGCAACGTAAATGCTGCTCTCGTGTGAGAGTCTTCGCCAGGGGAAGATGTCACACTATTGCAGCTGCTCAGCACACAGCAGGCACAGCAGAGAGATCAGGAACAAGAGGCGGGCAGTAATTAAAACTGTCAGCCGCTCTCATCCATATTCATCAGAAACAGAGAACTGCATATCCATCCACACAAGTGACAGCCTTTTTATCTGATGGACCTCATGGCCAATCTCCCCATCTCTAATCTCTCAAAGATAGAGAACATAGAACATAGAAAAACCACGGCACAAACAGGCCCTTTGGCCCACAAGTTGCACCGATCATATCTCAACCTACTAGGCTTACCTATAACCTTCAATCCTATTAAGTACCATGTACTCATCCAGAAGTCTCTGAAAAGACCCCAACGAGTTCGCCTCCACCACCACCAACGGCAGCCGATTCCACTCACCCACCACCCTCTGAGTGAAAAACTTACCCCTGACATCTCCTCTGTATCTACTCCCCATCATCTTAAACCTGTGTCCTCTCGTAGCAGCCATTTCAGCCCTGGGAGAAAGCCTCTGAGAATCCACCTGATCTATACCTCTCAACATCTTATAAACCTCTATCAGGTCACCCCCCATCCTTCGTCTCTCCAAGGAGAAAAGACCGAGCTCCCTCAACCTATCCTCATAAGGCATGCCACCCAATCCAGGCAACATCCTTGTAAATCTCCTCTGCACCCTCTCAATAGCTTCCACATCCCTCCTGTAATGAGGCGACCAGAACAGCGCACAGTACTCCAAGTGGGGTCTGACTAGGGTCTTATAAAGCTGCAACATTATCTCCCGACTCCTAAACTCAATCCCTCAATTGATGAAGGCCCTGGATCTCTGCTGGGAGAAAAAAAATCTACTTCTTCATTATATCTGTTGTTGACTGCTCTGGGCTTTTGAACCATAAAAGGAGGCCATTCAGCCCATCCAGTCTGCAATAACTCTCTGGCAGAGCAGCAAGAGGCAATTTAGCATGGCTAATCCACTTAACCACAAATCTTTGGGCTGTGGGAGGAAACAGGAGCACCTGGAGGGAACCCACGCAGACACGGGGAGAATGTGCAAACTCCAAGGTTGGGATTGAACCCGGGTCCCTGGCCCTGTGAGGCAGCAGTACTAACCACTAAGCCACCATGCCATCCCAGTCAGCAACTAGCAGCACAGTGGTTAGCTCCTGGTTTTCTCTGCGACCTTCTGGTACTCTGAGTTCCAGTTCCCTTTTGTTTCTAAGCTCCATTCTACTGAACTGTCTCGGGCCCAGTGCCTTGCCTTTTGCTCTCAGTTAATCATGAAGCCCATCTAATTTCTCAGGAAGCTAAGGAAATTTGGCACGTCCGCTAACATTCTCACCAACTTTTACAGGTGCATCATAGAAAGCATTCTTTCTGGTGGTATCACAGCTTGGTATGGCTCCTGCTCCGCCAAGACCACAAGAAACTACAAAGGGTCATGAATGAAGTCCAGCCCATCATGAAAACCAGCTTCCCATCCATTGACTCCCTCTACACTTCCAGCTCCCCCGGAAAAGCAGCCAGCATAGTCAAGGACCCACCCATTCCAGACATTCTCTCTTCCACCTTCTTCCATCGGGAAAAAAGATACAACAGTCTGAGGTCACATACCAATCGACTCAAGAACAACTTCCCTGCTGCCGTCAGACTTTTGAATGGACCTCTCTCATATTAAGTTGATCTTTCTCTACACCTTAGCTATGACTGTAACATTATATTCTGCACGCTCTCATTTCCTTCTCTATGTACGGTATGCAAGAAACAATACTTTTCAGTGTATATAAGTAAATGTAACAATAATAAATCAAATTAAATCAAAGAGAAAGGGATCCAGGGTCTACTGTAGCAATGAACACACTTTCTCCAGGTGTTCTGGGTGATTAATGTGTTGTTGTAACAGGCTGGAATCACAGTGTGACAACTCCCTCCAAACACCTTCCTCTAGACCTGTTTCTCTCTGTATTTCTCAGCACGAGGTAACTGAGTTATGCCTGCGGAACAGAATCATCCCATTCATTTTTTTACTGAAGATCCCACTCCAGATATTAACTGCTCGCAGGCTCCTCTACAGAATACTGCAGCCAAGAAATGGACTTGCATTTAGACAGTGTTGAGATGTCACAAATTGCTTTAAAACCAATGAGGTGTTAACGAAGCATAGTCACTGATACAATGCAGGAAATTCATAGAATCCCTACAGTGCAGAAGGAGGCCATTCAGCCCATTGCGTCTGCACTGACCACAACCCCACCCTAGTCCCGTAACCCCATATATTTACTCTGCTGATCCCCTGGTACCAAGGGGCAATTTAGTATGGCCAATCAACCTGAACCACACATCTTTGGACTGTGGGAGGAAACCGGAGCACCCGGAGGAAACCCACACAGACATGGAGAGAATGTGCAAACTCCAAACAGACAGTGACCCGAGGCCGGAATTGAACCCGGGCACCTGGCGCTGTGAGGCAGCAGTGCTAATCACTGAGTCACTGTGCCGCCCTATTCAGCATGCTCCCACAAACAGTGATGTGATAATGACCACGTGATCTTTTCAAGTGATGCCGGCTGAGGGCTAATGGCTAGCGAGCTGTGAAGCTTTCCCAGGCTTTTCTGCAAAATAATGCCATAGGATCTTCCAACTAAGGGGGCTGGCGGTGCCTTGGTTTCGCCTCCAATCCGGGAGCTGGTACCATGGACAGCGCACCCTCGGTACTACACTGGAAGTGCCTGCCTGGATTTTTGTGCTAGGGCCTCTGCAGTGGGACTTGAACCCAGAACGCTCCCACTCAGGAGGGAGAGTGTTATTTGCTGAGCCACAGCTGACAAGCAGCCACCAACAATTAAAGAATAATGGACCGTGAGTCTGGGCCATCAACCAATCATTGCTGAACTCTGTCCTTTTGCAACAATCAATCTCTTTATAAGCCTTGACCCCACTAAACCTGGGATTCTTTAATAAAACAGAGTGACGGCTTTAAGTTTCCAGCAAAAGCGGAGGCCCCATCAATCTCTCTTCTACAGGTATCAGAGGAGGGGCAGGGGGGTGGGCTGCAAACCACAATCAAATCACAGTCACTGACTGGATCAGATTACACATTTAGAGGCAGGCATGCTGTGAGACTGGCGTCCCACTGCATCTCTTACACACTGGAGTACATGAAGTACACAATGACAACAAGAGGACTTTCATTCACACCCCCCCTCCAGTCCCTTTAACCTGCTGAGGCACACCACAGGACAGAAAGGCAAGCAAAAGGACACCTCAGGGCAAGTTGTCCAAAAACTTGAGCAAAGAGGTAGGTTTGAAAGGAGTGTCTTAATTGAACAGCAAGACAAGCAGAGTCTCAGAGTGGTATCTGGAGTTTAGACCTATACCCACCAGTGGTGAGGTGCAGGAGATGAAGAATGGCCCACAGGCCAGTGTTGAAGGAACGTAGAGTTCTTGGAGAGTTGTAGAGCTGGAGGATGTGACAACGACACAAAGCAGTGAAGGGCATCTGAAACCACAACAAGAAACAGCCAGGCTTTTGTTGCAGTGCAACTGGCAACAAAACATTATTTGCCTTTACTGGGATACCCTTTAAACTTGAGCCCACAACGTCTTGAGGCAGAGGAAGGAATGTTACCTACGGGCCAGCACGGTGGCACAGTGGTTAGCACTGCTGCCTCACAGAACCAGGGATCCAGGTTCAATTCTCAGCTTGGGTCACTGTCTGTGTGGAGTTTGGACGTTCTCCTGGGTTTCCACCGAGTTGCTCCAGTTTTCTCCCACAGTCCAAAGATGTGCGGGTTAGGTGGATTGGCCATGCTAAATTGCACCTTTGTGTCGGGGGATTAGCGGGGTAAATACATGGTGTTATAGGGATAGAGCCCGGGTTGGAATTGTCGTCGATGCAGACTCGATGGGCTGAATGATCTCCTTCTGCTATGAAGGGATTCTATGGTTCTAATGCGCTTTTGGTGATACTAAGGAAGTTCATCTTCTTAAATATACATCTGCGAGTTCCTAGTGTCACCAGCTGCACCTCATGCATGTGTGGGCATTGCCACTGAACGCAGAATGGAGCACAAGAGCTCCTTAAGAGAAAAATATTCTTCTCCTAACATTCGGACTTGTTGATGGTAGAGCGGTTTAACACATTTTAAATTGAAACATCAATCTTTGTGAGAAGGGATATTTTCGCAGAGTTGCTGGCACATGAATTATTGAATTTGAATTAATATTAAAATGAAGAAGCAATTATCCAAATTCACACAAAGGATAATGTATTTTTAATTCTCCAAATCTTTCAATGTACTTGTGGAGCAGATTGGTTGGGACTGGTGAAGATAACCATTTACTAAAAGAATAAAGATACACCCTTCATAACTAGACAGCAAGGGCTGGTGGCTACTCCTCCTCCGGGGCTGAGATTCAAATTCGAATTAGGCCAGATGGGTGAGATATTTCCAATGACAAGAGTGTACATTTATATAGCCTATCTAATATAGTGAAAAGATCTGGGCAGCACAGTGGTTAGCGCTGCTGCCTCGCAGCACCAGGGACCGGGTTTCAGTCCGGCCTCGGATCACTGTGAAGTGTTTGCATGTTCTCCCCGTGTCTGTGTGGGTTTCCTCCGGGTGCTCCAGTTTCCTCCCGCACTCCAAAGATATGCAGGTTAGATTGATTGGCCTAGTGTCAAGGGGATTAGCAGGGTAAATATGTGGGGTTACGGGAATAGGGCCTGGTTGGGATTGTGGTCGGTGCAAATTCGATGGGCCAAATGGCCTCCTCCTGCACTGTAGGGATTCTATTCTGTCCAAGACTCCTAACAAGAGTGATATCAATAAAAGTACTGAGCCAAAGGGAGAGATTTCGGGACAGTTTGTTTTGTTTCTAATTCATTCACGGGATGTGGGCATCGAGGGCTTGGTCAGCATTTATTGCCCATCCCCAGCTGTCTTTTAGAAAGTACTGCCTTCTTGAACCGCTGCAGTCCGTGGGATGGAGGTACACCCACAGTGCTGTTAGGGAGGGACTTCAGGATTTTGATCCAGTGACAGTGAAGGAACGGTGATATATTTCCAAGTCAGGATGGTGAATGACTTGGAGGGGAATCTCCAGGTGGAGGTGTTCCCATCTTTCTGCTGCCCTTATCATTCTAGGGGGTAGTGGTCTGTGAGTTTAGAAGATGCTGTCTAGGGAGGCTTGTGAGATCCTGCAGTGAATCTCGTAGATGGTATACACGGCAGCCACTGTTCATTGGTGGTGGAGGGTTGGGATGTTTGTGGATGGGGTGCCAATCAAGTTGGCTGCTTTGTACTGGACGGTGTTGAGCTTCTTGAGTGTTGTTGGAGCTGCACCCATCCAGGCAGGTGGGGAGTATTCCATCACACTCCTGACTTGTGCCTTGTAAATAGTGGATAGGTTTTGGTGAGTCAGGGGATGAGTTATTCACCGCAACCTCTGACCTATTCTTTAAGCCACAATATTTACATAGCTAGGCCAGTTGAGTTTCTAGTCAATGGTAACTCCCAGGATGTTGATAGCGGGGGATTCAGTGATGTCATGCCACTCGGTGTCAAGGGGGTGATGGTTTGATTCTCTCTTGTTGGAGATGGTCATTGCTTGGCACTTGTGTGGCATGAACATTTCTTACCACTTGTCAACCCAAGCCTGGATATTGTCCAGATCTTTCTGCATTTGAACACAGACTGCTTCAGTATCTAAGGATTCGCAAAGTGGGTATACAATCGTCAGAAAACCTCCCCACTTCTGACCTTATGATGGAAGGAAGGTCATTAATGAGTGATGCAGTAGCTGAAGATGCTTGGGTCTTGGGCACTAACTTGAAGGACGCCTACTGTGATTTCCAGGAGATGACTGACCTTCAACCACCACAACCATCTTCCTCAGTGCCAGGTATGTCTCCAACCAGCAGAGAATTTTCCACCTGATTCCCATTGACTCCAGTTTTGCTGGGCTTGATGCCACACTCAGTCAAATGCTGCCTTGATGTCAAAGGCAGTCACTCTCACCTCACCTCTGGCATTCAGCTTCTTTCTTCATATCCGAAGCTTGTATTGAGATCAGGAACTGAGTGGCCATGGCAGAACGCAAACTGAGCATTCGTAAGCAGGTACTTGCTGAATAAGATACCGTTGTTGCTGACCCCTTGGCATGAGCTCAGGGTTAGGGCAGTGGCAGGCATATGGAAAAGTCTATCTGATAGGCTCGGGGAAAGGAAGACAAGCGGAGAGGCAGCGATCTGGATAGCCTCAAGCTATCTCATGGACAAGGAGTCCACGAGATCCCCAGACACACTGTCAGGGGTGAAGGTGGAGGGTGTCAGGGAGGGTGGCTTAGGGAGGGAGATTGTGGTGAAGAAGAGAAACTGGGGGCTCTCTCCCCAGCCCCGTCCTCACCTCGCGAAGTTGCCCAGTGTGTTGTCTTCTCACCCTGAGAGCAGTGGGCTGGGCTTGAGTGTGTCTCCTCTGAGTTTAGAAGCGACACGTAAACAGTGGCCATTTCTCACCCTGCTTGGCAACACCTGATCCTAAAATGGAAAGGGTTTCCCTTCCACCAACCAACTTTAGCAACCAAAAATAGATGAAGCGCAGTTAAAGACAAGACAGGTTATCTACAGAATCACTATTGTGCAAAAGGAGGCCACTCAGCCCATCGAGTCTGCGCTGACCACAATCCCAACCAGGCCTTATCCCTGTAACCCCACATATTTACCCTGCTAATCTCCCTGACACAAAGTGGCAATTTAGCATGGCCAATCAACCTAACTCACACATCTTTGGATTGTGGGAGGAAACCGGAGCACCCGGAGGAAACACACGCAGACATGGGGAGAAAGTGGAGACTCCGCACAGACAATGACCCAAACCAGGAATTGAACCCAGGTCCCTGGTGCTGCGAGGGAGCAGTGCTAACCACTGTGCCACCGTGCCGCCCATCATGTATCATGTGCGCTTTCCCATAGTTTGAATAAAAATCAGTTCCTACATCACAGTCATCACTATTAACCTTACATCTACATTATATCACCTTTGTTGCAGGGAACAACTAAGATGCGCAATGGCAGCGCCAGCTGTGTATTGTATGGCCAAACCTCAAACATGATATAGGATTACAGACAAGGTAGTAATTCAATGCTGGGGCTCAGTCTCGGTCATAGATGCATAAAAACAATGTCTGAGTGCTGGAGATACATTATTTAAGAGCATGATTAGATTACTGTGATAAATTTACTGAGCGGTGTCATGTATTCCTGAGCAAAGTTTCACACTCACTCTACATAACGTTAGGACAGCAAATTTTACTTCCAAACACACTGGCCAGAAATTTCCCATCCCGCACATTGCGGGAATCGCAGCGGGCGAGACAGAAAATTTGGCGGACCGCTTAAACGTCCACTGGGCTCAGGTGGGAAGATTGAAATCGGGCTTGTCCACACCAACCGTGAGCTCATGAATAAGAGTAAGTACGATTAACACGTGCCAAATATTTCATAACGAGGATGCTTAATCATTCATTTATTAATGAACTGTCATCAGTCTCAAATGGTCTAAAAACAAAAGAAAGATTTTTGCTGGAGCCTCACTTAAAGTACAAAAAGCACAACTTCCTACGTCTACCAGTGTCGCGAACAAGATTGCCCTGGGACCGGGTCATTTTGCTGGCTTGCATAGCCGGAATTTGCAAGGCGTGTGCCGACTGAACTGTACCAGCATCCGAATTCACACAGAAGGAGTGCACGGTTCTCACAGTCAACATTGTAAGCAATCTGCTCGCACCTCAATTCATACGTCCTTGCTTTAAATGCGCATCATTTTACTTATACCAGTAATACCTACTCGATGGAAACCAGCAGAATCAGGAAATCCAGCGCATGGGAAACAGTCAACAAAACATCTTGCGAACCCGCACTCAGAGCCCCAACGGGGTGCAAGTTGCCCACCCACAGCTTTAAAACATATCATCTTAATCTGACTTTCCACGTGCGTACCCACAATTAGGTGGTGACACACCTGTATTACTATCCCGCTGACTTCATAGCATCACAGAATCCCTATAGTGCAGAAGGAAGCCTTTTGGCCCATCGAGTTTGCACCGACCACAATCCCACCCAGGCCCTATTCCCATAATCCCACATATTTACCCTGCTAATCTTCCAACACTCAAATCAATTTAGCATGGCCAATCAACCTAATCCACACATCTTTGGCTTGTAGGAAGAAACCGGAGCACCTGGAGGAAACCCACGCAGACACGGGGAGAACGTGCAAACTCCACACAGACAGTGACCCAAGCCGGGAATTAAACCTGGAATCCTGGATCTGTGAGGCAGCAGTGCTAACTACTGTGCCACTATATTGCACCAATGGCCACTGAAATCAGGCAGGGTTTAAAACCAGAGTTTCCCCCAGTCCTGTTAGTTTCCTGATGGAAGGCTTCAGTTAAAACTGTCCCCAGGGTATTACTCCACTGCCAAAGTGTGTAACTGATGAGCCCCTTTAAGAGCGCAAACCTTAACTGCTACATTGACAGCTCATTACCCTTGACAGTTCGATGTTCAGAACATTTTGAGAAAATCATGAGATGTGATTTTCAAGTTTGGAAGTTTAAAGTTTTATTTATTATTGTCACAAGTAGGCTTACATTAACACTGCAATGGAGTAACTGTGAAAATCTCCTAGTCACCACACTCTGGCACTTGTTCGGGTACATTGAGGGAGAATTTAGCACGGCCAATGCACCTAACCAGCACGTCTTTCGGACTGTGGGAAGAAACCGGAGCACCCAGAGGAAACCCACGCAGACATAGGGAGAACGTGCAGACTCCACACAAATAGTGACCCAAGCCAGGAATCAAAACCCAAGTCCCTGGTGCTGTAAGAAAGCAATGCTAACCACTGTGCTGCTGTGCCGATATGATGAAAGATGTACAATGCCCCAAAGTGAGGCAGGAAGGACAAGAGACAAAACACAAAGATATGGATGATCTTTGATAATCTCCCATAGCTTTGCACATGGCAGTGAGAGGTAATTATTGACGAAGAAGTGGAAATAGTGCGGCATTTGAAACTGAGAGGAGAAAAGGGCAAGAAAGGAGTAAAGATATAGAAAAGGAAGGCCAAGGAAAGCAAGGTAAAAGCGGAATTGCATGTTTCTGCAAAATTATGGGGAAACAGCAAAGGAGTGGTGCTAATTGGATCACTCTTTTGATAGAGCAACACAGACAGGATGGGCTGAAAGGCCTCATTCATAAGAACTAGGAGCAAGAGGAGACCATCTGGTCCCTCGGGCCTGCTGCTCCATTCAGTAAGATCATGGCTGATCTTTTTGTGGACTCAGCTCCACTTACCCACCCGCTCACCATAACCCTTAATTCCTTCACTGTTCAAAAATGTATCTATCCTTGTTTTCAAAACATCCAATGAGGTAGCCTCAACTGCTTCAATAGGCAGAGAATTCCACAGATTCAAAACCCTTTGTGTGAAGAAGTTCCTCCTCAACTCAGTCCTAAACCTGCTTCCTCTTATTTTGAGGCCATGCCCCCTAGTTCTAGTTCTGCGTTGCATCACTCCACTGAGTGGCCATCTCAGGCGGTACAGTGGCACAGTACAGTTAGCACTGGTGCTTCACAGCGCCAGGGACCCGGGTTCGATTCCCGGCTTGGGTCGCCGTCCGTGTGGAGTTTGCACATTCTCCCCGTGTCTGCGTGGGGTTTCCTCCGGGTGCTCCGGTTTCCTCCCACATTCTGGAAGATGTGCTGGTTGGATGCATTGACCCGGACAGGCGCCGGAGGGTAGTGGGGGGGGGGGGGCGGCGATTGGGGGAATTTCTCAAGAACTTCACTGCACTGTTGATGTGAGCCTTACTTGTGACTAAGAAATAAACTTTAGTCTCGCTACAGGGACGACACAGCACTGCTCGGAAAGTGTGGTGAGTGCCCTTATGACGCTGACCTTTAGTTGACCTTGGACTGAAGTGGAATGGGGGGGGGGGGGGGGGGTGGTGGGGGGTGGAGGGTGAGGGTCAGGGTGCCAGAGAGGTGTGACCATCACAGAGCGAGGCACTGGGAATTCTGGGGTCAGTTTCCCTCCTCTGAAAACATTGAGGCAGAAAGAAATGTGACAGGGAGGAGAAATTCACTTGCGCAAGGTGCGCCCGCCGGATATAAAATGTTTAATATACTGTCTGTATATTCTGCTTGAATGTACACTGCAGCACAATTTGCATTTGGTGGAATGGTAGAGGCTGCAGGTCATACGGCAGAGTGTGTGATACCCCAAACTTTCCCCGCCACTCTCAGCAATACAAGTGTACGCTGGTATCAGTGGGTGAGGGGTGGGGGGGGGCGGGTGGTGGGTGCCGGATGGCACAAAGGCTTAATCCCACTGGTTGTCATGGTTTTTGCAGCATCGTAAACACGGTGGGAAGATCGCTACTGAAATCTTAAATACAGTGCGTGCTGTCACAAAATGGTAGGACGCTGTCACCCTACCGTTTTGTGACAGTGTGTGAGAGAGAGAGCGGATTAACAACAGCCAGAGGAGAAAGCTTCTTGTTTCGTTCCCCAGCCCACCGTCTCTCCCCAAGTCGCTGGTGCGCGTGGCGAGGCGAGGGGACTCTTCCAGTCACAAATCAAGCCACAGTCACCTTTTTGGAGACACCAGCAATCTGTAACCTTGAGCAAGCCAGCGTGGCGTATACAGCGGGGCTGGGGGGGGCAGTGTAGCAACAATTGTTTTTTTTTCTGGGGGGGGGGTTAATCTCTGCACTTTGCGTTTACGAGACTTCCCTCTCGGGTTCAATCAGGGTGGGGGGGGACGATGTGGTAACTGATCTGCGCCGACAGCGTCTGGCAGATAAAGGTGCGGCCGGGTCCAAACAGAAGCCTGGCTACTTCTTCGCTTTGTCTTTGGATGAAGACGAGGCAGCAGGCGGGCAGCCAGCAATTTTCTAGCCCACTGAAGTGGCTCCGAATGGCGTCCGGGGCGATGTGCAGTGAGCTCCGATTTCCCCTGCCCCCTAAAGAGGAGAGCTGTCTCGCCTGGAGCACGGTAGCAATTAAACTCGCGGGATGCAGCCGCCACAGGCTTTCTGTGTCACTCACAGAGACTGGGAGCTGAACGCAGGGTTTGGGAGGCCAGGGGGGTGGGGAGGGGGCTTGGGGTGGGGTGAGGGGGGGTGGTGGTGGTTGGGGAGGGTGCTGCGATCTGTGGAGTGGGGGAAGGAGGGTTTAAGCTGACGAGCTGGTTCTGACTTGCGTACAATCAACGCAAATCTGGAGGTTTAGCTTTAATCATAGGAACTAGAAACAGGAGTAGGCCATTTGGCCCTTCGAGCCTGCTCCACCATTCATTTCAATCATCAAATTCAATATCATGATTTCCCCCCTACCCCACCATAATCCCTTGATCTCTTTAGCCTCGAGAGCTACATCTAATTTCGTCTTGAAATCAGGCAACGTTTTGGCCTCAGCTACAATCTGCGGTAGTGAATTCCACACGCAGGTTGGGAGAATTCGCAAGTGGAGCTTTTGTGTGGAGCAAACCAGTTTTAATTTTTGTGGACATGAATCCACACGCTTTTGAGTGGGATCAGCCTGTGCAGAATTAGTACCCAAATCTACAGCTAACTAGCACCAAGTCCTGTTCAGTCACCAGTCTTGAGCTCATGCTCCAAGTCCTTGGACCATCTCCGTAATTTGCAACATCTCTTTACAGCCACACCCCCCCACCCCCCTGCACCAATGTCTGAGTTTCTCAAACTCTAGCTTATAGTGAGTTCTCCATTCACTTTGTCACAGTACTGGCAGCCATGCCTTCTGCTTTGTGGCCTAAGTGTTGAAGTCACGGACTTTACTGTTTTGCAGTATTTTGTCTTGTTCGAATTATCCGCTGGTCTCCAGGACGGTCCTCTCTTGTCCCTCCTTAGCCTTAAGAGAATCATTCACTCCACTCCACTCCACCGCCATGTACCTTCACCATGGAAACTCTGGCCACCCACAGAAAGAAATCTTCCCTCTCCCCATCTTTCCATAAAATTGGAAGAGACATTTGAGATACATGGAATGTCATAGATCACAAACAGCCCACTTACTTTTCATGTGTATTCAGAGCTTCGACCAGATTTCGGTGCAGGTCACTATTCCCCACCTGTTCATGTGTCTGTCCAGATAAGTCTTAAATCATAGAATCATAGAATCCCTACAGTGCAGAAGGAAGCCATTTGGCCCATCGAGTCTGCACCAACTGCAATCCTTCTCAGGCCCTATTCACCTAACCCCCACATATTTACCCTGCTAATTCCCCGAACTGGGGTCAATTTATCATGGCCAATTAACCTAACCCGCAAATCTTTGGACTGTTGGAGGCAACCGGAGCACCCGGAAGAGACGCACACAGACATGCGGAAAATGTGCAAACCCCATAAGACAGTGTCCCACACCGGAAATCGAACCCGGATCCCTGGCCCTGTGAGGCAGCAGTGCTAACCACTGTGCCACCCGATGTCTGCCTCAACCACCTCACTTGGCAGCGCATTCCAGGCCACCACCACCTTCTGTGTAAAAAAAACTTCCCCCGCTCATTTCCACCGAACCTTCTCCCCTTTACTTGGATATCTGGACATTTATCACATTGCTTGCTAGTGGAATCTTGCTATGTTCAGTGTTGGCTACATAACCAGAAGGCCTGCCGTAATTTGCAGACTGAAGAAAACTTTTAGGCAGTAAACAAGATAAAGGTTTTCAACCTGGGAGTGAAGGGGAGCAACAAGCCTGAGTCACTGTTTCTTGTGTTCAATTACTCTTCATTCATTAGGGAAAAGGTTAATTACAGAGGGGACTTCAATCACATTATTCCATCTCTTTGTGTGCAGTTTAAAGTGGATTGTAACTTGACAGCAGTGTCAATATTTGCGCAGCTCCATAAACTTCAAAACGGATGACGAGATAACATTTACATAATCTGCCCGGGGAAATAAGTTTCAAAAATGATGTTGCGTTTCTTCCGCACGTCTTTTTTCTCCTCGCACTACAGCGTTAGGGGTGAGCTGCGAACAACGACAGTCCTGCGTTTGTCTGGCACGAGCAAAAGCAAACATCGTGCAAAAAGAAAAGCTGCCCTGGCCTTACTTAATTCAGAGAGAGACAAGTGGACTGTCTGAGTGATTCCAATACCGAAAGAATGTCAGCTCATCCTCATGTACAGCAGGGCCTCCCGATGCCAGAGGAACATCTGACCAGCAGCTGTTCACAAAGCATGCGCTGTGAAGCGGAGAGACACATCCAACACCAAGCTCTTCAGCTGAATGCTAATATCCTTTATCCCAGGGCAGGTGCTGCACAGCCCAACCCAACGAGAAAAACATTCTCCTTCCACCAATATGTTTTTAAATACAAGTAAAATTAGGAAAGGTAAGCCGAAGGAAAGGTAGAATCGGCATTTGTGCCTTCAACAATGTCTCAAAGTACTTGACAGCCAATGAAGCACAGCCACTGTTGCAATGTAGGGATGTAGCCAATTTATACACAGTAATTCCCATGTAACAATGAGACAAATTGCCATCTATTTTAGTTGTTTATTGAAGGATAAATATTGGCCAGGACACAGAGAGGAATCCCTTGTCCTTTCCCTCAAAGGTGCACTGATTTTTATCATCCACCTTGATCGATATTGGCCAGAATTCTCCCATCCCGCCACCACTGGAATTTTAGCGCGTGTGTTGCGGAGAATGTGAAACGCCATTGACGGTCGGGCGGGAATTTCTGGCTTTTAAACCAGCGCGGCCGGTGAATTCCACCCACCGTCTTTCAGACAGAACAAAACAAAGAACAGTATAGCATAGGAAAAGGCCCTTCGGTCCACCAAGCCTGTGCCGATCACGTTATCGTATCTCGATAAACCGCCTGTTCATGTGCCTATCCTAAATGTGGCTAACGTATCTGCTTCAACCATCTCACTTGGTAGTGCATTCCAGGCCCCCACCACTCTCTGTGTAAAAAACCTCCCCTGTAGACCTCCAATGAACCTTTCCCCCCTTATCTTGAACTTATGGCCCTTTGTAATTGTCATTTCTGTCCTGGGAAAAAGCTTCCAACTGTTCACCTTATCTATGCCCCTCAGAATTTTATAAACTTCCACCGTGTCGCCTCCTCAGCCTCGGTCTTTCCAGGGAGAACAATCCCAGTTTATTCAGTCTCTCCTCATAGCTAATACCCTCCATACCAGGTAACATCCTGGTAAAGCTTTTCTGTACTCCTTTTCTGTAGGTCTGGCATCATCCTCGGAAATCATTTCTTGCATTTTCTCTATCTATTCTGAAATGTGGGGACCAGGACACTGCACACTCCTAAGTGTGCTCTAACCAAGGTTCTGTACAAGTTTAACCATTTATTTTGAATGGGGTCACCTGAAGGAGCATTGAGAATAACAGCAATCTGCAGGTATATCATACAAGGAACATACTAATCGATGCAAAAAAGACATCTCAGCACTGGGATTTATTTCCCCGCATGGAACGTAAAGGAAAATTTGTTGCCCTCAACTGTTGAAAATCTTCAGTCCTGGTTGTAGCTGGGGATATTGTTATGATCCGGTTATGGACCATTAACATTTAAAGCAAAATCCCAAACCTTGTAGCACCCAATCGAACTACACTGCGAGATTTCATTTTCTTAAAAAAACACACCCTTCATTGTATGTTGAACAAATTAAGCAAAGCAAATACAATCAAGTTAACACAATAGATTATACCCACATATGCTTGCTTCTTACCTGCCCCAAGAATTTTCTCATTGTTTACAATATTGTATATATTGTGGCATTTAAAAGAGATTTGCTTCTATAGGGAACAACTATAGATATGTCACAGTTCACTGGGAACTATCTTTAATTCTCCTCAGCTGCAGCTATATTCAGAGGTAACATTTTCATGTACTATTACCTCCTGGCTTCAGATGCCTTGTGTTCTTGTTTTGATTGCCTTCGATATTTCCAAGCTAAATGCTGTCTGCTTTCTTTGCCGCAAGGTTCTATGAGGACCACTGTAGAGTCTTCATTACATTTCAAACTGAGAAACCTTCCAGTTTCTGTTCCCACACAAAATTCAAACTGAGGTTAAAGGGGGTATTTTCCCGTTTCCCCCTCCCCGCACCAAGGGAATCGTAGCAGGCGGGGGGCAGACCATGAAAAGGTCTGTTGGCCTCGGGTGGGATTTTCCGGTTTTGGGGCAAGCGCGGCTGGAAAATCCTGCCCTAAGCCTCATCCACATTCCACACAGTGAATTATAAAGTTTTTTTTACTCTTCAGGTCTATCTAAGTATCATTTACTTTGGCCATCTTCTCTTGGTGAATTACAAACTGCACGTACCAGTTCCAGGTAAACTGCAACCCTCACTGAGCCTGGGTGCCTCTTGCCTCCTTATGTACACTTCAACCAGTTTCAGTCTGCCCAGAGGTTTTGGTTTCCAAATCTCAGGTTCAGTTTCTGTTTGATTACAAACAGGGAGTGGGGGGAGGCAGGGAGTCAGTTTCCTTTCTAAGTTTCCCTTGCGCGTTTCCATTTTCAGTTTCCGTTTTTAGCTCGGCCATGCGTCAAGTTTCTCCACTTGCAATTTGTTAGATTTATCGCTTCTGTTCTGGCCTTTGAAGCACAATAACCTCGCAGCTTGTTCATCTTGCAATTACCCATTTTTCTACAGTTAAAACATTAACAGCTTAAAAATTGAAGCTATGTTCGAAAACTAAAACTGAAAGGTATATTTTAAAACATGCGGACGTGATATTTGTAACAATACGGGTTAGGTGTCGGGGGGTGAGGGTGGAAATGGAATTAGTTTAAAGTTGTTAGCACATACTGGAGTGAAATCAGTGCCATTTTAATATCTGAACTTTGCTTCCATCTGTGAATGGAGTCTCCCAGTTAGCGTTGCTGCCTCACAGCGCCAGGCGTCCGGGTTTGATTCCCGGCTTGGGTCACTGTCTGTGCAGAGTCTGCACATTCTCCCCGTGTCTGCGTGGATTTCCTCTGTGTGCTCCGGTTTACCCCCACAATCCAAAAGACGTGCTAGTTTGGGCGCTAAATTCTCCCTCACTGTGTGCGAACAGGTGCCGGAGTGTGGCGGCTGAAGGATTTTAACAGTAACTTCATTGCAGTGTGAATGTAAGCCTACTTGTGACACTAATAAATAAAATAATAAACAAAACAGGGTGGGAATTTGAGGCATACGTGATGATATATGGTTAGCGGTGGGGTCCATCACAGTTAGGAGAGGAGAAAGTGGTGGTGAGAGGGATGGTCCTAGGTTTCCTCAGGCCAGCAGCACACTGGAAACCTTTATAAACAAATCGGAAAAATTGACTGTCCGAAGTCCGCACCGTCTTAGTTTCCCTGAATCCATATAGATTGAAGAAATGGGCAACTCCCATTTAAATCCTCTCCGAGAGTCTAAAGGATTATCAGACTGTAATAAGTCCTCGAAGGCAGAAGTCCCTTCACCAAAATCTCTTTACTCACAAGCCTGACAACAGCATACAGAGTGCTTTCAGTCAGCAGTCTGCACTAGGAGTCCCAGAGGAACTGACAGGTTAAGAACAAGAGAACAAAGAGAATTACTGCACAGGGAACAGGCTCTTCAGCCTCCAAGCCTGCACTGACCATGCTGCCCAACTCAACTAAAACCCCCTATCCCTCCGGGGACCATATTCCTCTATTCCCGCCCTATTCACGTACTTGTCAAGATGCCCCTTAAAAGTGACTACTGTATCTGCTTCCACCACCTCCCCCGGCAACGAGTTCCAGGCACCCACTACTCTCTGTGTAAAATATCTGCCTCATACATCTCCTTTAAACCTTGCCCCTCGCACCTGAAATCTATGCCCTCTAGTAATTGACTCTTCCACCCTGGGAAAAAGCAAGAGGCTCCTTGAATGGCCCATCAATTTGGCCCCTAATCAGGGTGTTCATATTCTAACCCCAATGATTAGTTGTTTCACAGACAGCGGCACTTATGGAGAGGAGGAATATTCCCCTTCTGCCCGGCACGGGGATCGTAGTGGGCAAGGAATGGACTGTGGAAAGGTCCGTTGACCTTTCGGGTGGGATCTTCTGGTTTTTGGGGCGAATCCCGCCCATGGTGTCCAAAACCCTCTTCTAAAAGCGGGCATGGGTCAAAGGGAAGAATGTTACCTCAATTCTGAGTCCCCCTTACAAGCTCTTTTCTCATCAGGCTCTGCTGGGTCCAGGAGAGAGGAGGGCCTTTCAACATCACACTCAGTAATTTAAAGATCGGGGGGGATCGTTTCAGTATCGAGTGGCTGGCTTCAGCAACGGAGGAGGTTTGGGGGATGGAGGTGGGGTAAGGTGGTTAAACTACAGAGAAAATCAGGCAGTGCAGCTGGCGAGCGTCCAATACAGTTCTCATTAACGACCTCAGCTAACTGAATCCGCTGATCTGAAATATGGAGAAATAAATTGCGGACGCATCCTCAGAACTTTACACCAGCTTTCACCCCATAACGGCACGGCGGAGGTAGCGAGGCGTTGGGTTTTTCCTTTCTTGCTTCAGCTGGTTTTTTCATACTAACAATTGCCCTAAAATAGCTGAGACCATCAGTCAGCCGCAGTATCAAGAGACTGCCCGCGTCACCAGCTTGTTAATGATGGCTTAATGTGATGGAAAAAACATTTTGCCCTTTCGACTTCAAAGTCAGTCAAGTACGTGGACTCAAATGGCAAAACAAACAAGGCATCAGGGTAGATTTCTCCGCTTTTAAGGGGCTGGGTCCTAGTTTTCTCGTATTTTATTTTCCCTAAGCCTGTTTGAAGAGGTCTTTTTTTTTTACTGGAAACGTGTGCCATCGTTTTCCTCCCGTTTTTCCAGGTTTTGTAATGCACAGCACAGAGCGTCTGCCCACTGATCTTTCGTACTCAGCCCTAGTTCAGCAGGAAGCACGGGGGCAGTGGGTTCAACTCCCACTCCAGGAGAACAGAGTCATTGGCCGAAGTGCGTTACTGAGGGAGTGCTGCACTATCAGTGAAGTTCCCTCTTGGTTGAAGCATCGGACACAGCGCTTTTATCAAGACCCAGTGTTCAACTTTTACAGATGCGCCATAGAAAGCATTCTTTCTGGTTGTATCACAGCTTGGTATGGGCTCCTGCTCTGCCCAAGACTGCAAGGAACTTACAAAAGGTCGTGAATGTTGCCCAATCCATCACACAAACCAGCCTCCCATCCATTGACTCTGTGTACACTTCCCACTGACTCGGCAAAGCAGCCAGCATAATTAAGGACCCCACGCACTGCGGACATTCTTTCTTCCACCTTCTTCCTTCGAGAAAAAGATATAAAAGTCTGAGGTCACGTTCCAACCAACTCAAGAACAGCTTCTTCCCTGTCACCGTCAGACTTTTGAGTGGACCTACCTTGCATTAAGCTGATCTTTCTCTACACCCTAGCTATGACTGTAACACTACATTCTGCACTCCCTCGTTTCCTTCTCTATGAATAGTATGCTTTGTCTGTATAACACGCAAACAATACTTTACACTGTATGTTAATACATGTGACAATAATAAACCAAATTAAAATCAAATCAAAGGGCTTGCAGTCTAACCAGTTTTTCTTCATGTGCCAATCCTGCTTTTCAGCCTTCGCTCCAATTTAAAATGCCTCCAATTTAAAATTCTCATCCTTAATGATTGTTTCCCATTCAATCTGTTGCCTCCTCCCTCCTACCACTCCTTTCAAATCATCCAATCCTCCTGATTCTGCTATCCTGTACATCCTCATAGAATCCCTACAGTGAAGGGCCATCGAGCCTGCACTGACAACAATCCCACCTAGACCCTATTCCTTTGCTAGTTTTCAGGACACTAAGGATCAATTTTGCACGGCCAATCCATGTAGCCTGCGCATCCTTGGAGAAAACAGCAAAATAGTGCTGGAATCTGAATCAATGCACCTAACCAGCAGTTACTGTGGGAGGAAACTCATTCAGACAGGGGGAGAATGTGCAAACTCCACTCAGGTAGTCACCCGAGGCTGGAATTGAACCCGGGTCCCTGACGCTGTGAGGCAGCAATGCTAACCACTGTGCAACCATGCTGCCCTTCCATCATCTCCATCTGAGGCTCTCCTCAATTCAGATGTCTGGGCCCCAGATTCTGGAATGGAAACATAGAAAATAAGAGCAAGAGTAGGCCATTCAGCCCTTTGAGCCTGCTCTGCTATTCATTATGATCATGGCTGATGGATCCAACTCAGTAGTCTGCTGCTGCCTTTCTCCCATATCCTTTGACCCCTTTCGCCTCAAGTATTATGTCTAATTGCTTCTTGAAAGCGTACAATGTATTGGCCTCAACTAGTTCCTGTGGTAGGGAATTCCACAGGCTGACCTCTCTCTGGGTGGAGAAATTTCTCCTCATCTCTATCTGAAACAGTCCATCCTGTATCCTCAGAATGTTCTCATTACCCCTCTCCATCTCCCTAATTCTCTCTGTTAAGACCCACCTTAAAAAGCAAGCTTTTTTAAAAATTAATTTGTGGGACATGGGATTGCTGGCAGGGTCAATATTTATTGCCCATCCCTGGTTGTGCTCAAACTGAGTGGCTTGCTCAGCCATTCCAGATGGCAGTTGAGAGTCAACCACATTGCTGTGACTCTGGAGTCAACATGTAGGCCAGGCCAGGTAATTTCCTTGCCTAAAGGACATTAGTGAACCAGATGTGTTTTTCCAACAATCAACAATGGTTTCACGGTCATCAGTAGATTCTTAATTCCTGATAATTTTTGTTGAATTCAAATTCCACCAGCTGCCTTGGTGGGATTCGAACCCGGGTCCCCAGAATATTAGTTGAGTTCCTGGAATAATAGCCTAGCGATAATACCACTAGGCCAGCCTTCCTCCTTTTATCGCCCTCCTTTGGCATCCCTGATCATTCTGGATGTCTCTGTGAAGAGCATAGGGATTTTTTTCTCTATGTGTTCAATGTGCTGTATCAATACATTAGCTGGCATCCAAAAATCCCATTCCTGGAATTCTGACAGGTCAGGAAAAGAGTTAAGCTGGGTGGATTTGGGGTCAGTCTGCTGATAGCCCCTTGCTGAAAGACCTTCCAGGACCCTAAGATACTCCAGTGTTTTCCTCAGAGCAGTACTGACTCCTAACCAATAAGAAAATCAACATCCATTAATGTACAATTTCAAGCATTTGATAGTGAATACCCTCCTCTTACATCTGTGATCAGCCAGGCCAGTTATATCGGCAGCCAGGAATTTGCTTTCCCAAGCTGTTTAAATCAGCTTGTTTCTTGATGTTCTTCAGTTGATGGGTCGATGGTTGTGCCAAGCGGAACTCCCTGGCTTGCTGCGTGTGCCAGCTATCTGACAGCTTGTTTTCCCCCATTCGGGAATGGCAGTAGTGGTAATGGTACTGACTAGTGATCCAGAGGCACAGACTAACGCTCTGGAGACGTGAGTTCAAATCCCCCCACAGCAGCTAAGGGAATTTAAGTTCAATGAATAGAGGTGGATTTTAAAAAAGCTCATCTCAGTAATGACGACCATGAAACAATCAAAGAATCCCGACAGTGCAGAAGGAGGCCATTTGGCCCATTGAGTCTGCACCGGCAACTATTCCTCCCAGGTGTTAGCTATCCTCGTAACCCCATGTATTTACTCTGCTAATCCTCCTGACACTCGGGGGCAATTTAGCATAGCCAATCCATCTAACCTGCAATCTAGACTCCTATTTATTGACTGCAGCTCAGCCTTCAACACTATTCCCACAAAACTCATCTCCAAACTCTGTGGCCTGGGCCTCGGCACCTCCCTCTGCGTCTGAATCCTGAACTTCCTAACCCACAGACCACAATCAGTAAGGATAGGCAACAACACCTCCTCCACGATCATCCTCAACACCGGTGCCCCACAAGGCTGCGTTCTCAGCCCCCTACTATACTCCTTATATACCTATGACTGTGTGACCAAATTCCCCTCCAATTCGATTTTCAAGTCTGCTGATGACGGAACTCAAACAATGACGAGGCAGAGTACAGGAATGAGATAGAGAACTTGGTGAACTTGTGCAGCGACAATAATCCCATCCTCAATGTCAACAAAACGAAGGAGATTGTCATCGATTTCAGGAAGAGTAAAGGAGAACATGTCCCTGTCTACATCAATGGGGATGAAGTAGAAAGGGGCGAGAGCTTCAAGTTTTTAAGTGTCCAGATCACCAACAACCTGTCCTGGTCCCTCCCATGCCGACACTATAGTTAAGAAAGCCCAACAATGCCTCTATTTTCTCAGAAGACTAAGGGAATTTGGCATGTCAGCTACAACACTCACCAACTTTTACAGATGCACCATAGAAAGCATTCTTTCTGGTTGTATCACAGCTTGGTACGGCTCCTACTCAGCCCAAAAACGCAAGGAAATACAAAAGATCATGAATGTAGCCCAATCCATCGCACAAACAGCCTCCCATCTGTTGAATCTGTCTACATTTCCTGCTGCCTCGGAAAAGCAGCCAGCATAATTAAGGACCCCCACGCACCCTGGACATTCTCTCTTCTGCCCTCTTTCATCGGGAAAAAGATACAAAAGTCTGAGGTCACGTGTCAACCAACTGAAGAACAGCTTCTTCCCTGCTGCTATCAGACTTTTGAATGGACCTACCTCGCACTAAGTTGATCTTTCTCTACACCCTAGCTATGATTGTAACTCTACATTCTGTACGCTCTCCTTTCCTTCTCTATGAATGGTATGCCTTACCTGTATAGCACACAAGAAACAATATTTTTCACTGTATACTAATACATGTGGCAATAATAAATCAAATCAAATCGAACCACAGTAATTCGTTGAAATTAGCCAAAACATTGTGTGATTTCAAGAAGAAATTAGATCTAGCTCTTGGGGCTAAAGGGATCCAGGGATATGGGGGATCAGCATGACGAATTTGATGATCAGCCATGATTAAAATGAATGCAAGAGCAGGCTTGAATGGTTGAATAGCCTACTCCTGCTTCTATTTGCTATGTTTCTACCTCCCTCCCCTCCTGCAGTCCCGCCCTTCCACCAATCTCCTGACTGCTTGATTTAAAGTAGTGGCTTCCCACGGTGGCTGGGGTGAGTGGTGGGGCGGCGGGGGGGCGGGGGGGGGGGTGTGCCTTGCATTCCACCAGAGTGCTGCCTCTGACAACTGGCCTTTTGTGCAGGCACCGCGGTGTCAGCGGAACATGTGACTCACGTGCCAAGGAAGGGGTATCGGGAAAGCTTCTATAAAAGGTGCCAAAGCCCTTGCGAGAGGAAGGACCTTGAGTCTCAAGTCATCGTTCATGGAGAGGGTGGCAGGTGGTGATATCCATAGAGCGAGGGGCTTCGGCAGGCAACGCGCAGCAAACAAGAGACTGGAGGAGGGAGGGGAAGCAAGCGTGAGGCTGGGTGAAGACATTTAACAGTGCGTGTGCGAGGGAGAAAATATTTCAGAACTCATTGAAACCTTTGAAGTCAAATACTGAGAGATTGGAGTTGAAAGGGCAAAGTTAGCAGAGTTACAGCGTGAATCAAACAGAAATAATTTGGAGAAATAGCTTCAAGTGTCTGAAAGAGAGAAACACGAGCAGAGATTAAAATTACTTTCTGTTATTTAATCAAATGGTTACAAGAACATTTTGTTGAAACAACTTACAGGAAGAATTCATGGTAGAATTCGTAATTAGGAATATCAAACAGATCTAGCAACTCAAGTCTGAGCATCCATGAGGTGCTGTGGGCCACCAGCAGTAGCAGAATTTTGATTTTGATTTATTATTGTCACATACATTAACATACAGTCAAAAGTATTGTTTCTTGCGCTCTATACAGACAAAATTATATAAACAGAATTGTACTCAACCACAATCTGTAACCTCGTGGCCCAATGTACCATTCACATTCCTATTGCCATCAAGCCAGATTCAGTGAGCAATGCAAGAGAGAAACGGTTTCCTCCCACAGTCCAAAGATGTGCATGTTAGGTGGATTGGCCATAGTAAATTGCCTATTAGAGTCCCAAGGTTTGTTGGTAGGCGGATTAGCGGAGTAAATACATATGGTGGCAAAGTGGTTAGCAATACAGACTCACAGCATCAGGGACCTGGGTTCAATTCTGACCTTGGGTCACTCTCTGTGTGGAGTTTGCACATTCTCCCCATGTCTGCGTGGGTTTTCTCCGGGTGCTCCAGTTTCCTCCCATAGTCCAAGAAAGTGTGGGTTAGGTTGATTGGCCATGCTAAATTGTCCCTTAGCGTCGGGGGATTACCAGGGGAAATAGGGCCTGGGTGGGATTGCGGTCGGCGCAGGCACGAATGACCTTCTTCTGCATTGTAGGGATTCTATGATTCTCTGGTTGCAGGGATAGGGTGTGGGTAAGGTGTTCTGTCGGAGAATCGGTGCACAGCCAATGGGCCAAATGGCCTTCTTCTGCACTGCAGGGATTCTATGATTCAGTATGTCTGCCATTCAGTCGTGGGCTGCCAGCCCATGTCAAACTCTCTAAAAATGTTGATTTATTGAAAGAACGGCTCTTTGCACTAAAGCCTCTGAAGGAGATTGCGTTCCCTCAGCTTGAGGACATAATTTACCTTGGGCAGCACTTGCGATCCACTTACCAATCACAGTTAAATGTCAGAGAGCCAGAGATTCAGATATTCCTATTCCTTTTTAATCGGAAATTCACAGTGGCAAACGCAAAGGGGTTTGCTGTTAATGACATCCAGGTCCTCGAGTTGACGATCTCAGGGGATAGATTGCAATGGGAAGATGACAAAGTGCGGGGCTATCCAAAATCCTCATTTAAATCAGAGTGGGCTGCAGCTGGAGAGTTTAGAAAACCGAGCGAATCACAAACTCTCATTTTAACACTGGCTGCTTTGATTCTTTTGTGACTGAGAGAAGGTTGGAAAAACCAAGTTGAGAAGCCGGGCTCGTGTGTGCTCCAGCGGCTTGTGATGGACTCTGACGGGGGCGAGCACCGTCGGCTGAACGGCACCTCCAAGTTCAGAGCTTTCCGTTCTCACCGTGAGCACTGCAAAGAGAAAAATGGAGATCCTCGGGGTTGGCTGATGGGCCAGTGGCAGAGTTGTCCAAGGTACCACCTGTTGGATGAGGCCCTATCCAGCCTCCTGCGTAAAAACGTAAAGTGTCCAACAACAGTGTTTGGAGAAGAGGAGATGCTTTGGTCATTATTTATTCCTCAGCCAACACCACTAAAGCTTGGTCATTAGCTGCAATGCTTGTCTGATCTCTGCCGTGTCCAAACTGGCTGCTGTGGTCCCCAAATCACAACGGCAGCAGCAATTCAAAGATACTTCATTGGTTGTTAAATGCTCTTGGACATTCCAAGGTGCTATATAAATGAAAGACCTTCCATCCCTCTACAAAAGCTAGAGAGTGACGATGTATGGTGATTCTCCCTTTAAGGGAAACACAGCAGAGTAAGGGTCACCTGGACTTGGGTGACCAATCAAGTGGGGGATTACCAAAGTGGGGGAGGAGTTTCTCCCAGGCAGAGGCATTCTGGAATTAGCTGCAAACAGGTTGTTGCTCTGCATGACTTGTTAATAAATCCCTTGTTATTTGCAAAGAAGTCTTTGAATGTGCAGTATTGCACTATGCACGTCACAAGACAATTAGCTGCCAGTGAATTTATTCAACAGATCTTGCACTGTCATGCTTGGAAACTGGCCCTAGACATGAGTCATTCATTCCTTTGGATATAAATTGTTCTTCTCTTTATTAACTCTGTTATGAAACACACCACAAACCACTGAACCTAACACCAGGGAACCCACCACACCAGAAACTAGCGATGCGATAAAGTGCAAAGGGGGTGGTCCATACCACAGCTTACAAAGATATTTACTGATTTATTCTCTTACCATTATCAGAGTTATTAATATTCCACATTCACAATTCATTTAAATGAGCACCAGTCATCAAAGTCACACACCTACCCAGTCTGAGAGCAATGGATTGTAACCAGGCAAGGGTGTTAAGGAAATGGAGTGGAGGTGGGTGCAGGGAATTAAGATACAGATCAGGCATGACCTAACTGAATGGTGGAAGAAGCAAGTCATAGATTCACAGGATCCCTACAGTGGAGGAGACCATTCAGCCCATCGTCTCTGCACTGACAACAATCCCACCCAGGCCCTATCTCCATAACCCCATGGATTTACCCTATTAATCCCCCTGACACTAAGGGCCAATTTAGCCTGGCCAATCTAACTAACCTGCACATCTTTGGTCTTTGAGAGGAAACCTGAGCACCCGGAGGAAACCCACGCAAACACGGAGAGAATGTGCAGACTCCACACAGGCAGTGACCCAAACCAGGAATCGAACCTGGGTCCCTGGTGCTGTGAGGCAGCAGTGCTATCCACTGTGCCACTAGGCCGGCCCGAGGGAGTTGAAGGAAGATATGAAGGGGAGTAGCCCCAAGTCAATTACAACTCTCTTGAAAAGAGTTAGTTACAGCAGCTGTGTGAATTTTGTCACTTTCTATAGCAGTGAGTCATGTCTCTCCACTGCACCTGCCAGGATCAACATCACCTTGGAATGGACTGATGATGGCTAAAGCGACTGACCGAGAAGTAATAGCGGGCATAACTGCATAGACTGCAAACCCCGAAAGCTAGTGGGTTTATTATCAAATAAATTTGTTGGACTTTAACCTGGTGTTGTGAGACTTCTTACAATATCATTAGACTCAGGAGACATCCTTGTGACTGGGCAGAAGTTACATACATATGGTGATTTTGCAGTTCGAAATAACAGTGAGCCATTCCTAACCGGTGGTCCGCAGGGGACGATGTTCACCACAAACCTGGCAGATGTTGGTGACGTTGAAATATGACTGGCCGAGAATTGCCAAACCAACTCAAAACCCGTATTTTCGAAATAAAAACAAAGTGTAAAAGAAATGTTTGTTGTACCATGTCTGTTCCGGGGACAGCTGATGAAGTACATTCGACCACCGCAAGGATGTTTATCATGCCTATCAGGCTGCAGGAGCCAGGACCTCCAACCCTCACGCTCGGTCAAACAAGTAAGTCAATGGTCATAAAAGCAGTCCCTGGCGTGAAGAAGTGGATGGACGTGGGTGTCCCATCTTGTTCATGGAGATCAGTACATCGGCTGAAGAGGACAAGGGGGAAGCTTGCAGGATCCGAGGGACTTTACTTCTGAGACCAACGTCTACCAAGCCCCGGAGGGTCGGGCAAGGTCAGATGCCGAGCAGTATTATTCCCGGGTTATGTGAGTAGGGTACCGTGCATGGCTGTAAATATTGTCGGATTTGATGTGCTATCTCTTGCACTGTTGTATTTTTGTTGTTGAAACATCATGGGTCATGTGATGGTTTCATGGGTAAAGGAGTCCGGATACTCAAGCCAAAACTAATCGTATCTGGCTCTGATTTCAGTGGCGTGACATTCTGTCCAGCTGCAAACTGTAGTAGAGGCCGTATCAAATCTCAAGGTCAATGCCCTCTTTCTGCCATAGGCCCCCTGGCTGTGGACTAGCCAGTGGATGTCATTCAAATTCCATTCTGTAATGCGTGGCATTTCGTTGACAAATGGCGTAAAGACTCGGACAATGCACTCGAGGGAGTGTTTCAAAAAGGTGTGCATGTAGGCTAAGGGTGGCACAATGGTTAGCACTGCTGCTGTAGACCCGGGTTTGATTCCCGGCTTGGGTCGCTGTCTGTGCGGAGTCTGTACGTTCTCCCCGTGCCTGTGTGTGTTTCCTCTGTGGGTGCTGGTTTCTTCCCATAGTTTGAAAGAGTTAGGTGCACTGGCCATGCTAAATTCTCCCTCAGTGTACCCAAACAGGCCCTGGAGTGCGGCAACAAGCGGATTTTTACAATAACTTCATTGCAATGTTAATGTAAGCCTACTTGTAACTAATAAACAAACTTTACTTTTCAATTCTATCCCATTGTCCTGCCCAATTTCAATCGACAGCCTCCTGTTTAACGTGCTTACAGTTAGATTTACTCCATGTTCCCAGGGACAGGTTTTAACACAGGTACTTGAGTTGAAATTAGGTGAGAAGGCGACAAAGTTTGCCTTTTCTTTTACATTGACTGGCTACTTTTTTACTCACCATCTACACTGTCTTAAAACCCCACAAAGGGAAATCATTCTTCACAATCCCATCCCCCTTACAGAAGGAAAACAGGAAGCCATTGTTCAATATAATGTAAAATGAGAATGTTACCTGAAATGACACTGAAATCTATTTTCAAAGGTATTCATATTGTTTGAATTGAATTACACAGCTATATCCATACCTCTGCAGCCAACAAGGAAGATGGTAACCTCACGGTGTTATTGCTAGACTATTAATCCAGAAACTCAGCTAATGTTCTGAGGGCCTGGGTTCAAATCCCGCCAGAGAATATGGTGGAATTTGAATTCAATAAAAAAAATCTAGAATTAAGAATTTACAGATGACCATGAATCCATTGTCAATTGTCAGAAAAACCCATCTGGTTCACTAATGTCCCTTTAGGGAAAGAAATCTGCAGTCCTTACCTGGTCTGGCCTACAGGGCAACTAGGGATGGACAATAAATGCTGGCCAGCCAGAGAGGCCCATGTCCCTGAATAAAAAAAACTGATGGGTGTCCATCAGTGGGGTGGAAAGATAATCAGTTCTCGTGGCAGTGGTGATATCTCCATGACAGCCATTGTAAGAAGTAGTGTACAGGACCATGGTTTCACATGCTAACTATAGATTTGTAGTGAAGCTCCAGTTGCTAGTGGACAAGGCTTTCTGTTGTGTATGTGTACATGCGTGTGTGTGTGTGTGTGAGATGCCTCACAATCATCACAAATGAATGTCAAAACATAGCCTCCAACTCCAGGAAGCTTTCACATCTTATTTTTTGAACTCTATCATTGAGTTACTGCTAAAAGTGAACACAACCAGGTGAAAAGAAAGAAAGAATTGCACATATACAGCACCTTACACAGCCTCCAAACATCCCAAAGTGCTGCAGCCAACAAAGTACTGAAAGTGTTGCGACAATCATTTTGCACACAGCAAGATCCCTGAAACATTTTAATAATGACCAGAGAACCTATTTCAGTGATGGTGGTTGAAGGGTAAATATTTGTCAGCACAACCAAGAGGACTTCTCCATTCTTCTTTGAATTAATACCATGGGACCTCTTATGTATACTCAAGCTGTCTATCTCAAGGTGATACCTCGGGCAGTGCAGCATTCCCTCAGTGCTACACTGGGGTGCCAGCTTAGACTTTGTTCTCAAGTCACTAGAGTGGTCGCCATGAGTTCTGGCTCAGAGACAATGGTGTTCAAGATTGGGTCAACCCCCCACCCCTCCCCGCTCCAACCACCACCACAAACCAGTCAAACAACTCTGCTGTGAGCTGTTATCAGGGCCTTATAAAAAAACTAATTTGAAGCCTGGGAGATTTCCAAAAGTTCCTCACCTCAGTCTGGGAGACGGGCCTTTGTTTAATTCCCCTGGTTATGGAAGCCCAGGATCTGGCTGTTAACATGCAGGCAAAGAGTGGATACAAATCCCCTGCTCCAAGCCGCCTGCTGTACATCTCAATGCCTTTCATGTCGGTTCTGATCAGGGAGTGCCACAGGTGGCAATAGTCGAGGCGGAACCCCTCTGTTAAGTTCTGGACAAAACCAAGGATAAAACGGTGATCAGGAGAAAGAGGCCAGCATTAGAACTCAGTATCACATTAACCACAGAACTATCCACCTTATCAATAGATAACTCTGCTTAATCACACAATAGGTTTTAGAATATTTACATCGAATTTACAGCAAAGAAACAGACCATGCAACCTAACTGGTCTATACTGATGCTTGCACTCCACATCAGTTTCTTCCCAAGTCTTCTTTGTCTATCTCCATCTGTATATCCATCTATTCCTTTCTCCTCTGGTGCTCATCTAACTCCCTCATAAAGACATCCTTTTGAATGTCATCCTCCTCAACCAGAAGGGAGGCAATGGCCTAGTGGTATTATTGCTAGACTCTTACCCCAGAAACTCAGCTAATGTTCCAGGGACCCGGGTTCAAATCCCGCCAAGGCAAATGGTGAAATTTGAATTCAGTAAAAAATATCTGGAATTAAAAATCAACCGATGACCATGAAACTATTGTCGGGAAAACCCATCTGGTTCATTAATGTCCCTTTAGGGAAGGAAATCTGCTATCCTCACCCAGTCTGGCCTATACGTGACTCCAGATGTACGGTTGAGTCTCAACTGCCCTCTGAAATGGCCTAGCAAGCCACTCAGTTCAAGGGTGATTGGAAATGAGTCCATCAGCAATGTCCATGTCCCACGAATGAATTAAAAAATACTCCATGTGGCAGCAAGTTCTGCATTTTAACCATTCTCGGGGTTAAAAACATTTCTGCTGAATTACTTATTGGTGACTCTCTTATATTGATGGCAAGAAACAACTAATGTGGACGCTGGAAATCGGAAATTGAGTTCTGATGAAGAGTCACGTTAGACTCGAAATGTTAACTCTGTTCCTCTCTCTACAGGTGCCGATGGACCTACTGATTTTCTCTATTTTTACGATATTGATGGCGCGGTGTTTTGGATTCTTCTCTATCAGTTCATGCTTAATGTCAAACATATGGACAAATCTGCCTCAGCAGCATTAATCGTACAAAGATATGCACTTTTCCAGCCTGGTGAACATCCCATCACATACAATCGGGATGCAAAAATCAGGTGCACTGCATTAAAAAAAACAACTGCTGTCAACAGGGCTGATGTCAACATGATTTATTTAGTTGTTATTTTTGCAACTAATCCCAAGTTAAAGGTCTAAACATTTGTATTAGTGGATAGTGATGGATGCACTGACCAATAGAGAGCTCAGCAATCATCAGTCAGAAGACACATCCTGAACTGGAATGGGGGTAATGACTTGATTTGATTTATTACTGTCACATGTATTAACATACAGTGAAAAGTATTGTTTCTTGTGCACTATACAGATAAAACATGCCATTCATAAAAAAGGAAACCAGAGAGTGTAGAATGTAGTGTTACAGTCATAGCTAGGGTGTAGGGAAAGATCAACTTAATGCGAGGTAGGTCCATTCAAAAGTCTGACAGCAGCAGGGAAGAAGCTGTTCTTGAGTCGGTTGGTACGTGACCCCAGATTTTTACATCCTTTTCCAGAAGGAAGAAGGTGGAAGAGAGAATGCACAAGGTGTGTGGGGTCCTTAATTATGTTGGCTGCTTTGCCGAGGCAGCGGGAACTGGAGACAGAGTCAATGGATGGGAGCTGGTTTGCGCATGGACTGGGCTACATTCATGACCCTTTATAGTTCTTTGCAGTCTTGGGCAGAGCAGCAGCCATAACAAGCTGTGGTATACCCAGAAGGAATGCTTTCTGTGGTGCATCTGTAAAAGCTGGTGAGAGTTGTAGTGGGCGTGTCAAATTTCCAAACTGCCAAATTTCCAAATTGCCAAAAATAATCAGAGCATGGTCAATCTGTGTAAGGTGGAGGAAACAGCAAGTATTGATTCATCTAAATGCAAATGAAATAAATGTTTGTTTAACAAAATAGCATTTTGGAATACAGTTTGAGTAATTTGAGATGGCGTACAAATGTTCTGAATTTAAGGTTCCCCAAGTTCCACCACCAGACATTTTCCTCACCTCACGGATTGGAATTTGCCATTATCGGAATTTGTCATTGGAAAGCCCACTCCAGGATCAATTCCGCATCAGGAAATTAGGATGAGGAGGAGGGAGTTGCAAGACATCAGTCGCAATCTATAAGTCCCTATCTAGGGATGGCAGGTGAACAGGGAGGTCCGATAGAAAGATCTATAGCTTTATCCAGCCAGCAGCCCAGCTGGGAAAGGTAGGCACTGCCAATATAGGATGGAGAAAATGAGGGAGCCTGTAGAATTGCAAAAATGTTTTAAAAATTAAGTATGGCCACACCTGCCAATTCATCAATGTAGAGAGCGAAAACAGGAAGACTGAAGGGAAGAGAATGTAAGGGAACCTTACTGCTCCCCCCTGCCATTGTTGGGGGGGAATTACTCCGGGCAATGGTAGGGCTTATCCTGGGAGTGTTTGCGAGACGTGACGAGTCAGGAACATTTGACAAGTGTGACAATATTGACAATTGGAAGTGCCTCTTTATAAGCTACTACCTGCAATGACTTCATTCACTGGGGAATCCTTCATTCAGGGGGGATCTAATAGAATCAAGGTAATGAAGGGGATGGATAGGGTACAGGTAGAGAGATTCTTTCCGCTTAGAAAGGAATCCAGAACTAGAGGGCACAGCCTCAAAATAAGGAGGGGGCAGTTTGGAACAGAGTTGAGGAGGAACTTCTTCACTCAAAGGGTGGTGAATCTCTGGAATTCTCTGCCCTTTGAAGTGGTGGAGGCTACCTCGTTGAATATGTTTAAGTCACGGGTAGATAGATTTCTGATAGACAAGGGAATTAAGGGTTATGGGGAGAAAGCGGGTAAGTGGAACTGATCCGCTTCAGATCAGCCATGATCTTATTGAATGGCGGGGCAGGCTCGAAGGGCTAGATGGCCTACTTCTGCTCCTATTTCTTATGTTCTTATGTTCTTATTCACGATTTTGTAATGAAAAAGTGTAGGATTAAAAGCGATGCAAATTGTCAAGGAGGGGGCTCTATCCCCCAACTGGGAAGATCCTGGTGGCGTCACTAATGGACCCAAAGTGCAGATTAAGCGGATTGTCCCAGCATAAGATTTCCTAACTTTGCTTCTGGTGCTGCAGAATTGGAAGAGTTCGCCCCAAGGCTGAGTCTGATACAGACTAATTGATCGAGGTTGACTGCTGTAATTAGGCAGTAATTCTGTTCTCATTGCATCATGTGACTACTGATATGGTTTGTGTTAGAAACTCTGAAGTGTTTTATGGAACCCGCCTGAATCACAAATTTTGCATTTTGAATTTGGCTCGGATAAGCATGAGATGCTTCACTTCAGGTATGATTCAAATGACCCACTAGGGAGCTTTTATCAAACAAAATTTATTTAAGGATGCAGTTAACATGTATAGTAAGAAAATTAGTAAGAACTTTTATCACTTACAAACAAGAAACAAATGATCATGACATTGTGTAGCCAGTAATGAATTTTGTCCCAAGCAAAACAAACCGCTACAGACAAAAGACCTTTTCACAGGTTTAACAGAGAACAGAATAATGCTCTTGTGATACTGTGATCAAGGCCATTAGTTGAATTCTGCTCTTGAGACTCAGAACAGCTTGAAGACAAGGCAGCTTCCCAAAACACCAGAGACACTCAGGTCCAGCCCACAACAACAGCAGATATTCACCCTTCAGGAAAACAAGTTGTGGTTTTCAGCTAACCAACAGAATTTTCAAAACAACAGGGAGAGAGGGAAAACACTTCAATTTAACTTGCTGTCCCTTCTAAAACTAAAAAACTCAAACCTGCAGTCCAAAACTGAAACTGAAAATGAAATCCCTGTCACTTGACCTGCCCAGTTTTTTCTCCTCCCAACAATGACATCACCTAGGGCTGTGAGCATGAATTAAAAAGAACTCTTAAAGGTACACCAACATCACACTATCTAAAGGAAAACCACACGGATCGCGGTCATTTTATGTCCAGCAATTCCTGTTAGTCCTCACAATAAAAATTGCTGATGGCTTATTATACAAAACAATAATCACCGGCCCTCCCACGGGCTCTGTTGATAAATGTTCCATTTAGTAAGGTATTGAATTACTCAGACCAATAACATTTCAAAACCATTTTGAGTTAGCGAGTCTCAACCAGGGTGGGCAGAAGATCCGTACAGTTGGCTTCAGTGAGTTCCAAAGTAGGAAGGGTTCATGAGGCAGGATTCCACTCCTGATGACAATCCATTTAGTCTAATGTGTAAAAATGTGGACGTCAAAGGTGCTTTAGGCCTGACTCAGTGAGCAGCAACATCATCTCCGAGTCAGATGTTTCTACTTCTTTGTTCATAGGATGTTGGTGTCATTAGTTAGGCCAGCATTGTTTTGTTCATCCTCAGGTGGTGGTGAGTCACCTTCATGAACCACTGTAGTGCTGTTAGGGAGGGAGTTCCAGAATTTTAACCCTGCATTAGTGAAGGAATGGCGATATATTTCCAAGTCAGGATAGCATGTAACTTGGAAGGGAATTTGCAGATGGTGGTGTTCCCATGTATGTGCTGCCCTTGTTTTTCTAGATGGTAGCCATGATGCAGAGACGCCGGCATTGGACTTGGGTGGGCACATTACGAAGTCTCACAACACCAGGTTAAAATCCAACAGGTTTATTTGCCAGCACAAGCTTTTGGAGCGCTGCCCCTTCACCTGACTCACCTGATGAAAGGGTGGCGCTCCGAAAGCTTGTGCTACCAAATAAACCTGTTGGACTTTAACCTGGTGTTGTGAGATTTCTTTCTACATGGTAAAGATCAAGGGTTTGGAAGATGCTTCCTGAGGAGTCTTGGTGAATTGCTACAGCGCATCTGCTGCAACTGTGTGTTGGTGATGGAGGGCATGAATGTCAAAGGTGGTATATGGGGTGCTAATGAACTGGGCAGCTTTATCTTGGATGGTGTAGGACTCAATCCAAGCAAGCGGACAGTACTTCATCACACTCCTAATTTGTGCCTTGCAGACAGTAGACAGGTTTTAGGAAGTCAGGAGGTGAGTTACTTGCCACTGGATCCTTAGCCTGTGGCCAGCTCTTATTGCCACAGTGTTATATGGCTAGTCCAGTTCAATTTCTGATCAGTGTTAATCCCCAGGATGTGGTCAGTGGGGGATTCAGAGTTGAAAGTCAAAGGGAGATAGTTGGATTCTCTCTTGTTGGAGATGGTCATTTGCTGGCACTTCCCACTAATCAGGTCCAGCCTGAACATTACCCAGGTCCTTCTGCATATAGGCACAAGCTGTTTCAGTATCTGAGGAGTTGTGTATGGTGCTGAATATGGTGCAACCATCAGCAAACAAAACATTTCTAACCATATTATGGGGGGAAAGTTATTGATGCAGCAATAATGATGTTTGGGCCAAGGACACTACCCTGGGGAACTCCTGTACTGATGTCCTGGGGCAATGATGTTTGACCTCTAACAACCACAACCATCTTCCATTGGTGCCAGGTATGACTCCAATCAGTGGAGAGATTCATCCTCCCCTTTTCCCATTGACTTCTGCTTTGTTACATCTCCTTGATGCTACTCTCAGTCAAATGATGTCTCGATGTCAAGGGCAGTCATTCTCACCTCACCAATAATGCCCATCTAAGTTTAAGTTTATTTATCAGTCACAAGTAGGCTTACATTAATACTGCAATGAAGTTACTGTGGAATTCCCCTAGTCGCCACACTCCAGCGGTGTTCGGGCTATATCTAACCAGCACGTCTTTCAGACTGTAGGAGGAAACCAGAGCACCAGGACGAAACCCACACAGACACGGGAAGAATGTGCAAACTCCACACAGACAGTGACCCAAGCCAGGAATCTCTAGTTGCCCTTGAGGTGGTGGTGGTGAGCCACCTTCTTGAACTTATGCGTACACCCACAGTGCTGTTAGAAAATGTTCCAGGACTTTGACCTAGCAATAGTGAAGGAAAAATGATATTGATCCAAATCAGGGAAAAAAGTGTTCTTCACGGTTCTAGAGATCTCGTGTTTGGAAGATATTGTTGAAGAAGCCTTGGGAAGATGTGGCAGTGCATCTTACAGATGGTATGCAAAGCTGCCTCTGTGTGTCAGTGGTGGACATAATGATTGCTTAAAGTGGTATATGGTGTTTCAATCAGGCAGCACGGTGGCACAGTGGTTAGCATTGCTGCCAGCGCCAGGGACCCGGGTTCAATTCCAGCCTCAGGTCACTGTCTATGTGGAGTTTGCACATTCTCGCCATGTTTACATGGGTTTCCTCTGGGTGCTCCGATTTCCTACCACAGTCCAAAGATGTGCAGGTTAGGTGGATTGGCCAGGCTAAATTGGCCCTTAATGTCAAGGGGTTAGCAGGGTAAATAAGTGGGCTTATTGGGATTAGGCCTGGGTGGGATTGTGGTAAGTGCAGACATGATGGGCCAAATGGCCTCCTTCTGCAATTTAGGATTCTATGATTCTAAGTGAGATGCTTTTTCCTGAATGGTGTCAAGCTTCTCCGGTGTTCCTGAAGGTGCATTCATTCAGGCAAATGGAAAATATTTCACCACATTCTTGATTTAGTCCTCGTAGATGGTGAAAAGGCTTTGGAGATTCAGGCGGTGAAAGAGCAGCCATAGAACATGCAGCCTCTACTCTACTCTTCTGGTTCTTGTACTTACGTGACTGGCCTGGTTATGTTTCTGGCCAATGGTGACTCTCAGGATGTTGGTGGTGGGGAATTCAGCGACAGTAATGCTACTGAAGGTCAAAAGGTGGGTCCAATACCTACACAAGCGACTGGGAGCCAAAATTTAGGCCAACAGTTTGGTGCAGTACTGAAGGAGTGCTGCATTGTTGGAGGTGCTGTCTCCGTAGGTCACCCTGAGGTTAATGGAGGAGATGAAGAAAGTTGAGATTGGAATGCGCTAGCAAGTTCCTAGCTGCAATTCTGAAAAGGTCAGAGTAAAACTGGTGTCAGCTTTATTCTTTGTTATTTATATTTTGGCACTCAACATGTGCCGACTGAAGTGTGACGGACTTAAAACTTTTTATACAGATGTACTGTAATATTATATATTTCAGAAGGATAGTCCTCAGATATACGCATGGGTGCTATAATCTATGCGGCCTGTCTGAAAGTAAATATTTGCTAGATTCTGGCAGCATGCTAGAGCAACCCTGTCCCATGATTGAGACAGCACAACTCACACTGCAAACCAACCAGCGTGATAATATTCATTAAAACACGCGTCCCTGTGACAGCAGCAATCCAGGAATGTTTCATAAAAATCTCATTTACCCTGAAGATAAATCTATTTCAAATGACTAATTCGGTTGATACGGAAACAATGCCAGGGAACAGCTCCTTGGCACTCAGTACGAACCTTGGCTCGGTGAGCAGCACTCGGGCTTCCGAGTCGGAAGATTGTGGGTTCGAGGCCCAGTCCCAAGGCTTGAGCACATAATCTTACCTGACACTTTCGGACAAAAGGCTACAACTAAGAGCCCGCTCTCTGAAGTGGATTTACAAGATCCTGCCGCACTGCTTGGAGAGGAGCAACTGAGTTCTTTGGCGTCTTCGCTAACACTTATCTCCCAACCGATAATACAAATGCCTGTGGGAACTTGCAGGCATCTCACAAAAGGATCCAGGTAGAGAAATTTCTAAGTGTTGGCAGCCTTCCAACTACTGTCAGTACCTGAAGCTGAGTTCCCTCTCCTTGTCTCTAATGAGCAGATCTCTAGTGACTATATTGCTGGCAGAATAGTTTGATATTCATGGCCTTTAATACATTGATAGTCAGTGATCACTATATCCATTTGTAGAGGTGCATGTACTGATGATTCCCTTTCTAATTCTCCCTGGTGTATTACTACAGGTCATGAAGTAGGAACCACTTCTTCCTCCTTTTCCTGTCGGACATGGCTTGAAGATACTGTCCAATATGAGTGTGATCCAACAACTGACGTTAAGCAAGCAATGCTTTAACCAAAAAAGCCCAATTCTTGGTGGCATCCTAGTTAGACCTGTCTTGGCCTTAATCAGTCAGCTAGGCTTTCAAGGACTGTTTGCATTTTCTCTAGAGCAGCACTGATTTAGAGGTGGTCTGATAAATGTTCATAAAATACTGAAAAGGTTTGGATTACAAAAATGTGTGGGTTAGGTTGATTGGCCATACTAAATTACCCCTCGGTGTCAGAGACATTAGCAGAGTAAATTCATGGAGTTATGGCATAGGAGCTGAGTGGGATTGTCATTGGTGCAGGCTCGATGGGCCAAATGGCCTCCTTCTGCACTGTAGGGATTCTATGATTCCATACATCCCTATTGATCAAACATTCCATGGTAAATTTGGGGTAACATGGAGACAGGGGTTTCAACTGAAGGAAAACAACAATAAACTGGTTAAGTGATTCCCCTTTTCTCCAGAGGGTAGTGAGTGTCTGGAATGCATTGCCAGCTAAGACAGCTGGCTCTCTGTGCGCCTTCAAGAGGAAGACAGGTCCTTGACTGAGGGAGAGATCACAGCATAGGTAGCCTCTGTATACATAGTCCGTGTGCTATCAAGACATGGTCTCAATCAACTCAGAGTGGGAATTTCAAGAATTCTTCATGGTGGCACAGTGGTTATCACTGCTGCCTCACAACTTCGGGACCTGGGTTTGATTTTGATTTTGATTTGATTTGATTTATTATTGCCACATGTATTAACGCATAGTGAAAAGTATTGTTTCTTGCACGCTATACAGCCAAAGCATATCAAAGCAGTCAAAGAAGGAAACAAGAGGATGCAGAATGTAGTGTTACAGTCATAGCTAGGGTGTAGAGAAGCATTGTTAGAGAGTTTAAAAGAGTTAGAATAAAGTTTTAGAAGCGTAGAATGAGAGTAAAAGATAGAATTAGAAGGTATGCTGGGCACAGCTTGCAAGAAGTCGCCTCGCCCTGGTGTCATCTTGAGACAATCTGTGTGGAGTCTGGTGGCAGTCTGTGTGGAGTTTGCATGTTCTCCCGAACTCTGTGTGAGTTTCCTCCAGGTACGCCAGTTTCCTCCAACACTCCAATGATGTGCAGATTAGGTTAGGGAGATTAGCAGGGTAAATACATGGGGTTATGGAGATAGGGCGTGGGTGGGTTTGTTGTCGGTGCAGGCTCGATGGGTCAATGGCCTCTTTCTGCACTGCAGGGATTTTCTGATTCCATTCTACGATTCACATGTTAGCCCTGCTGCTTTTGGCCGCCTGGGGGTTGGGTGGTTTGTGTGAAGGTGTAGAAGGGATTGTGTAGTCTTGTTGCTCTAGCCATATAAGCTTCATGCCCCCAGCTGGTCATTTGCTGCTCATCATTTATACCAGTCACTGAGAGCAATAGAAAACATCCACTCCAAATGGATTCCACTGACTGGTGTGCAGTGGCTGGAGCAGTTGAGGGGTGGTGAGGGGGGGGTGCCGGTACTGCTTCTCTTGCCGACTTTGTCCCTGTGATGATTTGCTTTCAGCATTACTTCCAAGCCAAACAGTTGAAATCCTGTCCCAGTAATTCACACTGCATGTCCCAGTCTCCAAGGTGGTTGATCTTGATCACGCATTTTCCATGGCTTGCTATCGATGAGCTGTGGAGTTAATTGTTGAATGCCAGTGCCTCACCTGAAATCCTTTCTTTTACAATACGCAGACTGAATGCCTCCAAGCTGCCATTCACCCAGTGCAGACATATCTTGGCATGCGTTCAATAGGCTCGGTAAAGCCTGTGCTTGTTCAAATTTTGAGGTCTTCATTGTCTTTTCTCTCTCTGCCTACTCACCGGACCAGTTCTTGCTATGCAGAAACATTAAAAACTTTTCTTCAGGCTTAAGGTCAGATATATTGATAACATGCCTGCAGTTTCAATTGAGTCCAGAGACCCCACTATGACTGGTGAACAAGCAATTTATGAAATCCTTAAAGAGATGCATGAACGCTTCAAATCCTCTCTCTAAAGCACACTCGGGGGATCACAGAATCCCTCAACTGGCAAAGATTGATAGTTGAAATCTCTCTCAAAGACGCCTAGGACCCAGGTATGCAACCTCGTCGCATTATGAAAGGATTCACTCGGATTTATGGATACGAGTTTTCTCAAACTGTGACAGCAGGCACCAAAATTCAAGACAGCCAACACCACCACCTCTCCCACCCCTTCCCCAACTCACAGTCCGACATCTCCAATGTATCACTGCCTCTGTTAGCTACTGCAGCTCGATTCGCTTTGCTTTTCCCATTGCTTGTAAAGTCCTACGACAGTGTGAAGAAGGTCGAAAGGCAGAATCACTCAAAAAGGCGCATTCAATGTGAGAGGATGAGGCAAAAGCTGAACTCAACTTATCAAGTGGGCAACGAGGCACTGCTGCCTCGTAGTGCCAGGGACCCAGGTTCGATTCCCGGCTTGGGTCACTGTCAGAGTGGCATCTGCACGTTCTCCCCGTGTCTGCGTGGGTTTCCTCCGGGTAGCCGGTTTCCCCCCACAATCCAAAAGACACGCTGGTTAGGTGCATAGGCCATGCTGTATAAGGAACGTAGAGGACTCTGGGTCTGTACTCATTGGAGTTTAGAAGGATGAGGGAGGGGATCTTATTGAAACTTACAGGATACTGCGAGGATGGAGTGGACGTGGAGACGATGTTTCCACTAGTAGGAAAAACTACTACCAGAGGGCACAACCTCAGGCTGAAGGGACGATCCTTTAAAACAGAGATGAGGAGGAATTTCTTCAACCAGAAAGTGGTGAAGCTGTGGAACTCTTTGCCGTAGAAGGCTATGGAGGCCAGGTCATTGAGTGCTTTTCAGACAGAGATAGATAGGTTCTTGATGAATAAGGGGATCAGGGGTTAAGGGGAAAAGGCAGGAGAATGGAGATGAGAAAAATATCAGACATGATTGAATGGCGGAGCAAACTTGATGGGCCGAATTACCTAATTCTGCTCCTATGTCTTATGGACTTACGCTAAATTCTCCCTCAGTGTACCCAAACAGGTGCGGGAGTGTGGTGACTACAGGATTTTCACAGTAACTTTAATGCAGTGTTGCAATTACACTGCAGTATAAGCCTACTTGTGCCACTAACAAATAAACTTAGAACTTTACCTTTCACATGCTAACCTTACATAACTTGTAAACATTTCTGCATCTTTCACATGGGCTGCCGGTGATGGCTAAAGTGCATTAATGTATTCTTGTTTCTCGTTTCGGTTCTCCTCCTTCCAAATGGCCTCCTCCTGCTCTGTCAGAATTCCATGTTTCTATGTCACTATTAAAATTTACATCTAACCCTAACTCCTCGATAACTTAATAATTTATATTTGTGTGGGCACTTAAGGAGTTCCTCAAAGAGAAATGTGTGCAGCTAGATTTGAGAAATAGTCTGGCGAGCTTCCATCAGTGTTGACACTATGCTATACATGCTGACACTATAGTTAAGAAAGTCCGCCAACATCTCTACTTTCTCAGAAGGCTAAAGAAGTTTGGCATGTCGGCTACAATTCTCACCATAGACATATCATAGAAAGCATTATTTCTGGTTGTTTCACAGCTTGGTATGGGCTCCTGCTCTGACCAAGACTGCAAGAAACTACAAAAGGTCGTGAATGTAGCCCAGTCCATCACACAAACCAGCCTCCCATCCATTGACTCTGTCTACACTTCCCACTGCCTCAGAAAAGTAGTCAGCATAATTAAGGATCCCACGCGCCGCGGACATTCTCTCTTCGGCCTTCTTCTGTTGGGAGAAAGATACCAAAGTCTGATGCCCCAGAGCAACTGACTCAAGAACAGCCTCTTTCCTGCTGCCATCTGACTTTTGAATGGGCTTACCGCGCATTAAGTTCTCTACACCCTGGCTATGACTGTAACACTATATTCTGCACTCTCTTGTTTCCTTCTCTATGAACAGTATGCTTTGTCTGCATAGCACGCAAGAAACAATTTTTTCACTGTATGCTAATACATGTGACAATAATAAATCAAATCAAATCAGATGGATTCACTAGTCATTTGCTGAGACCCAATGGCATTCCATTTAAAAAAATTACTAATACATGTGGCGATAATAAATCAAATCAAATCGAATCAAAATCAAAATGCTGTGAGACAGGATGTTGGCCAGGCCGCTTGGATCCACGATTGCAATCAAGCTGCTCGGATTCTGGTAAATATGTGAGGATTTCAGGGTGAAAATGGTAAAATATGCCTTTAACAAGTTAAGGCAATTTGAATAATGAACACCGAATGATCAGCAAGTGTTGGTTGAGAGTTTGTGCCTTTCCTCCGATGATTAACGATCAAAGGAGGGGGAAATCCCAATGATCCAAGCCAGGTATCAAATGCCTTGCAAAAGAATAAAAAGGAGATAAAGGGAGAAAACCACAAATCCAAAATGAAACTGAAAAGTCTGGAGCTTAAGTGGGGCAGACACAACAGGCTGAATGGTCTCCTTTGTGTTGTAAGTCTTACGATCCTACACCCCACCTGTCTTCTTCACTTTAGGTACTGACCGACATGTGGGGCAGTCTTGATGCTAATTTCCAGGCAACTACCCTCGCAGAGAGTTCCTGGAAACACTTTGAGACATGCTGGCAGGCAGACATCACCCACTGAAGAGAGGCGAACCATCCCTGAAGATGTAAATACAGCAAATAATTTTTGAGGAAACCTCCAACAATCCCTGAAACTCAGGTGCTTGTTAGATTCTTAGCAGGGTGGGGGGTGTGGGGGGAGGGGGATGGGGGATTGCTGATAGGCAATTTATGAAATCTGACGGGGCGATACAGTGGCACAGTGGTTAGCACTGCTCCACACAGCGCTAGGGACTCGGGTTCAATTCCGGCGACAGGAGACCGTCTGTGTGGAGTCTGCACATTCTCCCCGTGTCTGCGTGGGTTTCCTCTGGATGCTCTGGTTTCCTCCCACATTCCAAAGATTAGGTGGATTCTTGTTAGATCTAACAAGATCTCAGATCTCACTGCACACATTTCTCTTTGTGGAACACTTTTAAGCCTCCATGTAAATATAAATTATAAAGTTACCGAGGAGATAGGGTTAGATGTAGATTCTAACGGTGACATAAAAAATAGAATTCCAACAGAGCAGGAGGAGCTATTCAGGGGTGACGAGAATCGGAAAGAGAAACAAGAATACAGGTTAGATGGATTGGCCATGCTAAATTGTCCCTTAGTGTCAGGGGGATTAGCTAGGGTAAATATGTGGGGTTACAGGAATGGGGCCTGGGGTGGGATTGTGGTCGGTGCAGTCTCAATGGGCCGAATGGCCTCCTTCTGCACTGTAAGGGTTCTCTGATCCCCCAAACGCCGCACAGACATCCAACACCTCCAGACAGATCCCTGATAACTCCCTCCGGAGCGTCCGACAGTGATGAAGCAACTAAAATAGAAGCTCGGGTCAGGTTGTGTTCATGAGCAGGATGTCAACTTAACACCGTGTCGGGTGTCAGTCGATCCCGCTGTAATACAGTGCCTCAGTCGCAGAATCAATGTGCGGTGACAGCTGAGCAGCAGACAATCCCAACAAAGAGACGAGATGGCTCGAAGTGCAGCAAAGCGTTTGGGGGAAACATTTCAGAATCACGTCCCCAGCTCAGACATGTAGCCTGTCACACGATAGCTGGAGTTCTGAAGAACTGTCACAGCGACACCAACCTTCTCCGCTAAGATGAAAATTGTCTCAAGTTAATAGGCTTTTCTGGGAGCATATTTTCCTTCAGAGCAGCAGCTCTCAGGGATTTGATATTAGAAGTAATGCATTTCTTGCCTCCAATTTAATACAAAGAGTGCCTGCTGAACTTAAATGGTGATATTTGTTTAGTAATGGGCACAGAAATATTGTGCAATTGTGTATATACCCCCAGTGCATGTATTTCTCTGTAGCATTATATAGTACAGCATGCCGTTTGGCCCATTGTGTCAGTGCTGACATAATTAGAGCTGTCTAATTATGAAACTGATACTCTGTACGTGTTGTTTGTTTTGCCGTTTTTTCCCTCTTCATTGTTAAGTCGTCTCAGCTCACCTGCTGGTAACCTCTGTCATGCCCCATGAATCATGCCCCAGTCAAAACTTCAAATGTAGACTACACATGGCCTATGGTGGTGGGGAAGTCCAGAACTAGGGGTCGTAGGTTAAGGATAAGGAGTAAACCTTTTAGGGCTGAAGTGGAGAGAAATGTATTCTCCCAGACAGTAGTGGATCTGTGGAATTAAGTATTGCAGAAAGCACTTGAGGTCAAAGCGTTGTCTGATTTCAAGAAGAAATTAGATATAGCTCTTCAGGTTGAAGGGATATGAGGGGAAGGAGGAGTAAGCATATTGAATTTGATGATCAGCCGTGATCAAAATGAATGGTGGGGCAGGCGCGACGGGCCGGATGGCCTACCCCACTGAATCCAATGAATCCCTACAGTGCAGAAGGAAGCCATTCGGCCCATTGAGCCTGCACTGACCAGAACCCCACCCAGGCCTTATTCCCTCATTAACCCTGCTAATCCCTCTGGTATTGGGGTTAATTCAGCATGGCCAATCAACCTAACCCACGCATCTATGGACTGTGGGAGGAAACCGGAGCACCCAGAGGAAAAACATGCAGACGCTTCTGCTTCTAGTTTCTATGGAACCATCTTTTATTTGAAGTAATGGAAAAAAGCAATTTTGTTAAGGTGGCTGCCGAGGTTCAGGTGACTTCTGCCATTTCTACATAGGCTACCCCAAGCGTCCAGAAAGTTCCTACTTGAATCCAGGTTAGGTGGATTGGGCATGCTAAATTGCCCCTTAGTGTCCAAAGATGTGTAGGTCAGGTGGATTCGCCATGCTAAATGTGTGGGGTGACAGGGCTAGAGTGGGGGAGAGGGCCTATCATACTCTGTCAGAGAGTTGGCGCAGATTCCATGGGCTGAATGGCCTTTTTTACACAGTAGGGATTCTATGATTTTACAATTGAAAGCCCAAAGCCAGCCGTTCTGTGTAAAAGTAAAGAATATTCTGATAGATCCAATCTACCACGAGCTACACACAGTGTTGAGAAGGTTCTGGAAAAAGTGTGCCAAACTGTGGCAGATTGCTTGCACAGAACTCTGTTTACATGGACTCTGCTGCCTGCACAGAATTGGCTAAACCCTTGAAGGAAAAGGGCTGGTATTCCATCCAACCGAGATCTGAGCTTGGAAAAACTGTGAGGCTGAAATTGATGCCATTTGGGAAAAGTGAACTGCCTAGAAGATCTGAGAGAAGCAGATTTGTTGTGTTGCTTATTCCATGTGATTTATAAGAACATAAGAACAAAAGAACATAAGAAATAGGAGCAGAAGTAGGCCATCTAGCCCTTCGAGCCTGCCCCGCCATTCAATAAGATCATGGCTGATCTGAAGTGAATCAGTTCCACTTTCCCGCTTTAATAAGAACATAAGAACATAAGAAATAGGAGCAGGAGTAGGCCATCCAGCCCTTCGAGCCTGCCCCGCCATTCAATAAGATCATGGCTGATCTGTTGTAGCTCAGTTCCACTTTCCCGCCCTCTCCCCATAACCCTTAATCCCCTCTCTTATCAAGAACCCATCAACCCGCTTCTTAAAAATATTTAGCGAGGCAGCCTCCACCACTTCAACGGGCAGAGAATTCCAGAGATTCACCACCCTTTGAGTGAAGAAGTTCCTCTTCAACTCTGATCTAAACTGCCCCCCCCCTTATTTTGAGGCTGTGCCCTCTAGTCCTGCTATCCTTTCTAAACGGGAAGAATCTCTCTACCTCTACCCTATCCAGCTCCTTCATTATCTTGTAAGTCTCTATAAGATTCCCCTTCAGCCTTCTAAACTCTAACAAGTACAGACCCAGTCTACTCAATCTCTCTTCATAAGCTAACCAACCTTGTATTCCTACCAAATATGGTTTACCTATTAACTTATGCTTTATTTGCATCGATTCTGATTCAGCACAAGAGTAAAAGTTGCAAAGAGTAATATCTTGTTCAGTAATTTCTATCCGGACTTGTCCGGTATGTTTGGTGCTTTCGGTTAACGGATCCCCACGGAGATTATAACAACTTGTTTTGTTTAAACTGAGGTTACAGGCGAGCATTGGATAGCATTTGATTAGTTAGGCTGGAGGAGGTAACAAAGACATTTAACAAGCAGTGTCCCAGCAATAGCTGGTGAGGAGGTAACCGGCTCTGTCCAATTTAGATGGTGCCCAGGGAGGAAAAACAACAAAGGAATTCAACAGCAAGTTAAAAGAATTGAAATCCATCACGTCCATTGCATCCACTCTCTATTGTACTTTCAAAAATAGCTCTTGTCGCAGTAGGTTTGTCAGTAACTGGAAGGCAGATGAAATCTTGACAGCCAATATGTTGACAGGTCAGCTGTGTATTCCCAGTGTTCATTACCCATCACAGTGTCATATTGGGGCTTTTTTTTTTCCACACTTGTTCAGGGACAAGCAATTGGCCCAACCTTTTGTGGACAGTCAGTTGTGACATTAGACAGATGATCTCATGACAGCAAAGGGAAGCCCATGTAAACTAAACTCACAGCAGAAGGCTCTGGAGTGGTTCGGCAAAGCTGTATCTGCCCAGAGCAGATATGACTAGAATAGAACACTCAGGCAGACACAACACATTTTCCCTTCACTATTCAGTCAACTTTAAATGTCATTCAATGCTACAGAACTATGGAAGTATCTGTGACCTTGCTTTAGAATCCAATCTGTACTTGGCGCCTCAATCTGACAAATAGATATTGGCAATTTTCTCAGCAGTGAGTGCTACCTGAAGCACTTGTCTTCCAGTTTTATCCTTGTTCTTTCCTTGCCCGTCCTCTGAACCTTTGCCTTTCACTTGCCCTCTCTGCCTTCACAACGTGCGCACTGCTGCACCATTGTGTACAGAGCACGTAATCTCACACAAAAGCAAAAAAACCGCTGAAAAATCTCAACAGGTCTGTCAGCATCTGTGGGGAGAGAAACAGAGCCAATGTTTCGAGTCAGGATGACCCTTCGCCAGAGCTTCTGGATCTTCCAGCTGCCCCAAGGCCAGGAGATCCTACCCAAGGTAAAAGGACATTTACATTATCTGTTAACTCGTCCACTACGATTCCCATGGTGGGTAGGATGAGAAAATTCTGCCCTTTATCTTCTGTGCTTTTATTTTGTGTAATCTCATGCTTGTTTTCAGATCTTCCTATAGCATCATCCCTCACCAACTCTGGAGCCTCAACACAATCATATCCCCCAACCTCGAGATTCTTGTTTTCTGTCAATTCTGGCCTGTTGTCCATCAAAGCACCAATGCAGCCCCTCTTTCAGCTCAAAAATTCACTCTCCAATCTCCTTCCAAGTCTCTCCCAGCTCTCCTCCTTTTCAACATTCCTCAACTGAAATAACACTGCTCTTGCGTTGTCCCTCTCTGACCAAAAATTTGGTTGCTCTTTTATTTGTTCGTTTACACGATATGGGTGTCACTGGCTAGGCCAGCATTTATTGCCTTTCCCTAATTACCTATCCTAATTTCTCTCCATGGAACTTGCTGTCAAATTTTCAGTAGGATCCCAGAAGGAGGCCCATTGAGGCTGCACTAACACTAATTCTACCCAGGCCCTATTCCCATAACCCCACATATTTACCCTGCTAATCCCTGGACACTAAGGGGCAATACAGCATGGCCAATTCACCCTAACCCACGCATCTTTGGCATCCGGTTTGATAATGTTCCTGCAAAGGATTTTGCTATGTTAAAAGTGCTTCTAAATTCAAGTTGTTGTTATGCTACATCTGGCAGATGAGACGCTAAACGAAGGCCAAACCTGATTGCTCGGATGGATGTAAACAATCCCATGGCAGCATACTGAATGGTGGCACAGTGGTTAGCACCGCTGCCTCACATCTCCAGGGACCCAAGCTGTATGGAGTTTGCACATTCTCCCCTTGTTTGCACAGGTTTCTTCCAAGTGCTCTGGTTTCCTCCCACAGTTCAAAGATGTGCGGGTTAGGTTGATTGGCCATGCTAAGTTGCCCCTTTGTGTGTCCCGGGATGCGTAGGTTAAGGGATTAGCGGGGTAAATATGTGGGATTATGGGTTAGGGTCTGGGTGGGATTGTTATCGGTGCAGGCTCGATGGGCTGAGTGGCCTCTTTCTGCACTGTAAGGATTCTATGATTCTAGGAAGAGCAGGGGAGATCTCTCCGGTGTCCTGGACACGATTTAACCTTCAATCAACGCTACAGAAACAGATTATCACATCGCTGTTTTTGGGAAAGTAGTTGCTGCTTTTCCTACATTACCACAGTGACTACTCTTCAAAAGTACTTCATTGGCTGCATAGTTCTTCAGAATGTCCAGGAATGGTGAAAATCGCTATATAAATGCAAGTTTTTTTCCTGATTGTTGATACCTGTGTGTGTAATTTTTCTTTCATGGGATGTGGATGATATTGACAAGGCCAGCATTTGTTGCCCATCCTTTACTGCCCTGGAGAAAGTGGCGGTGAGTTGCCTGCTTGGAGTTTGAGGATTTTTGGCATGGTGGCACAGTGGTTAGAGCTGCTGCCTCATACGCCAGGGATCCAGGTTCAATTCTGGCCCTGGGTGACTGTCTGTGTGCAGTTTGCACATTCTCCCTGTGTCTGCGTGGGTTTTGTCCGGGTGCTCTGGTTTCCTCCCGCAATCCGAAGATGTACATGTTGATTGGCCATGCTAAATTGCCCCTAGTGTCGGGGGGAATAGCAGGGTAAATACGTGGAGTGACAGGGGTAGGACCTGTGTGGGATAGTTGTCAGTGCAGGCTCAGTGGGCAGAATGGCCTCCTTTTGCACTGTAGGGATTCTATGATTCTATTCAATGATTCTATGATTTTAATCCAAGTGACAACATAGGAATGGCAATAAAGTTTCAAGTCAGAATGGCGTGTAGCCTGCTAGGGGATTTGCAGATGGTGGAGTTCCCTTGTGTCTGCTGCCATCATTCTTTTGAGTTGTAAAGTTCATACGTTTGAAAGGTGCTGTTGAAGGAGCCTTGGTGGGTTGCTGCAGAGCATCTCGTAAATGGAATACAATGCTGCCGCTGTGCATTAGTGATGGAGGGAGTGAATATCTAAGTTTGTGCGTGGGGTGTCAGTCAAGCAGGATGCTTTATCCTCAATCATGTCAAAGTTCTTGAATGCTGTTGGAGCTGCACCCATCCAGGCAGTATGATTGCCAGAATGTTGTCAGGCCTCATGAACTTTGCATTATCAAGTGGTTCCAGCAATTCCCTGATATTGAGTGGAGTGAATCAAATTGGCTGAAGACGGGCATTTGTGATGCCGTGGACCTCAGGAGGAGGCTGAGATGGATCATCCACTTGGCACTTCTAACAGAAGTGCTTCAACCTCCTCTTTCACCGTGATATGCTGGGCGCCCACCTCACTGAGGATGGGAACATTTATGAAACCTCCCCCTCCTGCTGCTTGGTTAATTGTCAGCTATTTATGACTGGATGGAGCAGGACGGCAGAGCTCAGATTTGACTACTGGTTGTAGGCCCGCTTAGTTCTGTCTATGGTGTGTTGCTTCTGCTGTTTGACATGCAAGTGAATGGCTTTGTACAACCTGTGTTCACCAGGTGACCTGTTTTAGCTATGCTTAGTGCTGCCCCTGGCGTGCAATCCTGCACTCTTCGTTGAATCAGGGCCGATCCCTAGGATTAATGATAGAACAGGGGAATATGTCAGGCCAAGAAGTTACAGATTGTGGTTTAATATGGTTCTGCTGCTGCTGATGGCCCACAGAGCCTCAAGAATCCCTAGTCTCAAGTTGTTAGATTCTGACTCTATCCCACACAGCAGTGCCACACAACACAATGGAGGGTATGCTCAGTGTGAAGGGAGGACTTCACCTTCACAAGGGCTGGGAGTGATCACCCCTAACTGTAATATCATGGATACTGTTGTAAAGCTGAGTTTGTAAAAATGTAAACTGTGTTTTTAAAGATGTAAAAGAATTGTAAGAAACTGCCAGAGGGAAAACCAGTGCATGGTCCCTTTAAAAGCTGGTTTTGTGTTCGGTGCTGGGATGTTTAAAATGCAGGCATACAGAGTACGTAGATTGCAACATTTGTTGCAGAGAAAAACATTAGGGTTGCCTTGGTAACAGGCTTTGCAGATTTTTTTTGCATTCTGACAGCCTATCAGTTTGAAGAGGAGATCAGGTTATCAGGAACCTATCAAATTTGAATTTGCTGTTATTGCAAATCTGAGTTATAAAAAGAGGAACTCAAGTGCCTGCCAGCAGTTCAACTGAGAGTCAGCCAGAACATAAGGATATCTCTGGGGCATCTCTCCACTCTGCCAGCGAAAGAATTATCTCTGAAGAGAATTCTCCATCTATCTAACAAAAGGGTATCAAATCAGAAAAACCTTACAGACAGAGAAATCTACAGAAAAACTCAAAAAGCTTCTGAAAGCCATCAGACCTGGTTGTACATTTTCTTTGGGAGTGACTAAAATTCTGTTATTACTGTTTTGGTACAGAATGATCCTTGTACTTATATGAACAGCATTGCAGTCGAACCTTACTTTAATTAATGCGTTATTTGTTTAGTTAAGGTTCCGGTTGGTTAAATAAAATAATTTGTTGATTTATTCTCCGAAAGCGAGTGTCATGTCTTTATGTTAATAAACTTCTAGGCATTAATGTAGAACAGTTAACACCTTCCCAAATACTTATACCAGATTTTGAAGCGAGGTAAAGGGGATTAACCTCCGTGTAGTAACAACAAGGAGGTATGTCCAAAAGCGTGATGAAAGAGAGAGGTTTTAAGGAGTATCTTAAAGGGTAAAATGAGGCAGACAGATGTAAATGTTAGTGGAGGAAATTCCAGTGATTTGGGCTTAGGCAACTGAGGGCACAGCCACCAATGCTGAGGCAACCGAAATTCGGAATGTGCAATATCCTGGATTACGCACACTAATTTGCATATAGGATTTGAGTCTACAGCCTTGCGACATCGTCCTAGCTTACTCGGAAACATTGAGTTGCACCAAACATCAGTGTGAATCACAGCCTACCTGATATAATCCATGGTCCAGCAAGACGATTTCAGCTTTGTTGGTTTGTGTGGACTTTCTCACCAGCACGTTGCCAGGATGTGGGTCACAGTGCACAAAGCCATTTACAAAGATCATTTCACTGTACAACTCCCCCAGCTTTTGAGAAATCTGCAATACCAAAAAAAATGCAAACTGTAACGAGGTTTAAATTTTTCTCATGTTCAATAAATACTTTCTCATCAGTTCGAACCCCTTCCTTCTGCTTGATGGGCCAAATGGCCTCCTTCTGCACTGTAGGGATAATATGGTTCAATGATACACTTCAACTATGCTGAACATTAATAAGTTTATTTATTAGTATCACAAGTAAGCTTACATTAACACTGAGTTGCCACACTCTGGCGCCTGTTCGGGTACACTGAGGGACAATTTAGCATGACCAATCTACCTAACCAGCACGCCTTTCAGACTGTGGGAGGAAACTGGAGCGACCGGAGGAAATCCATCTAGATGCGAGGAGAATGTGCAGTCTCTGCATAGACAGCTACCCAAACCGGCAACTGAACCCGGGTCTCTGGCGCTGTGAGGCAGCAATGCTAACCACTGTGCCATCGCGCCGCCGTAGATATTGTACACGTCTAGAATAAGAGACACACCAGAAAACCGAAGAATAATGAACAATATGGAATGAGCTGCCAGAGAAAGGGGTTGAGACAGGTTCAATAGTACTGTTTGGAAAGCATTTGGATAAATACATGGTGGGAAAAGATTTAAGGGAAATGGGCCAAACATAGACAATTAGAATGAGTTGGGAGGGCACTGTGGTCAGCATGGACCAGATGGGCTGAATGGCCGGTTTTCAGGCTGTATTGCTCAATGACTCTAATAAAAAATCAGGTTATCAACCTGAAATTTCCATCACATGACTCATCATATCCAACAACCCTCACAGCAGATCATCCTATCCATCTCTAGTACTTTTCGAACCAATAAATAAAGTTGTTCAAAGAAATTGAGGGAGGAAAGAAAACGTTTGAATATCCCCGTAATTTTTGTGTGAGAGTCTCCATGACAATCCTGCAAGGTTGACAACACTATTCGAAGATATTAATGGGCCCAATTTTAACACTGGGCAAGCTGATGGGTTTTGAATGGGTTAAAATCTCACCCAGCGGAATGAGTTTGCAAAGCAGGGCTGCTCAGAAAGACACCCAAGTCCCAACTAGACTGACATCTTCTGGCATTGTCACTTGTATCAGTACAAAGCACTAGGTCAGCAGAAGCAGTAATTGAAAGGCAGCGCTCCAACTGTGCAGGCCCCTCACTTTAGGCAATGTCATGGTCACATCTCACACACGTTCTCGGCTCAGAGTCAGCACTTTTCACTCTTGATTTGAGACTGCAATTAAATGCTGACCTCAAATATGCCTTTGAGTATCAGGAAATAAGGAGGAGGAAGAGGGAGCAGGAAAATTATGATTTTTCTTAGGGAGCTGTCTGGTATTCCATTATTGGAGACATGTCCATGAGACCCGGCTTCACGACTTGAAAAGAGGTGATAGTTGCCAAAGCTTGTGGTTATAGGCTGTGTGTGCCTGTATCAATCTAAATTACATTAAGAATGTGTTCCGATCGTAGAAAACCTTTTATTAAAAAAAATTGACAGTTACAAAGACGATACCTGAAATGAGTGGGTGCATATATTGCAAAAAAAAGAGCAGCATGGTGGCACAGTGGTTAGCATTGCTGCTTCACAACTCCAGGGACCCAGGTTCAATTCTGGCCTTGAGTAACTAAGCTGTGGAGTTTGTATGTTCTCCCTGTGTCTGCGTAGGTTTCAAAAACAAAGAATAAAGAACGGTACAGCACAGGAACAGGCCCTTCAGCCCTCCAAGCCTGCACTGATCATGTTGCCCTATCTAGACCAACCACTTGTATCCATCTATTTCCCGCCTGTTCATGTGTCTATCCAGGTAAGTCTTAAATGGCGCTAATGTATCTGCCTCAACCACCTCACTTGGCAGTGCATTCCAGGCCCCCACCACTGTCTACGTAAAAAAACTTGCCCCGCGCATCTCCACTGAACATTTTCCCCCTTACCCTGAACTTCTGCCCCCTTGTAATTGTCATTTCTGCCTTGGGGAAGTTTCCTCTTGGTGCTCCGGTTTCCTCCTACAGTCCAAAGGTGTGCAGGCAGGTAAATTAGCCATGCTAAATTGCCCCTTTGTGCGGTTAGGAGGATTAGCAGGGTAAATGCAATGGGGTTACCGGTTTACGGTGGGGGGGATCTGGGTAAGACGCTCTTTTGGAGAGTTGGTGCAGACTCGATGGGTCGAATGACCTCCTTCTGCACTGTAGGGATTATATGGTTCTGTATATCAGGAAAGGCTGAACAGACCGGGTCCCTGCTCTCGAAAAACCCAGGCTGAGTGGTCAAATAGAGGTCATTAAAATTATGAAAGGTTTCGACAGAGTGGATGCAGAAAGAAAGCTTCCCCTAGTGGAGAAAAGCAGGACTACAGGCCAGTTTTAGACAATCATCAAGAAATCCAATAAGAAATTCTGAAGAAGCCACTTGACACAAAGAGTGCATGAGAATATGGAACACACTCGTGGGGAGAGGTTGAACTGAACATTTTTTAAGGCAAAGTTAAAAGGCAAACATCTAAGGGTGAAGGGAATACAGAGTTAGGACGATAGATTTAGATGAGGAAAGATGGGAGGAGGCTGAGAATAGACTAGCTGGGTCAAATGACCTGTTTCTGTGCTGTATATTCCATGTAAATCAATGACGACACACTCCAGTGTCTGCCTGTTAAACCGGAATCTTCATTTGATGCCCCCCTTCCCCAGTCCCCATTTTATGGGTTAGAAACAGACTCAGCAAAAATACCATTTGATAGTGCAAAGACCCCTACCCAATCCCAGTGATGTGGAGTTGCCAGCATTGGACTGGGGTGGGCACAGTAAGTAGTTTCACAACACCAGGTTAAAGTCCAACAGGTTTATTTGGTAGCATTACTCAGGGCTCTCTTTGTGGTAGCCCCTAATGTCCCATTGAAATGAGAATAGGACCCATCTGAACATTGAAGAGAGGTCCTTACTCCCATTTCTGACCCGGATTGTTATATCCCCTTGCCCCAATCAGTGCTTGTGATGTGTGAGCTTTGACTGTCATTTCTGAATGGGTAGGTCGGAGCTGCAAGGTTTCTCCAACATGAAAGTATTGTGAAGTTAATATTTGTAAAATTATAAAACAGTTGTGAAAATGCTAAGAATCATAGAATCATAGAAACCTTACAGTGCAGAAAGAGGCCATCTGGCCCATCGAGTCTGCACCAACCACAATCCCACCCAGGCATTACCCCCATATCCTTACACATTTACCCATTAATCCCTCTAATCTACGCTTCTCAGGATACTAAGGGACAATTTTAGCATGACCAATCAACCTAACCTGTACATCTTTGGAGTGTGGGAGGAAACCAAAGCACCCGGAAGAAACCCATGCAGACACAAGGAGAATGTGAAAACTCCACACAGACAGTGATTCAAGGATCCTAACCAGAAAGATCTCATTGTGTTGTCATTGCTTCTTTTGCCAATTCCCTGAACTCTGTGCCCTATTTCTTGAGCCTTCCACAAATGGGGATAGTTTCTCTATTATGTCCAGATCCCTCATGAGTTCAAATACCTTGATCAAATTCCCTCTCAACCTTCTCCAAGAATAGTCCAGCTCCTTCATATAATCCCTGCAGTGCATCCCATCAAGTCTGCACAAATTCTCCAACAGAGTATCGTGCCCAGGCTTCTTCCCACCCTATCTCAATCTCTTGGCGTTCTACAAATATGTGAAGAGTAAAAGGATGAAATGTGAAGGGATAGGACCTATAAAAGGTGAAGGGGGAGAAGTCTGTGCGGAACCGGAAGAAATAGCAGAGGTGCTTACTGAGTACTTTACCTCGGTATTCACGGTGGAAAATGATCTGGGAGGTTGTACTGCAGGTTTGCGGCGGACAGAAAAGATTGAGTATGTGGACGTTCAGGAAGAGGATGTGTTGGAACTTTTAAATTCTATCAAGGTAGATAAGTCGCCGGGACCGGATGGGATGTACCCCAGGTTACTGTGGGAGGTGAGGGAAGAGATTGCAGAGCCTCTGGCGATGATCTTTGCATCGTCAGTGGAGACGGGAGAGGTTCCGGAGGATTGTGGATGTGGCTCCGATTTTCAAGAAAGGGAACAGGCATAGTCCGGGAAATTACCGACCGGTGAGTCTAACCTCAGTGGTTGGTAAGTTGATGGAGAGGATACTGAGGGACAGGATTTATGAACATTTAGAGAAGTTTAGTACGATCAGAAGTAGTCAGCATAGCTTTGTCAAGGGCAGGTTGTGCCTTACGAGCCTAGTTGAGTTCTTTGAAAATATGACTAAACACATTGACGAAGAAACAGCGGTGGATATGGTTTACATGGACTTCAGCAAGGCGTTTGATAAGGTCCCCTATGCAAGACTTCTTGAAAAAGTGAGGGGGCATGGGATCCAGAACTGGCTTGCCTGCAGAAGGCAGAGAGTGGTTGTGGATGGGTCTTTTTCTGCAAGGAGGTCGGTCACCAGTGGAGTGCCCCAGGGATCTGTTCTAGGATCCTTGCTGTTTGTCATTTTTATAAATGACCTGGATGAGGAAGTAGAGAGATAGGTTGGTAAATTTGCTGACGACACAAAGGTTGGTGGCGTTGTGGATAGTCTGGAGGGGTGCCAGAAGTTGCAGCGAGACATAGATAGGATGCAAGACTGGGCGGAGAAGTGGCAGATGGACTTCAACGCAGATAAATGTGTAGTGGTCCATTTTGGCAGGTCCATTGGGATGAAGGAGTATAATATTAAGGGTGTGACTTGTAGCAGTGTAGAGGAGTAGAAGGACCATGGGGTCCAGTTCCACAGGACTCTTAAATCAGCCTTGCAGGTGGAGGATGCGGTCAAGAAGGCGTGTGGTGTACTTGCCTTCATTAATCGAGGGATTGAGTTTAGAAGTCGGGAGGTAGCGTAGACAGTATTGCATGGTCTGTTTAATAACCTTGCTTTCTCTGCTATGCTTAGAGGTTAAAAGAGATGCAGTTGTGCAGTACACAGAGAAGACAGAGTGAAACATTGTATCATTAACCTCAGCAGCAATTCCTGCCAAGACAACAGAACATGTTTTTGAATTTTAACCAATCAATACAAAACTGGCATTTGGATAGCAGCAGCCTATCAGATTTGAATTTCATGTTTTGATAACCTGTAACCCAATCCCAGCTCCAGAGAACTGCCAGACTGCACCTGCCGAGTAACAGCTTGGAGAGACAGACAGATACACAGACAGCAATGGTCTGCCAATGTAACAAACAAATTTATGTCTTAAAAGAAAGCCTCATTTCAATCGCAAAGGTAGCAACAGAAGATAGTGAAGGCAGAAGAATCAGAAAAGAAGAAAGAGGATTCTGGAAGACAAACCCCTGATTAAAATTTGAGAGTGGCTAAAAATTCTAATATTTTCGTTAATAAGTGGGAATTATAATTATCTGAACAGCATTCCATGTTTAATTCAGTTTGTTAATAATTTTGTTAACCTGTTTATTGTTAGTTAGATAAAATAAAGTGTTACTGGTTGCTTTACAGAGAGAGTCTCAAGTAGTTATTTTGATTTGATCACTAAAAGTTGCTGCAGAGCAGATCGTACTATTTCCCACACTCACTTTAACAGATTCTGAAGGGAGGTACTTCTCTTTGAGTGGTTCACTGTTAATTCTCAGAGATCAACCTCCTCTTTGTAACAAAAGTTTCAGGACTATTACATGTTGGTAACACCTTGAACAGCACAAAGGACTGTTCCTGATTGGCACCCTGTCCAGGTCTACCTATAGGCCACATAAGAACATAAGAACATAAGAAATAGGAGCAGGAGTAGGCCATCTGGCCCTTCGAGCCTGCCCCGCCATTCAATAAGATCATGGCTGATCTGTCGTGGCTCAGTTCCACTTTCCCGCCCTCTCCCCATAACCCTTAATCCCCTCTCTTATCAAAAACCCATCAACCCGCTTCTTAAAAATATTTAGCGAGGCAGCCTCCACCACTTCAACGGGCAGAGAATTCCAGAGATTCACCACCCTTTGAGTGAAGAAGTTCCTCCTCAACTCCGTTCTGAACCGCCCCCCCTTTATCTTGAGGCTGTGCCCCCTAGTCCTACTGTCTTTTTTGAGCGGGAAGAGTCTTTCCACCTCTATCCTATCCATCCCATTCATCATCTTATACGTCTCAATGAGATCTCCCCTCATTCTTCTAAACTCTAACGAGTACAAGCCTAGTTTATTCAGCCTCTCCTCATAGCTCAACCCCCTCAACTCCGGTATCAGCCTAGTAAACCTCCTCTGCACTCCCTCCAAGGCCAAAATATCCTTGCGCAGGTGCGGCGCCCAAAACTGCACACAGTACTCCAGCTGCGGCCTCACCAATGCCCTATACAGCTGCAGCAAGACATGGACTAGCTGTGTCATTACAATAAGGTCTGAAGATGAATAGACTTCAGTCTACATGCCTTTCTGATTTGAGATGTCTCTGTCACCTGTAGGATTATATTCAGTTTGCAGTGCTGACTGATTCAAGCCCATTTTTTTATAGAAGTAAATAATTCAGCCCCTCAAACAACTTCCATCATTCAATGAGAACACAGGTAATCTGTCCCTCACACTATGTTAGTGTGGTGTGGTGTTCCCGATGGTGGAGGAATCCAGAAGAATAGTTTGAGGATAAGGGATAAACCTTTTAAGACTGAGGCGAGGAGAAATTTCTTCTCACCAGAGGGTGGTGAATGTGTGAAATTCACTACCGCAGAAAGTGGTTGATGCCAAAATATTGCGTGATTTCAATAAGAAGTTAGATATAGCTTTTGAGGCTAATGGGATCAAAAGATACAAGGGGAAGGTAGGATCAGGATATTGAATTTGATGATCAGCCATGATCATAATGAATGGCAGAGCGGTGAAGTTAATGTTTGTAAAATATAAAACAATTGTAAAAATGCTAAGCGTAGACAGCATTGCATGGTCTGTTTAACAAGGCTGCTTTCCCTGCTATGGTTAGAGGTTAAAAGAGATGCAGGGCCAAATGGTCTACTCCTGCTTCTAGTTTCTATGTTTCTATGCATGCTTATTCCAAGCTCATATCCATAGAATCCCTATAGTGCAGAAGGAGGCCATTTGGTCCATTGAGCCTGCACTGACAACTATCCCGCCCAGGGCCTATCCCCGTAACGCCACATATTTACCCTGCTAATCCCCCCTGACACTAAGAAGGAAAGGCCAACCAACCTAACCCACACATCTGTGGAGTGTGGGAGGAAACCGGAACACCTGGAGGAAACCCACACAGACACAGGGAGAATGTGCGAACTCCACACAGGCAGTCACCCAAGCCGGAATTGAAACTGGGTTCCTGGTGCCTGAGGCAGCAGTGCTAACCACTGTGCCGCCTAAGTATTAAAGGAGTGTTAAAAGATGGGAGATGACGTTGTTTCAATGCTTAACTAAATGAGCTTAAGGTTGGGATTTGATGGTTGCAGTCACCCTAAGATTAGAAAATCCCACCCGAGGCCAACGGACCTTTGCATGGTTTGTGTCCCGCTGGCTACAATTCCTGTGATGGGCGGGATGGGAATGTTCCACTCTAACACTGCCTACCTACTCAATTGGCCGTAGGAGATCCCACACTGATGTTCATGGAAGAACAGCAGCAGAAATAGGAACCGCCTGATCATTTATTCATTCCCTGCATATAGGATCTTGCCTTTCATAACTGGCTGCTGCTAAGTTTGTCTACACTGGAAAGTGCTTCAGAACTAATGTCTTCTGTGAAATGCTCTGGCTTATCGTGTGGACATGATAACGCACTATCTGCATGAATACTTTATGATGTCAAGACGGAAAGTGTCTGGAAAAATTGATGAGCAGCAGCGGTAAGCCCTACATCATTTATTTTCAGCAAGCATGCAACCTTTGGAACAGTAAGTGGGCCGCATGTGACTACACAGAAATGGAAGCCACCTTATAAAGTACATAAAAATAAGACCCATCTACAAAGAAAGTGAAAGCCCTCTCCTGAATGCAAAAGGCAAGCAGCTTAAATGTGACAGCACCCCCATATAATGGCACCCAACATATATAGTAAAGTAAGGTTTCACCTTACATCAAGTAAAACAAAGCCTCGCTGGCTGCTTGTGTTCCCTTCCTTTCTCCCTCCTTTTCCTGTTTTGGAACATTCAACTCCTTGCAGTTCTTGGGCCTGCAGGACTGGCCAAGAGTGTTTCTGATCAGTGTGAAAAGAAGTCTCTTGTTCGTCCAATTCTCATCAATTGGTGCATAATCCATGATCACATCCAGCCTTACAGCTTCTGAGATCTCCACCTCTGGTGGCTGCGTTGAAAATCTGGAATTAACCTTCCCAAACCAAGTTCCCGCTTTTCAGACTCTCGTCCAAGGCTACCTATTTGGCCAAGCTATTGTTCAGCTGCCCAGTGTCTAAAATTGGTTGTGACCCTTCTCTAAATTGTTACTGTGTGTAATCCTGGGCAGGTTGAGTGGGTGCAAGTAGAAACCAGTACTGGGCACAAACACAAAGAAAAATACAACCTGGAGTTGTGAGACTTCTTGCTGTGTATCACAGCTTGGTATGGCTCCTACTCTGACCAAGACCATAAGAAACTACAAAGAGTCGTAAATGAAGCCCAGTCCATCATGCAAACCAGCCTCCCATCCATTGACTCTGTCCACAATTCCTGATGCCTCGGAAAAGCAGCCAGCATAATTAAGGACCCCACTCACCCTGAAAATTCTCTCTTCCACCTTCTCCTATCAGGAAAAAGATACAAAAGTTTGAGGTCATATACCAACCAACTCGAGGACAGCTTCTTCCCTGCTGCCACCAGACTTTTGAATGGACCTACCTCGCATTAAGTTGATCTTTCTCAACACCATAGCTATGACTGTAACACTACATTCTGCACTCTCTCATTTCCTTCTCTATGAACCGTATGTTTTATCCATATAGCACGCAAGAAACAATACTTTTCACTGTATACTAATGCATGTGACAATAATAAATCAAATCAAATCAAACCCATTCATCTGCTGTTTGTGGGATCTTGATATGCGTGACAGGCTGCCACATTCACCCACAATAGGTACACTTCAGAAGTATACACAGCAGAAATTCTCCAACCTCACCCGCGACTGGGATTCTCCGATCCCGCCGCAGCGACCGTTCTCACTGGCAGCGGTAGCGGATGTCCAGGAAGGGAGAATTCCAGCCCACTTCATTGGCTTTGGAGCTCTGGGGCATCCTGAGGGAGTGAGATACAAATGCAAGCCTTAATTTCACAGTCGCTCTGGAGATGTCGCCTAATTGAATTTCCTCAATGAAGAGCAGAATCAGGAATGTTATCAGAGTGGCCAGATGGATTTAACTTTCAACGGTGCCAGCTCTCTCAGGGATCAGCAAAAGACAATCTAGAGAATGTTTCATATTCACAGGCGTATTCGACCAATGTTTTCCAGTTGACACTGTTACAGCTGAGCCCATACAGCTAACACCACAATTTACACAACTGCAACTGGCACCTCTACAATGAACACTACTCCAGTTGGCACTGCAACAGCTGGCTCTATCATAGTTAATACAATTTTTTTCAATTCATTTCATGGCATGTGGCATTGCTGGCTGGGTCAGCATTTGTTAGTAAATGGCCATGTCAGAGTGCACATAAGAATCGACCATCTGAATTCACATGTAGGTCAGACCAGGTAAGGGATGGCAGATTTCCTTCCCTAAAAGACATTACCGAACTGGATGGGTTTTTATGACAATTGACAATGGCTTCATGGTCATCATTAGACTTTTAATTCCTTCACTGAATTCAAATTTCACCATCGGCCGTTGTGAATTACTCTGGGTTTCTGGATAACAATGCCAAGATTCCACCACCTCCTCCTCATTGCGACTGCAGCAGTTCCACTTCAGAAGTTGAAGGCTACAATGCATTAAAAGCAACTATTCTTGTTGTGGAATACCAGGCCGCAACATTTTAGTTTCATGGTCAATTGAAAATATAAGTGTCAACTTATACATTGGCAATGACCGATCAACAATTTCAGAAAAAACTGACAGGCCAAAGACTTTCCAATGTTCACAGGCAAACGTCACAAACCTGGGGGATGGCGGGGGAGAGGTGGTGGGGGGAGGGTGAGATGTGAGGAGGATACAGAGATGCTTTGGTCAGGTTATTGGCCAGAGTGGTTTAGAAAAGCTGAGTGAGTAGGCAAGCGAGCTGGATAAATGTAAGGTTATCCAGTTTGGAAGCAAAAGAAAACATGAAGGTACAGGAGTTAAGTTAAATGCATTATGCAAAAATAAACTTCATCATAGAGTCCCACAGCACAGAAGGAGGCCATTCGGCCCATTGAGTCTGCACCGACCACAATCCCACCCAGACCCTATCCCCATAATCCTATGCATTTGCCCTAGCTAGTCCCCCTGACACAAAGGGGCAATTCAGCATGGCCAATCCACCTGACTCGCACATCTTTGGATGTGGGAGGATGCTGGAACACCCAGAGGAAACCCACACAGGCACGGGGACAATGTACAGTCTCCGCACAGTCACCCAACCCGAGAATCAAACCCGGGTCCCTGGCGCTGTGAGGCAGCAGTGCTAACCACTGTGCCACCGTGCCGCCCCATAAACTTGCATTTACACAACATCTTACGAAGCAGTCAGGATATTTCACATCCAATGGATTGTTCCCAAAGTGCAGTCACCAACAAGCAGGCAAAATAGCACAGCAAGATCCCCCAAGCAACAGCGTTGATTGCCTAATCTTTCTTCTAATTTTTGGTCAAGAGATGATTGTTCTTGCTCTTCCAATAGTGCCTTCAGATCTTTTACAATCCACCTGATGGAAATGCATCTATTACCTCAACAAAATATATTTCCAAATATAGTCTATCAATGGCGATACACACAAATCCTAAACCTCATCTCCACGGGTAATATTGTGCCAATAAGAAGCTCAGCATATAGAAACTGACAGCCATCGGAACCTTGATTTGTGTCGCAGCCCTGGGAGAATCCTGGGAGCACCTTTTGGGAACCTGGCCACCTTCCGGACTATCGGCAAATATACCAGGAGTTCCGCCATTTAGTTTTTGTTTCATGGGTTGTGGGTAAGAACAGCATTTGTTGCCCATCCCTAATTGCCCTTGAACTGAGTGGCTTGCTAGGCCATTTCAGAGGGCAGTTAGGCATCAACCACATTGTTGTGGATCTGGGTCACAAGTGGGCCAGATCGGGTAAAGACGGCAGATTTCCTCCAACAGATTTCCAACAGGGACACGAATGAACAGATGGGTGGTTACAACGATGCTTACGATTCCCCCAGCTGCCATGGTGGGATTTGAACCTGAGGCTTCCATAGCATTTGCCTGGGCTTCTAAATTACTAGCCCAGTGGATTTACCAGTACACCACTTCTCCACATAGAAGTCCCATTAACAATAGGCCACAATGGTCTAGGAATTCACTGATGCTACCAGTGTCTTTAGACTAGATTCAGTGACATGCAGTGATGTACTGACAACTGATAATAAGTCAGGTACCTGGGCAAAGAGGGAAGAATGAATATGGCTGCTACATGACCCCTCTAGGATTTGACTAAAAGACAATGAATGGGCAGTGATTCAGTGCATGACTTGGAACAGATGTGTCATTGTGTCATGTGGAGTTGACCATGTTGTCTGGCAGCTGAGTGAGAAATTTAGGGTATTGTGATATAAGTGGAAGAGGAGGGTTACAACATTTCTTACTAAATGAAGATTGTGTAAGTTCTCACTCGGGCCAGTGAGAAACACGCGAGAGAAAAATGAAAGGATAAAAAGTAAAGTGATGTTGAATCTACAACTATTGGCTGTGTGAAGTTCTCTCCGTGTCTGCATGGGTTTCCTCCGGATGTTCCGGTTTCCTCCCAAAGATGTGAGGGTTAGGTTGACTGGCCATGCTAAATTGACCCTTAGTGTCAGGGGGATTTGCAGGGTAAATATTAGGGTTATGGGAACAGGGCCTGGGGCAGTTGAGGTTGGTGCAGACTTGATAGACCGATTGGCCTCTGTAACGGCTTTTATCAGGCAATTTGAGAAGGGCCTGTTAGAATAATGAACCCCCTGATTAAGGGCCAAGTTGATGGGCCAATCAGGGAGCCTCTTGCTTTGTATTTAAGCAGGAGTGCCAGTTCCTCTGGGACTCCGAGTGTAGGCTGCTAACTGAAAGCAGTTGGTATGCTGCTGTCAGACTCGTAAATAAAGGGGTTTTGGTGAAGGGACTTCCGCCTCTGAGGACTCATCACAGCCTCCTTCTGCAGTGTAGGGATTCTATTACTCTGAATTACGACTGCCACTCCCTCCATTTATGATGACCTGGTGCTAATTGTCTTTCAGTTTTTGATAAGGGTCACAGTGGGGGGTGTGCGGCCTGCAGATAAATCAGATTCTTCCCTCTTTCATTTCCTTCACCAGTATGAAGGGGTCACTCATGTAAGAGCAGGTTAGCATGAAAGAAGATAAAATGCCTGGGCACTGACAAGTTCACGCTTGTGGAATACAAAAAGATGATCAAGGGCATCTCTAACCGCCAAACAGCAGAGTGTACAATTATTCCCGCAGTCCGAATCTATGTCTGGGACAATAAAGTCACAAGTAGGCTTACATTAATACTGCAATGAAGTTTCTGTGAAACTCCCCTAGTCACCACACTCTGGCGCCTACTCAGGTACGCTGAGGGAGAATTTAGCATGGCCAATGCGCTAGCACGTCTTTCAGACTGTGGGAGGAAGCCGGAGCACTCAGAGGAAACACACGCTGACACAGGGGAGAATGAGCAGACTCCACACAGACAGTAACTCAAGCCCGGGAATCAAACCCAGGTCCCTGGCGCTGTGAGGCAGCAGTGCTAACCACCATGCCGCCCTCGTTTAAATCATAGTGAAGCCTCACATTCCCATCAAGTTTCATGTTGTCAGCAGACTTGGAAACAATCGCTTCCCCATCCAAATCATTGATATATATTGTAAATAGCTACAGCCCAAGCACTGATTCTGTAGGGCCCCACGAGTCACCATCTGCCACTCTGAGAAAGACCCATTCATTCCCACTCTCTGTTTTCTGTCTGATAACCAATTCTCGATCCATGAAATATATTCCCCCAATTCCATAGGCTTTAATTCTGCACACTAACCTCTAAGTGTGACTCTAACAAAAGCTTTCCGAAAATCCAAATACACCGCATCTACTGCTTCTCCCTTATCTAGTTTGCTAGTTACAAAAGTTCCAGTATGTTTGTCAAGCATGATTTCACTTTCATAAATCCATATTGATGTTGTATAATCGTGCTGATATTTTCCAAGTGACCTGTTGGCACATTCTCATGACACCGCACCCTCCCCGCTCACCTCACCCCCACCAGCTTCCACCAAGCCTGCCCGCTTTGATGCACCCTTTGCCTCTGACCTCTCCACCTCCCAACTGCTCTGGGACTTGCCTTCCTTCCCTGATGTGAGCATATACTATTCAATATTCCTTGGTGTATTAAATGACAATGAGGCGTCTGTGATTGGGGGGTGCATTCCCTGTGGACCCTTTGGATGGTGGATAAATCCTGCCCATCCTTTCAGTGAAATCTATGGAAGGCTCCTTAGGCAGTTATTAGTATTGATTCATTCAGAAAGATAGGAGGTTTCTTTCAGAGGGTAACATTTTGGTATACAATTTATGGATAATTTGATATGTGCTAAGTGTAACATGCTTGAGAGAGGCAGATGATTTTGGACCCATGGTTCCCAACACCCTCCACCACCTCATGTCATGTTTGGTCTGTTCTTGATTAATTCATCAAGATTGATTGCTGTGAATAGTCATCATTTTTTAGTCTGCGTTCTCAGGGAAGGAAGAGGATTGGCAAATGAACGCAGAACGGATATCACTTCAAGATGACAAGGTCCCATTTTGCAGCATTAACAATCCTTCCAATTAAATCAACTGTCTGCCAAACAAGCGCAAGGAAATGTCACCAGGCTGTGCACAGCAGAGAGTGACTTTCAGGTGATTAAAACGACTTTGTGTCCACAGTCTGATTGATTATAACGCACAACAAAAGCCTCGCCCCAGAACACAATGGCAAAGCTTCACTGTGCAACATCCCCGTATCAATGGGGCAATGTTATCGGCACATCAATCAGGTCCGAGTTCACATTGCTCTTCTACACAGCATCAATTACAAACTGCTATCTCATTCAAACCACACGTCACATAGCAGCATGACTATATGGGGCAGTGAGCGGATCCCGGACAGCAAGTGGATCCGGGGCAGTGAGTGGATCCTGTGCGGTGAGTGGATCCTGTGCGGTGAGTGAATCCTGTGCGGTGAGTGGATCCCGGGCAGTGAGTGGCTCCGGGGCAGTGAGTGGATCCTGGACAGTGAGTGTATCCCGGGCAGTGAGTGGGTCTGGGTTAGTGAGTGGATCCCGGGCAGTGAGTGGAACCCAGGCAATGAGTGGATCATGGGCAGTGAGTGGATCTGGGTTAGTGAATGGGTCTGGGTTAGTGAGTGAATCCCAGACAGCAAGTGGATGCCAGGTTAGTGAGTGGATGCCAGGTTAGTGAGTGGATCTGGGTTAGTGAGTGGATCCCAGACAGTGAGTGGATCCAGGTTAGTGAGTGGATCTGGCGCAGTTGATGGATCACCAGTTGTGAGCGGGTCAGGGTAGAAAGTACCAAGTGGATCACTGTAACCTCATGGCCTGGCATATTCCCCCAATTTACCATTAGCACCAAGTTCAACCTTGGTTCAATGAAGAGAGCAGGAGGGCATGGCCAGAGCAACACCTCGCACACCTGGAAATGAGGTGTCAGGCTGGTGAAGCTGTAACACAGAATCACTCATGAGTCAAATAGCATAAGCAGCAAGTAATAGTGGTATCAACGAGGTTTATGTTAGATGTGAGTGTTAAGTAGGTGGCACTGTACTGCTGCCTCACAGTACCAGGGACCCGGGTTCGATTTCGACCTTGGGTGACTGTGTGGAGCTTGCACGTTCTCCCCATATCCGCTTGGGTTTCCTCCGGATGCTCCAGTATCCTCCCACAGTCCAAAGGTGTGCAGGTTAGGTGGATTGGCCATAGTAAATGTGCGGGGTCACGTGGATAGGATGGAGGGGAGGGCCTGTGTGGGACGCTCTTTAGGAGACTCAGTGCAGACCAGATGGGTCGGATGGCCTCTTTCTGCACTATAGGGATTCTATGATGTCAAAAATCCAGAAGGGTAACTTGGAACACCAGTTAGTAGTGGCGTATGTGTTTTATTTGGTATTACAGGAGGAATCCACTGAGGAAATAGTCCAGTTGTTGTGTTAACAATTAATAAAGAATATTTATTAACGTAAAAGAGAAACAAAAACATACGTAACAAGAAGGACTATAATACTCTATAGCACTTCAGTACACTGGTGACTATAAACACATAACTTTACATGAAACCTATCCCCTAGTCTTCAAAACTCCCTACACTCTCCTGAACTTTGAGGCATTCTTTTTCCCAAACAGCATCAATACAAAGTTTTATTCATTCGTGGGACATGGGTGTTGTTGACGAGGCCAGCATTCATTACCCATCCCTAGTTGCCCTTGAAACTGACCGTCTTGCTAAGCATTTCAGAAGACAGTTGAGAGTCAACCACATTGCTGTAGCTCTGGAGTCACATGTAGGCCAGGTCAGGTAGGAACAGCAGATTTCCTTCCCTAAAGGACATGAGTGAACCAGATGGGTTTTTCTGACAATCGACAATGATTTTATGGTCATCAGTAGATTCTTGATTCCAGATATTTTTATATTGAATTCAAATTCCACCATGAGCTGTAGCGGGATTCGAACCCAGGTCTCCAGAACACCAGCTGAGTTGCTGGATTAATAGTCTATCAATAATACCACTTGGCCACCGCCTCCCCTTCTATGAGCTCTATGAGCTAAATCCAGAAAATAATTACCACGTAATAAATAAAAACAAAATAATGCGGAAGCTGAAATCTGAAACCAAAAGAGAAGCAGCTTTGACAAAGGGTCATCTGGACTCAAAACGTCAGCTGTCTTCTCTCCTTACAGATGCTGCCAGACCTGCTGAGATTTTCCAGCGTTTTCTCTTTTGATAAATACTTACCACACCCAGATTAAGGTAGCCACGTCTGGAAAATAGTCGTCCATTTCAGCAAAGGTGGAAAATGAGCGCTTCTTTCCGGAATATAGCTGCAACTTGCTGCAGTTCTGATGTTAGCCGTCTCCCCCCTCATCTTCCTGTTTCCATACTTATACCATTTCTTTCCCTTTGATGTTACCCACACTGTGGAGTTGGCTTTTGGCAAGTACGTGTCAATTTCCTTACCTCTCCAATTTGAAGTTACCACTCCCTATTGTTCTCTTTATTCACAGGCATAAAATATCCGTTTTCCAGCGATGGGCTAATTTGCACCTCATCAAAAGTTTGTGGAAGAGCCGGAAAATCCTGCCCTAGCTTTCGATTCCATATCTTATTAATTGAACTTAAGTTCCACCGGCAGCCATTAACACACCGCCACTATCAACCCCTCCGTTAGGTTTGAGCAGTAAGAGGGGATGAGATTTTTCTCTTTTCCAAATGCAAGATATTATGAATTGCTCACAATCATAAAATCCTACAGTGTAGAAGGAGGCCATTCGGCCCATCGTGTCTGCACTGACCATAATCCCACCTAGGCCCCATCCCCATAACTTGTGCATTTACCCTAGCTAGTCCCCCTCACACTAAGGGGCAATTTGGCACGGCCAATCCACCTAACCCACACATCTTTGGACTGTAGGAAGAAACCGGAGCACCCGGAGGAAACCCACACAGACACGGGGACAACGTGCAAACTCCGCACAGACAGTGACCCAAGCTGGGATTTGAACTGGGGTCCCTGACACTGTGAGGCAGCGGTGTTAACCACTGTGCTGTCCCAAGTTTGGGGCACTGCTTGTGGCAAAGGGAAAAGCTTTCACTGTGACTCAGCAAAACTGCACCTTGTGGTAAACGCAAATGAATGGCAGGAACCAGAGATACAATCTGTCTGTGAACAAGTGAGATGGAGACTCATGTGCTTGTCATTCCTATAGTGCTATGGAACACTCAGTTCCAGTAATTGGATGTCATGCCCTTGAAATGATCTCCCTTCTATTCAGCACGTGGCATGAGAGTCTGTAAAAATCTAATTAGACTTTAACTACCAAAGCATCATTAATCTGATACATTGTTCAGATAGCAGGCAATCTCTCGCTTCCCTACTCCATGCTGCACAAGTGTTAAACCAATTTTTGCCTTTGTTCAGAAAAAGGTCTGTCTTAAAATGGATTCACAAATTAACTGAGTTGCGCTGGAGACAAAAAACATTTTGTTTCCAATCAGGATATCAAGCGGCAAACAATTAAAATAAATGTTTTCATTCTCCACTTCAATTTCTGGATCCAAATATTTGCTTTGCGTTCAGGCCTGCTGGATGTGTTGATCGAGTTTGATGGAGAGGGAATTGTGTGGCATTGGAATGGTACCACAAGCCAGTAACTGTGCTGTGGACTCTCTGTAATGTCACTCACAGTGCACCTACTCAAGTGAATAGCTCCTTTAAGTTGCAATCAATCTCTTAACAGGGGAGATGGTAGTGTAACAGCAACTAGTGAAATTTAAATTCAAAGCTTAAAGTTTATTTATTAGTCACAAGTAGGCTTATGTTAACATTGCAAATGAGGTTACTGTGAAAATCCCCGAGTTGCCACATTCCTGTGCCTGTTCAGGTACACTGAGGGAGAATTTAGCATGGCCAATGCACCTAACCAGCACGTCTTTCGGACTGTGGGAGGAAACCGGAGCATCCAGAGGAAACTCACGCAGGCAGGAGGAGGATGTGTAGACTCCGCACAGACAGAGACGCAAGCCGGCAGCATGGTGGCACAGTGGTTTGCACTGCTGCCTCACAGCGCCAGGGACCCGGGTTCAATTCCAGCCTTGAGTCACTGTCTGTGTGGAGTTTGCGCGGTCTCCCCGTGTCTGCGTGGGTTTCCTCCGGGTGCTCTGGTTTCCTCCCACAGTCCAAAGATGTGCGAGTTAGGTTGATTGGCCATGCTAAATTGCCCCTCGTGTCAGGGGATTAGCAGAGTAAATATGTTGCGGGCATGGGGTCTTGGTGGGATTGTGTTAGGTGCAGGGTCGATGGGCCGAGTGCCCTCCTTCCACACTATGGAGATTCTATGGATTCAAAGCCGGAAATCGAACCCGGGTCCCTGGAGCTATGAGGCAGCAGTGCTGACCACTGCGCTACCATGCTGGAATATAAAGCTGGTCTTGGTAATGGTGACCCTGAGAAATATCCTCAATCATCGTTCTTAACCAGTCTGGCCTACAAGTGATTCCAGACTCACAGCAATGTGGTAGACTCTTAAATGCCCTCTCAAATGGCCATTCAGTCTATCAACGTGCTCTGGATACTTCCATTGGTCATTCTTGGAAAATTCTACCCCATCTACTAACAAGACCGCAAGAAACTACAAAGGGTTGTGAATGTAGCCCAATCCATCGCACAAACCAGCCTCCCATCCACTGACTCTGTCTACACTTTCCATGGCAAAGCAGCCAGCATAATTAAGGATACCCCCGACATTTTCTCTTCCACCTTCTTCGTTGAGAAAAAGATACAAAAGTCTGAGGTCACGTACCAACCGACTCAAGAGCAGCTTCTTCCCTGCTGCTGTCAGACTTTTGAATGGACCTACCTTGCATTATACTGATCTTTCTCCACACCCTAGCTATGACTGTAACACTACATTCTACACTCTCTCCTTTCCTTTTCTATGAACGGTATGCTTTGTCTGTATAGCACCTGAGAAACGATACTTTTCATTGTATGTTAATACATGTGACAATAATAAATCAAAAACCAAATCGGATGGATTCACTAGCCATTTGTTGATACTCACTGGCATTCCATTTTAAAAAGTCACAAAATGGATACGACAATAGGGCTGTTTATAATGTTTCAGTTTTGAACTATGAATGTATTTACTATAAGAAGTCTCACAAGCTTTCAGAGTCTTGCTCCTTTTCAGGTGGGTGAAGAGTTGTGTTCACAAAGAGGGTATACACGGACACAGACTCAATTTACAAGATAATGGTTGGAATGCGAGTCTTTACAGGTAATCAAGTCTTCACAGGTACAGACAACGCGAGTGGAGAGAGGCTTAAGTACAGGTTGAAGAGGTGTGAACTGCTTCCAGCCAGGACAGTTAGTGAGATTTTGCAAGCCCAGGCAAGTCATGGGGGTTACAGATAGTGTGACATGAACCCAAGATCTCGGCTGAGGCCGTCCTCAGTGCCATCTGGTACCAAAAGGTCAGGTTCACCAGTCACCAATGGGAAGGTGGCACCTCAGAGGTGTTACAACAAATTGCAAAGATTAGGGCTGGGGTTTCTCCTGTTGGTGGGAGCTTCTGGTCTTGCCGACGGCGACCCCCACCCCTCCCGCAATGGGTTTCCTGGCGGCAGAGAGTGCGAACTTCAGGAAACCCGTCTGTCAGCGGTGGAACTGGCGGTTGCCAACCAATGGCAGGTCACTTCCGCCAACAATAAACACTCCACCGGGGTTGGGGAGGGGTTCCTGCCCCAGGGGTGAAGGGAAGAATTTCTGCATGCTTTATGCCTTGGATTAATTTGCCAAAGCAATGCAAAATAGCTTGAAATGTTAACTGAGTCACATGGGCCAACGTTTTTTCCCCCCACCTTTGATACTGGCTGAAGACTCTGTTTGTCTGAAGCAGGTCCAGACTCAAAGATTCAGTCAGTTGGATTAGTTCAGGAACTGCACCCGTTTTTATTAAGCACGGGCACTAATAAAACTTTAAAAAGTTTCGTATGAAAATGTATGATATTTACTATGAAGCTGACCAGTCTGCGCCAATGGGAGTAGTTAATGGGATCATACAGCTTTCTTCAGTCACTCTCGCTGTTTTAAAATCCAGTTCCCCCAACAGAGGACACAATATCCATATTAAAATGCATATATTTGGTGATAAAACCATTTCAAGCCGCATTAATAAAACAATAACAGGGTAACACTCTTATCTACAACCAGGAAGTTTTTGAATGGAAAGATGAGACAGGAAGTATTTGTTTTATTGTGCCGTCTGTTAAGATGTTGGGCAAGATTTTCCGGCGTCCCAGCTGTGTGTTTCTCACCGGTGGGAGATGGCACGTAGTTTGTTCGCGGGCAGGATTCTCTGTTCGCACCACTGTCAACGGGAAACACCCCATGCCGGTGGGAAACCTGCGGGCGGGGGTGTGCTGCCAGCGGGACCGGAGAATCCCAACGGCATGGACGGCTGGAGAATTGTTTGCGACTACTCAAATCAGTTTTCGGGAAGGCTGGAAGCTGACCCAATCCAAATTCCCACCCATTTCGAGTGCAATTTCCTGATTCTACCTAAGGCCTAAACAAATCGGTGACTTAAAGGATCAAATGGAAACTGCTGGGTGGTTGTTGGCCAAATGCAGAATTCACTCTTACCCTCAATGATGTACCGTGCCAGCAAGGGAAAACGTATGGTTACCAATTACTGAGTTTTGTGAGTTTCACTGTGAATGAAGATGCCAACACATTTGTTGCAATGATACCTAAAATGTCTTTGTCTGTGCGTGTGTGTGTGTGTTTGTGTGCATGCATGTGCGTGCGTGTGTGTGTGCATGTGTACATGCATGTGTATGCACATGCACGTCCATATGTGTGTATTTGTGCGTATGTGCGTGTGCATGTATTTGTGTATGTGTATGTATGTGTCTGTGCATGCGTGTGTGTGTGCATGCGCGTGTGCATGTGTGTATATTCACATGTAGGGGTGTGTGTGTGCATACGAAAGTGTGTCTGTGCGCGTGTGCATGAGCATGTATGTGTATGCGTGTGTGTGTGTCTGCGTTTGTGTATGTGTCTGTGTGTATGTGTGTGTATACGTGTGTGTGTGTGTGTGTGTGTGTGTGTGTGTGTGTCTGTGTGTGTGTGAGAGAGAGAGAGGCGGGGGGGTGGGAGCGTGGGAGGCAAGGGTTAAAGAACTCAAGGTAAAATAATTAAGCGCTCTCACTGGAAGATTACATCCAATTAAACATCAGGGAATTGCACACCAAGAGGTGAACAATGACATTAAAGTTAAATCTGGAAACAAGTTCCAATGTGACAAAAGTAGTCAATTTTTCTCTTTGATACTGGAGCCCTTCCAATAATACCCACCTACCCCAACCCCAGCACGCCCTGCCCCCACTGACCCTCCCCCACCCCCGCCACCCCCACCCCCCACCCCACTGCTCTTATCATGTACTGATGGGCAATTTTGACCTGGAGGACACAACCAGTCTTCTGTGTGCTACAAAGATGTTGTAACCACAAAGAGAAGGGGAAACATAAATGATCCAGAACCTGGTGGGGAAATGTGGGGGTGTTTCACACACACGTTATTATTTTTGTGTAAATATCACCCAGGAAGTTGAGACAGAGTGATACGATGTGAGTTGCAAATTGCCACCAGCTGTCCGGGGACACGTGCCACTCCACATTGGTCTCACAAAAAGCAGGATCTCGCTGTGAATCTCAACGTGTGAGAAGTCGCACTGTAAATATCAACTTGTGTTTCCAGCAATTCACAGAGTGTTCCAAGCTGAAGGGTGAGGAAGAAAGGTCCAATCCATGGGAACATGACACCAGGCGGCCTATCCCAGCAAACTGTTTTGCCAGAGTCATACGTAGACAGTTGAAAGCACTTGCTATTCACCTGAAGTAGTTTATTTTGTTCCCAAATCTGTCTTGATTAGACCTTCAGATTATTAACAGTTGGGTTTCATTTTAGGATCAGCAGGTATTTAGCAGCAGCTAATGATTCCAGCCAGTTGACAAGATTGCATGAAAATGGTCACTTTCATTTGTTTTCAATCGAAGTAATAGGGTTGATAGTCTTACTGCAGTATGAAAACCAGAATACCAGCTGGTATAGAACATAAAACATAGAACACTACAGCACAAACAGGCCCATCGGCCCACAAGCCGATCAAATCCATACCTACCAGGCCGTAGAACTATCTATAACTCCCAATCCCATTAAATCCCATGTACTCATCCAGAAGTCTTTTAAAAGACCCCAGCGAGTTTGCCTCTACCACCACTGACGGCAGCCGATTCCACTCACTCACCACCCTCTGGGTGAAAAACTTACCCCTAACATCTCCTCTGTACCTGCTCCCCAGCAACTTAAACCTGTGTCCTCTCGTAGCGACCATTTCAGCCCTGGGAAATAGCCTCCGAGAATCCACCCTATCTATACCTCTCAACATTTTATAAACCTCTATCAGGTCGCCTCTCAACCTTAGTCTCTCCAGGGAGAAGAGACCGAGCTCCCTCAACCTATCCTCATAAGGCATGCCTCCCAATCCAGGCAACATCCTTGTAAATCTCCTGTGCAGCAATCTGCTAAAATCTAATCCTTCAACCTTCTGTCCACTTCTATCTAAAATCTGAAGGGCACTTGATCCAAGTCGGAGTCTTGCTACTGATGTCACAGCAAAAAGTCAGCATCTGTGGCGACACTCATAGAATGCTGACATTCAGCCCATCGAGTCTGCACCAACTATCTTACCCAGCCCTCTCCCCCACTTTAGCCCCACAACAGACCAATGGCACGGTGGCACAGTGGTTTGCACTGCTGCCTCATAGCGCCAGGGACCTGGGTTCAATGCCCGACCTATGTCACTGCCTGTGCGGAGTTTTCACGTTCTCTCCCTGTCTGCGTGGATTTCCTCCGGTGCTCCAGTTTCCTCCCACAGTGCAAAGACATGTGAGGGTTAGGTGGATTGGACAAGCTAAATTAACCCTTAGTGTCCTGGAATGTTATAGGTTAGAAGGATTAGCAGGGTAACTAATCTGGGATAGGGCTTGGATGGGATTGTTGTTGGTGCAGACGCGATGGGCTGAATGGTCTCCTTAAGCACTACAGGGATTCTATGATTCTAATGCTTGGTGTGCAGATATTCGGGAACCAATGAAGAGCCGGCATTCCCCACTTCTGTCCACAGATGCAAATGCCGGATTTCAGAGGTATTTCCTGTTTATGGGCCAGCTTTCAGGCGTCTAAGAAAACAGCTGGAAAGTGGGACCAATTCCGCACATTCTTTCCAAGAGCCAGCACAATGGGCCAAATGGCCTCCCTCGGTGGCCCATGATTTTACGATTTTATGCTTCTAGAATCGCTTGGGAAGCCATGCAAATGACTGGAAGAAGAAACAGAATCCATTCCAAGCCTGAGATTCTCCACTCCTGATTTTCCACTCGATTCAACTGGCACAGATTAACATCCGCCCTTACAATGGTGGCATGGCATAAATCGTGCCAAAGGACATCACATCTTCACAATGTTGTTCTAATGAGAAAGACAGATAGCTCAGCTCCCTCCCTGTTGTAGTCGGGGAAAATGATGTGAAGATGCCGGCGTTGGACTGGGGTAAACACAGTAAGAAGTCTCACAACACCAGGTTAAAGACCAACAAGTTTATTTGATAGTAAATCCATCAAGTATCAAATAAATAAATAATTTACTATCAAATAAACTTGTTGGACTTTAACCTGGTGTTGTGAGACTTCTTACTGTATAGTAGGGCAAACCCAGGGAACGTGGGCTGTAGCAGGAGAGGAATGAATGGAAAGGACTAAACAGACAGTCCAACTATAGTGTCCACACCCACCGCAAGCATGACAAATTATAAATCACTACATCTCAGGCAGCATCAAGACAGTCACACCCTAGCTGAGACCTTTCTGAGGTTACAGCAACAATAAGAGAATTGATGTCACTTATCAAGACTCTAAAAGGTCAAGAGTAATCTTTCTGCCTCTGAAAAACTAATCAAGTATCGGAGATGGAATAACTAACACCCCATCGAAATCAGCTTGACAAACACAATGCTTTGATATTGCAAACAGGTAGACGGAAGATGTCCAGAAAATGATTAAAAGCTAAAGCACACAAGATAGTGAAACATGATTATGTAATCAAAAACAGAACTGTAACCAATCCAAAGTAACAATGTGATAACATAACCAACTTTGTAATGTGAAAAAGTTTAAGAATACGAAAGAACTGAAGATTAGCAAAGTAGCTCAGAAGCAAGCTATAGTTATAGTCATGAGTTCTGCTCTCCCTCATGTACTTTGAATAAAGCTGTTTTTGTTGAAGTTTTACACAATGTCAGAAGACTCAGTCTGTTCATTCCCTCCTACACTGTAAATAAAAGGTTCTCCAAACAGTTTCTGATGATGCTTGTTGCAAACAAAGCTGAATGCGGAGGATGAAAGATGAGAAAGGAAGTGAGGGAGGTGAGACCTCCCAAAGTGTAGGTAATACTAAGTTGAATTGTAAAGATTAACCTGCCGCTGTATCTTGAGTTAATCTCTAAATAGAGGAAGAGACAATGTATTCTCAGGAAAAAGCTCTCCATAAAAATTCCGAATTCATTTCTGAACTACAATTAAGAAAGCCTACCAACGCCTCTTCTTTCTCAGGAGGCTAAGGAAATGAATCTACCTCATATTAAGTTGATCTTTCTCTACACCCTAGCTATGACTCACTAAGCAGTCTCACAACACCAGGTTAAAGTCCAACAGATTTATTTGGAATCACGAGCTTTCAGAGCACTGCTCTTTCATCAGATGAGTGGAGGTAGGTTTACAAACAGGGCATATATAGGCAAAGACACAATTACAAGATAATTACAGATTGGAATGTTAAAAATGGTTGGAATGTGAGTCTTTACAGGTAATCAAGTCTTTACAGGTACAAACAGTGTGAGTGGAGAGAGGGATAATAACAGGTTAAAGAGGTGTGAATTGTCCCAAGCAGGACAGTTAGTAGGATTTTGCAAACCCTGGCAGAATGGTGGGGTTACACGTAACGTGACATGAACCCAAGATCCCAGTTGAGGCCATCCTCATGCGTGCGGAATGTGATGATTGTAACACCACATTCTGCACCCTCTCCTTTCCTTCTCCCCTATCTACTTTATGAACGGTATGCTTTGTCTGTATAGAGCGCAAGAAACAATATTTTTCATTGTATCCCAATACATGTGACAATAATAAATCAAATCAAAATCAAAATGATATAAACTTTAGAGGCAAAGCCCTCTGGATTTATTTAGATGTTGAGTTATGAAGAGTACGGTGGGGTGAGCTGGATGGATTTCACTCAGCTATGCTTTTCTTTATGCGATGGGTATTACCTATTAAAAGTGAGTCGTGCTAATGCTAAGCCTCCCCCTCATGATGTAGTATCCTTGTACGGTCAATCCCCTTACAGGCATTAGTTGGTTAAAATAATAGTTGTCTGTTCCAACACTCAGTGCCTTACAAAATACCCCCGTATGGAATGGTAACGAGGAGAGGATTGTGAGGATCTACTGGATGGATTTCGATGACATTCTTACTCACGAGGAGGCTCAAGCTGTTTACAGACACCATCCATCAGATGCCAACCGTAGGCCCATTCATCAGCATTCATGAGAGGCAGATCATTCATGTTAACGTTACAATAAGATTGAGTGCCCCTCAATCGGATGGTTTGTCAATACAATAGAAGTGCAGTGTAATGTCCTCCCACTGAACATCACTCGCATGTCTCGTAATTTTCACACCATGCTGTATTTACACTACAAATATCTCAAGGCAGGATTACATAAGGACCTAAGAACTCGAAGAAGGAACGGATCATCTGGCCCCTCGAGCCTGCTCCGCCATTTAATAAAATCATGACTGATCTTTTTGTGGACTCAGCTCCACTTACCCGCCCGCTCACATAGCCCTTAATTCCTTTACTGTTCAAAGATTTATCTATCCTTGCCTTAAAAACATCCAATGAGGTACTTTCAATTGCTTACAACAGAGAAAAGGAGAACTTTCAATTTTATAGTGCCTTTCGTGACCTAAAGGACATCGTTTACAGATGATAAAGTAATTATCATGAAAAACAGCCATTGTTCTGATGCAAGAAACACGGCAACCAATATGCACACAGCAAGATCCCATAAATAGTATTGTCCAGGCATCCCAACCACTGCCATAAACATTCACACCCTCCACCACCAGTGCTCAATGGCAGCAGTGTGTGCCATCTACAAGACGGTTCCTCCAACAACACCTTCCAAACCAGGGCAAAGGGCAACAGATACACAGAAACACCACGATCTGCAAGTTCCCCTCCAAGCCACACACCATCCTGACTTGGAACTACATCGCTGTCCCTTCACTGTCGCTGGGGTCAAAATCCTGGAACTCCCCTCCCAATAGCACTGCGGGTGTGCCGAAACTACATGGGACTGCAGCGGTTCAAGAAAGCGGCTCACCACCGTCTTCTCGAGGGCAACAAAGGACGTGGATGTTCTGTAAACAAATAAAAATAATCGAGAGTTTTTTTAGTGTTGTTAGTTGAGCAACAAATATTGGCCAAGACACTGGGGAGAACTCCTCTGCTCTACTTCAACGCAGTGCCAGGGGATCTGTGTCTGCAGACACCATAAGTAAAGAAAAAAATAGCCAGTGAAATAGAGAAATAGGCATTGCACAACCTAAATCTGAAATATGGGACAGATCCATCAACACCTGAGTAAGTCAGCTTTCTGGACAAATACATCAGTTAGTTACTCTCGTTGTTCTTTCCAAGCTAACTGGATTGAGAAAGCAGAAGTGAAAATATTAAAAAGACAAAGGATTCAGACAGCAGGGCGGCCAGTTTGTTTTTCACACGCCAGATCTAGGAGGGGTAGTTAGCACTGCTGCTTCACAGCGCCAGGGACTCAAGTTTGATTCCCGGCTTGGGTCACTGTCTGTGTGGAGTCTGCATGTTTTCCTCCGTGTCTGCGTGGGTTTCCTCCGGGTGCTCCGGGTTCTTCCCACAGTCCGAAGGACGTACTGATTAGGTGCAATAAAAGCAAATTACTGCAGATGCTGGAATCTGAAACCAAAAAACGCTGGAAAATCTTAGCAGGTCTGGCAAAATCTGTTAAGGAGAGAAGAGAGCTGATGTTTCGAGTCCAGATGACCCTCTGTCAAAGATTTAACAAAAGGTTGTCTAGACTTGAAACATCAGTTTTCTTCTCTCCTTACAGATGCTGCCAGATCTACTGAGATTTTCCAGCATTTTCTCCTTTGGTTACTGGGTAGGTGCATTGTCCATGCTAAATTCTCCCTCAGTGTACCTGAACAAGGGCCGGAATGTGACAACTAGGGATTTTCACAGTAACTTTATTGCAGTGTCAATGTAAGCCTACTTGTGACACGAATAAATAAACTTTTATTTTATTCTTTGATGGAATGCCGTAGTTTCAAAATCAATAATTTTAGTGTGACCCAGCCATTTTCAAATTAATTTAAGTTATATTTGTTGTAGTAAAGGATAAAATCTCATTTTGTGCTAACATTGAGATAAGAAACCATTTCAAGAACTAAACGAGTTACTACATCATTGGAAACCAGACATATTAATCAAAGAAAGTGTCTTAATTGTGAGAAAACTAAAGAATAAGCAATTAATCAATTAATATTTCAGTAATGTTGCTAATATAACCTGTAGCACAAAATATGTAACGTTTTGTTTTATGAGTACACATAATTAACACTTGATTTTAAGTACACTATCATGAATCATAAGAATTGTAAAATAGTGTCTTCCCAGGTAGTCTGGGGAAATGAGATGGAATTTGTCCGTGCTAAATCCTCCCGCAGTGTACCCGAACAGGCGCCAGCGTGTGGCAACTAGGGATTTTCACAGGTCTTCATTCAGGCTGTCTTAAATATAAATTGACTGACAGTTAAGTTTACCAATTTTTGTTTAGCACTTGGACTAACTCAAGATAAGGGATTATAGCTTAAGAGAAGGCAATGGCTTCTCCACAGATGTGCAGGTTAGGTGGATTGGCCGTGCTAAAATTGCCCCTTAGTGGCAAGGGGATTAGTAGGGTAAATATGTGGGGATACCGGGTTAGGGCCTGAGTGGAATTGTTGTCAGTGCAGGCCTAATGGGCTGAATGGCCTCCTGCTGTACTGTAGGGATTCTATGATTCTGTGACTGATCAGAATTCTCTGGCCTGTCATGCCAGTGGGATTCTCTACTCCCTTTGCAGTGTAAAAAGTCTGACAACACCAGGTTTTAGTCCAACCGATTTATTTGATAGTAAACACACAAGCTTTCGGGTTAGTCCCTTCGTCAGGTGAATGGAGAGTTCGCCTGACGAAGGGACTAACCCGAAAGCTTGTGCGTTTACTATCAAATAAATCGGTTGGGCTAAAACCTGGTGTTGTCAGACTTTTTACTGTGTTTACCCCAGTCCAACGCCGGCACATCCACATCATGACTACTATCGACCCTTTGCAGTGGACAGAGATTTGGTTAAGCATTAAATTCTCCATCCTCGCTCGCAATGAGGCCAGAGAATTGTTTTAAGATTAGGTGGGATTTTCCAGCCGGGCTCCCCTGAAACCAGAAAATCCTGCCTTAGATCAACGGGTGGCCCTGATCCCACCCGCTATGATTCCTGTGGTGGTCAAGACGGGAAAATTCAGCTCAATGTGTGTATTTCGTTCAAACTAACGGGGCTTGCTCTTAGTTCATTATCAACAAACTATAGGCCAATTGCCTGGAATCGTAGAATCCCTACAGTGCAGAAAGAGGCCATTTGGCCCATCCAGCCTGCACTGACAACAATCTCACCCAGGTCCTGTTCCTGCAACCCTTTCCTAATTCCCCTGACACTAAGGGGCAATTGAGCATGGCCAATCCACCTAACCTGCACATCTTTGGACTATGGGAGAAAACCGGAGCACCGGGGGAAACCCACACAGATATGGGGAGAACGCGCAGACTCCACACAGACAGTGACCCAGGGCCAGGAATCGAACCCGCTGTGCCACCATGCTGCCCTCTAGCCACTGTGCCACCATGCTGCCCTCTAGCCACTGTGCCATCATGCTGCCCCATTTCCAACAACCTGGTTTAAGTGAAATTACAACATCTTAAAGGTATAAAACTAAGTTCTCCAGAAGCCTCGTTTGTTGACATGTTATCCACATTTTAAGAATTATCACTTCGCGTCTTGGACTGATTGTTCAATTGTTAAAGGTAAGATTTCTCCACTTACTGCTAATTACCGCTAATTACTGTTAATTGACAATTTGCCTTTTTCTTTCTGACCTGTTACCTTTTATTGGTTAATAAAGCTTTTGTATTCATCATTTACCCTCCTAATCCCTCTGACACAAAGAGGCAATTTAGCACAACCAATCCAGCTAATATACACATCTTTGGAGTGTGGGAGGAAACCTGAACATCTAAAGGAAACACACGCAGACATGAGGAGAATGTGCAAACTTCACACAGTCAGCCACCCAAGGCCGGAATTGAACCTGCGTCCCTGGCACTATGAGGCTGCTGGGCTAACCATTGTGCCACCGTGTGTTAAAGTGTTCACTCTTGCCAGGTGATTAAGTCTTGTGGAACCTGATTTGATTTACAATTGGGGAGTTATTGCAAACTACCTGAACATAAAACAAGCTTACAGTGGGCAAGGCCAGCATTTTTTGCCAATCCTCAAATGCCCTTCACCTGAATGGCTTAGGGGGCCACTTCATGGGGCATTTTAAGAGTTAACCACACTGCTGTGTCACATTGTACTCCAGACCAAGTAAGGACAGCAGATTTCCTTCCCTAAATGGGCACTAGTGAAAGAGATGGGTTGTTGTGATAATCGATGGCAGCTGCACCATTACCGTTATTGAGACTAGCTTTTAATTCTAGATTTCATTAATCAAATTTAAATTCCAATTGCTGCCACGGTGAGATTTAAACCCAAGTCCCCAGAACATTAATAATAAAAACAGAAGGCGCTGGAAAAATTCAGCAGGTCAGGCACCATCTGTGAGAGAGAAATGTAGTTAAATATGAATCCTCTTTATAACTCCCTCACTCACTTGCTGTTAGGGAGGGAGCTTCATGATTTTGACCCAATAATAGTAAAGGAATGGTAATGTAGTTCCAAGTCAGGATTGTGTGTCTGTGTGGGTTTCCTCCGGGTGCCCCGGTTTCCTCCCACATTCTGAAAGATGTGCCGGTTAGGTGCACTGACCCGAACAGGCACCGGACTGTGGCGACTAGGGGAATTTCACAGTAACTTCATTACAGTGTTAATGTAAGCCTTACTCGTGACTAATAAACTTTACTTTATTTTTACTTTATGTATGGATTGGAGGGGAACTCGCAGGTAGTGTTGCTTCTGTGCATCTGCTGCTCTTGCCTTTCCAAGTAGTAGCAGTCATGGGTTTGGAAGGTGCTGTTGAAAGAGGCTTGGTTAGTACATCTTGTACACAAACAAACTGCTGCCACTGTGTGCAATGAATGATTGCATGGGGTGCCAGGTGATTTTCACTCAGAGGGTGGTGGGTGAATGGAATCGGCTGCCGTCAGTGGTGGTGGAGGCAAACTCGTTAGGGTCTTTTAAGAGACTTCTGGATGAGTACATGGGACCTAATAGGATTGAGAGTTACAGGTAAGCCTTGTAGGTAGAAATAAGATCGGCGCAACTTGTGGGCCAAAGGGCCTGTTTGTGCTGTAGTTTTTCTATGATACTATGATTTTCCGGCATGGTGTCGAGCTTCTTGAGTATTGTTGGAGCTGAACACATCTAGGCAAATGAAGGCCTTCATTGTGAGAGGTTACGAGTGCAGGAGCAGGGATGTGTCGTTGCAATTATACAGGGCCCTGGTGAGGCCGCTCTTTGAGTACTGTGTGCAGTCATCTTACCATGTTGGTCTTCCTCTATTCTTCTCTGCAATAGATTTTTCATTGTTGCCTGCACATAATAAAGTTTTGGCACTTTACAAACCCCATGACCTCTACCACCTGCAACAAGGGCAAGAGAAGCAACATACACCACCACTTGCAAATTTCCCCAAGTCATGACTTTGAAACATTATTGCTCCTGGGGGGAAATCTGAAGATTCTTTGGTACTGAAATAGTACCAAGGAATCTTTACCACTCACCTGAGAGAGCAGGAGGGGAATTTCAATTTAACACCTCATCCAGAAGATGGGAGCATTGGTAGTCCATCAATCCCTCAGTCCAACACCGGGACGTCAGCCTAGATCACCCTAGCTCGGCACCCTGGAGTGGGACATGATCCATGAGCTCTGACTCAAGAGGTGAGACTGCCACCCAGTGAGTCAGGGCTGAGCACAAGAGAAGGGGAGGAAGTGGTGGAACAGAAGAAGTCTTCTGCCCAAAGTCTTCGTCATCCTAAATAACTCCTGGCGGAAAGGGATCTCCACTTCATCACCTCTGCACTTTAGAGTTCAGTAATCCACAGGCGAATAAAGCCAATGATAAAAATTCCTGCTTCTCTCTTACTTCTTTGGTGAATAATTGATCTCTGAGCCACATTCAGTATCCACAAACTGCAGAATTTCCATTCCCGAAGCAATACATCATTAATGGATATAGCAGAGTCTAGAATGGCCCTGTCAAGTTTTGCAGGTGCTGACAGCAATGTCGATATAACAATGATTTGTGCTACCTACCAGTTATTCATCTGATAGCCTTATTGACATCTTCTATAGGCACCAGTTTAATATCATCCCATGTAGTGACTGCAATTGCTGAAAGGGCTTTGTACATTATATATATATATATAAAAAACACCCTCTGATTCAGTGCTGAACACATCACAAAGCCACTCTTTGTTTTAGACAAAGGTTAACCGAATCTTTCTGTCCTCATGGGGTAGGGGAAATCGCTGGCTAGCTTTTCTAATACACTGTATTTTATCCCAGAGGAGTATGGAGACTATGTTCATCAGTAGAGTGAAGTCTATGTCCCATTTCTTATTCATAAGGGGCAGGAAAGAAAGATAGGATGGTGATTCCCACTAAATGGGACTCATAAATCACTTCAGGCAAGGAATCAGCATTAAGACCAAGCAGTACACTGGGCCAATACCAAATAACAGTGTATACAATTCACTGACTCCACAACTTACAGATCAAGGCAACAACATGGCTGTTTCCCAGGATGCAAACTTTAATCACAGGTAAAGAAACGCCTTATCACGCTTTGCCGGGATGACTTTTGAGCATTTCACAGCAAACGAATGACTTTGAAGGGCAGCATCCATTTTATGCACAGCAGGATCCCACAAACACCACACGTGACCAGCTCATCTGGCTGGAATTGGCTGAAGGAAGCCTCTCGAGCAGGACACGAGGCGAACCCACAGCATTTTGGACAGGGAGTTGTCACATGATGTTTATCCGAAGCACTGCGGCAGTCAGATGGAGCATTTGGCCAACAGAGCACGGCTTCAGCGATGAAATGTTACATGCTCATTGACGCCCAGCTCTGAGGTAGCAATTGTGACTTCAGAGAAGATTTTGTACCATCTCTGTAAGCCGCAGTGTTCCTGGACTAAGTATGATGCAAGCAGGAACGTAACACAAAGTGTGACGGGTCGCTCCAGGTTGATTCTGAACGTTTGTTGGTAAAATGCTGGTTTAGCTTTCGATTATCAGGACTGAGATAGGATTCTGATGGTTACACAAGTGTGCATCCAGAATGGGGCTGTGGGTGAGTACATTCACTGCACGGCTTATTGCAAATTCTTGCTGCCCGTTCCCCACTGGATTGACACGCAGCGGAGCCTACGGCAGAAGGAAGCACCCGAGCGTTAGTGAAAGTTCACGGTTGGAAAAGTGGGTGGTCTTATAATCGAGGAGGGAGACTTTGGTGGTGGAGGGTCAGAACCCATTGTGGTTGAGGATTCGGGTTTATGGTTGGGGGAAGAGAACATGGTGGGTGGGTTGGAGTGTGGAGGTGGTGGGAGATCTATATTGCCTATATCTCTAGACACTTATGGGGAGAGCACGAGAGCTTGACATTGAATCGGCCATAATCATACTGAATGGAGGAGCAAGCTAGAGAGGCCGAACGGTATACTCCTATTCCTATTGTCTATGGAAGCAGGTAGATTGGTCGGTCCAGAGCGGGAGAAAAAGGAACCATTCCTCTCAGCCCACAAGCAGTGCTGTAAAGACACTTACTTTCCCACACATTCAGCTATTCTCACCTCCTTTTACCTGCCAAATTTCTGGAGGTCAGAGAAACCCGAGTGACACGGGTTCAATATAAAAAAGGCCTGTACAATTTGAGACAGACTAACTCCTTATAAGCTGCTGCCGGCCTGCCTGCTCCTGAGTGTAGTTTGGTTGACTGTAGCCTTGCTCCATCTATTGAGATTGGAAGTGCATGGTTTAGAGTCAGAGTTGAATGTTCTGGGATTTTAACTTCTCATCTCATCCAAACCCAACTCTCCTCAGGGTTAAAATGAAGGCCACTGACTCGCCTTTTTCTCTGCCCAGTTGCTTACTGACTGCCCTTTTGTACTTCTTGTTCTGGTGCCAGATTTCTAGCATCCTTTGCTTCAAGCTCTCCTCAATCTGCTGTCATTGCTCATCACTAATATCTGCCTCCGATTTTGATCTAATCCCCATTCTAGAATTGGTTCAAACAAAAGCTGGTAACAAGAGTATCCTGCTTGTAGCTCCTTTCCTTAACGCCATGCCTTCTATTCCTGGTCAAACACCATACCTTCCAACCTTGATCTAACACCACAACTTGCATTGCTGTTGAACACCAACAAGTAACTTTAATCCTCAAGGTGTCAGAAAATCTAAATGTTTAATACCATCCAATGAAGGATTAGACTTCCCCATTGCGATATTAGTGATCAGAGAGAGTTTGCGTTGATGTTACTGATCAATGATGGGAAGAACCTCATCCAGATAAAATAGGAAGAAAAGGCAAAAGGAATGTGAATTTATAGAGCCCCTTTCATAAACACAGGGCATCTCAAACTGCCTTACAGCCAATGATGTACTGTTGAAATATTGTTATGATGTCAGATTCCCTTAGTAGTCCCAGTGACGAGATCAAGGTTTTTTTTACATAGAAACATACACAGAAGATTGGAGCAGAAGGAGGTCATTTGACCCTCCTATTGTCTGGTCTCCTTAGATATTGTTCTTCAGATAATTCTCTCATCCTCCAACATCTCACTTGGACTACCATTTAAGCCTGTATGATGGCACCTTACCACTTGCTCCTTCACCAATCTCCTTCTGAGCGAGCTGGCAAAACTCAGTGCAAATAGTCTGAGGATTTTCGGGGCTGACTCACGTCTAGAAGGAAGTGAACTGAAACGATAAACAACTGTGACATATTGAAGGTGAAAGTCATTAAGATTGAAAGATCACCCCTCTACATCTGTTGTGTCTTCGCCTAGGTCTCAAAGGTGGAAGGTCATTGCCTTGAACAGATGTTGAAGAGATGCCAACAACCACACCTTGGTCAAAGAGGAATAAGTCCATCAAATTATGTAAATTTTCTCAAAAAGGTGTGCCATGGTGCATTAAGTCCTTTGAGAACAAAACAAACCTCACCAATAGTTATCTCTCAACTAAACGCATTGGGGGCGAATTTTCCCATTTTGCTCATCACAGGAATCGGAATGGGGGAGAGGCGGCCCATGGAAGGGTCTGTTGGCCTTGGGTGGGATTTTCCAGTTTTGGGGCGAGCTCGCCTGGAAAACCCTGCCCATTATTTTATTTCGCTGCCACTGGGGGAGCTTGCTGTGCATAAGTTGGCCCCCATATTTTCCTAATTTACAACTAAGATTGTCAAGTTCTTGTAAACACAAGCTCTTTTATTCCTTCTTATACGAGTCTAACCCTTAGTGTGAGCACTGCTAGTTTCTCCCTGGATTTCAAACAGCCTGGCTTTTCCAACACTGATGCGGCGATGCCAGCATTGGACTGGCACAGGCACCGTAAGAAGTCTCACGACACCAGCTCAAAGTCTAACAGGTTTATTGGGAATCATGAGCTTTCGGGGAACTGCTCCTTCATCATGGAGAGTTAGGTTCGCAAACACGGCATATACAGAGACACAATTGCAAGATAAAGATTGGAATGCAAATCTTTACAGGTAATCAAGTCTTTTCAGGTATAGACAGTGCGGGTGGAGGGAGGGATAATCACAGGTTAAAGAGGTGTGAATTGTCTCCAGCCAGGAGAGATAGTAGGATTTTGCAAGCCCAGGCCAAATGGTGGGAGTTATATGTAGTGTGACATGAACCCAAGATCCCGGTTGAGGCCGACTTCATGCGTGCGGAACCTAGCTATCAGTTGCTATTCTGCCTTGTCATTTTCCAACAGTGACATTGTCACTGTTCAGAATGAGTTCAAAATGGCCGCCTTGTTTCCAGATGATGTTTGCAATGGGTTGTGTTCCGAGTTCCCGTCTTCCCCACCCGCCCCTGGAGAGCTTGCTGAAAGTCTCGTGGAGTTGCAAACACGTCCAGCTTTCCGTGGTCAATTCTACACTTTGGTTAGCTTATAATGAAAAATGCTGGAGTGGAAAATAAAATGGCAGCAGCAGGCAGCGGGGATCTGCTGATGGGCACCCACATGAAACGCTAACCTGTCTCTGCCTTTCTCGGATGCTGTCAATCCCTCCCTCATGCATTTCCAATCTTTCAGTTAACCGTCTCTGTGCTTTCCCCAGCCCGAGGGACTTAGAGGCTGCTGTAAATGCAAAGCGAGCTCAGGGTTTTATTCAAAGCTGCCTCCTGCTGCACTGCTGTTTATCGCCCTGACACTTTCACTAGCCGGGAACTTTCCAGGAGCACACAATCATTAGTCAATGTTTTAGGGTTCATATTACAGAGAAGCATGCAAGCGAGTGAAGCTCGTGCTGTTACGGGAGGCAGCAGGTCCTTTGAAAGCCAGCCACACAACGATTAAATGTCAGGACAGTCAAACAGTGAGACTAATCTCTGCAGATTAATATATGTTCGTAAAGGTTTAATGATAATCCTTAAAAATCTGTATTAAACAATGTCAACAGACTCTGCCTGATGGGTACATCACCTTACATAACCTCACAATAAGATGCAGAGCCATGCTCTGAGGTTTTTTTCCTCTAAAACTTTAATATGCCATAGAAAACAATTTAAAAAAAAGAGTCTTTGTTCGAAAGAAATGTCACTGATATTAGTCTACTGACAGCTAAAGTATCAGCCATGGCTCAGTAAGTAGCACTCTCATCTCTGAGTCACCAGACTGTGGGTTCTAGCCCCACTGAAGAGTCTTGTACACAAAATTTCACTTTGCACTTCAGTGCAGTACTGAGGCAGTGCCGCACTGTTGACAGTACTGGAAATGTATTAGGTGTTTCCTCAGAAGGAACTCTTCAAATGCAGACAATAGAAAAAAACAAAACTTACTCCAAAATATAAAGGGTTTAATAAAGAAACATCATTACTCCAAACTTGAGATCTCACCCTGGGCCACTCCAAGCTCCCCACAATTACAAACAGGTTCTTGTTTATAGTGAGTCATCTGGTCAGCTGACTATTACATCATTCAGTAATTGGTTCCATGGTTTACTGGGTCAGCTGACCCTTCCAACTTGTTACCATTGGTCACATTACATCCAATAAAAAATTGTCACTGGTTGCATACTAACATTATGAACCACGTCCTGCTCTGCGAATATTCATCCTTCAACTAAGGTCAGTAGAATTGGACGGCACGGTGGTTGGCCTCACAGCTCCAGGGATCCAGGTTCGATTCCGGGTTTGGGTCACTGCCTGTGCGGAGTCAGCACATTTTCCTGTGTTTGCATGGGTGTCGTCCAGGTGCCCTGGTTTCCTCCCACAGTCTGAAAGGTGTGTGGCTGGGTGGATTGGCCATGCTAAACTCTCCTTCAGCGTACCCAAATAGGTGCCAGAGTGTGAACATAATAAGAACATAAGAAATAAGAGCAGGTGTAGGCCATCTGGCCCCTCAAGCCTGCTCCACCATTCAATAAGATCATGGCTGATCTTTTCTTGAACTGAGCTCCACTTACCCGCCCGCTCACCATAACTCTTAGTTCCTTTACTGTTCAAAAATTTATCTATCTCTGCTTTAAAAACATTCAAATGAGGTAGCCTCAACTGCTTCACTGGGCAGGAAATTCCATAGATTCACAACGTTTTGTGTGAAGCAGTTCCTCTTCAACTCAGTCCTAAATCTGCTCCCTCTTATTTTGAGGCAAACTCACTAGTTCTAGTGTCACCCGCCAGTGAACACAACTTCCCTGCTTCTATCTTACGTATTCCCTTCATAATCTTATATGTTTCTATAAAATCTCCCTTCATTCTTCTGAATTCCAATGAGTATAGTCCCAGTCTACTCAGTCTCTCCTCATAGGCCAACCCTCTCAACTCCGGAATCAACCTAGTGAATATCCTCTGCACCCCCTCCAGTGCCAGTATATCCTTTCTCAAGTAAGGAGACCAAAACTGTACACAGTACTCCAGGTATGGCCTCACCAACACCTTATACAGCTGCAACATAACCTCACTGTTTTTAAACTCCATTCCTCCAGCAATGAAGAACAAAATTCCATTTGCCTTTTTAATTACCTGCTGCACCTGCAAACCAACCTTTTGTGATTCATGCACAAGGACACCCAGGTCCATCTGTACAGCAGCATGCTGCAATTTTTTTACCATTTAAATAATAGTCCATTTTGCTGTTATTCCTGCCAAAATGGATGACCTGACATTTACCAACATTGTACTCCATCTGCCAGACCCTCGTCCACTCACATAGACTACCTATATCCCTTTGCAGACCTTCAGCATCCTCTGCACACTTTGCTCTGCCACTCACCTTCATGTCATCTACAAATTTTGAAACACTACACCTGGTCCCCAACTCCAAATCATCTATGTAAATCGTAAACACTTGTGGTCCCAACAGTGATCCCTGAGGCACACCACTAGTCACTGAATGTCAACCAGAAGAACACCCATTTATCCCCACTCTTTGCTTTCTGTTAGTTAACCAATCCTCTGTCATGCTAATACATTATTTGTAACACTGTGCACTTTTATTTTACGCAGAAGCCTTTGGTGTGCCACCTTGTCAAATGTCTTCTGGAAATCCAGATACACCACATCCACAGGTTCCCCATTATCTACTACACACGTAATATTCTCAAAGAATTCCACCAAATTAGTCAAAGAGGCCTGCCTTTCGTGAACCTATATTGAGTCTTCCCAGTGGGACAATTTATATCCAGATGCCTCGCTATTTCTTCCTTAATGATAGATTCAAGCATTTTCCCTACTACAAAAGTTAAGCTAACCAGCTTATAGTTACCCGCCCTTTGTCCACCTCCTTTTATAAACAGTGGTATCACATTTGCTGTTTTCCAACATGCAGGAACCACCCAGAGCCCAGCGAATTTTGGAAAATTACCACTAGTGCATTTGCTATTTCCCCCACCATCTCTTCTAGTTCCCTGGGATGCATTCCACCAGATCCAGGAGACTTGTCTGGGTTTAGCCCCATTTGCCTGCCCAAAACAACCCCTTTCGTGATAATGACAGTTTCTAGGTCTTCACATGTCATAGCTTTCTTGTCATCCTTTTGTGGCATGTTATTTGTGTCTTCCAGTGTGAGAAGGTAGGTCTGCTGAGGAGCAGTGGAGGATCTTTAAGGAGATCTTTCTTGGTGCTCAGCAGAAATTTATTCCGATGGTTAAAAAGGACAGTAGGAAGAGAGGTAATAAGCCATGGATAACGAAGGAGGTGAAGGAAAGTGTTAAATTAAAAGCGGAGGAATTTAGAGTAGCTAAGAGCAGTGGGCGAGAAGAGGATTGGGAAAGGTTTAAATGTCAACAAAGATTGACAAAGAAGTTGAGAAAGGAGGGTAGGAGAAGCTATGAAGCTGGGCTAGCACTTAATATAAAAAAGGATAGCAAGAGTTTTTATAAATATATAAAAAGGAAGAGGCTGGCTAGGGTGAACGTTGGTCCTTTAGAGGATGAGAAAGGGGAGCTAGTGGTAGGGGATGGGGATATGGCTAAGGTCTTGAATAACTTTTTTGTTTCTGTCTTCACGGAGGAGGACGTGAATAATTTGCCGGGTGTTAGCGATGGAAAGGTGGTAGGAATGGAGAGTCTCGATGACATTACTGTTACTAGAGAGGTGGTGCTCGACAGACTGGAGGGGCTGATTGTGGACAAGTCCCCAGGACCGGATGGAATGCATCCGAGGGTTCTGAAAGAAATGGCGGAGGTTATAGTGGATGCCTTGGTGGTTATTTTCCAGACGTCGCTGGATTCCGGGGAAGTGCCGGAAGATTGGAAAACGGCTAATGTTACGCCGTTGTTTAAGAAGGGTGCCAGGCAAAAGGCGGGGAATTATAGGCCGGTTAGTTGAACGTCTGTGGTAGGTAAAATGTTAGAATCCGTCATTAAGGAGGAAATTGCGAGGCATCTTGAAGGGAATTGCTTGATAGGGCGGACGCAACACGGTTTCATTAAAGGGAAGTCGTGTCTGACAAATTTACTGGAGTTCTATGAGGATGTGTCTAGGGCAGTGGATAGAGGAGAGCCGGTGGATGTGGTCTTTCTGGATTTTCAGAAGGCGTTTGACAAGGTACCTCACAAGAGGTTATTGCAGAAGGTCAGGGGACATGGAGTTGGGGGTAGGGTGTTAGCGTGGATGGAGGATTGGTTGTCAAATAGGAGGCAGAGAGTGGGGGTCAATGGGTGCTATTCGGATTGGCGGTTGGTGACTAGTGGGGTGCCCCAGGGGTCGGTGCTGGGGCCTCAGCTATTTACCATTTATATAGATGATCTGGAGGAGGGAACCGAGTGCAGGGTGTCGAAATTTGCTGATGACACCAAGATTGGGGGAAAGGCAAATTGTGCGGAGGGTGTGGAGAGTCTGCAGAAGGATCTAGATAGGCTGGGCGAATGGGCCAGGAAATGGCAAATGGAATTTAATGTTGGCAAGTGTGAGGTGGTCCACTTTGGTAGGAAGAATGGTAGGAAGGACTATTACTTACGTGGCGAAAAACTGCAGCAGGCGACGGTGCAGAGGGACCTCGGGGTCCTTGTGCATGAGTCACAAAAACCCAGCTTGCAGGTGCAGCAGGTGGTCAGGAAGGCGAATGGGATGCTGGCCTTCATAGCGAGGGGGATTGAATATAAAAGTAGGGAGGTCTTGCTGCAGCTGTATAGGGCATTGGTGAGGCCGCAGCTGGAGTACTGTGTGCAGTTTTGGGCGCCGCACCTGTGCAAGGATATTTTGGCCCTGGAGGGAGTGCAGAGGAGGTTTACTAGGCTGATACCGGAGTTGAGGGGGTTGAGCTATGAGGAGAGGCTGAATAAACTAGGCTTGTACTCGCTAGAGTTTAGAAGAATGAGGGGAGATCTCATTGAGACGTATAAGATGATGAATGGGATGGATAGGATAGAGGTGGAGAGACTCTTCCCGCTCAAAAAAGACAGTAGGACTAGGGGGCACAGCCTCAAGATAAAGGGGAGGCGGTTTAGAACGGAGTTGAGGAGGAACTTCTTCACTCAAAGGGTGGTGAATCTCTGGAATTCTCTGCCCGTTGAAGTGGTAGAGGCTGCCTCGCTAAATATTTTTAAGAAGCGGGTTGATGGGTTCTTGATAAGAGAGGGGATTAAGGGTTATGGGGAGAGGGCGGGAAAGTGGAACTGAGCCACAACAGATCAGCCATGATCTTATTGAATGGCGGGGCAGGCTCGAAGGGCTAGATGGCCTACTCCTGCTCCTATTTCTTATGCTCTTATGTTCTTATGTAAGACCAACACAGAAAACCTGTGTGGCAACTAGAGGATTTTCACAGTAACTTCATTGCAGTGTTCATGTGAGCCTAATTGCGACAATAATAAATAAACTTTAAAGAGTCAATTGACCTGGATTTTGTTGCTGTTTACATATTGGCTGTTGCATTTCCTGCATTGTAACAGTGATTACATTTTAATAAAAGATAATTGCTTGTTAAGGAGTTTGGGGTCTTCTGAGATTGTGAAAGAGACTAGCTGAATACAAGTCATTGTTTTTCTTCTAACTAGACCTTTTCTGTGCATCAATTCAGCAAAGGCATAAACATATTTATTCTTAAAAAGTTGAAGGGGTTGCATCTATCGTTGTATCTACGCAGGACCCAGGGCTTCCTGTCGCTTGCCACTTCAACACACAATCCTGCTGTCCTGTCCACATGTCCTGTTGCAACGTTCCACTGAACCCCAAAGTAAACTGGAGGAACAGCACCTCGTTCTTCCGATTGAGCGCGAACTCTCTCCTCCACCTTCACCCCATTTCCATTTATTTTGTTTCATTTCAACTCATTCTCCATTTCATCGCTCTCCTCCTTTCCACCCTCCCTCCACCAACACCAGCCCTGCCCCCCACCCTCTCCCCCACCCCCTTCCCGCCTCCCACTACTTCTTCAAGCCAACTGCCACATTCCTCAGGCTGTGCTTTATCAAGCTGTACCTTTGTTTTGCCATTCACGCATTCTGATCATTCAATGGTCACTTTGAACATCTTCCCAGCCTTCAGCAAGTCCATTTGCATACGCTTTGTCCAATTCCACCCCATTTCCCTCCCCTTACAGTATAAATCTCTGCTGAATCTCTTTGTGGCATTTGCTACGAAATAAACCTGTTGGACTTTAACCTGGTGTTGTGAGACTTCTTACTGTGTTTACCCCAGTCCAACATCATGACTCTCTTTCCTCTCAGCTCTGACAAAGGGTCATCCAGACTCTAATCTTTGGCTCTATTCTCTCTGTAAGAAGTCTCACAACACCAGGTTAAAGTCCAACCAGTTCATTTGATCGTAATCCCACAAGCTTTCGGAAACGGTGTTCCTTCGTCTGGTGTGTGGAAGCTTGTGGGATTACTATCAAATAAACTGGTTGGACTTAAACCTGGTGTTGTGAGGCTTCTTACTGTGTTTACCCCAGTCCAACGCCAGCATCTCTACATCTATTCTCTCTGCGCAGATGTTGTCAGACCTGCTGAAATTTTCCAGCATTTTTCTGCTTTTGTTTCAGATTCCAGCATCCACAGTATTTTGCACTTATCTAAGTAAGTTAAGTTTATTTATCAATCACAAGTAGGCTTACATTAACACTGCAATGAAGTTACCGTGAAAATCCCCTAGTCTCCACACTCTGGCGCCAGTTCGGGTACACTGAGGGAAAATTTAGTATGGTCAATGCACCGAACCAGCACGTCTTTCAGAACGTGGAAGAAAACCAGAGCACCCAGAGGAAACCCATGCAGACACAGGGAGAATGTGCAAACTCCACACAGACGGTGTGGCCAAGTCAGGAATCAAACGCAGGTCCCAGGCGCTGTGAGACAGCAGTTCTAAACACTGGGGCCACTGTGCCACCCTCTGTGCTACTGTGCCGCCCCAATCCTCTACTGTTGATGTGCCCATAACCTCAATGTTTACTGGTGTAAAACTGAAGGCAGATTTGTAGAAAACAACAAAAAGACCTTTTTTTAAAACATTAAAGCCACATTCATACACAATACAAATTCCATAAGAAGTCAAAAATCTGGGGATCAATCTGTATGTTTACTGGATACCATCTTCGATGAGATCTATGGAAGTTGCAAATTACAATGAATGCATTAAATCCACCCGACTCCAACACTCCCCTCCCAAAATAAAACTGCATTTGTAAAATAGAACTGGGAAGCAGGAGCAACAGATCACAATCTGCTGCTAAATTATACACACTTTACATTAAGCAAATACCACTGTCTTGCATGCCGGTTGGGGATGTCAAGTTGAATTTACATTGATGCACAGTTACTGCATGTGAAATCTTATTAGATGTACTTACAAGTAAGGAAGTGTCTCCTTCGCTAAAAGGATCGAAGAGAATTTATTATTTTAGTGTGGTACATCTAAATAATAAAAATCATTTTGGGCCTCATGCTGGTTGTCTGGATGAATCTCTTGTTTGATGAACCTCAACGTGAATCTTATCCTTCAGCTGGGGTAATTGAAATAGGAATTGAGTTAAGCAATGACATAGAAACACAGAGTCCTACAGTGCAGAGGGAGGCCATTTGGCCATCGAGTCTGCGCTGACTACAATCCCCCCCGGGCCCTAATCCCACAACCCCACACACTTACCCTGCCACTCCCCCGACACCGGGGTTGATTTCGCATGGCCATCTTTGGATTGTGGGAGGAAACCGGAATGCCCAGTGAAAACCCATGCAGACACGGGGAGAACGTGCAAACTCCACACAGACAGTGACCTGAGGCCGGGAATCGAACCCAGGTCCCTGGCACTATGAGGCAGCAGTGCTAATTAACCACTGCACCACATGCCGGCAAGTTTATACTCAGCACAATGTGACAGTGGGAGAGCCAGCTCTAGATTCAATCCCTGATCAGTAGCTGGTTAGTGGTCACATAAATAGTAACGTTAGGAACAAAGAAATTAGGAGCAGAAGTCAGCAAATTCAGTCCTTTGAGCCTACTCTGCCATTCAACTGATCTCTCCCTGGTCTCAAATCCAACTCCCCACCTGTTCCCCATATCCCCTTATCCCTTTTTTAACTTAGAAATATATCTATCTCCTTCTTGAGACCATTCAACGATTCAGACCCCACTGGCTATGGGGCAGAGAGTTCTGCAAATTCACCACCCTCTGCAAGAAGTAGTTCCTTCTCCTCTCAATTTTAGATCTATCATCTCCCAACCTATACCTGTGACCTCTTGTTCTAGATTGCTCCCTAAGAGGAAACTATTACAATCTCCCATCTCTAGATTCCAGGAGAAATGGTCCATCATGTGATTTAACTAGGCTACTTCACAGGATGTCAGAGGACACTTGCAATGATGTGTATTTTGGAGTCATGTACAGACCAGAACAGGTATACAGGGCAGGCTTCCTTCCTTAAAAAGATGCGAGTGAAGCAGTCGGATTTTTACAACGACAACAACCTCTCTGCCTTTTACTCATTTATTCATTCACTGGATATGTGCACCAATGGGTAGGCCAAACGTTATTCTTCTTCACTAATTGCTAGTGAAGTTCACTAATTCACTAATGAGGTGGTGGTGGTGGTAAGCCAACTTCTTGAACCGTTGCAGACCATTTGCTGCAGACACATCTACAGCTCTGCTAGGCAAGGATTGCTAAGTTTTTGAATCAGCGTTAACAAAGGGATGACAACATTGCTCTAAGTTGGGGTGAGTAGGACTTGACAGCGAACTTGGAGGTGACAGTGCGTCCACTTGGCTGCTGTCCTCGGTGGTCGAGGTCACAGCTATGGAAGGTGCTGCCTAAGGAGTCCTGGAGATTTGCTGTTGTGTATCTTCCATATGTGCACATTCGCCCCATGTCTGCGTGGGTTTCCTCCAGGTGCTCTGGTTTCCTGCCACAGTCCAAAGATGTGCAGGTTCGGCAGATTAGCAATGCTAAATTTCCCCTTAGTGTCCCAAGATGTATAGGGGTTTATCGGGGTAAATATGTGGGGTTATATGGATAGGGCCCAGGTAGGAGACTCCACCAGAGAGTTGGTGTAGACTCGATGTGAATACAAAAGAGAAAATGCTGGAAAATCTCAGCAGGTCTGGCAGCATCTGTAAGGAGAGAAAAGGGCTGACGTTCCGAGTCCAGATGACCCTTTGTCAAAGCCGAATGGGCTGATTAGCCTCCTTCTGCACTGTCGGGTTTGTATGGTACACACTGGAACTGGTGGTGCAGGCGGCGTACGTAAAGATAGTGAATGGGTGCCAACAAACTGCTTTGCTCTGAATGGTGTTGAGTTTCTTGAATGTTACTGGAGCTGCACTCATCCAAACAAGTGGTGACATCCTATCACACTCCTGACTTGTGTCTTGTCATTGGTGGAAAGGCTTTAAGGCATGCCTCAGAACATCCAATTATTGACCTGCTCGTGGAACCGCATTATCTTTGTAGCTCGATCAGTTAGCTTTCTGGCCAATGGTGAGACTTTGAATGTTGTTGGTGGAGTGTTAACGTTAAACAGAACTTCACAGTCGCTTTCTCTGGCACCAGCCTTATTTTCGTTCCCAGATTTTTAAAACTGAATTCAAAACCTTCATGCTCTGATGAAAGGATATTAATTCTGCTTTTCTCTCCTGACATGCTACTTGAGCTGTTGAATATATCTAGTGTTTTCTTTATTAATTTTAAGATTTAGTAAGTCGTCTCACAACACCAGGTTAAAGTCCAACAGGTTTATTTGGAACCACAAGCTTTCGGAGTACTGCTCCTTCCTCAGGCTCATCTGGTGAAGGAGCAGCGCTCTGAAAGCTTGTGATTCCATATGAGCCTGTCGCAGTTTAACCTGGTGTCGTGAGACTTCGTATTGTGCCCACCCCAGTCCAACACCAGAATCTCCACATCATTTTAAATTTTAAAGACCCTTGTCAGACCCCCACTTGGAGTACTGTGCGCAGTTCTGGTCGCCCCACTACAGGAAGGATGTGGAAGCTGTTGAGAGGGTGCAGAGGAGATTTACAAGGATGTTGCCTGGATTGGGAGGCATGCCTTATGAGGATAGGTTGAGGGAGCTAGGTCTCTTCTCCCTGGAGAGACGAAGGTTGAGAGGCGACCTGATAGAGGTTTATAAAATGTTGAGAAGTATAGATAGGGTGGATTCTCGGAGACTATTTCCCAGGGCTGAAATTTCCTAGCGACCTATTTCCCAGGTCGCTACGAGAGGACACAGGTTTAAGGTGCTGGGGAGCAGGTACAGAAGAGATGTTAGGGGTAAGTTTTTCACTCAGAGGGTGGTGAGTGAGTGGAATCGGCTGCCGTCGGTGGTGGTGGAGGCGAACTCGCTGGGGTTTTTTAAAAGACTTCTAGATGAATACATGGAATTTAATAGGATTGAGAATTACAGATAGTTCTGTGGCCCGGTAGGTATGGATATGATCGGTGCAACTTGTGGGCCGAAGGGCCTGTTTGTGCTGTAGTGTTCTATGTTCTATGTAAACTGCAATGCTGGGAGTTACACCATCATTGCCTGGATTTCTAATCTAGGCCTGTGCATTACTGGCCCAGTAACATCACAACTATCCCTCACTCACAGGTACATTCAATCCCCATAGGATTCAATGTTATCTGTCAAGAACTAGTTACTAGTTTGCAACCTGATTGAGGAATCTGAACAACATCAGCAATCCACAGAGCATTCGCAAAGCTCTACCTGCTTTGACACAAAATAAAGTTAAAGTTTATTTATTAGTCATGAGAAGGCTTCTATTCACACTGCAATGAAGTTACTGTGAAAATCCTCAAGTCGCCACACTCTGGCTACATTAACTCAGACAGCGTGGCTTTGATTTATATGGCTGTTACGTCTGGTGCATGTCAAATGAACTAGGAATAATGCCATCGTTCACAAATAATTACATTGGATGTTCGAGCCATGTGATCGGTTTTTGGTTACACAGTTGGCTAGACGACAGAGAATCTTCCAGAAGCGAGTGGGGGATTGTGGATAAAAAGACATGTGAGCCTTTTTTGCCAGCGATAACTCAAAGAGACCAACCACTGCAAGAAGAAGACTTGTACCCTGAGGGATGCTTCAGAAAAGAAGAAGATAGATTCTACATCGAGGATATTTCTTGGCCAAGGTTTTCTTAAACTCAGTAGTATCTATTTTTCCATAACAGTGGCATACGTACATAGAGTAGAAGGAGGCCATTTGGCCCCTCAAGCCTACTCTGTCATTCAATAAGAGCATGACTGACCAACGACAGGACCGTGGAGAGTGGGCATTTTAATGCAATCCCAAACCAAATATGAAGCTAGACTAATCCAGTACTTTTCTTGATAGTAGGTTTGTTTGCAAAATGCAGCATTATATATGACTGTTTCCTACCTTTTACCCAGCAGTCTCACTTTGCACACATTTTGAGTAAATAAATGTCACTAAATGAAACAAAGATAAGAGAGGATGACATTCTCCAGTGGGGCACGATAACTAAAACAAAATGTCAAAGGAAACTTAAGTATCCAGACCAAAATACCATTCCCTGTGATTCACCACAGCCCCCGTGCAGTCTCTCTTTATATGTGCTCCAGGTACTTAATGAAACACTCTCCCCCTGCATATCCTAACAATATAATGAACATACTGTTAAAAGGGCAGTTTTGGAGACAGAGGGTCGTGTGATAAAAACTCCAGTGATACATTCAACCAGGGCTGGGAACCTTACTTGTGTAATCCGCATATCTGAGTGGCAATGCTCATACACAACATGGTGCTGCAAATGAGACTGAACAGCAACAACTTTATTCTTTATAGTCAAACATTTCAAAGCACTTTGCGTTTGGAGCATGAACCACATCTGACAAAAAGGACAATGGCTTCTGGTCCACCCTATTACTCTCCACTTGCTACCTGTCTCTTCCCTCCTGGAAATGCTCCTTAACACCAGCCTGGTTATGATTTGCTCAAATATCTTCATGTGAAGAATTTTGTCTGATTCTGCTCCTGAGAAGCATCTCGTCGCACTGCACTGCACGAAAGGCACTATGAAAATGCAAAGCAATCAGCACGCCTAGCTCTGGGAGGTTTGGCAGCATCTGTAAAGAGAGAAAAGAGCTGGTGTTTTGAGTCCAGATGACCCGTTTTCAAAGGGTCTTCTGGACAGGGCGGCACGGTAGAACAGTGGTTAGCACGGCTGCCTCACAGTGACAGGGACCCAGGTTCGATTCCCGGCTTGGGTCACTGTCCGTGTGGATTTGCACATTCTCCCCGTATCTGCGTGGGTTTCCTGTGGGTGCTCCGGTTTCCTCCCACAATCGAAAGACGTGATGGTTTGGTGGATTGGCCACGCTAAATTCTCCCTTCACGTACTCGAACAGACACCAGAGTATAACCATTAGGGGATTTTCACACTACCTTCATGTGAATGCAAGCCTACTTGTGACTAGTAAATAAAATTTAATTTTTACTTTACTCAAAACATCAGCTTCTTCCTCTCCTTACAGATGCTGTCAGACCTGCTGAGATTTTCCAGCATTTTCCTTTTTGGTTTCAGATTCCAGCATCCGCAGTAATTTGCTTTTATCCAGTGCCAAACTCTGGGGTAGGTTTGAATGGACGATGGATCCCAGTGCAGAACTACAAGGGGACCAGAAGCACACTGGAGGTGGGAGCTGCTCCCACAGAGAGCTCCATACGTCCCACCTGTTGCCTGTATAACTGAATGCGGCCGTGAGCTCAGGTCTAAAAACACACCTCATTCTGCCTTAAAACAGACTGAAAAGATGGGAGGTAAATTAAAGACAAAACAAACGTGAGTAAGTTCCTGATCCTCCCCCTTCAATATTTGACAAATGGATAAACGACCGTTTCTCTCGTAAGGAAAGCAGAAGGAATAATGCAGAACGCCCGCTGTTAAATACACATTAAGCCCCACAATCATCTGGAACTGTGTGCAGCAATTATAAGGTAATAATCCGTACCGCTAATCCGGGGAGATGATAACATGCCGATCCAGCCCCCCTCCCTTCACACCACATGAGCCAACTCGTTCTTACCTCATTCACATCAATGCCATTTTTCTCCATGTACTCCCTGTCATTTACCTGGCCCCCTTCCATGAACTCCATGGTCAGGACACGACTGGTTGACAGTTCCCAATGAATCTGAGGGATCTGTGGGATGGAGGAAGAAGACAGATCAGCATTAATCATTGTTACATGTTTGTATTCACTCTGATTGGCCTACTATTTGCTGGAAGTGATATCCCAAGTCCCTAGCACAGGGATCTTAGAATCCTACAGTGCAGAAGGAGGCCACTCAGTTTGAACAAAGAACAAAGACCAAAGAAAATGACGGCACAAGAACAGGCCCTTCGGCCCTCTAAGCCTGCACCAACCATGCTGCCCGACTGAACTAAATCCCATTCCCTTCCGGGGACCATATCCCCCTATACCCCATCCTATTCATGTATTTGTCCAGACGCCCCTCAAAAGTTACTATTGTACCTGCTTCCACCACCTCCCCCGGCAGCGAGTTCCAGGCGCCCACCACCCTCTGGGCAAACAAAATTGCCTCGTACATCTCCTTTAAATCTTGCCCCTCGCACCTTAAACCTAGGCCCCTGAATATTTGACTCTTCCACCCTGGGAAAAAGCTTCTGACTATCTAAGTTCAACCCATCAACAAGAAAGGCATTTGACAACACATCTGCGGGCAATTTGTGTCAATAAATTCAGGGGCAGGTCTGCCAGGAACTACAAAAGTCTCTTACTTGTCTGCAGGACTCTGGGATATATGCATTGTTGCATATCAGAGAACGAGGCTGGGGATAATAGAGGGATTAAAACAATGGAGCTTCATTTACAGGTGTCTGTTCCTCTTACACAGCCTCTGGAGGGCTGAAAGGCCTGTTCCTGTGCTGTAATTTTCTTTGCTCTTTGGTCATTCAGAAGTCTCTTTCCTCTATAAAGAGACCTGGGAGCAGGTGAATGGGGTGAGGGAGAGGGTTTGGGGTTTGGTACTCCCTTTGGCAGGGACCTTGTCACAGAAGGGGAAGATGATGCTGAGGCTGAACCTGCTGTTGGAAAACGAGGGCATCGGCCTAGCCAGGCAATGCAGATGGCGAACGGTTAATGAAAGAAATCATGAATAAAAACTCAAGTTTTTGTTCCCAGCCCTATACTGAGAGGCAGACAGGAAGTAAAACAAATGATCTGAAATTGTTGCCCATATGGTTCCATTTTTAGTCACAGTTCAGAGGTCAGTCAGTCCAGAGGTCACGTTGCAGGTGAAATCCAGTTTCACGAGGTGACTTAATTTCCCAAATGACTGAATCGGCTTTGCATCACTTAAAATGACGTAGTGTTGTGTGAAGCAAGGCCTGAAGAGAATACATTTTCCAGTTCAACGGTATGGAGTAGGTTTTAGGGATTCTCATGGTGACAGAGGCATGCTGCGGTTGGACGGCTGTGCAGAGCAGATACAGAGGCTGAGATCAACTAAATGGACCGAGAAAACCTCAAGAGAGGCTCAAACGAGGGTCAGGAGTGGGAATCAAGAGGTATAAAGGGATAGATGTGGAGATACTGTTGGCAACATAGAGGCATCACAGAAAACTACTTTCTTAATTCTCAATCTTAATACTTCCTCATCCGGACTGCTACTCTTTTGAGAAACAGATTTTAAACAAAGTAATTTTGAATAGAGGTGACATCTAGGTGAATTCAATAATCTAAAGGCAACACAGTGGCCCTTTGGAACTAAAGCAAAACCATTTTATCAGTTTTAAATTATAATGCCAATCATTAAATGATTGCAGCACAGAAGGAGGCCATTTGCCCCCCTCAAGGGCATCATATCTCTCTCTCCAGCAATTTTATATTCTCCTGAATCAATACTGCTAGGTTGTTGCATAAAGGTAAATCTCACAGGATCCAGGGTGAGGTAGCTAAATGGATCCAAAATTGGCGAGGGTTGTTTTTCAAAGTGGAGGCCTGTGGCCAGCGGTGTGCATGATGTGGGTATGCCGGCGTTGGACTGGCGTAAACACAGTAAAAAGTCTGACAACACCAGGTTTTAGTCCAACCTATTTATTTGCTCGAAAGCTTGCGAGTATATTATCAAATAAATAGGTTGGACTAAAACCTGGTGTTGTCAGACTTTTTCCAGCGGTGTGCCTCAGAGATCAGTGCTGGGTCCACTGTTATTTGTCATTTATATTAATGATTAGGATGAGAATTTAGGAGGCATGGTTAGTAAGTTTGCAGATGACACCAAGGTTGGAGGCACAGTGGACAGTGAAGAAGGTTATCTAGGATTACACCAGGATCTCGATCAATTGGACTGACGAATGACAGATGGAGTTGCATTTAGATTAGTGCGAGGTGATGCATTTTGGTAGATCGAACCAAGGCAGGACTTACTCAGTTAATGGTAGGGTGTTGGAGGGAGTTGTAGAACAAAGAAATCTAGGGGACTGGTTCATAGCTCCTTGAAAGTGGAATCACAGGTGGATAGAGTGGTGAAGACATTCAACATGCTTGGTTTCATTGGTCAGAACATTGAGTACAGGAGTTGGGACATGTACAAGACATTGGTAAGGCCACACTTGGAATACTGTGTACAGTTCTGGTCACCCTATTATAGAAAGGATATCATTAAACTAGAAAGAGTGCAAAAAAGATTTACTGGGATATTATCAGGACTTGATGGTTTGAGTTATAAGGAGGGGCTGGATAGACTCTATTCCCTGGAAGCTTAGGGGTGATCTGAGAGGTCTATAAAACAATGAGGGGCATCGCTCAGCATGATAATCAACATCTTTTCCCAAAGATAGGGGAATCTAAAACTAGAGAGCATGGGTTTACGCTGAGAGGGGAGAGATACAAAAGAGTCCAGAAGAACAATTTTATTATACTGAGAGTGGTGCATGTCTGGAACAAGGTGCCAGATGTGGTAGTAAAGGAGAGTACAATTTTGTCTTTTAATAGCATTTAGGCAGTTACATGGGTCAGATGGGTATAAAGTTGAAGTAAAGTTTATTTATTAGTCACAAGTAAGGTTTACAGTAACACTGCAATGAAGTTGAAGTGAAATTCCCCTTGTCGCTACAGTCCTATGCCTGTTCAGGTCAATGGACCTATGGGCCAAACGAGGGCAATTGGGACTAGCTTAGCAGTTTGAAAAAAGGGCGGCATGGACAGAGTTGGGTTGAAGGCCCTGTTTCCATGCTGTAAACCTCAATGACTCTACATTTTGGTTGGAGACCACGTGAATAAAGCTCTGAAATTCATACCTTAAGATACCGGAAGTGCTTAAGCGTGTCAGCCACGACCTCTGCGTTGTGGCCCTCTTTCAGGAAGTCCAGCTCCAGCGGCATGTTTTTCTTTGCTTCATCAACCAGCCAGGCAAAGCTGAAGTCGGGGAACATCCATGAGACGCCTTGAACCAGATGCTGTTAATAAAGTTCCGTGTTACAATCAGTGCCAGTGGTACATAGTCTACAATAAGATCTTAAAGGAAATCTTTTACTGCCCCGATTTCAGGGTGAGCGAGGCTCACAGAACAGAATTCTCTGTCAGCCTCAGGCAGGATTTTAATAATAAACACGAATAAATAAACTTTAAAAACTATCCCTGACCTTCTATTTTGCTCCATATGCTCTACCCCCTCTTAAACAGTATAAAACCCATCACTTTCTCTCTCTCTAGTTCTGAAGCAGAGCCATACAGACTTGAAACATTAACTCAGTTTCTCTCTCCACAGTTGCTGCAGACCTGCCAGAGCTTTTCCAGCATTTTTGGGGTTTTTTTTTTACAGCAGTAAGCATCATTGAAACTGGGCTGTTTACATCTGCAGTCAACACTTTGCTGAGCTGTAAGATCCTGGCAAGTACCAGATGCACCATAGAAAGCATTCTTTCTGGTTGAAGGACTGGAGGGTCTTAATGACATTACTGTTACTAGAGAGGCGGTGCTCGACAGACTGGAGGGGCTGATTGTGGACAAGTCCCCAGGACCGGATGGAATGCATCCGAGGGTTCTGAAAGAAATGGCGGAGGTGATAGTGGATGCCTTGGTGGTTATTTTCCAGACGTCGCTGGATTCCGGGGAAGTGCCGGAGGATTGGAAAACGGCTAATGTTACGCCGTTGTTTAAGAAGGGTGCCAGGCAAAAGGCGGGGAATTATAGGCCGGTTAGTTTAACGTCTGTGGTAGGTAAAATGTTAGAATCCGTCATTAAGGAGGAAGTTGCGAGGCATCTTGAAGGGAATTGCTTGATAGAGCAGACGCAGCACGGTTTCATTAAAGGGAAGTCGTGTCTGACAAATTTACTGGAGTTCTATGAGGATGTGTCTAGGGCGGTGGATAGAGGAGAGCCGGTGGATGTGGTCTTTCTGGATTTTCAGAAGGCGTTTGACAAGGTACCTCACAAGAGGTTATTGCAGAAGGTCGGGGGACATGGAGTTGGGGGTAGGGTGTTAGCATGGATAGAGGATTGGTTGTCAAATAGGAGGCAGAGAGTGGGGGTCAACGGATGCTATTCGGATTGGCGGGTGGTGACTAGTGGGGTGCCCCAGGGGTCGGTGCTGGGGCCTCAGCTATTTACCATTTATATAGATGATCTGGAGGAGGGAACCGAGTGTAGGGTGTCGAAATTTGCTGATGACACCAAGATTGGGGGAACGGCAAATTGTGCGGAGGGTGTGGAGAGTCTGCAGAAGGATCTAGATAGGCTGGGCGAATGGGCCAGGAAATGGCAAATGGAATTTAATGTTGGCAAGTGTGAGGTGGTCCACATTGGTAGGAATAATGGTAGGAATGGGATGCTGGCCTTCATAGCGAGGGGGATTGAATATAAAAGTAGGGAGGTCTTGCTGCAGCTGTATAGGGCATTGGTGAGGCAGCAGCTGGAGTACTGTGTGCAGTTTTGGGCGCCGCACCTGCGCAAAGATATTTTGGCCTTGGAGGGAGTGCAGAGGAGGTTTACTAGGCTGATACCGGAGTTGAGGGGGTTGAGCTATGAGGAGAGGCTGAATAAACTAGGCTTGTACTCGTTAGAGTTTAGAAGAATGAGGGGAGATCTCATTGAGACGTATAAGATGATGAATGGGATGGATAGGATAGAGGTGGAGAGACTCTTCCCGCTCAAAAAAGACAGTAGGACTAGGGGGCACAGCCTCAAGATAAAGGGGGCCGGTTTAGAACGGAGTTGAGGAGGAACTTCTTCACTCAAAGGATGGTGAATCTCTGGAATTCTCTGCCCGTTGAAGTGGTGGAGGCTGCCTCGCTAAATATTTTTAAGACGCGGGTTGATGGGTTTTTGATAAGAGAGGGGATTAAGGGTTATGGGGAGAGGGCGGGAAAGTGGAACTGAGCCACGACAGATCAGCCATGATCTTATTGAATGGCGGGGCAGGCTCGAAGGGCTAGATGGCCTACTCCTGCTCCTATTTCTTATGTTCTTATGTTCTTATGGTATAGGCTCCTGCTCTGACCAAGACCGCAAGAAACTACAAAAGCTCGTGAATGTAGCGCAGTCCATCACTCAAACCAGTCCCCTACCCATTGACCCTGACTACACTTCCCACTGCCTCGGTAAAGCAGCCAGCGTAATTAAGGACCCCACGCACCCCAAACATTCTCTCTTCCACCTTGTTCTGTCATTAAAAAGATACAAAAGTCTGAGATCATGTACCAACTGACTCGAGAACAGCTTCTTCCCTGCTGCCATCAGACTTCTGAATGGACCTACCTTTTATTAAGTTGATGTTTCTCTATACCCTAGCTGTAACTGTATCACTACATTCATGATTCTCTCCTTTACTTCTCTATGAATGGTATGCTTTGTCTGTATAGCGCACAAGAAACAACACTTCTCACTGTATACTAATGCATGTGACAATAATAAATCAAATCAAATCAAACCAAATCCAACCAATCCGCTTTTCCAAGTGCATCAAACACTCTTCCAGAACTATTTGATTCCAGGCCTTGTCACAGGCTTGATCCAGAGATGGGTGGAAGAGGTGAACAGCATGGAGGAGGCGGGAGTAACTGTTTACCCCATCGAGGCAACAGTTGTGAATGTTTAAGTTTAAGTCAACCAAGTCTAGTACCAAGAAGTGCCATCTGAACTGAGATTAATGGATGTGGGGAACGAAGGGTCAAAATAACACAAGTATAATACAGAAGGAAATGGTTATCACAGAGGCTTGTCACCACATTCTGGGTCACTTCTGGAGTCCCAAAGGGGAGACACTCTAATCCTAGCAGTTTCATCAATGACCTTTCTCCCACGTTGTGTGGTCAGGATTGGGGTTAGTGGAGGATAGTTAGCCAGTGTTCAATAATGTAGTAGCACAATGTAGTAACTGGGCATCATTTCAACTTGGGCTGGCAGTTAGCAGGTAGCATTCACATTGCACATAGTAAGCATAGAATCAGAGAGAGAAACAGCACGGAAACAGGTCCTTCAGCCCAACGTGGCCACACCAAGCACGCTTCCTAAACTGAACTAATCCCATCTGCCTGCATTCGGCCCATATCCCTCTAAACCGAGTCAGTTTCGTGTTGAGGGGTGACACTGAACCATCTTGAAAAACAGCATGTCCAGTTACTCCCCTTTGGCCTTCAGTGGCAAGACCATCAGCAACTTTTCCACCATGGTGACCATGGGGCGTCGCCACTGACCAGAAGTTGAACTTAGTCAGTCACATCACTAACATGGCTAGATGGTCAGGGTACAAGTTCAGAACTCTGTGATGGCAACGTCACCTGCTAACTTGTTCAAGGGTGTCCATCATCTACAAGGTTCAAATCAGGCCTGAAGACCGAATATTCACTATGCACATGGATAGATGCAGCCTCAACAACATTCAAGAAGCTTCACACCAACCAGGTTAAAGCAGTCCTCTTGATTAGTGTCCCTGTCACTGGATTCCATGTCCACGCCTTACACCACCAGCGTAATCAAGGACCCCACGCACCCCGGACATTTTCTCTTCCACCTTCTTCCATCGGGAAAATGATACAAAAGTCTAAGGTCACGTACCAATCAACTTAAGGACAGCTTTTTCTCTGCTGCTGTCAGACTTTTGAATGGACCTACCTCGCATTAAGCTGATCTTTCCCTATACCCTAGCTATGACTGTAACACTACATTCTGCATTCGCTCTTTTCTTTCTCTATGAATGGTATGCTTTGTCTGTATAGCGTGCAAGAAACAATACTTTTCACTGTATATTAATGCATGTGACAATAATAAATCAAATCAAAACCAATCCACACTGTGGCTGCAGTCCATACCATCTACTGGGATGATTAGCAGTAACTCACCAAGGTTAGTTCAACAGCACTCCCCCACTCTACATCATGTAGAACCAAGGACAAGAGCAGCAATGTCATGGGAACACCATGACACAGCCAGGTTCCACTCCAAGTCACAGACCAGAGCCTGACTAGGACACATTTGGCCAAGCCCTCATCATCACTGACTCAATGTCCTGGAGTTACCTTCCCAACACCAATACAGGAATGTCATCACCATGGGACTGCAGAAGTTTCAGGATAAGGACACATTTCAAAATCTTTGGGTATTTTTAAGGCAGAGATAAGCATATGCTTGATTAACAAGAGGGTGAAAGGTTATCAGGGGTCAGCCGGAATGTGGGATTTTGGTTACAATCAGATCAGCCACGATGTTATTGAGCGAGGGAGCAGGAGAGAGGGAACGAGCGGGCAACTCCTGCTCTTAATTTGTATGTAGGTCCAGAACCACTTCCTGATTTTGCTTTTGATCTTTGATTTTGATTTGTTTTCACATGCATTGAGATACAGTGAAAAGTATTGTTTCTTGTGTGCAATACAGGCAAAACATACTGTTCATAGAGTGCATAGAGGAAACGCAAAGGAGAGGGTGCAAAATATATGCTACAGTCATATCTAGGGTATACAGAAAGATCAACTTAATATATAGTAGGAAAATTCAAGTCTGATGGCAGCAGGGAAGAAGCTGTTCTTGTGTCTGTTGGTATGTGACCTCAGACTTGTGTACCTTTTTCCTGACGGAAGAAGGTGGAAGAGAGAATGTCCGGGGTGCGGGGGGTCCTTGATTAGGAATGGGCAATGAGCCTTGTCAACCTTGTCCACATCGCAAGAACAAATAATTAAAAACACATATCTGCCTTGATAAAATTGATATTTCTGGAGGAGTTGACGAACATCATTCTTTATGCAGTGTGTGTCCATAATTGTTTTATTAGAGAGACTGTCCTAGGGATGGGGCTTAACAATGCAACATTACTTTTCAACTACACATATATTTTCCTGTCATACCACAGAAACACAAAGTGTTTCAGTGAGAGCAATGGACAGCTCAACCATCAGTCACTCCTTCACAGTCCATATCAACTCTTATTTATTAGTGTCACAAGTAGGCTTACATTAACACTGCAATGAAGTTACTGTGAAAATCCGCCCCCCTTGCCACACTCCAGCGCCTGTTTGGGTACACTACGGGAGAATTTAGCATGGCCAATGCACCTAACCTGTGCACGTCTTTCAGACTGTGGGAGGAAACTGGAGCACCCGGAGGAAACCCACACAGATACGGGGAGAACGTGCACAGACAGTGACCCAAACCGGGAATCAAACCCGGGTCCCTGGCATTGTGAGACAGCAGTACTAAGTACTGTGCCACCCACTATGCTGTCATGCACCCCATCTGGCTTACATAATGCCCTGAGGGAATATTCTACACAAACATTCTCTGATGGCCAAAGGGTAATGAAACTAGAATATAAACTATCAGTTTACTGATCCCTATATTTCCGCTACACAACCCTTACTTCCAACTCAAAACCCAGCGGCACAGTTAAATATCATCTCATCATGGGGCATTGGATCACTCCGCAGGCCAATAATCTTCAGTCCTCTCTTCACTTGTATTACACACCTCCCCATGTTAAACCAGCTTTGTGATACTTTGCCCTCCATAGCTTGCTTGTACTATGCCAACTTAGTTGCATCTGTCTGTTATTCATTTTCAAATGGCAACGCATCTCTTTAAGAAGGTGAGCATGTGCTGCGTCCACACCTTATAGAATCCTACTGTGCAGAAGGAGGCCATTCAGCCCATCAAGTCTGCACTGACCATAATCCCCATAACCCCATGCATTTACCCTAGCTCCTTGAAACTAAGGGGCATTTTAGCACGGCCAATCCACCTGACCCACACATCTTTGAAGTTTGGAAACCGGAGCACCTGGAGGAAACCCATGCAGACACGGGGAGAATGTGCAAACTCCACACAGACAGTGACCCAAACCGGGAATCGAACCCGGCTCCCTGGCGCTGTGAGGCAGCAGTGCTAACCACTGTGCCGCTGTGCCACCCCACGTTGCCCCTTAGCAAACACTGGAACAGTTTCTCTGTTCAGGGATCTGATTCCAACATGATAGCTCTCCTTAGCGTTGCAAATGATCAAATTTTCAAAACAACTCCAATCGCAGCACAAAACTGCTCAAGGCTTATTGATTTTAATGATGGTTTATAAGTCTTTTAATAAAACCTCCACAACTAACCATCAACACTGTCATGTTTCCAAACATTTATGCTGTTGCTTTGATTCTGGAATGGCACTCACTTAATTAATGGCCCCAACAGCAAGCAACACAGTTCCTTTCTTACTTACAATCATCAACTGCATCGTGGAATGCTTTATACAAATATGTGATGTTGTTGAGGTGACAGTGATAAATTTTTGCCGTAAAGGTTATGGAAATGGATGCCAGCGCATTGATTTGGGGCAATTTTTTTTCCCTGTTAAAGGTCACAGCTTGATCAATTGTCCTCGGATTTCAATTGTCGGGAAATCCATTGAGTAATCATTCACAATCCCCCACTTTATTGCACAGTTTAATTGTTACATATTCCACATGTTGCAGAATAGTAGTATTCCCGCGCTGCATTAACTGACGGTTTGGTTCTGACTAATATTTCGCCCTGTTGGGAGTGGGTCGCACCAGTGACTGGGGGACATCGACAATCATTTTGCAGTTACGTGCAGTGACTAGGAATTACGGTTTGCCAATATTCCACCAGCCTGAATGGAGGCCTCTGCACAGGAGGGCGAGTTGCCTCTCGAAAGGATCAAACTCATGATGGGCCATTTTTAGGGCGGCACAGTGGTTAGCAATCCTGCCTCATGGCTTGGGTCACTATCTGCACGGAGTTCTCTCCGTGTCTGTGTGGGTTTCCTCAGAGTGCTCCGGTTTCCTCCGAAAGACATGCTGGGTAGGTCCACTGGCCATGCTAAATTCTCCCTCAGTGTACCCGAAAAGGCACCGGAGTGTGGCGACTGGTGGATTTTCACAGTAACTTCATTGCGATGTTAATGTAAGCCTACTTGTGACATAAATAAAGCTTAAAAACTTGAACTTAAGGTTGAAAAATATGAGAGGAGCTGGGGTTTCTTCTCCTTCCAGCACAGAGTGTTACTTTGCAAAGGCTTTAAAATAATGAGGGATTTTGAGAGAGCCAATAGATAGGAGCTGTGTCCAGCGGCAGGAAGGTTGCTAACCCTGACAGGGAATATATCCGAGGGTTCGGCCATTGAGTCTATGTGGGTAGAACTGAGAAATAAGAAGGGAGAAACCACTTTGACAGGGTTGTATTATAGGCCCCCAAATAGTCAGCGGGAAATTGAGGAGCAAGTATGTAAGGAGATTACAGATCCAAGAAAAATAGGGTGATAATAGTCAGAGATTTTAATCTTCCCAACATTGACTGTGACAGCCATAGTATTAGAGGGTTGGACGGAGAGAAATTTGTTGACTGAATTCAAGAGGAATTTCTCATTCGGTATGTGGATGGCCTGACTAGAGAGCAGGCAAAACTTGACCTCCTCTTGGGAAATAAGGAAGGGCAGGTGACAGAAGTGTTAGTGAGGGATCACTTTGGGGCCAGTGACCATAATTCTATTAGCTTTAAGATAGCGATGGAGAATGATAAGTCTGTCCCAAAAGTTAATATTCTAAATTGGGCCAAGGCCAATTTTGATGGTATCAGGCAGATATTTTCAAAAGTTAATTGGGGGATCTGTGGGAAGGAAATGGGACGTCTGGTAAGTGGCATGCTTTCAAAAGTGTGTTAATCAGGGTTCAGGGTAAGCACATTCCTCTTAGAATGAAGGGCAAGGCTGGCAGAAGTCAGGAACCCTGGGTGTCTCGGGATATTGAGGCCCTGGTCAAGAAGAAGAAAGAGGCACATGATGTGCATAGGCAGCTGGGATCAAGTGAATGTCTTGAAGAGTATAAGGAGCAGAGTTAAGAGAGAAACCAGGAGAGCAAAAAGAGGACATGAAATTGTTTTGACAGATAAGGCAAAAGAGAATCCAGAGAGCTTCTACAAATACATAAAGGGCAAAAGAGTCACAAGGGAGAGAGTAGGGCCTCTTAAGGATCAACAAGGTCATCTATGTGTGGATCCACAAAAGACGGATGAAATCCTAAAAGTATATTTCTTATCAATATTTATTGTTGAGAAAAGCATGGATGTTAGGGAACTTGGGGAATTAAATATTGATGCCTTGAGGAGTGTACATACTACAGAGAAGGAGGTGCTGGAAGTCTTAAAGCACATCAAGGTAGGTAAATCTGCGGGACCTGACGAAGTGTATCCCAAGACGTTGTGGGAGGCTAGGGAGGAAATTGCGGGTCTCCTAACAGAGATATTTGAATCATTGACAGTCACGGGTGAGGTGCCTGAAGATTGGAGAGTGGCAAATGTTGTGCCTTTGTTTAAAAAGGACTGCAGGGAAAAGCCTGGGAACTACAGGCCAGTTAGCCTCACATCTGTGGTGGGTAAATTGTTGGAAGGTATTTTGAGAGACAGGATCTACAGGCATTTAGAGATGCAAGGACTGAATAGGGACAGTCAGCATGGCTTTATGAGTGGAAAATCATGTCTCACAAATTTAATTGAGTTTTTTGAAGGGGTAACCAAGAAGGTAGATGAGGGCAGTGCAGTTGGTGCTGTCTACATGGGCTTTAGCAAGACCTTTGACAAGGGACCGCATGGTAGGTTGTTGCATAATGTTAAATCTCACTGGATCCAGGGTGAGGTATCCAAATGGATACAAAATTGGCTTCTTGAGAGAAGCCAGAGGGTGGTTGTAGAGAGTTGTTTTTCAAACTGGAGGCCTGTGACCAGCGATGTGCCTCAGGGATCAGTGCTGGGTCCATTGTTATTTGTCATTTATATTAATGATTTGGATGAGAATATAGGGGGCATGGTTAGTAAGTTTGGTGACATAGTGGACAGTGAGAAAGGTTATCTCCAACTGCAACGGGATCTTGATCAATTGGGCCAGTGGGCTGATGAGTGGTAGATGGAGTTTAGAACATAAACATAGAACATAGAAAACTACAGCACAAACAGGCCCTTTGGCCCACAAGTTGCGCTGATCATATCCCTACCTACCAGGCCTACCTATAACCCTCAATCCCATTAAATCCCATGTACTCATCCAGAAGTCTCTTAAAAGACCCCAACGAGTTCGCCTCCACCACCACCGATGGCAGCCGATTCCACTCACTCACCACCCTCTGACTGAAAAATTTAATTTAGACAAATGCGAGGTAATGCATTTTGGTAGACTGAACTAGGGCAGGACTTACTCAGTTAATGATGGGGCGCTGGGGAGAGTTACAGAACAAGGAGATCTAGAGGCACATGTTCATAGCTCCTTGAAAGTGGAGTCACAAGGTGGACAGAGTGGGGAAGAAGGCATTTGGCATGCTTGGTTTCACCAGTCAGAACATTAAATACAGGAGTTGGGATGTCTTGTTGAGTTGTACAAGACAGTGATAAGGCCACACTTGGAATACTGTGTGCAATTCTGGTCACCATATTATAGAAAGGATATTATTAAACTAGAAAGAGTGCAGAAAAGATTTACTAGGATGCTACCGGGACTTGATTCATTGAGTTATAAGGAGAGGCTGAATAGGCTGGAACTTTTTTCTCTGTAACGTAGGAGGCTGAGGGGTGACCTTATAGAGGTGTATAAAATAATGAGGGGCACAAATCAGCTAGATAGTCAATATCTTTTCCCAAAGATAGGAGAGTCTAAAACTAGAAGGCATAGGTTTAAGGTGAGAGGGGAGAGATACAAAATTGTCCAGAGGGGCAATTTTTTCACACAGAGGGTGGTGAGTGTCTGGAACAAGCTGCCAGAGCTAGTAGTAGAGGCAGGTACAATTTTATTTTTTAAAAAGCATTTAGATAGTTACATGGGTAAGATGGTTATAGAGGATTATGGGCCAAATGCGGGCAATTGGGATTAGTTTAGGGGTGTTAAAAAAAAAAGTGCGGCATGGACAAGTTGGGCCGAAGGGCCTGTTTCCATGCTGTAAACCTCTATGACTCTATGACTCTAACCAGAGAATACAGATTTAAGATATTTGGTCAAAGAGAGAAAGTGGAGGTGAGGGCATTCTCTTTTATGCACCAAGCTGTGATGATCTGGGAGGCACTGCCTGAGAGGGTGATGGATGCAGATTCAATGGTAACTTTCAAAATGAGAATGGGACAAATCTCTGTCTGTGTGGAGTCTGCACATTTTCCCCGTGTCTCCATGAGTCTCCTCCGGGTGCTCTGGTTTCCTCCCACAGTCCAAAGATGTGCGGGTTAGGTTAATTGGTCATGCTAAATTACCCCTAGTGTCAGGGGGATTAGCAGAGTAAATATGTGGGGTTATGGGGATAGGACCTGGATGGGATTATTGTCGGTGCAGACTCAAGGAGCTGAATGGCCTCCTTCTGCACTGTAGATTCTATGATTCCGTGAAATCCTTAAAAAGAAATAAATGGCAGTGTTGTTGGAAATAAACAGGGCGAATGGGATTTTATGGTAACGCTCTTACTGAGAGCCAACACAAACACAAGTGACCTGGTTCCAAGCTGTCTGATGCTGATTTCTTGGAGTGGTTTGTCATGTTAAGCACACTATATAAATGCAAGCTGTTGTTGTTGCTAAGAGGAGCACAGGTGGTAAAGTTGCAGTCAGAGATTTATCGGTCTGTTAATTGGGTTATCTCCGATTCAAAGTCATGTTGCAATCCTGCCACTTCCAGGGCTGAATGGTGATCAGCAACTAAACAGCTAACAAGAGGATGAGACTCCACGAGAACGACCCGTTCCCCCCTCCCCCATTAGCTGCATTTGATGTGGTTACTTTTTGTTTTTATAAGTAACTTACTTGTTTTTCATAAGAGATTTACAACCTGAAGAGATTTAAAAGCTTTGAGTGCATGTTACGAATTGGGGTTTTGTCCTCATCAAAAGTGTAGGAGTGAGAGATTTATTACAATATTGTAAGTTTATTTTTTATCATCTCACCATGGCCCCTGAGATCTGCCATTGGTGGGTATTGGATGAGTGGCAATGGAGGTGGCATGCAGGGTATAAGGGGCCAGAGTTGGGTAGAGGAGTAAGCAGATGTGTAGAGCGGTAGCTAGAGGACCTTACAACTGCTAAAATAAGTAAGACAAAGTCCTGGAGAACAGGTGTGGGCCTATTAACCAGCCAACTGAGACTACCTCAGCCCTGAGGCTGTCCATGCTCTGCATCTTGTAGATAGTACACATGGCTGCGGTTGTGCATTGGAGGAAGTGAATGGGGTGCCAATCAAGTGGGCTGCTTTGTCCTGGATGGTGTCGAGCTTCTCGAGTGCTGCGTGGAGCTGCACCCATTCAGGCAAGTGGGAAATACTCCATTACGCTTGTGTGATAGAAACATGAAAACATAGAAAATGGGAGCAGGAGGAGGCCATTCTGCTCCTGGCGCCTGTTCCGCCATTTCATTACGTTCACGGCTGATTGCCCGACTCGATAGCCTAATCCCGTTTCCTCCTCATAACCTCCAATCCCGTGCGCCCCAAGTGCTACATCCAGCCGCCTCTTGAATACAATATCATTTAAAAACCCTCTCTCGGGTCACGTCTTCAGTCTTCACCTTTCCAAGGAGAAAGAGCAGCCGGCGAGCAGCCTGCCCTGTCTTCCCCGATGACTGCAGCAGTCGGATACAAAGCGGTGTGACACCTGCGAGGATCTTCTCTGACACCAACTTGGGTGTTTAATTAAAATTCGCTCTGATGTGGCGCCGACAAAAGAAACCGGCTAAACAACCAATTTGCAGAGAAGTCGCTACCAGCTTGCACTCTGATCGAAATTTCTCTTTGCCTCACTGAATTACACGCAAGATTTGGAGAACTTTGTTTAATGTGCCATCTTCAAGGAAGGGGATGAGAAAGACAGAGCGCTGCTTTGAATCTTCCAAGCTTCTGTGTAAACCATCCAGGTACAAAGACTGCACTCGCTCTTAATCCTCTGAGTGCCTTTCTGGACTCTGCCGAGGCTTAGATTGATTTCTCTCCTGCGCACCCCCCCCCCCAACGTACGTCATTTTATAAATTTTGCATTGTAAGTGGCGGTTGTGTCTGATTAAATCAGAATTCAAATTCACAGCACCCTGAGGTTTTTTTTTTCAAGTTTGCGAGCCGCTGCTTTTGGAAGATCTGGTACCACGTGAAGACAGCATCTTCTTTCCAGAAAAGAAACTAATCTATTTTCTATCACAAAGGCACAGCACGCTCTTACGAAAACGAGAGTGCAGATCCGGGAGGTGGTAAATGGTTACGGAGTGACTATCGTGAAGGAGCAGCAGTAACACTGGGTTCAAAGGGGGTCGGGGGAGGGTGAGCAATAATTGCACAGATAACTGGAATGTGCGCTTCTTCCCTGCGAGGCTAAAAGGGAGCGTCCTGCAGCAGAAGGCTGCGTCTTCTGAGGCTTTGGTAATGAGAGGGACGGGGATTAAACCCCCCCCCCCGCACTCTTTGGACCCTCGGCTGGGGCGGCACGGCTGCCTCACGGCGTCAAGGAGCCAGGTTCAATTCTGGCCTCAGTCGCTGTCTGCGTGGAGGACAAAAAGAAAATGACAGCACAGGAACAGGCCCTTCGGCCCTCCAAGCCTGTACCGGCCATGCTGCCCGACTGAACTAAAACCCCCAATCCATCCGGGGACCATATCCCTCTATTCTCATCATCTGTATAGGGTCTGCATGGGATTGTGGGCCGAATGGCCTCCTTCTGTGCTGTAGGGATTCTATGAATTCTATGAAAAAAAGGAACAAATAAAATCACAGACGCAAGAGAAAACGCTGGAAAATCTCAGCAGGTCTGGCAGCATTTGTAAGGGGAGGAAAGAGCTGATGTTTTGAGTCCAGATGACCCTTTGTCAAAGCTAAAATGCATAGAAATTGGGAGATATTTATGCAGTGGGAGAGATTTCTCCCACGTTCTGTGCCTTTTAGTTTTGACAAAGGGTCATCTGGACTCAAAACGTCAGCTCTTTTCTCTCCTCACAGATGTTATGATGTGGGAATGCCGGCGTTGGACTGGCGTAAACACAGTAAAAAGTCTGACAACACCAGGTTTAAGTCCAACCGATTTATTTGATAATATACTCACAAGCTTTCGAGGGGACTGCCTCTTCGTCAGGTGAATGGAGAGTTCTGGCCTCAGACAGAGCATATAAAGCACAGACAGTTTAGAGATTACTGATTAAAATGCGAATCCTTACACCTAACCTGCTGTTCAAGACCTGAAGTGGCTGACAATGTGAGTGGAAGGAGCACTGATCACAGGTTACAGAGATGTGTATTGTCTCCAGACAGTACAGTAAGTGAGGTTTTGCAAACCCAGGCAAGTCACGGGGGTTACAGATAGTGCGACATGAACCCAAGATCCCTGTTGAGACCGTCCTCATGTGTGCGGAACTTGGCTATCAGTCTCTGTTCAGCGACTCTGCGCTGTCGTGTGTCGTGAAGGCCGCCTTGGAGAATGCTGACCCGAAGGTCAGAGGCTGAATGCCCGTGACCACTGAAGTGTTCGCCAGCAGGAAGGGAACAGTCTTGCCTGGTGACTGTCGAGCGATGTTCATTCATCCGTTGTCGTAGCGTCTGCATGGTCTCCCCAATGTACCATGCTTCGGGACATCCTTTCTTGCAACGTATCAGGTAGACAATGTTGGCCGAGTTGCAAGAGTATTTACCATGTACCTGGTGGATGGTATTCTCACGTGTGATGATGGTATCCATGTCGATGATCCGGCATGTCTTGCAGAGGTTGCTGTGACAGGGTTGTGGGGTATTGTGGTCACTGTTCTCCTGAAGGCTGGGTAGTTTGCTGCGAACAATGGTCTGTTTGAGGTTGTGTGGTTGTCTGAAGGCCAGAACTCTCCATTCACCTGACGAAGAAGCAGTCCCCTCGAAAGCTTGTGAGTATTATCAAATAAATCGGTTGGACTTAAACCTGGTGTTGTCAGACTTCTTACAGACGTTGCCAGACCTGCTGAGATTTTCCAGCATTTTCTCTTTTGGTTTCAGATTCCAGTATCCACAATAATTTGTTTTTATTAAAGAAAGTCACAGCATAGGAAGAGGCCCTTTGGTCCTCCAAGCCTGAACCGACCATGCTGCCAGACTGAACTAAAACCCCCTACCCTTCCGGGGACCATATCCTTTTACTCTCATCCTATTCATGTATTCATCCAAACGAGTCACTATTGTATCAACCCTACTACCTCCCCCACAAGTGGAGTCTGCACTTTCTCCCCGTGTCTGCCTGGGTTTCCTCCGGGTGCTCCGGTTTCCTCCCACCCTCCAAAGGTGTGCGGGTTAAGTGGATTGGTCATGCTAAACTGACCCTTAGTGTTGGGGGGAATTAGCTAGGGTAAATATGAAGGGTTACGGGAACAGGGCTTGGGTGGGATTGTGGTCAGTACAGGCTCGCTGGGTCGAATGGCCCCCCTTCTGTACTGGAGGAATTCTATAATTCTTTGCCAGCTAAACAAAGGTGGGATGATTCTGCTGGTGGAGTAAGGGTGGGAAGGAGGATGTGTGGAGCGTAACTACCATCACTGAGCGACTGGGCCACATGGTCTGTTCCCAAGCAGCAAGGTTTATTAAATTCTTTTTGGGAGCAAGGAGGGGGTAAGACGGAGTCCATCGGATTGCACACGGTGGTAGGGGCAGAAAATTGGAGCGAGCGCTGACAGTAACACAAAATCCTCAAAAATTATGAAGAACAATGAGGCTTGAACTGAAGCCAGGCCCTCACCGCCACAGAACGACACACACCAGGGCCACACAGTGTCAAAATTAATTAGCTTGTCAACATGTGGCAGCTGGATTAATATTAAAATATGTCTCGCAAACTAATTATCCACTGAGGCAAAATGAGAACAGGACTATATGTACTTTACATCTGAGCGTGGTTAAAGAGAGTGTCACAATATTATGATCCGTCTTAAAGGGAAAGTCTCACTTACACATCCCACCTGCCGGTACGTTGTTCAAGGTGATGAGTGGATCCCCGAGTGAGTCCAGCAACACTCCAGCAGGGAAAGATTTTGATTATTTCAACACAGACTTTTAAAACCAGTTCTATGGGTTTCTTTTTAAACGCTGGACACCCAGGATTACTCAGTTAGAGTTTATTCATTAGTGTCACAAGTAGGCTTACATTGACACTGCAATGAAGTTACTGTGAAAATCCCCGAGTCACCACACTCCGACACCTGTTCAGGTGCACTGAGGGAGAATTTAGCACGCACCTAATCAGCACGTCTTTCAGAGTGTGGGAGTTGTGATGTGGAGATGCCGGTGTTGGCTTGGGGTGGACACAGTAAGAAGTCTCACAACACCAGGTTAAAGTCCAACGGGTTTATCTGGAATCACAAGCTTTCAGAGCGCTGCTCCTTCATCAGGTGAGTCAAGGAGCGTGGGAGGACACTGGAGCACCCGGAGGAAACCCACACAGACACAGGCAGAACGTGCAGGCTCCACACAGACAGTGACCCGAGCCAGGAATCGAACCTGGGTCCCTGGCGCTGTGAGGCTGCAGTGCTAACCGCTGTGCCACAGTGTCACTACCAGCACTTAAAGGTGTGACCAAGGGTTCGCTTTTGCCAAGATTAAGGGGTGGAGTTAAAAATCAGAAAACTACCTGCTTGAATGCTGGGAATGAGAGAGAAGAGGAAACAACAGCAAGTTAAGATGGTGGAAAATCAGTAAGTTCACGGAGAGAGTTTAAGAGGGATTTTGGCTGGATTGAGTGACATTAGAGCCGAGCTGACTCTTGCAATCAAAAGGAGGGGGTTAAGTAAAGCTCGGGGGCCTCCTCAGAGCACTCAATAAGCTCAGGGGGCTTATAAGATTCAAGGAGTCAGAACAGGGGATTAGCTCAGGGAGCTTGTAGCAGTGGAAAGTGGCAAAGCTTCAAGAGGGGATGAACAATTTAGGGTTGCTAATCAGCACCTTCGGGGAAGATTCACCTTGGGGAGTTGAATCAGGAAAAGAAGGTCACTGCAAAGGTGCACTATTTGTTCAGAATTGGCTGCAACACTCACCAACCAGTTCTCGTGATGCCAACCGACCTATCCATGTTGAAGACAGCAACTAGGCAGCTGCTGGTGAACAGTCTTAAGAACAAAGGACGGCATGGTGGCACAGTGGCTGGCACTGCTGCCTCACAGTGCCAGGACCCGGGTTCCATTCCGTCCTCGGGCCACTGTCTGTGTGGAGTTTGCACACTCTCCCCGTGTCTGCGTGGGTTTTCCTCTGGGTGCTCTGGTTTTCTCCCACGGTCCAAAGATGTGCGGGTTAGATTGATTGGCCGTGCTAAATTGATACTAGTGTCAGGGGGATAAGCAGGGTAAACATGTGAGGTTGCTGGAATAGGGTCTGCGTGGGATTGTGGTTGGTACAGGCTCGATGAGCCGAATGGCCTCTTTTTGCACTGGAAGGATTCTATGAATTCTATGAAAAAAAGTACAAAAGAAATCATAAAGCCAAAAGAGAAAATGCTGTAAAATCTAAGCAAGTCTGGCAGCATCTGTAAGGAGAGAAAAGAGCTGACGTTTCGAGTCCAGATGGCTCTCTGTCAAAGCTAGGAAGTGAGAGATGTTTATACAGTGGGAGATATTTCTCCCACTTTCTATGCCTTTTAGCTTTGACAAAGGGTCATCTGGACTCTCCTTACAGATGCTGCCAGACCTGCTGAGATTTTCCAGCATTTTCTCTTTTGGTTTCACATTCCAGCATCCGCAGTAATTGGCTTTTATTAAAGAAAATCACAACATAGGAACAGGCCCTTCAGACCTCCAAGCCTGTACCAACTATGCTGTCCGTCTGAAACTGAAACCCCTGTCCTTCTTGGGACCATATCCCTCCATTCCCATCCAATTCACGTCTTTGTCAAGACGCCCCTTAAAACTCACTATCGCATCTACTTCCACTACCTCCCCTGGCAGCGAGTTCCAGGCACCCAGCACCTTGCGTGTAAACAACCTGCCTCGCTTCTTTCCTGAGAGAGGAGATTTCTCATTCACACCCACGCAGGAAGAACAGTTGCAGGTCAATGTATGCAGGAATGGCTGATAAATTGTTCCAGTGGAATGAAGTTTCAGAAATAGGCTGACATCTTGCTGTTGAGATCAAATGCCCTGAAGGCTTCGCCCGTCACACAGATGTGTGGGTGAGTTTGATTTGCCATACTCAATTTCCCCGTGGTGTCAGGGAGATTTGCAGGGTAAATAGTGACAGGGCTTGGTTGGGACTGTTGTTGGTGCAGGCTCGATGGGCTGAATGGCCTCATTCTGCACCATAGGAATTGATAATTGACGCTAAATATAAATATCAAGCACTACTAAGTGATTCAGCTACTGCTAACACCCATTATCATCTAACACAGTCATCTCCCTCCCTTCCTAGTTTCACCACTGATGACACATCAAATTGTACCTCACTGCCTGTCGAGAGCTTCGGTCGTGGAAGGCGTGTCAGAAATGTTTTTTTTCTCCCCCCCCCCCCTCCGAGTTACTTTGGAAAAACTCTCACCCAGAATAGTTCCTGGCAACCCAATCTGCAAATTAAACGCAAATTACTGCGGATGCTGGAATCTGAAACCAAAAGAGAAAATGCTGGAAAATTTCAGCAGGCCTGGAAGCATCTGTCAGGAGAGAAAAGAGCTGAGGTTTTGAGACCAGATGACTCTTTGTCAAAGCTGGCCATCTACCTTCTCACAAGACTAAGGAAATTTGGCATGTCAGCTACGACACGCACCAACTTTTACAGATGCACCACAGAAAGCATTCTTTCTGGTTGTATCACAGCCTGGTATGGGCTCCCGTTCCGCCTACGACTGCAAGGAACTACAAAAGGTCATGAACGTAGCCCAATCCATCGCGCAAACCAGCCTCCCATCCATTGACTCTGTCTACATTTCCCACTACCTCAGTAAAGCAGCCAGCAGAATTAAGGACCCCACACACCCCGGGCATTCTCTCTTCCACCTTCTTCCCTTGGGAAAAAGATATAAAAGTCTGAGGTCACGTACCAACTAACACAGGAACAGCTTCTTCCCTGCTGCTGTCAGACTTTTGACGAGACCTACCTTGTATTAAGATGATCTTTCTCAACACCCTCGCTATGACTGTAACATTACATTCTGCACACTCTCATCTCCTTCTCTATGAATGGTATGCTTTGTCTGTATAGTGCGCAAGGAACAATACTTTTCACTGTATGCTATTATATATGACAATAATAAATCAAATCAAATCAAATGGACGGTGACCCAACTTTGACAAAGGCTCATCTGGATTCGAAATGTCAGCTCTTTTCTCTCCTTATAGGTGGCGCCAGAGCTGCTGAGATTTTCTAGCATTTTCTCTTTTGGTTCTAATCTGCAAGTTACTGTTCACGCCCACAATATCTCCAAGCAAACTATAAGTTACCACCAATGAGCATATTGGGAAGAAGTTAAAATACTGCAGATGCCGGAATCTGAAACAAAAACACAAAATGCTGGAAAATCTCAGCAGGTCTGACAGCATCCGTGGGGAGAGAATAGAGTAAAAAGTCTCTCAACACCAGGTTAAAGTCCAATAGGTTTATTTGGTAGCACAAGCCACTAGCTTTTGGAGCGCTGCCCCTTCATCAGGTGAGTACTACCAAATAAACCTGTTGGACTTTAAGCTGGTGTTGTCAGACTTCTTACTGTGTTTACCCCAATCCAGTGCTGCCATCTCCAAATCAGGGAGAGAATAGAGCCAATGTTTCGAGTCTGGATGATGCTACGTCAGAGCTCACGGCGAACAGTCTGACAAAGAGTCATCCAGACTCCAAGTGTTAGCTCTGTTCTCTCCCCACGTTGGATCAGGTGCTTTCTGCTGAAAGAGGCAAGGAGGAATCTTCACTCATAGATCAGTATTAACACAGGATTCAAGGAATCCACTCTTCCGGGTGCACCCGGTCCCATTGCCTCATCACCCCTGGGCTCAATGACCTACACTGGCTGAAATAGTAAAAACACGCAGCAGTACAGGGTAAAGGCAGAGGAATCCAAAGATGTGCAGGGTAGGTTGATTGGCCATGGTAAATTGCCCCTTCATGTCTCAAGATGTGTAGGTTAAGGGAAATATGTGGAATTAAGTAGAAAGGGTCTGGATGCTCTATCGAAGGATTGGTGCAGACTCGATGGGCCAAATGGCCTCCTTCTGATTGTAGGGATTCTATGGTTCTCTTCTCTGACTCTGATGGCACCTAGCCAGAAAGCTCATTGGAGAGTCGATGCAGAACCGTGGGCCAAGGCCTTCCTTCTGCCCTGTAACAATTCTGTGATTCTGTGGTTCAGCAACACCCCCTTTCAAAAGCTTCTGCTGCCTTGGTGCTCCCTACCTCTGTAACCTGCTCCAGCCTCGCAACCCTCTGAGACACCTCTAAGTCTGTCCTGGGTGGCATGGTGGCTCAGTGGTTAGTGCTGCCGCCTCACAGCGCCAGGGACCCGGGTTCAATTCCCAGTTTGGGTCACTGTCTGTGTGGACTGTCTCCCCGTGTCTGCGTGGGTTTCCTCTAAGTACTCCGGTTTCCTCCCACAGTCGGAAAGACGTGCTAGTTAGGTGCATTGGCTAAATTCTCCCTCAGTATACCCGAATAGGCACCAAAGTGTAGTGACTAGGAAATTTTCACAATAACTTCATTGCAGTGTTAATGTGAGCCTACTTGTGACACTAATAAATAAACTTTGGTGCGTGACCATTTTTCATTGTTCACTATTGGCAGCTGTGCTTTAGTTACCTGGGCCTTAAGCTCTGGGATTCCCTCCACAGACCCTCTCTTCCTCACTACCTCCTGTAACACACTGTATGAATGTTGCCCTGTTTGACTTGATGTTAGTTTATATGCTCCAGTGAAGCCCCTTGGTTCATTTCACTATGTTTAGGCACAATATAAATGTAAATCGCTACTGTGGTCTGCTGTGTGAAACACTCCAGAGGCTGGGTTCTGTGGCATTGTAAGTATTGCTTATGCTTTCAATGCATGCACAGTTTAATCCCCCCGACTGATCAATCTGCTGGATAATGTCACATCCTCATTTCGCTGACCTTCCTTTATTCTCTTCACCCGTTGAGATGAAGCTGTAAGAAATGTCCTGTGGGTCGGATGAGAGTCTCCGAATGGTCGTGCCCTGCTTGGCATTTCATCAAAGCCGATGCATCTGGAGATTGTTGCTGGGGCAACACACTGGCTCCTGGAAGTAGCACATTTGCAGAATTTACATGATGCCCCGCAGGCTCGGATCACACACGGCTCGTATATTCAGGTCATGGAGGAGGGCACTAATCCCTGTTGCAGTGCAATGTGTGAGAGTCTCTCATTTCAAACCTCTGGTGAGTGAGGCAGGGAAAGGGGGAAAACAGGAGCGCCATCCTGATCCGGACACAGTACCCGCTTGCCTTTCAGAGCTTGCGCCAGGGCAACTTTGGAAAGCCACTGTGCCCTTCCTCTTGTGGGGAGAGAGCCATGATGTCCAAGGTGGACACGGTGGCAAGTTCACAGTCTCCTCACACATGTGAACTGCACCATGATAGCTTTCATCCCTCACAATCCTGGCCCGGGGTGCCTTCTCCCTGCAAGAATTCCTTGCTTCCCCCCTGCTACTCTGATGTAACCACAAACGCATACAGGAAACCACATGCACGGTGGCACAGTGGTTAGCACTGCTGCCACGTAGCGCCAGGGTCCCAGGTTCAATTCCAGCCTCAGGTCACTATCTTTACGGAGTTTACACGTTCTCCCCATGTCTGCATGGGTTTCACTCTGGATGCTCCGGTTTCCTCCCAAAGTCCAAAAGACGTGCAGGTTAGGTGAATTGGCCATACCAAATTGCCCCTTAGTGTCAGGGGGATTAGCAGGGTAAATACATGGGGTTATGGGAATACAGCCTGGGTGGGATTGCTGTCAGTGCAGACCCGATGGGCCAAATGGCCTCCTTCTCCATTGTAGGGATTCTATGTTTAAGATTTAATTTCATTTATTAGTGTCAGGAATAGGCTTACATTAACACTGCAATGAAGCTACTGTGAAAATCCCTGAGTCGTCACACTCCGGTGCCTGTTCAGGTACACTGAGGGAAAATGGCCAATGCATCTAACCAGCACATCTTCCGGACTGTGGGTGGAAATTAGAGCACAGATTCTTCTGGAACCGTTTTCTTATTGCAAAACTTGTCTCCTTTTGCCTTGTGCATCATCAATAAATGTTGTCATTTATTGACTCCCGCCCTCCACCATATCACAAAGCTTCAGTTCTGCTTTTTCTCCATTTTCTTTTCCATGGCTCTTATTTAGAAACCATTCACGGCTAACATTTGCCCAGTTCAGTTTTATTATTGATTCATGGGAATGTGGGTGTCACTTGCTAGGCCAGCATTTATTACCCTTGAGAAGATGGTGGTGAGCTGCCTTCTTGAACTGCAGCACTCCCACGACGTGTAGGTGCACCCACAGTGCTGTTAGGCTTGGAGGCGAGGGGGAGTTTCAGGATTTTGACCCAGCAAAGGAATGACAATATATTTCCAAGTCAGGATAGCGTGTGGCTTCACGGGGTATTTCTGGATGGCGGTGTTCCCATACATCTGCTGCCTTTAACCTTCTAGATGGTGGAGTTGTAGATTTGGAAGGTGCTATCAAAGGAATCTTGGTGAGTCCCTGCAATGCACCTTGTACGTGGTACACGCTGTTGCTATTGCGTGTCAATGGTGCAGGGAGTGAATGATTGTGGATGTGGTGCCAATCAAGTGGATGTTTTGTCTTAGATGGCATCAAGCTTGTTGAGTGCTGTTGGAGCTGCACTCATCCAGACAAGTGGAGAGTATCCCATCTTACTCCTGACTTGTGCCTTGTAGATGGTGGACAGGCATGGAGTCAGGAGGTGAGTTACTCACCACAGGATCCCTAATCTCTGACTTGCTCACGTACCATAGTATTTATATGGCTGGTATATGGTAACCGGCTTCTGGTCAATGGTAACCACCATTGTTGATCGTTGAGGATTCAGTGACAGTAATGCCATTGAATGTCAAGGGACGATGGTTAGATTCCCTCTTGTTGGAGGTGGTCGTTGCCTGGCACTCGTGTGACGCAAATGTTCTTTGCCAATTGCCAGCCCAAACCTGGATATAGTCCAGGTCTTGCTGCATTTGAACATGAACTGTTTCAGTATCTGAAGAGTCATGAATGGTGCTTAACATTGTGCAATCATCAGTGAACATCCCCACTTCGGACTTACGATGGGAGGAGTTGTGCCAACTCTGAAGGAGCTATCCAGTTACTCCTATTCAACCTGCTGTTTCCCTGCAAATGTGCTCTTTTCCAAACGTATAAATCAAACTCCCTGAGCAGGGAGTCTGGTCGCACCACCATTTCAGGCAGTAAATTGTAGATCACAAATCCCTGCAGAAATAAAAACTCACCTCATAAAGTCCCCACAGAGCAGAAGGAGGCCATTCGAGCCCACACCAACCATACTCCCACCCAGGTCCTATCCTCATAACCCCACATATTTACCCTGCTAACCGCTGACACGAAGGGTCAATTTAGCACAACCAATTAACCTAACCCGCACATCTTTGGACTGTGGGAGGAAACCGGAGCACCCAGAGGAAACCCATGCAAACATGGGGGGAATGTGCAAACTCCACACAGACAGTGGCCTGAGGCCGGAATTGAACTCAGGATGCCTGGCACTGTGGGTCAGCAATGATAACCACCGTACCACCATGCCACCCTACCTCATCTTTCTTTTATACCTTATGCCCATCTCCTTAAATCTGTGTCCTTTGCTCACGGACCCTCCTGCCACTGGGAGCGACTGCTGCCCACTTTCTTTGTCAAAACCCCTCAGAATTTTGAGCACCTTGACTAAATACCCCCCCAAGGAGATTAAACTCAGTTTCTCCGATCTCTTCACGTAAGCGGACTAGACTGCAGGCAGCGGTACAGAGTTTGGGTGTCTCTCCCTCTGGGAAATGAGAGGTGTAACCCATGTCCATCATCTATCAGCCAGCTAAGGAACACTGCTGGCAGTGGGCCTGGGAATGTGTCACCTTCCTGCTCCCAATTACAGTGAGGTAATGAATGATGCACAGCATTTACGAGACCTGTCGGGGTGAACAAATAAAATGTGCCCCAGATAAGCGCCCAGGTCCCATTAATCATGTCCTCCCATTCACTGCAGAGAGTTTCAAAGGTCTTTTGTTTTTTTGTATTGACTGCATTTTTAAAACGCATGAAAGGACGGACTGTTGCCTTTAACCAACTCCTGCTGATGTGCCCGATATGTGCAAATTGTTGCCCAGTGTTTCTTACACAGTGTACAACACTACAGCAGAAAGCTGAGTGCCGTGTACTCCACTTCCTTCACATCATGTATACAAGGATCATTTTAACATAAAGAAAAAACTGATGGACAATTCTAGAGCTCTTTTCACAACCACTGAATGTCTCAAAGGGATTTATAACCAAAGAGGAGCTTTTGAAATGGTCACTGTTTGAGGAGATGCAGCAATCAATTTGTGAACAGCAAGCTCCTACAAACTAACAATGCGATAAAGCTGATTTAATTTGCTTTTTTTGTGAGGGATAAGTATTTGTCAGGGTGTAATTTTAAAAGTTACAAATTTAATGCTTAATTTTTGTGTCACAAGTAGGCTGACATTAATACCTCAATGAAGTTACTGTGAAAATCCCCTAGTTGCCACACTCCGGCCATCTGTTTGCGTACACTGAGGGAGAATTTAATATGGCCAGTGCGCCAAACCAGCAATGTCTTTCGGACTGTGGGAGGAAACTGGAGCACCTGGAGGAAACCCACGCAGATACAGGGAGAACATGCAGACTCCGCACAGACATAACACTCCTGTTCTTCCTAAAAAGAGTGGGTGAGATGTTTTATATCCACCCAAGCAGCCTTGATGGGGCCTCAGTTTAACACATCATCCATAAGACAGCACCCTGGGGGATGCAGAACTCCCTCCGTGCTGCAACTGAGGATCAGCCTTAATCTTTCTGCTTAATCCCTGGAGTGGGATTAAATCCAGAACTTCCTGACTCAGAGGAGAGAGTGCTGCCAACTGAGCCACAGCTGACTATTTGATAAAAACTCTCCTTCTCCTGAACCCAGTGGCTCCCAGTGCCATTTGCAGAGCTTTCACAGGCACTAGTAGCTGTACTGCGCTTATCTATTTGGTAGCGAGATTTTCAAGTCTTCAGGGATTGGAATATCAGTGTTGCCCTTTTTATTTCTACAACAGTCCAAAGATGTTCAGGTTAGGTAGATTAGCAATGCTAAATTGTCCCTCAGCATCAGGGGGACTCTGGTATATGGTAAATGCATAGGGTTATGGGAATAGGCCCTGGGGTTGTGGTTGGTCTAGACTCGATGGGCTGAACGGCCTGTAGAGATTCTATGATACCTTTGAGAGCGACTGCTGTGAATGGCACACGAGGGACATCGCTGGAAGACACTTTCTTGATGACAACCAATCCTTAGTCTTCCTGCGTGTGCTAATTCATTGAAAACTTGCCAGACAATTCAATTCCCTCCACCTGATGTCAAGAAATAGCGCTGGATAAAGCTGAGGCTGTGGGCCAAAACAACATCCCAGCTGCAAAACTGGAAGCCTGTACTCCAGATCTGGCCATGCCCCGGGCCAAGCTCTTCCTGTACAGCTACAATCCTGGCAGCTGTCCGACAATGTGGAATATTGCCCAGATATGTCATGTCCACAAATCCTATCTGGCCAATTCCTGCCACATGGGTCTACTCTCAATCATCAGCAAAATGATAGAAGATTTTGTTGACAGTGCTATCAAGCAGCACTTAGAAATAACCTGCTCACTGATGCTCAGTGTTTTGACTTGATTTGATTTATTGTTGTCGCATGCAATTCACCAAAGATCCTTAGACAGCACCTTCCAAACTCACGACTGCTTCCTTCTAGAAGGACAAGGGCAGCAGATACATGGGAACACCACCGCCTGCAAATTCCTCTTCAAGCCACTCACCATATTGACTTGGAAATAGAACCCATAGCATCCCTACAGTGCAGAAGGAGGTCATTCGGCCCATCGAGTCTGCACCAACCACAATCCTACCCTGTCCCTATCTCTGTAACCCTACATATTTACCCTGCTAATCTCCCTGATACTAAGGGGCAATTTATCATGGCCAATCCGCCTAACCCGCATTTCTTTGGACTGTGGGAGAAAACCGGGGCACCCAAAGGAAATCCACGCAGACATGGGGAGAATGTGCAAACTTCACATAGACAGTGACCCAAGCCAGGAATCGAACCTGGGTCCCTATCGCTGTGAGGCAGCAACGTTAACCACTGTGCCACCGTGCCACCCATTATATCACCATTTCTTCGCAGTTGCTGGGTCAAAATCCTCTCTAACAGCATTGTGGGTCACTACACAGCACACGGACTGCAACGGTTGAAGAAGGCAACTCACCACCACCTTTTCAAGGGCAACTAGGGGATGGGCAATAAATGCTGGCCAGCCAGCGATACCCATGTCCCACAAATGAATTTTAAAAAATGTATTGGTATACAGTGAAAAGTATTATTTCTTGCACACTATACAAAGCATACCATTCATAGGGAATAAAAGGACAGAGTGCAGAATGTAGTCATAGCTAGGGTGTAGAGAAAAATCAACTTAATATATGGTAGGTCCATTCAAAAGTCTGATGGCAGCAGGAAAGAAGCTGTTCTTGAGTCGATTGGTACATGGCCTTAGACTTTTGTATCCTTTTCCCAACAGAAAGAAGCGGAAGAGAGAATGTCCAGGGTGCGTGGGGATCCTTGATTACGATGGCTGCTTTGCCAAGGCAGCGGGAAGTGTAGACAGATGGGAGGCTGGTTTGCATGATGGATTGGGCTACGTTCACAACCCTTTGTAGTTTATTGCAGTTTGGTCAGAGCAGGAGCCCATACCAAGCTATGATACATCCAGAAGGAATGCTTTCTATGGTGCATCTGCACAAGTTGGTGAGATTGGAAGCTGACATGCCGAATTTCCTTAGCCTCTTGAGCTTCGGTGGGCTTTCTTAACTATACTTTGGGTTCTACCAGGTTTACTCAGCTCCATGCCTCATTACAAGCTTCATTCAAACATGACAAAAGGGCTGAATTCTAGCAGTGAGGTGAGACCAATTGCCCTCAATATCAAGGCAGCAAGTAAAGTCAATGGGAAAACGAAGGAAGCTTGCCATTGACTGGAGTCATCCCTAACACAAAGGAGAACAGTTGTGGTTATTGGAGACCAATTATCTCAGTCGCTGGGCATCACTGATGGAGTTCATCAGGATAGAGATTGAGGCCCAACCGTCTGAAGCTGTTTCATCAATGACCTTCTGTCCAACACAAGGTCAGAAGTGGGGACATTCATGGGTGATTGCACCATGTTCAGTTCCATTCACAACTCTTCACAACTGCATTGGTCTGTGCCCACATGCAGTAAGAACTGAACAACATTTAGGCTTTGGCTGATAAGAGGCCAGTAACATTTTCGCCACATGAATTCCAGGCAATGAACATCTCCAACAAAACAGAATCTAACTATCTCCCATTAACATTCACTGGCATTATCATCATTAAATACCCCAACGTCAACATTCTGGGGGTTACCATTGACCAGAAATTGAACTAGACCTGCCATATAAATACTGTACCTACAAGAGCAGGTTAGAGGCTGGGAATTCTGATGAGTAACTCATCTCCTGACTCCCCAAAGCCTGTTCACCATCTTCAAGAAACAAATCCACTTCCCTGGATTGATACAGCTTCAACAACACTCAAGGATCTCCACACCATTCAGGATAAAGCAGCCCACTTGCTTGGTGTCCTATCCACCACTTTAAACATTCACTCCGTCCACGTTGGCAGCAGTGTGTACCAACGGTAGGATGCACTGCAACTCACCAAGGCTCTTTCGACAGCACCTTCTAAACCCATGATCTCTACAACCGTGAAGAATAAGGGAAGCAAGATGTCACAGACAAGCCTCCCAGTCACACCCCGTCTTGATTTAGAAGTGTATTGCCATTCTTTCATACAGCTGCGTCAAAGTCCTGGAACTCCTTCACTTACAGATCTGTGGGTGTATCTTCACCACACAAACTGCAGCAGTTCAAGAAGGCAGATCACCATCGCCCTCTCAAGGGCAACTAGGGATGGTCAACAAATGCTGACCTTAATAGCAACGCCCACAAATTGTCACCAAAGTGACCACTGAATACTGGATAATGGCCTCCTGGTCTGAAAAGTGTGAAAGAAGGGGAGATTCTCACTGCTACCGTATCCATTATTTACTCTTTAGGCAATGTTCACTAAAACAGGGCAACACGGCGGCACAGTGGTCAGCAACGCTGCTTCACAGCGCCAGGAACCCGGGTTCAATCCCAGCCTTCGGTGAATGTCTGTGTAGAGTTTGCACGTTCTCCCCGTGTCTGCAGGGGGGTGCTCCGGTATTCCACCCACACTGTGCAGGTTAGGTGGGCTGGCCATGCTAAATTGTCCCTTTGTGTCAGGGGGATTAGCAGGATAGAGCCTGGGTCGGATTGTCAGTACAGGCTCAGTAGGCCGAATGGCCTCCTTCTGCATTCTAGGGATTCTATGGCCAGAATTTTATGGCACACCCCACCTCCCCCCTCCCCCCCCAACAGAGTCTCATAAGATCGCGACTGAGGCCAACAGAGAATGCTGTTCTGTGAGCCTCAGGGCCAGCATGCTGGTAAAACCAGGTCCTTTGACTGCGTGATTCAGTGATTCTCATTGTACTTTGTAGATGTTTGCTTTGTGCAAATTTGTTGCTGTGTTTGCTACATTAGAACATCAAGTATGCATCAAAAGCACTTCATTGGCTAAGGCTCTGCAATCCCCTTTGGCCCTAACAGCCGTCCCAACTTCCCACTTTGCTCGTTCTAACATGCCCATCTTAGGGATTTCCATTCCTGAACCACTTTGCCTCTCCATCAACACATCTTGCTTTCCGTCCCTCCAGGTTTTCGACCAAGGTTTCAGTCACCCCTCCGTGTATAACTATCATTGACTCTGCATTCAGTTTTATTTGAAGACACCCCAGTGTCTTTTCAAAGGCTGAAGTCTCTATGGAAAGGCATTCAGAAGGCTGTGCTTGCACTTGACCACACTGACAATGTCAGCCAGTGAATCAGAGTGGTCATAGAAAACACTGATCCCGTTTGAGTGGCAATGACATTAAAGCAAAGAGCTCCCATTGTTTCACTTTGCAGTCATTTTCAGCGAATAGAGATTCTATCTATTCACAGATCTCCTATTGTTCGAGGCCTATTATAATTAGTCAATGGTCTTATGACATTGGAGAAGGACAAATAAGATATTCATTGCTAATTGTCAGACAGATTAAGATCAAGCAATATCAGCAAATGATTATGTCTGGAATCGAAAAGAGCTTTTTCTAGTTAGCCGGAATGCGGGTGAAGTGGAAGGCGCCTAGTTTCAGAAGCACAGATTGAGGGACAGTTAAAGGCACTATATAAATGAACAGATGGCTAGACTGTAGATTTATGAAGATCAGGAATGTATGAATGCACGTGCTAAACGATTTAAGCAAATCAACAGAGAGCCTTGCATTTATATAGCACCATTCATATCCATAAATGCTTTGCAACCAATCAGTTACACTGCTATTTTGTGGACAAATGGCAAAGACATTGGGGTGAATTTTCCCATCCTTCCTGCCACGGGAATCATAGCAGGCGGGGGTTTGTTGACCTCAGTCAGGATTTTCCAGTTTTGGGGCGAGGGTGGCTGGAAGATCCCGCCCAGTGTGTGCACAACAGGTCCTAAAGATCGCAATGAGACTAATGATCTGCTTTGGTAGCGTCCGTTACTTTATGATCCAGTTAAGAGCCTTTAACATTTAAAGAGGAACCCAAACAGCTTGTTAGATCCAGTAGAAGTACACCACAACATTCCTTTCTCCTTCACATATTCTGCAAACCTTTCATTCCGTCTTATCTCTTAAAGTCCAAAATTTTAATTGATACGCTTCAGGGACATATTAAATGCATTTGGTACTGCAGTTTAAACTGTCTCATAATTTGAAGATTGCTTTGCTGAAAGACTTGTATAAACATCTTTGCCTAATTAATATGCTTTGCAAAATAAGAGTCTTTGGCCACCCTAGCAAGCTTCTCCAACGAAACAAAATCTCTCTCAGTTCTAACCTCAGGAGGTACAGATTCTTAATCAAATCAAAACTCTGAGTGCAGCTCAACTCATGATCTGAACCACTATTTCCACTTTCACCCTGCAGCCTTTCTTTATACTGTCTGGTTCTGTTCTCTCTTTGAAGCTCTCTTTCCCATTCTCGTTCCTCCCTTTCTAACCGGTCTCTCTGGAGTTCAATTTTGAGCCTTTGTACTTATTTCTCTTTCTTTTTCCTTTTATCGCTGCTTCGAATTTGAGATTTTTCATCTCTTTTTCTTTATCGATTTCAAGTTCTTCAACCACAACTGAATTCTAGCCAACTCCAATTTATTGACTACAGCTCAGCCTTCAACACCATTATTCCCATGAAACTCATCTCCAAACTCCGAGGCCTGGGACTTGGCTCCTCCCTCTGCAACTGGATCCTGAACTTCCTAACTCACAGACCACAATCAGTAAGGATACGCAACAACATCTCCTCCACGATCATCCTCAACACCCATGCCCCTCAAGGCTGTGTTCTCAGCTCTCCACTATAATCCTTATACAACTCTGACCGTGCGGCCAACTTCCCCTCCAATGCGATTTTCAGGTTTGCTGACGACACTACCATAGTGGGTCTGATCTCAAACAACGACTAGACAGAGTACAGGAATGAGATAGAGAATCTGGTGAACTGGTGCGGCAACAATAATCTCTCCCTCAATGTCAACAAAATGAAGGAGATTGTCATCGGCTTCAGGAAGCGTAAAGGAGAACATGCCCCTGCCTACATCAACAGGGATGAAGTAGGAAGAGTCGAGAGTTTCAGGTTTTTAAGTCTCCAAGTCACCAACACTCTGTCCTGGTCCCCCCAGTGGCAACACTATAGTTAAGAAAGCCCACCAATGCCTCTACTTTCTCAAGAGACTAAGGAAATTTGGCATGTCAGCTATGACTGTCACCATCTTTTACAGATGCACCATAGAAAGCATTCTTTCTGGTTGTATCACAGCCTGGTATGGCTCCTGTTTGCCCAAGGCCTCAAGGAACTCCAAAAGATTGTGAATGTAGTCCAATCCATCACACAAACCAGCCTCCCATCCATTGACTCTGTTTACACTTCCCGCTGCCTCGGCAAAGCAGCCAGCGTAATTAAGGAACCCACGCAGCCCAGACATTCTCTCTTCCACTTTCTTCCGTCAGGAAAAAGATACAGAACTCTGAGGTCACGTACCAACCAACTCAAGAGCAGCTTCTTCCCTGCTTCCGTCAAACTTTTGAACGGACCTACCTTGCATTAAGTTGATCTTTCTCTGCACCTTTCTATGACTATAACACTACATTCTGCAGTCTCTCATTTCCCTCCCTATGAATGGTATGCTTTGTTTGTATAGCATGCAAGAAATAATTCTTTTCACTGTATGCTAATATATGTGACAATAATAAATTAAATCAATAATAGTAAATCAAAACTCAAGCAGCATTGTATTGAGGTCAGGTTTTTCTTCTTCCAATTGTAAATGCTGTATTCTTGTTTTAGCCCCTGCTTTTAATTCAATTTTCAACTCCTTTGCTAGTTCGATTAACCTATACTTTGGTTAATTGCTGCAGATCACTCAAGGTTGCTAATGTTGGAATGATGCTGTAGTACAGGGCATGCTTTAGAAGATATGTCCCAGTGGAAGGCAAATTATATGTTGGCCTTTATTTCAAAGGGAATGGAGTATAACAAAAGCAAAGTCTTGTTAAAACAATAGTAAGAATTCTCACAACACCAGGTTAAAGTCCAACAGGTTTACTTGGAATCATGAGCCCTCGGAGCACTGTTCCTTCATCAGCTGGTACCCGGGTGTTCCGAAAGCTCATGATTCCAAATAACCCTATAGGACTTTAATCTGGTGTGTGAGCTTTCTTAAAGTGCCCACCCCAGTCCAATGCCCACATCTCCACATCATTGCTGAAACTCAACAAGGCACTATTTAGACCACATCTGGAATACTGTGAACACTTCTGGTCCCCTTAACTATGGAAAGATGTACTGGCATTGGAAGCAGTCCAGAGAAGGTTCACTAGGTTGATCTTGGGTATGTAGGGATTTTCTTAGGAGGAGAGGTTGAGTAGGTTGGGTCTGTGAGTATTGGAGTTTAGAGGCATGAGAGGCAACCTTATTGAGATATGTGGTATTTTTAGGGGGCCTGACAGCATAGATTCTGAGAGGTTGTTTCGCCTTATGGGAAAGTCTAGGACCAGAGGGCATAATCTCAGGGTAAAGGGATCATCCTTTTAAGACAGAGACGGAGAAGAATTTCTTCTTTCAGAGAGGAGTGAATTTGTGGAATTCTTTACCACAGAGGGCTGTAGGGGGTTGGGTCGTTAAATATGTTCAAGGCTGAGATGAAAAGATTCTTAATCAGTAATGGGTTCAAGAGTTATGGAGATAAAGTGGAAAAATAGAGATAAGGATGATCATATCAGATCAGTTATGATCTCATTGAATGGTGGAACAGACTCAATGGGCCTAATGGTCTATTTACTCCTACACCTTATGGTACTATGGTCAACTGGGTAAAGGCTACGGAATCATTGAAAGAGCATAAAACAAGTTTAACTGGATGAATCTGTGTCTTTAGTCTGTCGTCTTGTTAATATCTTGTAAATAAACCTGCCTTAAAAACAAGATGGGCTTCAGATTCATCCTTTCCTCATTACACAATTAATGGAATTAACAAGGGATAAATCTTGCCTCTCTCGAAAAGCTTTAGCAATTAATAGCACCATATTGCTTCTCAACAAATATAGTCAAAGTTTGCTGTGGACTCTTGTCAACCAATAACCCAGTGCATCTCAGACAAGGGCATGATCTTACCGGCTATCGACTCCGCACTCCCTCTGCAGTGAGGTCGGAGAATTTGGCAGCCAGCCAAATCTCCGTCCACCACAATGGGATGAGAAAATCCCATCAATATGAGCAATAATAAGATTCTGGCCTTAGTCTTCAGATTCAGAATGTTGCTAAGTGTCCCCAGTTCCACTGAGGGAATTTAAAGACAAATCCAAACACTTTGCTTTACTCAGTTGAATACACCACAAGATTTCATGTTCTGAACAGAAAAACTTTACTGTATATTGAAGACTTCAACAAAGCAAGTTGTATTAATTTAACAATACTTATGGTATGTATTCAGGTTTACTTCTGATTCCCTCCAAGAACGCTCTTACGAGTCACATCAATTTGAAAGTTATTTACTTCTGAAGAGACCACCCACATGTATGCGACAGTCTTCTGGAACATAATTGACATTTCTTCAGTTACAATTTTTTTTCAAGTTTAGACTTTTTTTTTACTGCCTCTAGAATGTGAATGCCTCAGTGCCGTGAACTGGGTGCATTCTGAACACTTCACGGTTAATCTGCTGATTTCTTCTTTTCCCACCAAACTCAGTGAGGGCCACTGTAGATTCTTCCACTGGCTTCAAACTAGACAATATGTTCCCACATATGATTCAAACTTAGATCAAGCCTCACCCATGCTTTGCATGGCAAATAATGCAGCTAGCTCTTTCTCTGCTTACGCCGCAAGCCCAATTAATTAGCATTGACTTTGGCTCTCTTCTCTCAGTGAGCTGAAAACTGCACACACTAGCTCCAAGCTGCAATCAATTCACTCAGCAAGCACCCAGATACATTGAAACCACACACAGCCTCACTGAGCTCCAGCTATTTCCATGACAATGTAGCATGCTCTGGGATGTCCTCAAACTTACCTTAGATTAAGTGCCCACCTTTAAAATTCCTTCTTTGTTATGATGAACAAAATGGATTGTAGGAATGCATAATAGGGAGTTAAAAGGAATCAGTCTTTGTGATGGACAGTTGAATTCAGATTCACAAATTTCCATGGTGGGATTTAACCTCACTTTCTCTAGATCATCAGTTCAGGCCTTTGGAGTATCAGCCAAGGAACAAAACCATTTTATTACCACACCAAAAATATAAGACAAGGGAATTGCACAGAAATTCACTACATATTCAAATAGCACTGTTTCCCCTATTGTGTGACCTCAGTAACATCTAGCATCTGCAATAAGATGCAAAGGTTCGATTTAATCAAGGATGATAGTAGCTGGAATATTCTACAAGGTTTTGAATAAGTCTGAGGTAGCAAACCACTTGTGTAACAAAATACAACTCTTCATTTAACAGAGATCAAAGGTAAGTAATTATACTACTAACAATATATTAATTAAATCAGAGTAGCCAGTATTAAATCCCAATTATCTTGGCTGTTGCTGTCCAAGGACACAGTTCAATAACTGTGAATTCAATTTGGGTCTCCAATTGGCGCTGTTAGGCTTTTATGATCTAATCATAGTCGACGCTCTCAGGCAATTATCCACACCAGAAGACAGACAACCCACGGAAATTAGCAACACACAGGAATCACATTCTGGACTAATATAATTTCTTTACTCTGAACATTTGTGAACTGGTCTTGAACAATTCCTAAAGAAAAACAGAAATCATTGCAACTACTCAGCTGGTCAGGCAGCATTGCTGGAACCAGTACACAGTTAATGTTTCAGGGGAGGCGATGGCCTAGTGGTATTATTGCTAGATTGTTAGTCCAGAAACTCAACTAATGCTCTGGGGACCTGGGTTCGAATCCTGGCACAGTAGGTGGTGGAACCTGAATTCAATAAAAACAAAAACCTGGAATTAAGAATCCACTGATGACGATGAAACCATTGTCAGAAAAACCCATTTGGTTCACCAATGCCCTTTAGGGAAGGAAATCTGCCATCCTTACCTGGTCTCGCCTACATGTGACTCCAGAGACACAGCGATGTGGTTGACTCTAAACTGCCCTCGGGCAACTAAGGATGGGCAATAAATGCCAGCCAGCCAGCAACACCCATGTCCCACAAATGAATAGAAAAAAAGCTCTGTGAACACTCATCAGAGCTCCTGAAGGAAGGCCACCAACCCAAAATGTTAACTCTGTTTCTCTGTCCACAGACACTGTCAGACCCGCTGCGTATTTCCACCATTTTCTCTCTTTATTTCAGATTCCCAGCATCCACAATATTTTTTCTCTCATAGCTTTGGAGGCTGTTTTTCTGAGAATGGAATCCTCACCATAACACCCTTTTTAAACCAGGCTTGGCCATGCAGGTACAATACAGCATAGAATCCAAGCTGATGGAAACCTTTTAGTAAGAAGGTTCCAGAAAGGATTCACCTTTGATTCACCATTATCCAAGCTCGCTTAGGAAAACAAGTATGTGATGTGGAGTACACAGGCAAATTGTGATGATCAGTGATCGGCAGAAGCTTAATGGCTGAGTGGATTTTACTCATTTCATGCTTTCCAATGTTCTTATGATAAAGCTCTCATCTCCTAACTCATCACTTGAACCAGCAGTGCACATTTAAGAGGATTCTGCTCTCTTACTAACTAAACCTCTTTTTTACAATATGTTTTATCTTCCCCATTGTCCTTTCTCATTTTCTCCATAATGTTTCTACGGCAAATCACAGAAGCAATCTCATTAGTAGCAGTTTTAGTTGTAAACAGTGAAGAAATATGTTTCTTGCATTGGAACTCAAGCTAGGCAAGGTGGCTGATGGTTATTACTGCTGCCTCACAGTGCCAGAGACCTGGGTTCAATTCCCAGCTTGGGTCATTGATTGTGCAGCGTCTGTATGTTCTCCCCGTTTCTGCGTGGGTTTCCTCCGCATGCTCCAGTTTCCTCCCACAGTCCAAAACACGCGATTAGGTGCATTGGCCATGCTAAATTTTCCCTCAGTGTACCCGAACAGGCGTCAGAGTGGCGAGTTGGGGAGTTTCACGGTAACTTCATTGCAGTGTTAACGTAAGCCTATTTGTGACACTAATAAATAAACATTAAACATTGCATCCCTCATTCAATCCACACATTCCACATTCACAACTGAGAAAGACAGGACAAGCTGGTTGGTCACCCTTCTCCATGTCCTCCTGTCAGTCACAGTAAGAAGTGTCACAACAACAGGTTAAAGTCCAACAGGTTTATTTGGTAGCACGAGCCACAAGCTTTCGGAGCGCTGCTCCTTCTTCAAGTGAGCGAAGAGTTGTGTTCACAAACAGGGCATACGTAGGCACAGACTCAATTTACAAGCTAATGGCTGCATTCCAACCATTATCTTGTAAACCTAGTCTGTGTCTACGTATGCCCTGTTTGTGAACACAAGTCCTCACTCACCTGAAGAAGGAGCAATGCTCCGAAAGCTTGTGGCTTGTGCCACCAAATAAACCTGTTGGACTTTAACCTGGTGTTGTGAGACTTCTTACTGTGCTTAACCCAGTCCAAGGCCAGCATGTCCACATCACGGCCTCCTGTCGGTCACCCATTCCTCTTCCAATCCTGTGGCCTCTATGTCTCTCACCACCACATATTTCCATCTGGTCTAAGGCTTTCCCCTCCTATCTCTTCCTGGCAGTCCTATTTCCATCACTCACCTCACCACATTTCTCTCTTCTCTCTCTCTGCAACAGATGACCATACCATTTAATTCTCTTCTTAACTACTTTCCTTGATGCTCCCACAATCTTCCTTGACCCCCTAATGCACTGGTTTCTGATTTTGTCCTTCCTTGTTACTTTGCCTATCCATCTCAAAATCAGCATCTCATTAGTATCCTGGTACCCCTCAAGCTGTAAGGCCCTAGCGACAAAGTAGCAACCTGTTCTGGGAATTACCAGCTATGGAAACGAACAAAAGTCTGCCTTAGCGCACCACTAGATGCGGGGGGAGAACTGGAATTGGAGTAAATGCTGGACTGGTCAGCAAAGCCCACACGTCATGGAAGGAGTGAATAATTTTAAAAATGTTAGCAATTGACACCACTACATCCAGGTTTCTAGCCAGTCACAACCACTTCCACAGCCCATCCCTGACCATCTGGAGACGATGCTATATTTCTTGTGGAGCTTTTCTCGTTAGAAAAGAGAAGAATAGAGCTCATTCATATTATAGAGGTTTGATGAGGTTGATACAGAGAAGATTTTTCTAATAATAGGGGAGACCAAATCTAGGGGTCATAAACATAAGACAGTCACTCGGAAAGTGGTCAGAATGTCAATTCCACCGCTACAGGAATTGTCCTGATAATTGGCATGGATGCGTTTAAGAAGATACTAAACGAGACGGAGAAAGCAAAGAAGAAAACGCTAATAGGATCACAGGAAGACTGATGGAAGAAGGTTCATGGAGCACATGAGTGCTGGCATTGACAAACTGGGCCAAATGGCCCATTTCCACGCTGTATATTCCATGTAATAAAATAATCATCTAGGGTGTTCCTTGAGGCATTGTGACCTCAGAATGCGGAAGTAACCATTGCAGTATAAGGTTTCCTGTACAAACAAGGCCAACAACAGCTTACATTTTAACACAAACCCATTACTCTTCACAAGAGTGTTGGCCGACTAAAGTTGATGGTGAGATACACAAGGAGATTCCTGCACAGGCGACAAAAGGTTTGGTCAAATTGGTAGGATTTAAGAAGGATTTTAAAAGAGGTGAGAGGTTTATGAAGAGAATTCCAGAACTTGGGGCCCAGGCAGCTAATGGCACGTCCACCAACGGTGAGTGATTAAACTCAGAGATGATCAGGAGGCCGACATTGGAGGGATTTAAAAGAAAGACAAACTAGCGCATGCGTTGTTAGGGATCCCATTGTCTGGATCGCTCCAAATGTCTTTGTTTTGAAAGGTTTGATTTAAATTTTCCATTTACCTCCATCAAAATGATGTCCTGGGCACACTGACTCCGCACTTTCGGATGCTGGACTTTGACTGCGACTGTCCTTCCATCGTGTAACACTGCCTTGTGGACTTGGGCCCAGGACGCTGCACCCAGTGGGGTTTCTTCAAAGCTAACAAACAGCTGAGGAATCTGAAAATACAAGCAGTCTTTGTTGGTTATCCATTACACAACAAAGTGATGTATATCATCTGGTCTCTGTACATTTTAGGATTGTTAGGAGAATTTGGTAGGAATAATGGTAGGAAGGACTATTACTTACGGGGTGAAAAACTGCAGCAGGCGACGGTGCAGAGGGACCTCGGGGTCCTTGTGCATGAGTCGCAAAAACCCAGCTTGCAGGTGCAGCAGGTGGTCAGGAAGGCGAATGGGATGCTGGCCCTCATAGCGAGGGGGATTGAATATAAAAGTAGGGAGGTCTTGCTGCAGCTGTATAGGGCATTGGTGAGGCCGCAGCTGGAGTACTGTGTGCAGTTTTGGGCGCCGCACCTGCGCAAAGATATTTTGGCCTTGGAGGGAGTGCAGAGGAGGTTTACTAGGCTGATACCGGAGTTGAGGGGCTTGAGCTATGAGGAGAGGCTGAATAAACTAGGCTTGTACTCGTTAGAGTTTAGAAGAATGAGGGGAGATCTCATTGAGACGTATAAGATGATGAATGGGATGGATAGGATAGAGGTGGAGAGACTCTTCCCGCTCAAAAAAGACAGTAGGACTAGGGGGCACAGCCTCAAGATAAAGGGGGGGCGGTTTAGAACGGAGTTGAGGAGGAACTTCTTCACTCAAAGGGTGGTGAATCTCTGGAATTCTCTGCCCGTTGAAGTGGTGGAGGCTGCCTCGCTAAATATTTTTAAGACGCGGGTTGATGGGTTTTTGATAAGAGAGGGGATTAAGGGTCATGGGGAGAGGGCAGGAAAGTGGAACTGAGCCGCGACAGATCAGCCATGATCTTATTGAATGGCGGGGCAGGCTCGAAGGGCTAGATGGCCTACTCCTGCTCCTATTTCTTATGTTCTTATGAATTGGAAAAATTCTCGAATTTCAACAATTATTCCAACAGACTAATCATAGGATCCCTACAGTGCAGAAGATGTCATTCAGCCCACTGGGACTGCACCAACTCTCCAGCAGTGTACCTTATCCAGGCCCTCTTCCTCCACCCTATCCCCATGGCACAATTGTTAGCACTGCTGCCTCACAGTGCCAGGGACCTGGATTCAATTCCTGGCCAGGGTCACTGTTTGTGCAGAGTCAGCATGTTCTCCCTGTGTCTGCATGGGTTTCCTCTGCATGCTCCGGTTTCCTCCCACAATCTGAACAACATGCTGGTTAGGGTGTATTGACCGTGCTAAATTCTCCCTCAGTGTACCCGAACAGGCACTGGAGTGTGGCAACTAGGGGATTTTCACAGTAACTTCATTGCAGTATTAATGTAAGCCTACTTGTGACAATAACAAATAAAATAAAATAACCCCACACATTTACGATGGCTAATCCACCTAACCTACACATCTTGGGACACTTAAGGGGCAATTTAATATGGTCAGTCCACTTTGCCTGCACATCTTTGGACTGTGGGAGGAAACCAGAGCACCTGAAGGAAACCCAGGCAGGCACAGGGAGAATGAGCAAACTCCACAATCACAATCACCCGAGGCCAGGATTGAACCCAGATCCTTGGAGCAGTGAGGCAGCAGTGGAAACCGCTGTGCCATCATGCCACCCACAAGTGCTATGTAAGCATCATCATAGAAGGTTCCCTCAATTGTTCTCTCCCCAGGAAACAATTATATCACCAACTTCCATCACCTTCCCTAACTTCCAAAGTTAGACATCCAAAACTCTATCAGCCTGTCTTTATTCATCATAACAAAAACTTGACCAAGCTTTTGATCACCTGTCCAAATATCTCCATATTTGATTTTGATTTGATTTATTATTGTCACATGTATTAACATACAGTGAAAAATATTGTTTCTTGCACGCTATAAGGCAAAGCATACTGTTCATAGAAAAGGAAACAAGAGTGCAGAATGTAGTGTTACAGTCATAGCTACGGTGTAAAGATCAACTTAATGCAAGGTAAGTCCAATCAAAAAGCTGACAGCAGCAGGGAAGAAGCTGTTCTCGAGTCAGTTGGTACGTGACCTCAGACTTTTGTATCTTTTTCCCCAGGGAAGAAGGTGGAAGAGAGAATGTCCGAGGAGAATTATGCTGCTGCTTTTCCAAGGCAGCAGGAAGTGTAAACAGAGTCAATGGATGGGAGGCCAGTTTGCGTGATGGATTGGGTTACATTCATGACCTTTTGTAGTTCCTCGTGGTCTTGGGTAGAGCAGGAGCCATACCAAGCTGTGATACATTCGGAAAGGATGCTTTCTATATGTGATTTGGTGTAAAATTCCTTTCTATAATGCTCTGTGAAGCAACTGGAGACACTGAGGGAGGCACTATCTAAATGCAAGTTGATGTGCAGAAAACTGGAAGTGATGATGATGTTATGATCTTGATGGTCTGTCCTCCTCGGTGATAGAAGTGACGTGGCTATGAGGTGCTTCCAAAGTAAACTTTGGTGAGTTGCTGCAGTGTAAAGTAGCAGATAGACAAACCACAGATTTGCCCATTCCCTGACAGACGAATCCTATTTTTGCACCAAATTCCCTCAAATCTTTGCTTTGCAAAGCTCCATTTATTCTCAAATTTCACTCCAATCGTCAACTAGCCTCTGTGCAAAATGCACCCAATTTGGCACTCACTACACTGAGGGGGATTACTAAAAGCTAAACTGTTTATCATGAAATCAGGTCATGGAAAGTGGCCCCAGGGCTTGGGGGGGGTGGAGGGAGAGAAAATTGTAGAATGATAATCACAATTGCAGCCTTTGATAGAATTACACATGCCTCAGAGAATATCCTGCTCCAATATACTGATGGAGGAGGAAGCTGAAGCTATAGAATTTTGAAAATCACCAAGGAAAAGCAAAAAGCCGAGGGTTGCTTTCATCCTCATCATCCACACCAGCACAAAGGCTCACCGGCACTACTTAATGCTGCCAACTGTGTTAATAACACACGGCTTTGACAGAAATTGGAGGCAGTATTTGTGTTACTTTCACGTGTGTGATGGGCTAATGCTTTTTCAGGTAATGTCCTGGAGGGTTTCCTGATTGTGCTTTCATTTCTGCTGCAACATTTCTGATAGAAAGTGCAAGTTGCAGCACAGACTGCGGACGCCATCCCGGACGGGGCAGGTGGCTTGTACAGCGCATCTGCTCTCAATAACCCGCATTCCAAATGGAGGTATCACACACTGGTGCAGCAGTTAGACAGAAAGCACGTTGGCTGAGGGATCAGGGGCTGGAGAGGAAGGCGGGGTGTGGGGGGGGAGGGGGGAGCGGAGGTGGAATGCAGCTTTATTCCTTGTGTAATTTTTGCAGCGCCTGATCCGTGAGTGCCTCATACCGATACCTGACGACAAGCCTTCAAAGTATATTTGTTTCCTCACCTTGATTAGCACTCTGGAAAAAGAACATAATACACAGAACCACTGGACAAGAAATTGCTACAAGGTACCTCAGCCATACAAAAGCAAAGGCTGCGGGAATCTGATGTAAAGACAGAAAACCCTGGAGAAACTCAGCATCTGCGGATAGAGGAACAGAGTTAAAGTCCCGATTCCGCACGACTCTTCTTCAGGACTGAAGAGAGGTAATAGATTATATAGTTGGGGGGGTGGGGGGGTGGGTGGAGAAGGTGTGGCAGAGTAGAAGGTCAAGGGTAGGTTAGAGGTAAGGCAGGATTGACAAAGATGTCATGGACACAAGACAAAGGGGGTGTTAATGGTGGCATTGAGGACTAAAGGGTGGTGACCTAAAAGGCAAAATAGTTGAATGTTTCAATACAATCACAGAATACTACAGTGCAGAAGAAGCCCTTCGGCCCATCGAATCTGCACTGTCGCATGACAGGCCCTGACCTACCCTCCTAATCCCACTTGCCAGCGCTTGGCCCACAGCCCTGAATGTCATGACATGTCAAATACCCATCTGGGTACTTATTAACAGATGTGAGGCATCTCGTCTCCACCACCTTCCTAGGCAGCGCACTCCAGACCATCACCACCATCTGGGTTTTTCCTCAAATCCCCCCTAAACCTCCCACCCCTCACTTTTAACTTGTGTCCCCTCGTAACTGACCCTTCGACTAAGGGGAACAGCTGCTCCCTATCCATGCCCTTCATAATCTTAAACACATCAATGAGGTCGCCCCCTCCCCTCTCACTCTTCTCTGCTCCAGAGAAAACAACCCAAGCCTACTCAATACCTCTTCATAACTGAAATGTTCCACCCCAGGCAGCATCCTGTTGAATCTCCTCTGTATCCCTTTCACAGCGTTCACATCCTTCCTATAATGTGGCGACCAGAACTGCACACAGTATTCCAGCTGTGGTCTCACCATAACAGGAGAAAAAAATGGTGGCACAGTGGTTAGCACTGCTGCCTCACAGCATTATGGTTCGATTCCCGAATTGGGTCATTGTGTGCAGTTTGCAGAGCTTCCTGTGTCTGCGTGGGTTTCCTCTGAGTACTCCGGTTTCCTCCCACAGTCCAAAGATGCGTGGGTTAGGTGGATTGGCCATGCCAAATTGACACTAGTTTCAGGGGCATTAGCAGGGTAAATATGTCGGGTTATGGGGATAGGGTGGGACTGTTGTAGGTGCAGGCTCAATGGGCCTCCTGTACTGTAGGGATTCTATGAAGAGTCAATGAAAGCAAAACTGAAAAACAAGGTGGCCCTGTGATGCAGTATTGGTGGGGTGATGGTGTGTGGGGGGGGGTGTTGGAATTCTTGGTGTTGGTTGAGGGGGTTGGTAGGTGTTTGTGGGGGGTGGTGTTGCTGTTTGCATTGGGGCAAACCAAGGAAACAAAAAAACAGAAAGGAGTCAAGATGGAGAGGAACATTCACAGACGGAAGTTGTAGAACTCAATGTGGAATTCAGAAGGCTGTAACGTGCCTAATCTGCGCTGCTCCCCTAATTTGTGTTGGGCTTCATTGGAGCATTGCAGCAGGCCAAGGATGGACATGTGAGCATGAGAGCAGCAAATACACCAGACCAAATCGGACAAGGCCTCCTTCATTCACTTCTTTGAGGTTCCAAAGCTGGACAGAGGGATCTGCTGTGCTGCCTGGATCTCATCTGGCCTGAGTCAGGAGGGTCAGGCGAGACAGGTATGGAATCTCCTCATGTCCTTCCCTTCCCTGGGGAGGAAGAGCCGTTGCTTTCACTGGGCAAGCACGACTGTGCAATAAACACATCTGCCCACATCCTAAGGGATTAGGAGAGCAGGTCAAGGCCCTTCACGAGTCGGTGTAGATTCGATGGGCCGAAGGGCCTCTTCTGCACTGTAGTATTCTGTGATTCTATTAAAACATTCTACCATTTTGCCTTTAGGTCACCATCCTGTAGTCCTCAATGCCACCGTTAACACTCCTTTTGTCTTGTGTCCGTGACATCTTTGTCAACCCTGCCTTATCCCTGACCTACCCTTGTCCTTCTATTCTGCCTCACCTTCTTCATCCCCTCTCCAACTGTACAGGGTGCCTTTTCCTGTTTGAGAATATTCCCACAGCCCACATCTCATCTCAGATGGGTGTTCAAGTTATAAACCTGTGCTCAAATAGATGAACATTGAGATTATCCTGAGGTATGGACGCGCTGACAACATTTGCCAAAAAATAATTTCCTGACACAGAGCACGGTCGAGTTGTGCGAACAGAAGAGCCAGCAAAGGGAGGAATTTCAAGATGAACGTTAAAAAGAAATTCTGCATAAGTTCAGGGCCACCGCGTGCAAGCTAAGAGAATACTGAATGCACATTCTCCGTTGGTTTGACTTTGATTAGAATTACTGGAACTAGAGGAATAAAAGATGCCCTTATACCGAGAACATGAGGCCATTTTGATTCATGGCATTGTAATATAAGAAAAGGAAATGAAAACTGAAAGTCATTGCCAGAAAATAAATGTACTCTTTAGCTTCAGTCAATGAACCATCTTATCAATTCTGAGCAATGAATGTGAAAGTGACGTTTAAAACTCATCCTTTACAGGCGGTCATTTCTCAATTGCGAATGTGCTTTTTTTTTTAACCTAACATTTTTGTGGGGAAAATGAATTTTATTCAGCATTCGCAATTGCATTATGTCTGGCCCTGGGGATACAGAATTTATTTGCACAGCTTGCAATACAGAACCTTTTCTCTGTCACAAGCTCAGCACTTGCAAAAGATAAACTCAGGGAAGCGAGGGCCGCCTCGCTATAGCTGAGGGACGTACTTTGCGCTGTCAGAAGGCAAAACCTGGCCTATTACTGTTAAATCACCTGAAGCAGCAGTGAGAAGATTGCTGTCTCTCGTTAACCGTTTGTTCTAAACAGGCATTGCTGTATTCCGGTTCATAAGTAATACCACGCACAAAATTAGATCGAGTTTCGGAAGGTCAACATTTGGAATATGGACATGTACACAATCACGCAAACTAGCTTTCCATCCGCTGACACTGTCCACATTTCCTGCTGCCGCAGAAAAGCAGCCAGCATAATTGAGGACTCCATGCATCCCGGACATACTCTCTTCCACCTTCTTCCGTCAGAAAAAAGATATCATAGTCTGAGATCACACACCAACCGACTGAAGGACAGCTTCTTTCCTGCTGCCATCATACTTTTGAATGAGCCTACACTATACTAAGCTGAACTTTTTCTATACCCTAGCTACGACTGTAACACTATATTCCGCATCTTCTACTTTCCTTGTCCCCTATGTACTCAATGAACAATATGGTTTGTCTATAAAGCGCGCTAGAGACCATACTTTTCACCGTATCCCAATACATGTGACAATAATAAATCCAATCAAATAAGGGAGGACTTTAGTTGGACCACATTCCTGAAGAACCTCTCATAACTTCCTGCTTCTAGCCAGCCACTCCTGTCTCACCTGATCTTCCTGATTCAGGCCAGATGAGATTCAGGCAGTGCAGCAGATACAATAATGGCAGTGAGAATACCAACAATCCTTTGCACCCCAGAAACTGCTCTACCTTTCACAATGACCATCATAGCAGAGTTCCATGGGGCTGGTTGCTGTGTGCCATGAAACTAGAGAAGAAACCACCTCAATGGATTTCTTTTCCCCAGGTTGCTCACAGGAGTGCCTGGAAGATTAAAATTCCGGGAGACTCAAAGAGGATTGGCAACCCTTCTGAGAAACCACGTGGAAAAGATTTCATTGAATACATTCCTTCAGCAGGCTGTGCCCTACCTTCCCGAACCAACGACTTTCATTGAATCTCCAGGGAAAAAAATTCGGTATAAATACCCCAGATCCCTATGCGAAATTCTGGAATTTCTTTAAATCCTCAGATCTCCACAGTTCAATCCTGGAAGGGATGCTTCGGACAAGAACCTTTTTTTTTTAGTTTATCATAGACCCACTCTTCCCTGGAGCATTTGACTTATCTGTGGCTATTCGTATACCTATAACCTTCATTCCTACTTCGAAAGAGATAAAAGGAGGGGAAGATTTGCATTTATATTGTGCCTTACGATATATCTGAGAGAATCTCACTGCTCCGTGTATAATGAATTGCTCTGATGTACAGTCACTGTTATGCAGGCAAACAGATATCCATCATCCAGCACTTTCTTGGGGATTAATCAGTGCAGCAATCATATTACTTGCAACACAACCACCATGATGAAATGCATACAGTCCTTGCTCTCAATGTTGTTTTTTAATTTTAATTCACTTTTGCTGTTCAAATCTCATTATTAAAAATTGAAAAAAAGCGCAGATTCAATTTGCAAACGCTTTCCTTTTTGTTTTAACTTCAATTTATTTTCCCTGCTAATTTTCTTCACTTCCTCAAGGCATTGAATCTTCACAGAAAATCATACCATGAGAAGCAGGCTTCCTCCTGAGCTCTAGCTCAGTCTATTATTCATGTGCGAGGGTTGTCAGGCTGTACAATGGGAATCACAGTCAAAAAAAATAATAGAACATAAGAAACAGGAGCAGGAGTAGGCCATCTAGCCCTTCGAGCCTGCCCCGCCATTCAATAAGATCATGGCTGATCTGAAGTGGTTCAGTTCCACTTTCCCACTTTCTCCCCACAACCCTTAATCCCCTTGCCTACCAAAAACCTATCTACCCGCGTCTTAAATATATTTAGCGAGGCAGCCTCCACCACTTCAACGGGCAGAGAATTCCAGAGATTCACCACCCTTTGAGTGAAGAAGTTCCTCCTCAACTCTGTTCTAAACTGCCCCCTCCTTATCTTGAGGCTGTGCCCTCTAGTCCTGCTGTCCTTTCTGGGTGGGAAGAACCTCTCCACCTCTACCCTATCCATCCCTTTCATCATCTTATACGTCTCAATGAGATCCCCCCTCATCCTTCTAAATTCTAACAAGTACAAGCCCAGTCTATTCAGCCTCTCCTCATAGCTCAATCCCCTCAACCCCGGTATCAGCCTAGTGAACCTCCAAGGCCAAAATATCCTTGCGCAAGTGCGGCAACCAAAACTGCACACAGTACTCCAGCTGCAGCCTCACTAGTGCCCTGTACAGCTGCAGCAAGACCTCCCTACTTTTATATTCAATCCCCCTCGCTATGAAGGCCAGCATCCCATTTGCCTTCCTGACCACCTGCTGCACCTGTAGGCTGGGTTTTTGCGACTCATGCACAAGGACCCCCAGGTCCCTCTGCACCGTAGCATGCTGCAGCTTTTCGCCCTGTAAGTAGTAGTCCTAACACTGTTCTCGCCAAACCTCCATATACAAAACCTTCTGGAAGGGGTGGTGTTGGGTAGCTGGTTAATCCTCAGCAGCAGGCAGTTTGATTCATCTTTGCCTCCCAAACAAAATAGCAATGTGCATACAGATAAATGGGTCCTCTTCTGGGTCTATGGCATTAGACACTCCCTGAAACACCAAGGGTACAATCCCACAAGCTTTAGCCAGCCCATTGAGAAGCACCCCATCAATATCCCTACCCAACCTTCTGACCCCCTGTCAAACTGTCAAACACACTGCAAAAGTCCAAAGATGTGAGGGTTAGGTCGACTGCCGTGCTAAATTGACCCTAGTGTCAGGGGGATTAGCAGGGTAAATGCGTGGGGTTATGAGAATAGGGCCTGCATGGGATTGTGGCCGTTACAGGCTTGATGGGCTGAATGGCCTCCTTCTGTACTGTAGGGATTCTATGATTCTATGAATTCGACTCCACCCCACGCCCTCCCCAACCCTCCAAATTATTGGCTCCTCCCTAACCTCTGTGCTAACTACCCCAACCTGACCTGGCCTCACCACCCAACAGACCTTCCTTCTATCAGCCTCCCATCCTGCCACCTTGTCCACCCTGCCAACTTACCCATTCTGTCACCCTATCTGCTTGCGCCCCATCGCACGCATGCACACATGTACGGACACACACACGACATTACAATGCTCGTTGAATGGCCCAAAACGTTTCAATGTGTTAATGAATGAAGATATAACAAAATGTGGCACTGTGTGACTTGGCTTTCTCTGCAATCCTACACAACAAAGGAGGACTTCCAGATCAGGAATGCTCCACATTTTTGAACTTTTGGCCAGAAAGGTGGAGCTCCATCTTTGTGTAAAAAAAGTATCAGCGGAATGGTGATCCAATGATGATTGCCGGAATATTCACAGTTACACATTATCAAACTAACTGTGTTGCATTAGCATTGACGGATGTTTGCAGTTAACACCTCTCTCAGCCATTGCCTCTATCGGTTCATCATGTTTTACATTATTTTAATTGAATCGCCTTTCATTCGCAGGGAGAAGCTGTAAATTAATTCCAGCAGTAATCAGGCAGGTGCTTTTTCAGTACAACAACTTGCATTTATACAGCATCTTTAATGCAGCAGAATGGCTGGAGGCACTTCGCAGGAGCACAGGCAAACACGTTTGGAAGGCAACTCACGTAAAGGGACATTAGGCCAAGTGATCAGAAACTGGGTCAAAACGATGGGTTTTACGGAAGTGATTTACAGATGGGCACATAAGCAGCGAGGTTTAGAGAAGCATTTCTAGAGGTTAGGACCCTGGGGTGCTGAAAACACGGCTGTCAGTGCTGGAGCAATGAAATCAAGGATGTGGAATAGGGCAGAAAGGCAAAGATTTTGAAGGATTGTAGGGCTACAAGATGAGGATCCTTAAATTAAGGTGAGGCTGCAAGTGGAAGCACAACTCTTGTGGCATTTAATCCTGACATGCGAGTCTTCCTGACAAATATAAAGTTGCTAGCACACTGCAACAGAGCTCCATATGATGTATTCTGGCACTGTCGTACACTCTCTCTCCCTCTGTCTCTCCATACAGATGCACAGAGCCGGACAGATACACAGGGAGGTTCTTTTGAGATGCAAAGCATTGAGAGACAAGGGTCGGAATCTTACCTCCGTTCACACCTGTGGGACTTCCCCATCCCACCACAGTATACGGAGATTAGGCTGGTAAGATCACATCCAAGGAAACAAAAGAACACGATAGGCCCAGCCACCAACAGGCTTGTTTGACGTGTGCTCAGTGGAGAAGGTGGCATGGTGCCACCAACAGGGAGCTACTCACATCATCAGATTTAATATTTGGCGACAAGAAAACCACCTCACCGTATAACACATAACAGTGGTCACGTTTCCCTCTCGATCTCTCTTGAAACCCACGTCCAGGTCTGGGTTTAAAGCAGTGTTTATAGTTGCATGATGAAGTATATGCAATAGGAATAGGAACAGGCCACATAACCCCGGAATATTTTCTAAAAGCTCTTTCATGGGTATCACTGGCATAGCCAGCATTTGTTGCCCATCCTTAATTGCCCTAATGGTTGGTGGTGAGCTACCTTTCTTGAACCACTGCAGTCCATCCAATGCAGGTACACCCACAGTGCTGTTAGAAAGGGAGATCCAGGATTTGGACCCAGTGACAGTGAGGGAACGGCAATATAGTTCCAGTTCAGGATGGTGAGTGGTGTTTGCATGCGCCGGCTGCCCTCATCCTTCTGGTTGGTAGAGATGGCGAGTTTGGAAGATGATGGTGAAAGACTCTTGTTGAGTTGCTGCAGTGCATCTTGTAGATAGTACACACTCCTGCCACTGTGTATTGGTGGTGGAGAGAGTGCTCGCTGAAGGTAGTGGTTGGGATGGCAATCAAGTGGGTGGTTTGTCCTATTTGGTGATGAGATCTGTTAGACTTGAAGGTACACCCATCCAGACCAGTGGAGAGTATTCCATCACACTCCTGATTTGTGCCTTGTACATGTGGATAGGAGATGAGGAGTCAGGGGATGAGCACCTGAAGGAAACCCACACAGACATGGGGAGAACGTGCAAACTCCATTGTGCAAACCCCACTCAGACAGTCACCCGAGGCCAGAATTGAACCCAGGTCACTGGAACTGTGGTGCAGCAGTGATAACCAATGTGCCATCCCTGTGGAGGACATCACTTGTAGCATAGATAAAGGAGAGCTGGTCGATGTGGTGTATCTGGATTTTCGGGAGATTTTCATTAAGGTCCTAACAGGAGGTTAGAAAACAAAATTAGATCAGCTGAGATCGGAGGTTCGGATTGAGAATTGGTTAACGAACTGAAAGCAGAGAAGGAATAAGTGTCATTCTCAGATGACAGGCCATTACCAATGGAGTAGCACAAGGATCAGTACTGCGGCCATTGCTATTCGTAATTTATATCAATGATTTGGAAGTGGGGGTGCCAAATGTAATATCATAAGATCTGCTGGTAACAACGAACTCAGTGGGAATGTGTGTTGTGAGAATAATGCAAGGGGATTTGAGTACAAGAGTAAAGATTTCCTGCTGCAGTCGCACAGAGCAGTGGTGAGATCGCACCTGGAGTTCTGTGTACAGTTTTGGTCCCCTTATCTAAGGACAATGCAAAGAGTCTTCAAGGGAGCTTGCACACTAGTCTGTGAATGGGTAAGAACATGGTGGATGGAATATAATGTGAATAAGTGTGAAGTTATCCAGAAAAAAACAGAGAATTTCTTAAATGGCGAGAGGTTGGGAAGTGATCAAAGTCCCAAAGGGGCCTTCTTTATGAATCACTGCAAGTTAGCTGACAAGTGTAGCAAGCAATTAGGAAAGCAAGTGGTATGTTGGCCACAAGACCTTTAACATAGAGAATCAGTGCAGTGAGATCTAGGGAACACCATCATCTCCAAGTCCCCCTCTGAGTGACGTACCAACCCAGAGAGGAAATATACCACCTGCAAACCTCTGCCAAGCACCATCAGCACAAGGGCAGCAATGGTTGAAGGTAAAAGGCTGAAGATGATCACTGTGGGTATCACTGTGACCTTTCCAGCGTCACTCACATCTTGAGATGGGAAAATAATGACTAACTTCCAACTGGTCTCTTCGAAGACCATGTTTGTGACAATATGACAGGCACTGCACCCTGTAATCTCCAACGTTCTCTGAGTAACGAGGGATGATTTTAACCCAGAACACACAAGATGTCTAAGCTTCAACACAGAGTACCATAGAAAATAATACCATAGCCAGTGATGTGACAAATAGCACAGAGCTTTCTCTCAAGGTCAGTAATAGTTGCACTTACAGAGGATGTTGGAGCTGAACTTGCAGTGCCAGCCAATCCAATCGTAATGTAATGACTTGAACATGATGGTAATGCTTATTCAAACTATAAATGTTGGAGAATTACAGTACAGAGTGACACTGTGCACCATAACAGCTTAACCTGACACCGGAGGATTTATCAGAGTATTACAGTGAGAGCCCTGTTATGGAGCGAGTGATTTATAGAGTTTCTCTATTAGTGAAGGCACCATAAACAATACTTCAAAGGATGTAGTACATCAGAGAACATTAAAGCGAAGGCTTACTCTCTACAATAGATCATTGAGCTTCTAAAGTAAGGACACAAAGACCTTTCTGAGTTCTCTTCAAAATCCAACAACCCAATTTACTGTTTTGTTTCTTTCCTTAACTCACTGTCTTTCTCGCCTTATTCTACTTAAGCCATTGACCCTTGTTGGCCAGTAACCAACTCTTTGCCCATTAAAGGCCCATTATTTGTTGTCGTAATGATGTCCAAACTGTCAGTGCTCATCGTCATTACTCCTCTGGCAGCAACTTCTGGAGTCCACACACGCACAGTTAAACAGGGAGATCCAGAATGTAGAATCATAGAATAACAACACAGGCACCATCAATGACCTTATGCTTCTCCAAATGGTGTTGAAGTCACCACAGATAGCAATCATAGAATCCCTACAGGCCATTCAGCCCATTGAGTCTGCACCAACTCTCCAAAGAGCATCTCGCCCCAGTCCACCTCCGCCCTATCCCCATAACTTTGCACATTTACCAAGGCTAATCCACCTAACTAATACATCTTTAGACACTAAGGGCAATTTAACATGACCAATCCACCCAACCGCACATCTTTGGAGTGTGGAAGGACACCAGAGCACCTGGAGGAAACCCATACAGACCACAGGGAGAATGTGCAAACTCCACACAGACAGTCGCCCAAGGCCAAAATTGAACCCAGCCATTGGCGCTGTAATACTGCAGTGCTAACCACTGTGCCACCGTGCTGCCCAATAATCAAAAGCCATTGAGTTTGCCAGAGCTTCCCCTTTTATGCTGTATTAAAGCTGCTTAAAAATACACTGAAAAGGTTACATCTTCTTGATGAGGTGTGACTGAATTGTTAAATGCTATGCTACATAACTACCATTGAATAACCACTCTGATTCTGAAAAAATTATACAAGGTTCTGTATCCACCCTGGAAAAAAATCTACCCAATTTACAAATGCACTCTCGAATTGCCTACCACCTCATCTCTGGCCTTCAAGTAACCACATTTCTCCAACTACTGATCTGCTAATCGCGCACGCAACTCCATTTTTGATGCCCTTTAGCCTTTAATACTCACTATTATCCTGACTGTTACCCCAGATACCTCACCTCCACTTCCTTAGTGCAAGGGACACAGATTTATAAGGATTTTTGCCATTCACTCCCAGCTCTGGCTGAACCACATGAAGTACAATCAAGTCCTGCTCCCATCTACTTAAACTGCTCATCATCCCAGGATCACCATAGAGTGCAAAATCAACTTATGGCTGCTTTTGTCGACTGCAAATCATCTCCCTGTCCTCTCCACCCCTGTAAACAATCTCTAAAACAGACAGTTTGAAACATAGATATCTTACATTGTCCAGCAGTCACAGCAGACGGCATCACTGTTGCTGGGTGCCTGGTGATCGGTCCCCGACACTGGAAACGAGGAAATCTATGCCACAGAGACTGCAACGTCTAGGCCAAGAATATCTCTAACTGGTTAATCCTTGTCCCTTCCCAGGCTGATTGGACAGTGAATAGACCTTTTCATCGCCATAATTAACTATCAAACAACCTTTCTCTTTACCTTTGGTATTTTTTGTAAGTGAGAAATAAGCATGTGCGTGATTTTTCTCCTGAGTTTGCAATGCCTTGGAGATAGATCTTTTAATTAGAACATAGAACACTACAGCACAAACAGGCCCTTCGGCCCACGAGTTGCGCCGATCACATCAACACCTATCTATAACCCCCAATCCCATAAAACCCCATATACTCATCCAGAAGTCTTTTAAAAGACCCCAGCGAGTTCGCCTCAACCACCACTGACGGCAGCCGATTCCATTCACTCACCACCCTCTGAGTGAAAAACTTACCCCTAACATCACTTCTGTACTTGCCTCCCCGCACCTTAAAACTGTGTCCTCTCGTAGCAACCATTTCAACCCGGGGAAATAGCCTCTGAGAATCCACCCTATCTATTCCTCTCAACATCTTATAAACCTCTATCAGGTCGCCTCTCAACCTACGTCTCTCCAGGGAAAAGATACCCAGCTCCCTCAACCTATCTTCATAAGGCATGCCTCCCAGTCCAGGCAACATCCTTGTAAATCTCCTCTGTACCCTTTCAATAGCAAATTGTGGGAGAATCTAAGGGAAACCTTGAGGCTTGGCGACAATACAGGCAGGGACGGGATTTTCTGGCTGTGCTTGCCCCAAAACCAGAAAATGCCACCCGAGGTCAACGGACCTCTGCACGGTCCGCCCCCTCTCCCGCTACGATTCCCGTGGCGGGCAGGACTGGAAAATTTCCGCCAAGAGATTGAACCGTGACCCTCTCCTGCCTACATGGCTCCTCCCGACCCTGCACTGTGGGCTGAGCTTACCCAGCTAAACTACCACACTGCCTTGAGATATTTCCATTTCACTTCAGTGTGTTCCGGCACATTCTGGCACCTCCATCAGTAAGGATGGATTCCTGGCTTCCACCGGAACCAAGTGGAACATTTCGAAGTTTGCTGATGACACAAAACTAGATGGGAATGTGAATGGTGAGTAGGACAGAAAGAGGCTTCAAGATGACCTGGACAAGTTGAGCGAATAGGCAAGTATATGCAGCATAACGTGGATAAGTGTGAAGTTATCCACTTCGGTAGGTAAAACAGAATGGCAGAGTATTACCTAAACAGTGATAGATTGGGAAATGTTGATGTACAAAGTGACCTGGGTGTCCTTGAACACCAGCCACTGAAAGCAAGCACCCAGGCACAACAAGCAGTTAAGAAGGCAAATGGTATGTTGGCCTTCATTGCAAGAGGATTTGAGTACAGGAACAAGGATGTCTTACTGCACCTGTAAAAAGTCTGACAACACCAGGTTTTAGTCCAACCGATTTATTTGATAGTAAACTCACTAGCTTTCGAGGGGTTTCCCTCTTCTTCAATGCCGGCATATCCACATCATTACTGCACCTGCACAGGGCCTTGGTGTGACCACATGTAGAGTACTTTGTGAAGTTTTGATTTCCTTACATAAGAACATAAGAACTAGGAGCAGGAGTGGGCCATCTGGCCCCTCGAGCCTGCTGCGTCATTCAATAAGACCATGGTTGATCTTTTTGTGGACTCAGCTCCACTTACCCGCCTTTAATTCCTTTACTGTTCAAAAAGTTATCGATCCTTGCCTTGAAAACATTCAATGAGGTAGCCTCAACTGCTTCACTGGGCAGGGAATTCCACAGATTCACAACCCTTTAGATGAAGGAGTTCCTCCTCAACTCAGTCCTAAATCTGCTGCCCCTTCCCTAAGAAAGGATATACTTGCCAAAGAAGAAAGGCAGTGAAGGTTCACCAGATAGTTTTCTGGGGTGGCAGGATTACCATACGAGAAGAGGTTGGGTCTATTAGGCTTGTATTCACTGGAGATTAAAAGGACGAGAGGGGATCTCATGGAAACGCATAAAACTGATAGGATTGGACAGATCGGATGCAAGATTGGTGTTTCCCCTTCTTCAGAATGGTCAGAGAGAATAGCAGTACTTCTTCAGGGTAGGCATCCCTGGGAGAGAAGTGGCAGTGAGTTAAACACTGGACAAAAGCAAATTACTGCAGATGCTGGAATCTGAAACAAAAACAGAAAATACTGGAAAATCTCAGCAAGTCTGACAGCATCTGTGGAGAAAATAAGAGACAACATTTCAGAGTGGTGAAGAATCATCCAGACTCGAAATATTCTCTCTCCGCAGATGCTGTCAGACCTGCTGAGATTTTCCAGCATTTTCTGTTTTTGTTTCAGATTCCAGCATCTGCAGTATTTTGCTTTGATCATTTTCTTGAACTCATAAGAACATAAGAAATAGGAGCAAGAGTAGGCCATCTAGCCCTTCGAGCCTGCCCCGCCATTCAATAAGATCATGGCTGCTCTGTCGTGGCTCAGTTCCACTTTCCCGCCCTCTCCCCATAACCCTTAATCCCCTCTCTTATCAAAAACCCATCAACCCGTGTCTTAAAAATATTTAGCGAGGCAGCCTCCACCACCTCAACGGGCAGAGAATTCCAGAGATTCACCACCCTTTGAGTGAAGAAATTCTTCCTCAACTCAGTTCTAAACCACCCCCCCTTTATCTTGAGGCTGTGCCCCCTAGTCCTACTGTCCTTTCTGAGCGGGAAGAGTCTCTCCACCTCTATCCTATCCATCCCATTCATCATCTTATATGTCTCAATGAGATCTCCCCTCATTCTTCTAAACTCTAACGAGTACAAGCCTAGTTTATTCAGCCTCCCCTCATAGCTCAACCCCCTCAACTCCAGCATCAGCCTAGTAAACCTCCTCTGCACTCCCTCCAAGGCCAAAATATCCTTGCGTAAGTACGCGGAGCAGTGCAGATGGGACTGGAGATCACAACTAATGAGAGCCGCTACAATCTGCCACATGTTGCAAAACTAGCGTTATGGTTCAATACTCAAACATGCTCTTTATTCATAAAATTCCTACAATGCAGAAGGAGGCCATTCGGCCCATTAAGTTTGCACTGGCCACAATCCTACCCAGGCCCTATCCCCCTAACCCCACGTATTTACCCTGCTAGTCCCCCTGACACCAAAGGGCAATTTAGCATGGTCAATCAACCTAACCCGCGCAACTTTGGACTGTGGAAGGAAACAGGAGCACCCAGAGCAAACCCGCGCAGACACGGGGAGAATGTGCACACTCCACACAGGCAGACACCTGAGGTCGGAATTGAATCTGGGTACCAGGCACTGTGAGCTAGCAGTACACGCCACCCATGCCATATTCAAATGTGCCTGACAATAGGAATTCCAAAGGCGAGTTTAGTTTTTAAACAATGAAAACTAACTGCAGATGGAACTACTAGGATTCGCTGGGAAGAAAAAGTTTGCATTTATATAGAGCCTTTCACATCCACGAGACATCCCAGAATGTTTTACTTTTGATGCACTTTTGAAACGTAGTCATTTGGACTTACATTTGGTCCAAGCAGTTTATATGCCATTTGAACCCCCCTCTCCATCTAACCCTATCAAGATATCCTTCCCTTCCTTTATCCCTCATGTATTTACCTAGCTCCCCCTTAAATGCTTTGATGCTGTTCATCTCAGTGTGAGTTCCACATGCTGAACATTCTTTGAGTAAAAGAAGTTTCTGCTGAATTCCCTATTCAACTTATCAGTGACTGTCTTATATTAATGGGTTCCTACTTGGATTCCAACAAAAATCAAAACATTTTCTCTATGTCTACTCAATCAAACCCTTTCATCATCTTAAAGATTTCTATCAGGTCACCCCTCAGCCTTCACTTTTCTAGAAAAAAAACTTGTTCAGTCTTTCCTGATAAATATATCCTGTCAGTTCAGGCATCATCTTTGTGAATCCCTTTTGCCTCACCAGTGTCTCTTGATCCCTTGTTATACTATAGCATCCAGAACTGTGTACAGTACTCCAAGTATTGTCTAGCCAAAGCTGGATATAAGTTTAACAAATCTTCTTTGCTTATCAATTCTATCCTTTCAGAAACGATTCCTGGTGTTCGGTTTGTTTTGTTTGTGGTGTCATTCACCTACATTGCTACTTTCAAATGTTTGTGAATGTGTGTCTCTGCCTCTCTCCTCCACTCAGATTCTTATTAACACAGCAGTGAGTGTTCCCTTTATTCATCCCACTGAAATGCACCTTCTCACATGTACCTAGGCTGTTGCAATGTGGAAACCACAACAGCTGATGTGCAGGCAGCAAGTTCCAACAGGCAAAATCACAGAAAGGAGGCCATTTGGCCCATTGTGTCTGCACTGGCCCTCCAAATGAGCATTAAGGCTTACAGCCACTCTCCTGCCTTTTCCCTTTACCCCTGCACATTGTTTTTATTCAAATAATCATCTAATGCCCTCTCAAATGCCTCAACTGAGCCTGTCTCCATCGCAGTTCCAGGAGGTGCATTCCAGACCCCAGCCACTCGCTGTGTCAAAAGGTTTTCTCGCACATCACATTTGCTTCTTTTGCAAATCATTTTAAGCCTATGCCCTCTCATTCTTGACCCTTTTACTAGTGGGAACAGCTTCTCCCTATCTACTCTGTCCAGCACCCCCTCTTTATTTTGAACATTATTTCTCTATCAAATCATCTCTTGTCCTTCTTCTCTCCCAGGAGAACAGTCCCAATCTCTCCAATCTACCTCATAACTGAAGTTTCTCATCCCTGGAACCATTCTTGTAAACCCCTCTCCAATGCATTGACATCTTTCCAATAGCATGGCATCCAGAACTGTATACAGTATTCAAGCTGAGGTCTAATTAGTGTCTTGTACAAGTTCAGCTTAACTGCTTTGCTCTTGCACTCAATGTGATAATGATTGAATAATCAAGGGATAGATATTGCCCCCAGGAAACAGGAAAGATTCTCTTGCTCTTTTTCGAAATAATGCCACGGGACTTCTTACGTACACCCAAGGGGATGGACAGGACTGGACCTCAGCTAGCCTCGTCCTTCGAAAGATGTCATTGCTTCCCATCCAGAAGTGGAAGGCGACGTGACTCCAAGGGCCGAAGCTTGCTAATGGCAGTTCCCCTTGCTAATGGTGGGATTGCACTGTGCGCAAGGCCAAAGATCATCCCCCACAGGCCTCTTGATAGGATCTGAACTCTGTTATTATTACACCATGCAAAGGCAGAACTGCTTTACAGCAATGCAGAAGTACGTTGGCAACACTGACTGCAAAACAATCCAGACAATACACTGGATATTGCCGGAAAGTCTCAACGCACCTTCTTCATCTTCGTTGGTTACAATGAGCCATTCAGTGGCTGAGATCCAGCAATCAATCAGTGCCAGTCATGGTTGAGATATAAGCCATCATTTTCTCATTAAATCAAAGGTTTCTGCACCAGTAAGTCTGCTATGAGAATATGTTCAGTTACTGTTACTACCTCACTGGACAATATAATGCATCGAGTACAAGGCAGACTGTGCTTAAAAAGCCATTTGGCTGTCTTCCTAGCTCGGAATAAGTCTACAAATGGGTTGAGCTTTTCTTTATTGTTGAAAGGTAGACCTGAAGGGACAAGCCCCATATGTAGGCATCAGAAATATTGAACAGAGGAGGACAGAAGACCAGGTTAATCAATGCATCATTGGCAGATGACACGACATGGCCAGATGACACATTTATTTTGTGCCTTTAGCATAATAAATCATCCCAAGGCTCCGCACAGAATTGCACAAGGAGATGGACCAGATCTTCCAGTTTTCAGACATAAAGTACTCAGACTGGAGGGAAGTCTGTGCAATGGAGAGGGCTGGAAGCCAGCCTTGACTGCAAGTCCCGGTGAGGATACTGGAATGAGTAAAATGCTTGCCCAGAAAGCAGCGATGGGGCTGTGGAAAGTGGCTACTGTTTTCTTTTGTGCTCTCACTCGTTGCTCTGCTTTCGCTGAAGTAAAACCAAATTGTTTTCCCTGTTCCAATTTACGTAACAGCCACGAGTGCTCTGGGAAAGTAACCCATGCTGGATGGCTGTGAATGATGCTGATTATAGACAAGAACGGCGCCAGTCTCTTACATTACATAAGGCCCACAGCTGAGAAACAGCCAACCCTGGCTTCAAATTGTGACCTTCAATTTCACAATGCCTTTTATTTGTTGCTGTTGATTTCAACGTTCCCACCTCCAGCTGGAAGTGTTTGCAACATTTGCGCTTTGGATTAACACTCGGGGTTGTTGAATATTTCAAAGCCAGCCTTTAAAATGTTAACAGTTGGGTCTCTCTGCGAGGATAAATCACAACTAGGTCGCAAGGTTCTCTGACACAGCAACCCCCGAGCTAGGAGTGTCCCACATGGACAATCCGCAGTCAACACACTGCTATCAAACCATACAGTTATACAGCTCTTTGCCGTTGGGAATCTATCACCATCCCAGCACCATCTGGAATTAAACATAGACATAGGAACAGGAATGGCCATTCAGCCCATTTAATTGGGCTATGGCCAATTGGACACTTCAAAAATGCCTTTTGCGTCCACTATTCCCATAACTCTTTCCATCATTATTAACCAGAAATCTATCAATCTCTGCTTTAAACAATGACTGAGCTTTTTAAAATTTATTTATTAGTGTCACAAGTAGGCTTATATTAACACTGCAATGAAGTTACTGCGAAAATCTCTGAGTTGCCACATTCCGGCACCTGTTCGGGTACACTGAGGGAGAATTTAGCACGGCCAATGCACCAAACCAGCACGTCTTTCGGGCTATGAGAGGAAACCGGAGCACCCGGAAAAAAACCTATACAGACATGGGGAGAACATGCAGACTCTGCACAGACAAACAGTGACCCAAGCTGGGAATCGAACCCAGGTCTCTGGTGCTGTGAGGTAGCAGTGCTAACCACTGTGCCACCCGAGTCCTTGGCACTGTGAGGCAGCAGTGCTAACTACTGTGCCACCGTGCCGCTTCCACAGCCCTCAGAATGTTACAGAATTACAGAATACCACAATCCTCTGTGTAAAGAAATTTCTGCTGATCTCGGTGGCATCCCCCTTATTTGGAAGTTGTGGCCCTGGTTCTAGACTTCCCAACCAAGGGAAACATCTTACCTGCATCTACGCTGTCTTCTAGGTTTCAATGAGATCACCTTTCAATCTTCAAAACCTGGAGAATATAGGCTCAGTTTGCCTAATCTCTCTTCAGAAGACAGTCCTCAGTATGAGTTCTGAACTTCGCTGCACTCTCTCTGTGGCAATAAGATCCTTTCTGAGGTAAAGGGAACAAAACTGCACCACAGTGCTCCAGATGCAGTCTAACTGCATTCTTATACAATTGAAGCACAACCTCAGCACTGCTCTACTACACAATTCACAACAACTCCTAAAATGATATTTTAAAATTTACATTTCTCAAATGGTCTTACATGATCTCAGGAAGTCCCAAAGCACTTCACAACCAATGAAGTATTTTAGAACATTAGAATCATAGAGTGTCGAAGGAGGTCATTCTGCCCATCGAGTCTGCACCGACCACAAACCCACCCAGGCCCCATCCCCATAACCTCATGCAGTTATCCTAGTTAGTCCCCTGACACTGAGGGACAATTTAGGATGGCCTATCCACCCAACCTGCACACCTTTGGGCTGTGGAGGAAACCGGAGCACCCAGAGGAAACTCACGCAGACACGGGGAGAATGTGCAAACTCCATACAGACAGTGACCCAAGCCGGGAGTTGAACCCGTGTCCCTGGCACTGTGAGGCAGCAGTTGTGCCACCATGCTGCCCTTACTTTCACAGTCATTGCTGTAAAGTAGGAAACATGGCGCTGGTTTTGCGAACAACACCGTGGTGATGACCAAATCCTCATGTTTCAGAGATGCTGATTGAAGGATAAATATCAACCAAGACACTGGGAAGAATTCTCTTCTTCTCCCTTTAAAATGATGCCATGGAATGTGTTGTCTTTACTTCAGAGGTCAGGCTTGGTTTAACATTTCAGCTAAAAAGTGGCACCACTGATAGTGCAGCACTCCCTCAGCACTGCACAGGTGTTTGTGCTAATGCCAGAATCTCCATGCTAACTTAACACACTATCACTTTGCACCTGGCCTTGCCAGTAGCTTAGCGTGACAAAACATAAGATATTGCAGATGCTGGAGGTCTTAAATATAAACAAGGAAACGCTGGAAATACTCAGCAGGTCAGACAGCAACTGTCCAGAGAAAAATCAAGGGGTGGGTTTTGTGACAAGTGGTGAAGGAATGGTGCTCGTTGCTGATCTCAAAGAAAGTTGTCCCATAGATGTGGCGAGCTCTGCAGCACCGTCTTCCACGTTCCCGATAGCAACTTGAATTTGGTGCTGAGTCAAGAGGAGCTTCAGGCATCAGCACAGTGATGAGAGCAAGCAGGGTATGCAGCCAATCACTTTGCAGCACTCCCACAGACAGCAAACCAGGATGTTAAAATCAATGAATGACAGGTTTAGAAAAAGTAGATAAAGAAAAGCCAAGTTGTAGCCATAAGCTGATGGTATAAAGACCAGTGGGGACACAGATTTAAGGGATACAGGCATGTGAAGAAGAGGCAGGCTGTGGAGACGAGGCTTTTATTTTTACACAGCACGTGGTAGTGTTAGTGGTGGTGTAATATTCTATGATTCTAAAGTACCTGGATGAGTATTGGCACGCCATAACATCCAAGACTATGGGCAAAGTGCCGGCAAGTGGGATTAGTGGGCAGGTCAGGGCTTTTCATGCATTGGTGCATATTCGATGGGCCGAAGGGGCTTTCTGCACTGAAGTATTCTGCGATTCTGTAATGACTTGGAAGTCGCTGCGTACGAGGGTGGCGAAAGCAGAGATGACAAGTGGTGTCTGAAGGAAACTGGATGGGCATTTGAGGGAAATAGACTTACAGGGATACAGCAGGGGTATGGAACTGGCTGGATTGCTCTGCAGAGAGAAGTCTTGGACTTGATGGATTGAATGGTCTCCTTCTGCACTGGAATGGCTCTACGTACTGCCATCAGACTCAGGGTGGGATGTTCCGGCCCTGTTCGTCCCAAAACTGGAAAGTCCTGCCCGAGGTCACCACACCTTTCCGTGGTTCGCCCCTCGCCTGCTACGATTCCACTGGCGGGCAGAACGGAAAAACTCATCCCTCAGACTATCATATATAGGAATGTCTTCATAAACAAAAGGCCAAAGTCTGTCTAGTTTGTCATTGATCATTAAGGAGATTGCACGCTTTAACAATAAGAAGAAATGGAGTTATTGACTGAGTCTTGTAGTCAGTCCCTTATCGACAAGCCTTCAACAGATCCAGACATGAGGTGAGGAAAATTTCCTGTGGTGGAGAGCTTTGGGAACTATTAGGTCCAAAAATACCTGCTTTCCCAAGCACTACGCTCACCACGCATCATGTCTCAAATTACTCACATACTGTAGCCAGAACTGTTATTTTCTGCAAAAAAAATCAATCTAATTTGCATTTAAATTAATCAACACTACCTGCTTCAACCGTCTCCCTGGGAAGCCTTTCCATAGATTTACTCACTGACTCAAATAATAATACCACAGCTTCGTTTTGAATTCATTCCTCTTCAAGTGGCACGGTGGCACAGTGGTTAGCACCGCTGCCTCACAGCGCCAGGGGCCCGGGTTCGATTTCCAGCTCGGGTCGCTGTCTGTGTGGAGTTTGCACATTCTCCGGGCGCTGCGGTTTCCTCCCACAGTCCAATGATGTGCGGGTTCGGTGGATTGGCCATGCTAAACTGCCCCTTGGTGCTCAAAGATGTGCAGGTTAGGTGGGTTAGCCATGCTAAATTGCCCCGTGGTGTCAGGGGGACCAGCAGGGTAAATTCATGGGGTTATGGGAATAGGGCCTGGGTGGGATTGCTGTCAGTGCAGACTCAATGGGCCAAATGGCCTCCTTCTGCACTGTAGGGATTCTATTCTACTCTATTCTATTCTAAGCACTCTCTGGGTGGCACAGTGGTTAACATGGCTGCCTCACAGCTCAATGGACCTGGGTTCGACTCCTGGCTTGAGTCACTGTCTGCGCAGAGTCTGCGCACTTGCCCCGTGTCTGCACGGATTTCTTCCGGGTGCTCCGGTTTCCTCCCACGATCTGAAAGACGTGCTGGTTAGGTGCATTGGCTGTGCTAAATTCTCCCTCAGTGTACCCAAACAGGCGCCGGAGTGTAGCAACTGGGGGGATTTTCACAGTAACTTCATTGTAGTGTTAATGTAAGCCTACCTGTGACACTAATAAATGAACGTAAAAGTTAAACTTAACTCTGTGCCCTCAGATTATACAGTTCTGGTCAAGGTGAAAGGGCCTGGTCTACACAGAATCTTTAAAAGAAACAATCATATTACTTCTCCACCTTCCCTTTCCCAGTGAGAATAGTCAATTTACTCCACATAATACAACCGATCATTCTGGTCATACCAATGACTGATTCACCATGTATATCATCAGTAGGTTCATAATGTTAAAGTATATTAATTAATCACAAGCTTACATTAACACTGCAATGAAATTACTGTGAAATTCCACTCATCACCACACTCCGGCACCTGTTTGGGTCAATGCACGTAACTAGCCTGTCTCTCAGAATGTGGGAGGAAACCCACGCAGACTTCACATAAACAGTGACCCAAGCCAGGAATCGAACCTGGGTCCCTGGAGCTGTGGTGCAGCAGTGCTAACCATTGTGCCACCGTGCCACCCCATGGCACGGCATAGTCCGATGTGAAGCATACTGCAATTGGATTATCAGGGACTCTTGCTTACACCACCGACCTCTTTGAATCAATAGCAGCTGTGATATAGTTAACCGTTCCCAGGCGTTTCACAGGAGCGTCAGCAAATAGAACAAGAGACCGGGACACCTCCAAAGATTTCAGGAGAGGTAACAGAAAGCTTGGTCAAAGAGTTTAGTTCGAAGTTTTTTGAAGTTTATTTTAGTTATTAGTGTCACCAGTAGGCTGACATTAAACTGCAATGAAGTTACTGTGAAAATCCCCTAGTCGCCACAGTCCAGCACCTGTTCGGGTACACTGAGGGAGAATTTAGCACGGCCAATGCACCTAACCAGCACATCTTTCAGACTGTGGGAGGAAACCTCAGCATCCGGAGGAATCCCATGCAGACACGGGGAGAACATGCAGACTCCGTACAGACAGTGACCAAAGCCGGAATTGAACCTGGGTCCCTGGCGCTGTGAGGCAGCAGTGTTAACCACAGTGTTAACATCATAAGGAGTGTCTTAAAGGAAGAGAGTGAGGTGGAGAGGGTTGGGGTGGGAATTCGTGAGTTTGGGCCTCGATGGAAAAACACAGCCACCAATGGTGGAGAAGTTAAAACCAGCGATACGCAAGAGGCCACAATTGGTGGAGTTCAGAAGCTTCAAAAAATTGTAAGGCTTGAGGGTGGCAGAGGGGGAGGGGGTGGTGATGGGATTGGGGCCAGTTTCCATTCCAGTCACTAGATTCCGATTTCTGAGGCTAACTGTTGCACTTAGCTGTGTTGCCGCTTGAGATAGTCCAATGGGAGAGACTCGAGAACTAGACCAATGGGAGAGACTCCACAAGCTGACCCATTCAGGGAGGTCAACGTGTGCCAAACATGTTGTATGAAGGTGCTTGGCGCACCAAAACACGGGGTGTACAGCAATACTGTGGGTGTGATAAGAGGATGACCAGCAAAACCAAAAAATTAGGACAAGAATCAGAGTAGATGAGAGTGACTACCCTTTGACATCAAGGAATAAATAAAAACAAATTCAACCACTATGAGTCTACTGAGATTATTCATCAGGTTTGACATAGATTATGGCATTTTTTTTAATCAATAAACTGCGAAGAGTATCTACTGGATTGGCGGGAAATCCAGCTTGGGAAAAGGCAGCCTGTTTCATTTGGCATTTCATACATCCAGGAGCCCCCAGTGAATGATGTGAATCCGATCTACCCTCCTGTTCAACTACTGCTTGTGGCTCTGGTCTGAATTCCCAGGCAGTGTTTGAGTTGATGAATGAGGCAGCCTCATTAAACACTGATCTGCTAATCTTCCGCCAGCACTGTGCTGCTGGATTGGCGAGTTACATCTGTCTCTGCTCTGTGGGGATGGGCACGTCTTGATTGTTACACCGAGAAACAGCAGGGCACCTCATCCTCTCTGATACTATTTCCTTGCCAACGTTTGTGCCTTTGACTTTGATTACAGTCTGATCTCCAAAAAAGAAGCCTTCATTTGTTTCCCTCTATCCAAATGGTTTCTCTTGTTAAAGATTATTTGTCTGCATTTATTGTTGTAATCTGCAGCTTATTTAATGAGGGACGCGGCGCCTGCGGGCAAATGGCTGATTAGGCTTGAAAGAATCTTGATAGAAGCACTTAATTACCATGGGTAAATGTTCGTTGTGTCACATGGACGTGGCAGATGTTTCACATATGTGTGAGCAGTCATGAACATGCTTGTGTGTGTGTCATTTTGACATGCGTGTCTGTCTCTGTGTGTATACATGACCACATAGATATGCATGTCAATGTGTCTATATGTCTTTTGTACATTTATATGCATGTGTGTGTGTGTGTGTGTGTGTATATGCACGTGCGTGTGTGCGTGTGCACGTGTGTGTGTGCGTGTGTTTGTGTGCATGTGTGTGTGTATATCAAGCCTGTAAATATGTGCATGTGTTCTATAAGTACAAATATATATACATACATATATATATATATACACACACATATATATTCCATATCAGAATATGTGTTTATGACATTTGTAATGAATCCAGTAGTGATATTCCTTGTATAGTAAATAAAACAGCAATAAATATCAATGACACTTCATTTTGAAGAGGCCTTGAACGAGCATATGAAGCACTCTGTAATTACAATGCGATAACTGTGCATTAACATGTCTTTAATATGATCTATTACAAGGAGGTAGCAGCTAGGGACAGGCTGACTTTAGGCTTTAATGTGAAATGATGATCGTTCAATGTTCACACACAATGCAGCATGATTTAAAGGAATGCCTGCTCTCCCTGAGCTTTCATCTCTGTTTGTCTTTCAGGCTCCCCCAGCCCGCTCCCCCTCAAGCTACATAGCTGCTGTGTCCAGGAGGACACGACGGGTAATCAAATGGGCAAAAGGACCAGCTTCATTCAGATTGACCTCGTACAGCAGGGCTGCTTTTCTGTCGCATGGTTGTGTTCCTGGAAGTGACCTCCCGCCTCGCTCGATCCTGCGCGCGCACTTCCACTATTGGTGCATCCTCCAGGTGCATCTCCCTCCCAGGGCCAATTGAAGAGGGAACAGAGGCTTTGAGCTGGAATTTGTCCCAGGTTTTGGGACCTTCACATCAGGATCAAATGAGGCTCCTGAACCTGCATGTGCCAGCAGAGAAACAAGGGGTGCAATTTCCCCGGGGGCAATCTCATAGAATCACAGAATCCCACAGTATAGAACTCCATTTAGCCCATCGAGTTTGCATCAACCACAATCTCATCCAGGCCCTATCCCCGTAACCCCACATATTATCCACAGTAATCCCCTGACTGTGGGAGGACAGTGGAGCACCTGGAGGAAACCCACGCAGACACAGGGAGAACGTGCAAACTCCACAGAGACAGTGACCCAAGGCCGGAATTGAACCCGGGTCCCTGGCAGCAATGCTAACCACTGTGGCACCACGACGCCCAGCTCCTAAATGGTCTATGTCTGACCCACCCCGCCCTATGTTGGAAAGTAAGAAATAGGAGCGGGACAGGCCATTTGGCCCTTCTAGCCTGCTCTGCCTTTCAATACAATCATGGCTGATCTTTTGTCTCCAACTCCACATTTCTGTCCAGTTCCCACATCACCGCTCAGTCTTAAATACCACCAGCAGTGAAGAATCCACAGCCCTCTGGGATGGATATTTCAAAAGATTCATAAGCCTCGGAATAAAGAAATCCTAAATGAGATCTTCCGAAGACTGTGCCCCCATGTTCCAGGTTCTCCAGCCAGGCCAAGCAACCTCTGATTGTCTACCCCATCAGGCCCTCTCCAAATCTTGCGTATTTCAGTAAGATCATATTTAACAAGGGAGTCAAAGGTTAGGAGGAGGGCAGGTTGGTGAATAGAGTTCAGCCCACAATCAGAATTGAAACAAGGAGAAATTACTTTATACTGCGGGTTCTGAATCTCGGCCCCAGAGGACAGTGGAAGCTCAGTCACTGAGTCTGTTTACGGTAATTATTTCTGATTAACAACATCTAAAGGGTTATGGGGATAGTGTGAGTAAACAAAGTTGAATTGCTCCATCGGCCATGATCATATTGAATAACAGGTCAGGCTCGATGGGCTGAATAGCCTCATCCTGTTGCTATGTTCCAAAATCATCGGTGATCGTGTCAAATGACGGAACAAGTTTATGAGCTGAATGAGTGACTCCTGCTCAGAGTTTGTATGTTCGTAGAATCGTATACCCATTGTTTTAATGTCCAGAGGGTAAAGACCCAATTTACCTCACTTCTTATCATAGGACAATCGTCTCATCCCAGGAACCAATTTATTGAGCCTTCGTTTGGGGGCGGCACAGTAGCACAGTGGTTAGCACTGTTGCTTCACAGCACCAGGGTCCTGGGTTCGATTCCCGGCTCGAGTCACTGTCTGTGTGGAGTTTGCACGTTCTCCTCGTGTCTGTGTGGGTTTCCTCCGGGGGCTCCGGTTTCCTCCCACAGTCCAAAGATGTGCGGGTTAGGTTGATTGGCCACGCTAAGAAATTGCCCCTTAGTGTCTAGCAATGCATAGGCTGGAGGGATTAGTGGGGGTAGTATGTAAGGATATGGGGGTCGGGCCTGGGTGGGATTGTGTTCGGTGCAGACTTGATGGGCCGTAGGGCCTCTTTCTGCACTGCAGGGTTCTACGATTCTACGATTCTAATTCCAGATCCAAGTAGATCTCTCCTTCAGTATGGAGACCAAAACTGAGCACAGCCCTCCAGATACAGCCTCAGCAAAACCCTGTACAGCTGTAGCAAGATTTCCATTTTCTTGTTTCCCAATCCCCTTCAAATACAGGCTAGAACATTATATGTCTTCCTGAATGTTTGCTATGCTGGCATGCTAACTCTGTGTTCCCTGTAGGAGTATTTGAATTCTTAAGCAGTCCCTCGGAATCTAAGATGAATCGCTTCCAATTCATTTCAAAGGATTCTGAAATGACTGATAAGTCCAAAGCGTGATCCACAGACTTGACCAGAGTTGCCTTGCCTTTAATTTGAACAAAAGCTTGGCAATTAACTGTTCCCTGGTGCATTCTCTCTGGCAATGCCTCTACCAGCGTCCAACTGCCAACAAATCAGCACTCTCTTCTCGTGAAGTACAAATTATTGCTCCCTTTAGGGTTGTTATTCTTGTGATTATCCTGATGAGCTCAAGATTAAAAGCTTTGACAGCGTGGGCGGGATTTTACGGCCTTGCCTGAAACCATAAAATTCTCAGACCTCCCCGTTGTCCACTCCTCGTCCGCTCCAATCTCCATGGCAGGAAGGGCAGTAAAATTCCAGCCCATGTCTCTTTTTACGCAAATGCTTAAGCTCTATACTACCAAACGATTACCCTCTTCATAATTCACCATTCCAGATTTTTGTCATCTGAAAATTTTAATGTTACGCCCTGTACACCCAATGGTTTGAGTTACAAGGAGAGGCTGGGTAGACTGGGGCTATTTTCCCTGGAGCGTAGGAGGCTTAGGGGTGATCTTACAGGGGTCTTTAAAATAATGGGGGCCATAGAGCAGTGAAATAGTCAATACCTTTTCCCAAAGGTAGAGGAGTCTAAAACTAGAGGGCATAGGTTTAAGGTGAGAGGGGAGAGATACAAAAGAGTCCAGAGGGGTAATGTTTTCACACAGAGGGTGGTGAGTCTCTGGAACAAGCTGCCAGAGTTAGTAGTAGAAGCGGGCACAATCTTGTCTTTTAAAAAGCATTGAGACAGTTACATGGGTAAGATGGGTGTAGAGGGATGTGGGCCAAACGTGGGCAATTAGGACTAGCTTAGTAGTAAAAAGAGTGATAGAGACAAGTTGGGCTGAAGGGCCTGTTTCCATGCTGTAAACCTCTATTAAAAGTATCAAGAAAATTGGTGGTATAGTGTCTGGTAAAGTTACTGTATACTTTATTCCAGTCTGAAAATCGTCTGTTTGGAACTGTTTTCTGCTCCCTGTCACTCAGCCAATGTTGTATCCACGCTGCCACTGCCCCTTTCACTCCACAGGCTTCAACATGGCTGACAAGCCTGTTGTATGGCACTTTATTACCAGCCATTTGGAATCTATGTACGCTACATCAGCTGCATTAGCCTCCTGAATCCTCTGCTCCTTCATCAAAAATGTTGCCTCCAGAAATCTTCATCGTCCAAAGGAGGCCAGAGAGAGAGATGGCAGACATCCCTGATGGCAGTGTAGAATGGTTGAATCTGGTAAACTGTGACAGGGGGAGAACATAAGAACGTAAGAAATAGGAGCAGGAGTAGGCCATCTAGCCCTTCGAGCCTGCCCCACCATTCAATAAGATCATGGCTGATCTGAAGTGGATCAGTTCCACTTTCCCGCTTTCTCCCCATAACCCTTAATTCCCTTGTCTACCAAAAACCTATCTACCCCTGACTTAAAAATATTTAGCGAGGCAGCCTCCACCACTTCAACGGGCAGAGAATTCCAGAGATTCACCACCCTTTGAGTGAAGAAGTTCCTCCTCAACTCCGATCTAAACTGCACCACCCTTATCTTGAGGCTGTGTCATAAAAGCCGAGAGGCCGAATTAAGATGGATATCAGGAAGCTTCACATAAAGAGTGCATTGTGTTATGGGCTCATTTGATGTCGTGTTTATGAGACTTGTATGATTAAACGTCCTTAATTATGTACGGATCCCAGTTACTGTCATACATGGTGCTGCGACTGCCACAGAGGCTCCTTCTTGAATGTTCTCTGAATATATTACTGTGTGACTCCATACATCATACTGTGGACGGTGCTATTCTCTAGTCTGATGTTAACCCTCGTTCAGCCCAGCACCTTTACGTTACAATGGCATGCCAGGCAGAAAGTGATCAACACGTGAGGTAGACTTCAAAGTCAGATGCAGAGATGAAATCACCAGAGTTTAACTCAGAATGAATGGACAAGAGTCAGGGCGAGGGGAGGAGTTACAGTGAGGCATGTAAAGTAAAGTTTATTTGTTAGTCACAAGTAAGGCTTATATTAACGCTGCAATGAAGTTATTGTGAAATTCCCCTAGTCACCACACCCTAGCGCCTCTTCGGGCCAATTAACCTAACCAGCACATCTTTCAGACTGTGGGAGGAAACCGGAACACCCAAAGGAAACCCACGCAGACACTGGGAGAATGTGCGAACTCCACATAGACAGTGATCCAAGCCGGGGATCGAACCTGGGTCCCTGGCACTGAGGTTGCAGTGCTAACCACTGTGCCGCCCATGTGTGAATTCACTGAAATGTATACTGAGGGAGTGAGATGCAAGAACCCAAATAAAAGCACGTGGCAGCAGAGTTAAATCAGTAAAACTGTTATGTTAATAAGGATAATAAAACATGAACTATGTTAATCAGACAATTTACTTAGGGAAATCGGGCCAATTAAAGAATTCAAAGTCAGCAAGTTTTATCTTTAGTGAAGTTCAAGGAGTAAAATGAGGGGGAACATGAAAGAATTGTGCTACTAGGATGTTGCATATTAATGAAAATGTGGTTAATTAGAAAACGACTTAATTAGTACACAACTCCTTATTTCATGTGCACAGGAGTGAGGGAGGAACATCAAGTAAAATACGGTTTATTTATTAGTCCAAGTAGGCTTACATTAACACTGCAATGAACTTACTGTCAAAATCAAATGTTGGGCATTGACTAACCACATAATATCAGAACATAGAACATAGAACACTACAGCACAAACAGGCCCTTCGGCCCACAAGTTGCGCCGATCACATCTATACCTACCAAGCCGTAGAACTATCTGTAACTCCCAATGCCATTAGATCCCACGTACTCATCCAGAAGTCTTTTAAAAGACACCAGCGAGTTCGCCTCTACCACCACCGATGGCAGCCGATTCCACTCACTCACCACCCTCTGAGTGAAAAACTTACCCCTAACATCTCCTCTGTACCTGCTTCCCAGCACCTTAAACCTGTGTCCTCTCGTAGCGACCATTTCAGCCCTGGGAAATAGCCTCCGAGAATCCACCCTATCTATTCCTCTCAACATTTTATAAACCTCTATCAGGTCGCCTCTCAACCTTCGTCTCTCCAGGGACAAGAGACCTCGCTCCCTCAACCTATCTTCATAACGCATACCTCCCAATCCAGGCAACATCCTTGTAAATCTCCTCTGCACCCTCTCAATACTTCCACATCCTTCCTGTAGTGAGGCGACCAGAACTGCGCACAGTACTCCAAGTGGGATCTGACAAGGGTCTTATAAAGTTGCAGCATTACCTCCCAACTCCTAAACTCCATCCCTCGATTAATGAAGGCCAGTACACTATACGCCTTCTTGACCACATCCTCCACCTGCGAGGCCGATTTAAGAGTCCTATGGACCCTGGTCGTCCATAGGAAAACCAGAAAGACTTCTGCTTTTCAACACAGCTAAGACTCCTACCCTTGATATTGTACTCCTGCATCCCATTGGTCCTGCCAAAATGGACCACTACACATTTATCCGCGTTGAAGTCCATCTGCCACTTCTCCGCCCCGTCTTGCATCCTATCTATGTCACGCTGCAACTTCTGACATCCCTCCAGTCTATCCACAACACCACCAACCTTTGTATCGTCAGTGAACTTACTAACCCATCCCTCCACTTCCTCATCCAGGTCATTTATGAAAATGACAAGCAGCAAGGGTCCTAGAACAGATCCCTGGGGCACTCCACTGATGACCGACCTCCATGCAGAAAAAGACCCATCCACAACCACTCTCTGCCTTCTGCAGGCAAGCCAGTTCTGGATCCACAAGGCCAAAGCCCCTTGGATACCATGCCCTCTCACCTTCTCAAGAAGTCTTGCATGGGGGACCTTATCAAACGCCTTGCTGAAGTCCATGTAAACCACATCCAACACTCTTCCTTCGTCAATGTGTTCAGTCACATTTTCAAAGAACTCAACTAGGCTCGTAAGGCACAACCTGCCCTTGACAAAGCTATGCTGACTATTTCTGATCATTCTAAACTTCTCTAAATGCCCATAAATCTTGTCCCTCAGAATTCTTTCCATCAGCTTACGAACCACTGAGGTCAGACTCACCGGTCAGTAATTTCCCGGGCTATCCCTGTTCCCTTTCTTGAAAATAGGAACCACATCCACAATCCTCCAATCCTCCGGAACCTCTCCCATCTCCATCGACGAAAGATGCAAAGATCATCGCCAGGGGCTCTGCAATCACTTCCCTCACCTCCCACAGTAACCTGGGGTACATCCCATCCGGTCCCGGCGACTTATCTATCTTGATAGAATTTATAAGTTCCAACACATCCTCTTTCTTAACATCCACATACTCAATCTTTTCAGTCTGCCGCAAACCTGTAGTACAACCTCCTAGATCACTTTCCACCGAGGCAAAGTACTCATTAAGCACCTCTGCCATTTCTTCCGGTTCCACACAGATATTTCCCCCTTCACCTTTTATAGGCCCTATCCCTTCTCTTCTCATCCTTTTACTCTTCACTTACTTGTAGAACGTAGAATATTGTGGATGTTAGTCATTAGCTGAGGGTCAGATATTAAGAGCGGCATTTAATGAGGGCAACAGGGTGCCCAATGTCCACTCCCTGCTAACCTGATCTCAGAGGATTTTGAGTGCTACTCAAGGATACACCATCTTTTCTGTTTGATTTCTGTTGGAGGCTTGAGGAGGATGTTTGAAACACATTGGGAGAAAAGCCCACCAAGGTTTCAACAACACTTGAGTGACATTCATTCTGGAAATTCTCTGGGGGCTTCACCGGAAATGATTGCAGGTTGTGCTACCCTACCTCATAGGAGTCACCAGGAGAAAGGAGAGCTTGTCATGGTCATCTTGTTTACAGGGCTACGCGAGTGAGCCAGGCAGAGCTGCACATGTTGCCAAAGGAGAGTGAGGTGGACAGCTTCCCCCTGCAGGTACAGGGCCACCCTCCACGTCCAACCTCCTCCACCAGGAGCTCCAATGTCACCTCTGAGAACCTGTGCACCCTTTTCCCCAATCCCTTAGTCTTCCTGAAAGCTGCCACTGAGAAAGTTGCATCTAAACTGTGCTTGAGTGCAAAGCCTGTGGGCTTCTGGCTTAGCTGCTCCAAGAAAACTCAAATGATAATAATCAGTAATTAGGCGCAACTTTCAAAAAGAAATGTCTCATTCACATTGCTCCCATTCAATATCCATTTTCACCCTTTCATCAGAATAATCCTCAAGGTGCTGGAACATAAGAACATAAGAAATAGGAGCAGGAGTAGGCCATCCAGCCCTTCGAGCCTGCCCCGCCATTCAATAAGATCATGGCTGATCTGTCGCTGCTCAGTTCCACTTTCCCGCCCTCTCCCCATAACCCTTAATCCCCTCTCCTATCAAAAACCCATCAACCCGCGTCTTAAAAATATTTAGCGAGGCAGCCTCCACCACTTCAGGATCTGGAGGATCAGACAAAGTGTTGGGGTGTTAGTACAGCCCTGGTTTAAGTTCCTATGAATCAGACCATCACAGCTCTTACAGCGCTGATTGAAGGGATAGCAGTAGCAGAATGGGAAGATGCCTGGTGGCACACCCATCTCTCCAGGGTCAGTAATGAACTATGTCAGTGAGTTAATCAATAGCATCATGGCTGGCTCAGGGACCAGCTGGCCACACAAGGAGGAAAGGGGCGGCTCCGTATCCTGCTCCCATCGGTATGTCACCCTTCTGTGAAAAATCTTGCCTCTCCCTCTCCACTCTGCAAAACCAGATGGTGACTAATTGATCATTCAGCCTACCAAAGACAATTGGTAATAAACTGCCAGGAAGATGACACAGAGTCATCCAAAGGTGTGCTGGTTAGGTGGACTGGCCATGCTACATCGCCCCTTGGTATCCAAAGATGTGCAGGTTAGGCAGATTGACCATGCCAAATTGTCTCTTAGTGTCCCAAGATGTGCAGGTTAGGTGGATTGGCCATGCTAAATTGCCCCTTATTGTCTCATGACTGTAACACTACATTGTGCACTCTCTCCTTTCCTTCTCTGTGTACAATATGCTTTGTCTGTATAGTGCACAAGAAACAATACTTTTCACTGTATACTAATACATGTGTCCCATTGATAAGACGTAGCATGGCTTTGTGAAGGGAAGGTCATGTTTGACTAATTTGATGAAATTCTTTGAGAACATTACATGTACAGTGGACAATGGGGAACCTGTGGGTGTGGTGTATCTGGATTTCCAGAAGGCATTGACAAGGTGCCGCACGAAAGACTGCTGCATAAGATAAAGGTGCACGGTGTTACGGGTAATATATTAGTGTGGACAGAGGATTGGTTAACTAACAGAGAGCAAGGAGTGGGGTAAATGGATATTTTTCTGGTTGGTGATCAGTGACTAGTGATGTGCCTCAGGGATCAGTGTTGGGAATGCAATTGTTTATTACTTACATAAATGATTTGGAGTTGGGGATCAAGTGTAGTGTGTCAAAATTTGCAGATGGCACTAAGATGGGTGACAGAGCAAAGTGTGCAGAGGACGCTGAAAATCTGCAAAGGCATATAGATTGTCTAAGTGAGTGGGTGAGGGTCTGGCAGATGGAATACAATGCTGGTAAATGTGAGGTCATCTATTTTGTTAAGAATAACAGCAAAACGGACTATTATTTAAATGATAAAAATTTGCAGCATGCTGCTGTGCAGAGGGACCTGGGTGTCCTTGTGCAGGAATCTCAAGGAGTTGGTTTGAAGGTGCAGCAGGTAATTAAGAAGGCAAATGGAATTTTGTCCTTCATTGCTAGAGGGATGGAGTTTAAAAACAGCGAGGTTATGTTGCAGCTGTATAAGGTGCCGGTGAGGCCACACCTGGAGCACTGTGTACAGTTTTGGTCCCCTTACCTGAGAAAGTATATACTGGCACTGGAGGGGATGCAGAGGAGATTCACTAGGTTGATTCCGGAGTTGAGAGGGTTGGTTTATGAGGAGAGACTGAGTAGACTGGGGCGATACTCATTGGAATTCAGAAGAATGAGGGGAGATCTTATAGAAACATATAAGATTATGAAGGGAATAGATAAGATAGAAGCAGGGAAGTTGTTTCCACTGGCAGGTGAAACTTGAACTAGGGGGCATAGCCTCAAAATAAGCAGATTTAGGACTGAGTTGAGGAGGAACTTCTTCACACAAAGGGCTGTGAATCTGTGGAATTCCCTGTCCAGTGAAGCAGTTGAGGCTACCTCATTGAATGTTTTTAAGTCAAGGATAGATAAATTTTTGAACAGTAAAGGGATTAAGGGTTAAGGTGAGCAGGTGGGTAAGTGGAGCTGAGTCTACGAAGAGATTCATTTTATTGAATGGCGAAGCAGGCTAGGGGAGCCAGATGGCCTACTCCTGCTCCTCGTTCTTATGTTTTTATGTGACAATAATAAATCAAATCAAATCAAGATATGCAGGTTAGATGGATTAGCCATGGTAAATGTGCGGGGTTATGGGGATGAGGCAGGAAAGAGGGCCTGGATAAGACACTCTGTCAGAGAGTCGGTGCACACCCGATGGGCCAAATGGCCTCTTCTGCACCGGAGGGATTCAGTGATAAACCTATTAAATGACACAGCCCTGCCAGGCCAGACTGTCAAAGTGTAAGCTTTCCTTAACTCCGGGTCACATCCAACCACGCACAAGACCACCGCACTGGGTCTCTTGATCACTGGAGCCGGCCCGGCCTCATTTCCTCCCACAATGACCAATCTCCCTGGGGAAATGTTTTCATTTTGTTTTAAAACCTCGAGCACCGTTTTCCTCTTTGGTTCCAGGCAGCGAGGTGCAGCTGAAAACGGGGCCGTGCTGGAAATTTCATTTGTAATGACTTGGCAAACCAGCAGCAGGAGAGAGAGAGAGAGAGAGAGAAAAGAAGATAGTTTGTGTCTTTGGAGAAAGAGTCTGTCATATGCGATTAACCTTGAGGGCATGCTGTGATATTTCTGCACCACTTCACTTAATTTCCCAGGGTTAGCATTTTTTTTTTCCCTCTACAGTCTAGCCCTGGAAAACGAGCGTGCTTTCATTTACTGAAATATCACCAGTCTCATCCAGCATAAAGCAGGGCTTGTGGTGCGGGGGTGGGCGGGGGAGGAGGAGGAGAGGGTGGGGGGAAATGCAATGGCGACACGGGGAGTTGGGGGGGGGTGTTATAACATTCCAACTCTTGCTTGAACAGGCTCGCCAGCCTGAGTGCAGACAGGGAGAGCGATGCCCACAAACGAAGGCAGCAGTTCTCCGATCAACGGCGCTCTCACAGCGTGGCCCATTACTCGAAATGCCTCTGGCCCGTGGTAAAGCTGTTCCGAGCAGATTGCTCCAAAAGAGAAGTAGCTGCAAGAAGGTACAATGCTGCAGCGCGCTTTTCCCCACAAAGACCATTACAGGTGGCCAATGAGCCAGACCTTGCTCAGCTTGGGGTAAAAGATAGCGTACAAATCAATGGAATAGGAGTAAGCCTTTCAGTCCATCACGCCTGTGTCAGCTGAAAAAAATATTACACCGTCTAATCCTACTTTCCAGCCTCCACTAGATTACGCCATCTCAGGTGCATATTCAAGTTTTTTTTTGAATAAGCCGAGTTTCTACCTCTGCAGCTCTCTCAGGCAGAGTTCCAGGTCTCTGGGTGAAAGAAATAGGTCTTTCCTAGCCCTTCTAACCAGGCTCCTCATTATTACACACACCTCCGTTAAATCTCCCCACAGCCTCCTCCTATAGAATCATCAGAGAATCCTTGAAGGAGGCCATTCAGCCCATCGATTCTGCACCGACCACAATTCCACATAGGCCTTATCCCCATAACCTTATTTGTTTACTCTACTCATCCCCTAACATTAAGGGGCAATTTAGCATGGCCAATCAACCTAACCCGCACATTTTTTGGCGTGTGGGAGGAAACCAGGGCACACAGTACAGAGGGAGCTGTATGGGTCAGTACCTCTCTCTGTGCTCGTAAAGAGACAGCTGTATGGGTCAGTATCTCTCTCTGTGCTGGTAGAAAGGGAGCTATATGGGTCAGTATCTCTCTCTGTGCTGGTACAGAGGGAACTGTATGGGTCAGTATCTCTCTCTGTGCTGGTACAGAGGGAACTGTATGGGTCAGTATCTCTCTCTGTGCTGGTACAGAGGGAACTGTATGGGTCAGTATCTCTCTCTGTGCTGGTACAGAGGGAACTATTGAGTCAGTATCCCTCTCTGAGCTGGTACAGAGGGAACTGTATGAGACAGCATTCCTTCAATATTGGCACGTTGACATGCCATATTGGGTTAAGGGCTGTGATGATTGAAGTGGAGCCATAACCTTCTGACTGTGAGGTAAAGATTACAAGGATGTTGGCAGGATTGGAGAATTGTAGCTACGTGGAAGGAAGCCAGACACCCAAGTCTGGCTTTCAAAATTTGAGAGCTTGTCCTACATATTTTCTTCAGTCTTTAAGATTTGTCAGTATTAGTTATATGATTAGTCCTTGATTATATTTTGTTGGAAGTGAAAATGAATCAGATTTCTCCCTCCCTTCTGCTCAAGTCCCATCTCCTGTCTGGTTTAAGATTTGCCAACAAGTGGCAATTCGAACCAAAGTGGGATGAGAATGCAGGAGGGGGTGAGGCAATACTGATGTTAGATTCCAATCATTACCGTCTAATTCAAATGATCCTTGCCACAGAACTCTTTGCTCCATCCACTGTTATTCACAATAAGTGGCTGTGGTGGAAGAATCAATCCAGGCTCGAGGATCTTTCGCAGGGTCGGAGCAGACACAATGAGCCAAATGACCTCCTCCTGCACTGTAGGGATCCTATGGACTCTAGGACGTATTTTCCATCCAGTGAAGGATTTTGGAGTGTCGTCACTGTTGTAACATAGGAAACGCAACAGCCAATTTATGCACAGCAAGCTTCCAAAAATAACAATAAAATAATGACCAAATCAACTGTTTTTTAAACCTTCGGTCAAGAGATGAATATCAGGGCACTGGGAAGAACTCTCTTGTTCTTGTTCAAAATAATAATGTCTTGGAACCCACAGGCCACAATCAGTGAGGATAGGCAACAACACCTCCTCCACGACCATCTTCAACACGGGTGCCCCACAAGGCTGTGTGCTCAGTCCCCTATTATACTCCTTATACACTTATGACTGTGTGGCCAAATTCCCCTCCAATTCGATTTTCAAGTTTGCTAATGACCATAGTGAGTCAGATCTCAAACAATGATGAGACGCAGTACAGGACAGAGATAGAGAATCTGATGAACTGGTGCAACAACAATAATCTCTCCCTCAAGGTCAGCAAATGAAGGAAATAGCCATCGACTTCAGGAAGCGTAGTGGAAGACATGCCCCTGTGTACATCAATGGGGACGAAGGGGAAATGGTCGACGTCTTCAAGTTTTCCATTTCCAGATTACCAACAACCTGTCCTGGTCCCCCCATGCCGATGGTATACTTAAGGAAGCCCATTGACACCTCTGCTTTCTCAGGAGGCTAAGGAAATTTGGCATGTCAGTTACGACTCTCATCTACTTTTTCAGATGCACCATAGAAAGCATTCTTTCTGGTTGTATCACAGTTTGGTATGGGCTCCTGCTCTGCCCAAGACCGCAAGAAATGACAAAAGATTCTGAACAAAGCCCAATCCATCACACAAACCAGCCTCCCGTCCATTGATTCTGCCTACACTTCCTGCTGCCTCGGAAAAGCAGCCAGCATAATCAAGGACCCCCACACACCCCAGACATACTTTCTTCTACCTTCTTCCATCTGAAAAAGATACAAAAGTCTGAGGTCACATAACAACCGACTCAAGAACTGCTTCTTCCCTGCTGCCATCAGACTTTTAAATGGACCTACCCTATATAATTATAGATTTAGGGCTTGAGGCAAATGGGACCAAAGATTATGGGGAAAAAGCATGATTAGGCTTTTGAGTGGGATGATCAGCCATGATTGTGATGAATGGCAGAGCAGGTGAGGGGCCAAATGGCCTCCTCTTGCTCCTATCTTCTATGTTTCTATTAAACTGATCTTTCTCTCCACCCTTGCAATGACTGTAACACTGCATTCTGCACTGTCTCCTTTCCTTCCCTATGTACAGTATGCTTTGCCTATATAGTAACAAGGCACAATACTTTTCACTGTATAGTAATATATATGACGATAATAAATCAAAGGAAATCTTCTATGCAGGGTAACCAGCAATCTGTATTTTAAGAGATGGACCGTTCAGCATTCCTTAAGGGACACCTTTTGTCCTATAATCCTTGGACTACTTGAGGGACGTAAAGTCCTGAACATGTCCTCTTGCCTTTCCCTCTTTTTTTTTCTGTGAGCATGTGCTCTATAAGATTGTGACTCAGCAACATGTGTTGCAAATTTTGGTTGTTTTACAAATACCCCTCCCTCCAGTCTTATGGTCACCAGAACTATCCCCTACCACCACCGCCCCCCCCAACCCTCAATTCTCTAACAGTGGCACAGTGGTTAGCACTGCTGCCTTACAGTGCCAGGGACCCAGGTCCAACTCAGGCCTCGGGGTCACTGCCTGTGTGGAGTTTGCACGTTCTCCCCATGTCTGTGTGGGTTTCCTCAGGGTGCTCCGGTTTCCTCCCACAGTCCAAAGACGTGCAGGTTAGGTTGATTGGCCATGATAAATTGTCCCTTAATGTCAGGGGGATTAGGAGGGTAAGTATATGGGGCTACAGGGTTAGGGCCTGGTGGGATTGTTGGCAGTGCAGATTCAATGGGCCAAATCAAGTGGAGTCACCTGTGGACAGAGTGGTGAAGAAAGCATTTGGCATGCTTGGTTTCATCAGTCATAACATTGAATACAAGAGTTGGGATGTCTTGTTGAAGTTGTAGAAAACATTGGTAAGGCCACACTTGGGATACTGTGTAAGTTCTGGTCACCCTATTATAGAAAAGATATTATTAAACTAGAAAGAGTGCAGAAAAGATTTATTAGGATGCTACCAGGGCTTGATGGATTGCATTATAAGGAGAAGCTGGATAGATTGGGACTTTTTTCCTGGAACATACGAGACTTAGGGGTGATCTTATCGAGGTCTATAAAAAATGAGGACCATAGATCAACTAGATCTAGTTGATAGTCAATATCTTTTACCAAAGGTAGGCGAGTCTAAAACTAGAGGGCATAGGTTTAAGGTGAGAGGGGAGAGATACAAAAGTATCCACAGGGGCAATTTTTTCATACAGAGGGTGGTGAGTGTCTGGAACAAGCTGCCAGAAGTAGAGATGGGTACAATTTTGCGTTTTAAAAAGAGTTTAGACAGTTACATGAGTAAGATGGCTATCGAGGGATATGGGCCAAGCGCGGGCAATTGAGACTAGCTAAGGGGTTTAAAAAAAAGGGCAGCATAGGCAAGCTGGGCTGAAGGGCCTGTTGCCATGCTGAAAACCTCTATAACGCTACGCTGCTAAATGGTCTCCTTCTGCACTGCAGGATTCTACGATTCTATGAATCACCACTCTCACGCTCACCAACACTTCCCCACAACCCTGCCATTCTAACAGCCCCTTATTTTGTAAGAATTGGCCATCCGCTTGAGAGAGCAGACTGGAGTCACATTTCATCTGAGTTGACACCTCTGACAGTGCAGCACACCGTCAGTGTGCAGAGGGAGCTGTAACTCCTTTGCAGACTGTTTAAACGGTGGGTGGAGGTGAACGTATTACAGCAAATTCACTCACCAGTGAGCTGAAACATTGAATTCAGTCGGGGCGCCAGGACCTGCTCTCTGGGCCGCTTCAGTTTATCGAGAAGCAGGAATCCGTGGCGGCCTGATCCACCAGGATGCAGCGAGGTCAGAGTGGGAAAAGCAGGCTGGAAAGCAGGGGATAACCGAATGCACAGAGGCCATAAAGACACCAGAGCCCACTGCAATTCATAACAAACAGAACATCACACACATTCAGCTCCTAATCTGCGGAGCCTGTCCCCGCTGTCTCAGTTACAAGGCAATCTCAATACCATGGCATGTAGGACAACTGTGGCTCACCACTCAATGTAAGACCGCCTCAGTGGATGAGTAAGGGCCCCACACATTTTATTTACTTTAGTTTATTTATTAGTGTCACATTAACACTGTGAGAATACTCTAGTCGCCACACTCCAGTGCCTGTTCGGGTACACTGAGGGAGAATTTAGCACGGCCAATGGACCTAACCAGCACATCTTTCAGATCGTGGGAGGAAACCGGAGCACCCGGAGGAAACCCACGCAGAGAAAGTGCAGAGTCCGCAAAGTCAGTGACCCAAGCCGGGAATCGAACCCAGGTCCCTGGCGCTGTGAGACAGCACTGCTAACCACCGTGCCACCCCATTACCCACCCAGCAAATGATAAATAAGTCCAGTGGCAACCCTAGCTCACTTAGAAACATAGAGGCAGGGGTAGGTCATGCGGCCCTTCAAGCCTGCCCTGTCGTTCGTTTTGGTCATGGCTGATTATCAAATTCAATGGCTGGAATGTTGCAGTCATTCACGCCAAAGGGATTTTCTCATCCTGCTGCAGTGAACGGAGATTTGGCTGGACGCCATATCCTCCTCTTCACTGCAGGGGGAGCATTCTGCGAGTGGGCAGTAAGATCATGTGTAATATTCTGATTTCACCTTCCCTCTCCTCCCATCCCTTGATCCCTTTAGCCCTAGAGCTATGTCTCCTTTCTTCCTGAAATCACAAGTTGTTTTGGCCTCAACTACACTCTGTGGTAGTGAAATTCCACATATTTACCACACTCTGGGTGAAGAAATTTCCCCTCAACACAGTCCGAAAAGACTTATCCCTTACCTAGACACCCCCACCATCGAGAACATTCTTCCTCTATCCATCCAGTCCATGGAAACATTAGAAAATAGAAGCAGGAGTAGGCCATTTGGCCCTACTTGACAGCACTCACACCTCTGAGTAGAAGGTTGCACACTCAAGTCTGACTCCAGACAATTAGGCACAAAAATCCAGATTCACACTCCAGTGAGGTACTCAACGAGTGCTGCAGTGTCAGAGGTGCGGTCAGAGGTATCAGTCATCAGGTGAGACATTAAACCAAGGTGCCTGTTCATCTGCTCAAATCAACATGAAAAATCCCTTGGAAACCACTTTGAAAAACATGTCTTAGTCAATATGTATCTTTCAATCAATAACTTTGGATCTGGACATTAACACTGCTGTGTGCTGCTGTCCAAAGTCCCTACATTACAACAGTGACTGCACTTGAATGGTATTTTACCGGCTCTTAAAATGCTTTTGGAACTCCTGAGGATGTGTAAGGCGCTATATAAATGGAAGTACTTTCTTTCTTCTAGGCCATAGGGTCACATCCTGTACGAGGGACCTTGCGCTCTTCATCAAGACTTTTTCATTTCAAAAAAATAAAGCCTAAGGAGAGAATTGCACTGAAATACACATTTCCCCTCTCCAATAACTAGGATTTTCTTGTAACTCGAAATTTTATAGAAGAATCTTGGAGTCCTACAGTGCAGGAGTCCATTCAGTCCATCGAGCCTGAACCAACACAAACCAGCCAGGCCCGATCCCTGTAACCGCACACACTTACCCCACTAGACCCTCTGGAACTAAGGGGCAATTTAGCACGGGGCCAAAGCACCTAACCTGCACACCTTTGGTGTGTGGGAGGAAACCGGGGCACCCGCAGGAAACCCACGCAGGCACAGGGAGAACGTGCAAACTCCACGCAGGCGGTGACCCGAGACTGGAACTGAACCCAGGCCTCTGGCACTGTGGGGCGGCAGTGCTAACCACTGTGCAGCCATGCCGCACTTAAAGCCATCTAGTGTTTCTGGCTGGTTTCGAACAGGGGACCTTTCATGTGTTAGGCAAACGTGATAACCACTGCACTACAGGAACAACTAAATTTATTTGCAGTCACTTCTCTCGCTCAGCAATGGAGGATGATACAATTGGGGCTGTTCTTTACCAAGATGCTGTCAGTAGCAACTCACTTAACACATCAGACAGAAGTGCTGATTGGAGACTTTGCCCAATAAGGAAAGCCTCTTATCTCACTTAAAAAAGAAGCATTTGAACATTATCTCTTTCTCACTCGCAATTCTCTGTGAATACTTATTCTTTGGCTGGGGTATTGGAGTGTACCACTTTATAAAAGCAAGCTGACTCTACCTAAAAGACACAATATACCTGAAGCAGGAGCATTCATTGGTGTTTTATCTTCTTTTTGACAAATCTAAGAGTTACCACTTGTCAAGGTTAGGGTTGCGGCTTGCATGTTATTTATGGGGCAGAATTTCAGTTTCAAATAACTTGGGAGCTTAAGATGGGGTCAGTAAGGAAGGATAATGCTTCTGCTGTTCCAGTCAGCAACCAGATCTCCAAAGGTGGAATTTCCTCCATGTGATGGCCCTTGGCTTCAAGATATCTTCCCTATCTCCCCGCTCCCCCGCACCCCCACTCATCTGCTTGCAGAAGGTTTATGAAGCAAAGTGCTTATTTTGACAGCCGACCACAGTCAGCATCATCCCTTTAATCCCCTCTGCTGGATCAGTCTGAGAATGAGTTTGAATGCAATGCCTCGAGGACAGCATTAGCCTACATTTCAGGTTGCAGCTCCTGTTTCCTTCTCTTCACCATCAGTCACGCTGTTTCCCTGACGACACTGCCTTCCACACATGGGACTACCCTTCGCAGACTGGCCCTTCCTATCATCGCCATCAACAACAACCTGGGCTTATCTAGCACCTTCAATGTAAAAATAATTCCCAAAGCCTTTCATAGAAGTGTTCTACTGCAAATATAGACACTAGGCCCACATGCGGAAATATTAAGGTAAAGGGACAAAAGCTTGGTCAAAGAAGTAGATTTTAAGGGAGATCCTGAGGGAAAAAAGAGAGATAGAGAGAAGAGGTTAAAGGGGAGAATATTGGTGCTCTGGGGGGTGGGAGCTTTTCCAAAGCTTGGGGTCAATTGGAGGTGAGACCGGATCGGGGGGGGGGGGGGGTTGTGAAGTTGATTGGATGCCTTCTCTTCTGAAAGGAGCACCAAAAAGCCATCGACCCAGGTCCTTCTCAAGGTCTTGCTTTAGAAGGGGCATTGGTCTCTTCCTCTTCCATCTCAAAATCTGTCTCCTCATTACCCGGAAGGGCAGGCATGGGGTTGACCTCCATTCAAGCCTCGACGCTGGCACCCCCTTGGCTGCTAGTGAGGCTTGCACTAGCATGGACTCCCTACTCCCGAGATGCTCTCGATGCTTCCTGGCAATTTTTCCCTGCATTTGGACCTTATCAGACGTATTGGATGGTTGTTCTCTCTGTTGTGATTTCGGGGACCCAACTGAGGCTGTCCCTGAAGTTCCTCAGGTGGACTGGGTCATCAGTTTGGAATGTGCTTGCTGTCCTTGCAGAATCATGGTTCTTCTCCTGTTGGGACTCCACCCTCCCCTCCAGGTTTGAGAAGAGTCATCTTAATGTCCCATTAACAATTCTGCCAGGGTGATTCCTGCCATTGTGCGAGGGGTAACCATATAGTGAAATAAAAATCACACTAGTTTGGTCTCTATGGACGCTGCAGGTTGTTTCTTCATGTCTAGCTTAAAAGACTGAACAAACCATTCGATGACAGGTGATAGGGTGCTGTCCAAATGTAGTTGATTCCATTGGAAAGCATGAAGGTCTGAAACTTGGTACTTGTAAAGGCAGTGTCATTGTCAAAGACCAGGACTTCAGGTATCCCGTGTGCGCAGAAACCTTGTCGCTGTTCCTCAATGGTAGCATGGGAAGTGACGGAACTCATGTGACGTATTTCCAATCATTCAGAATGAGCGTTAACCATAATTAAGAATATGGAACCCAAAAAAGGCCCAGTGAAGCATACATTCACTTGCACCCAGGGCCTACCAGGCCACTCCTATGGATGCAGGGAGGCTGGGCTGGGGGTAGGGGATAGTTCTTGGTTCTCTTGGCATGAATCACATTGTCTGACCAAGTCATCAATGTCTGCATCAAGGCAGGGTCACCACACATAGCTCCTGGCTACCACTTCTATCTTTGAAGTCTCAGGTTGGCCATGGTATAATTCCATAAGTAAACTTTATTAGTTTTGTCTCCCCCATTGTGAAATAGCCTCAGTATTATTTCCCTTCCTGCAAAGTGTTGGGAAGAGAGGCCGTTTTGTGAACTGTTACTTAGTGATCAAAGGAGAAAGGAAAATACTAACCCTCTTAACTCAGGAGAAGATACTGTGAGAAATTAAAGAAAAAATAATACAGGTAAAAACATAACTCATTGGCCTATCCACAATACGTGAGATCACAGCTAGAGACTGGAGAGAGTGTAACAGAAGAGAAAAGACTTTAATGATGGCTCTTTACTTTTGAAAAAAGGGTTTGCTTCTTGTATTCTAGTCATTCAATAGTAAAATAGCAAAGCTTCTAATAACCTGCAATATGCAATGCAGGCCAGTAGAGTTCGAGGGGGAGACTTTGGGACCCCTCCAGCTTCTGAGTTGTTTGCAATGATATCAGGAACACAGGGTTTAACCTGGGGACTGAGCTTTCTGGAATCACAACAGAGAGAGTGCTGCACTGTCAGTGATGCAATCCTTTGGATGGGGCACTGAAGTGAGGCCCTGTCTGCCTCCCCCCGGAGATTGTTATTTTGAAGAGGAACAGGGCAGGTCTCTCGGGTGTCCAGGCCAATATTTCTCCCTCAGTCAACTTCACCTAAACAGATTATCTGCTCACCAGCACATTGCTGTTTGTGGGAGCTTGCTGTCTGTGAATTTCCTGGATTACAAGTGACTACACTTCAAAACATACTTGATTGGCTGTAAAATGGTTGAGAATGTCCTGGGGTTGTGAAGGATGCTACGTAAATGCAAGTCTTTTTGTTCTTTCAGATTAAAGAAGACAGCATTGATGGGGGATGCGCTAGAGTTTTATTATCACCCCATTAATGATATTATAGAATCCCTACAGTGAAGAAGGAGGCCATTTGACCCATCGAGTCTGCACCAACCACAATCTCACCCAGGCCCCATCCCCATGATCCCATGCATTTACCCTAGCTAGTCCCTCTGACACTAAGGGGCAACTTAGCATGGCCAATCCACCTAGCCCGCACATCTTTCGGACGGTGGGAGGAAACCGCAGCACCCAGAGGAAACCCACGCAGACACGGGGAGAGCATGCAAACTCCACACAGACAGAGACCCAAACCGGGAATCGAACCTGGGTCCCTGGCGCTGTGAAGCAGCAGTGCTAACCCATTGTGCCATCCCCCCACCCCCCCCACCCCATCGCTACTTTCACTTCAAAACTCAAACATTACCGTTCTCATCAAATTTGGAAATGAAGTTTGGCATCTGTCGAGACCACAGATAAATTAGCAGAGAATGGCAGGACCAAGAGGTCAGTTGCACTGAGGATATGAATGTGACATTTCCAGTGGTGACAAGTGTATTTGCCCATCTTGGCCAATCAAAACATATCTTTTCTAATGCGGTATTTAGGCCACAGCAAATTGCTCTTTTCCATCAATCATTTTTTTCTGCATGCAATGTGGGTGGCACCACGATTCTGCAAAAACAAAAAGAGGCAGCACAGTGGTTAGCACCGCTGCCTCACAGCTCCAGGGACCTGGGCTCAATTCCTAGCTTGAGTCGTTGTCTGTGTGGAGTCTCCCCATGTCTGCGTGGGTTTCCTCCGGGTGCTCCGGTTTCCCCCCACAGTCCAAAGATGCGTGGGTTAGGTGCAATGGCCATGCTAAATTGCCCCTTAGTGTCCCAGGATGCGTAGGTTAGAGGGATTAGCAGGGTAAGTAAGTGGGGTTATGGGGATAGGGTCTGGGTGAAATTGTTGTCGGTGCAGACTTGACGGGCTGAATGGCCTCCTTCTGTACTGTAGGGCTTCTAGGATTCCATGATTCTAACTGCCTGATGCCATTCATATTGCAAAGTATTTTCCCCAATGGTCCACAGTAGTTTGAATCATATCGCTCAAGTGTATTCTCAATTCCTGTCCCTTAGCTTTCTGACTTTCATTCAGCACAAAGAGTGGCCAATTAACGCCCACTCCATCAGAGCAGAAGTTACTATTCGAGTTCTCTCTGGGATTACTATCCTCATGAATTTTACTTCATAGTCATCAAGTAGATTTGTGCTAATCTGGACAGCACTCAGTTTATCCCACCCACTTCCTACAGTGCAACACTTCAGAAGTACCTCAGTGGCTGTAAATGCTTTGGGGCTTTCTGAGCATGTGACAGGCACTCAAGTAGCAAAAGTCTTTCCTGCCTTCATGGCTCAGATTAACAATAAATTGCAACTTGCGGCACAGTGGTTAGCACTGCTGCCTCACAGCCTAGGGATTCGGGTTCAATTCCAGCCTTAGGTCACTGTCTGTGTGGAGTTTGCACGTTCTCCCTGTGTCTGTGTGGGATTCCTCCGGGTGCTCCAGTTTCCTCCCGCAGTCCGAAAGACGTGCTGGGTTAGTTGCATTGGCCGTGCTAAATTCTCCCTCAGTGTACCCGAACAGGCGCCAGAGTGTGGCGACTTTGGGATTTCCGCAGTAACTTTATTGCAGTGTTAATGCAGGCCGACTAGTGACACTAATAAATAAACTTTAACTTTGATACTGTGGTCAAGGGGGTGTGTCCCAGATTCTCTGCAATACGTAATTGCTGCAATACATTCCTGCCTGCGTGTGCTAAGGTCAGTGAGCAGGCTTTTCACTGGCACGCAAACGCACCTCCATCAGACCCAGGAATCCAAAAATCTATTAGATAAACTCCCCAGCTGCTCCAAACATATCAAATTTTTAGAGTTCACTACTTCCCCCCCCTGCCCTGCCACCATCGCCACAGAGTACCCTTCCAGGTCACATGCTTCCTGAGAATCCATTAAATAAAATGTTTACTGGTATACACAGCAACTGTGCATCACATTAGTGACTACTTGTCTTAATCATAAAGCTGCCTGGGTCACTACGGGGCAGAGAGAAGCCAGCCAGTCTGAAAAGGTGTCACCAGGTCTCTCCCCCCTCTCTGCTCTCCCACCGCATGAAGGTTCCTCCCGCACGTGCTTGCTTCTCATTTCTCACTGCCCCGCGCTGAGTGAAAGAGACATTTCCAACATTCACACAGCCCCACCAGGCATTCAAATCACTTTGAGGATAAGAACTGCTGACACCACCTGGCTGAGCGGCTGAACAGGCCTGTAGATGAAGATTCCGGCAGACATGAATCCCCAAACACAGCTCATTGCCCACTCAAGTGGATCAAATAAGTAGAAGCGCTCTGGAACATCACAATAGGTATTGTCCTGCTCTCTGCTGCTGACTTGCTTTACGCAACTAGATTGTGTCGAGCCGAGATGCGTGAGAGAATTAAACAAAATGTGGCCATTCAGCCCATTGTGCCTATGTCGGCTCTTTGAGGGAACTATCCAATTAGTCCTACTCCCCAACCCTCGAGCCACAGCCTTACAAACATTCCCTTTTAAAGTAGGGATCTAACTCCCCTGTGAAATATGGCACTGAATCAGCTTCTACCGCCCTCTCAGATGGTCCACCCCAGATCATGACAACTCACTTGCAACTATTCTGTACCCGCGTTTGCCATGAACACAAGTGGTGACATGGGCACAAAATGGGCAGCACGGTAGCACAGTGGTTGGCGCTGCTGCCTCGCAGCGCCAGGGACCCAAGTTCAAGTCCGGCCTTGGATCACTGTGTGGAGTTTGCACATCCTCCCCGTGTCTGCATGGGTTTCCTCCAGGTGCTCCGGTTTCCTCCCACAGTCCAAATATGTGCAGGTGAGGTGGATTGCCCATGCTAAATTGCTCCTTAGTGTCATGCGGATTAACAGGGTAATTATGTGGGGTTATGAGAATAGGGCCTTGGTGGGATTCTGGCCGGTGCAGCCTTGATGGGCCTCATGGCCTCCTTCTGCACTGTAGGGATTCTATAATTCCAGAAAGCAAGAATCCCGCGGGAAAGATCTTGTTTTCCGATTTTCCCCACCACTCACTGATGTAATGAGATACCCACCGTTGCATTTCAGTAAATTTTAATATAATTAGAGGGCATCTCCACCTTATCATCGCCCCACAAGGGTGACACTGCCTGGTGCTGAGGATAATTGCCAGGGTGAACCCTCTGGGGAGCTCCAGGGGAGTTGAGAGGGGGGTGCTTCCATTTGTACATGGGAGGGGGATTCCTCTATATCGGAGATGGGGGTGCCCTTTGGATCTAGGGATTCCTGACTGCTGGCTTTTCCCAGCCCCGACCCTCATAACGTGACAGCATGAGCCTCCACCCATCAGCTTTCCTTTTCCCTAATGTGTTTACAAACATGGCAGGAAAAGTCAGCAGTGCAGCCGGTGAGCTACACACCGCTACGCCCTGGCGAGTTACACACCGCTTCACCCTGGCGAGTTACACACCCCTTCACCCTGGCGAGTTACACACCCCTACACCCTGGCGAGTTACACACCGCTTCACCCTGGCGAGTTACACACCCCTACACCCTGGCGAGTTACACACCCCTACACCCTGGCGAGTTACACACCCCTACACCCTGGCGAGTTACACACGCCTACGCCCTGGCGAGTTACACACCCCTACACCCTGGCGAGTTACACACCCCTACACCCTGGCGAGTTACACACCGCTACGCCCTGGCGAGTTACACACCGCTTCACCCTGGCGAGTTACACACCGCTACACCCTGGCGAGTTACACACCGCTTCACCCTGGCGAGTTACACACCGCTACACCCTGGCGAGTTACACACCGCTACGCCCTGGCGAGTTACACACCGCTTCACCCTGGCGAGTTACACACCGCTACGCCCTGGCGAGTTACACACCCCTACACCCTGGCGAGTTACACACCGCTACACCCTGGCGAGTTACACACCCCTACACCCTGGCGAGTTACACACCCCTACACCCTGGCGAGTTACACACCCCTACACCCTGGCGAGTTACACACCCCTACACCCTGGCGAGTTACACACCGCTACACCCTGGCGAGTTACACACCGCTTCACCCTGGCGAGTTACACACCGCTACGCCCTGGCGAGTTACACACCCCTACACCCTGGCGAGTTACACACCGCTACACCCTGGCGAGTTACACACCACTACACCCTGGCGAGTTACACACCCCTACACCCTGGCGAGTTACACACCGCTACACCCTGGCGAGTTACACACCCCTTCGCCCTGGCGAGTTACACACCGCTACACCCTGGCGAGTTACACACCCCTACACCCTGGCGAGTTACACACCGCTACACCCTGGCGAGTTACACACCGCTACACCCTGGCGAGTTACACACCGCTACACCCTGGCGAGTTACACACCGCTACACCCTGGCGAGTTACACACCCCTACACCCTGGCGAGTTACACACCGCTACACCCTGGCGAGTTACACACCGCTACACCCTGGCGAGTTACACACCCCTACACCCTGGCGAGTTACACACCGCTTCGCCCTGGCGAGTTACACACCCCTACACCCTGGCGAGTTACACACCGCTACACCCTGGCGAGTTACACACTGCTTCACCCTGGCGAGTTACACACTGCTTCACCCTGGCGAGTTACACACCCCTACACCCTGGCGAGTTACACACCCCTACACCCTGGCGAGTTACACACCGCTTCGCCCTGGCGAGTTACACACCCCTACACCCTGGCGAGTTACACACCGCTACACCCTGGCGAGTTACACACTGCTTCACCCTGGCGAGTTACACACCGCTACACCCTGGCGAGTTACACACCCCTACACCCTGGCGAGTTACACACCGCTACACCCTGGCGAGTTACACACCGCTACGCCCTGGCGAGTTACACACCGCTACGCCCTGGCGAGTTACACACCCCTACACCCTGGCGAGTTACACACCGCTACACCCTGGCGAGTTACACACCCCTACACCCTGGCGAGTTACACACCGCTACACCCTGGCGAGTTACACACCGCTACAGCCTGGCGAGTTACACACCGCTACACCCTGGCGAGTTACACACCCCTACACCCTGGCGAGTTACACACCGCTACAGCCTGGCGAGTTACACACCGCTACACCCTGGCGAGTTACACACCGCTACGCCCTGGCGAGTTACACACCGCTTCACCCTGGCGAGTTACACACCCCTACACCCTGGCGAGTTACACACTGCTACACCCTGGCGAGTTACACACCCCTACACCCTGGCGAGTTACACACCGCTACACCCTGGCGAGTTACACACCGCTTCAGTGCCTGAACCAAGACTTTGGGAAACAAAATGGAAAATGCTATGTTGAAGGAATAATTCCTCATCCTCCCTGCGACCCACACTGACATTTTTGCTAATGGTGTTTCCGTCTTGGGTATTTCCAGCATCTTCTGTTTCTGTTATCACTAGGGGCCGATTGGCTGCTGAGGCGGCACAGTGGTTAGCACTACAGCCTCACAGCACCAGGGTGGGTCACTGTCTGTGCGGAGTTGGCACATTCTCCCCGTGTCTGTGTGGGTTTCCTTCGGGTGCTCTGGTTTCCTCCCACAGTCCGAAAGACGTGCTGGTTCGGCACTAAATTCTCCCTCAGTGTACCCAAACAGGCGCCAGAATGTGGCAACCAGGGGATTTCCACAGTAACTTCATTGCAGTGTTAATGTAAGCCTACTTGTAACACTAATCAATGAACTTTAAATTTTCACCTTATTGCTGGTTTGATTTGATTATTTGTCACGTGTATTAGTATAGAGTGAAAAATATTGTTTCTTGTGCGCTATACAGATAAAACATACCATTCATAGAGAAGGAAACGAGAGCGCAGAATGTAATGCTACGTGCGGCTGCTTGTGGGATCTTCCTGTGCACAGATTATCTGTCATGTTACCTACGTTACAGTGGTGACGTCACTTCGGAAAGTACTTCATTGTCTGTGAGGAAGCCGGCGGTTATGTAAGGTGCCACAACAAATGCTTTCACGTCTCTTCTTTCCCAATAGCTTCCTCGCCGGGTGAAAAGGTTGCAGGCTCTGCAAATTGCTTCTGAGTCGAAAAGGGATAAGAGCAATCAAATGATCATCTCTCTTCCAAACTGGCCACAAGGGCAATAATCAGAAGTCTTGCTCTGGGCTCAGCATCATCTCCAGCACAAAAGGACGTTGGGGCCCAATAACATCAAAGCAGCACAAAGCAACACTTGCACTGACAAGTAAGCGGAGATTGTAAAAGCAGATGTGGTAAGTAAACTCCATGAATAGGTAAGCAGAGCACAGCAGGGCTTTACCATAGCAACATAAAAGATAGATTAGTCTTTGCACAATGAAGATTATCATCCTTCAGGGTGCTATAAATCAAACATGGTTAAAATATTGAATAAATCCAAGACTCTCGCTATTTACTCCAGGTCAAACTGAAGATCTTTTTTTAACGCAGATCTGGATCAGGGACAGCTGGAGGGGTGTTGGCATTGACCCTATGGCCATCCCCGCCACCCCCTGCCAGGAAGAAGTGCCAATATCTACCAGGGCTTGACTCTTAAGGGCAAATTATTTCCTTCCGCCAGCCACGGGAATCAGAGCGGGCAAGGGGCGAACCATGGAAAGATCCGTTGACCTTGGGCGGGATTTTCTGGTTTTGGGGTGAGCACGGCTGGAAAATCTCATCTTCTGAATGGCATCGGACGGCCATTTCCGTAGTGAATGATGGGCAGCATGGTGGCACAGTGGTTAGCACTGCTGCCTCATAATGCCAGGGATCCAGGTTCGATTCCTGCCCTCGGGTCACTGTCAGTGTGGAGTTTGCACATTCTCCCCATGTCTGCATGGATTCCTCCGGGTGCTCTGGTTTCCTCCCACAGTCCGAAAGACATGCTAGTTAGATGGATTGGCCATGCTAAATTGCCCCTTAGTGTCAGGGGGCCTGGCTTGGGTGAATGCATGGGGTTATGGGGATAGGGCCTGGGTGGGATTGTGATCCGTGCAGACTCAATAGGCCAAGTGGCCTCCTTCTGCAGTGTAGGGATCCTATGAATGCCAGACCAGGATGTGCTCAGTATGGGTTCCAATTCAGCCTCCCCGGTTAATTAGTAGACTTCAGTCATGGCCATTCGGCTGCCGTTTAACAGATCAGTGTCACGCCAGAACTGTACCTTGAGAAAAGGGGAGCAAATATGTTCCTAAGGCAATGGCTTACATGTCAATGGGAATGGACCTGGCGCTCAGCAAGTGGATAATGCGGTGCATTAAGATTCTCTGGGGAGATGGGGTGGAGGATGCTTGTTCCCTTTTGCCATTTGTAATAAAATTAAAAATGAGCCCTTTCCAAACACATTCAAAAATTCACAACGTGTTGCTGAAAAAAAAGACATGCTGTCGAAGCTTTTCAGCTTGCACTCATCAGGACAGACACAATACCAAACTTCAAAGGGGACAACAATTTATAAATTCATAACAATTTATTAACCCACACAGACACGGGCAGAATGTGCAAACTCCACACCGACAGGATAAAGAAGTCTTGCTGGATTTGTGTAGGGTTTTGGGGAGCCTACATCCGGAGTTCTGTGTGCAGTTTTGATCTCCACATTTAAGAAAGGACATGCTTGCACTGGAGATGGCACAGTGAAGGTTCGCTGGATCGGTCCCTGGGATGAGAGGGGTGTCCTGCGATGAGAGGTTGAGTAAATTCGGCCCATCGAGTCTGCACCTACCACCTGATTGCTGATTGGTCAGTCAGTTGGCTCTGATTGGTCATGACATTGCCATGCAGATGCATCATGAAACTCTGACCACCTGTCACTTTGTCTATTTGGAGCCGGAGTAGGCCAATGGGCCCGTTGTGCCCACTATTCAATTCAATCGTGGCTGATTTTGGGCTTCAACTCCATTTTCCTGCCCACTCCACACATCCCTAAATTCCCAGAGAGACCAATATTCTGTCCATCCCAGCCTTAAATACATTCAACAATGGAGCATCCACAATAGGGTGGGCTTCTGAGGATAGGGCCTGGGTGGTAGGTGCAGACTCGATGGGCCGAATGGCCTCTTTCTGCACTGTAGGGTTCTATGAGAACCCTCTGGGATACAGAATTCCAAAGAATCACAGGCCTTTGAGTGAAATCATTTCTTCTTATCTAAATGAGTGACTCCTTATCCAGAGTCTGTGCCCCCATGTTTTAGATTCCCCAAATAGTGGAAACAATCTCTCACTGTCTACCCTACCAGGGCCTTCAGAATCTTGCAGGTTTCAATGAGATTGCCTCTGATTCTTCTGAACTCCAGAGAATATAAGCCCAATTTACTCAACCTCTCATCACAGGACACCCCTCTCATCCCAGGGACTGATCCAGTGAACCTTCTCTGTGCCATCTCCTGTGCATGTCCTTTCTTAAATGTGGAGATCAAAACTGCACACAGAACTCCAGATGTAGACTCCCCAAAACCCTACACAAATCCAGCAAGACTTCTTTATTCTTTTAAGCATCTGTAAGAAGAGAAAACAGCTGACGTTTCAAGGCCAGATGACCCTTTGTCAAAAACTTTTGACAAAAACTTTTGACAAAGGGTCATCTGGACTCAAAACGTTAGCTCTTTTCTCTCCTTACAGATGCTGCCAGATCTGCTGAGATTCTCCAACATTTTCTCTTTTAGTTTCAGATTCCAGCTTCCACAGTAATTTGCTTTTATTCTTCATTCTGGTGTTCCAATCCTCTTGCAACAAAGGCCAACATACCATTTGCCTTTCTAATTGCAAGCTGCACCGGCCCTGTTAACTTTCTACGCCCCTTGAATGAGCACATCCAAATCCTTTTCGACATTGACCACACTTACAAGCTTCATACCTTTTAAAAAATATTCTGTGCAAAACAGAGCAAGCAATGATGTGTCCAGGGTAACCACTAACCCACAGGATAGCTTTAATGTGCCCTATTTCAGTGACAAAGCTTGCACAGTGAGTAAATGGGAAATATTTAAATGATTGCCAATAAAGCCAATCTTGTAGAGTTTGGAGTTATAGGAATCCCAAAGCATAGACTGGCCAATGAAGGAGTGTTGTGGTTCAGAACAACAAAAACACAAACTTCTCACCACTGAGCTTCGCTATGTTTTAAGCAACACTTTGCACACCCTGCAAAGATCTCTGCAGGACCTGTTCCACACTGACAGCTCATTTCACAGTTAATGCACGGGGTTAACTCAGACGCAAGAAAGCTCCTGGAGATGGGAGCTGTGAGGCACGCCAGTGTAAAGCCAGCTAAACTAAGAGTGGCAATAACGTCACGCTTCACCTCTCCCTGTGCGCTCTCCTGAGGTTCCTGCATCTCACAGCATCAAGGTTTGATATGTCCCTACCACAATCCAATGGATAGCAATCATTGACAGATATCACTGCAAAACTGTCACTACATAAAACGCTTGGAGGCTGTGGAGAAGGATGTGGGGGCTGGGGTGAACGTGTGGTGGGGGAAGGGTCATTGATAAGCCTAGTTCTAAAGTGGAACGCACTGCTGCCTCACAGCGTCACGGTCCTGGATTAGATTCCGGCCTTGGGTCACTGGCTGTGCGGAGTCTGCACGTTCTCTCCACGTCTGCGTGGGTTTCCTCCGGGAGCTCCAGTTTCCTCCCACAGTCCGAAAGACATACTGGTTAGGTGAGCAGAGAGGATATTTCCACTAGTAGGAAAAACTAGAATCAGAGGGCACAACCTCAGGCTAAAGGGACAATCCTTTAAAACAGAAATGAGGTGGAATTTCTTCAGCCAGAGAGTTGTGAATCTGTGGAACTCTTTGCCACAGAAGGCTGTGGTGACCAGGTCATTGAGTGTCTTTAAGACAGAGATCGATAGGTTCTTGATTGATAAGGGGATCAGGGGTTATGGGAAAAAGGTAGGGGAATGGGGATGAGAAAAATATCAGCCATGATTGAATTGAGGAGCAGACTCGATGGGCCGAGTGGCCTAATTCTGCTCCTATGTCCTATGGTCTCATTGGCCATGCCAAATTCTCCCTCAATGTATCCGAACAGGCGCCGGAGTGTGGCAACTAGGGGATTTTCACGGTAACTTCATTGTGGTGTTAATATAAGCCTACTTGTGACACTAATAAATAAACTTTAAACTGAATAGTTCCAGCACAATAGGAGACTATTCAGCCTAGTGTTTGCATGCTGGTTCTGTACAACAGCAACTCAGTTCGCCATACCCTCGCATTTTCCCCTAGCTCTGCAATAGTTTTCTCTTCAGATAGTTATAGAATTTCCATGTGAAAACTCCTACATAGCTGCCCCTACCATACTGTCAGGCTGTTCACTCTAGTTCCAAACCACTCACTGCACATAAAGGTTTTTTCCTCATGTCACCACCACTTTGACTGTTAAACATCTTAAATTGCTGTCCCATTTCACCAATGGAAACAGGGGGTGGAATTTTCCATTCACACCAAGCTGCTGCTGTCAGAGAGGTTGGAGAATTTGTCCCTCAGCCAACTCTCCGTCCATTGCAGCAGGATGGGAGAATCCAGCTGCCGTGAATGGCCAGAGAATCCCACTCAGTTTTTCCCTATCTGCTCTGTCCAGAACCTTCATGAGTGTAAATGCCTCGAACAAATCTCTTTTCAGACTTCTCTTCCCTCAGGAGAACTTCCAGTTCCTCCACAATACGCATCCTTCACCCCGGAACCATTCTTGTAAATCTTTTCTGCTCCCTCTCTGAAACCTCTACATCCTTCCCAAAGTATGGTGCCCTGAATTAGACATGTAACTCCAGCCGAGGCTAGACCAGTATTTTATAAACATTCACCAAAAAACCTCTCTTTGTACTCTTGCTTCTATTTAGAAAAACCATGATTCACTGGCTCAGGTCCCTCTGCTCCAATCAAGACTTGTACTTTTATAATTCTTTCATGGGATATTGGTGTCACTGGCTGGGCCAGCATTTTTGCCCCTCCCTAACTGCCCCTTAAGGGGGCATTTGAGAGTCAACCACATTGCTGTGGATCAGGAGACATATCTAGGCCAGACTAGGTAAGGACAGCAGATCTCCTTCCCTCAAAATACATCAGTGAACCAAATAGGTTTTTTAACAACAGCCGACTATGGTTCCATTATTAAACCTTTTAATTCCAGATATTTATTGGCGAGATTCGAACCTGGGCTCCCAGGCTCTCTGGATTACTAGTCCAGTGTCAGTACCATCATACCACTGCCTCCCTGTGCTAGTTTATATTGCCTCTCCTCATCCTCCTATCAAAATGTATCACTTCATACTTCTCTGTATTAAATTTCAACATATAGTGTACACAGTGAATTAAGAGACAATGACATCCAAGAGAGATTGAAATGGCTCATATCTCTCATCGAATGTTTTACGAAGGGCAGCTCCAATCTTAATTTATTGTTGTACATTAATGGTTCTATTACTGGTCTACATCATATAACAACTTGTATTTGGACCTTCAACATAATTAAACGTTCCAAGGTGCTTCACAGAAGCTTTTGATCAAAGGAATTATCAATCAAAATTTGACATACAAGGAGATATTAGGACAGGTGATCAGATTTTTGGTTAGCAAGGTAGGATTTTGGTAGCATCTTACAGCAGGAGGGAGAGAGAGTGCTGGAGATATGGCAAGGTTTAGGGAGGGAATTCCAAAGCTTGAGGCTCAGGTGACTGTACACATGGCCAGCAATGACAGAGCAATTAAAATTAAGGGGTGGAATGAAAGTGAATGCTTGGTCTGTTCTTTTCTTCTTTCTTCCTTTTGAGATGCTACTGTGCCTTTAAGAAATGTATTTTTTAAATCATATTCTCTGAAGTTTGTAAGCCAGTCTTTTGTTTTTGTTGTGACAATGGCTGCCTGAATAGATGAGCTTTTATTGCTACTTAAATGGTTTAAATGGGGTTTTGTTTATTTTTACCCTGGGTCTAATGCACATTCTAGGAGTTTACGAACATTTGAATTGTTATGGGAAGATTGATTGGCAGGTTAGGTAAAGGAGTTCTTTCACTTTCGACTTGGGCTGATTGCTGCTGTTTTAGTTGGAAAGTGTTTTACTTCAGGCTGGATGCAGTGTTCTGTCTGTCTCTCTCTCTCTCTCTCTCTCCTTGGTGTTCTGACTTCAAGCTTATCTGTGATTGCATCAAGAAAGCTGCCAAATCCAACAGCACCATGTCAGCATCCTTGTTTTGTGTGTTAAACCTGTGAAGGGGTACAGAATCATATAATCTACAGTGTAGAAGAGGGCCACAATCCCACCTAAGTCCTATCCCCATAGCCCCACATATTTACCCTCCAAATTCCCCTGACACTAAGGGGCAATTTATCATAGCTAATCAAACTAACCCACACATCTTTGGACTGTGGGAGAAAACCACAGCACCTGGAGGAAACCCCCACAAACACGGGAAGAATACGCAAACAGACAGCCACCCGAGGCCAGAATTGAACCTGGGTCCCTGGCACTGTGAGGCAACAGTGCTTCCCACTGTGCTACTGCGCCGCCAAAGTGTATAAGTAGGTTTGTTCAGCTGGAACACAACATTTAGTTGTTGAGGTTTATACAATATTATGGTTGTCTTTTTTCTGGTTTGTAATTGGTAAAAGTTATGTGTTAACTGTATTTGTTAAATAAACTTTGTTTGATAAAAGCTCCCTACTGGGTTGCTCGAATCATACCAGAAGTGAAACATATCATGCTTACCCTAGCCAAATTCAATGTGCAAAACTTATGATCCAGGCAGACTTCATCAGTATGTTCTATTTTTAAGGTAAAGTTTATTTATTAGTCATAAATGAGGCTTATATTAACACTGCAATGAAGTTACTGTGAAATTTCCCGAGTTGCCATACTCCAGCACCTGTTCAGGTCAATGGACCTAACCAACACATCTTTCAGAATATGAAAGTACAACAGAGCACCCAGAGGAAACCCATGCAGACACGGGGAGAACATGCATACTCCACACAGACAGTGACCCAAGCCGGGAATCGAACTTGGTCCCTGGCGCTGTGAAGCAGCAGTGTTAAACACTGTGCTACCATGCCACCCTCGTGTTTTGAGTTTCTGACCTGGGTCATAACCCTTCCCTGAAAACAGTAGAAATTTATGGGGTGCATTTCCATGACCACTTGGTTGCTCCTTGCTACTTCACCCAAATACCCTCCATCAATGAGTACCAATAGCCTCTCTCAGCATGCTATTTACCACAGAAAGCATCAATTCTCACCACAGCTTGGTAACTCTGGTCATGAGTCGAGACTAGAGACTTATTACGAGATCTAATTGAAGTTATTTTTACAATTATGAAAGATTTTGATGGAACGAAGGAAAGTCTAGTTCCCATGGATGGGCAATCACTGGTCACAAGTCATCAATTTAAAATGGTCACAGAGTGAAAAAGCCATTAAGAGAAAAGCTCCTTATTCAATAGGATATTGAAGCAAAGGAAGTTTTGAAACATGGAAAATACAGTCTGGACCAAAGTCTATCCCCCAACAAACAAAAGACTTTTTAAAAATACAGATTATCTGTACTGTGTACAGTTCTGATCACCCTATTATAGAAAGGATATTATTAAACTAGAAAGAGTGCAGAAAAGATTTACTGGGATGCTACCGGGATTTGAAGGTTTGAGCTAGAAGGAGAAGCTGATAGACTGGGACTTTTTTCCTTAGAGTATTGGATGACTTTATAGAGGTCTATAAAATAATGAGGGGCATAGATAAGTCAATAAGTCAATATATTTTTCCCAAAGGTAGAGGAGTCTAAAACTAGAGGACATAGGTTTAAGGTGAGAGGGGAGAGATACAAAAGGGTCCTGAAGGGAAATTTTTTCACTCAGGAGGTGGTGAGGTCTGGAACGAGCTGCCAAAGACAGTGGTAGAGGCGAGTACAATTTTGTCTTTTCAAAAGCATTTAGGCAATTCTATGGATAAGATTGGTATAAAGGGGTATGAGCCAAACATGGGCAACTGGGACTAGCTGAATGGTAAAAACTGGGCAGCATGGACAAGTTGGGCCGAAGGGCCTATTTCCATGCTATAAACCTCTATGACTCTATCTGGTCATTGTCACATTACTGCTTGTGGGGTTTCCTGCGTGCAAAATGGCAGTCACGTTTTCTACATTGCAACAGAGACAACATTTCAGAACCCCATTGGCTGCGCAGCACATTGAGCATATGAAAGGTGCTGGGTACATTCAAGGTCTTCTCTTTTGAAGTTTTTCCCTAGGGGGAGCAGTTGAAGCAGAGATCATTACATCTTTCAAAGGAAAACCTGATCAATATTTGAAGAAAAGGAACGTACTGGGGCAATGCAGAGAGAGAGGGCGGTTTTGCACTGTTCCAGTTAAAGGTTCGAAATATCTATAGTTATACGGTTCCTTTCCACTTAGCTACCATTTCATTTATTTGTGTATTAATTCTAAACAAAGACTGGAAGTCACTGTTGCCCATTCTTTTAAGGGTAATTTTAATCATCTAAAATAAACTTCCGATTGGCTGTGATAGCTGTCAGCTCTCCAATAATACGATTGGTTCAGTCAATGATCTAGTCCAGTCCTGTCCTTGATCTGATTGGTTCAGTCAACTTTCTAATCCAGTCCTCTCTTTGGCCTGATTGGTTCAGTCAACTTTCCAGTCCAATCCTCCCGTTGATCTGATTGCAGTAAGAAGCCTCACAACATCAGGTTAAAGTCCAACAGATTTATATGGTAGCACGAGCTTTCAGAGCACTGCTCCTTCAAGGAGCGACACTCCGAAAGCTCGTGCTACCAAATAAACCTGTTGGATTTTAACCTGGTGTTGACAGACTTCTTACAGTGCCCACCCCAGTCCAACACCGGCATCTCCACATCTTCATCTGATTGGTTCTATCAGCTTTCCTGTCTAGTCTTCCCTAGATCTGACTGGTTCCATCAGGTATCCAGTCCAGCCACCTGATTGGTTCTCATAATCATTCATCTTCCCCTCCAACTGATCTGATTGGTTGTTGCAAACAACGGCTAAATTCTTGGGGGGCGGGGAAGGTAGTCTTTGCTGATGAGTCACTGACAAGCTGCTACATTGGCTTAAACACTGACAGCTTCAAAAGGTGACAGTAGGCGCGATTGTGATAGCTTATTTTAGTGGCATTAGTGAATGAAGGAAAATATGCCTCAATTTTGGTGCTCAGATGGTGCAAAAAAATGCAGCGTGTAATTTGGCAGGCTGCAAGTTTTAACAGTTCCAATTATAGCCCACTTTGGTGACAGACATGACAAAAAAATCCCAAGGCGTTTCACAGTAGCATTATCAGATAAAACTCCGACACCAGACCAAAGGAGGAGATATGATGAAGGATATCTAAAAGCTTGCTCAGAGATTTAAACATGCGAGTTAAAGGAGGGGATCGCATCGAAAATTGTAAAACTTGAACAGTGTCAGACAGGGTAGATTCAGAAAGAATGTTCCCAATGGTGGGGGAAGTCTAGAATTAGGGGTCATAGTTTGAGGATAAGGGGTAAAGGACTGAGGTGAGGAGGAACTTCTTCAGCCAGAGGTCAGTGAATGTGTGGAATTCACTGCCACAAAAAGTAGTTGAGGCCAAAATGTTGTCCTATTTCAAAAAGAAATTAGATATAGCGGAGGTGATAGTGGATGCCTTGGTGGTTATTTTCCAGACGTCGCTGGATTCCGGGGAAGTGCCGGAGGATTGGAAAACGGCTAATGTTACGCCGTTGTTTAAGAAGGGTGCCAGGCAAAAGGCGGGGAATTACAGGCCGGTTAGTTTAACGTCTGTGGTAGGTAAAATGTTAGAATCCGTCATTAAGGAGGAAATTGCGAGGCATCTTGAAGGGAATTGCTTGATAGGGCAGACGCAACACGGTTTCATTAAAGGGAAGTCGTGTCTGACAAATTTACTGGAGTTCTATGAGGATGTGTCTAGGGCGGTGGATAGAGGAGAGCCGGTGGATGTGGTCTTTCTGGATTTTCAGAAGGCGTTTGATAAGGTACCTCACAAGAGGTTACTGCAGAAGGTCAGAGGACATGGAGTTGGGGGTAGGGTGTTAGCGTGGATAGAGGATTGGTTGTCAAATAGGAGGCAGAGAGTGGGGGTCAATGGGTGCTATTCGGATTGGCGGTTGGTGACTAGTGGGGTGCCCCAGGGGTCGGTGCTGGGGCCTCAGCTATTTACCATTTATATAGATGATCTGGAGGAGGGAACCGAGTGTAGGGTGTCGAAATTTGCTGATGACACCAAGATTGGGGGAAAGGCAAATTGTGCGGAGGGTGTGGAGAGTCTGCAGAAGGATCTAGATAGGCTGGGCGAATGGGCCAGGAAATGGCAAATGGAATTTAATGTTGGCAAGTGTGAGGTGGTCCACTTTGGTAGGAAGAATGGTAGGAAGGACTATTACTTACGGGGCGAAAAACTGCAGCAGGCGACGGTGCAGAGGGACCTCGGGGTCCTTGTGCATGAGTCGCAAAAACCCAGCCTGCAGGTGCAGCAGGTGGTCAGGAAGGCGAATGGGATGCTGGCCTTCATAGCGAGGGGGATTGAATATAAAAGTAGGGAGGTCTTGCTGCAGCTGTATAGGGCATTGGTGAGGCCGCAGCTGGAGTACTGTGTGCAGTTTTGGGCGCCGCACCTGCGCAAGGATATTTTGGCCTTGGAGGGAGTGCAGAGGAGGTTTACTAGGCTGATACCGGAGTTGAGGGGGTTGAGCTATGAGGAGAGGCTGAATAAACTAGGCTTGTACTCGTTAGAGTTTAGAAGAATGAGGGGAGATCTCATTGAGACGTATAAGATGATGAATGGGATGGATAGGATAGAGGTGGAAAGACTCTTCCCGCTCAAAAAAGACAGTAGGACTAGGGGGCACAGCCTCAAGATAAAGGGGGGGCGGTTCAGAACGGAGTTGAGGAGGAACTTCTTCACTCAAAGGGTGGTGAATCTCTGGAATTCTCTGCCCGTTGAAGTGGTGGAGGCTGCCTCGCTAAATATTTTTAAGAAGCGGGTTGATGGGTTTTTGATAAGAGAGGGGATTAAGGGTTATGGGGAGAGGGCGGGAAAGTGGAACTGAGCCACGACAGATCAGCCATGATCTTATTGAATGGCGGGGCAGGCTCGAAGGGCCAGATGGCCTACTCCTGCTCCTATTTCTTATAGCTCTTGGGGCTAAAGGGATCAAAGGATTTGGTGGGGAGGATATTGAATTCAATGATCAGCCAGGATCAAAATGAATGACGGAGCAGGCTCAGAGGGCCAACTGGCCTACTCCTGCTTCTAGTTTCAATGCCTCTTGGGGCTAAGGTAGCCCATATCCTTTGATCAAGGCAGGAGCAAGCTAATGAATTTGATGATCAGTCATGATTATAATGAATGGCAGAGAAGGGTCAAATGATTTCCTCCTGCTTTTAGTTTCTACGATCAGAGAGGAGAAAAGGTACAGGAAGGGAATCCCAGAGCTTCAGGTCTAGGCAGCTGAAGCCCGGTCTCCAACAAAAGGGAATCCACTAAGAACAAGAGACCAGGAGTGGAGCTGTGCAGAGTTCATGGAGGGCTGTAGGTCTGGAGGAGGTTACAGCGCATAGTATTTACAGCACAACTAGCCTTTGGTCCGCTAGGCGAATGTCGGGGTTTATGCTCCACACAAGACACTTTGGCGACACGTTGGCACTACTGCCTCACAGCGCCAGGGACTGGGTTCGATTCCCAGCTTGGGTCACTACTGACTACATTCTCCCCGTGTCTGCATGGGTTTCCTCCCACAATCCAAAATACAAGCCAGTTAGGTGTGTTAGCCATATTAAATTCTCCCTCAGTGTACCCGAACAGGTACCAGAGTGTGGTGACTAGGCGATTTTCACAGTAACTTCATTGCAGTATTAATGTAAGCCTACTTGTGACATTAATAAATAAAATTAAGCTTGACTTCATCGAACATCATCAACATTTATTTCTTTCTCTCTCGTGTGAGCCTAATTTTGCCTTGAATACATCTATACTAATCGTCTTAATTAGTCCATTTGATAGGGAATTCCACATTCTAACCGGTCTCTTGAGTATAGAGGTTCCTCCTGAATTATTGGGTTGCATAGAATAGGGAGGAGTGAGACGGTGGGGAGAACTGAAATCACGCTTGAGATAGTTTAAAGCAGAGTGTAGATGGACCAGGAACTGATGTGGCCCAACAAACCTCAGAGCGGATAAGGATATGGCAAGTCGTGTTCTGAATGGAGTGAATTTTAAGGAGGGGAATCGTTGGGAGCTCAACCAGGAGAGCACTGGGATAGTCGAGCCTGGGGTTAACAAAAGCAGTAAAAAGTCTGACAACACCAGGTTTTGGTCCAACCGATTTATTTGATAATACTCACAAGCTTTCGAGGGGACTGCCTCTTCGTCAGGTGAATGGATTGTGAGTATTATCAAATAAATCGGTTGGACCAAAACCTGGTGTTGTCAGACTTTTTACTGTGTTTACGCCAGTCCAACGCCGGCATACCCACATCATGACTACTGTTAACAAAAGCACCAGTTGAGGGTTTCAGTAATCGCTGAGGCAGCAAGGGGTAATTTCATGGAGGGAGTTTGTGGCTGGGATCAAAGGCCAAGGGGGGGATTTTCCCATCCCACTCGCCACGGGAATCATAGCTGGCAGGACAGGAACCGTGCAAAGGTCCTTTGACCTCGGGCGGGATTTTCTGGGATTGGGGCGAGCACAGCCGGAAAGTCTCACCCAAAGGATTTGGTATTCCCAATATTTTATTCACAAAAAAATCAGCTCACAAAACACTGGGTATCAGACAAATGGTACAGGGAAATTGGTTTAACAGATTGTTTTGATTTATAAGGGAGTCAAAAGTTACAGGGGGGGGTCAGGAAGGTGGGCAGAGGAGAGAGGAGTTCAGCCCACAATCAGATTGTTGTGACCGAAATGAATGGCAGACCGGACCCGATGGACTGAATGGCCCACTGCTGTTCTCATTTCTTCTGATGTAACGATAACGGCTGCTCTTCAGGAGTAACCGAGTGGTTACGATGCTCTTTGGAACATGCTGAGGATCCGAAAAGGCACCAAGTAATCTTGTCTAACTGCGATATTATCCCATATTCATATTCCATATTCAGGTAACGCTCTGTGAAAAAAATTTGGCTATCTTCCCCTTTCATTCTTCTGCGATAATCCTCAATCAATACCTCTTGTCAGCAGTGAAAACAGTACTATTTTATTTATTTACCTTCTGAAAGCATCTTGTCACTTTGAAAATCCCCAGTAAATCCCCTTATAAAGTGTATTCAGTCCTTAAACCAGCAGAGCTCAGGGGATGCTGCAGTAAAACGGCAGCACATGTTTGGATAGACAAAGCCTGCTGAAGCTATCTTTTGGTACATTTTATACATTCAGTGAAGCTGGAGGCAGTGCAGTAAATCTACAAGGCCACTTTAACAAAATATCATTTATTCGTACACTAAATCAATACCGCACTTAGAAGAGGAGAAGTTGTGTTCTTCATCCATTCCTTTCTTGGTTTATTTTCATCATTGTCTTCACATCACTTTGCCTGATTTTTTTCCCCTTATTTCACCCACGTCTGCTTCTTTTTGTTCATTCATGAGATGTGAGCTTTGCGGCAAGGTTGGTATTTACTGCCTTTCCCGAGTTGTCCTTGAGGAGGTGGTGGTGAGCTGCCTTCTTGAACCGCTGCCATTCACGTGGTGCAGGTACACCCACAGTGCTGTTGGGGAGGGAGTTCCAGGATTTTGACCCAGCGACAGTTAAGGAACGGCGATATATTTCCAAGTCAGGATGGTGAGTGACTTGGAGGGGAACTTCCAAGTGGTGGTGTCCCCATGTGTCTGTTGCCCTTGTCCTTCTTGATGATAGGGGTGGTGGGTATAGAAGTTGCTGTCGAAGGAGCCTTGGCAAGTTGCTACGGTGCATCTTGTAGATGGTGCACACTGCTACGACCATGTGTCGGTGGTAGAAGGAGCGAATGTTTAAGGTGGTGGATGGGGCGCCAATGAAACGGGCCGCTTTGTCCTGGATGGTGTCGAGTTTCTTGAATGTTGTTGGAGTGCAGTCAAACACTTGAAAACAGAACTCAAAAAACCTCAGTTCCCAAGTATCTTTTTCATTGGAATTCACCCTGGATATTTCACCTTGTCCTGGTTCAAAGTTGTAGTGAAAACCTAAAGGCAGACTGGCCTGTCTGCCAACTGTAAAAGTGGATGGGCCATGTCAAAATGCCTCCTTAGTGGATTTAACTAACCTTTCAATTGTCGGTGGGCCACTTCAGATTCCTGTGACCATAATGTTGCACACAAGTGCATTGAGGGCAGAACTCACACCCAATATCTTCCCCTGCTGTTCAGAATATCCTAGCCAAGAACCTGGAGATTAACCCAGGAGACCCCAGGCCAATCCTGCATTCCCAGCGTTTTCTTGGGGTTTTCTTAAATTAAATAACAAAGACCCTCTGGTTTATGGATCATCCCCATCCAACAATGGGGGAAATAAATCAGATTTCACTCCATTCTTCCGGTTACTTGAGAGGAATTGCAAACAGCCTGAAATACTAGGCCGAGCCAGAGAATCCCCAGCCCTCAACCTTTATTATAAGATGCAACAGGGAATGCTCTGCCTCTTCATCCTTGCAACTGTTAGGTCAAAGTGTGAATCATTCCTTTTGTGCCATGGTTTCTGTTTGTAAAGCACTGATTGTGCTGTGCACTTGAGACTAAAAAAGTCTATTCCATTCCCTCTCAGATAGATTGTTCTTTTCAATGGTATCAATTTTTTTCTGATTTTTCTTTAAGACCCCGAATCTTTCCAAAGCCAGGCTACGTTATACTTTTACATTCACCATAAATATAGTTGCCACCAGGTCATTTCAAAATAACGAGCGTAAGGAGTGAAGCAAGTGGGAGGCACAGTGGTTAGCGCTGTGGCTTCGCAACGCCAGGGACCCAAGTTCAATTCCAGCCTCGGGTCACTGTTTGTGTGGAGTTTGCACATTCTTCCCTGTGTCTGTGTGGGTTTCTTCCAGGTGCTCTGGTTTCCTCCCACAGTCCAAAAATGTGCAAGTTGGGTTGACTGGCCATGCTAAACCGAGTGTCAAGGGATTTGCAGAGTAAATATGGGAATAGGGCTTGGGTGGGATTGTGGTTGGTGCAGACTCGATGGGTCGAATGGCCTCCTTCTGCACTGTTGGCATTCTATAAAATGATTGAGAGAGAGAGAAGCACCAGATCAGAAAAACTGGCACCTGGCTCAACCCAATTTTTTTTTTGTTCGTACATGGGACATGGGCATCGCTGGCTGGCCAGCATTTATTACCCATCCGTAGTTGCCCCTTGGCAACCACATTGTTGTGTCTCTGGAGTCACATGTAGGCCAGACCAGGTAAGGATGGCAGATTTCCTTCCCTAAAGGTCACTAGTGAACCAGATGGGTTTTCCGACAATCAGTAACGGTTTCATGGTCATCAGTAGATTCTTAATTCCAGATATTTTTCAGTGAATCCAAATTCCATTATCTGCCGTGGTGGGATTTGAACCAGGGTGCCCAGAACAAGAACTGAGTTTCTGGATTAATAGTCCAGCCATAATACCACTAGGCAAGGAATACTGTTCTTGCAGCCTGGTTCTGCCATAATTGGCCCCAGTGGCATTTTCATTCTCTTTTTTTTATGGTATGTGGCCATCACCGGCAAGGCAAACAATTGTTGTCCATCCCTCATTGCCTTTGAACTGAATGGTTTGCTCGGCCATTTTAGAGGTTGTTAAGAGTCAATCACATTGCTGTGACTCTGGAGTCTCGTTCAACCAGACGAGGTAAGGACGGAAGATTTCCTTCACTAAAGGACATTAGTGAACCAGATCGTTTTATTTTTAACCATCTTCGAGGTAGTTGTGATGGTCACCATTACTGAGACTAGCTTTCTACCCCAGATTTATTCATTGAATTTCAATTTCACCAGTTACCATGATGGAATTTGAACCCCTGAACCCAGAATGTTACAAAAGGCCTCCGGATTACTGGTCTAGCAACATTACCACAAGGCCGCTATCTTACCGTTGACAATTCCAGTGTACGTGCCTCCATTATTCCAAAGAGTTGTCACCTCTGTTGGACTCAACTGAGATTAAGTGAGGTTGACCAAACATCTGGAATAATGGATTCAACTGAGGGATGAGAGAGCGAGAGCTCCCAAGAGGGATGGTTCTGCCTTTGAATCATCCAAAAACTCCAATGCCAATTGGTTCAATTGGTAGCACATGTATCTTGAAGTTGAATGGTCATCAGAAAACCCCACTCCAGAGACACATAAGCTTGGCCTTACATATCAGAACAGCAGCAAGGAAGTTCTGTATCTTCAGAAGTGTTTCTTTATGTTGAATGGCTGTCTAAAAGATCTTAGGATGCTATTCAAGGACCAAAGAAGTTCAGCTGTTGGTCTGGACAACACCCATTTGGGGTGGTTCGGTGGCACAGTGGTTAGCACTGCTGTCTCACAGTGCCAGGGACCTAGGTTCGAATCCTGGCTTGCTTAGCTGTCTGCGTGGAGTTTTCATGTTCTCCCCATGTCTCAGAAAAGTGAGGAAATGGCAGAATCATTCAACAAATATTTTGCTCCCACCTTTACAGTTGATGACACGAATTACATATCAGAGGATAACCTCAGAGCTAATACAAGCAAGGAACATAAAGTGATTAATATCAGCAGAAAAAAAGTACTGGAGAAACCTGAAGAACTAAAATCCCACAAACTTGCAGGTTCTGATGGCCTACATCTTAACAATGCTCTTAGAAAAATCATGTGATGGTCGGATAAAGTCAACATAAACAAAGAAAAACAATGTTTGACAAACTTAGTTGGTTTTTTTGAGTATATGCCTAACACGGTACATGAAAACAGACCAGTAGATGTCGTATGCTTGGATTTTGAAAAGGCATTTGATAAGGTTCCACACAGATGGTATATACAGAAGATAAGGGCTCATATATTAGCACAGATGGAGGATTAATTAATGGACAGCAAGCAAAGAGTAGAAATAAATGGGCATTTTCTTTCTAAGCAGAGAGCCACAATGGTCAGTGCTGGGGCCTCAGCTTTTTACCATTGATACTTATTACATAAAGAGATTGAGGGTAGCATATCCAAGTTTACTCTTGATACAAAACCAGGTGGGAAAGTGAGATCTCAGGGGAGCTTTTTTTTAAAGACGTGAAACTTGTGAAAATTGATGTTCAAAGGAACTAACAATTAGGAGGGCAAATAGTACGTTGGCCTTTATTGCTAGACGATAAAGGTACATAAATGCAGAAAATTTGTTACAATTGTACAAGGCTTTAGAGAGATAGCACCTTGGAGCGCCGTGTGCAGCTTTCTCCATATTTAAGGAAGGATAGACATGCTCTTGAGGTGGTACAGCAAAGCTTCACTGGTTTGATTCCTGGGCTGACAGGCATGTCCTATTGCAAGAGATGGAGTAAATTAGGCCTATACTCTCTGGAATTTAAAAGAATGAGCGGTGATCTCACAGAGACATGGAAGATTCTGAAGGGATTAATTAGCACAGACACTGAGAAGTTGTTTCCCAGGGCTGGGGAATCTAAAACATGGGAGCTCCATCTTAGGGTAAGTAGCCAATCATTTTGGACTGAGATGAGGAGAAATTTCTTCACTCAAAGAGTAATGAATATTATATATATTATGTTGTATACAGTGTGACGACATATTTAAGAAATATTTTGTAAACACGTTCCTTTGCTGGAAGTTGTTGGGGCCATTTTATCTGTAACCAGTATCCTGTATTGTTACTGAGGCAGTATAAAATACATCGGCCAGAAATCTATCACCTCGCTCACCATGGAATCGGAGCAGACGAGGGTCTGAGAATGGAAATCTCCATTGACCTCAGACAGGAATTTCTGGTCTCGCCCGAGTGAGGCTGTAAAATCCCACCCATCATGTTTATTTTTAATCTGAATTAATGCAGTACCCTGGTTTTCAGCATCCTTTGGGGATTGCTGAGTGGGGCTTGATTTGGGGATGATTGACAGTATCGTCACACCATCCTTAAATGTGTTCAACGATAGAGCCCATACAATCCTCTAGGGTAGAAAATTCCAAAGATTCACTTCTCTTTGAATGAAGAAATTTCTCCTCATCTCTGCCGATACCTGGGGCCAATTCTTTTCCACAGAAAAGTCCAAGTTTTTAGTTTCAGTTTAGTTGCTATTAGAAGCTGGTGGAGGCAGGCAGTATCTCTGTCTCTCTCTCTCTTTTGGAAAGTTCCAGGACTAGGAAGCCTGAGAGATTTCTTCCAACATTCAAAGGACAAATTCACAGCAGGTGTTAAAAGTCTGCAAAATCCAGTCCAGCATCACATGAGCATACTTGCTTTTTGTGCCAAGTCTAGAAAGGGGTGTATGTTTGTGGGTGTTGTTTGACTTGGAGCATCAGAGATAGCTAGCGGTTAAGGTGTACACTATCTCATGTTTGATTCTGGTACTTGGTAGATGCTATGCTAAATCTTTTTATTATAGAACATAGAAAATCTACAGCACAAACAGGTCCTTCGGCCCACAAGTTGCGCGGATCATATTATATTTTAACTGTGTTTTTAAATAAACTTTGTTTGATAAAAGCTTCCCAGTGGGTCACTTGAATCATACCGGGAGTGAAACATCTTATGCTTACCCATGCCAAATTCAAATGTAAAAGCTTAGAGTCTAGGCTAACTTCGTAAAACACCTTGGAATTTCTAGCCTGGGTCTTAACAGTGGGACAGACAGATTTTTGACAGAATCTTGAGAAATGGAGGGCAGGTGGTAAAAATAATGTTGGAGGTAAGGATTAAATCACGGTCGTATTGACCAGTAGAGCAGGCTCAACAAGCCACATGGTTTATTCCTGTTCCTATTGTTCTTTATGATGCAGCACAGAAAGGCCATTCAACCCATTATGCCCACACTGGCTCTTTGAAAGAGATGTCCAAATAACCCCACTCCCTCCTCTGCTCTTCCCTCATAATCTCCCAGTTTCCTTCCTGTTGACATATTTATTTTTGTACATTATTGTTGAATCTGCTTCCACCGCTCGTTCGGGCAATGCATTCCAGGTCACAACGCACTGTGTAAAAATAAATTCCTTATCGTACCTCTGGTTCATTTATAGAATCCCTGCACTGCAAAAGGAGGCCATTCGGCCCATTGAGTCTGAACCAGCCACAATCCCACCCAGCCCTTGTCCCCACAACTCTAGCCCCCTAACATTAAGGGATTTAGCACGGCCAATCCAGCTAACCCGCACATCTTTAGATTGTGGGAGGAAACTGGAGCACCCGGAGGAAACCCACACAGACATGGGGAGAATGTGCAAACTCCACACAGATAATGACTCAAGCCAGGAATCGAACCTGGGTCCCCGGCGCTGTGAGGCAGCCGTACCAACCACTGTAACACCGTGTCGTCCATTTGCCAGTTGTTTAAAATCAGGATTCTGATTTACTGAATTACTGAGACTTCTGCCAACGGAACCAGTCTCTCCTCATTCACTCTGTCAAAACCCATCGCCGTTTTGAAGTTTTCAAATTTAGTTGGGGACAACTAAGGGAAGGATGAAAGACTGGCTTTCTCTAATTGCCCGGATGGCTCCTTTCAGGTTCACTGCCCAGTTTTGTGCTTAACTGTACAGAGGGTGGCAAGGTCATTCTCCTGCTCCATACTGAGTGGGCTGATCTCAGCCTGGCTGGTGAGGTAGGTGCCACAACTGATATATGTGTCTCAGCTCTGCCCATTCTTGCTCCTGATCCCTCACTGGTAAGTGCAAACATTTGGATCCCAGGCAGCAGTGGTATCGAGCTCAAGAGCTCTGTCTTCCGTTGTTAAACAGACTGCTGGTACTCACACACGGAGACATAAGTTAGACAGGTTTGCATTTATATGTGGCCTTTCGCAATCTCAGGAAGTCCCAAAGTGCGTCTCCAGCCACTGAAGAACTTCGGAGGCGTAGTGGCTGTTGCAATATATGGAAACACATTGGCCAAATTATGCACAGCAAGCTCCCACTAACATCAGTGTGGCAATGTCCTGATAGTCTGTTTTTTTGTGATGTTGGCTGAGGGACGAACATTGGCCTGGGCGCTGGTCCCCTTCTCTCCTTCAAACGAGTGTCACATTCACCTCAAGAAGGCCGAAGGAGCCTTGGTTTAACATTTGAGAAATCACCCACCATCCTGACTTGGAAATATATCGGCGTTCCTTCGCGGTCGCTGGGTCAAAATCCTGGAATTCCCTCCCTAACGGCACCGTGGGTCAACCCACAGATCGTGGACTGCAGCGATTCAAGGAGGCAGCTCACCACCACCTTCTCAAGGGCAACTAGGGATGGGCAATAAATGCTGGCCCAGCCAGCGACGCCCATGTCCCACAAATGAATTTTTTAAAAAGAGATCCATCCGATGACAGTGTGGTCACTCTCCCTCAGTAATTCCCTAGGGAGCAACAGCCAAGGCTAAAGTCTTCAGGGGGCGTGGGAGGGCTCGAACCCACAATCTTCCAACTCAGAGGTGAGCAACTGAGTGCTTGAAATAATGTACCATGTGGTGGAATCGTATAGCAGTAAGTGCAGTGGGGTGAAATTTGGAGGAGCAGGGTGGGGTGAGGTGGGGTGAGGGGGGTGTTGCTAGTGGTGATGGGGAGGGAGTTGATAGCGGTGGCGGGGATGGAGGCGAGTGTGGCAGTTGAGAGAGGGGCGGGTTAAGCTGTTGAGTAGCAGGGTCCATTTTAAAGCACTCACTCAGGTACCAATACGCACATGTCACCATTTATTGATATACACGTAAAAGCCCAATGGGATTGGGGGAAAGAAGCTTCCGGCTGCTGCCGTAGGGAATGTCCTCGGCTATATTTGGGTCGCCCACTGCCCTGCTCACCCGGTGGCCCGTCTACCAGCTGGGCACGCTGGCTACCAACAACGACAGGGAGCTGAGGGGCATTTAACCAACATCGGGTTCTGAGTTCTACCTCTGTGTTCATTCTTCCCGCAGAACGATGACGGGAGACGGAAAGAAAGACAGCTAGCGACACGAGTTGGTGGGTTAAAAGACAGCAACTATAACAGGGTTGTGGGGAAGGGGGTGGACTCTTACTGTGAAATGATCATGAACTTACCCAGCTGCTCTGCTGAAAGCAGTGAAGTGTGACTAGCAGCTCCAGCTAATACATTAAGGAGGATCAGCCATTGAAAACAAATCTAAAGGCACATTTCTTTCTCCTTTTCCCCTGAAAATATTCTCCCCTCAGCAGCCAGAACGAACAAAGCAACTTCCCCTCCCCAAACTCTGGGACTTGGAACAATGCGATGCATCGGGAAGAAATGAAGTGAAACAGCGTCATTTTCAGTGTCGAACCTTGCCCTTCAGAGCCCATGCCGTCCCTGCCCTCTGCTCGCGTACAGTAAGAGAGCACTCGGGAACAATAGCCGCTTGAATGTTCCTCAGATTGTTACGCTGGCTGGCCTGCGGGTTTCTCCCTGACCCGGCTAACCGGTTGCTGCTTCTCTCCCTGCACTCACATGCCACACGCAATCCACTTCCCCACAGTCAGAGTGGAACGGACATTTTACACTCAATAGCCATTTTGATGCATAAAGAATGCATCAGTCGCAAACAAGCCTCATAACTGCACTGTTCGAAGGGCATTAATTTTGTGTGTATGTGTGCGTTTGCGTTTGCGTGTGTGTGTCATGTGTAAATCTACATTTGTGTTTGTATCTGTGTGTGTGTGTAAGTCTATATTGGTGTGTTCATATTCATGTGCGTGTTGTGTGTATGTACATGTGAATGCACATTTGTGCGTTTGCATTCTTGCATATGTTTGCGTATGCACACGTGTGTGTATGTGTGTATGCACACGTCCCTGCCGTGTGATGGGTGAATTCCATTCTTTTTTTTAATCTCTCTCTCTATGTGTTTACCTGTTTTTCTCTTCCTATTTGCTTCCTTTTCATCCATTTCTCGCACGTCTCTCTCTCTCTCTTTCTATTTATCTATCCCACTGCCTATTTTATGTTGTCACGATCTCTCTATTCCCATTTTACTACCTGTTTAAAGACGGGTCCTGTTCCTCTGTTTCTCATTCTCAACGCTTCAATGGTTAATTATCAGCATTCATCGTGTTAAAGAGACAGTTTCACGGCCACTCCAATGACACCAACACATTATTTGACCCACTCATGACATTAAAAATAATTATATGATAAATACTCACTGTTTTAATTAAAGGTACCAAAATTAACAATATCACTCAAGGCCCTAAAATATAATTATGAGAAATCCTGCGAATTGTTGTAAATAAAGACGCAAAGACTAAGAATAGCAGGATAGACTTGCATGTGTGTGTATGTGTGCACGTGTGTGTGCACATGCGCCTGTGTGTGCGCGCGCACATGCATATGTGTGAGCATTTGCATGTGTTTCTGCGTGCATGTGTGTGCACATGCATGTGTGTGTGCACATGCATGTGTATGTGCATATGCACATGTATGTGTGCGTGTGTGTGCACGTGGAGAACATTACTTTCACATTTTCTCCTCCCTTCAGCTGAAATCAATTCTACAGAATACTTAAGAAGGTCGAATGTAAGACCCCACATTACCTCTTTGCCGAGATCTTCCTCGATGACCTGCTGGATTTCCTCCAGCCTGCTCTGCGGGGCTTTACTATGTAGAATCTTCAGTGTGCTGGTGTACTCCTCAGGTAAAAGGTAGTCCAAACCTCCCAGGTGTTGGCCCACTTTGATGAATGTGCCCCGGTTGGCAGAACAGAGGGCGAGCAGGCGCCCAGCGGAGCGACGATGGACCTGGATGGGGTGGGAAGCAAAAAAGAAAGTTCCAACAGTCTGAAACCTGAAAGGTGCGGCTATCTTGTTAAAAGCAAGAAATGGAAAACATCAGACATCAGTCACATTCCCACAAATTCTCACCAAAAACAATCCACCCCAAAAGAAAGCATACGTAAATTATAGGCCAAAAGAGAAAACGCTGGAAAATCTCAGCAGATAGAATTATAGGATGGTTATAACACAAACAGAAACCATTCGGTCTATTAATTCCAGGCCGACTTTCTGCAAGAAATACTCAACTCGTCCTAGGCCCTCTCCTTGTCCAGTTACCTGATAAATTCTCTTTCTTCAAGGCCTTACTCAATTGCCTTTTAAAACCCAAGGCTGAGTCTGCCTCCACCACCCTCACAGGGAGTGCATTACAGATTGCAATCATTCCTTGTGCAACAAAAACATTTTCTTCATGTCACATTTTTGCCGATCACCTTAAATCTGTCTCCCCCTCCATCGTGATCCTTCAGCTAACGGGAGCAGTTTCTCCCTATCTACTCTGCCCAGACGCCTCATAACTTAGAGCACCTTGATTAAATCGTTCTTTTATCTTCTCTTCTTCAACAAGAACAACTCCAGCCTCTCTAATCAATCCCCGTAACTGAAGTTCCTCATTCCTGGGACTGTTTTCATAAATCTTTTCCGTGCCTTCTCTAATACCTTCACGTTCTTTCTGAAGTATGGTGCCCTGAACTGGACTCCATACTTCAACTGAGGCAGAAACACAGCTTCAGAGAAGTTCATCATAACCTCCTTGCTATTCTATTCCAAGCTGCTATTTATAAAGCCCAGGATCTCATGTGCCTTCTTAACCACTTTCTCAACTTGCCCTGCCATCTTCAATGTTTTGTGCGCATGTGCCCCTCCTAGGTCCTTGTGGTCCTGTACAGCCATATTAAATGTAGCATCAGATGACATAATCCCACTGGGTCAAAATCCTGGAACTCCCTATCCATCAACACTGCAGAACCTCTTTCACATGAACAACAGCGGTTTCAAGATAGCAAATCACCAACAATTTCTTGAAGGAGAGGGGAAAAAAAAGGGCAACAAATACCAGTCATGCCCGAGAACTTAAAAATAAAATTGTGCAACACCTTATTAATATCATTGTTTACCCAAAACTTTCTTTTTTGTGCTCAAAGTGCAAAGGCAATCTCCTACAACTGAAACCTAATCATTCATAGAATAGAATCGCTACATGCAGAAGGAGGCCCATCTGATCCATCGAGTCTGCACCAACTCTCCTAAAAAGAGTATCCCACCCCAGTCCTCCCCTCTGCCCTATCCCCATAACCCATAACACATTCACCATGGCTAATCCCCCTAACCTACACATCTGGGGACACTAAGGGGCAATTTAGCATAAGTAATCCCCTTAACCTACACGCCTTTGTCTACACTTCCCGCTGCCTGGAAAAGCAGCCAGCATAATTAAGGACCCCACGCACCCTAGACATTCTCCCACTTTCTTCCCTTTTTCGGGAAAAAGATACAAAAGTCTGAGGTCACATTCCAACCGACTCAAGAACAGCTTCTTCCCTGCTGCCATCAGACATTTGAATGGACCTACCTTGCACTAAGTTGATCTGTACTGGAAGGTCAGCCATGATTTTTCTGCCCAACCCCTGGAGGTGGCCTTTAACTTGGGATCTTGCGACTGAGAGGTGAGAATGCTATCCACAGAGCAATGATTGACATGCAACAAAGTTCCTGCATTCAAACCTACAACAGCAGGTGGGAATAGACCCTCTGATCCATCTGACCTGTCACAAGCAATTGTCATACTTCGTGTAACACTACACTGACACACTTCGCCCTACCCAAAATCATGTGATCTCCTGGGAGAGGCACAGAACAGATCAAAACCCAGGCCTTATGTGGGTTTCAAAAGGAATGAAACTCATATAGGCTAGGATGAAACCTAGCTATGAATGTAACACTACATTCTGCACTCTCTCCTTTCCTTCTCTAGAAACAGTATGCTTTGCCTGTGTAGCAAGCAAGAAACAATACTTTTCACTGTATACTAATACATGTGACAATAATAACTCAAATCAAATCAAATCTTTGGACATTAAAGGGACAATTTAGCATGACCAATTCACATAACTTGCACATTTTGAACTTAAGTGGGATGGCATAGCAAAATGCCTCCTGTACTGCAGTTACAGTGGACATCACATATGAAGACCCACCACTTTCTCCTATCAATTTCACCAAACAGCAAACATAAAACAGTCAAATCATAATATTCAGGCTAACCTAAAAGTCGAATTTATTCACAAGTAAAACAATTACACAGAAGCATGGAACAGCATAGAAATATTTGACTTAGATACACACATTGTTTCAAAACAATACAAAACCCTATAAATTCAACAATTCCTTTCCAGAGTTCTTGGACCGTGTTTCTGATGAATTGCTAAAGGTAAAGACCCTAACCGAACCTCTTTTGGATTTGTTTGTTAAATCACATTTGAATAGGAAATGCAAAGCCAAGAACCAAAAAGAAACTGCAGTCTTGGTACCATCCTCAATTTTCTCTCAATTGAAGGCAAGTTCATTTCAGGAACAAATGGTTCTTTTTTAACCACCACCCCCCCCCCTCAATGTCAGGCAATCAAGATATTAATAATTTCTAGCACTTAAGTACATAAAGTGTGAATGACAGTCTCTTGGCTGCCCATCGACTCATTTGCACTTAATGCTGCACTATAGCAGAAGTCATTATAATTGCCTGCGATGATTCTGAAAATTCTAACTACATTAGCATTTCAAAGGAGTAATATCTGACACAATTAACAATTCCTTTTGAAACCCATATAGGGTCTGGGTTTTGATCTGTTCCCTGCCTCTCCCAGGAGATCACATAATTTTGGGTAGGGTGAAGTGTGTCAGTGTAGTGTTAAACATGGTAATGACAATTGCTTGTGACAAGCCAGATAGATCAGAGGGTCTATTCATACCTGCCATTGGTTGGCACTGCTGCCTCACAGCACTAGGGACATGGATTCAATTCCGGCCTCGGGTGACTGTCTGTGGAGTTTGCACATTCTCCCCGTGTCTGCATGGGTTTCCTCTGAATGTTCTGGCACCAAAGATCATAGAATCCTACAATTCGGCCCATTGCGTCTGCAACAAGCACGATTCCACCCATTTCTGGACTGTGGGAGGAAGATGTGCAGGTTAGGTGGATTGGCCATGCTAAATTGGTGTCATAGGGATTAATGAGTAAATAAGGAGTGGTTATGGGGATAGGGCCTGGGTGGGATTGTTGCCTGTGCAGGCTTGATGGGCCAAATGGCCTTCTTCTGCACTGTTGGGATTCTATGAAATATTCAGTTGGGAACGAAAGCAAAGTAGAACGTTCACTAGGTCAATCCTGCGTACAGAGCAATTTTCTTGTGGGGAGAGGTTGAGTAGATTGAACCTGTATTTGTTGAAGTTTAGAAGAATGCAAGGCCGCCTGATTGAGACATATAGGATTCTCGGGGGCTTATCAGGGTAGATGCTGAGAGATTGTCCCACAAAGTGAAACAGTCTCGGTCCAGAAGCCATAATCTCAGAGAAAGCAGTCATCCATTTAAGACAGGTGACCAGAGGATGATAAATCTGTTGAATTCTTTACCACAGAGGCCTGTAGAGGCTAGGTTGTTAAGTATGTGCAAGGTTTGATTTGATTTGATTTATTATTGTCCCATATATTGGAATACAGTGAAAAGTATTGTTTCTTGCACACAATATAGACAAAGTACACTGTTCATAGAGAAGGAGAGGAGAGAGTGCAGAATGTAGCATTACGACCACAGCTAGGGTGTGGAGAAAGATCAGCTTAATAAAAGGTAGGTCCATTCAAAAGTCTGGAGGAGGGAAGAAGCTGCTCTTGAGCTGGTTGGTACATGGCCTCAGACTTTTTAAAATCATTTTCCTGACAGTAGAAGGTGGAAGAGACTGGGGTGCGTGGGGTCCTTGACACTTCACGCTCTGCAAACAGGGGCCTTTACCTTGATGGCTGAATTGATTTCCTATCAGCTAGACAGTGTTAGTCTGATCATAAAAGCATTGGATGAAAGGTACAGTACCACTTGCTGCTCATGCTGGCCCCTATTCCATTATACTGATATCATGCGATTATTCCAGCACAGTGGGCCAGGCCCTGACCCTCTGCCAGTAACAGTCCATTTATTTCTTTCCAAGCATGCACTGAATTGAAATGTCTGTTGATTTTTTGTGCTGCAATAGAGATAGTTTTAATTGGCTGTGTCACTCAGTAAATAGTTAAAATGAATTCACACCTTTTTTCCCCCCAACCAGAAATGTCTCTCTCTTTTTCTCGAGTCGCACTGGGATGTTTCCTAATTGGGTAACAACTCCGCAGGCACATCACACTCCAGTCATCTCCTAACAGGATACACACACACGCCTGCAGCTCCACTCTGTTCTCTATGCTCGCACTGTGAGGGGGCATTGTGAGTGCACCAGGGAGTCAGGAGTCCCTCGAAGGGTGTTAGAATATTTGCCAGGTTCGGTGCGTCAATATTTACAGAGGATCCCTGGGAGACCGTCAGTATTTACAGCGGCTCCCCAGGAGATTGTCAGTGCTAGCCAGGGCAGTTTTAACACTATTTTAACCTTTTCCTGCACCTCCCTCTCATGACAAAACAGCGCCAGAGACAGGCAGTTGCATGCACATACACACACACGCACACACACCTTTTCAACAAACACACATATAAATGTACCATAGTGTATGTGGGGCCAGTGTTCTGCATTTGCATGGTCTAATGACTACAAACCAGCAGTCCCCATAGCCTAATCATTCCAAACTGGCAATAATGCCAGATCCACAGTCTAAACTCCAAACTAACAATAATGCCAACCCCACAGTCTAAACTCCAAACTGGCAATAATGCCAACCCCACAGTCTAAACTCCAAACTGGCAATAATGCCAACCCCACAGTCTAAACTCCAAACTGGCAATAATGTCAGACACATAGTCTAACCACTCCAAAAGGGTCAATCACAAGGGAACACAGGTTCAAGCGAGGGACAGGAGGTTTAGGAGGGACGTGAAGAACGACTCTTTTTTTACCCAGAGGTGGGGGTGACGCTCTGGAATGCTGTGCCTGAGAAGGTGATAAAGGCGAGTTGCCTCACATCCTCGAAAAAGTACCTAGATGAGCACTTGGCACGTCATTAACATTCTAGGCTCTGGGCCAAGTGTTGGTAAATGGGATTAAATGGAAGTCAGGTGTTTTTCATGTGTCAGTGCAGACTCGATGGGCCCAAGGTACTCTTTGGCACTGCATGATTCTATGATTCTAAAGCCAGGTCCCAAAGGTTAACCAGTCCAAACTGGCAATAATGCCAGGCCCCAAAGGCTAACCATGCCAAACCACAATCTATACACAGCAAACTAGCAACCATATCACACAATGAAATAGCCCAAGTGGCTTCACGGATGCATTACCAAGCATCATTTGATCATCGGATTATATTACACAGATGACTGAAAAGTTGAGGTGGTTTCAATAGATGGCTTGAATGAGGAAGGAGAGATAGAGACAGAGAGATTTTTGGAAGAAAATTGCAGAGCTTCAGACTCAGGGAGACACAGCCGCAAGTGGCACAGCAATTAAAATTGGAGATATTCAAGAGGCCAGAATAAGGGAAAGGAAGACTTCTCAAGAGGGTGGGAGGCTGGAGGAGGTGACAGGAAGCGGGGGTGGAGGTGGTGGGGGGGGCACAGAGGGATTTGAATAAGCATTTTAAAATTGCTTGAGCAGAGCTAATGTAGGTCAGCGAGTCCGGGGATGATGGGGGAAACAGCACTTGCTGCAAGGTAAGACACAGGCAGATGAATTTTGGACGATCTCGAGTTTAGAATGCGGGAGGCCAACCACAGCTGCATCAGAATATTCACACCTGGAATAACAAAGGTAGAAGTGCTGAGAAAGTGGGACAATGTTACGGAGGTGGAAATAGGCAGCCATACAGATGGCCCAGATATATGGTCGGAAATTTATCCTGGGGTCAAATGTGACACCAAGGTTGAAAAGAGATTGACGTAATTACAGCTTGTAGTCAGAGAGGGATAGCTAGGAAACGAAGCCTGGAGTAGGGGCCAAAAACAGTCTTCCCGGTTATTAAGAGGAGGAAATTTCTGCTGCAGTACAGCTGTAAGTGAAACATATAAGAGGGGAAATGGTGGAAAGGGAACGTGATGTGATTACTTGTGAGGAGATGTCTTCCGCGGTTCAATAATGCAGCTCGGATACACGTCACTCGCCTCCCACTGCTCCTCAGGAATACATGGCAATTTTACTATTGAACCTACATGACAAGGTAATGGTACAGTGCAGACTTCAGACACACCCCCTATAACTGTGCAGTGCACAAACACACAGGCAAGAATGCACACACATACATGCAAAAACATGCTTTATTTTCAGGAGAGGTGGTGGGGGGGGGAGAGTGCAAGTCCAGGTGTTAAAATTGGCCTCTGCATTGCCAAATGGAGGGGGTGGGGTGGGGGCAGAGATCCAGCATTATCAGAAAATTTTGTACGTATGTCTGAACGTTGGGTCGTGCACCTGTATTGTATCTCCCTCGTTTAAAAGTGGAATCATAATTTTTAAAAATGCTTTCCTATATAAATCCATATTGGGCAGAATTTTCCAGCCGTTCATGCCAAGCGTCAAATTCTCCGACCTCACTTGCAGCGGTGGTTGGCGGCAAGACACAAGTGGCCTGTCCACTTCCTCAGAAAGAACTGTACCAGAATTAAAAGGTGCTCCCACCTTTCCACACCACCTCACACCTCCACTGTCCAGCTGAAGTCATAGAGGTTCACAGCATGGAAACAGGCCCTTCGGCCCAACTTGTCCATGCTGCCCTTATTTTTTTTAAACCCCTAAGCTAATCCCAATTGCCCGCATTTGGCTCATCTCCCTCTATACCCATCGTACCCATGTAACTACTTCTCAAAAGATAAAATTGTGCCCGCCTCTACTACTACCTCGGACAGCTTGTTCCAGACACTCGCCATCCTCTGTGTGAAAAAATTGCCCCTCTGGACACTTTTACATCTCTCCCTTCTTACCTTAAATCTATGCCCTCTAGTTTTAGACTCCCCTAGCTTTGGGAAAAGATATTGACTATCCAGCTGATCTAATGTTAGGTCATATTCTATCTTCATTGCTTTTCTTTTCCCTTGCTAAACCTCTCCATCTTTCTCACCCTCTCTCCTCCTGTAAGGTGTTCTTTGAAACCTACCAATTTAACCAAGCTGTCTTAGTCTCACAGTGTGTGATTCAGCGTCAAATGTTTGTCTGATAATTGCTTCTGTGAAGCTTCTCTTTGTATGTTAAAGAGTGCTATCTAACTGCAAACCATTGTTGAACTGTCCCATATAAGAGTATGTTATTGTATTGTCCTCGAATCCAGTTACATTCCTTTATAAAGCCAACCGGAAGAAAGGAAGCGTATTCCTCCGATTATGCCTGGCAGTTGGAGTTGGTTGGAACCCAATCACACTGGGCAGAAACATCAGACTCATCACCTTGACAGCTCATTCTTGGGAGCACGATGACCACAAGGACTGCAGTGGTTCAAACAATTAACCATTAGCTCCAAGAAGGCAAATAAATACCCACTGCACCGCCCCTCCTCCACCCTTGTTCATGTTACCAACATCCGGTGACCAGCCTGTTGCAGAAAAGCAACAGACACCTCCTGTAATTCTAACACCTGCATGATATTCACCCTTCTCCCACCCACACTCCTGGGCGGTGCATTTCACTTTGCTTCAAAGGACAACGCAAGCTCAAGTATTTTTTCATTGTAAATAGAAGACTACATCAGAAGAAGATGTCATTCAGCCCATCGTGCCTGTGCCAGCTACTTGTGAAAGTGTTACTTCTTGATTTGATTTATTATTGCCACATGTATTAGCACACAGTGAAAAGTATTGTTTTTTGCGTGCTATACAGAGAAAGCATACCGTTTATAGAGAAAGAAAGGAGAGGGTGCAGAATGTAGTGTTACAGTCATAGCTAGGGTGTAGCAAAAGATCAACTTAATGCAAAATAGGTCCATTCAAAAATCTGATGGCAGCAGGGAAGAAGCTGTTCTTGAGTCGGTTGGTACGTAATCTCAGACTTTTGTATCATTTTCCCGATGGAAGGTGGTGGAAGAGGGAGTGTCAAAGGTGTGTGGGGTCCTTAATTATGCTGGCTGCTTTTCCAAGGTAGCGAGAAGTGTAGACAGTGTCAATGGATGGGAGGAGGGTTTGTGAGATTGACTGGGCTTCATTCACAACCCTTTGTAGTTTCTTGCGGTCTTGGGCAGAGCAGGGGCCATACCAAACTGTGATACAAGCAGAAAGAATGCTTTCCATGGTGCATTTGTAGAAGTTGGTGAGAGTCATAGAGGAAATGCCAAATTTCCCTCGTCTCCTGAGAAAGTAGAGGCGTTGGTGGGCTTTCTTAACTATAGCATCAGCGTAGCGGGGGACCAAGAGTTGGTGATCTGGACATCTAAAAGCCTGAAGATCTCAACCATTTCTGCTTCATCCCCATTGATGTAGGCAGGGGAATGTCCTTGTCTACACTTCTTGAAGTCGATGGCTATCTCTTTCATTTTGTTGGCATTGAGGGAGAGATTATTGTCGTCGCATCAGTTCACCAGATTCTCTATTATCCCATTCACTTCTCTCCGCTCTGCTCTTCAAATTAGCACTGCTCTTCAAATTAGCACTGCAAATTATTATCTTTTTCTTTTCACCTATTTGCATGTCGAAAGTTACAATCGGATCTCCTTCCGCCGCCGTTTCCACATCGTAACGACAAAAACCTCCAGGTTCTGGACCCGAACGAGCCTCGGAACCGCACTGGCGAGCTGCCGGTTATCTGCAATGTCGCGGCGTTGCTATTTAAGGTTCCCAGCATTGCTGGCTGCTGAGAGTCGATGCCGTGAAAGCAGCGGGGTTCAAAAGGTTCCCTTTTGACATTGCCTTTGACGGAGCGGGTTAGCTCACTTCAAACCAAGCCCAGCCACACGTCTCCAGCTGTCCGTACAGCCCTGCATTTCAGCCAATTAGTTCAACATCTGATCTGACCAGCGCTCCGTGTGGCGTAAGAACATCTGTCACATTCAAACTTCAACCAGCTGCTCTGATTTGTTTTGTCGACGTGGCCAAAAGTGGATTCAGCAGCAAATTCTGACGGAAAACAGTGAGGATGCTATTTTTAAAGAAAAGTTCGTTTGATGTTCCCAGTTTATTCCTGTCTCGCAGATCAGAAAGAAAGCCTTCAAAGAGAGACTTGTGTTTCTAAAGTGCATGTCACCATCTCAGGAAGTCCCAAAGTACTTTGCAACCAGGGAAGTACTTTTAAAGAGCAGTGCACAAAACGCAATATTTAACATCCGCCCAGCCAGTTCAAGTTCAATTTATTAGTCACAAGGAGGCTGAGACTGCAGTGAAGTCACCCTCGTCGCCACACTCCGGCGCCTGTTCGGGCACACTGAGGGAGAATGTAGCACGGCCAATGCACCCTAATCGGCACGTCCTTCAGACTGTGGGAGGAAACCGGAGCAGCCAGAGGGAAACCCACGCAGACACGGGGAGAATGTGCAGATTCCACACAGACAGCGTCAGGGCGGTGAGTCTGATGTTTCTGCCCAGTGTGATGGGGTCCCAACCAACTCCAACTGCCTTGTCCACTGGGAAGTCAGAGGAATAGGCTTCCTTTCTTCCGGGTAGCTTTATAAAGGAACGTAACTGGATTCGAGAGCAATGCAGTAATGTACTCTTGTACAGGACAGTTCAGTTCAGCAATGATTTGCATTTACAGGATCGCTTCACAGAAGCGATTAACAGATAAGCTAGAAATCAAACCTGGGTTCTTGGCGCTGTGACACAGCAGTACTAACCACTATGCCCCCCACAAACAGCAATGTATTCATGACTGGTAACGTGTTCCTGGTAATGTTGACTGAGGGATAAATATTGGCCAGGGCACTTGGGGAGAACTCCCCTGCTGCCCTTCCAAATAGTGCTGAGGGATCATTTACGTCCACCAAGAGGTTAATATCTCATTGAAAATTCGGCACCGCTGACAGTGCAGCACTCTCTCAGTACTGAGCTGCAGTGTCAGTCTCAACATTCTGTTCAGTTCTCCAGAGTGGGGATTGGAAACCACAATCTTTAGAGGCAAGAAAATTACCAACTGAGCCACAACTGGCAACATCAACCCCAGCCATCATCTCTTCAATATACCAGTCAAACCCTTCGAACCCCATTGCATTGCCATTCGCATCCATTCCCACCAGCGGTTTGAGTTGCCTTCTCCAGTCACCTATTCTGTTAAAGCTTGTGTGAAAAAAGGAAGCGTTCTGCTTTCTCTCAGCTCAGACTCATTATGAGACAGGGGGAGACTGTTTCTGCTCATCACAAACAGGCCATTCCTCATTTTCAAAAGCCTCTTTCCATGGGAGGAACTTTCAATAGCGACAGGGACACACAGTTGGGGCGCTGAGGATCAGCTACCAGTCAACCACCCTGAATAATTTTACCTTTAGAACATGGAACATAGAAAAGCTACAGCACAAACAGGCCCTTTGGCCCACAAGTTGCGCTGATCATATCCCTCCCTACTAGGCCTACCTATAACCCTCAATCCTATTAAGTCCCTGAAGTTAACTGAAAGGAAAATAGTTGACAGGGTGACTAATGGGTGTGTGATCCATTTACGCTCATTTAATGCCCATGCCAAGATTAAAAGATTCATCCACTCGAGGTGCCTTGGCTAAAAGGAAAAGCTTTCTGAACCTCTGACAATTTGAATTAAATTGATTTATAAATGTTATGTACATTGGAATAATGTGCAAAGTATTGTTTCTTGCAAGTTGTTACAGACAAAACATAGCGTTCATAGAATACATAGGGGGAGAAGAAAAGGGGGGGCTGCAGAATAGAGCGTTGAAGTTACAGATAGGTTAAAGCGAAAGATCAGATAAATAAGTTTAAGTTTATGTTCGTTTATTAGTTTCACAAGTAGGCTTATAGTAACTGTGCAATGAAGTTACTGTGAAAATCCCTGTCTGATAAGACAGGCATTCAAAAGTCTGATGGCAGCAGGGAAGAAGCTGTTTTTGAGTCGGTTGGCACATGACCTCAGGCTATTGTATCTTTTTCCTGATGGAAGAAGGTGGAAGAGAGAATGTCAGGGGTGTGTGGGGGTCCTCAATGATGCTGGCTGCTTTGCCGAGGCAGTGGGAAGTGTAGACAGAATCAATGGATGGGAGGTTGGTTTGAGTGATGGATTGGGCTACATTCACAACCTTTTGTAGATAACATGAAATGTGAGCAGCTCTTCAGCATGGAATTTCCTGAAGTTTCTTTTAACATGAGAAATGTTTGATTGGAAAATGAATTTTGTTGTTTAAGCATTTGAAGAGCTGCAATGAGTATCAATTCTTCTTAGCTCCCTCTCTCAGGAATACTAACTCTGCTCAAGTCCTGTGGAATATTCTGCAATTCAAGTACACATTTGGGGGACAGCAGCATCACGGTAATGTTGCTGTACTGGTAATCCAATGGCTTGAACTAATGTTTCAGAGCACTGAGTTCATATCCCATCTTAAGAAGTCTCACAACACCAGGTTAAAGTCCAACAGATTTATTTGCAATCACAAGCTTTCAGTGCGCTGCTCCTTCACCAGGAGACACTCACCTGATGAAGGAGCTGTGCTCTGAAAGCTCATGATTCCAAATAAGCCTGTTGGACTTTAACCTGGCATTGTGAGACTTCTTACTGTACTTACCCTAATCCAACGTTAATATCTTCACATTATATTCCACCTTGGCAGCGAGGAGAATTTATATTCAATTAATTAAATAAATCTTAAATAAAATGCTAGTCTCATTAGTATTAATTATGTAACCATCTGATTATCATTAAAACACATCTAGTTCACCATTCCCCCAGAAGGGGCAGAAATGGGCTACGCTTACTCAGTCTGGTCTACATCTAACTCCAAACATCTAACACCCAAAGATGTGCAGGTTTGATGGATTGGCCATGGTAAATTGCCCCTTAATGTCCCAGGATGTGTAGGATAGAGGGATTAGCAGGGTAAATATGTGGGGTGATGGGATAGGGCCTGAGTGGAATTTGTTGTCGCTGCAAACCTAGTGGGCCGAATGGCCTCCTTCGGCACTGTAGGATTTCTATGAATTCCAGGACATCAATCTGGTTGAGTCTTCACTGAACTCTTCATTACAGCGGTTCAATAACATGGACATTTTCTTGAGGACAATTAGGAATGGGCAATAAATGCTGGCTTTGCCAGCACTGTCAAGGGCTAATTAAAAAGTAGCCACGTCTTCACAGGAAGATACACAACTGGCACACATCAGCAGCAGCAGGCCAACCTGCAAGTTCCTGATGAGCCTAGAAGATTAGTTTCTTCAAATCTAAGTCTTGCATGTTGTCTTTATCCCATGGAGATATGCAGAGATGACACACCAGTCTCTCAGTCTGGTCAGTAGCTTTATTCAAAGTGCTTTTAAAATGTCTGTTCTCTCATGCATCCAGCTTCTCGCTGCAGTTTGGTTCATCGTTCTCAACAACCAGATTAGATAATGGAAGGGATGGATAGGGTAGAGATAGAGGGATACTTCCCGCTTAGAAAGGATAGCAGGATTAGAGGACACAGCCTCAAGATAAGTGGGGGAAAGTTTAGATCAGAGTTGAGGAGGAACTTCTTCACTCAAAGGGTGGGGAATCTCTGGAATTCTCTGCCCGTTGAAATGGTGGAGGCTACCTCGCTGAATATATTTAAATCACGGGTAGGTAGGTTTTGGATAGACAGGGGAATTAAGGGTTATGGGGAGAAAGGGGGAAAGTGGAACTGATCCACTTCAGATCAGCCATGATCTTATTGAATGGCGGGGCAGGCTCGAAGGGCTAGATGGCCCACTCCTGCTCCTATTTCTTATGTTCTTATTACAACGCTCAGCTTCGACTTAACAGCACACAGATCATGAAAGAGTCAACAGGCACACACCGAATAAATGAACAACTGGAACCCATGGATGTTGAATACATGGTGGTTGTAAAGTGGTGAGAATGCCTTGACCTTTCTCACATCACCCAGTAATACAATGTAATGACTTAATTGGAGGTGACCATTAATTGCAGGCAAAAATTTTAGAAATTACAATCCCACCCACCTCCAGTCCTGCCGAAATTAAATATTAATGTGATGATTGAACCCTGTTACCCTTGTGTGTTCTAAAGCACATCCATCGCATAACAGCAATGTGCAGGGTCAGGCCAGAAGGCAAACTCATTCAGCACTGCACTCTTCTATCGCCTATTTTCTGTGTTAACAACAACAATACTTCACTCGGGACCGAGCAGCCGCATTTGCCAGGCGTAGGTCAGGAGGTTCCTCAGGGCCAATGTACAGGGTTCCTCCCACACTGCTGTTTGTTTCAATGCATTGGAACATTTTCCATATTACACCCCACACACAGAAAGACATGACCAAGCGTTTCACAAAGATAAAGGATGTGGGTAGGAAAATATCAAAGGCCATGATTGCGTGGGGTTGAGGAGAATGGTTTTAAGGCTTTTAACCTTTCTCCCCCACCTTTATAGAATCACAGAGTCTCTACAGTGCAGAAGGATGCCATTCAGCCCATCGAGTCTGCACCAACAACAATCCCACGTGGGCCCTATCTCTGTAACCACATATTTACCCTGCTAATCCCACTAACTTACACATCCAAGGACACTAAGGAGCAATTTAGCATGGCCTGTACACCTAATCTACACATCTTTTGGACTTTATGTAAAATACTTTGAGGCCTCTTACTGCCCTTAGGAATGCCTCAAGGGCATTTATTATTGGTGTTTGGAAGAAGAGCTCATGGCGATCTGAATTTCTTTGAACTCACAGAATAAATATGAGCAGCAGCGACTCAAATACAAAGCAATTTTTCTCCAGATGCAAGAGTGAGCATTGAAGGTCCCACAGGAGGCCCCAGGGACTCAGAGCAGTAAACGTTCATGATTCCAGATTCATTTCAGAGTCCAAATTTATCCCCCAACAAAGCAAAATATTACAAAAAACAAAAATTGTGGAAAACACTGGAAGTGTACACTGGGTCTTTCAGTATCTGCCAGAGGGGAATAGGCTCAGTTCACATGAGGACTATTCTGATAGAGAGTTCCAGCCAAACCCTTTGAGGGTGTCCTTGACCTTCTTGCTCCGGCACACTTTGTATTAGTTGTTTATGATCTCCAGTACTGATCATTGGTCAATTCCAGGTGTATTCCTCCCTTGGATATGTGCTTGTGCATTGTTAGAGTCAGATAGACTGGATGCTGGGCGGTGTGTCTTCACCCAGAGAGAAGTAACACTCTGGATTACATTGCCATCTGGTGCGTTGGGTGCTGAGAGAATCTGCACCTTCGAGAAAGAGACAGACCTGAAAGCATCATATCAAAGGTAAGAGTTTTACAGATAACACTTGATCCATGGGATCTTCTGGATTGGTGTAGAAGTTGGAGAGGAATTTTCCAAGAAGGATTTTTTAAATAAATGATTTTTGCCTATTCCTGGAGGTTGCATGATTATGGGGCAGGAAATGAGGGAGAGGGATGACACGCTTAGTTATCATCATAATGCGGGACAGGCTTGGCAGTTCCCAACCCTTCACTTTTCAAGAGAATTGTTGTAAGGTTAGTCCTGTCCAGAGTCAGTTACCTCAGTTGGCTGGATGGCTGCTTTGTGATGCAGAGTGGTGCCAACAATGCAGGTTCAATTCCCGCACCAGCTGGGATTATTCATGAAGGCCCCGCCTTCTCAAACTTGCCCTCACCTGTGGTGTGGTGACCCTCAGGTTAAATCACCACCAGTCAGATCTCCTCCTCAAAGGGGAGAGCAGCCTACGGTCATTTGGGACTATAGCGACTTCTCCTTTTCACCTCTACTTTGGTGTGTCAGAGAGATGAGCCTGCGTGATTGATAAAGACAAAAGACACTCTGGACAGAAAGACAAAAGACAGAAATTAGCTGAGACCAAAATATTGCATGTTTTCAAGAAGGAATTAGATTTGGCTCTTGAGACTGAAGGGATCAAGGGATACAGGAGAAAAACAGCAACAAGTTTTTATTTACTGAATTGGATGATCAGCCATGATTATAATGAACTGTGTACTGTTCTGGTCACCCTATTATAGAAAGGATATTATTAAACTAGAAAGAGTGCAGAAAAGATTTGCTAGGATGCTACCGGGCCTTGATGGTTTGAGTTATAAGGAGATGATGTATAGACTGAGACATTTTTTCTCTGAAGCGTAGGAGACTGAGGGGTGATCTTATAGAGGTCTATAAAATGATGAGGGGCACAGATCAGCTAGATAGTCAACATCTTTTCCTAAAGGTAGGGGAGTCTAAAACTAGAGGGCATAGGTTAAAGGTGAGAGGGGAGAGACACAAGAGTGTCCAGAGGGGCAATTTTTTCACACAGAGGGTGAGTGTCTGGAATGAGCTGCCAGAGGTAGTAGTAGAGACAGGTACAATTTTGTCTTTTAAAAAGCATTTCGACAGTTACATGGGTAAGATGGGTACAGAGGGATATGGGCCAAACTTGGGCAATCGGGACTAGCTTAGGGGTTTAACAAAATGGCGGCATGGACAAGTTGAGCTGAAGGGCCTGTTTCCATGTTGTAAACCTCTATGATTCTATGACGCTATGAATGGCGAGTCAGCTCAAAGGGCCAAATGGCCTGCTCCTGTTCCTACTTTCTATATTTCTATGATCTGGAGGCAGACAGCTACAACTAAAAGAATGGCAGAGAGGAGGAGTGGGAGGCTGTTACCGTTATGGTTCCACAGGGCTCAGTCCTTGATGCCTTGCTTTCTGAATTAATGCTTTAGACTCAAATATACGGGACTTGATAAAGTTTGCAAATGAGACAAAAACTGGCTGTTGGATAGAGCTGAAGAAGTAAGTTGTAGGCTGTAGGAAGATATAGATGATCTGGTCAGCTGGACAAAAGAGTGTAAAGTGGAACTCAGGCTGGAGAAGTGGGAGAGTTGTATTTTGTGAGTTGCAATAAAGCATGGGGATACACAATATTTGGAAAGATATAGAGCAACAGGGGTAGTTTGCAGTAAACGTAGGGTGGCATGGTGGCAAAGTGGTTAGCACTGCTGCCTCACAGTGCCAAGGACCCAGGTTCGATTCCGGCCTCGGTCATTGTATGTGTGGAGTCTGCACTTTCTCCCTTGACTGCGTGGGTTTCCTCCAGGTGCTCCGGCTTCCTCCCACACCCCAAATTTGTGCGGGTTAGGTTGATTGGCCATGCTAAAAGTAACCCTTGTGTCAGGGGGATTAGCAGGGTAAGTGCGTGGGGTTATGGGGATAGGGCCTGGGATTGTGGTCGATGCAGATTCAATGGGCCAAATGGCCTCCTTCTGTACTGCAGGGGTTCTATGACTGGATGTTTATGGGTGGCAGGATAAACTGATAAGATGGTTAAAACGGGCCTGTGACATACATGTCTTTATTCGCTAAGGTGTACAATGTAACAGCTCAAAGTTTGTGCTAGAAATGTAAAACTACATTAGTTAGACCATAACAAAAAAACTGTGTACAGTTCTGATTATTGCACGAAAAGATGTGATCGAACTGGAGACAGTGAAGAGGAGATTGGCAAGCGTATTGTCAGAACTGGAAAATTTTAGCATCAAGAATGTATTGAGTAGTTTGTTCTCTTGGAACAGAGCAGTCGCTGCTGCTGATAACATCTGATACTCCTGCGAACATCTACCCACTAGACAGGTAGAAACAATAGCTGTCTTCAGGTATGTTTGAAGAACAAAAGAGTGCATCCTAGAATTCTGACAATACTACACAAATTGTCTAGATATTAGGATGCACTTCTTTGTTCTTCAAACATACCTGCCTGAATTTACAGGACAGCTAAGAATATGACTGAGCTACAGGCCTTTCCACACTTTGTGCTGACAAATACCACAAAGATAACCAACTTTGTCGGAGTTTTTAGCTGCATAACTAGTCAGCAGAGGCTCAGTTCAAAAGTTACTGAAAGGAAATGCTGACGACTCAGGACTTATTATTGTTTTGAAACTATTTCTCACAAATCAATGATGCTATTTTTTGTTAAGTGCTTTTTCTGTCTCGATATAATTATCCTATTTGGAATTAAATTCGAATGCTAGTTTTAACCTGAATGCTAATATCTGGCAATGTAATATTTACTGTTTCTTAGGGTGAGCAGATGTAGTTTATGCCACCTCAGGTTTGAGACTGAGCCTCAGTGAGAGGGAGAATATTCCCGATGGTGGGGGAGTCCAGAACCAGGGGTCACAGTCTGTGGATTTGGGATAGACCATTTAGGACAGAGGTGAGGAGGCATTTCTTCACTCAAAGAGTGGTGAGCCTGTGGAATTCATTACCACAAGAAGTGGTTGATGCCAAAACATTGAATGTATTCAAAAGGCAGCTGGATACAGCACTTGGGAGTCACAGGTTATGGGGACAAAGCAAGATGAGATTGGACGATCAGCCATGATGGTGATGAATGGTGGAGCAGGCTCGAAGGGCCAAATGGCCTCCTTCAGCACCTATCTTCTATGTTTCTAATCCCATGCCCAATCCTGTTTATTTTCTGCACTGCGGTCTAGGTCTGTTAATAGGAAATGAGGATCTGTTTGTGGAGACTTGTGCACAACTCTGAAGAGAGCGTACATTGTAAAATATTCCAAAGGAAGTCAGAAGGTTCATTACAGAAATAATCCTGCCTTCCTAATAACGAGGCCAATGGAAGTAGTACGCTATATTTGTACTGACTGTAACTGCATTGAAGATAATCTCTTGCCATCTAAGTCCTTTCTAAAGAGCAAATTATCAATTGGATCGGAATCCATTGAGTCTCGCCATCAGCGGCACATCTTTCAAACAACACTCGTGCCGTCAAGAATCCCACTAATGAGGGAAATCCACCTCCAGACCACTTGTAAGATCAAATCACCATGATTAATGCGCATTTCTGTTATTCAATTTCTCTGGAGTTCTTTAAATTGGGACAGGCTCTATTTGCATGAAAAAGGTTTTGCTCGTGAAGTGATGGCATAAATTGCATCAAAGAACACAATTCCAAGCTGACTCAAAGCTCTTCAATCGCACTAACCAAAAAAAAAACTAGATTTGATTTTGAAAAACGGTTCAAATCAAATATATTTGCATTTAAAAAGTGAGTGCTGAGGGAGACCGTCTTTAAGCCGTTACACTGCCTGAAATATAAATTACCGCTCTCCTCATTACCCGATGTACATCAATAAATGTTGCCACTTCAACTATGCATTCTATTACTCCAACGCTTTTGGGGCCTTAATAACTTTACACCGAATGATCAATAAAAAAAAAACAACTAGATTGATTACTGATTTAAACACCGTTACCTCAAAGCAACATGTCACCTTTGCTCACAAACCCCCAGAGGGGCTGAATTCCTCTGGGCTGAGCCAGTTTCTCTGCCAGGTCACGCTGGACTGTTTGGGCATCAAAACGGCTGCACGCAAATTGAACGGTCATGGCGCCCGAGTTAGACGAGGTAGACCAACTCACTGCATTTATAGAGCACAAAAGCAAATTACTGCGGATGCTGGATTCTGAGACCAGAAGAGAGAACGCTGAAAAAATCTCAGCAGGTCTGGCAGCTTCGGTAAGGAGAGAAAAGAACTGATGTTTTGAGTCGGTCCGGATGACCAAAGGAAGCTTTGACAAAGGGTCATCTGGACTCGAAACGTCAGCTCTTTTCTCTCCTTAGAGATGACGTCAGACCTGCTGGAATTTGCATTTATGTTGTACCACTAAGAGTCAAAGACAAAGGACCAATTTTGGATCCCTGGGTTACTCTAGGATGTACGACTGAGGAGCATGCTCGAGCTCTCCTCTTGTGGCTGCAGGAGCTTCCTTGTTGCCTGGTCATGCACTGCCCAGTGCTTGTAGAATTCTACAAACCCACGCTCAGACAAGAGCCCATACAGCCACAAGGGGGCAGCAGCAACACTCTGCTCTACAACCTGTCCAGCTTTGGCAGCTGGGTGGTTGGGGTTTGCGGGTGAGGGTCTGGTGGAGGGTGGGATCCGGTGGTGGGTGTGGGGGCGTCCAGCCCAACAGCTCTGTGAAGGTCCCTCATCTTCCCTCATCTAGAATAACAACTCGTATTGGTGTAATGCCATTAATACAGTAAAACGTTCCAAGAGCCCTTTACCGGGTTGTCGTAACAATATTTGACACTTAGCCACAAAGGCAAATATTGGGACGGAGGACCAAAAGCTTGGGTCAAAGTGATAGGTTTTAAGAGGCGTCTAAAAGTAGGAGAGGAAGGGCGGGGGCACACAGATGAATTGGAGGAGCACAGGGATCCTGGAGAGTTATAGGAGGTTACAGAGATAAAGAGCGGGGTTTTACAGCCTTGCTTATCCCGAAACTGTAAAATCCCGCCCGGGGTTAATGGCCCTTTCCACGTTCCGCCCCTCACCCGCTCCAATTCCCGTGGTGGGCAGGGCGATAGAATTCCAGCCAAAGTTTAAAGTTTATTTATTAGTATCACAAGCAGGCTGACATTAACAATGCAATGAAGTTACTGTGAAAATCCCCGAGTCACCACTCTCTGGCGCCTGTTTGGGTACGCAGAGGGAGAATTTGGCATTGCCAATGCACCTGACCGGCATGTCTTTTGGACTGTGGGAGGAAACCCGAGCACCCGGGGGAAACCCACGAAGACAGGTCAGTGCGAGGCCACAGAAGGGAGTTAAGCAGAAGAATGAGAATTTTCAAATCACACAAAACTAACAGGATTGCTTTGAAACAAATGGCGATGTTACAGCAATGAAACATGAGCAGACTGAAAAAATATTCGATGTTGCAGTTACCCAGTCTATAAAGTGACCAAGAAGCAAAGCACTTAAATTGATTTTACTTCTTAAGCACTGAAGCAGTAATTACCAATTCTCACAATTAACCAGAGCCAATAATTGTTTAATATCAGACTTACAGGAGCTGCCATTTCCTCAGTCCACACCAGGGGCATTTGTACTTGTACAACTATAGAATCTCATTAGAGGAACGGAGGCTGTTTGGCCCATCATGCCTGTACCAGCTTCTGTACCTCCTGCTCCTTCCCCATAGCCCTGCTGATTCTGTCTTCTTCTCAAGTACATAGCCACTATTTTCTTTAATTATATTTTGAAAGGGCAACTAAGATTAAAGTTTATTTATTAGTACAAGTAGGCTTACATTAACACTGCAATGTGCACTGTGAAAATCCCCCAGTCACCAAGCACCTGGCGCCTGTTTGGGTACACTGAGGGAGAATTTAGCACAGCCAATGTACCTAACTAGCACTTCTGTCAGACTGTGGGAGGAAACCGGAGCACCCGGAGGAAACCCACGCAGAGATGGGGAGAACGCGCAGACTTCACACAGGCAGTGAACTAAGCCGGGAATTGAACATGGGTCCCTGGTGTTGACAGGCAGCAGTGCTAACCACTGTGCTGCCCATACTCGATGGGGCGGTATGGTGGCACAGTGGTTAGCACCGCTGCCTCACAGCGCCAGGGACCCGGGTTCAATTCCGACCTCGGGTCAATGTCTGTATGGAGTTTGCACATTCTCCCTGTATCTGCATGGGTTTCCTCCAGCTGCTTCAGTTTCCTCCTACAGTCCAAAGATGTGCAGTTAGTTTGATTGGCTATAATAAATTGACCCTAATGTCAAGGGGATTAGTAGGGTAAAAGTGTGGGTTTACAAGAATCGGGCCTGGGTGGAATGTGGTCGGTACAGACTCGATGGGCTGAATGGTTTCCTTCTGTGCTGTAGGGATTCTGTGATTCTATGATGCTGCTCACAGGTATTTTGGGAGTCAGAATGCGGTTTCTACAACTGCACTCCCAACGTAGTGTTAACACAAGAGCAAATTTACAGAAACTATTGCACAATTAATGCCAGTAAAATTCCTATACAACGCTGCTGTAAACCACATCATGCAGTAACGAAGGTAAAACTCATTAACGGATGGAAAGGTTGAGGCAAATAACACAGATCCATTTAAGGGGAAGCAAGACAAACAGAGGTGACAAACAGGTGGGGCTAAGCAGTGAGAACAGACTTGTGTGGAACATCAATTTGTTGAGCTGCTTCACTGTTACAAACTCTATATATCTTTGGCATCAAACCGAGATACAGTTTCTCCCCGCAAGTGGAGAGGAAATAATTTCATGGCACTTTTCCAAGAACGGCAGGTGCCCAGGTCAATATTTATCCCCCTACCTACATCACTAATGCGGATTATCTCATCATTGTCACACTGCTGTTCTGGAAGCTTGATGTGTGCAAACTGAGTGCCTCACTTCCAGATTACAACAGTGCTTCATTGTCTGTAGAGCAACTTTGCGAGGTCTTGGCAAATGTGGGCAGCAGATGCATGGGAACACCACTGTAACTACTTTAAACAGGCAATTGAGGTGGGCCAATTAGAATACGAACAGGACCTCCCCGTCAACCTGCTCCTGGGCCTGGCAGGGCATTCCATCTACAGGTCCAGACAGAGGGCGATCAAGGGGGTCGTCCAACCCAACTGTCTGCCCCTCTACCACAGCTATGTTCACAGCTGGGTGTCCCTGGAAAGGGGGCATGCGGTGTCCGAGGGCACAGTTGATGCCTTCAGCGCCCGCTGGGCACTGCACGGACTGGGGTGTGTGTTACTGATCCCTTTAATACATTTTAACTTGAAGCTTTAAGTTTCCTTTCTGCTTTCGTCTTTTGTTTCAGACAGTCCCCCTCCTTTATAGGGAGATGCCCCATTTGCGTTGTCCCAAAGTTAATTTGATTTTGTTTGTTTGGTTGGACACTAAAAGGTGTCCCAGATTAAGGGCCAAGTTGATGGGCCAATCAGGGAGCCACTTGCTTTGTATTTAACCAGGAGTGTCAGTTCCTCTGGCACTCCGAGTGTAGACCGCTAACTGAAAGCTCTCGGTAAGCTGTTATCAGACTTGTGAATAAAGCGATTTTGGTGAAGGTAAAGGATGTTGGTAAATTCCGCCGCCAAGGACTTATTACAACCACCACCTACACATTCTCCTCCAAGGCACAGACCATCCCGACTTGGAAATACATCGACATTCCTTCAACTGTCACTGGATCACAATGGCAGAACTCCCTCCCTAACAGCACCGTGGGGGTCATCGACTGCAACAGCTCAAGAAGGCGGCCCACAACCACCTTCTCAAACGCAATTAGAGACGGGCAATAAATGGTGGACCAGGCAGCGATGCCCAACCGGCTGTGAGAGAATAATAAAAAAAACTTCCTTTCTTTCTCTACGACACTTAGAAATCCATCTTACAGTTTGATATCACAAAAAATGGCCACTTTCTGGTGTGAAATTGGGTGTTTTTTTTGCATCCCGAAGCGCAAATCTCACTCATTAGCACACAGGCATCCCACAACAAAGAATATATTTGTAAAAAAAAATTAAACGACTATAATATTTAACTATTTTCAGCTGGTTCTTTCAACATTGTCCATTTAAAATCACACTGTCAGCAAAAGCAAGACCAGGTAAAACCAGGTAATAAAACATACTAGTTTTAGAATATTAATTGAGATTGTATTGAGTGAGGCAGCTGAGAGGAAATTAATGCTAAGTTCTGTTGACTTAAGTAAATGAGAGGCAAGCAAGCATCACTGATGTATTCAGCAGCCTATATCCCAATGAATTATTTAGTAGTTTATCTTTCAGTAACTATATTATGATTAAAATTCTCAAAGAGCATCTACTTAACAGCACATTCAGATAAAAGAAACGGAGAACAAATTCACATTTAGACAGTACCTTTCACAACCTCAGAGTCTCCCACAGTCAATTCATTGTTTTTCAAGGATGGCACGGTGGCGCAGTGGTTAGCACTGCTGCTTCACGGCGCCAGGGGCCCGGGTTCAATTTCGGCCTTGGGTCACTGTTTGTGAGGAGTTTGCATGTTCTCCCCGTGTCTGCGTGGGTTTGCTCCGGATGCTCCGGTTTGCTCCCATACTCCAAAGCTGTTAGGTGGATTGGACATGCTCAATTGCCCCTTAGTGTCAGCAGGATTAGCAAGGTAAATATGTGGGGTTGTGGGGATAGGGTCTGTGTGGGATTGTTGTTGGCGCAGGCTTGAGGGGCTGAATGGCCTCCTTCTGCACTGTAGGGATTCTATGAAGTGCGGTCACTGCTGTCTGGCAGCAGCCAACGTGAAGATATTAAGCTTCCAAAAATTGCAATGACAATCCTTTTCTGTGCGTTGGTTGAGCAATAAACACAGGCCAAGACACCATGTTAACTCCTTTCTTATTCTTTACATTCTGCTCTGGGATCTTTTTATGTCCATTCCTGGAGATGGAGGCACAAACTAACAAACTGAAAGACTGCGCTCCCAACAGGGCTCCACTCCCTAAGACCTGCTCTGTATTTTCACCCTATGTGATGTGCTCAATTTTTACAAGTGTGCTCTGAGCCCACTACACAGTGACCAGTCAAGGCAAGTATTAAGTATGGTGACACCTACCACCCCACCCCCACCTTCAATGGCGTCATCCATCACATCTCTATCTTTCTTTAGACAAAGAATCATACTTAGTGCAAAATTATTTGATTTGTCACACACGTTGGCACATGGTGAAAAGTATTGTTTCTTGCGCTCTATACAGACAAAACCTACTGGGCCCGACTCCCCCCAAAATAATTCCAAGTGCTGAATTGGCGGGAAAACTGGTATAAATCGCATTTGTTTTTTAAGTGGGCGTTCAGACTCGAATCTCCCGCATTTTGTGCAATGCAGAGTTCACAATTATAAATACCATTAAAAGCTTGGGTGGTGGTGGGGGGGGGATGGTGGTGGTGGTGGGGGAGGGGTGGTGGTGGGGGTGGGGTGGGGGGGGGATGGTGGGGGTGGGGGGGGGATGGTGGGGGTGGGGGGGGATGGTGGTGGTGGGGCGGGGGGAGGTGGGTGGTGGTGGTGGCCTGTTCACAGCAGAGTCTGACAGTTCCGGGTCTCTATGCGTGAGCAGTGGCCCCGATCTGTCAGCCTCCCATTCGTTGGCCAGCTCGATTGCTGGCCAGCCCGGGACCCCGGCAGTGCTGCCACCACCCCCACCCCAGCCTCCTCCCTCTCACCCTGATCATGGCATCCAAGACCGTTTCCAGGCCATCCCCGACACCTCCCCCATCTCAGAGTGCCCCGATCTCCAGCCCTCACTCCCCCTTCGCTCAACAGTGACAATACCACCCACCCCCGCCACTGGCAGAACACCCCCAGCACTAACAATCCCCCCTCACTTCAGGCAGCCCACCCACACCCCCCCAGCCCGCTCCGATCACTGGTCTCTCTCCAGCCCTGAACGATCCCCATGCAGTGTGGCAGCGAGATCCCCACCCCTACTGATTGCCCGTCAGCCCCTCCTACGATGAGCCCACCCACTTGGCACTACCCGATGCCCGATGGCCAATGTCAACATGCCCCAGGGCATGGGCACTTTGTCTCTTGGGCAGTGCCAGGTGGCACATGGCTGGCACTGTAACACTAAGGGACCTACTCTAAACCCTGCCAGAGTGAAATACTCCTGGAGGGATGGGAGATCCTCTCAGACCTGGAGAATTCAGTCCTGGGCCCGATAGTGACATTTAAATTACATGAAAACAAATTAAAATCTCTTACCTAGTCTTCCCACTACTTTCCAGTGTGGTCTTGACCGCACACACTCTCCGGCGGTGGGAGACATGCATGTGTCAGGATTGCATGTGCGAATCCCGCGAAATGACCAACACATGCATCTTCCAACCTGACGCGCCAAAAAGTGCGCATGTCGGAATGGGAGAATCAGGCCCATTGCTCACGGAGCACGTGGGGGGAAGGAAAGGAGTGGGTGCAGAATGTAGTGTTACAGTCATAGCTAGGGTGTAGAGAAAGATCAACTTAATGTAAGGTAGGTCCATTCAAAAGTTTGATGGCAGCAGGGAAGAAGCTGCTCTTGAGGTGGTTGGTACGTGACCTCAGACTTTTGTATCTTTTTCCCAATGGGAAAAGGTGGAAGAGAAAATGTCTGGGGTGTGCGAGGTCTTTGATTATGCTGGCTGCTTTTCCGAGGCAGCGGGAAGTGTAGACGGAGTCAATGGATGGGAGGCTGGTTTGCTTATGGATTAGGCTACATTCACAACCCTTTGTAGTTCCTTGCAGTCTTGGTCAAAGCAGGAGCCATGCCAAGCTGTGATACATCCTGTAAGAATACTTTCTATGGTGCATCTGTAAAAATTGAGAGCGTTGTGGCGGACATGTTGAATTTCCTTAGCCTCCTGAGAAAGTGGGGGCCTTGGTGGTCATTGTTTCTCTCTCCACAAATGCTGCCAGACCTGCTGAGAATTTGAGGTATTTTGCTCCTCATTTCAGATTTTCAGCATCTGCAGTATTTTGCCTACATTTTACCATTTGTCACTGTGTCCTTCCACAATCAAATTAGCAAAAACAAACGGTAAACCCACACCACTTTGACTTGTCAATACAGCAAAACAACGTTCACATAAAAATCTAAACTAGCAAATGCAAACTTATGCCACACATCAATAGAACCTTCAGAGTGTAAGCATTTTAAACCCATGCCACATATCAACGGGAGAAGAGAACATTAAATTATAAAGTATTTTAAAATCCGTAGGGGAATATAGTAATGAGCACTCGCTCTTCTTCAAACTACCTTGCAACAAAAGTATAATGAGATTTAGGGCTACATTAATATCAATTATTTTCACCCGTTTACTTAATTAACTTTACCTAATTTCTCACTAGGCTAAATCCTTCAGATGTTGCAAAAACAGGAGTTATTATTAATACCAGCAGGATATCAGCAACATCACACTTGTGGCGTCAATTCACTTGTGAATTTAAGTTATCAAGTTAAGCCCTCGTATGCATCAAATCACAGGGTCTCGCAATGTGTACACACATAACTAATGTATTTCTAGTTAATATCAGTGCTTTTCTCTTATATATGAATGTTTAAAATGTGATTATTGGATTGTGTGCGTGCCTTTGCGTGCAGCCTGAGACAGTGCAGTAATGGGAGTACCACCTATTTCAGGATAGATGTTCTCACACAACTTCCGGCAGCATCAAAGTACACAGCAAGCGACTGATTTATCCTTTCATTCTTGCTTTTCACACTTCCAGTCTTAATCATCAAGCGCTCGTTAGATACAGTGTCCCATAAGGAACACGCATTCTCATCAAAGCTGCAAAAATCTGTTCTACATCACATTAGACAATGATATGAATCACGTACAATCAACTCTAATGGAGACAAATCCTGTACAACAGAGAGGCTCACTCGGCAGAATGGGAATCGCGCTGCCACATTTCCCCCTTCCCTTTTAATACAGACTAACGTGCAGTGGCTTTGTAGCAGCAGACCACTCACTGGCCTGGATGATGAGAATTCCTCTTCAAAAATCTTCCTTCATATTGACATGACACCGCCCCCCACCATCACATATCACCCAGTTCTGCTCACAAGGTGTACAATATTTTCACGCAGAATTGCTATTTTCCAATTTTTCATGCAATGTGGGCGTCAATGGAGTGGATTGCTAGACTATTTCAACAAGCACTTAAAGTGAAACACATTTGTTCTGGAGTCACATGTGGGCCAGACTGGGTAACAATGGCAGGTTTCCTTCTAATTCTCCCCCCCCAAACCTCCTCACCTTCCAATTCTCACTCCCAAATTCCCTCACCTTCCAATCCCCCAAACCCCCTCACCTTCCAATCCCCCCCCAACCCCCTCACCTTCCAATCCCCCCCCAACCCCCTCACCTTCCAATCCCCCAAACCCCCTCACCTTCCAATCCCCCCCCAACCCCCTCACCTTCCAATCCCCCCCAACCCCCTCACCTTCCAATCCCCCAAACCTCCTCACCTTCCAATTCTCACTCCCAAAGTCCCTCACCTTCCAATCCCCCAAACCCCCTCACCTTCCAATCCCCCAAACCCCCTCACCTTCCAATCCCCCAAACCCCCTCACCTTCCAATCCCCCCCCAACCCCCTCACCTTCCAATCCCCCAACCCCCTCACCTTCCAATCCCCCCCCCAACCCCCTCACCTTCCAATCCCCCCCCAACCCCCTCACCTTCCAATCCCCCAAACCCCCTCACCTTCCAATCCCCCAAACCCCCTCACCTTCCAATCCCCCAAACCCCCTCACCTTCCAATCCCCCCCCAACCCCCTCACCTTCCAATCCCCCAAACCCCCTCACCTTCCAATCCCCCCCCAACCCCCTCACCTTCCAATTTCCCCCAACCCCCTCACCTTCCAATCCCCCCCAACCCCCTCACCTTCCAGTCCCCCCCAACACCCTCACCTTCCAATCCCCCCCCAACCCCCTCACCTTCCAATCCCCCCCAACCCCCTCACCTTCCCATCCCCCCCAACCCCCTCACCTTCCCATCCCCCCCAAACCCCGTCACCTTCCCATCCCCCCCAACCCCGTCACCTTCCCATCCCCCCCCAACCCCGTCACCTTCCAATCCCCCCCCAACCCCCTCACCTTCCAATCCCCCCCCCAACCCCCTCACCTTCCAATCCCCCCCCAACCCCCTCACCTTCCAATCCCCCCCCAACCCCCTCACCTTCCAATCTCCCCCCAACCCCCTCACCTTCCAATCTCCCCCCAACCCCCTCACCTTCCAATCTCCCCCCAACCCCCTCACCTTCCGATCCCCCCCAAACCCCGTCACCTTCCCATCCCCCCCCAACCCCCTCACCTTCCAATCCCCCCCCAACCCCCTCACCTTCCAATCCCCCCCAAACCCCGTCACCTTCCCATCCCCCCCAAACCCCGTCACCTTCCCATCCCCCCCCAACCCCCTCACCTTCCAATCCCCCCCAAACCCCGTCACCTTCCCATCCCCCCCAAACCCCCTCACCTTCCCATCCCCCCCAAACCCCCTCACCTTCCCATCCCCCCCAAACCCCCTCACCTTCCCATCCCCCCCAAACCCCCTCACCTTCCCATCCCCCCCAAACCCCTCATCTTCCAATCGTCCCCAAATCCCCTCACCTTCCAATTTCCCCCCCAAACCCCCTCACCTTCCAATTTCCCCCCCAAACCCCCTCACCTTCCGACTGTCCCCAAACCCCCTCACCTTCCCATCCCCCCCAAACCCCTCATCTTCCAATCGTCCCCAAATCCCCTCACCTTCCAATTTCCCCCCCAAACCCCCTCACCTTCCAATTTCCCCCCCAAACCCCCTCACCTTCCGACTGTCCCCAAACCCCCTCACCTTCCGACTGCCCCCAAACCCCCTCACCTTCCGACTGCCCCCAAACCCCCTCACCTTCCGACTGCCCCCAAACCCCCTCACCTTCCGACTGCCCCCAAACCCCCTCACCTTCCGACTGCCCCCAAACCCCCTCACCTTCCGACTGCCCCCAAACCCCCTCACCTTCCGACTGTCCCCAAACCCCCTCACCTTCCGACTGTCCCCAAACCCCCTCACCTTCCGACTGTCCCCAAACCCCCTCACCTTCCGACTGTCCCCAAACCCCCTCACCTTCCGACTGTCCCCAAACCCCCTCACCTTCCGACTGTCCCCAAACCCCCTCACCTTCCGACTGTCCCCAAACCCCCTCACCTTCCGACTGTCCCCAAACCCCCTCACCTTCCGACTGTCCCCAAACCCCCTCACCTTCCGACTGTCCCCAAACCCCCTCACCTTCCGACTGTCCCCAAACCCCCTCACCTTCCAATTGTCCCTAAACCCCCTCACCTTCCGATTGCCCCCAAACCCCCTCACCTAATTCTTCTTCCAACTTCAGAAACCCTCTCAAAACCGCTAACATTTACAAAATTTTCAGCATTCAGTTCCTTTTCGTGGATATGGTCAGGCAGTGATTAAATTACTGAGGCATTGTTTCAGAGTTCAAATTGAACACGAAAGCTTGAGAATTTGAATTCAATTTACAGCATCTGGAAATTAAAAAAAATTTAAACCTTTGCCGGTCTTCAAAAACCAACGAATTCATTCATATCCTTTAGGGAAGGGAAACTGCCGTCCTCACCCGGTTTGGTCACTTTGCTCCCACACAATGTGGTTGACCCTTGGCTGCCCATCGAGATGATGCAGCAGGCCACCACTCAGTCCTATCAAATCATTACAAATACATAGAGCCACTGCCACCTTCCCAGCACACTCATGCCATACCACCGTCAGGCAATGTGCATCTCCAGCAAAAGGGAATCAAACCGTCTCCCTTTGCCATTCAGTGGTACTACCATTGCTGATTCCCGCGCTATCGACAACAGGTTTACGAGTGGCCAAAAACTGAACTGAACCAGCCGTATAAATACCGTGGTTACCAGAGCAAGACAGAGGCTGGAAATTCTGCGTAATTCCCCTCCTGACTCCCTAAAGTCTGTTCATTATATAGAAGATGCAAGTTTAATGGTTTCCCTGGGTGAGTGCAGCTCCAGCAACATTCAAGAAACACACTATCATCCAGGCAAAGCAGCCCGTTTGATCAGCACCTCTTCTGCCACCTTCAAATTTCAATCCCTTCACCATCAACACACAGGGTATGTACCATTTAAAAGATGCACTACAGATACTCGGCACACTACCTTCAACAGCACCTTCCAAACCTGCTACTTCTACTACCTAGAAGGACAACGGCAGCAGACACCTACATCCCCCATGTCCCCTCTAAACCACCCACCATTCTGATGTGGAACTAAATCTCCATTCCTTCCTGTCACTGAGTTATGTCTGGTCTAATTATCTAAAGACCACAAGGCAAGTAGGTAAGATACAAAAGAGAAACAGTTTATTGGACATCTTAACTATTGGCACAGTCAATCTAAGACTGAAGCTCCCAACCTCGAACCTGGGTGAAGCTTGTTCTCCTGGGTCACATGGCCCACTCTCTTAAAAAGGGGCACAACACCCCCTACTACATACATAACAAAAAAACCCTGGAATTCACAGCGCTGTGGTTGTACCTACCCCACACAGACTGCAGCAGTTCAAGAAGGTGGCTCACCACCAGTTTCTCAAGGGCAGTTAGAAATGGACAACAAGTACAACAAGACAACAAGGGGATGGCTGGCTGGCACAGTGGTTAGCGCTGCTGCCTCACAGCACCAGGGACCCGGATTCAATTCTGGCCTCAGGTGACTGTGTGGATTGTGCACATTCTTCCCATGTCTGCCTGGGTTTCCTCTGGGTGCTCCAGTTTCCTCCCACAGCCCGAAGATATGCGGGTTACGTTGATTTGGCCATGCTAAATTACCTTTAGTGTCAGGGGGTTTAACGGGATAAATGTGTGGGGTTACAGGGATAGGGTCTGGGTGGGACTGTGGTCGGTGCAGGGTCGATGGGCCAAATGGCCTCCTTCTGCACTACAGGGATTCTACGATTCTACCGACCTAGCCAGTGACGGCCACATTCCATGAAAGAATGAAAAAAGATGGATGGGCAAATAAATGGTAACCTTGCCAGTGAGGCCTACACTGTAACATTAAAGGTGCAAATGAAAAGTATACTTACCATCTTTATTGTACCCAAATCCTGTGGAGGTAATTTGTCCACTCTAATTAGATGGGCGGAGGAACATATTACACACCCAGCACTTGACTGCAAGTTTGGGGAAACAAGGTCCATGTTTGGAGAGACTTTTGCTTCTAACCATAGCTGACTTGGCGGAGAGTATGAAATCTGTAATTGTTTAGTTGTGTTGAGCAGCACCATGGCTCACTTTGATGAAGTCAAAGATCTAGGCAGCAGGAGAAATGATTCAGGGGAACGCTCCACCGCCCTGGCTTGCTTTATTCACTTGAGGCAAAGTCAATAAAGCTGATCAAAAAACCAATGTAGACTTAGACATGATTTGCAAATTGCCCAAAGGTTTTTTTCATTCTCAATTACGAAGCTGTAACTGATGTTTGCTTTTGTTTTTTAACATAAGCTTTCAACATGGTTCAAAGTTGCGGACCAGCTTATCTGCAGCTCCTCAGGGAATCAGCGTCCACTGAATATATCAATACTCGCCGAGACACAGATCCTTGCTACAATCTAGTGCGCTGGCAGAATATGCTGAGATAATTGTGTCTGAAAGGCTGGCTCAGTGATGGCAATAAAGAAGCCCACAATTGCAGCACAGTAGAGGGTTCTTCTGCTCTGCTGCTGGCCTCCTGTACAAAGTTGGCCACCACGTCCAATCTCTGCGCAAAGCCTCATGCCAAGTTAGTACCAGTCTCCTCTCTGCTCCTCGACATTGGTGCATTGGCAGGCCTGCTGGAAAACCAATCATCTCATTGTTCGTGCCCACCAACCTCCTCCTGCATGCCGCCCAGTTGAATCCTCTGCAACAAAAGTCGCGTGTGTCCTCTTTCCCCTGCTCTGGCTGCAGGCCACTTGGGCATGGTGTTTTAGAATTATAGAATCCTTCCAGTGCAGAAGGAGGCCACTCGGCCCATCAAATCGGCACCAACCACAATCCCACACAGATCCTATCCCCATACATTTACACTAAGGGACAATTTAGTGTGGCCAATCCAATTAACTCACACATTTGTGGACCATGAGAGGAAACTGGAGCACCCGGAGGAAACCCAAGCAGACATGGGGAGAATGTGTAAACTCCACACAGACAGTGACCCAAGCTGGGAATCGAACCCAGGTCCCTGGAGCTATGAGGCAACCACCATGCCACCGTGCCTCACCAAGTGCAGAACTTGCTTCAAAAGATATCCTCAAAAACACAATGCAATATCTGAACTGGCTGCGGACGAAAGACACAGGGTGGAATTCTCCAGCCGTGCTGGTCTAAAAGCTGGAAATTCATACTCAACTGTCAATGGTGTTTCACATTCTCTGCCACCTGCCCACTAAAATTCCAGTGGTGGGTGGGATGAGAGAATTCCGGCCTGAGTGTTCATCACCACTGTCTTCCTGTGACTCTATGGGCGGGATTTTCCAGCCCACTCACCCCAAGATCGGAAAATTCTGCCCAAGGTCAATGGACCTTTGCATGCTCCTCCCATCCACCAGATACGATTCCCTTGGCAGGAGCGGTGGAAAAATTCCACCCTGTCTCTCTCACTTCCACCTGGTTAAGTGGCGGGTTTGTAGCATCTGGATGGAGAAATGCCGGAAGGTAGGAATGCAGTGAGGAAAAGTCGGGGGGGGGGAAGCAAAGAAGAGGTGAATGCTTACACCACCTGCAGATAATAAATCAGAAGAGATTGCGGAATGAGGGAGAAGTGGGATGTGAGAAAGAGGATGAGGCATATGGATACCGTCATCATCCATGGTATAAACCCTGCCATTGCCAATCCAAAAATGACCATTACCATCTCCTCATGGGGGTGAGGGCATACAGCCCTGAGTGGCCACTGCCAGTTAGTGGCATAGAGGTTTACAGCATGGAAACAGGCCCTTCAACCCAACTTGTCCATGCCGCCTTTTTATTTTAATCAACTAAGCTTTCTTCAGTGTCCACTATGCCGCCAATCTTGGTGTCATCTGCAAACTTACTAACCATGCCTCCTATATTCTCATCCAAATCATTAATATAAATGACAAATAACAGTTGTCCCAGCACTGATCCCTGAGGCACACCAATGGTCACAGGTCTCCACCCTCTACAACCACCATCGGCTCCTGCCATCAAGCCAATTTTGTACCCATTTAGCTATCTCACCCTGGATTCCGTGAGATTTAACATTATGCAACAACCTACCACGTGGTACCTTGTCAAAGGCCTTGCTAAAGTCCATGTAGTCAACATCAACTACACTGCTTTCATCTACCTTCTTTGTTACCCCTTCAAAAAACTCAATCAAATTTGTGAGACACTCACAAAGCCATGCTGACTGTCCCTAATCAGTTCTTGCATCTCTAAATGCCTGTAGATCCTGTCTCTCAAAATACCTTCCAACAACTTACCCATCACAGATGTGAGGCTCACTGGCCTGTAGTTCCCAGGCTTTTCCCTGCAGCCCTTTTTAAACTAAGGCACAACATTTGCCACCCTCTAATCTTCAGGCACCTCACCCGTGACAATCGATGATTCAAATATCTCTGCTAGGGGACCTGCAATTTCCTCCCTAGCCTCCCACAATGTCCTGGAATACACTTCATCAGGTCCCGGGAATTTATCTATCTTGATGTGCTTTTAGACTTCCAGCACCTCTTGTCTGTAATATGTACACTCCTCAAGCTATTGCTATTTATTTCCCCAAGTTCCCTAACATCTGATAATGAGGGGCATAGATCAACTAGATAGTCAATATCTTTTCCCAAAGATAAGGGAGTTTAAAACTAGAGGGCAAAGGTTTAACGTGAGAGGGGAGGGATACAAAAGGGTCCAGAGGGGCAATGTTTTCACACAAAAGGTGGTGAGTGTCTGGAATGAGGTAATAGTAGAGGTGGGTACAATTTTGTCTTTTAAAAAGTGTTTAGACAGTTACATGGGTAAGATAGGTATAGAGGGATATGGGCCAAATGCGGGCAACTGGGACTTGCTTAGGAGTTCAAAACAAAAAGGGCAGCATGGACAAGTTGGGCTGAAGGGCCTGTTTCCATGCTGTAAATCTCTATGACTCTATGATTTTAATCTTCAAAAACCTTAACTAATGGTGTGAGGTAATTGAACTTTTTGCAGCACCCTGTGGTCAGATGGTAAAGGAATGCTGCTATAAATACAGAGTTATAAGAGAATCCAGCCGTAAAGACAGGATGATAAGATTAAAAAGAATGATATTCCTATGAGGTAGGGATTAAAAATTAAAATCAGAGTGCATCTGCTGGGCAAAGATTTAAAAATTTATAGATATACCTGGGCGTAAATGTGTGCATAAGGATACAGTATCCTGTAGCAAGGGATATGGTATATCTTCTAATAAAAGACAGCTCTGAAAATAGTTTGAATTAGTCTCTACATCACCGCTGCAAGGCACTGATCAACTGTAAAATTCTACAATCTAACAACAGATCATTTTAGGGATGATCAACTTAGGTAATTGTTAGCTAAATCCTGGATCCAAGTGTAGCGACCATTATCTGCACCTTTCAGTATCTTGTTTGCTTGAAGAATGTTGATGAAAATTAAGGATATTGAAGAAAACAAGGAATGTTGTCCAGCATAAATGCTCAACCTACCTCCTGTTGGTTCAGTTTTTTTTAAATGATAAATCTTGAAACTACACATTAGGATTTTTAGGTTTGTTGAATTCACTCCAGTAACTCTGCAGAGCTGCTGCAGTGATATCATCTTGCTGGACTTGGGAGCTTTCTACTCAGGGATTTAAGAGAAATACTACTTTAAATATTGATATATGTCTTAAATAACTGAAATTAATAAGACTTGCATTCTCTATTAGAAACAAAATTATACTTTCTTTTCCCAGAAACATAAATGTTGCAATTGCCATCAAAAGTGAATTGCCTGTTCAGTTTGTTACATAATTTAGAAAGCATATTGCCTGATTCGTTTCTCTGTATCCAAACTTGAAACCCTGTCTCTATGCACTCTTAAGTGGAGACGTTCATTGTTGAGACGAGTAGACTGGATCTTTCTAACATCCAGGTTGTTATATTCTGGCTAAAATGTGTTTAAAATTTATCTGGAGAACAATAATATGCTTTGGTGGTTCCCTTCCTTCAAGGAGGGTTAGATCAGTACTTCAGACCCACATAAATGTCTCTGAGGCCTGTTTCTCTCAACCTTAAGTGAGAGTGATTTTCCCAGCAGTGTGCCTGATCCGGAATAGTCCCAAGAAGGGACCAGGGTTACAATCCCCTTCAAGATGGCATTGCTTCTCATCCATACCTCATTCATCAAGGCTTCCAGTGCAGTTGGAAAATCTGAAGCCTGCTCCCTGCCAAACTCACTTTCCCGGTATCTTCCAGCTCCTGTCCTATCCAAAATGCACCTTCCCTTTAAAGCTCTCCCGTCCCTCTTCAGTGGCGCAAGCCGGTTCAAGTACTTGCTGACCTGTCACAATTTGCCACCTCCTGCTCGGGTATGCAGGCACTCAACACACCAATCATGGAAATGAGTAGGCAGCATGCAGCTTGTGTCCTGCCTGTGTCAGAAGGGGAGGGGGGGGCCGGTTGTTCCAGGATTCTCATGCTAGCTCACAGATCTTATCAAACTGTGCAACCATTAACTCTATTTCTCTCGCCACAGATGCTCCCTGACCTGCTAAGTGTTGCCAGCATGTTCAGATTGGGCTTTCAGCACCAGCAGTATTTTGCTTTTGTTTCTAATTCATTTGTTCCACTCTAATTAGACGCCTCCTCGTGTTAGAATCCACTCCCCAACTGAGAGAGCGGACAAGAGACAAGCAACAGCTAAAGCCTCCTTTGCCACTTTGCAAACAGGGAAAGGTGAAGTGCGTGATCGTGGGCCCCTGGTGAATCATTGCTCTCCACAGGCCAAAACACACGTGTGTCTAGCTCAAAGCCTCCATTGGACGGCAACTCAGTGCCTGAGGAACTTCAGTGGAGACCCTTACCTTTTCAATCCACAGTGACACACAACATTTTGGACCATGTGGCTGCCTGGTTTGCTGTCAGTCGCAGTGTTTCAATGGGGCTCTTTAGTGGAACCACAAACAATGCCAACCTAAATTCCCTACCAAGTGGACCCACAACATGATATTGGGATGAGAGCCACTCTTCACCACCCTCCCCGCAATCCCACACCTGCAATTAGTAGGATTGACAAAGGGGTGCCAGTCAATGTGGTATATTTGGACTTTCAGAAAGTGCTTGACAAAGTCCCGCATAAGAGATTATCGTACAAGATTAAAGTGCATGGGACTGGGAAAAGTGTATTGAGATGAAGAGAGGAAACAAAGAGCAGGAATTAATGAGTCCTTTTCAAATTGGCAAGCAGTAACTAGTTGGGGTGCCACAGGGATCAGTGCTGAAACCCCAGCTAGTCACAATATATGTTAATGATCTGGATGAGGGAACAAAATGTAACATCACAAAGTTTGCAAATGATACCAAGTTGGGTAGGAGGGTGAACTGTGATGAGGCTGCAGAGATCCTTTAGCATGATCTGGACAGGTTGGGTGAATTTTTATTGAACCCAAATTCAACCATCTGCCATGATGGGATTCGAACCCGGGTCCCCAGAACTTTAGTTGAGTTTCTGGGTTAATAGACTAACAATAATATCACTAGGCCATCAGCTCTCTGACGGAGGTGTTCAGAATTGTGATGGATCTGGGCGGAGTGGATGGACAGGAACTGAATAAGCGGATGCTGACATGAAGTACTTTATTAAAGTCATCCCCTGCAGTTTCACAGAGAGGGGTCGGGAAAATGGATAAGGAATGAAAAAGGGCCAGAATGTAGAGATTAGGAAGGATGATTACAAATTTGGTCAAAGACATGGATTTGAAAAAGAATTCCTTCAGTGGGGAAAGGGAAGTGAAGTGAAAAAAGATTCAAAGAGAGAGCTCAAGAGAGAAGTAGGCTGATCGATGCATACTGCCTCCCACCACCCTCTCCCTACACGCCCACCCAATGGTGGGACAATGGTTTGATTTTTGATTTGATTTGTTATTGCCACACATATTAACATACAGTGAAAAGTATTCTTCCTTGTGTGCTATACAGACAAAACATACTGTTCATGGAGAAGGAAACAAGAGAGTGCAGAATATGGTGTTCTAGTCATAGCTAGGGTGTAGAGAAAGATCAACTTAATGCAAGATAAGTCCATTTAAAAGCCTGACAGCATCAGGGAAGAAGCTGTTCTTGTGTCGGTTGGTATGTGACCTCAGATTTTTGTATCTTTTTTCTGAAGAAAGAAGATGGAAAAGAGAATGTCCAGGATGCATGTGGTCCTTAATTATGCTGGCTGCTTTGCCGAGGCAGCGGGAAGTGTAGACAGAATCAATGGATTGGCACCTTCAGGTGATTTTGTCAACAAAGGTTTGCTGAATTGTATAAGTGATATTTTATTGAGAAATGATTGTCTTGGAAACATAGAAGATAGGAGCAGGAGGAGGCCACTTGGCCCTTCAAGCCAGTTTTGCGTGATGGATTGGGCTACATTCACAATCTTTTGTAGTTCCTCGTGGTCTTGGGCAGAGCAGGAGCCATACCAAGCTGTGATACAACTAGAAAGAATGCTTTCTGTGGTGCATCTGTAAAAGTTGGTGAGAGTCATAGCTGACATGCCAAACTTCCTTAGTCTTTTGAGAAAGTAGAGGTGTTGGGGGGGCTTTCTTAACTATAGTGTTGGCATGGGGACATCAGGACAGGTTGACAATCGATGACAATCTCCTTTGTTTTGTGAACATTGAGGGAGAGATTATCGTTGCTGCACCAGTTCACCAGATTCTCTATCTCATTCCTGTACTCTGTCCTGTCATTGTTTGAGATCTGACTCACTACAGTGGTGTCGTCAGCAAACTTGAAAATCGAATTGGAGGGGAATTTGGCTGCACGGTCATAGCTGTATAAGGGGTATAATAGTGGGCTGAGAACACAGGGTGTTGCAGAAAGGGCAGAAGAAGATGGGAGAATAAGGCTGCAGGGCGTGATTGTCCAGATGAGATAAAAACACATCGAGGATTTGGGGTAGAGCAGTTAGAACGGAAGTGATGAGGCATTTCTTCACCTTAAAGAGTGGTGAGCCTGTGGAATTCATTACCAAAGGAAATTGTTGATGCCAAAACATTAAGATGTATTCTCCCATCCCGCCCGCCAATTTTAGTGGGCGGGTGCAGGGAATGTGAAACACCATTGACGGGCAGGTGAGAATCTCCTGCTTTAAGACCAGCGAATTCCGTCCATTGAAAGTATTCAAGGGATAGCGAGACATGGCACTTGGGGCAAATGGGATCAAAGGTTATGGGGAGAAAGCAGGATTAGGCTGTTGAATTGGACAATCAACCTTGATCGTAATGATTGGCGGAGCAGGCTCGAAGGGCCAAATGGCCTCCTCCTGCTCCTATCTTCTATGTTTCCAAGACAATCATTTCTCAATAAAATATCACTTATACAATTCAGCAAACCTTTGTTGACAAAATCATCTGAAGGTGCCATTCTGATTTTTCTCATGTGCTCCTCTGACAGGCCTGGTCTGAACACATGTGTGCTTTGAAACATTGCTGCTTGTTTGTAAAGGGGTTGAGGAGGAAAGGGGGGGGGGGGGGGGGGCAGGAGAGAGCCTCCTTTTGTCACTGTCTGACTCACAGCAGTTCATTATGTGACATCTCCTCCGATATTACGAGTCACCAACGTACTGAATTTGGCCTCAATACAAGAAGCACGCTCTGATTCAGAAATGGAGAAGGTGGACCCTGAACCTGAACTCCCGTCCCACCCTGTCTGCACCAAACGAGTCTTGTCACAGGAAATGCACTTGCTTCTTCCATTTCATTCCCTGTACGGCAAACGCTTGATTCTTAAACCCTCACATTTGTAATACAACACTGGGGTGGAGGTCTGCGGGGGGGGGTGGGGGGTGTGGGTCGCTCAGGAGCAAAAGGTTTGAGAATGTTTACCCAACATTACAACAGCAACTGCATTTCAGGAGTCCTTACTTGGCAGTAAAGCTCTTGAACACATCTTCACACACTACATAAACTCTTTCTTTGACAGAACAATATGCAGACAGTGAAAATGAAAGGTAGCAACAGTTTGCATTTATTTAGCACCTTTATTTGCATATCAAGAAACCTGCATGAAAGGACAATTGCTCAGAATGCAGGACAAGGTTTAAAGGAAATCACAGAATCTCTACAGTACAGAAGGAGACCATTCAGTCTGTACTGACTCCACAATCCTAGTAAGAAGTCTCACAACACCAGGTTAAAGTCCAACAGGTTAATTTGGCAGCAAAAACCACTGGCTTTCGGAGCGCTGCTCCTTCGTCAGGCGAGTGGGAGTTGTGTTCACAAACAAGACATATAAAGACACAAACTCAATTTACAAAATAATGGTTGGAATGCAAGTCTTTGCAGGTAATCAAGTCTTAAAGGTACAGACAATGTGAGTGGAGAGAGGGTTAAGCGCAGGTTAAAGTGATGTGTATTGTCTCCAGACAGGACAGTTAGTGAGATTTTGCAAGCCCAAGCAAGTCATGGGGGTTACAGGTAGTGTGACATGAACCCAACATCCTGGTTAAGGCCGTCTTCATGTGTGCAGAACTTGGCTATCAGTTTCTGCTCAGCAACTCTGCGTTGTTGTGTGTCGTGAAGGCCGTCTTGGAGAACACTTACCCGAAGATCAGAGGCCGAATGCCTGTGACTACTGAAGTGTATTCCAACAGGAAGAGAACACTCTTGCCTGGTGATTGTCGAGCAGTGTTCATTCGTCAGTCGTCATAGCGTCTACATGGTCTCCCCAATGTACCATGCTTCGGGACATCCTTTCCTACAGCATAGACAACGTTGGCCGAGTTGCAAGACTATATACCGGGTGGATGGTGTTCTCACGTGAGATGACGGCATCTGTGTCAATGATCCGCACGTCTTGCAGAGGTTGCTGTGGCAGGGTTGTTAATGTTGTAGTCACTGTTCTCCTGAAGGCTGGGTAGTTTGCTGTGGATAATGGTCTGTTTGAGCTTGTGCAGTTGTTTGAAGGCAAGAAGTGGGGATGTGGGGATGGCATTGGTTTTCATCAATGACATGTTGAAGGCTCCGGAGATGTTGTAGCTTCTCCGCTCCGGGGAAGTACTGGACTTCGAAGAGTACTCTGTCCACCCGTGTCCTGTGTTTGGGTTCATGTCACACTATCTGTAACCCCCACGACTTGCAAAATCTCACTAACTGCCCTTCTGGAGACAATACACATCTCTTTAACCTGTGCTTAATGTTCTCTCCATTCACATTGTCTGTACCTTTAAGACTTGATTACCTGTAAAGACTCGCATTCCAATCATTACTTTGTAAATTGAGTTTGTGTCTTTATATGCCCTGTTTGTGAATAGAACTCCCACTCACCTGACAAAGGAGCAGCGCTCCGAAAGCTAGTAGCCCTTGCTGCCAAATAAACCTGTTGGACTTTAACCTGGTGTTGTGAGACTTCTTACTGTGTTTACCCTAGTCCAACGCCAGCATCTCCATATCATGCCCAGAATCATACCCTGACCCTGTTCCTGTAACCCCATGCATTTACGCCGCTAATGCCTCTGACATTAGGGTCAATTTAGCATGACCAATCAACCTAACCCGCACATTTTTGGACTGTGGGGGGCAAACAGGAGCACCTGGAGGAAACACATGCAGACACGGGGAGAATGTGCAAACAGACAGTGACCCGAGGCTAGGATTGAACCCAGGTCCCTGGCACTGTGAGGCAGCAGTGCTAACCACTGTGCCACCATGCCGCCTACACATGGGAGTGAAGACTCAATAGGTCAAAGAGCAGCAGCTGGGTGACCGGGCCTTGGAAGCAAAAGAGCTGGAGACACGAGTGCTGCAGTATTAAGATCACAGGAGAGAATGAACAAGGTGCAAGGATGTCAGGAGGAGGAAGTTCATGCAGGGACAAGACATTTTGGAGCTTAGAGAATGACTCAAGAAAGCTTGTACGAAAGCGAGGGGTTGGAAGGACACACTGAAATATCAATACTGTTACAGACGCTCAGTGTAATTCCCAGGATTAAAGCTGGATCAACCTGCTCTGACTGCATAATACAGTCATCAATAATCCTTCAGAGAGTGTTTCCCAAAGCACCTACCATTCACAAAAAACTGAGTCAAGCTCCAATATATATACAGAAGTATCTCACACTGATTCATGAGGACGTCTGCCAGATACTCACGTGATGACTTGAAATGGAGTTATCAGAAACCCCTGAAAGAGACTCCAGTTCATAAATCAGTCTCCAATGGTGGATTTTCTCTGTCTAATATAACTCACCGGTAACACAATGCATGTTTTACACATTACACACAGGGGTCGCCTGTCACAGGGGCAGTGGAATTTCTCTGAGTCTTGCATTTAATATGTTGGTCAACATAAAAAATGAATCGTAAAATCCCTGCAGTGCAGAAGGAGGCCATTCGGCCCACTGAGCTTGCACTGACAACAATCCCACCTATCCCCGTATTTATCCTGCTAATCTTCCTGACACTAAGGGGCAAGTTAGCATGGCCAATCAACCTAATTCCTAGTCGCCACATTCCGGTGCCTGTTCGGCTACACTGAGGGGGAATTTAGCATGGCCAGTGCACCTAACCAGCATGTCTTTCTCACTGTGAGAGGCAACCAGAGCACGCAGAGGAAACACACGCAGACATGGGGAGAACATGAAGACTCCAAACATACAGTGACCCAAGCCAGGATTTGAACCTGGGTTCTTAGCGCTGTGAGGCAGCAGTGCTAACCACTGTGCTACCGTGCCACCCAAACTTGTGCAGGTCAGGTTGACTGGTGATGCAAAATTGCCCCTTCATGTCAGGGGCCTTGGCAGGGTAAATACATGGGGTAAGAGGGAAAGAACCTGGGTGGGATTGTTGTTGGTGCAGTCATGATGGGCTGAATGGCCTCCTTCTGCACTGTAGGGATTCTATGAAACGACTTTGTTTGCTGTTTCAGATTCCTTAAATTGAATTGATCAACAACCTTTAAAACACCCTAAATAAGAATTAAACCTGAACACATTGGCTGGAATCATCCAGTCGGTCACGCTCCACCATCACTGCAGGGAGGACGGAAAATTTGGCACTCAGCCAAATCTCCATTTACTGCAGCGGGACTGGAGAATCCTGTTGGCATGAATGGCCAGAGAGTCCTGCCCATTACCCCAGAACATACCCTGATCACCCATCGTTAGAGCCCATCATGACACCCACCATTACCATTCGAGAACCTGAAGGCTCTGATTTAAAGTGACAGATAAAAGAACTGAAGGCCACGTGAGGAAAACCGCTTTTCGCAGCAGGTGGTTAGGAGCTGGAATATTCGACCTTAAGGGTCTGGTGGAGGCAGGATGAAGTGTGACTTTCTAAAGGGAATTGGATAATTACGTGAACAGAAAAAATCTGCAGGGCCGTGGGATGAAGAAGTGGCACGAGCTAAATTGCTCTTACAGAAGGCCAACATGGACATGTTGGGCGAGTGCGCTCCTTCTGTGCTGTAACGATTGAATGATTCCATCCAAACAGTTGATTAGTTGATACTCGGAGTTCTTGGGTGATTCTAGGCCCATGCGTCTGCAGCTTGCCTATTCTAGAAACACTCCAACTCCTCCCCAAATTCACTTTGAAGAAGGTTGGGTTTGCCCGTGGACTGCCCGAAACTGGGCTGGTCTGATGGCACCAGGCTACTGCAGTCCACCCTTTGGTAACTGCAGGGCAATGATGCCAGCCCTCTGAATGGATAAGGCTTTCCAGTGGCACTACCAGACAGTTGGCACACGGCTCCCACCGAAACTAATATCTACCCATTGAGTCCTGTGCCACGGATATACTTGCCACTGATGGTGAAGGTTCACCAAACTGATTCCTGGGATGGAAGGACTGCCGTATGAGAAGAGATTGGGTCAACTAGGCCTGCATTTACTGGAATTTAAAAGAATAAGAAGGGACGTAATTGAAAATGTATAAAATTATGACAGGTCAGGACAGACTAGATGCAGGGATGTTGTTTCCTCTGGTTGTAGGGTGGTGTTAGAAAAAAGGGGGTCAGAGTCTCAGGATACGGGGTAGGCCATTTAGGACTGGAATGAGGAGCAACCTTTTTACTCAGAGGGTGGTGAATCTGCGGAATTCTCTACACAAAAGGTCATGATGACCAAGTCACTGAATATATTTAAGGAACTAGATAGATTTCTAGACTCTAAAGGCATCAAGGGGATGAGGAGAAAGGGTGAGTATGATGTTAAGATAGAGGATCAGCCTCTGTGACTAGATCCTGAACTTCCGAACCAACAGACCACACAATCAGTAAGGATAGGCAACAACACCTCCTCCATGATCATCCTCAACACTGGTGCCCCACAAGGCTGTGTTTTCAGCCCCCTACTATACTCCTTATACACCAATAACTGTGTGGCCAAATTCACCAACAACAACTCGATTTTCAAGTTTGCTGACGACACCACCGCAGTGGGTGGATCTCAATCAATGACGAGACAGAGTACAGGAATGAGATAGAGAATCAGGTGAACTAGTGCAGCAACAATAATCTCTCCTTCAATGTCAACAAAACAAAGGAGATTGCCATCAACTACAGGAAGCACAATGGAGAACATGCTTCTGTCTACTTCAATGGTGACGAAAGGGGTGAAAGCTTCAAGTTTTTAGGTGTCCAGATCACCAACCTGTCCTGCTCCCCCCATTCCGACACTATAGTTAAGAAAGCCCACCAATGCCTCAACTTCCTCAGAAATTTGACACGTCAGCTACAACTCTCAGCAACATTTCCAGATGCACCACAGAATGTATTCTTTCTAGTTGTATTACAGATTGGTATGGCTCCTGCTCTGCCCAAGATTGCAAGAAACTACAAAAGGTTGTGAGAGTAGCCCAATCCATCACACAAGCTAGCCTTCCATCCATTGACTCTGTCTACATTTCCCACTGCCTCGGAAAAGCAGCCAGTATAATCAAGGGCCTCATGCACCCCGGACATTCTCTTTTCCATTTTCTTCTGTCGGGAAAAAGATACAAAAGTCTGAGATCATGTACTAGCAGACTCAAGTACAACTCTTTCCTTGCTGCCATCAGACTTTTGAATGGGCCTGCTTTGCATTAAGTTGATCTTTCTCCACACCCTAGATATGGCTGTAACACTACATTCTGCACTCTCACGTTTCCTTCTCTATGAACGGTATGCTTTGTCTGTATAGCACGCAAGAAATAATACTTTTCACTGTATATTAATACATGTGACAATAATAAATCAAATCAAACCATGATCATACTAACCGATCTGATGATATTCAGTAGGCAGACCGACAGACGTCACCAAAAGGCATGACTGAGAGAATTCAAGTTGCAAACTAATATCGCACAAAAAGTGCAAAATACTGGAGTGTATATCACAAGAAGAGAATGCAAAACTGACAAACTGGCCAGATGGTGTGCACGCAGGATAGTTAGTTGCAAGGTGCCTCATAGAAAAGCTTGATACTCATCAAATATTCAACAAGGTTCTTGGTCTCAGGATTAACGAGATGGCCATTAAACAAGGGTGCTGAGAACGGAGGTTGTAAGTTTCAGCCGCCTGAAGGAAGCTGGCCATTCATACTGACAGCTAGTTTATTCAGTATCGGAAAATAGGCTGCACCTTTTATTTAATATTTAAGAGAAAGGAGATATTGATGCTCATTTCAGCAGCTCTCGTGTCTATGTTTACGATGCTGTTTTGCAAGGTCATGGTTAAAACTTCCTAGGTATGGCAACAACTCATGGGTGAGTTCAGCATTGCTCGGCTGGTAAATCAATAAATATCCTTGAATCCTGATAAACACATCATTACTTTACCCATAACGGATTAAACTACACCAGACTGTTCATTAAAAAGACGTCCCAAAGGTTTTTTACTGTCCAATCGCGATCACGGAGATTCTGAAATTTTTTCCCCACCATCTGTAGGCTTCTTTGGAATGTACCTTTCCATAAACCAGATAAGATTCTGTGACATGTCTGATTACCGGGCTGAGGAGATTGTTGGGGAGGAGATGTTGCTCCAGGGCTGGAATCTGGCTTTCTCCCTGGGATGTAGAAATGGGAGAGTTCCTCAGATGCATGGTTGAGGCCTTTCACCCAGGAGCTCACCTCCTGGCGAGGCATGCGACAGCCTTCCAGTCTCAACATCAAATTCAACAACTTGAGATGATTAACTCTACCCCACCTCCATCCCTTTGTTTTCATTTCTTTATTTTTAACAGTTGTCTACCTTTTATTTCTTTATCATCTTTATTTTTCCCCCTATTTTATCCACTTTTCCTTGCCTTTTCTCTCTCTTTGCTTCCCCTTTCCCCCTTTTTCTCAGTTTTACCTCTCTCTCACTCATCTTTATCAGTCACAGGTTACCCTCTGATTTCAGCTTCTCTGCTGTTTAGCCATTCACACCTTCTATTCTCTCTATGGGCTGCCATTGGCAGCCTATCCTCTTGTTTCTGTGGCTATGGCTCATCTATCATTCCCTTGCCCTGCAGTATAAATATCTCCCACTTTCTACGCCTTTTAGCTTTGACAAAGGGTTATCTGGACTCGAAATGTCAGCCCTTTTCTCTCCTTACAAATGCTGCCAGACCTGCTGAGATTTTCCAGCATTTTCTCTTTTGGTTTCAGATTTCAGCATCCGCAGTAATTTGCTTTTAGCTCCGAGAGAGTTCTCTGAAACTCTGACAGCCAGACATGCTTGCTGCTAGAACTGGCTCACAGATCCCTCAGCCTCAGCAACAAGCATGTGAATGCCAGTCAGGAAGATCAATGTACGGACTCCACTTAAATCATGTTTGGCTGGGTCACACAGACTGTTGCTGCAACATTCTGATCACCTCGAGAGTGGGTTATTTTCAACATATCAATTATCAAAGCGTACCACTGGTATACCTCTGAATATCATGTGGCAAACTGTACTCTGATTACATAAATAATTCTAAGCAGTTTAGCTTCACTCAGGTAAAGATACCAGCAATCTGCACCCATCACCAAAATAACAGTCATTTGTTCACCTCCTCCACTTGATCATCCTTTTGCAACGTCTATCATCTCTCTATTTCTCTGAGGTAGAGATGCTGGCCTTGGATTGGGGTGGGCACAGTAAGAAGTCTCACAATGCCAAGTTAAAGTCCAACAGGTTCGCACAGTCAAAAGTCTCACAAAACCAGGTTAAAATCCAACAAGTTGGCACAGTAAGAAGTCTCACAACACCAGGTTAGAATCCAACAAGTTGGCACAGTAAGAAGTCTCATAACACCAGGTTGAAGTCCACCAGGTTAAATGTGCAACAAGTCCAATGAAGGGGCAGCGCTCTGAAAGCTCCCAATAAACCTGTTGGACTTTAACCTGGTGTTGTGAGACTTCTTACTGTGCTCTCCATTTCGGATGTGGAAAATCTCTGAGAACTTGATGCTCACCTTTAGAAATAATTACTTGAAACTTTCCTTGTAACCAAAGCATAGGCTTCATTCACTCATGCGTGAGAGGAACTTCACACATACTCGCAAAGATCTGAAACCAAATTGACTACTTATCTTTACTGTGAAAAATAATTACCAACTTGTGCACAATGAGAAGGACAACCAGTTATTCTGCTTTTGGTGGTGTTGGTTGAGATATCAATGATAAAGAAAGAACTACAGTATTATTGAAAAAGACATGTTGAAGTTTTTTTCATTTGCACTCATCAGAGCGGACACAAGGATACCAAATTTCAAAGGGAGCAATAATCATGCTGCACGAAAAATGTGTGTTGATTAGTTGGCAAGTCAACTCTCATTAGTCTAAGTCTTACCATGAAGAACACGCCATACTTTTGTTTAACTCAAAAGGTGCATAGGACAAATATATTCCTTTTGCCTACAGATGACAAGTCCCTGTGTATAAACATATTTAGCTTTCAGAAGGCATAAGTAAGCCACATTGCAAGCCTGACTGATGACCTTAAATGGGCTGTTAGTGTAATCCTCAGCACACTCAGTTAGAACTATCTAATCACAAGATCATCTCCAATGTTAGGCATTATGTTCTGAGCTTTGCAAGCACAAGCTGGCTTAGTACAGTCGGTACTCTGGCTGTTGCAAGCAACTAAATGGACATGCTGTTCTATATGATCTGCAAACATTGAGATATATGGCTTAAGTACCTGGCATCCAACCAGCACTGAAAATCATATACCACATTGCTCATTTGTGCAGTAGACAAATTGCTGTTTTGGTTTGACAGCAGCATCGCTCAATCTTGTGTTGCCACTGCACAGTAACAATGCAAAACAGCTTCACGTGTTGCTCAAGCTTTTGGAGATACTTTATCTTCCAAGGGAATTTGAAGGATTCCTTTCAGGTCCAAAAGTGGCAACCTTAGGCCCAATCATGAGTATTCGTGGCACACAGTGATTGACGATCTGATTGAGGTGGACATTATTATGCATGATAGTCTTGATGTCCCCAGTCGCTTCACAGAATCCCTACAGTGCAGAAGGAGGCCATTTGGCCCATCATGACCACGCCGACAACAATCCCAACACGGCCCTATTCCAATAACCCCACGCATTCACCCTGCCAATTCCCTTGACACTAAGGAGCAAATTAGCATGGCCAATCAACCTATCCCGCATATCTCTGGACTGTGGGAAGAAACTGGAGCTCATTTTCTCACGCAGTATAAATTATTGCTCCCTTTGAAATTTGACATTCCTGCATTAGCCTAGGTGAGTGCAAGAAGAAAAACCTCAGTATCTGGGGATGTTCACCGATGAATGTTAAGCACCATTCACGACTCCTCAGATGCTGAAGCGGACTATGTTCAAATGCAACAAGATCTGGACAATATCCAGGCCTGGGCTGACAAGTGGCAAATAACGTTCGTCTCACACAAATGCTAGGCAATGATCATCACCAATAAGAGATAGTCTAACCAGCACCCTTTGAATTTAATGGTGCAACCATCACTGAATTCCCCCACTGTCAACATCCTTTGCATTACCATTGACCAGAAACTCAACTGGACTCACCACATAAACACAGTTGCTACAAGAGTAGGTCAGGGGCTATGAGTAACTCACTTCCTGGCTCCCCAAAGCCTGCCCACCATCTACAAAGCACAAGTCAGAAGTGTGATGGAATACTCCCCACTTGCCTGGATGGGGGCAGCTCCAACAACACTCAAGAAGCAGCCAGGACAAAGCAGCCCATTCGATTGACATCACATCTACAAACATTCAATCCCTCCACCATTGATGCTCAGAAGCAGCAGTGTATACTACCTACAAGATCACTGCAGCAATTCACCAGAGATCCTTACACAGCACCTTCCAAACCCACGACCACTCCCATCCAGAAGGACAAGGGCAGCAGATACATGGGAACACCACCACCTGCAAGTTTCCCTCCAAACCACTCACTATCCTGACTTGTAAATATATCACCATTCCTTTGCAGTCGCTGGGTCAAAATCCTGGAATTCCCTCCCTAACGGCATTGAGGGTCAACCCACAGAACATGGACTGCAGCGATTCAAGAAGGCAGCTCACCACCACCTTCTCAAGAGCATCTAGGGATGGGCAATAAATGCTGGCCAGCCAGCGAGGCCCATGTCCCACAAATGAATAAAAAAAATGTTTTTCAATCCTATCTCCTTTTTTTTCAGCAACACGCAAATCCTATACCAGCAAGTGACTATTTGTGAAAATAAGGTTTACATTTAGATGGGGTGCCTTTAACATGACGTTGGTTGAGGGGTGAATGTTGACCAGGACACTGGAGAGAAACTCAATGCTCTCCTCTGTATATTGGCACAGACACCCTTGAAGTGGCTAACAGACCTGCAACTGAACCGTTTACCCAAAAGACAACACTTCTGACAATGCAGTGGCTCCTCAGTACTACACTGGAATGTCAGCATAGATGGTGAAAAAAAATGAGCAGGGAACGTGCAAAAAGAGAGGAGATTCAAATTCCTTGTTCCAAGATAAACTTTTCTTTCCCTTCTACTCTACTCTCTTGTCTGCTGAGCTGTTTTGTAAGATGTGATGCTAAAATTGACAAAGGTGGCACTTGCAGCAATAGCAATCTGCAGAAAGCATTATCATTTAAGAGTTGCCAGGCCCCAGGAGGCGAATCACTCACTGTGTCAAATTTAATCGATTAAACATGTCATAGCGTGCCAATCGAAGACCAGCTGGTTATCATCTCAACAACACAAACCAGCAGTTAAGCCCATTTCATGTCTACCAATAGGTTAAGGCTTTTATCCTCTACCTATTGTTTTCCTTAATTATTTTGTCATGGGATGTTAGTGCCGACAGTGCGTCCAGCAATTATTGCCAACCCCTAATTGCCCTTCACACCTTCTTCAACCATTGCAGTCCATGCGGTGTAGGTACTAATGCTATTAGAGGGTTCAGGATTTTGTCCCAGTGACAGTGAAGGAACAGCAACATAGTTCCAAGTCAAGGTGATGTTTGTTTCAGAGGGAAACCTTCAGGTGGTGTCTACTGCCTTTACCCTTCGAGGTGGCAGAGATCACGGGTTTGGAAGGTGCTGCAGACAGAGCCTTGGTGAGTTGTTTCAACGCATCTTGTACATAGTACACACTGTTGCCACTGTGCATTGGTGGTGGAGGGAGTGAGTGTTGAAGGTGATGGACGGGGCGCCAATTGAATGAGGTGCTTTGTCCCGGAAAGTGTCAAGCTTTTTCAGCGTTGTTGGATGCACAGTCCAGGCAAGTGGAGAATATTACATCACACCTCTGACTTGTGGCATTCAAGTTGCCATATATAATTGAACATATTTCTGGAGGTTTAATCACATGTCCCAGACTGCACGATCCCAACAGTGGCACCTAGTGTGACCATCCTCACACACATCTTCCCAAGCCAATTGGAAGGTGTCAGAAATAAGAGAGGCAGTTGTAAGGGATCTATATTTGTGGGTTTAATTTAGTGATTCTGTGTAAGAGGCGCAGAACTCAAGTTGGATTCATGTTAGGCAAAGGTGTTTGTTTGAGTAGAGATTTGGTCAGTTCAAACTGTGCTTCTATTGTGCTGCGAGGGGGTATCAGCATAAAAAGTACACAAGCTTGGAGAATTAAAACGTCCTTTCTGACCAATCAGGGCACCTTTAAGGTGATAAGGTTTTTGGGACTGTGTTTTGAACTGAACATACAGCAGTTGATTATAGGAAGCTGGAGAGGAAACATCTCTCTCAGATTTGCTAGAAGAAAGGCCATACCATGGAGTAATAGTTATGAAAACAAGTGCAGGAATTGAAAGAACAGCTAGAAAAGGCAACAAGAGAAATGAAGAGAAGCTTCCAAGAGAAGCTGAAGTTGAAGGAACAGAGGAAACAGTGACATGAACAGGATGCTGTTCAGTAAAGTCACAGAGAGTTGAAAAGGCATTGAATTATGAGTGGCAGAAAGAGATCTACCACCATCTTGTCAAACGTAATCTTGATTTGGGCATTTATCACTATAACACAGGAACACCTTCAACCACATTGAGTTAACCTTTTTCAAAGCATCTTCTCACACATACTATTTTCCCTTTGAGGATTAGTGGGGGAAGCAGTGGAAGGATTCCCAAGCTGGTTATCAGCCCACTGAACCATGTTATGAACACTCCTTCCATGGCCAACAAGTCCTGGCGTTGGAATTGAAGCCGGAACTTCTGGTCCAGAGAGAAGGACGTTGCCCACAGCAAGAACTCCCATGGGCAAAACTGGGTCAAGTTGGCCCACGTGAAATGTTGTAATGGCCAAGCTTGTTATGCTGCACTCTCCATTGGGGGAAATGTCAATAAAATAGTTAATAATAGCTGCCTGCAGTTGTTAGTCTTACTCAGTGTAATACACAACAGCCCACTGAAAGCTTCTTATGTAAACTTGTGATGGCCAATAAATGCTGCCATACCAGTGTGGCCAATACCCTGAGGATTGCAAGGTTGGCACATGAACTGTTGGGCAACTGGCAGAGTACTTTCCGCTAATCCTATCCAAGTATGCCTGCTGGCAAAGGTGGTTTTGGGCAAGACTTGGCTGTGCTCCCCTTCACCACTGACAGCTTTCATTGCTTAGGCCACGTGTGAGTAATGTCTAGACTTGATTATGCCACGGTTCTCCAATCTTCCATCCGAACCTTGGACTCTTTGCCGCAGAAAGCTGTGGATGTCAGGTCATTGAGCATCTTTAAGACAGAGATAGATAGGTTCTTGATTAATAAGGGGATCGGGGGTTAGGGGGAAAGGGCAGGAGAATGAGGATGAGAAAAATATCAGCCACAATTGAATGGTGGAGCAGACTCGATGAGCCGAGTGGCCTAACTCTGCTCCTATGTCTTATGGTCTCTGTAAACCTCAGTTGGCTGTACCTTAACTCACACTACATGCCCCTCACTCGTCCCCCTCCGCTGTCTTTGCTGACCTACACTGGCTCCTGGTTTAACCAAACCCCTCCCCCAACCCCACGTCCCACCTCCAGAGCTCCCTTCAGGTGATTCCAATTTAAGATTCTTTTTGCTACATTGAAATCACTTCATGGGTTCACTCCTCCCTATTTCTCCAAACTTCTCCAACCCTACAAGCATCTGGGAACTCTACATTCCTCCACCTCTTGTCCATTTCCACACCCTTCCGTATCCCTTCACCCCCTAGTGCTTGTGAAGGCGCTCTATAATCCCCTCTCTAAATCAACCCCCACCTCCGTTAAGACACTCTTATCAACCAACCTCGTTGACAAAGCTTGCCTTCCTAATATTTCATTTTCTTTCTAAATTTTGCCCTTAACGGCCTAATTATGCCACTGTGCGGTGCTGAGGGTGATTTTCTTCACACTGAAGTTTCTGCTATCGTTCAATGGCTATGTGGGTTAGGCACTGCAGGATACCTAATGCCCATGGCATCAGGTCCCAGCATCCTAGAGGATTGAGAGAGGTAGAGAATTGTGCTTTCTTAAATAAGGAAGCTCCTGAATAAGAAAACCAGAAAGGGCATCCATCAGTCTGATGCTGAGAGACTTGATGCTGCGATTGCTAACACTGCTTTCAAGAGATTTTACAGGATCAACATTGCAGGCCAAAATGACAGATGTATCATTTTTTTAATCTAATTCCTGCGAGCATCTTCTGCCCCCATCCTGATGGAGCCTTACTGTAAGGCTTTCTATTTTTGTTGAGTCTCTGACAGAAGGCAGCAGTGCGATAAGGACTGCGGCATCATAGAATGGGCTGAGGCAGTGTCACATCAGACGTGAGAGGAAATCGCAGCATTGCTACTTCTCGGTGTTTATTAGGTATTTTCTGCTGAGTTATGTGTGCGTCATATATTAAGAGAGGGGATTTTGGAGATACCCTGGGCTTTGTTGCAAAACCAACGTTCAGGTAATAGTGCGCATCAGACAGCAGGTATTCAAGAGACTCAGATAGTTTTGATATAATAGGAAAGGGAGGAGTGTGCAGATTAACCAGTCCCATGACTCCATAGGTCACACCATTAGTTTAAAAGTTTAATTCACTCACCAATTATTTGCTGTTAGACCCAGAACAGAAGAGACTTTAAACCAGGCTACTTGCGATAAACTCAGAATGATCGATTTATTATAAAACAAAACTTCCTTTCTAAAAACAAGTTGCAAGAACTGGTACACACACCACACTTGCAGTCTGTAGATATAATCATTTATCCTTTAAAAAAAAGTACCCAGCATGCACACGTACACACACAAGTCAGGAAACACAGGACAGACAGACAGATATGCGGCTTCGGAGGACAAACTTTACAAAATAAAGGATAAAGTTCACAGGGTTTCAATACTGTTGATCTGGAATTCGCTTGTGCGAAGACAGTACCAGTAGATGTCTGGAGGTTCTCACAAACAGAGCTTCAACATGGAGGAGAAAATAGAGCTGCATCATTTTTTCTTGTCGCAGCTTTGCAGTTTTCCACATGAGACAAGTTATACTCAGATGAGGATTCTCTGGCTGCAGGATGATAACCACTCAAGGAATTTCCGGCAAGGTTGGGAGAGGGTAAGTTAGGAGAACCTTCCTTCTCAGCTTATTCCCCAAAGACACTTTGAGTTCAAAACAACAGGCTCAAAACTTTAAGCTTGCCTCTGTTGTGAGATTTCCAATAAATTGCTAGCCTTTGCCTTTAGCAGATTTTCACCATCAATTAAAGTGAATATAGTTCAAGGCAAAAGCATATCCTCCCCCTCAAGTACCTTCCTGGCCAGGTGATTTCTTGGAAGAGGGATGTCGGTTCACAATCCAAAAGTGAACTGTAGGTCAAAATCCAAGTGTCCAGATAATGCAATATGTTTTTCCATATTTTAAAAGAAAAATATAGTTTTGAAGGATATGATCACAACTGTTCATATAGAACAAAAAACTGTCACTTTGTAATACAGAACTTGAATATTGTTGTAAAAAAAATGTTGCCTCTGATGACTTCAATCAGGCCATTGAGATCAGCCTACTGGAGTATAAACTCTCTGATTAAGGATCCAGTTGATGGGTCAATTAGGGAGTTTTTGCCTTGTACTGAACCAGGAGTGGCAGTTCCTCTGGCACCCCCAGAGGTAGACTGCTAGCACTCTGTACACTGCTGTTAGAGATTGTAAATAAAGGGATTTGGGTGAAGGGACTTCTGTCTCTGAAGTCTTATAGTACTGCCAAAACTGTACATCTTGCACTCATAGGACAAATGCAAGAATGCCAAATTTCAAACAATCACAATAATTTATACTGCAGGAAAGAAGATGCTGAGTATTTAAAAAGTAGACTGTGAATGGTTGAAGCATTGCCATGGAGAAAGTAATGGGGAATTATAGATTCCTGAAGCTCCTGAGTAATTAAAAAAAGTGCAAAGCCTGAACCTTTTTTTTATTTGCATTGAACCTGTTTTTGCTGATGAATATGTTTTGTTTCTAGCAACTGTAAATAAGCCAAATCACAAGCTCGACTAATGATGTTAAATTGGCAATTAGTGCAGCTATTATCACACTCGGGATTGTTCAGCAGGTACTACTCAAATATGGAATCATATCCAGCAGTTGACTTGTCAACCAATCAGCACCCTTTTCTAATGCAGTATGATTGATGTTGCCTTTGAAATTTGGCACTCATGTTTGTCCTGATGAGTAAAAGATGAAAAACTTTGACAACACGTCTCTCTTTTCAACAATATATGGAACAATGGATACCTGGGACTGAGTTAAAGGCTAGAATCTAATCGAGAAGTTCAGGTGGTTCAAAGGATATTTTGGCCTTGGAGGGACTGCAGAGGAGGTTTACTAGGCTGATACCGGAGTTGAGGGGGTTGAGCTATGAGGAGAGGCTGAATAAACTAGGCTTGTACTCGTTAGAGTTTAGAAGAATGAGGGGAGATCTCATTGAGACGTATAAGATGATGAATGGGATGGATAGGATAGAGGTGGAGAGACTCTTCCCGCTCAGAAAGGACAGTAGGACTAAGGGGCACAGCCTCAAGATAAAGCGGGGGGGGGGGGGGGGTGCGGTTTAGAACGGAGTTGAGGAAGAACTTCTTCACTCAAAGGGTGGTGAATCTCTGGAATTCTCTGCCCGTTGAGGTGGTGGAGGCTGCCTCGCTCAATATTTTTAAGACGCGGGTTGATAGGTTTTTGATAGGCAAGGGGATTAAGGGTTATGGGGAGAGGGCGGGAATGTGGAACTGAGCCACGACAGATCAGCCATGATCTTATTGAATGGCGGGGCAGGCTCGAAGGGCTAGATGGCCTACTCCTGCTCCTATTTCTTATGTTCTTATATATAAAACAACAGATACCTGAAAGTGGGTTACAGACGGGAAACAAACTAAGGGATCCAGGCAGTTTATAAATGGAATAATAGATATCCAAAAGTGAGTTGGAAGCTGGAATCCAATCAAGAGATTTAACTGGTTTATATAGAAAATGATGAATACCGGGGAGGAAGGTACAGGTTAGAATTCAATCGAAGGGTTTAGCTGTCATAAAAAGTGAGTGAAGCTGAAGCCCTGGATCAGATTATTGCAATAACTGCTGCCTTTGTAGGTTTTCTTTTGTGTTACATATGCAGTTCATATTACGGATGACTTCTCAGCATTTTGGATGTTAGTGGTGAATCTGTCTTCTATTCCCCCTGCACAGTGATACTCACACTGAAGTAATCATTATTGATCGGGACAAGTTTATGAAAAGAGATAATTTGACACCGATTACAAGGATTTTAATGATCGCTATATAATAATGTCACTGAAAAGGCAATGCATGAGGCAGTTGGGTATCAATCGTTAATGCACAATGGCAATCCTTTAACAACTACTTTCACACTTCAGTACAGTTCAGGTCTAGGGAGAGTGAACTAACTGCATCACAAAAAGGTAGGCATGGAGAAAATGCTTTCGCTCGCGTGGGAGACCAAATTTAGAAATATTAAAATAACAACACAACAATCCAATAGGGAATTTCAGAGAAACTTCTTTATCCAGAGACTGGTTCAAATGTATAGTCACGAGGATTGGCTGAGAGGAATAGCATGTACAGGCTGGGGAGGCGATAGCCTAGTGGTATCACTGCTAGACTATCAATCCAGAAACTCAGCTCATGTTCTGGGGACTCAGGTTCAAATCCCACCACGGCAGATGGTGGAATTTGAATTCAATAATAAAAAAAAATCTGGAATTAAGAAACTACTGATGAAACCAATGTCAATTGTCAGGAAAAACCCATCTGGTTCACGACATAAGAACATAAACAACATAAGAAATAGGAGCAGGAGTAGGCCATCTAGCCCTTCGAGCCTGCCCCGCCATTCAATAAGATCATGGCTGATCTGAAGTGGCTCAGTTCCACTTTCCCGCTTTCTCCCCATAACCCTTAATTCCCTTGCCTACCAAAAACCTATCTACCCGCGTCTTAAATATATTTAGCGAGGCAGCCTCCACCGCTTCAACGGGCAGAGAATTCCAGAGATTCACCATCCTTTGAGTGAAGAAGTTCCTCCTCAACTCTGTTCTAAACTGCACCCCCCCCCTTATCTTGAGGCTGTGCCCTCTAGTCCTGCTGTCCTTTGAGCGAGTCCTGCTGTCCTTCCTGAGCGATGTCCTTAAGGGAAGGGAATCTGCTGTCCTTATTCGGCCTGGCCCTATGTGCGATTCCAGAGCCACAGCAAGGTGGTTGAGTCTCAACTGCTCTCTGAACAAGGGCAACTAAGGATGGGAACTAAATGCTGGCCAGCCAGCGACGCCTATGTCTCATGAATGAGTAAAAGGAGAAAAGTAGAAAAACTCTGGGGAGCAAAATGATTCGAAGGGTATGATGGTAGAGTAATAGGGGAAGTGGGTTGGGAGAAGGTTCATATAGAGCATAAACACTGGTGTAGATCAGCTGGGCCAATTCTGTGCTGTAGACTTGATGCAATTCTAACAAACTGCTCCTCTACAGAACCTTAGTTAGGCCTCATTTAGAACATAGTGTTCAATTCTGGTCGCCACACTACCAGAAGGATGTGGATGCCTTGGAGAGGGTACAGAAGAGGTTTGCCAGGATGTTGCCTAGTCTGGAGTGTATTAGCTCTGAGGAGATGTTAGATAAACTCAGTTTGTTCTCTCTGGAATGATGGAGGTTGAGGGGTGATCTGATGGAGGTTTACATGATTATGAGTGGCATGGACAGTGTGAATAGTCAGATGCTCTTTCCTAGAGTGGAAGAGTCAAGTACTAGAGGATATAAGTTTAAGGTGCACGGGGAAAAGTTTTGACGAGATGTGCGGGACAAGATTTTTTACACAGCACGGTAGCACAGTGGTCAGCACTGCTGCTTCACAGCTCCAGGGACCTGGGTTCGATTCCCAGCTCAGGTCACTGTCTGTGTGGAGTTTGCACATTCTCCTTGTGTCTGCCTGGGTTTCCTCCGGGTGCTCCCGGTTTCCTCCCACAGTCCAAAGATGTGCGGGTTAGGTTGATTGGCCATGCTAAAATCGCCCCTTAGTGTCCTGAGATGCTTAGGTTAGAGGGATTAGCAGGTAAAATATGTAGGGATACGCGGGTAGGGCCTGGGTGAGATCATGTTGGTGCAGACTCGATGGGCCAAAGGGCCTCTTTCTGCACAGTAGGGTTCTATGATTCTATGTTCTATGATTCTACACAGAGGGTGGTGAATGTCTGGTTTGCACTGCCTGGGGAGGTGGTGGGGGCAGGTATGATAGCGGCATTTAAGAGGTAACTAGACGAATACAAGAATAAGATGGGAATGGAAGGGTACGGACTCTAAGTGCATGCGGTTTTAGTTTCGGGAGGCATCATGATTGGCGCAGGCTTGGAGGGCCAAAGGGCTTGTTCCTGTGCCGGACTTTACATTGTCCTTTGTTGACTTACCCTCCTTTTCCATCCTAATCTGCAATCATGTGGATCAGCAGCAAAATGCTTCTGAAGCATTTTGGAATTCTAAAATAAAACCAGAAAATGCTAAACAATTCAGGCAGCATCTGTCGGGGAGAAAGAGTAGTTAATGTTTAGGCCAGTGACCCCTCCAATGAATATTAACTCTGTTTCTCTCCACAGTTGCTGCCTGCCTTGCAAAGTATTTCCCACATTTTCTGCTTTTGTTACTATTTGTGGGCCAGCTGCACCATATTGGGCCCTCCCCCGTTGTCCATATACAGCCTGTGGCATTTTGTAGTCAGTGTGCATCATGTCGCTGCAAAGATGAACACCAGTGTCATGTGCGCTTACGTCATTAGCAAAGCACAATGTAGCCACCATGGCGGTTGGTTTACTGGCACTAAGATCAGCGGCCAGAGAGGTTCCGCACAAGTGAGAAAGGGCCCTTAAGGCCTTTAGTCATAGTTCAGTGGGAGGAACTTTCACCTCTGAGGCTGTGGGCTCAAATCCCACTCCAAGACCTTGAGCATAGATCACAAACGAGCTGGAAGTTATCAGGCAGCCAAGGTGATTAGCAGCAATATCTTGAAAGCAGGAAATCCCAGAGAGAAGGCCTGTGTCAACCACCACCTCTTCCCATTTAAAGTTTGCCTGAGAACCAACTTAACTATTCAACTACAAAAAATTTCACAACCTATGAACCTTTGCGTTACAAGATCCACCACCAACCCCCCCTTAAACTTCAAAGCATACAATCCATGCAACAAACGCCAGGCTTGTCACATGAGAAACAGGCAGTCATAAACCAGAGACCAAGATAACTGTAACCTATAAAGTTCAAGGTCGTTGCCTGTAGGCAATCTTTGTGGTTGTGGGAGAATGAGTGCGTCTGATATTGCATTTAATTCAAGGCAAGTGTGTAGGAATACATGACCTTTACTCTAAACTCACAAAAGCTTGCTGCTGAATTATTTAATCAATGCATACTTCAAGGTAAGGAAAACGCACCCTCTTCCTATACAAAACATCTGGATCATGGGAAGTAAAACAGCTCACAAAACATTCTGTCTGTGACAGTTTCCAATGATACAACTGTAAGAAGACTTGCAATGTATTTTATTTGCTTTATTGGTTGCAAAGTACCTCATAAGAACATAAGAACATAAGAAATAGGAGCAGGAGTAGGCCATCTAGCCCTTCGAGCCTGCCCCGCCATTCAATAAGATCATGGCTGATCTGTTGTGGCTCAGTTCCACTTTCCCGCCCTCTCCCCATAACCCTTAATCCCCTCTCTTATCAAGAACCCATCAACCCGCTTCTTAAAAATATTTAGCGAGGCAGCCTCCACCACTTCAACGGGCAGAGAATTCCAGAGATTCACCAACCTTTGAGTGAAGAAGTTCCTCCTCAACTCCGTTCTAAACCGCCTCCCCTTTATCTTGAGGCTGTGCCCCCTAGTCCTACTGTCTTTTTTGAGCGGGAAGAGTCTCTCCACCTCTATCCTATCCATCCCATTCATCATCTTATACGTCTCAATGAGATCTCCCCTCATTCTTCTAAACTCTAACGAGTACAAGCCTAGTTTATTCAGCCTCTCCTCATAGCTCAATCCCCTCAACTCCGGTATCAGCCTAGTAAACCTCCTCTGCACTCCCTCCAGGGCCAAAATATCCTTGCGCAGGTGCGGCGCCCAAAACTGCACACAGTACTCCAGCTGCGGCCTCACCAATGCCCTATACAGCTGCAGCAAGACCTCCCTACTTTTATATTCAATCCCCCTCGCTATGAAGGCCAGCATCCCATTCGCCTTCCTGACCACCTGCTGCACCTGCAAGCTGGGTTTTTGCGACTCATGCACAAGGACCCCGAGGTCCCTCTGCACCGTCGCCTGCTGCAGTTTTTCGCCACGTAAGTAATAGCTCGGGACATCCAAGGTCACAAAAGGCTCTACATAAATGCAAACCTTTCATTCTGTAGTCTTAAAAGATGATGCAAGTTATACGAGATGCATAGCTGACGTGAAACGTTAAAAGGCAGTAATAGTTTGGGCAGAAGGTCAATGTAACCAACCCTTCTAAACCCTGCATTGCTTTCCAGAGCATAATTCTAGATCCAATAGTTCTTTCCATGCCTTGTTACATTACAGGATTTCCTAATTGTATTCCCACAGAAAGAAAGGGAACACATTTGTGGGTGGCACGGTGGCAGAGTGGTTAGTGCTGCTGCCTCACAACTCCAGAGTTCAATTCCAATCTCGGGTCACTGTGTGGAGTCTGCATGTTCTCCCTGTGTCTGCGCAAGTTTCCTCCGGCTGCTCCGGTTTCCTCCCAAAGATGTGTGGGTTAGGTGGATTGGCCATGTTAAATTGTGTCAGGGAGACTGGCAGAGTAAATACATCGGGTTATGGGGGATAGGGACTGGGTTGGATTGTTGTCAGTGCAGGCTTGATAGGCCAAATGGCCTCTTTCTGCACTGTAGGGATTCTACGATCTTCTGTCAGAGTTGCCTCAATAAGGTTCGAGTCTATTTACAACAGCCCCCACATCCAAGAGGAATTTAATTGTTGCTGGACTAACTTATGTTTGACAAATATAAATGACTGCAGAGGGAACCATGGTCAACAGTTGGCTGGAATATTTGGGGTCTATGAATATGTCAGCTCTGGTCACTCTGAGTTACAAAGTTCTGGGATTCAGGTCCCATTCCAGAACTTGAGTGCGCAAACCAAGACAGGCTCTCCAGTGCGGTATGAGAGAGTGCTGCACTGCCACATGTGCCATCATTCAGATGAAGCATTAAGCCAAAACCCTATCTGTCTGCTTGAGTAGATGTAAAAGATCCCTTGAAGGAGTGTGAGGGAGGGAGCCCTCCTTGATGCCTGGCCAATATGTACACCTCAATCAACATCATTGAAACAGATTATTTTGGTCATTAGCGTGGGGCTGTTTGTGGGAACTTTCTGTGTGCAAATTGGCTGCCATGTATCCTATAGTATAACAGTGATTACATGACTATCTCAGAACTCTTTATAGCCGGTGGAGTACTTTTGAAGTGCAAAGGGCAAGTAATTCTTTCTTTAAGCAGAGAAGTGAGAGTCCAGTCATTCATATGATGGTGTCAATGTCATTCTAAGGAAATTTATCAGCAAGCAGCTCAGGGAAAAATAATATCAGACCAACACAGTTTGTGTCTGATCTTGGCGCTGGTCGGCTCAGACGTCAGTGTCCAAATTACACAAGCTCCAAGTGTGTGAAAAAACTCAGGAGACCCTCACAACTTCAGCAAAGCTCTTCAGAGAAGCTCAGATCACCATGGAAATAAAACCGCATTCGATAATTACAGAGGGTTCACTGCCCCATCAAGGGTTCGGGTGGTACAAGCTGAGGGGGTGGGCAGAAAAGGAGGAGCCCAAGCCGGAAAAGGCCTCAGGCCTCAAGTTAGATCAGAGATTGGAGAATAATAATAATAATAATAATAATAATAATAATCCTATTAGAACCAGGCAGCTAACCAGAGCTTCTCTGAGGTTGCCAAGGCAGGATGGAGTACAACGTTAGCAAATGTGAGGTTATCCACTTTGGTAGAAATAATAGTAGGAGAGATTATTATTTAAAGTGTGAAAAGCTGCAGCATGTTACAGTGCAGAGGGACCTGGGGGTCCTTGTGCACGAATCGCAAAAACCCAGTCTGCTGGTGATCAAGAAGGTGAATGGAATGTTGGCCTTTATAGCGAGGGGGATAGACTATAAAAGCAGGGAGGTCTTGCTGCAACTGTACAGGGCACTGGTGAGGCCACAGCTGGAGTACTGTGTGCAGTTTTGGTCCCTGCATTTGAGAAAGGATATATTGGCCTTGGGGGGAGTGCAGAGGAGGTTCACCAGGCTGATACCAGAGATGAGGGGGTTAGCTTATGAAGAGAGATTGAATAGACTGGGTCTGTACTCGTTAGAGTTTAGAAGGCTGAGGGGGGGATCTTAAAGAGAGCTACAAGATAATGAAGGGGCTAGATAGGGTAGAGGTAGAGAGATTCTTCCTGCTTAGAAAGGATAGCAGAACTAGAGGGCACAGCCTCAAAATAAGGGGGGGCAGCTTAGATCAGAGTTGAGGAGGAACTTCTTCACTCAAAGGGTGGTGAATCTCTGGAATTCTCTGCCTGTTGAAGTGGTGGAGGCTGCCTCACTGAATATATTTAAGTCACGGGTAGATAGGTTTCTGATAGACAAGGGGATTAAGGGTTATGGGGAGAGAGCGGGAAAGTGGACCTGATTCACTTCAGATCAGCCATGATCTTATTGAATGGCGGGGCAGGCTCGAAGGGCTAGATGGCCTCCTCCTGCTCCTGTTTATGTTCACAGATAGCCCGCTTACAGAAATTACCAACACCAATAAACTCCAGAGATTATTTCCAGTTTACAACAACTTAAAAACCCGAAGTTAAAGGCAAAGTACTGCTGATCTGTGGGGAGAAAATAGAGCCAACATTTTGAGTCAGGTTGACCAACAGATTCAGTCAGAGGTTTTCCAGCATTTTCTGTTTCCTTCGTAAGTTATGCCAAGATCTCACAATCACAGCTTAAAATAACATCGTTTTGGTTTGGCATGCAACACTCCGACAATCTGTTAAAATCGGGCTTCCCTCGTGATGGTTCGGCCATGTTGCGAGTTCTGCTCGGGGCACGTGATAAGAAGCAGCCGTGACTGTGAACTCAAAGCTCAGGATGCTTCCCCGGGCCTGCCAGGGGCAGCAAAATGCAGGAGGATGCTGCAGTTGTTGAGCCATCTTCACGTGACTATCAAGTGCCTCCGAAAATAATAACACCCGCTCCACACTGACGGAATGCTCCATCACAAGCAATCGTGTGAGTCACTTCGCTAATCACAGAGTGCATCAGAAAATCAGAGCTATGATTAACAGTTACATCCCGTGACTGAAGGAAATAGGAGTCACAGGATGGCTGCAAACAGGAGGATGAGTGTGCCGCACATCTTGATCATTACACTTCCTGCTGGGCAGCACACCCTAGGGGTGGGCCTGTGACTCAATTCGAATGTGCACTGCCACCAACACCACCCCCACCCCCCCCCCACACCCTGCCCCATCAGGGAATCATGTACGATAACAACAGAAAGGGAGAAACCACGTTCTTTTACAGTCTCTTTGCCCTCCTTCAAATTCTCAAGAGCCAGCACTCATTACTAACTCATTCGATAGGGCAGCACAGCAGTTAGCACTGCTGTCTCGCAGCGTTAGGAACCCAGGTTCAATTCCAACCTCGGCTCACTGTCTGTGTGGAGTTCGCACGTTCTCCCCATGTCTGCGTGGGTTTCCTCCGGGTGCTCCGGTTTCCTCCCACAGTCCATAGATGTGTCAGTTAGGTGGATTAGCCTTCCTAAATTGCCCGTTGCTGTCCTGGGTTGGGGAGAATTCGCCAAGTAAATACATGGGGTTACAGGGGTTAGGGTCTGGATGGGGTGCTCTGCGCAGACTCAATGGGTGAAATCGTCCGCTTCTGCACTGTTGCGATTGTATGATTCTATAATCCTGGACCTACAGACTGTGAAACTCAGAACCTCTCCCTCCTACAACCAACTTCTTTTTAAAACCTAGGCTTAGCGTCACCTAACCATGACTGCCCGAGTCATGATTATCTTATCCTGCCTCCTAGTCTATTCACCATTCGCCCGTCAACTGGGCCTCCCGTCATAAAAAGCAGATGGGCTTGATCATCATGGGAAATGCTGTAATTAAATATAAAACGGTTAAGGGGTTAACTCTATTATTGAGCTATGACAGTCTAATTATTTAATCATTTTATGATTATAATTTAATTATCTAATCACTTACCACTCACCTGGAGAGGGTGGGAAAGTGGAACTGAGCCACGACAGATCAGCCATGATCTTATTGAATGGTGGGGCAGGCTCGAAGGGCTGGATGGCCTACTCCTGCTCCTATTTCTTATGTTCTTATGTTCTTCTGATGAAGGAGCAGTGTTTTGAAAGCTCGCGATTCCAAATAAACCTGTTGGACTTTAACCTGGTGAGACTTCTTGCTGAGTCTAATTATTCATAGAATCATAGAATCCCTACAGCGCAGAAGGAGGCCGTTCAGCCCGTCGAGTCTGCACCCACCCAGGCCTTATCCCCATAATCCCATGTATTTACCCTGCTAATCCTTCTAACCTACGCATCCCAGGACACTGAGGGGCAATTTAGCATGGTCAATGCACCTATTGTTAGAGGATATTTTGAAATGAGTATGAGGTAAGCAACTGCCATGGAATGGAATATTTGCAGCACTATGGGCAAAGGTTGGGGTGAAATGAGACCAATCCAACAGTTCTTTCAAAGAGCTGGCATGGACGCAATGGGGTGAATGGCCTCTCTCTGCACTCTATGATACTCAGGTTATTACAGTACAATCAGCAGGCAAAGAAGATATGCCAGAAATGATTGAAAAGAGGACATGAGATGCAATTAATCATTTTAGACATTGATTAAAGAAAGGCTGCAGATTGAATTGTACAGTGATCCTGGAGCCCTGGGGTCATGCCTGTTATTGTCTTTATTCCCAAGTAAATAACTAACAGAATAGTGAGTCAGAGATTCAGAAAGGAGTTTGCACATCTGACAGGAATAATGTGTATTTTTGCATCCACTGTGTGTTTACCTAACTGAATATGAACAGCAAACAGCAAAGATAAAATTGACTTAAGAGAAATCCATCAAGTCAGGGTGGCATTTTGCCAGTGGGTTGGCACTGCACCAGAACACAAGGTAAAGATACATTGATAGTCTTCTCAAAGACCCGAAACACAATAACGGTTGTTATATTAAAAAGCAGCTCTCTGCTTCAAAGCTTCCCTGGTATCTTTTTATTTGATTGTATACATGCTTGGATGGGTGCATCGTTAACAATACTCAAGACGCTTGGCACAACCCCGGACAGTTTCCTGGACTAACGATCAACCACCCTGAAGTTTGACTCTCTCCACCACCAGCATACAGTGGCAGCAAGCATGTGCCACCTACAAATGCAGCAACACATCAAGGCTCTTTCAACAGCACTTTAAAACCCTATAATATCGATCACCAGGGGCAGCAGATGCATGGGAATACCACCACTTGCAAGTTCCACGCCACGCCAAGTCGTGCACCACCCTGATTTGGAACTACATCACCATTCCTTCACTGTCACTGGGCTAAGAACCTGGAATTCCCTCTCTAACAGCACTGTGGGTGTACCTACACCACAGGGACTTCAGCAGTTCAAGAATGCTGCTCGCCACAAGAGAAACTGGGTGGCACGTTGGCACAGTGGTTAGCACTGCTGCCTCACACCGCCAGGGACCCTGGCTCGATTCCCAGCTTGGGTCACTGTCTGTGTAGGGTCTGCATGGGTTACCTCCGGGTGCTCCAGTTTCCTCCCACAGTCTGAAAGACATGCTGGTTAGGTGCTAAATTCTCCTGGAATTTAAAGGCGCCAGCATGTGGCAACAAGGAGATTTTCACAGTAACTTCATTGCAGTGTTAATGTAAGCCTACTTGTAACGCTAATAAACAAACATTAACTAGGAATAGACAATAAATGACAGGCATGCCAGCAACACTGATATCCCCAGAATAACTAAAACAATAGTGCTATAATGAGCAAAATGAGTAAAAGCTGACTGCCTTTTGCTCCAATCAACTCCCACGCATGTGAACACTGTCATGGCACTGCTCCAGAATGTCCTTCAGTAACAGAGTCTCTCAGAAGAAGCCACGGCCTGGCATTAAACTCCAGCAAACACTTTCCTACCTACACTCTCCACCATCAGGTGCAAGGCTGTTGGACTGCAGAACATGATCAGCATGAAACACGAAACCACTCTGATAAGTTCCCCTTCCTTCTGCTGCAAGTTACCGTGCCCCAAGAGGGAAATGGTCGCCGTAGATTTCCATTTGATCGGTCAATGATTGTGCCTGGTGAAGTCAAGTGGTGGGTTTGCTTTCATAGAACATTACAGCGCAGTACAGGCCCTTGGGCCCTCGATGTTGTGCCGACCAGCGGAACCAATCTAATGGCCCTCTAACCTAATCTCTTCCAATGTTATCCATATGTCTATCCAATGGCCATTTGAATGCCCTTAAAGTTGGCGAGTCCACTACTGCTGCAGGCAGGGCATTCCACGCCCTTACTACCCCCTGAGTAAAGAACCTACCTCTGATATCCATCCTATATTTATCACTCCTCAACTTAAAGCTATGTCCCCTCTGCAGTTGGGCTGACCACTCCCACTCCTTAGCACCTGCCCTCAGGTGCATAGGGTCAAAGATAGTGCAGTACAGAAACAGGCCCTTCAAGCCTGATCATGATGCCTGCCTGAACTAAAACCATTTGCGCTTCCACAGTCCCATTCCTATCCTATTCATGTATTCGGCTAGTTGCCCCTTAAAATGCAGCTATCAATTTACAAGCTGCTAATCAACCTGTTTGGCCACATTACGAACGCACCTTCCATGGCCATCAAGTCCTAAAGTGGGATTCAAACCCAGAGCTTCTGGCCCCGTAAGAGGAACGCTGGCCACTGCACCACTACACTTCCACTTGGTGCATTAGAATTTGCAAAATACAAGAACGGGAGAGGGAGGTAACACTGGCATTCATAACAACACTTCTCTTAGGAGGAGGTGAAGAACTTAGAAGAGGAAATAATAAATCAGACTAAACTGTACTGCAGAGAAACAATTTGCCTCCCTGAATAATGCCCTTTCTAAACCAGGCACCAGCTGGATAATGTAGATCTAAATGTACTTGACCCAAGCAGAGGGAAAGATGAATTTGCGATTATCCCAGCGGACACATCGCTAACTTCAACGTGCAGGCAAGATGTTATTTGGAGTTTTGGACCACCACAACCTTTAAACCTCTCTCAATTAATCATTTCAATGATTTATAACCATCATGGAGTTTAGGTGCATGGTAATATCATTACTGAGTTAAACCTGAGTGCAAAAAAGGCAGGGAGTCACAGAATCTACAGTGCAGAAGGAGGCCATTTGTCCCATCAAGTCTGCACTGACAACTTTATTAACCATCACTCTCAACCTGCCCTGTCACCTTTCATTGCTCATATATACACCCAGGTTCCTCTGCTTCTCCACCCCCTTTATAGCCTTAGCTCTATTGTACACAGTCTCTCCATTGCCTTTCTACCAAAGAAATCACTTCACATTTCTCTACCTTGAACTTCATCCGTCACCTGGCCAATGCTGGGCCACCTCTGCCTCTGCAAAGCACATTGCAGGGGGAAAGGTGGGGAATGAAAAATTTGTCCACTGAACATCAACATCTCCACTGAATTGAACTGCTGCCTTGGAAGTCTTTTAGTTGAGCAACAGTTAGACCTTCAACTGTGAACTCTCAGAGCGTTTACTTACAAGCCTCGCTGATCATAGCACAGAAAATGGCCATTTGGCCCATCCTATCTCTGTGAAAGTGCTAGCCAATTATACCCACTTTCCTTCTCTTTCCCCACAACCCTGCTAATTTCTCCCTTTCAAGAACATATCCAATTGCATTTGCAAAATATATTTCCCTGGAAGATATCTAGAAGCTGTAAGTATGTTTCCCCAAACAATTCACCTCTCCTGGGAAGCTGCAACAATTCATTTTGATTTGATGTTCTGTGACGATATGTTCTTGAACACTATGTTCGGTTCAAAAGGCTTGAGTGCAGACGCTCGTCTGGACATTAACAGACACTATTTACTTCGCTGTGCTCTTTTGAGAACACTTGCACCTTCGGCAAGACTGCCAACATGGCCAAGGTTCACAGCAAAAATACACAATTAGTCATTGCAAGCTAATCCAAAGAACAAAGAAAATTACAGGACAGGAACAGGCCCTTCGACCCTCCAAGCCTGCACCAACCATGCTGTCCATTTGAACCAAACTCACCCCCCTAATCTTCCAGGAATCATACCTTTCTATTCCCATTCTATTCATGTATTTGTCCAGACAACCCTTCCAGATAGCAGCGAGTTCCAGGCACCCATCACACTCTGTGTAAAAGACTTGTCTCATACATCTCCTTTAAAATTTGCCCCTCACGCCTTCAACCAATGCCCCCTAGTAATTGAGTCTTCCACCCTGGGAAAAAGCTTCTGATTATCCATTCTGTCCATGCCCCTCACAATCTTATAGACTTCTATCATTGAGTAGTGCTTTCTCTCTCTAAGAGCAGTAATCTTTTGAGCTAGCGAGTCACACTCGCTTTTTACCTCACAGTCAGCCTCTGGCAGGTATATCCAAAGCTCCTTTATTTCTCTTTTTAATTGCCTAGGGTGGGTGAGAGGTTAGTTGCTGCAACATTACAAAGAAATTCTACCAGCTTCCCTGGGCCTCCTCCTGCATTCGGTTCTTATTGATCTGAGCTAAAGCTTTTTTACCTCTCAAATTGATCTCAGGCCTGAGAAGGAACTTTTAAGACTGACTAAGAACATAACTGAACAAAGAACAAAGAGCAAATACAGCTCAGGAACAGGCCCTTCTGCCCTCCAAGCCCGCACCGATCATGTGTTCTTAACTAGACCATCCGTTTGTATCCCTCTATTCCCAGTCTGTTCATGTGGCTGAGTCTTAAAATGATCCTACCATGTCTGCCTCAACCACCTTGCTTGGTACTGCATTCCAGACCCCCACCACCCTCTGTGTAAAATACGTCCCCCGCATATCTGCCCGTCCCCCTCCCTTACCTTGAACTTGTGACCCCTTGTGTTTTGTCGCTTCCAACCTGGGAAAAAGCTTCCAACTGCTCACCCTATCGATGCCCTCCATAATTTTATAAACTTCTATCAGGTCGCCCCTCAACCTCCGTCTTTCCAGGAAGAACAGCCCTAATTTACTTAATCTCACTTCGTAACTAAGACCCTCCAAAGCAGGCAAAAATCCTGTTAAGCATTTTCTGCACTCTCTCCAAAGCCTCCACATCCTTCTGGTTGTGTGGCGACCAGAATTGGACACAGTATTCCAAACGTGGCCTAACCAAAGTTCTATATAACTGCAGCATTAAATGCCAACTTTTATACTCTATGCCCTGTCCAATAAAGGCAAGCATGCTATATGCCTTCTTCACCACCTTTTCCACTTGTGTTGCCACCTTTAAGGATCTATGGACTTGCACACTCAGATCCCTCTGTGTGTCTATACTCTTGATGGTTCTGCCATTTATTGTACAGCTCCCCCCCCCGACATTAGATCTACCAAAATGCATCACTTCGCATTTATCTGGATGAAATTTCATCTGCCATTTCTCTGCCCAATTTTCCAGCCTATCTATACCCTGCTGCATTCTCTCACAATGTTCATTGCTATCCGCAACTCCGGCAACCTTTGTGTCATCCGCAAACTTACTAATCAGATCAGCTACATCTTCTTCCAAATCATTTATAAATACATCACAAACTGGAGGGGAAAAATAAGCCCTCGCACAGCTTTAAGACTGAACTTCAACCACAACGCAGCAAGAGCATCCAACTCTCGAAAGAAAAGGCTGATATAAAACTATATAATCACAAAGCCTAACAAAGTGGTCCACTGGCCAGAGAAATGGAGATGAGCCTCAAGAAGCAATTGAAGAATCTTACACTCAACAACCCAGGAAGGAGATGGATGAGGGATGGCCTCACTGAAATGTGCAAAACTATTAAGTTATCTGTTAGCTGAGCTCAGAATAACAGAGATTGTGCAATAAAATAAGGAATAGTCAAATAATCAGACACAAGCATGCAATAAAAGCAAATTACTGTGGATGCTGGAATCTGAAACCAAATGACAAAATGCTGGAAAATTTCAGCAGGTCTGTCAGCAACTGTAAGGAGAGAAAAGAGCTGATGTTTCGAGCCCAGATGACCTTATAAGACATAGAAAAAGGCATTTCTATGCCTTTTAGCTTTGACGAAGGGTCATCCAGACTTGAAACATCAGCTCTTTTCATGTCAGATACCTAGGCCAACTCCAGGTGGTTCTGCCGCTTCTATGTAACTGGGTGGTTTTCCAGGCCTTTTCAGAGAACATTAGATTCAACCACATTGCTACAGTTCTGGACAGACCAGATAAGGACAGCGGGTTTCCTTCCCCAAAAAGGTATTTGTGAACCAGTTGGGTTTTCACAATGATTCAATATCTCCACAGCTGCAATTAAGAGCTTTTTATTCCATTAAATCAATTAAATTGAATTTAAAGTCACAAAGTTAGATCTCATGGTAGGATCTAAACCCACATCTCCAGATTAGTTCCCACTGCTGCACTTATAGTTAACCACTCAGTTACTGTACCTACACATTTTATTCAAGGTGACTTTAGATCACTTACGCACATTCATATCTAAGCAGTAAATCTCCAAGTTTTTGATCATTTATCGAGAGCTCATTATAACTTAATCTTATAGAAACATAGAAGAGAGGAGCAGGAAGAGGCTATTTTGCCCTTTGAGCCTTCTCCGCCACTCATCACCATCACGGCTGATGGTCCAACTCAATACATCAGCTCTGATTATCCAATACCAATTAGAAAGCAGTAGAATTCTAACAGCGGCAGGATTTCTAACTTCATCCAGTGGATATTGTACCCAGATTTCGCATGGCAGTATGTAAGCAGGCCTAATAATCTAAACTACAGACATCTCGAAACCCTGTTATTTATTACTCCACAGACAGTCAACTTCATTCAACCAAATTCTGTATGATTGTCATTAACTCCCAATATTCTTGCGGCCTGGTACAACCCGGCACGGTAGCACAGTGGTTAGCATTGCTGCTTCACAGCTCCAGGGTTCTGGGTTCGATTCTCGGCTCAGGTCACTGTCTGTGTGGAGTTTGCACATTCTCCTCGTGTCTGCGCGGGTTTCCTCCGGGTGCTCTGGTTTCCTCCCACAGTCCAAAGATGTGCGGGTTAGGTTGATTGGCCATGCTAAGAAATTGCCCCTTAGTGTCCAGGGTAGCTGGGGTTAGAGGGATTAGTGGGTATAATATGTAGGGATATGGGGGTAGGGCCTGGGTGGGATTGGGTGCAGACTCAAACAAACAAAGAAAGAAACAAAGAACAACCCAGCACGGGACTCGATGGGCCGAAGGGCCTCTTTCTGCACTGTAGGGTTCTATGGCTCTCTCTAGCCCCAGCAAGTGAACAGAAACCTGGAATAAACAAACAAAAAAAAAGCAATAGATGGGCTATCTGCAAAGAAAGCACAAACACAGGAGATAATCAAACAGAAAAGAACAGTAAGGATTGAAAGTCAGAGAAGTCTAACAGAAGAATGAATAATAGAGGTAATTTGTAGAGGAATCCAATTACTGTTTAAGCTATGTGAGCTGGAGACAGCACGTTGAACACGAGGCAAGTCCTTTAAAAAGATGAGTTGGTAGAAATATTACCTCGTTTGGAATATTTTGTACAAATGAATGTGAACAGCCAATTTAACAACGAATGATTTGCTTATAATCCAGATCCACTGAATGCAAAGTGAACCCAAATTTTGTCTGAACTCCTGCAAACTGCTCCTATGTCAAGGAACAGCAACAAAAAGATGGTCAGTTATCATAAGTAATGAATATAAAACGACACAGGGGCTGACCAGGTGGCTCTGTTAGTGATGAATAGTGTGAATGGTTTATCATATGAGTGGAGATATTTATTGTAGTACCTTGCTAGTTGAGACATTGATCTGTAACAGACGGTGTGTATCCTCAGCTGAATAAAGTCAATTCCTAACGCGCATCTTTATATTTCTTGTAGCCCAAGAAAATCCGCTGAAACTGTCCTTTGAAGATAATGGCCACAGTGATGTTAAGCCAGTGGAAAGGGAATCTTTAATCTTCACTTATCTTCCCCACCACAAGTGCTTATATCGGAGCAACATGGCTCGTATCGGGGGAAATTCACCACAGAGGATTGCCAAGTGCAGCCACTCACTTGTCACAATAAAGATCAGCAAAGGCTTACAGAACACATCATCCCATCATTCTTCCAACTGAGACGTTGCTTCCTCCCTCAAATGGGAGGAGAAGACTCCATTGCATTATTCCACAGGAGATATGGAATTAAATCCTGGTGTCCTGGCCAAAAATCATGGAATCCCTACAGCAGGAGGCCATCTGGCCCATCGAGTCTGCACCATCCACAATCCCACACAGGCCTCATCCCCGTATCCCCACATATTCACCCTGCTAATCCCCCAACACTAAGAGCCAATTTAGCATGGCCAATCAACCTAATTGGCTGTATATCTTTGGACCTATTTATTAATAAATTGCTTGCTCATCGTCACATCGTGTTAAAGGGAACCTGCTGTTCACCAAGTGGCTACATTTCCTACCGTGTAATAGCGACTACATCTGAAAAGTACATTTGCTGTGAGGGACTTTGAGAATACTCTCCCCATGTTTCACTCTACATCATTAAACACCAACAAACTCCTTACTCAACTATTCACGACACCTCACTGTATGAAATTGGCTGTCATGTTTGTCAATAGAAATACACTTCAAAAATAGCCAATTACTACAAAAGGCTTTGGAACGTCACATCAAGTTCCGAATTGATGTTATAACTGGAGGGGAAGATCCCAAATTGGAAGCCTGGCTCATAAGACCGAACTTTTGCTTTTTTTTCACTAAAATGTACAGGAACAGAGTCAAGGAACCACCAATTAGTTTTAACAACAAGGAAAAAGCATTCATTAAACATGAAAAACTTATGATACGTTATACCTTTACTCCTTCTTAGCATAACAAACACAAACACATTTTAAGATTAACACAGATTGCAAAGTACATCAATGGTCCAATTAACACAAAATTTCTTGTTACACAAACAGACCGGCTGCGATCAAATACACGCACTCTGCTCTCAACCCAAGTTAACGCCTGTGGATTTCTCCTCAGAGTCCCCCCATATGAGAGCTAATAAACTCCACTGCCAAAAACAAGCTTTACAATTTTCTCTCAGAATAATGCCTTCCCTTGGTGGTTTGAATTCCTCAATCCAACCCTGGTTTTCCAAATGACATTTCTAAACAAAGCTTCCACTCCACTTTTATCAGCACGTCCAGTCCAGGATTTTACACCAATCCTATTAGGATTTCTTTGTCTCAGTGCTGTCCAAACGGTTCACAATTGCTTTAACTCTGAATTCACAGAATCTTATTAAAATTACATCAAATGGTTCATCTACCTCTGAGGTCTGTTGTCCTACTTTAAATTTAGTTACTGAAATTGTCTCTTTAATTCAGAGCACTTTGTTTACTCTTTTTATTTTATTTATTAGTGTCACAAGTAGGCTTACATTGACATTGCAATGGAGTTTCAGTGAAAATCCCCTGAATCCTTCTGAATAATATTTTGGTCTCTTGTTCACTTAACTTCAGTCGTCTGAAACATCCTTTCTTTCCAAATCCCCTGATTATTTCAACTGTATCTTCTTCCTTAGGAAGCTTCCGTCTTTGTAGCTCCAGTTTCTTCCGGCAGTGTTGAGAACTGTTCACTCGTCAGTAACCTGTCTCAAACTGCCAAAACTAAAACTAAAATGTTTTTTTGCAACCTTACAAGGCCTCATTGCTGAGCAACCTCTTACTGCTGGTTTATTCATTCTTCACACTGTAACTCTCTCTTGAAGCCAACACTTACATATCTTGTCCAGCACAAATCTAATTATAGGTTTTACTCTTCCAAGCACAGAAATATTAAATTAAACCCATTTAAAACTATATCTTATTTCTAATGTTTACCATGTTAGGGAGGCACGGTGGCAACAGTGATCAGCGCTGCTGCCTCACAGCACGAAGGATCCCAGTTCAATCCTGGCCTTGGGTGACTGCCTGTGTGGAGTTGCACATCTTTACCATGTCCGCGCAGTTTTCCTCCAGGTGTTCTGGTTTCCTCCCACACTTTAAAGATGTGTAGGTTTGGTGGATCAGTTACAACAATAGAGATGGAAGTGATGGTGGGGGAAATGCACTTTCGGACAGTCACTGCAAACCCAATGGGCGGAAGACCTCCTTCTCCACTGTAGGGATTCTATCATTACAAATATAAATCACTTCAAACTACCTTTGTTTCCCTAGCAATCCAGAGACTGAAAATGCACTATATAAATGTAAGTTCTTTTTCTTCCCTTCAACAAATGCCCTCAAGAAAATGGCAAACTTCTCTGGTCACGAAGATTCTGCGAATGTACTTTAGATTTCAAAATGGTTTATCCAAAGCACACCTAAACAATCATTAGCCTACAAGGTCAGGAGGTAAAATTCTGAGATGGACTGAAGATTGTCAAAACCAGAGACAGTAAAGTTAAATGTACCTGCTTCCACCACCTCCTCTGGCAACACATTCCAAGCACCCACCACTCCGTGTGAAAAACTTTCCCACAAATCTCCTTTAAACTTTCCCGCACTCACCTTGAACTTGTGGTCCCTTGTAATTGACATTTCCACTCTGAGAAAAAGCGTCTATCACCCTTATAAATTTGTAGACCTCTATCGGGTCTGCCCTCAGCCTACGTCTTTCCAGTGAATACAAACCTAGTTTATTCAACCTTTCCTCAAAGCCAACACCCTCAAAACCAGGGAACATCCTGGTGAACCCTCTCAAAAGCTTCTATGTCCTTCTGGTAGTGTTGGTGACCAGAATGTGGCCTAACAACGGTTTTATATAGTTTGTGATGAATATTTAGTTCATGGATCAAGTTAATATCTTAGGTGATGTTTAGCCCTGGGAAGATTTATGTTGAATTGTAGAAAATAGGATGAATGCAACTAAAGCAGCTTGGAATCTATTACATTTAAAAGACTGGGGCCATGTTGACTTAAGGGAGTATAGCTGAAAGGGATGAAGACATAAAACAATAGGTGGGCTGACTTGGCTGGAGAAATTGTAAAGAAGGAATAATTCACTTAGAGGTCAATTTGAAGATGACTAGAGCAGGCTACATCATCTTGCTTAAGGTTTCAATTTATCTTGGTATTTGCTTGTAGAGTGAATATCCTGCAGCAGGGCATGAGGTTGGGGACCAGTTTCTAGGCAGTCAGAGCTCAGTGAAGTCCTGGGGTGCTGAGAAGGTTGGGGAAGGTCACTGGTTTCATGTTGGAGATTAATGCTCAGAAGAAGAAACGCCAGCCAATTACAGTTCACTGCAGCTGGGAGTTTAGAGAAATGGAAGAGCACCAGCTTAGTGAAGACTGTAGTCTGTGAAAATGTTGGAAGCTTGCAGTTAATTGGAAACATGAGTGGAACTTTGTGAATTCCATATAACGCAGTCTCAGGAGAAGAGATTGAACCATTAGGAGGTGAGTAGTCTTTAAAGAAATCTGAATCGCAGTTGATTTTGAGAGACATCAAAAGCTAGATCTTCAAAAGTAAAGAGTTTAAATCCTTCATAAGGAAGACAGAACCTTAACATAATACTGTAGACTTATGGTGGTTACTAATATCTAGATGAGCTGCTGAGAAACCAGTCTTGGTCGGATCTGCCAGTTAATGTGTTGTGTTGAGTGTTTGACAATAGTTTGCCCATCAGTTCACATTTGTCTCATGTTCATTCTGAATGTCGGACTGTTTTACTTTTCTGAGTTTCTATAGTAAAGTTTATCTGGGTTGTTTGAAACCTCGGAACATTGCGGCTTTACTCTTTTGTGGGTAGCTGAGATTTAAAACTTTCTCTACTTCAAGTGTTACGGGTCCCTAATTGGATTGTAGCAATTAGATCATCCTGGCTGCTGAATTTCTGACACATTTTCATAAAAGGTGGATGGGGAAGTTGTATAAACGACGAAGGCCTCCGATCCACTGACTGTCTACACTTCCTGCTGCCTCGGAAAAGCAGCCAGCATAATTAAGGACCCCATGCACTCCGGACATTCTCTCTTCCACCTTCTTCCATCAGGAGAAAGATACAAAAGTCTGAGGTCACGTACCAACCGACTCAAGAACAGCTTCTTCCCTGCTGCTGTCAGGCTTTTGAATGGACCAACCTCACATTAAATTGATCTTTCTCTACACCCTAGCTATGACTATAACACTACATTCTGTACTCTCTCGTTTCCTTCTCTATGAACAGTATGTTTTGTCTGTATAGCGCGCAAGAAACAATACTTCTCACTGTATGTTAATACATGTGACAATAATAAATCAAATTCAAAATCAAATTCAAAATCAAATTCAAAATCAAATTCAAAAAGGCTATGGCACATGCCAGTTTTACAATGAGGTGCACAGCCTTGCCTTGGTTCCCAGGAGTGGTCGTGTAAACAAGTTTTACTCCTCCATAATCAGAATTGTAGATTGGCTGTTGATGGCTTACATTCAGATTAAGGGTTGTGGTGGAACGTTGACAAAAACCCTAACTCCATGCCCAATTTGTTCAAATATTAGCAACAGAGTTGGATACTCTCAGAGCTTCTCCATCTTTGCCTTTCCTCAAAGAAGAAAAGGAAACAATCAATGTACTCCTCCACTGTCTCATTCAAGAGAGATAAGAGCTGCAAATAGATGATGGACAGTTAAATTGTGCATGAAATCTCTCAAGCTGTTTGATCACCATTCCAAAGCCAAAGACAAAGGCTTGGTCGTTTTATCCTCTTTGAAGAGAAATAAATTATTCTTTCCCATTTGAGATTCTTGTGCTGGTGCGCTATAGGGAAATGTACCAAGACAAAATGCATATTGATTCCAGATAATAGCTTCTATCATTTTGCAGAAATCCTTTTGTTGTTCCTGGAGTCCCTGCTAGACTAGGAGTTTAGGATACAGTACTTCAGTACAAGTAGGCAGGAGTACATGAATAAATGGAAGCACAAGAATATAGAGTATGTGAATACCTGACATAATCAGAATACACAGAGGAACAGGAATACATGGTGGCCTATGAAAAGTATATGGGAATAAATGATAACATCAGTAAATGAATATAAAGAAGTGCATCAATATATGAGATTAAGAAGTATTTAGGAATATTTAAGAGAGACAGGGAATTTGAGTGTATGTGTTTATAGGAACCCATAAGTTTTCAGAAAGTACATAAGAGTTTATGGGATATTTTCATTCATTCATGTGATCTATCTACTTATTGTATATATGAGTACATGCATAAAAGTCTATGGATGTACCTGAGAGTTTGAGTGTACATGAACACAATTATGGAATTGGCGAAATGCAGGAGGCGGCCATTCGGTCCATCAAGTCTGCACCAGCTCTCCAAATGAACATTATGGCTTAGCGCCATTCCCTTTCTCTTTCCCTCGTATCCCTCCATATTGTTTCTAATCAAGTAATCATCCTATGCCCTCCTGAATGCCTCAACAAAACCTGCCTCCAACCGCACATCCAGGCAGTGCATTCCAGACCCCAACCACTTGCCGTGTGAACACAACGGAATGGATGAGGTTTGACACGACGGCTCAGTTGGCAGCACTCTCAACTCTGAGGCAGAAAGTTGTGGGTTCAAGTCCCAATCCAGGAGTTGAAGGCATAAGCTTGGCTGACTCTCCAGTGCAGTGCTGAGGGGGTGCTGCACTACTGGGGGTGCCATCTTTTGAATGAAACATAAATCTTTCTGGTTTAAAAAGGATCCCACAGAAATATTTTGAAGAAGAAAAGGGGAGTTCTCCTTAGCTCCTGGACAGCACTTACCCCTCAGACAACTTCACAGAAAAACTGATTATCTGATCATTATCGCGCTGCTGTTTTTGGAAGCTTGCTGCATACAAATTGGCTGCTGCATTTCTAACATTGCGACACCGACCACATTTTAGAAGTACTTCAGTGGCTGCAAATAAAAGCAAAATAAGACTTAGGAGCAGGGGCAGGCCATTTGGGGTGGGTCACTGTCCATATGGAGTCTGCACGTTGTCTCTGTGTCTACGTGGATTTCCTCTGGGTGCTTTCGTTTCCTCCCACACTCCAAAGATGTGCAGGTTAGGTTGACTGGCCATGCTAATTTGCCCCTTAATGTCTCAAGACGTGTAGGTTAGGGGGATTAGCCATGGGAAACGTGAGAGGGTTACGGGGATAGGGCAGGGGAGACAGCCTGAGTAAGGTACTTTGCAGACTTGATGGCCGAATGGCCTCTTCTGCACAGTAGGGATTCGATGTTTCAGCCCTTCAAGCCTGCTCTGACACTCAGCAAGATCATGGCTGATGTAATTGTGGTGACCCGTGAACCCCCCCATGTAACCCGTGAACCCCCACGTAACCCGCGAACCGTTGTATAATCCATGAATCCCAGTGTAACCCATGAACCCCCGTGTAACCTGTAAACCTCCGCGTAACGCGTGAACCTCCATGTAACCCATGAATCCTTTGTCTAACTCAACCTGGAATCAATTCAATGCAAAACAATTGTGTTGTAAAAACGCATCTTGGGATGTCTGATAATCATTAAAGGCGCTGGATAAAAGGAATGTAGATAGATGTTCACTCCTGCACACAAATCCTTTGGGGCATGTGGGTAATTTGTTGAGAGCCGATTACTCCTTCCCGTTCTCCTCCCACCATCGCACAAGTAATTGAAGTCACAAAGGTCCTGCTTGGACATTAGACTACAGATCCAATGACTGAAGGCATAATTTTTTAATAAAGCACCTCTGATAAAGCAACCCTCAAAAGTACGCTCTGTCACGTTGTTTGTTAATCTTACTCATAGCAAATCAACATCCAATGCTTTATGTTCAATTGTTTGTGTGGTACACAGACCATTCCATACAAATGACGCACTGTAATGTGGGAAAACATGACATGACCACGGGTTGAGCTACATCTGAAGTTAGCAACCTGTACATTTTGATTTTCCTGAAATGAACATTGGGACTAGCTTTCAGCGATGTAATCACAAGAACAGGCCAGGATTTTCCAGCCCAGCCATGATGGAACCACCATGGTGGGGTGTGATGGGCCAATCCATCAACTTTTGGCAGAACTGGAGAATACCGCCAGCGAGCATGATCAGATTATATTGGTGCCAAATCCAAACCACCTCTGACCAATTGCACCAGCGAGTGTTGGAGGAGTGTTAAGGATCAGATCAGAAACTCCAAGGTATTTAATCAAGTTAGTCGAGACCCTAATTTCCATTGGCATTAGGGTGAGCATAACGTGTTTCACGCCAGTATAATTCAAATGACCCACTGGGAAGCTTTTACTGAAACAAACCTTATTTAAGAACACACTTGGAATATAACAAAAAATTAGCATAACTTTTACCAATTAAAATACTTAAGTATAATTCTCAACAGCTAGCTATCTCTATTGTTCCAATTTAGCAACACTGCCCATAGACATGAATCCCTTCTTTAGAATCAGTTAGCACAGAAACCAAAGATTACATAGATAACAGATTTCCAGCCTTTTGTCGCCTCTGGAGAGTGATCCAGACAGACACCTGTCTTCCAATTCTCCTGAAGCAACTTCCAGAGAAAGCTCAACCTCCAGACAGTAGAATCTCAGAAAAAAAATCTTTCTTTTGGCAGATTCTAGTCCACACTTCAGACAGAGCAAGAGAGACTGAGAACGCAGCCAGTCTCTGTGAAAGCCTAGTTGTAGCCTGTCACATGACCCTACCTGTCAATCAACCGAATCAAGACCAACTCTGCAATATCTCAGGGGAAAAACACAAAACAACACCCTGTATTACTTCAGATCAAAACAAACACTGCATCAATTAAGATCAATTATGTTGCTGCAGGAACAATACAATGCAGCTGGATCCAGACAGAATGTCTCCAACAATAAAAACAAACTGCTACAACAGATCCTGCACACATGACAAATACATGTGCAGGATGGCACAGTGGTACAGTGGTTAGCACTGCTGCCTCACAGCACTGGGGACCCAGGTTCAACTCCTGGTTTGGGTCACTGTCCGTGTGGAGTTTGCACTTTCTCCCTGTGACTGTGAGAGTTCCCTCCGGGTGCTCCAGTTTCCTCCCACACTCCACAAGATCTGCTAGTTTGGTGCATTGGCCATGCTAAATTCTCCCTCAGTGTACCCAAGTAGGCACTGGAGTGTGGCGACCAGGGGATTTTCACAGTAACCTTATTGCAGTGTTAATGTAAGCCTACATGTGACAGTAATAAATAAACATTAAAAATTTACACTTCTTAAAAGGCACAGTATCGTCACAGATGTTCCCTAGAGAACCAAGGGTATGTTCATTACCAAGAGAGGAAAAGGGGCCACAGTCCCATTTAGTTTGTTTTCCAGCTGGGATTTCAAGATTGCCCTCCAAATGGATAGACCCAGTAGATACAAGTCCAGAACTGGAACACAAAGGAGGAAGAACAAGGGCTTCACATGGCAACCCAGGAAATTTGATGCTGGATCTGAGCAGGTGAGGACTCTGCAGTTAGTGGGCACTTCTTCAGACTGCCAGAGAACCTTCAGAGCTTGAAGGATCCTGGTTGCTATTTCTCAGAGAGGGTCAAGCTGTAATAGCTCTGTCAGGCTTCAATCGCTAATCACTGCGCTATCAGTTGGCTGGGGAGGGGGGGGGGAGGTCACTACTGATTTTGCTGTTGTTACATTCCCAGGTGATGTTACCACTGGTCAGGCAGTTCCCAGAACAGACCCCAGCATTACTGATATCACTTTTACTTGTTGTTTAGAGACAGTTTTTGTACTGGTAGTATCTGTGAAAGCTTCTTGCTTCTCCTTACTTGATTCCAACTGAGTTCTAACTGCTTCTGCTTTTCAGAATGGGCCTAATATGGTTGCTAAACTTTTTAAAGCCTGTAATTTCTTTAATGTTGTAAACCCTTAATTACAATGCAGGTAAAGTTTAATGTGAAACTAAACTATAGGCATGCAGACACCTTTGTTTAATATGAAGATAACTATAGTTTTGGTCTGCTTACCTAAGGAAAGATAAACTGGCATTGGAAGCAATCCAAAGAAGGTTCACTCAGTTGATCCTGGGTATGGAGGGATTTTCTTATGAGGGGAGGTTGAGTAGGTTGGGCCTGTACTCATTGGAGTTTAGAAGAATGAGAGGCAACACATCGAAACATATGAGATTCTCAAGGGCTTTACAGAGTAGATGCAGAGAAATTGTTCCCCCTTGTGGGAGAGTCTAGGAGCAGAGGGCCTAATTTCAGAGTAAGCAGTCACCTATTTAAGACAGAGATGAGGAAGAATTTCTTCTCTCAGGGGGTAGTGAATCTCTGGAATTCTTTACACAGAGGATTGTTGAGATTGGGTTGTTAAGTACCATCAACGCTGAGATAGACAGATTTTTAATCAGTAAGGAATCAAGGGTTATGGGGATAGGAAGGAAAGTGAAGTTATGGATTATTAGATCAGTCACAATCTCATTGAATGGTAGAGAAGGCTCGATGGGCCCAATGGCCTACTTCTGCTCCTATATCTAATGGAATAAGAAAGTTCCAGGTCTGCAATGCAGGAACTAAAATCAGCGAAGATTTCCACTTAATGAGCAGAATCCAGTGACCCATCCTGAAAAGTGTACGAGGGGGTTGACAGTAAAAGGTTTAGGTTTATAATAAAAAGTGCCGGAACAGCTCAGCAGGTGTGGCAACATCTATAGAGAGAGAGAAAAACAGAGTCAACATTTCAGACATGTGACCTTTCATCAGAACTGAGGAAAGTTAGAAATGTGATAAGCTTTAAGCAAGTGAAAGAGGGGATGGTGGGGGAAAAAATAGATAGATATGTGAAAGATATGATTTATTATTGTTACTTGTATTAGGATACAGTGAAAAAAAGTTTTGTTTCTTGTGCTATACAGACAAAGCATACTGTTCATAGAGTATGTAGGAGAGAAGGAAAGAAGGTGCAGAATAGAGTGTTATATTTATAGCTAGGACGGAAAGCAGGAGCAAACAAAAGGCAAAGGGGTTCATGGTGCATGGCCAATGGTAGTGGTATTGAGACAAGAAACTAAGGTGCTGTCTAGAGGAAGTGCGAATGGCAGGATCCTGGATAACTGTTCTCCAAAAGCAAAAAGGAGGAAAGAGGAACAAGAGATAAAAGCCAAAACCTGTAAAAATAAAGGAAACGAAAGGTGGGTTTGTGAGTTTAAGTTGTTGAAGCCAGTGTTGAGCACAGACGTGCCAGATTGAAAAATGAGGTGCTAGACATCAAGCTCACATTGAGCTTTATTGGGACATCGTAGCTGGCCAATGAGAAAGGTCAGCGTGGGAGCAAGGTGGAAAATTAAAACGACTAGCGGCTGGATGTCCCGACTAAATGGAGGTGCCCCTCAAAGCAGATTATTTAACCTGCGTTTGGTCTCCCCAGTGCCGAAAAGATCACACGGTGAGCAGCGAATACATCAGACTAAAGTCAAAGCAATACAAGTAACTTGCCGTTTCACCAGAGGTCTGATGTCCTCCAAAGTTGAATATCTTGCCAGCAGGAAACCAATGGCATTTAATAAAGCACTTTTAACATGGAAGCAAGCTGCTTGGCAGATGCTAGGTCAGACATGTGGAGGTGCCGGCATTGGATTAGGGTGGACACAGTAAGATGTCCCACAGATTAAAGTCCAACTCACCTGATGAAGGAGCAGTGCTCTGAAAGCTTGTGATTTCAAATAAACCTGTTAGACTTTAACCTGGTGTTGTGAGGCTTCTTATGCAGTCAGACTGTGAAGGGGGGTGTAAATATTAAGAGGGGTAATGAAGAGATTTGACCACAAAGAGGAGGTTTGGAGATGTTGGGCAATTAGAGCAGCGGTTCCAGAGTGAAGGGTGATAAGCTACAGCCAGCAGATGCTTAGGTGAGTTGAGTTTTTTTTTTAAATTCATTTATAGCATGTGGATGCCGCTGGCTGGGACATCATTAATAGCTCATCCCTGAGGGTATTTAAGAGTCAACCATATTACCAAGCCTCTGGAGTCACATGTAGCTCAGACCAGGTAAGGTTGGTGGATTTCCTTCCCTAAAGGATATTACTGAACCAGATGGGTTTTTACGACAATTGATGGTCATCAGTAGATTCTTAATTCCAGATTTTTTTTTACTGAATTCAAATTCCGCCATCAGCCATTTGAACCCAGGTCCCCAGAGCAGTACTCTAGGTCTCTGGATTACTAGTCCAGCGACAATACAGTCCAAAGATGTGCGAGATGTTGGCGATATGGTGACACAGTGGTTAGCATTGCTGCCCCACTGCACCAGAGACCCAGGTTCAATTCCCAGCTTGGGTCAAGTCTGTGTGAAGTTTGCATGTGTCCCCGTGCCTGCATGGGTTTCCTCTGGGTGCTCTGGTTTCCTCCCACAGTTTAGAAGACACGTTGGTTAGGTTCATTGACCCAAACATGCACCAGTGTGTGATGACCAGGGAAATTTCACAGTAACCTCATTGCAGTGTTAATATAAGCCTTACTTGTGCCTAATAAATAAATAAACTTTTTTTTTAAGTTGGTTGGCCATTCTAACTTGACCTTTAGTGTCAGGAGGATTACAAAAGGAACTACAAAAGATCGTGAATGTAGCCCAATCATCACACAAACCAGCCTCCCATCCATTGACTCTGTCTACATTTCCCGCTGTTTCAACAAGGCAGCCAGCATAATTAAGGACTTTGCGTGCCCCGGACATTCTCTCTTCCACCTTCTTCCGTTGGGAAAAAGATACGGAAGTCTGAGGTCACGTACCAACCGACTCAAGAGCAACTTCTTCCCTACTGCCAGACTTTTGAATAGACCTACCTCGCATTAAGTTGATCTTTCGCTACACCTAGTTATGACTGTAACACAGCATTCTGCAATGTTTCCTTCTCTATGAATGCTATACAGTCAAAGCATACCAATGTAAAAAACAACACTTTTCACTGTATATTAATACATGTGACAATAATAAATCAGATCAAAAGGACTAGCTAGGGTAAATACATGAGGTCATGTGGATAGGGTCTGGGTGGGATTGTGGTCAGTGTACACTTGATGGGCCAAATGGCCTCCTCCTGCACTATAGGATTCTATCCTAACACCATTATACCACCGCCTCCCCTTTGGGACTGATCACTTAGAGACTTGTACCTTTTTTTTTGGAAAACTCATTTGGAAAAAAGATGCCAGAGTATCGCCAACAACCACAGCAAACATCACAAGGGAGAAACTACCCGAAAGAAAGTCTGATTAATCCCACAGGGAAAAAAAAACAAAACTAAACTGTCAGGAGAACAGGAACGTTGGTGTCAGCTGTAAATCCTCCGAGAGATGTAACAAGTCCACTGAGTCAGAAGTGAGATGTGGGTGCTTTATCGTAACGCGCCACTGCCAGCGAGACTCCGCTAACGCTGACAGTCTGCACAGCTGCACTGCTGTCACATCACACAGCCAGGCAGCACGGTGACGGGGGGGGCGGGGGGTCCACGTGGCTACTCCTGAGAGAACCTGGAACATCTTCCGACTGTCACAGGCTGCGAGTGACAGCGTGTCTGCTCCCGTCCGCTCCTAAAGTACACGTCGATTATCCCTCTGACAAACTGCTATTGAAATTATCATAAAGAGCACCTCATTAATACAGCGGAGACTGTGGCCAACGTGCTTCAAACTTATGCCAGCCAACAGGCTTAATGCAGTCAGCTACATATGTTCCTCCCTCAGAGTGCTCAAATTCCAAATCACTGCTTCGTGCAAAAATATGCAAGTCAGCACATCGACACGGCAAGATGATTCATTCAAGTAATGAACTACATAAGAAGAATAAAATTAACTCCTGCCGGGCTTTTCTTGTCTTGTTACATAAATTTGCATATATTTCAATAAATCGCCAGTAATTAAGGCAATATTTATTGAACTATGTCTGTTCTGTCGTGTTTATTCTGAAGGTCGCTGTTCAATTTTCTTTCGGGTTAAAAGGCAGCATGAGGTTGTCATACTTTCCATCACCTTTGGGGGATTCTACTGAAGGTACCTGGGAGTAGAGGTGGTGTTACTGTGATCAGCGCCCCGCTCCCAAAATCACACACTCCTGCTGAATACCGGTTACACAGGCACTGAGACCAGTTATACAGCCACTAGTACTGCTCTACCCTCATATCAGCAGAGGTTCAGTGGGTAGCACTTTAGCCAGAAGGTTGTGGGTTCAAGTCCCAAGTTCACTCCAGAGCCTTGAGCACACCATCTAGACTGGCGCGCCAGCACAGGAGTAAAGTTTTGGGGGGGGGGGGATCTTAAACTGAGGCCCCACCTGTCCTCTCAAGTGGGTATAAATGATCCCATGGCACTATTCTGAAAAGTGAGCGTCCTGCTAATACCTAACCTTCAATTAACATTAATAAAAGCAGATGATCGCATTATTCCCTGTGAGAGCTTGCTGTCCACAATATACATTTGATAAATTATGACAAGGGCTCCATTTCAGTCAGTCAGTGCTGTAAAACACCTCGAGACTCGAGGTTCTGAAAGGTGCTATAGAAATACACAGCATGGTGGCACAATGAAGGCAGAACAGTGGCATAGTAGTTAGCACTGCTGCTTCACAGCGCCAGGCACCCAGGTTCCATTCCTGGCTTGGGTCACTGTCTGTGCAGAGTCTGCATGTTCTCCCCGTGTTTCCATGGGTTTCCTCCAGGCGCTCCAGTTTCCTCCCACAGTCCAAAAGACGTGCTGGTTAGGTGCATTGACCATGATAAATTCTCCCTCAGTGTGCCCAAACAGGCGCTGGAATGTGGCAACTAGGGGATTTTCACAGTAACTTCATTGGAGTGTTAATGTGAGCCTACTTGTAACACTAATGAATAAACTTTAAACTTTGCTATCCACAACATAAATTTGATAAATTACAACAAGGGTTCCATTTCAGTCAGTCATTGGCTGTGAAGTACATTGGGACATCTGGAGGTTCTGAAACGTGCTATAGAAATGCACACTTTGTCTTTACATTCAAGCCTCGAGCCAATCAGTACCAGTGGCATTAAATACTACATGGAATACCACAGCCAAGCTCATTCCTGCCTTCTCCCATCATTTCTTGACAAGGCATCACTGAATATTCTATTGTCACAGAACAAGGGACGGTGAAAGGTACAGACCGAGATGCTCCTTTATAATGAATAGAAGAATGGTGTTCAGAGACAGGTGAACAGGCCAGAATGCTGGAGTCGAACATAAATCCTCCCCATCTCTCGCGGTTAAGAGGCTCTGTGCACTGACTCTGCAGCATAACTCGTGTGAAGCAGATAGTAATTCACCTCATTGTAATCACAGCTGCCTACAGACCAGGATCTCGAGGTTGTCCTCATCCTCCCAACTCTCAGGCTTGATTTATTCCACCACCTTCAAAAAAATATTAAAAGTCAAAGTCTGCTCCCCTTCCCTGTCTTGTCACCCCAAGTCACTCAAAGCTTCTGATGCATACGATTACAAAAGTGCACCAGTCATATCAGTTGGAAGTACCAGCTTCGAAGGAGGTGACTTGAGCACAAGGACAATTAGAGATGGACAACAAATACCAGCCTCTAGCCAGAGATGCCCACATCCCATGAAAGAATAAAAATTCTAGGCTGATACTCCACACTGAGGGAGTGCTACACTGTTGGAGTTGTCGTTTCTCAAATGAGACGTGAAACCAGGGGCCCAAATCCTCACTCAGCTGGATGCAACTGTTTTTATGACATTATTCCAAAGAAGAGTAGGGGAGTTATCCCAGCCAACGGTTATTATTTAATGAACATCACAGGGCTGTCCATATACAGATAGTACACTTGGATTCTCAGTCCAACGCATCCTACTTGTAGGACAGACAGATCACTGGTCCTCATCTACACCCAACACTCATGGCCCAGCCAGCCCTAAATGCCAAACTCCAGCGCGCTCTCTCAGTTGGCCGTAGATCGTGATGCCTGGAGATGCCACGGGGGAAGTGCTACAGACACCTTTGAGGCTGAGTGACGAGCTAGCATGGAAGAGAAAAGGAGAAGAATAGATCCAATTTCCCCCAGTAGCAACTACACCTTCACCTGCACCCACTATGGGAGAATCTGTCGATCAGGGATAGGCCTGTCTTGCCATCAGCAGGCCTGCAACTGATGAGTACAACCTTCCTTTTTTTGTTCATTCGTGGGACATGGGCATAGTTGGCTAGCTCAGCATTTATTGCCCATCCCTAGTTGCCCTTGAGAAGGTGGTGATGAGCTGCCTTCTTGAATCGCTGCAATCCTCCTTCTATGGGTTGACCCACAATGCTGTTAGGGAGGGAATTCCAGGATTTTGACCCAGTGACTGCAATATACTTCCAAGTCAGGATGGAGAGTGGTTTGGAGGGGAACTTACAGGTGGTGGTGTTCCCATGTATCCCCTGCCCTCGACCTTCTAGATGGTCATGGGTTTGGAAGGTGCTGTCCAAGGATCTTTGTTGAATTGCTTCAGTGCATCTTGTATATAGTACACACTGCTGCTACTGAGCGTCAGTGATGGAGGGAGTGGATGGCTGTGGATGTGGTGCCAATCAAACAGGCTGCTTTGTACTGGATGGTGTCAAGCTTCTTGAGTGTTGTTGGAGCTGCACCCATCCAGGCAAGTGGGGAGTATTCCATCACACGCTTGACATGTGCCTTGTAGATGGTGGACAGATTTTGAGGAGTCAGAAGGTGAGCTACTAAAAATCTTTGGCCACCAGGAAATGCCAAGAACAATCAATATCACAGAAAGAGATGATCGTGTCATTATCACACTGCTGTTTGTTAGAGCTTGCTGTGCACAAACTGCTTGCCTTTTATCCTACGATAGAGTGACAACATTTCAAAAGTAATTAAGTTGGCTGTAACGCGCTTTGGGATCTTCTGCAGTTGTGAAAAGCGCCATTTAAATGCAAGTCTTTCCTTTTGGTCTATTGTGTTTTGTCACAAACAAAACTGAATGTCCTGGTTTATGGAGGAGAAGTGAAGGGGAAATAAACTGCTGACTGACCTTAATGTTTTACCTCTGAGTTTCCCTCTTCTCCCTGGTGAGCAAAACAATACATCATTCACCCAATGAAAACCATCCAAGTGTGAACCGGGCATCCAAAGTAGTTAATGACACCTCTAACGAACTCAGTATTGAAGACACTGGACGGCATGTAAACTGAAGCACTCCGTATTGGCAAATAAAGCCAATAAATGATTTCATAGGCCAGTGGGAAGCTCTGCTAGAATTTGATCAGATCTGCAACACAGGAGCAGGGGAGGAGGGGCTGTCCTGAAAGGGATACATCCATATTTAGTTTATTTAAATAGTTGCAAAGTTTATCTATTACTGTCACAAGTAAGCATACATTAACACTGCAATGAAATTACTGTGACAATCCCCTAGTCACCACACTCCGGCACCTGTTCAGGTACACTGAGGGAGAATTTAGCATGGCCAATGCACCTAATCAGCATATCTTTTGGACCATGGGAGGAAACTGGAGCACCAGAGGAAACCCATGCAGACACAGCGAGAACATGCAGACAGTGACCCAAGCCGGGAATCGAACCTGGGTCCTGTGAGGCAGCAGTGCTAACCACCGTGCCACCATGCCGAAGGGAGTGTACAACAAGGCATGCTGAACCATTCTATCCACAAACAGGCTACAATCAGGGACTCCACACAAGCAACTTATGGCCAGAATTCTCCGTCCTCGCCCACGGTTGGGATTCTCCGGTCCCGCTGCTGGGAGCGGAGATTCCACTGAATATTAAATTCTATTTCGGAATTAGAGAATTCTGGCCTACATTTCCCAAGATGGATTTCTACACTGTCCCTCAGCCTCATAAACACAATCAAACAAAACATCTCCTCGAACCACAAGCAGTGCTGGAAAAATATCTACCTACGGCACTTTCCCCCATGCCTTTAGCTACTGGATTCCCTGAAAAACCAGGACTCCAAAGTTAAGCAAAACTCCAGAATATTTATCATGTCTTACACATCCATTGTTCCTCAAATGACAACATCCCCCCAAATCACAACAGTTCATAACTATTGCAGGGGGACTTTTAAACCACAACACCAATTCACTCCCACAATAGGTGGGAGTAGGCAACCGATTAAAATGTGAAACATGGCCCTGAACGCCACAAGCAGACCTCCCATGAGTTTGGGGGTAAATGAATAACCAGCTCTTGAGAGAAGGATTGAAGATCATAATACTTAAATGAAACCGTGTTGCTCAGGTTTTAAGAGCTTCTTGGACTTAACAGCCACAGGAGTGGCTTCCCGGGGCACAGAGAATTCAGTAGCTAATGGCCTGAGGGAAGCTGTCGCACCCAGCAGGCAAGTGTCCTTCCAGCACTGCTTGTGGGTCGAGGAGTGGGAACGCTTGGTCATAATGAATTGCCTCTTAGCGTCAGCAGGGTAGATAAATTGGTTATGGGAATAGGCCTGGGTGGGATTGTTATTGGTGCTGACTCATCGGGCCGAATGGCCTCCTTCTGCACTGTAGTGATTCTATGAGTCCAGACATAATCTGCCACCATCTCACCTTTCCTCCTTGCTGCTGTGCTCTGATGATTTCACATGGGAAACAAAATAGTTATGAGGTCCCTCAGTTGAACTGAACAGGATCCCTGCGTTCACCATTTCCAGAATTCATCACCTCCCCGCCCGCCCGCCCCGAATACATCCTCCCCTCTGCCCTCCGCAGCACTCCATAAAAAAAATGACACTGCCCCCTCCCTTCTCCTGAGTCTTCATAAAAATGTGGAAGCCAGACATTTTTCACATGAAGAATTCATTTCAATGTAAGATCGCTAGTTCTACTTTGACAGAGGTTGTTTTAATTCCTCCATGCAAGTTGACATATTGGTGCCCCCAAAGAGCACTACCTCATTCCTGCAGTTTGATCTAGGATGCGGGCAATGCTGCTAAGTCTGGTTTAATGTCTATCCTTGGTTCCCTTGAGCAAGAATTGATGGATCTTTCCTTTAAACCACAACTGGCCATAAATAGTGACAGTTATGTAACTGAAAGGCTTGCCTGGCCATGTCAGAAGACCATAAACGTCTATCAAAGAGTGAGGGATTGAAGTAAGGCAGACTGAGTAAGGGCACAGGTCAGCGCCTGCTTCGTCTAAGTGTCGTGGAGTGACGGCTCGGTTATTGTTTTATTTTTCCTGGGTGCTGGGCCAAGGGGTCAACCCTGCAGGGCTAAATAAACCTTACAATGGGCTGACGTGAATCAGCCTTCATTGCCCAGTGTCTGTCAGCATTCAACGCTAACCAGCACTGATAGTTCCACAGATGCCCTCTCTTTCCTGAGATCAGTGATATCTCACACTATTTACATTGCTCCCCAACAGAAAGAGTGATAACTAGCAAGGGATATACTGCTGGAATGCAAACTTGGATTGTTCCCATTGGAGAGTCGGAGGATGAGGGGGGACTGTCTTATCCCTCTGTTCATGCATCGATCCAGATAACTCTTAAATGTCACTACTGTATCTGCCTCAACCACATCACTAGGCAGTGCATTCCAGGGTCCCACCACTCTGTGTAAAAAAACCTCCCCCGCACATCTCCACTGAACCTTTCCCCCCTTGCCTTGAACTTGTGACCTCTTGTAATTGTCATTTCTGTCCTGGGAAAAAGCTTCCAACTGTTCACGTTATCTGGATTGCTCATAATTTTATAAACTTCTATCAGGTGACCCCTCAGCCTCCAGGGAGAACAATCCCAGTTTATGTCATCTCTCCTCATAGCCAATAGCCTCCATACCAGGCATCATCCTGGTAAACCTCTTCTCTACTCTCTCCAAGGCTTCCAGGAAATAATCAGGAAAATGTAAAAATCTCTCTCTCTGACTGTGGAAGTGAACCAGCAGCAAAAATGGATTGCAGCTGGAAAAAGGAAATATCTCTGCCAAACCATAGTGTTGTGTATTCTGATAAAGCTTGAGGTGATAAAACAACCAGAATGCTTGAACATGGAGCTGAATTTTACAGCCCCATCACCAAAGGGCAGGACTGGAAAATACAGCGAGCCATTGGAAAGTCCATTGACTTCAACGGGAATGGAAAATCCAACTGATGGAAAATTCCACCCATGGTGTATTTTTTGCAAACTCACAAAATGAGATAATTATTTGGGCTGCAGAATAAAACTTTTCCTTTTGACACCCAGGTTGGCATTTATGAGAGGCCTGTGATCCATGATAAATCTCCCTCCCCCCCCATTCTTAATTACGCCAATCGCCATCTCAAAAATTCATCCCTTCCTGCACTATATCTGTATCATTTCATCATCTGAGAGTCTGAGTGCCACATTAGGTGGCATCATACAGTATTATACATGACCATGAAGGCTAGCCAGTCATTACTTTATGTGAAAACCTTGCTTCTTGACAGAAAGAGGAAACATTCATCTGATAGGGGCCAAATATTTTAGAGGTTTTAGCTATTTGTTCCCTCAACTATAACCACCAACCTCTTTTTTGCTCCTCACACCCCAACTCCAAATTGAAGTCTTTCTTCCATTTAAGCACTTGTCCCTCTCCCGTTTCTCCTAAATGCCAAACAGCAACACCACCCCCCCCGCCTCCCAACACATTCTTCCTTCTACTTCCACCTCCCGATGACATTATGGCTCAGTGGATTGCAGCAGGTCCTGGGTTCAAGCCCAAATCCAGCAACTTGAGTAACAAACCTGGAAGATGGGAGCGTGAGAAGCAAACATTATTGTGGCTGGCCACCATGTGTCTGAGATTACAAAGAAGGACCAAGTACTCACTGCCTGAAAAAAAAATGTTTCAGCACAACCTGAGGTTGTGCTAGGTGCTACAGAAATGCACATCTACCTTTCTTTCACTTACATCTTTACTACTTGATATTAAGACTAACATAAATGCCTACTCTCCTCCCCCTGTCATCCCTCCAGTCCTAATAACATCTGCAGGACTTTGAAGCTTCGGTTCACCATGACCTCGTGTGCCTTAATTTATCCCATTTACATGCCAACTCTTTCCAATTTTGACAATGTCAGAGCGTGCTAACCTTGGGACTGCGGTTCTAAATTCAAACAAAAAATATGTATTTTTATTTCTACGGAAGTAGAATAACAACCTCTGCATCGCAATCTGCGATACAAATCAGTGCCACAATGTACCTATTCACTCGGCAAGAAAAACATCAATTCCCCGCGGGCCACTGACAAAGAATTGCGTTCGCTGGTCGCGTAGCAAAGTGCTGAACACTGTGTTTTCGCAGCAAAGGCACAGCAGAGAGAGAGAGCGAGCAGCACACGTTATGTTATTGTTGCAGGGAATCAATATCGCATCAGGAACCATCAAACAGAAGGGGGCCGGGGTCAGGGAGGTGATGCAGAGAGGCGGCAAGTGGAGAGTCCAGTCTCTGATACCCATAGCATGGGGCTGACCCTACCAGCAATTGCATGTCACACACCTTTCCTGCGCTGTGTGCCCAGTTGCTAATCACGTTGAATTGCATTTTCCTTTGCAAGGTGGAACAAAATAAATGAAATGGACCAGAAATAGTTGCGAGAAAATTGCAATTAAAATTGGCTAGCTTTAGAAAGGGGCTGCGTGCTGACTTGTAAAACAATTGGCAAATCCTTGATTAACACAATGCAATTAGTGGAATACAAATGTATTGGAAAGCGGCATCACCTCAAAGGAATATGATACAAGGTCATTATCCTCAGCGCTCCCCTGAAAAGGTTTCTGATGCACACCATGGTTTTTTTTTTGTTTACTTTATTCCAATCCAATCAAGTCAAATTAAATCAAGTCCAATTCAGAGTCCCAACAAGTTGGGACATTCCCGATCCAAGCTGGCAAGACAGGACTCTTACCTCCTGTCTTGGGCTTGATCTACTCGATCCAAGCTGATTTGGAGTAGGTATAGCTCCTCCTCCAAGGCTTGATCTCATTTGCATCTTAGCCAAAAGGCCAAGATGTCGCTTTAAAAAATTGCTTCAAATGTAACCTAATGACTTCAACCAAGTGCAGCATGTCGATACTACACTTGATCTTAGCCAAAAGGCCGAGCACACCATGGGGTGGAATTTAATCGAGGCAGCACGGTGGCACAGTGGTTAGCACTGCTGCCTCACAGCGCCATGGTCTCGGGTTCAATTCCACCTTAGGGTCACTGCCTGTGTGGAGAGTTGGACTGTGTGCCCAGTCCAACGCCGGCAACTCCACTTCATGTGCGGAGTCTGCACATTCTCCCTGTGTCTGCGTGGGTTTCCTCCGGGTGCTCCGGTTTCCTCCCACAATCCAAAGATGTGTGGGCAAGGTTGATTGGCCATGCTAAATTGTCCCTTTGTGTCAGGGGGATTAGAACAAAGAACAGTCCACCACATGCAGAGAGTGGGGGGAGTGTGGAATGAGCTGCCAGATAAGGTGGTAAATAGAACCATAGAAAATTACAGCTCAGAAACAGGCCTTTTGGCCCTTCTTGTCTCTGCCAAACCATTTTTTGCCTAGTCCCACTGACCCGCACTTGGATCATGTCCCTCCACACCCCTCTGCTCCATGAACCCATCCAAGTTTTTCTTAAATGTTAAAAGTGACCCCACATTTTCGGTCCAAGTGCAGGTCAGTGGGACTAGGCAAAAAAAAAATGGTTCAGCACAGACAAGGAGGGCCAAAAGGCCTGTTTCTGAGCTGTAATTTTCTATGGTTCTAGGAGCAAGCCCTTTGGCTTCCAAGCTTGCGCCAATCATGATGCCTAAACTAAAACAAATAGGACCTGGGTGGGATTGTCGATGTGGGCCGAATGGCCTCCTTGTGCACTGTAGAGATTCTGTGATTCGTGTACAATACCCACACCCCCTCCCCAAATGGCAAATGTGGTAGCTATGGGGCAATTAATCAGGCCTCTGATTGGCCAGCAGTTCTCAGGGGGCAGAACTTTCTGCAGCCGGGGTCCACGATTCAATTCGCTGCCCTGTTAAGTGGGTGCTTGATTGGCACTTTGTGACAGGCCGTTCCCTTTCCCTGCACCCCCAACAGCAAAAAGAGGACGCGGGCTCTCCAAGCTGGCAGCAAAGTCTGCTGTCACCTCTACTAAATGCCACCTCATGAGTGAGTTATTACTTAATGTGGGGAGAAATGTAGAACATTTGAGGCTGTTTATAGAAATAACTTGCATTTATAAAGTGTCTCTGCAAATTAAAACATCGCAAGGTGACTCACAGAAGTATTAAAAAAAAAGGAATAAAGAACAGTACAGCACAGGAACAGGCCTTTTGGCCCTCCAAGTCAGGGCCGATCATAACGCACCAACTAAAAATAAACCCGCTGCCCTTCCTCACTCCGTCCCCATCCCTCTATTCCCTTCCTATTCATGTACCCATCCAGATGGCTCTTAAATATTGCTAACATGCCTTCATCCACCACCTCCTCTGGCATCGCAGCGCGTTCCAGGCACTCACCACTTTCTCCATGAAAATCTCCCCCCCCCCCACCCCACACATCTCCCTTAAACTGTTTTGAGTCAACGTGGCAAAGCTTAGAAATGGGGGTCTTGATGTTAGCTGCTCCAGCCATGGTGGCCGTGCCTTCAGCTGCTGGAGCCATAAGCTCCAAAATTCCTTCCCTGAATTTCTTATTCTTCCTATAAAGGTACTGGATAGTCCTACCTCCCTGAGCATCTGTCCTAATATCCTGTTCTGTGAATTGATGTTAAATTTCAGCAGTCCGGCAGCAGGAGAGAAAAGAGCTGACGTTTTGAGTCAAAGCTTTGACAAAGGGTCATCTGGACTCGAATCGTCAGCTCTTTTCTCTCCTTACAGATGCTGCCAGATCTGCTGAGTTTTTCCAGCATTTTAACTTTTGGTCTCAGCACCCGCAGTAATTTGCTTTTATTTAGTGATGTTAAATTTGTTTTGTGAAGCGTCTTGAGATATTTTACAAGATGAAAGGTGCTCTATATCGTGCGTGTCTATCATGTGCCACCCATGGCTCAGCTGGTAAGCAGGTTCAGCTCTCAATCACAAGGTTCCAAATTCAAATCCCACTCCAGGGCTCGAGCACAAAAAAATAATCACCGCAGTACTGAGAGAGTGCTGCCTTTTGGCCGAAACCTCAAACCAAGGCCTTGGATTTGGGGTTTAAAATTTGATTTATTATTGTCACGTGTATTAACATACAGTGAAAAATATTGTTTTTTGCGCACTATACAGACAGGTCACACCGTTCATAGACAAAGAAACGAGAAAGTGCAGAGTGTTGTGTTACAGTCATAGTGTGGGTGTAGAGAAAGATCAACTTAAAGGTCAACTGGACTATTATTTAAATAATAAAAATTGCAGCATGCTGCTGTGCAGAGGGACCTGGGTGTCCTTGTGGAGAAATCTCAAGGAGTTGGTTTGAAGGTACAGCAGGTAATTAAGAAGGCAAATGGAATTTTGTCCTTCACTGCGAGAGGAATGGATTTTAAAAACAGCGAGGTTATGTTGCAGCGGCATAAGGTGCTGGTGAGGCCATACCTGGAGTACTGTGTACAGTTTTGGTCTCCTTACTTGAGAAAGGATATACTGGCACTGGAGGGGGCGCGGAGGAGATTCACTAGGTTGATTCCGGAGTTGAGAGAGTTGGCTTATGAGGAGATACTGAGTAGACTGGGGCTATATTCACTGGAATTCAGAAAAATGAGGGGGAGATCTTATAGAAAGATGTAAGGTTACAAAGAGAATAGATAAGATAGAAGCAGGGAGGTTGTTTCAAGTGGTGGGTGAAACTAGACCTAAGCACCAGGCCTCAAAATAAGAGGAAGCAGATTTAGGACTTAGTTGAGGAGGAACTTCTTCACACAAAGGGTTGTGAATCTGTGGAATTCCCTGCTGAATGAAGCAGTTGAGGCTACCTCAAAGAATACTTTAAAAGAAAGGATAGATAAATTTTTGAACAGTAAAAGAATAAGGTTTATGGTGAGCGGACGGGTAAGTGGAGCTGAGTCCACAAAAAATCAGCCATGGTCTTATTGAATGGCGGAGCAGGCTCGAGGAGCCAGACGGCCAACTCCTGCTCCTACTTCTTACGTTCTTAACGCAAAGTCATTCAGAAGTCTGACAGCAGCAGGGAAGAAGCTGTTTTTGAGTCGGTTGGTAAGTGATTTCAGATTTTTATATTTTTTTCACGACGATAGAAGATGGAAGAAAGTACGTCCAGGGTTTGTGAGGTCCTTGATTATGTTGGCTGCTTTGCTGAGGCAGCTGGAAGTATAGACAGTGTCACTGGATGGGAGGCTGGTGGAGCAGGAGCCATACCAAACTACGATACAACCAGAAAGAATGCTTTCCATGGTGCATCTGTAAAGGTTGGTGAGAGTTGCAGCTGACATGCCAAATTTCCTTAGTCTTCTGAGAAAGTAGAGGCATTGGTGGGCTCTCTTAACTATAGTGTCGGCATCGGGGGGGGGGGGGGAACGCAACAAGGACAGGTTGTTGGTGATCTGGACACCTAAAAACTTGAAGCTCTTGACCCTTTCTACTTGGCTCCCTCAAGGTCAGGTTCAGCCGACAAAAAGCTTTTGACGGGGGTGAGGTAGGGGGATCTAGGGGCTGAGGGACAACTTTTCCGTCAGGGAATCGGACAGTACCCTGCCTCAGCGAACCCTGCGCTGAGCTGGAGGGAGCTCACGTCACTCTGCAATTTGATGTCAGGCAGTAAATGAGGCTGTGCAGTGTCAAATCAATCAACAGACAGAGGGTGGTGACAGGGAAAATTGGAGGTGGCTCCATAATTCTGGTTAACATCACCAGGAGTCTGATGTAGATAAAGGATAAGATGACTCTCTCATGCCTTTTGGCACAATACAGGTAACCAATAGAAAGAAAGGATTGCATGTCAGAGAATCCTTATAGTGAAGAGGAGGCCATTTGGCCATCGAGTCTGCACCAACTGTCTGAAAGAAGTTTTTAAAGTTTATTTATTACTGTCACCAATAGGATTACATTAACACTGCAATGGAGTTATTGTGAAAATCCCCTATTTGCCACACTCCGGCACCTGTTCGGGTACACTGAGGGAGAATTTAGCCTGGCCAATAAACCTAACCAACACGTCTTTCGGATTGTGGGAGGAAACCCACGCAGACACGGGGAGAACCTGCAAACTCCACACAGACACTGACCCAAGCCGGGAATCGAACCTGGGTCCCTGGCGCTGAGCATTCCACCTAGGCCCAAACCCCTGGCCTAATCCCGCATACTGATCATGGCCAATCCACCAAACCTGCATGGATGTATACTGTGCTTTTCACAACCTCCATTTGTCCCAAGTGCTTTACAGCCAACAGAGCATTTCATTTTAATGCAGTCACTGCTATGTTGTAGAAAATGTGGCAGTCGGTTTGTGCATGGTAAATTCTCATCATCTGTTGTAGTGATGTTGGTTGAAGGATCAATATTGTTCAGGGCACTAGTGCTTCTTCTAACTAGTGTCATGGGATTTTTCATACTGACTGGAGAGAGCAGACAAGGACCTGATCAAAAGCACAGCAGTACTGTACCATCAGCCTCGATTTTTGTACTCCTGTCTCTAGAGTGAGATACGACCCAATAATCCCCCGATTCACAGCTGTGAAAGAGGGAAAGAAATCTTTGCAAATGTGCTAATGACACTGAGACAGGTGAGAGTGGATCCATAAGTAGGCAGGACCACAGAGAAAAAGATCTAAATCAAAGATAGATCCAGGGGAAGACAAAGTATCACAGCCACAGTGACAGAGCACAGGCAGAAAATGCTGTTCAGATTCCAGCATCCACAATATTTTGCTTTTATCTTAGGTGACATAGCGTAATATTGATTAACTAAATGCTGGAATGCTGATCGTGCCTGTTATGTATTTAGTGATGGCATATTTGCTTTAAGAGCTGGTCACATGATTTGATGGTGATGTCAATGTTTCCAGCTTTAGTTTCATTTTCTACTCTGTACAGTCAACATCTCCTCCAAATGATGCCAGAGGCAGAAGACCTGAGGCAGAGACAGACGTTGATTGGTGTCAGACAGGCCAAGTGAAACAGCCCACCTGCGTTCCCAGATACATCCATTTAATTCTTCAGATCAATGCAAGGTCCCCTCACCCTCACCTCTTAACAACCCCAAACCCAGTTTCCACTTAATGAATAGAATTCACAACCTCTACAATAACATTTGGAAGTCCAGCAGAAGTTCATTGATCTCTTAAAGTAAACATCAATTGAAAAGGCACCTAAATAAAAAACAACTCTCTCAGTAGCTCATAGATCTGTCAAAACAAGTAAAGGTCAAAGGCATTTGGGGAGAAAGATTCTCTTCAGCTTGTAAGTCTGTCAAAACCAAACTCACCTTCCCCAAGACAGCTGAATGAACTCTGCACTACAGAATCCATTAGCACTTTTGAAGGAAACCAAGCCATCAAATTCATATTCACCAGAATAGCGGAATAAATTCTGTAATGCCAAATTCATTAGTGTTTATGAAGACTGTCTAAGGCTTATACATCAGTCAAAGCAGACATACTGATGGCTAAGCTAATCTGTACAGACTGAATGAAAAGGGAAGCTCTAAACAATTACCTCTAGATCACATGCTGGTTTAGCTTTTCAATATTGAACAATGCAGTATAGTACTTCACCCAGTGGATAACCTACTGAGGTATCTGAAAGTCTTTCCACGCTTACAATACTATTCTTTCACTTTAGAGAATGTCAACTGTCAGAATGGTCACCTATTTTCCAATCACAGCGCAATCCCTACACACATCTAAATGTACAGCTGTAAGTCAAAGTACCACTCAACTCCAACATGCCTCAGAGTGACTCTAGATAGGATTCTGACCTTTTGGGGACACCTAAAAACAACCTGCAGCCAAGATCAAGTTCAAAAACAACTTGATTGACAAACTAGCCAGCTCAATTTGCAGTGCTACCACCAGCACCCTCTGACCCCCACTAGCTCAATGCGAGGTGCGCTACCAACATCATCCAAAATGCACACGGACAGAGTTGACAACCACTGAATGTTACCATGTGAATCATTGCTAGAACACTCACCAACGCCAGTCCCTTGGCTCCCTGTCCTGGCAAACATCACTCCTCCACATATCCACCAACTTGCAACAACCCACAAAATGATAGAAAAAGCTCGCAGTGTCCCCCACCTGCTACTTCATACTGATCTTTTCAGCCTACCCAAGGTATGACTCCCATCAAGAAGTACTGTCTGGAAAACTCCTCCCACACAGGAATTCAGTGCAAATTCCACCTGGACAAATGAATGGGAATCATTAGACATGACAAACAAGTACCTGGTCTCAAACCCAACCCAACAGCTGCCTGGTTTCAACCTTCTCTCCTGTCTCCCACTCAATCCCAGCCCTTCCCTTTTGTCCTCTTCCTCCCATTCCCCCTTTTCTTTATTTAAAATATATTATCTCTCACTTTTCCCAACTTTGCTGAAAGGTCACAGGCCCAAAACATTAATTCTGGTTCTCTCTCCACACGTGCTGCCTGACCTGCCAAGTAGAAATAATGGACAAATAGAGACCACCACAGTCAACAGCAACACCTAAGCACTCTGTCAGTGAGGTGTGACAAAGTTCATCCTGAAAAATTTGCAGTGCTGACATACCTTTTCTAAAATTATCACTCCTCGATCACCAGTGTGTCAGAAAAACAGTGCAACTTCTGTCTAATCTTGTTACCTATTTTTGCAGGTGATGAACAGACTATCATGTGGTGAAATCAAAGCTCAGTTGATTGTGAAGCCCTGTCTCTACAGAGATCACTCTCTAACCATCGTAGAAACTCCTTTGTTAAAGCTTCTCACTCTTTCTCCAAATGTATAATGGTTCAGAAAGGAGGTTCAAGATGAAGTGTGACTGAATCTGACACCAAAGGCCAAACTAAAATTTCTAGGATAATTGACAATGGTGGCATGATGGCACAATGGTTAGCACTGCTGCTTCACAGCACCAGGGACCCAAGTTCGATTCCCACCTCGGGTGAATGCCTGTGTGAGTCCCTATGCTCTCCCAGTGTCTGCATGGATTTCCTCCAGGTGATCCAGTTTCCTCCCACACTCCAAAGATGTGCAGGTTAGGGTGGTTGGCCATGCTAAATTGCCCCTTTAGTGTCCCAAGATGTGTAGGTTGGATGGATTAGCCATGGGAAATGGGGGGGTGGGTGGGTGGTGTGCGGGAAACGGCCTGGGTAAGATACGGTGTCAGAGGGTCAATGCTCAGTGTAGACTTGATGGGCTGAATGGCCTCTAACTGCACTGTAGGGATTCTTTGATTGGAATTTTCATAACTGAAACTCACATTTGAGAGCAGAGGATAGTTGTGATGACTCTCATTCGGGGTGGTCTTCAAAATCATTTGGAAACTGTTCTTGTTCCTCAGGTGCCAGCTTGAATCGGTTGGTAACTCTCATCGCTGACTCAGAAGGTAGGGGTTTCAACAAGTGCGCACATAACCTCAGCTAAAAAAACTGCACGGATGGCATGCTGCGTAATGACTGAGAGTGCTACCTTTCAGATGAGATGCTAAATATGCGACCCACGAGACATTTTGTTGACCGTTGCCCACGTGTAGGTTTGCCACATTCTGCTGATTTCCATCGGCATGACTCAAGCGATTCGCATGTAAAGGAAAGGACGAGTGAAGTGAGGTTGCTGACATTGACGATGAGAGCCGTGCGCTCCCTCTGCATCCAAATCAAGTGTAAATATTTCTTTTGTTTTTACTATCTGAAGTTGATGACAATTCTATTAAGTTATCAATAAGCATTTTCTATAACTCAATGAAATATTCGGCGTGCATTAAAAATATTTAATCTTATTCATGGGCTAGTGAACAAGCCTGATTTCAAACATGCAGCGAGCACACTGGGATGAAGGAAGGCCACTCATGCAGCCCACTCACTAGCTTAGGTTATGGGCCGAAGGGCCTCTTTCTGCACTGTAGGGTTTCTATGATTACTGCTTTAAGCCAAGGCCTCCATCTACTCCCAGTTGTTAAGGATGGCGTTCCGGTTATTCCAACTAACATCCCTGCCTATTAAGATCACATTAAGCAGACTGACTGGTTACTTCTGAATATGCAACAATGACAAACAGAGAAAAGGTCCACTGGTTTTCCAGAAGTTCCCTAGGAAATCCAGTTCCGGCTTCCTTCTTATCAATGCAGCTTCCAAATTATATCCCGAATGAGTGGGGGTAGGGTCATCGCAACTAATCTTCTGCTCTCAAATGTGAGTTTCAGTTCTTAAAATTCCAATCTAAGAATCCCTACAGAGCAGAAGGAAGCCATTCAACTTGAGAAAAAGCAGTTGTTTCTGTAATGGAAGAAAAAGTGTTTGGGGTGGAGGGAAGAAACTGACCACAAAAGAAGGGAAAAAAATGAAACATAATCACCGTTTATTTTTCTTTTGAAGACAGATCACCTTTATTCCAAAGCAAAGCGCTGCTCAATTTCTGGCCCACGAGCATGACCATCACCAGGTCACTGGAGAAAACAACAGCTCATGTAGATAACTGTTTCAAATTTATAGCGACTTCCTGAGCCTTAGCTTCCCAGTTCTAGAGCATTGTATTGAGAAAGGGGAGTGTGGAGTGGAAAGGGGAGTGTGGAGTGTGTGTGTGTGAATGAGGGGGTGTGTGTGTGTGTGTGTGTGTGAGAGAGAGACAGAGAGAGAGAGAGAGAGGGGTGTGTGTGTGTGTGTGGACCACACCCCAAAGACTCACTGGGGAATCCCCTTTGGAGATTCACAGCTGACATTTGCATGGCAATTGCCCAGAGCGCAAGCTTCCACTGGACAATTACTTTGCCTTATGAACCATCCAAAAGCTGAAATGTAAATTGCAAAACTCTGGATGGATCTGACGAGGATGCAGTAATAATTACCCAGATAATGTTAAAAAGAATTAAAACCTCTTTTACAGGTAACTACTGCAAGGACCCACCCCAGCAGCACCACCACCACCGCTCCCCCCCCCCCCCACCCCTCAAACAGGACTCCACTACCTCACCCAGGAACCCCCAGGGATTCATCCACATGGGGCTCCCGCCATTTCCCTGACTACAACCCTTCACCAGCCCATCACCACCCCCACTCCCCTGATAGGGCTACCCCCACAGAGACACTTCCCACCCTGCTTGCCATGCACAATTGTCAATTCCATTGCCACCCACACACCCCTCACAAGCAATAGGTCCCCTCACACACACACCACACCCTTCCCCCCAATCCCAGCCCAACCAACCCCCCATGAAGCCTAACGTCCACTCAACCATCCCCACCCCAAAACCCAACCTTGTACACTTATCTTCTTCCTAGCCTGTCAAGGACCTTGAAAACTACCTGCTTTATGGCAGCTAGTGCCATAGAGGGGGTGCAGTTTTCTCCCCTGCGACACAGCTGCACTCAACACTAGGCCCCAGGTCCACTCTGCACTGCCTGGATCTCACACAGTCTGACTCGGAAGTTCGGGCAAGCCAGGATTTTAGGTAAGGAACTGGGATCAGTGGGATTCCCACTGACTGCCACTCCAATGGAGTTCAGGCCTCCTGTCATTTGGGTTTATGTGCAGTGCAACCGTCAATGAGTCAACTTCTAAGTGCACAGTATTAACAGGATATCTAATTTATTTCCAGGTGATTAAATGCAAAGCTTTTTTTTAAAGCATGCCTGCAATTACATCACAAATAGTTTAAAGTAAAAGTAAAGTTTACTTATTTGTCACAAGTAAGGCTTATATTAACACTAATGAAGTTACTGTGAAATTCCCCAGGTCGCCACACTCTGGCACCTGTTCAGGTCAATGGACCTAACCAGCACGTCTTTCAGAGTGTGGGAGGAAACCGGAGCACCCGGAGGAAACCCACGCTGTATCTAATTTCTTCTTGAAATCAGATGTTTTGGCCTCAGCTACTTTGTGGTAGTGAATTCCACACAATCACCACCCTCTGGGTGAAGATATTTCTCCTCACCTCAGTCCTAAAAGATTTAGCCCTTTAACCTCAAACTATGATCCCCAATTCTGGGCTCCCCCACCATTGAGAACATTCTTTCTGAATCTACCCTCTCTAACCCTGTTAGAGTTTTCTATGTTCCTATGAGATCCCCTCTCATTCTTCTAAAGTCCAGTGAATATAATCCTCGATCTATTTTTATCCTTTGATTTATTATCATCATATGTATAGGCATACACTGAAGAGTATTGTTTCTTGCACACTGTATAGGCAAAGCATGCTGCTCACAGAGTACATTGCGGAGAAGGAAAGGAGAAGCTGCAGAATATAGTGTCAGTCATAGCTAAGGTGTAGAGACAGATCACCTTAATATAAAAGTAGATCCATTCAAAAGTCAGCAAGGAACAAACTATTCTCGAATTGATTGGTAACTGACCTCAGATTTTTGTATCTTTTTCCTGAGGGAAGAAGGTGGAAGAAAGTATGTCCAGGGTTCGTGGGGTCCTTGATTATGCTGGCTGCTTTTCCAAGGCAGCAGGAAGTGTAAACAGAGTCAATGGATGGGAGGCTGGTTCACATGATGGGCTCACCTATATTCACAACCCTTTGTAGTTTCTTGCAATCTTGGTCAGGACAGAAACAATACAAATTATCCTATCCAATTTTGATTGCATGGCAGTATCCTCTTCTCTGATGACGGTAGGATGTAAAGTACATACATCATACCTCTGCTACGCTCTCTGCATCCAGAGAGGTCTGTTTTGCCCCCTAATAAGCTCCATCTTATGTATGAATACTCTTATTACCTCTGCTCTGTTAGATTGTCTCAAAAAAGAGATTTTAACCAAAAGTAGTACAGTTACAGAATGTCCCAAGAAAGAACTCTAGTTTTTAGAAGATGTATATTTGGATCCTAGAGTTTTTTGATCAATTGGGAAATAGTTCAATTTAAAAGAAAGTTGTAGGTTTCTTTTATTTAGAACGTTGTTGATTGTTTTAGAATGTTGTGGGCCAGCTCAGCTGGAATTTGTCACAGCTGTCAAAATGTGTGCAGAGCTTTCAGAGCAGGTTGTTGGATATGGGTTGGCCTAACATCTCCTCAATAAAATGGAAGTGCTTAGCAAAAAAAAAAGTGGGGGTTTTCAACTTTGCAACCAGGCTTGGAAAAGCCTCAAGGAAGAGCAGAGTAATTATAACAATGTTGAGTTAATACACTGTGGTAGAGGATCCTGAATGCCCTCTGTATTTATGTATGAGAATAAGACTTTTGGGTTGCCTCATATATTGGCCATTAATCTATTCTCATTCTCCCTTTGACCCTCTTGGTTCCAGCACTTTCTAGGTCCAGATTGGTTCTCTACTGTATTATGAACCTCACATCCGTCATAAGCCTCTGTTTTGTGTTTAATTTTAACGTCTCTATCTTTAGTCATCAGAGAGCCCTGGCTTTTGATCATTTCATTTTCCTTTTCATAGACATGTGTTAGCTCTATATCTGAACCATCTGCTATTCAAAGACCTCCCATTGTTCAACTGCTGTTATGTCTCTCAACCTTTGAAACTAGTCACCTGAGCCTGATCCTTTCTCGATTTGCTAAAGTTGGCCCTGAGCAGTTAACTATTTTTAAGTTTAATTGTTCCTTGTCCTTTTCCAATAACTCTTCAAAATCTGATGATATTATGATCACATGGCAGAGTTCCCCCATCTGGGATTAGATCCTGTGGTGGGGATGGGAACATGGAGTGCTCCCCAGTGCAGAGGTCAATGGGAAAACCAGCCATATCTTCCAGCTCCAACCTCATTAATAATACAACAAAGGTATTTTGCGCTGTATTCTATGGCAAGGCAGGCCTGATTGAAAAGGTGCCCAACATCACTGACCCACAATTGAAGAGAGAAGGTGGTCCTCCTGAAAATGAACATAGATCTCCAAGACCATTCTGAGGCTGGAAGGTGGGCCATCTCCAGGACACTAATTCTGGAAGGTCCACCAATTGATGCTCTCCTCAGCCATTCCTGTGGCGTTCCAGTGTTGCTGGCAGCCTCCATCTCAAACCCAGAGGCGACCCAGGCATTGTTCAGGTGAGTCCCGACAGCTGCATGCTAGATGTGTTTTGCGCCAGAGTGTTTTCCCACTGGAGTGGCGAAGAATTGGTGTGGCTGGTCGGGTCTTCATCCACATTCCATTAACGGGATGCAAACCAATTTCACCCAAGCCTCCAGGAAGATTCCTAATCCGACATGGCAGGCAACAGTGGATTATCCCACGGAAAATCCACGCTAGCGCAAAATTGCTTTAGGGCCTTCCACCAAATTCTCACCCACCATCCTCAACACCAGTGCCCCACAAGGCTGTGTTCTCAGCCCCCTATTATACTCCTTATACACCTGTGACTGTGTGGTCAAATTCCCCTCGAACTTGATTTTCAAGTTTGCTATAACACCACCGTAGTGGGTCGGATCTCAAACAATTATACGACAGAATACACAAAAGAGGTGGACAATCTAGAGAGACAACAATAATCTCTCCCTCAATGTCAACAAAACAAAAGGAGATTGTCGTCAACTTCAAGAAGCGTAGTGGAGGAAATGCCACTGTCAAAGTAAAGTAGAAATGGTCGAGAGTTTCAAATTTTTAGGTGTCCAGATCACCAACAACCTGGCCTGATCCCTCCATGCAGATGCGATAGGTAGGAAAGCTCACCAATGCCTCTACTTTCTCAGGAGACTAAAGAAATTTGGCATGTCCGCTATAACTCTCAACAACTTTTACAGATGCACCATAGAAAGCATTCTTACTGGTTGCATCACAGCTTGGTATGGCTCCTGCTCTGCCCAAGACCGCAAGAAACTGCAAAGGGTCGTGAACGAAGACCAGTCACTCAAACCAACCTCCCATCCAATGACACTGTCTACATTTCCTGATGCCTCAAAACAACCAGCATAAACAAGGATCCTATGCATTCTGGACACACTGTCTTCTACCTTCCTCCATTGGAAAAAAGACACAAAAGTCTGAGATCATGTACCAACTGACTCAAGGACAGCTTCTTCCCTGCTGCCACCAGACTTTTGAATGGACCTACTTCGCATTAAGTTGATCTTTCTCTACACCCTAGCTATGATTATAACACCTCATTCTGCACTCTCTCCTTCTCTATGAACGGTATGCTTTGTCTGTAATGTGTGCAAGAAACAATACTTTCCACTGTATACTAATACATTGGACAATAATAAATCAAATCAAAATTCATTGAACCTGCCAGCTGGAGCATGGGGAAAAAAACCTGAGAAATGCACCTACTATTGCACGCATAGCATGCAGCTAGCAGTACATCCTCATTTTGCCATTGCAGAATTGCAAGAATACTTGCCTGAGACCAGCAGCAAAAGGTACAACTGCAACTGTCAGCAATCCAGCATATAAATACTTGAGTCTGGTAATCAAAACTTTAAAGCTTACTTATTATTGTCACAAGTAAACTTACATTGACACTGCAAGTTACTATGAAAATCCCCCAGTTGCTATACTCTGGTGCCTGTTTGGTTACACTGAGGGAGAATTTAGCATGGCCAATGCACCTAACCAGCACACCTTTCAGACAGTGTGAGAAAACTAGAGCACCCGGAAGAAGCCCACACAGACATGGGGAGAATGTGCAGATTCAGCACAGACAGTGACCCAAGCCAGGAAATCGAACCCAGGTCCCTGGCGCTGTGAAGCAGCAGTGCTACCCACTATATCGCACCCTCTGAAAGAACATCTTCAAAGACAAAGATTATTCTGATTTTGCATCTTCTTTTCAACCTCCTCAGAATTGTCGAAGGGGAGGTTTCTTTGTGATTGTAGTCGTACAGAGTGAACATGCTTTACACATTAACTGTGAGGTGTAGGCCTGAAGCCTGGGGCTAGATTTTAAAAGCCACAGTTCTGCTGCTGACAAGTCAGTTGAAATATGATGTGAAGGCTTTGCATGCTGTGTAATACATGATGGCGTAGCACAAGCAATGATTGCTGATGAGGACCAACTGTGCTGGGAATTAGCAGATTGAGATTACAAAGATGGACAAACCATGCTTTTATACAGCTTTTCTATTTACAGAAATTAATAAAGCGATAGTTTGTAATTTAGTTCATAGTTCTATTTTAATTGTTTCTTCACCCCAAGGTGCATAGTTAATAGTTATTACAGGCAAAATAAGCAACTGAGAATTTTAAATAATAAATCATCTTAATTAGCATTATTAGTAAACATTTAGGTTACAACTTTGGCACAACAAGGGAGGAGTTATTCCAAATAATGACCCACTGAGGATTTTGCAACATGCTGGTTCTTATACTGCTGGAATAATTTTAATAACCTGTTCTTGTTTACTCCAATAATGAATGGATTGTAGGGGCACTTAATTTGTGTATTTGACAAACGTTCACCTCTTTCTCCATCCCAAAGGTGAACACAAGGGAATGTACTTCATCACAATAGTATTTCAATAAACATGGGCTTCCTGCGCCAAGAGCTGGCTAATCGCAGCGATTTCCCAGGATGAAGGCAATCTTCATTAGCTGCAATAACATGAAATTTATCACTTATAGGGACAGTATTCAGACCCAGGCCAGAGACTCAGGTGTTTTACGGAGTCAGCCTAGACCCTTGGCATGGGTGAGCATGAAATGTTTCACTTCAGACTCAAGTGAGACTTATCAAACAAAGGCTTATTTAAGAACACAGTTAAAATATAACACAGATTTAGCATAATTTTTACCAATTACAAAATTCAAACATGATATCGTATAAACATTAACGGGTAGCTGTGTTGTTCCACGTCAACTGCCACTCTATAAACATACACCCCTTTCTAAATTTGGCACAAAAAGCAAGTATGCACATGTGATGCTGGACTTGCAGCTTAAAACCTGCTGTGAATTGGTCCTTTGAACGTTGGATTAAAACTCCAAGACTTCGCAGTCTAGGAACTTGGGAGTATTTTTGGAACTTTCCAAAAAACCTCTGGAGGGAGAGAGAAAGAGAGAAAGAGAGACAGAGACACTGCCTGCTTCCACCAGTTTCAAAGAGCAACTCAGACAGCAGAATTTCCAACTCCCGAGTGGTGGAAAACAAGAGACACTGCTTTCTGTCTCAACCAAGTGTCCCGACCAATTCACAGGATGGCACAGTGGTTAGCACTGCTGCCTCACAGCGCCAGGGACTCAGGTTTGATTCCCAGCTTGGGTCACTGTCTGTGTGAAGTCTACATGCTCTTCCCACATCAGTGTGGGTTTCCTCCGGGTGCCCCAGTTTTGTCCCACACTTCAAAGATATGCGAATTAGGTGGATTGGCCGTGCTAAATTGCCCATTAGTGTCGGGGGATTAACAAGCTAAAAATATGAGGTTACAGAGATAAAGCCTGGGTGGGTTCATCGTCAGTGCGGGCTCGATGAACTAAAGGTCTAATACAGATCTGAAATATACAGTAAGTGGCAGAACCCTTAAGAATATTGATAGGCAGTGGGACCTGTGTGTACAGGTACACAGGTCACTGAAAGTGGCAACGCAGGTGGAGAAGGTAGTCAAGAAGGCATATGGCATGCTTGCCTTCATTGTGTTTAAAGTCATGTTGCAGCTTTATAGAACCTTAGTTAGACTGCACTTGGAGTACTCAATTCTGGTCGCCACACTACCAGAAGGATGTGGAGGCCTTGGAGAGGGTACAGAAAAGATTTACCAGGATGTTGCCTGGTATGAAGCACATTCTCTCCAACCTCTCCTCATAGCCACTTGGTTTGTTCTCACTGGAGCAATGGAGGTTGAGGGGAGACCTGATAGTCTATAGGATTATGAAAGGCATGAACAGAATGGATTGTCATAAGCTTTTTCCCCAGAGTCAAAGAGTTAATTACCCAGGTTTACAGTGTGAGGAGCAAGGTTTAAAAGAGATGTACGAGGCAGTTTTTTTTTTAAACGCAGAGAGTTATGGGTGTCTGGAACTCGTTGCCAGGGGAGGTAGTGGAAGCGGATACGGTAGTGACTTTTAAGGAGCATCTTGACAAGTACATGAATGGGATGGGAATAGAGGAATATGGTCCCTGAAAGGGTAGAGGGTTTTAGTTCAGTCGGGTAGCATGGTCAGTGTAGGCTTGGAGGACCAAAGGCCTGTTCCTGTGCTCTAATTTTCTTTGTTTTTTGTTCTTTGAATGTCTTCCTTCTGCACTGTAGGGATTCTAACTCCAAACAGCATATGAGGAAATGAAACTAAAGATTCCATCTCCTGAATGAGGAAAAGCAATGTTGTTGCTCTCTACTTCAGGCTACGACTGAGAAACTAAACTAATGGCTCAGATTTTCTGTGAAGCATGGTTGTCCCTGGCCACATGACAAACTGTCAATCAAGCTCCACTTAGTAATCCCAAAGGATCATTAAAAACCACTGGACCCTGCATTAGTCCAAATTAATAATAAACATGATATCATTATATTGCTTCATTAACAATTAGAGACACCAGCTGCAGACAGAATGGTGCCTACAACTTCCAGAGCCTGCTAGAAACATCCTGCAAAGGAACATGATTAAAATACATTTCTTAAAGGCACAGTATCGTCACAATAGCACTGTGCAAGGTAACTCTCATCACCATAGATTTGCCAACATCGATTGGGACATATTCCTGGTGCTGTAATAACATGATCTACTGTCGCCACCTGCTGCAGTCATGTCATTGGTCAGCGCTTATTATATCCCACCTTGCTGCCGATTGGAAAGCAAATAGCACAGTTTAGCACCTAACTGGATGATGCCAGCACACCTCATCTTCAAGATATTTTATAATGTGCAAAGTGTTCAGAGGAAGAGTACAGGGAAAGTGCAAAATGTAGGAAATGCTGTGACAATGTTTATACAACAACTTGCATTTTTTATAGCAGCTATAAATATAGTAAAACACACACAGGAGTCGAACGCAATTTGACATGAACCCCATGGGGGATACTATGAGGTAGGTTTTAAGGAGCAACATAAAGGGAGCGGGTGGCCAAAACTGAGAGGGATTTCCTGAACTTTGGTGCTATTAGAGCCATGGATAAGTCACTTTTAAAAACTGGATTTGTTGGTGCTTTGGACTGTAGTGAACAGATTGCTGACAACATTTACCTAGTTCCCCTTTGTAACCTCAAAGATTTGGCTAGACTACACTGACCCTCTGTTTACCTAAATGGGTAAGCATTCTCCAAGGTAGCCTTCAAGACACACGACAACGCAGAATGGCTAAGCAGAAACAAAATCCTACTAACAGTTCTGGTTTGAGACAATTCACATCTCTTAATTTATCCCTGTCTCCACTTGCATTATCTATACCTGTAAAAACTTGATTACCTGTAAAGACTCACATTCCGACCATTCTTCACATTCCAATCTCTAATTATCTTGCAATTTTTTCCTTTGTCTATATATGCCGTGTTTGTGAACCTTTCTCTCCACTTACCCTCCGCTCCGAAAGCTCATGATTCCAAATAAATCTGTTGGACTTTAACCTGATATTATGAGACTTTTCACTGTATCTAAAATGGGAAACGGTCCAAATTCATCATACCACTTTTAACAAAGGCATTACCACCACTGAAACAGTCACAGAAAACCTGGGATCCTTATACTGATGTTGCACCAAACTACACTGAATTCACACCCCACCCTCAAAATGCTAGAAATATTCAGCAGGGGAAGAGAGAAACAAATTTAACATTTCGGGTCAGTGACCTTTCATCAGGTAAAAGTTAGCTGAGTATTCCCATCATTCCTCTTATTATTTCACATTTCCAGCATGGGCAGTATTTTGCTTCTCTGTACAAATAAAAGCTCTTTCTCAGTACAGACGAGTAATCACAGGAGCTCCCCACTAGGCACATCACTCCAGACCAAATCTTTGTTCAAAGCCACTGATGAGAGCTCCCAAAACAAATGTTTCAACAGGAAAAGCAGAATAAGCCACTCAGCGCCATAAGGCTTTAGCAATGGTGTGATTTCCTTGGCTTATGGCAATTTATCACTTCCCATCCAGCAGCCGTGCCGTCAGTGGAGTTTTTCACCTTCTCCTTATGATAAACATTCAGCAAATACCATTTGGATTTGTGGTTGGCAGCCATTCAACTAAGCAGCATTTAAAAGACAAGTGAGTCAAACCACTATTGGTCCTCTCCCAACACCTGTGTACAATGAGTACATTTACATCATCACAGTCCTGGAGCTCCTTATCCCACAGGCTGAAAAGCACCTTCACCACACTGACCACAGCACCTCCACACAGATCAAGACCATCAGCCGTGGCTTGGTGAGTAGCCCTCCCACCTCGAGTGACAATGCTCAAGTTTCAAGTCCCTTGACAGAGGTTTGTGCACAAAGATCAAGGCTGACACTCTCAGGGCAACACTGAGGGAGTGCTGCACTGTTGGAAATGCGGATTTGCAATTGAAACCACCTGCCTACTTGGATAGATGTTAAAGATCCAAGGCTGTGCGGGTTAGGTTGATTGGCCATGCTAAATTGCCCCTTAGTGTCAGGGGGTTTAGCAGGGTAAATATGTGGGGTTACGGGGATAGGGCCTGGGTAGAATTCTTGATGGTGCAGGCTCGATAGGCTGAGTGACCTTCCGCACTGTAGGGATTCTATGATATTCCCTGGTATCCATAGTCCAAAAGGTGTGCACGATAGGTAGATTAGCCTGGATAAATTGTCCCTTAGTGTCCGAAGATGTGTGGGTTAGGTGGTTTAGCTGTGGTAAATGTGTGGGGTTACGGGAATAGGCAGAAGGGAGGGTCTGGGTGAGATGTTCTCTCGGACAGTCAGTACAGACTGAATGAGGCGGATGGCCTCTTTCGGCACTGTAAGGATTCTAAGCAGAGCAGCAGTGTTCTCCCCAGTGCCCTGGTTAATATTTATCCTGAAATCAACATCACAGTGCTGTTTGTGGGAGTTTGCTGTGTGCAAATTGGCTGCCATGTTTCCCATATTCAAGGCATAGTCCATTCGTTGCAAAGCATTTTTGAGACAACCAGTGGTTGTGAAGATCGTAGAATCTGACAGGTCAGAAGGAGGCCATTCAGCCCATCGAGTCTGTACTGACTACAATCCCACCCAGGCCCTATTCCCATAACTCCGCACATTTACCCTGCTATTCCCCATGATGCTAGGGTCAATTTAGCATAGCCAATCAACCTAACTTGCACATCTTTGGAAAAGTGCAATATAAATGCAGGTGTTTATGTTGTTTTCACTATCATCTCCTCAAGGGCAATTCAGAATGGGCTTTCAATGCCAGGCTTGCCCACATCCTGAGAATAAATTTGTGAAAGAACATCCCAACCACATTATTGACACCTCTTGAGTGTGTAATCCAACACTTCACTCTACTAGACTCAGCCTACACATGCTCCTTTGAGAGAAATAAGGTCGATTATGATTTGGAAAATGGGATTATCTTCCCACTTTCATTAAAATTCAACTATTTAACAAGACATAAAATGGAGTTAGCGACTCCATGCTGGCTGGCATGGCCACTGATCGAGCTGGGATTTTCAACTCTGAACACAGTCTTGGAAGTTTTATCTCCTGCCTCCAACCAACCTTTTTACTTCGAATTGCCAACATATCTACAACAGACACAAATCTGCCAAAGAAAATGCACTATTTCCCAATTCTTAAATCAATGATTGTTCTCTGAGATTTTCTTTGCTTGCACCACAGACTTCAGGGCAAGTCTGGGGAACTGACAACCTAAGTTTGATCCCCAGCTTGTGCTAAGTTCACCAGTCTTACTCTGGGCAGAGAAGTGATGGCAGACAGTCAGCATTAAAGTTAAAAGTTTATCGTTTATTCATTAGTGTCACAAGTAGGCATACATTAACACTGTAATGACGTTACTGTGAAAGTCCCTAGTGAGGCAGCAGTGCTAACCACATGCTACCCCAGATCACTATCTGAATTCCCCTGCGCACAGATACATGATTGAGCTTCATTCTGTGGGCCCCGTTCTTCATTATACCACCGACACTCAAAAATCAAAGCTCATGAAGAAATATTCACCCCATCCACCACCAGCACACATGTGTATATCATCCACAGAAGACTCAACAGTGACTCACCAAGGCTCATTCAACAGCACTTCACAATCCTGTAACCATTGGCATTTAAAAAAAAAACAAGGGCAGCAGGAGCATGGGAACACCACCATCTGCAGGTTCCTCTTGAAAGCCATCTTGACTTGGAACAATATCATCACTCCTTCACTGTCACTGAGGCAAAAAGCTGAAATACCCTTCCTAACAGCACTGTGGGTGCCTACACCACACAGAGCGCAGCCCTTCAAGATCGCGGCTCGCCACCACCTTCTCAAGGACTGATGTGGAGATGTCGGCGGTAGACTGGGGTGGGCACAGTAAGAAGTCTCACAACACCAGATTAAAGTCCAACAGGTTTATTTGGTAGCACAAGCTTTCAGAACTCTGCTCCTTTACCTGATGAAATAAACCTGTTGGACTTTAACCTGGTGTTGTGAGACTTCTTACTGTGCCCATTCAATCCATCGAGTCATTAATGAACACAATCCATCCAGACCCTTTTCTTGTAACCCCTCATATTTACCCCACTAATCTCCCTGACAATCGTTGAGAGACTGTTCAAGGACTAACAGGGGTTAGGTAATTATTACAGTAGCAGCTATGATATTTCATGTTTTAGAAAACTATTCTAAAAGTTTCATTTTTAAGACTTTGAACTGCATTTGAAGAGTGTTTTTCAAAACAGATTCTGTTTGCACATTCTCTCCATCTCTGCGTGGGTTTCCTCCAGGTGCTCTGGTTTCCCCCCAAAGTCCAAAGATGTGTGGGTTTGGTGGACTGGCTATGCTAAATTGCCCCTTAGTGTCAGGGAGATTAGCAGGGTAAATATGAGGGCTTACAAGAATAGGGTCTAGACGAATTGTGTTCATTAAAGACTTGATGGATCAAATGGCCTACTTCTGCACTGTAGGGATTCTATGATTTACTTGTAGATTCAAGCTGGAACTCCTTCAACCAGACAGAGAAGACATCTTCACACATATATTTTAAAATTCAATGAGTGTTCCAAAACAGTAAACAGAAACCCATTGACTTCATGGTCTTTCCCTCCAAACATAAGAACATTAACCGATAAGCCATAGTAAAGTGTGAGGCACCTTGACCCACCTGATCAGTATAGGAGGCAAGGAGACTTTGGGTAACTGTAATGGAATTACCACTTGTCACGAAATGCTATTGAAATGAAAATCAAACTGCCATGTAATTTGTAAACCATGTCTGGGCGGCAACTCAAAAGGAAAAATTATAGAACAGGGTGTTCTTTGCAGTTGATACAATTAGTCAGAATGCTGTGAGCCAGGAAGCATTGTAGACACAGATGAGGTGTTGAAAAAAACAGCAGCAAGAAAGAGAGAGCAGGGTAGCTAGCTATCTTCAGGGAAATGCCCAATTAGAGATGGAGAGCTGAAGGCAAAAGCCAGTTAGTAAAAAAGATGGCTTTCTTTGCTGAACCGAAGACCATTCCCAAGTCCTGGTGGCTTAGAGTGTACGGTGTAGTAATCGCTGGCTAGATTTGACCAATAGGTGTATGGTTGATGTTTGGGAAATGGCGATACAGCAGGGTTTAAGATTATGGGGAAGCAGGTAGGTTTGGTGTTTGAGGGACTAAGTGCTTACTGTTAATTTGCCAAAGTATAAGATTGTTTTTTGTAGTGTTTTATTATCTTGCTTCTATTTTAATAAATACTTTTGGTTTGTTTAACGAAATAAAGGTTCAAGTTCTCATTGGATATTAGTAGGAAACATTTGCAGAAACAAAAAAAAGGCACCACAGGAAGCCAGTGTTTCAGGTTGTAAGACTTTCACACATATCAGTGGGGTTTTGCAACACGCTGAAATGACCAGAGAGGGAGAGACACCATCATGAAACAGCTAATGATCTGCTGTAAATAACTGGGCAGATAAAAGTGCCACACCTGCAAAGCTAGAAATCTCTCGTCCATGTAGACTTGCCTCATCAACCCACTCATGAAAGCAACCTCTGGCAGTTTGATAAGGGAAGCCATCACAGCTGCAGAAGCAACTCCACAATCATAGAATCCTACAGTCCATCGAGTCTGCACCAACCACAATCCTACTCCCATAACCCCATGCATTTACCCTAGCTAGTCCCCCTGACACTAAAGGGGCAATTTAACACGGCTAGTCCACCTAACCTGCACATCTTTGGACTGTGGGAGGAAACCAGACTACCCAGAGAAAACCCACGCAGACACAGGGAGAATGTGCAAACTCCACATAGACAGTGACCCAAGCCCGGAATCAAACCTGGGTCACTGGCGTTGTGAGGCAGCAGTGCTAACCACTGTGCCACTGTTCCATCCAATGTCAAAACCTTTGCTTAAGACAATGCAACCTCTCGACTTTAAAACATATTAGGCCTGCACCAAAGTAGACTGAACTGAAGTCACGATTATAATCCTCACTTTTATCTTAATTTGAAATCTTTGCGTGTTTGTAACTTTATCTTCTCTTAAGTAACTTACACAGCAACTGGGTGAAATTAACTGTTCCTTTTGGTAAAAAAGGATTTGCTGCTGGGTTATTTTAAATTGGACTACTCACTGCAAGGATAAAACATACACACTCACATACAAATACAGTGCTCATGAGCGACACTGGGTTAGAATCTTTCACAGCATCCGTGACACAATAAATGTTGTCTATGCTCACATCTGATGAGCAAATAAACAAAAAGGCCACTTGAATGAGATGCAATACGGTAGCTGAAGCCTGTGAAACAGGAAGGACATGGTACTTGTAAAAAGATTGAAAGCTCGAGTGGGGGGAAAAGCACAAGTCAACGTCTGGAGTGCTTGACATAGTCGGCCTTGTTATTTACCGAACTTAGAAATTTCGAGATGAAGCCATTGTTATGATCCTATTCAGAGCCATTAACATTTGAAGAGAAATCTGCCAGTGGTCAATGGAAAGAATTTTGCCACAACATTTCATGCTTCTTAAAATGAATGCACACTTTACTTACACAAAAGGAATGAATCAAAAAGCACTATAGTTTATAACTAGTCATATTATGAAGTCAGTTCTGCTTTTTACTTCACCCAAGAGTTCCCTTATACATGACAAGAATCTTGAAGGTTCATTCACTTCTTTAGGGACCAACACAAAGGTATGTCACAGCCACCTGGAATTAACTTCAATTATTCTCCTCCGTGTTCCAGCTATTCCAAAGTAAGATTTTATGGGGGGTCCTTCCATTAGCTTTTTAGCTAAGCAATCCTCTGACTTTTTTTTTAAGATCTTGTGACTGCACATGTTATTCGTTCTGGTTGCCAGCAGATAGCCAACAGCCTTCACACAGCCATCCAAGCTAACTCTAATGACTGCTTTCCGCCATAAGGCTCTGTAAGGAACCTCTGTAGATTTTTCCTCCAGTTTCAAACTGATGCCAACTTGCCAGCTCCTTTTCCACTCATGAATTTCAAACTAAGCTCCAGCTCTTGCCTTCACTCCACGTAGTGACTGATAAAGTTAATTTTTACTCTGCCTAGGTGTCAGCCTGACTAACATTCATCTCTTTTGGTTTTTTTAACCCAGTGAGCTGCAGTCAACACTAAACCAAGGCTGCAAACTATCTTCTGTGAGAAACACCGAGCTAAATTAAACTAAGGCACCTCCTATCTATCAAAGTCCATGTCCATGACAACTTGGCAGGCTTTAGGATGCTCTCAACCAGAAACATAAACTAGTTATTTTACCTTCAACAACATTTTGATACTGTAACCCATCAGAATAATTTATATTGCTGATAGGCCCTATCTCCAGAATTGTTTTTAATCAAGGAATTGCTTTGTTGACCAACTGCCCCATTTTGTCTTAATTTGGGAATTACATACATAATTTAAATATTTTATTGAAGTAAGCATGGACATCCTAGTTCCATTAAGCTAAGATAGAAGATTTTTATCACTTTCACACCACTAGCTCTGACTTTGTAAGATAAACATACATTAGCTTTTAATTGTAATTAACACCAAGCTTGTTTGAATTGCATTTACTTGCAATGCATACCAATTTCTCAATCAGGTGTTTCCATTTATCTTACATTTAATAGTTTAATTACCTAAACCAAAAGTTATATTCTAAATCCTATAAAATTATGAACCAGATTTTTACAAGACCGCCTCTTCGGATCTCACCCCATCATTGTAGTAGTCGTCCAGGCATCTGGAAACACCTTGCGCTTTATAAGAAACATAAGAAACATAAGAAATAGGAGCAGGAGTAGGCCATCTAGCCCTTCGAGCCTGCCCCGCCATTCAATAAGATCATGGCTGATCTGTCGCTGCTCAGTTCCACTTTCCCGCCCTCTCCCCATAACCCTTAATCCCCTCTCTTATCAAAAACCCATCAACCCGCGTCCACCGCCCTAGACACATCCTCATAGAACTCCAGTAAATTTGTCAGACACGACTTCCCTTTAATGAAGCCGTGCTGCGTCCGCCCTATCAAGCAATTCCCTTCAAGATGCCTCGCAATTTCCTCCTTAATGACAGATTCTAACATTTTACCTACCACAGACGTTAAACTAACCGGCCTATAATTCCCCGCCTTTTGCCTGGCTTATCCAGGATCAGGATAAACTTACAACTTCCTCTTCCAATCCCATACAAATCAAACTATTTGACAAAGAACATTTTATCCCATGTGGAAATGCAAGCCATGGATATGATTCATAGCGTAGAATCGAAAGGTTTAGGTAGTATGAAAAGTTACTTGGACCACTGTGCCTGCACTTGATCTCTAAATGAGGTATCCCATCAGCTCATTCCTTTGCCATGCAGTGTAGGAGGTGGTTATTGAGCCCATTTCACTTGTGATAGCTCCCTGAAAAAAATGATCCACACAGCATATTCCCTCCTCTCATCCCTTCCCACATGTACTTGGAATAAGTTTCTGCTTTATCTAGTCCCATTTCAAACAACATTTAAGCCCTCACAATCCTTGCTCCTCGCTATTTACACGAGGGATTTTTCAGAGGAATACTTTAATCACAGGATCCTAATGATGTGACCCCCACCAGCCCCACAAACCTCTTCTTTTTGTGATGGACTTCTAGGTCAAAGTCTCTGTCAAGGCTGTTTTCAAAGCAACCAACTTGGGTCACTGTCTGTGGGGAGTTTGCTCATTCTCCCATGTCTGCATACGTTCCCTTCGGGTGCTCCAGTTTCCTCCCACAGTTCAAAGGTGTATTAGGTTAGGTGGATTGGCCATTCTAAATTGCCCCTTAGTGTCCAGGGAAGTGTAGGTTAGGGGATTAACCATGGTAAACGTGTGAGGTTATAGTGACAGAGCGCACGGGTGGACCTAAGTGAGATGTTCTTTCGAGGTATCAGTAGAGACTCGATGGGCTGAATGGACTCCTTCTGCACTGTATGCACTTCTATGGTTCTAACAGGAGGAGCAACCAGAGCAACTCACTGCCAACATTCCCTTTCATTTCCCCTCTTTCTACCCCCATCACCTCTCATTCACAGATAATCCTGGACCTCTGTTCAAGAGTAGACCCACAGATAATAAACATGTAGCCACATAGCTAAACCTCTCACCATCTTAAATCAAATACAAGAAGTCACAGATAAATAAACTATTCCACAGGCACAGTCAACAACGAAAGTTTGGACTTACCTGTGATTTGACAGTCTCATATTCTTCCGTCCCATATTCTGCCTTCTTGAGTGAGGTCATGTAGTCAAAACTGATGACTGCAGTCTGAAAGTCAAAAATCACAAAACAGAAAGGTTCTTCAGGCTTTCAATACTCCACTGCTTACTCTTAGCAAGCGTATAAGAAGTCTCATAACACCGGGTTAAAATACAACAGGTTTATTTGGTATCATGAGCTTTCGAAGTGCTGCTCCTTCATCAGGTAAGCAGTACTCTAAAAGCTCGTGGCACCAAATAAACCCGTCGGACCTGGTATTGAGTCTTCTTACTGTGCCAGTCCATCACCGGCAACTCCACACCATCTTAGCATGTTTACTGAGGTGTCTTAGTCCTAATCCTAGGCCTGTCATCATGTCACTTGGTAGATTCACAGGGGCAGCTAGATCAGTGGTTGGGGGAGCAGTGAGAGGAGGAGGTGTGTGACCAACTTCCCTTCCTGTTAAAGAAGATTCTTTAAAATTTACAGTTGTTACACTTTAACACCATCACACCAGTGCTTCCCAATTCCATTGCTTACAGGCAACCTACGAAAAGGATTGCATAGCTGCTACAATGAAATTGTGGCTGAAGTCCACTAGAGGGAAATGATCTGCATGGCAACACTCTGGAGACAATTAAAAGGCCAATTCATGACAGCTTATTGACTTGGTTATTGATCAGGTTGTAGAAGACAGGGTAAGGATAATGTCACATTGGAAGAAAGTGGCTCGTGGTGTCCCACAAGGATCTGTGTTTTCGACCTTAACTATTGTCTATATTTATTAATGATGTAGAGCAACCTATCCAAGTTGGTCAGCTGCACAAAGATTAGTGGTATAGTCGGCTATGTAAATGAGGAAACAAAGTTTTCAGAGAGACATTGATAAATTAAACGAGTTTGTGAAAGTGTAGCGATTTCAATGCAGGTCATGCAAGATCCTCCATTTTGTTCTGTGAAGGGAGAAATTCAGGTGCGATTTAACTGGTCAAAAGTTAGGAACAGTGAGGATCCAAAGATGCTTAGTGCTCCATGTACACAAATTACTCAAAATAAAAGCTCATGGAATAGAAGCCTTAATAACTCAAGGGACAAGATATAAAGGAGAGGTTCTGCCATAGCTCATCAAAGCCCTGGCTAGACTTGGTAGCAGTGGTTAGCACTGCTTCTTCATAGCACCAGAGACCCAGGTTCAATTCCTGGCTAGGGTCACTGTCTGTGTGGAGTTTGCATGTTCTTCCCGTGTCTGCGTGCATTTCCTCTGGGTGCTCTGGTTTCCTCCCACAGTCCAAAAGATGTACTGTTTAGATGTATTGGCCAAACTAAATTCTCCCTCAATGTATCCAAACAGGTGTCAGAGTGTAGCAACTAGGGGATTTTCATAGCACCTTCAATGCAGTGTTAATGTAAGCCTATTCGTGACAGTAATAAATAAGTTTAAAAATCTGGAATAATGTGTAAAGTGCAACTCTGGGCAACATACCTTAGTAAGGAGGTGTCAATCATGATAAGAGTGGAGCACATATTGAACAGAATATTACAAAGGGTTACAGAATGAGGAGAGAGTACATAAAGTAGGCTTGTATCATGTATGACCACATTCATCTAGAAGAACAAGGGCAGCAGATACATGGGAATACCATCACCTAGAAGTTCCTCTTTGTCACTCACCACCTTGACTTAGAAATATAATCGCCATTCCTTCACAGTCACTGGGTCAAAAACCCAGAATTCCCACACTAACGGCATTGTGGGTCAACCCACAACATGTGGACAGCAGCATTTCAAGAAGGCAGATCACCACCACCTTCTCAAAGGCAACTAGGGATAGGCAATAAATGCTGGCCAGCCAGCAACACCCATGTTCCACAAATGAATAAAAGAAGCAGCTTCTAACAAATTCAACAAGAAATTCAGGTGAAAATTCTTTACCTGGAGAGTAGGCAGGATGTGAAGCCAGCTGCCAAGCAAGAATTGTGAAGGCAAACATATTGGATGCATTTAAGAGAAATCTAGATAAGCACATGAGAGAGAAAGGAGCAGAATGGTATGTTGATCGGGTGAGAGGGAGGAAGCTTGTGTGGAAAACTTGGTACAAACTTTATATTTTACTAACGCTACTTACAGTGGCCACAGCTCGTACAATTCGAACAAATGCAATGTCATTAGGGTCCACATGGGTGGCGACGCAGAAATCAGACAACACTAACCCTCCTGTAATTACTGCTCCAATCCTCAGAATCCACTTTGCCATCCCAGGATCTAAAAAAAAAGAGCTTTCAATTAATCTCCATCAATGGGATAGAAAACACACACACACTTCTTGTTCTATTGTGAAGGCCGATACAGGAAACAAGAACTGACCCAGGTGTTCCTCAATCCACCCCTCACTTTCAGTGCAATAGGCACTATTTGTCAATGTACTATTAATCACAGTGTGCGGCAATTACCTTGTTAAGGGAATTGCTAGTTAAACATGTGACATTGATTATCCAATAAATGCAGACAGTTGGAATACTCTGGGGCGGGGCGGGGCGGGGCGGGGCGGGGCGGGGGGGCGGGGACGGGGGGGGGGGGGAGGGAGCTTCATGCAGGTTATCTCATGGAGGAAACATCTTCAAATAAGCTGCCTTGAACCAAAAAGACCAGTCTGGATTGATTCTTCCACCATTTATAGGGAGGAGGTGGCGTCATGGTATTGACACTGGACTACTAATCCATAGACCCAAGTTAATGCTCTGGGGTCCCAGGATTGAATCCCACCACAGCAGATAATGAAACTTGAATTGAATAAAAATCTGGAATTAAAAGTCTAACAATGACCATGAAACCACTGTCGATTGTCAAAAAATCCCCAATTGGTTCACCACTGTGTTTTAGGGAAGGAAATCTGCTGTCTTTACCTGGTCTGGCCTACTGTGACTCCAGGTCCAGAGCAATGTGGTTCATTCTTAAATGCCCTCTGAAAAGGATATAAATTTGATTTGATTTATTAATGTCACATGTATTAGTATACAGTGAAAAGTATTGTTTTGTGCACACTATACAAACAAGGCATACCATTCACAGAGAAGGAAAGGAGAGAATGCAGAATGTATGGTTACAGTCATAGCTGGAGTATAGAGAAAGATCAATTTAACGCAAGGTAGATCCATTCAAAAGTCTGGTGGCAGCAGGGAAGAAGCTGATCTTGAGTCGGTTGGTACATGGCCTCAGACTTTTGTACATATTTCCCAACAGAAGAAGGTGGAAGACAGAATGTCCGGGGTGCGCAGGGTTCTTAATTATACCGGCTGCTTTTCCAAGGCAGTGGGAAGTGTGGACAGAGTCAATGAATGGGAGGCTAAGTTGCATGATGGACTGGGCTTCGTTCATGACCCTTTGTAATTTCTTGCATTCTTGGACAGAGCAAGACCCATACCAAGCTGTGAAACATATGGAAAGGATGCTTTCTATGCATCCATAAAAGTTGGTAAGAGTCATAGCGGACAAGCCAAATTTCCTCAGTCTTCTGAGAAAGTAGAGGCATCGGTGGGCTTTCTTAACTACAGAGTCAGCATGGAGTCATGGGAAAGTAAGGTCTTGCATTTACATGGTGTCATTCACATCCTCAGAATGACCCAAAGTCAGTGAGGTGTTTTTGAAGTGTAATCCCTGTTGCTTCATGGTCAAAGTATCACAAACAGCAACTTGATGGGTGACAAAGTTCTAAGCGTTAAGGTAAATGTTGCGAAGTGTATGGGGTGAAATCCCCCTCCGCTCCTCCTCAAACAACGCCAAACCAACCAACTACATCCAACCGAGAGAACACGGAGTCTCAGAGCAACGTCTCGTCCATGTGACAAATCTAACATCCCGAGTGCAAGGCAGCGTGCTGGCTGTGCCAACTGAAACAGCACCAACGCCCCCAAAGGCAGAACGTGTTTCGTGATCACGTCTGAAGTGAGGAAAATTGATAAAACCTGCAATTACAGAGCGGCTGCTATTTCTGTCGATTGTTATAGAAACATCGTCTCAACTGGTTCTTAAAACAGAAATGTGTGAAAGCTACAGTGGAAAATGGCGGCAGGTGCTTCCTGGAAGCAGAGAGACATCAAACCTTTGAAAAGCTGGAAACCCAGGTGAAGAGCCAAGGTTCACTGCACAGGAACAAGCAAAGGTTCAAAAGAGCTGCAGGAGGAAATAATTGGGGAATGGTCAAACTTGAGTTTGAAAAGGCTATAGACCATAGGTGAAGGGGAATGGTGAGAAATTAGTGCACAGCTTTGAAGCACTGGAAATATATTCAGCTGGGGTCAGACATGAGGTGATGACCCTCAAAAATAAATACCCACCAGTAGCACATATGCACGAGGGTGTGTGAGCTACTCATAGCTATTTTCTGTGATTAAATGAGGTGGAAGGAAGCTCTCCCCTCTGGAGGGGTGAAGTCCACAATAAGGGGCAAAAGTTTAAAATTAGTGCCAGGACCTTCCAGGGCGAAGTCAAGAAGCATTCCCTCGCACAAGAATGTTGGAAAAATTTGAAACTTCCTTTCTCAAAAAGGCAATGCCTTATGGATTACAGAACTAAATGACGGGGGAATCTCATTGAGACTTATAAAATTCTAATAGGGTTAGACAGAGTAGATGCAGGAAGGATATTCCCGATGGGGGGGGGGTGTCCAGAACAAGGGGTCACAGTCTGAGGATTCGGGGTAGACCACTTAGGACGGAGGTGAGAGAGACATTTCTTCACCCAAAGAGTGGTGAGCCTGTGGAATTCATTACCACAAGAAGTAGTTGATGCCAAAACATTGAATGTATTCAAGAGGTGGCTGGATATAGCACTTGGCGAAACAAGATCAAAAGTTATGGGGAGAAAGCAGGATTAGGCTCTTAAGGTCAATGACCAGTCATGATCATGATGAATGCTCAAAGGGCCAAATGGCCTCCTCCTGCTCCTATCTTCCATGTTTCTGTGTAAAGCAGATGAAGTCAAGATCAGCCACCATCTGGTGGCAGACTGGCAGAACTCAAGGGGCAAAATGGCCTCCTCCTCATAGAATCAGAAATTTACAGCAGGAAAGAAGGTCATTCAGCCCACTTTGCCCAAGCCAGCCAACAAGAAGCCATCCAGGTTAATCCCACTTTCCAGCTCTTGATTCACAGCCTTGGATACAGACAAGTGCCAAATCCTACAAATACTTAAACATTGTGAAGATTTCTGCCTCAACCAACATTTGAGGTAGCGAGCTCCAAATGGCCACTACCTCGGGGAGAAACCAAAAAAACCCTCGAATTCCCCCAAACCTCCTCACTCTTACCCAAAATCTATACCCCCCTGATTACGGACCCCTCAACCAAGGGAAATGCAGCCAACTACCCACTCTTTCTAAACCCCTCAACATTTCAGTGAATTGGAAAAGTACAGCGTTTGGAAGGGATAGGGAAACTCAGAGAAACTGTGAAAAAAAAGTTAAAGTGTATTCATTGGTCACAAGTAAGGCTTACATTTACACTGCAATAAAGTTACTGTGAAATTCCCCTAGTCAGCACATTTCAGCACCTGTTCAGGTCAATGCACCTAACCAGCATGAATGCAAGAGGAAACAGGAGCACCCGGAGGAAACCCACACAGACACAGGGGGAGTGTGCAAACTCCGCACAGACAGTGACCAAAGCCGGGTCCCTGGTGCTGTGAGGCAGCAATGCTAACCACTGGGTTACCGTGCCGTACCTAAAATGACACAGGAAGAATATTAATGAAGGGATTATTCTATCACCTGGGATTGGTGCCACACCCAGCCCCTGCCAGTCACAGAGCGGGTTAATGCGCACGATCTGAGGGCACAGAAAGCACATTCTTATTGATTAACGGTCAGTACCACGGCAACCTCTAAACACATCGGGATGGGCTGCAGTCAAAAAAACATCACTAGCGCCATCTCAGAACAACTTGGAAACTAATGATATTCCAACTCCGACACGGTGCTGAATTTAATATTAATTCAATCTGTAACGATGAAATAATCGCGCACAAATGTACACAAATACACACAATAACTGAGCAAAACTGGTGAATTTGGGTAAGTGCCGTTAAGATAAAACGAATTCTGACCCACTGATATCCAGTGGGTGTTTAACGCGAGGCGGAATATCCTTTATGTAACCTGCGAGGCTCATGTTTCAGCTCTCAACAGGGTCAGGCCCTGCTCGCTGCTTAAACATGCCAATGGCGATACTACGCCTTTCCCATCTGAAGCATCAGATCAGGGCAGTACCAGAGTTAATACTCAGGAGTGCTGCTACTGCACAGAGAGAGTGGAAGATAGAACATAGAACATTACAGCGCAGTACAGGCCCTTCAGCCCTCGATGTTGCGCCGACCTGTGGAACCAATCTAAGACCCTCTAACCTAAACTATTCCAATATTATCCATATGTCTATCCAATGACCATTTGTACGCCCTTAAAGTTGGCGAGTCCACAACTGCTGCAGGCAGGGCATTCCATGCCCTTACTTCCCTCTGAGTAAAGAACCTACCTCTAACATCCGTCCTATAATTATCATCCCTCAATTTAAAGCTAGGTCTCCTCGTGTTAGCCATCACCATCCGAGGAAAAAGGCTCTCACTGTCCACCCTATCTAACCCTCTGATCATCTTGTATGCCTCAATTAGGTCACCTCTTAACCTTCTCTCTAACGAAAACAACCTCAAGTCCCTCGGCCTTTCCTCATAAGACCTTCCCACCATACCAGGCAACATCCTGGTAAACCTCCTCTGCACCCTTTCCAATGCTTCCACATCAGCAGCAGCATTAACACAGTATAGGGAGCATGAAACACCACAAACAGCTAGATACCATTTTTATTGTCATCAGTAACCTTCGGTCTCGTGAGATAATGGCCTGAGTCTTGACGGTCAAGTCTTAAGAGTTATAGAGTCATAGAGGTTTCCAGCATGGAAACACGCCCTTCGGCCCAACTTGTCCATGCCACCCTTTTTTTTAAAGCCCTAAGCTAGTCCCAATTGTCCACATTTGGTCTATATCCCTCAATACCCATCTTACACATGTAACTGTCTAAATGGTTTTTAAAAGACAAAACTGTACCCACCTCTACTACTACTTCTGGCAGCTTGCTCAGACACTCACCACCCTCTGTGTGAAAAAATTGCCCCTGTGGCCCTTTTTGTTCTCTCTCCTCTCACCTTAAACCTATGCCCTCTAGTTAAGCATTAACTGGTGGGGCTTGCAGTATTAGGGTGTTCAGGATTGTAAGGGGTTATATGGGACTGGGAAACCAGGACTATCCAAATGAGAGAGGCACATGGGAGTAGCAGGCTATAAAAGTGTCTGGTCAGCATGAAGTCAGCACCTATTGTTAAACTTCCAAGCCTCTAGACCTCTTCATGAGATGACATTCAACCGGTTGATCTTTTGGACAGAAAGTATCAAATGGAATTTAACCTGAAAGGTGTAAGGTGATGCATTTTAAGTGGACTAACAAGGCAGGGGAACACACAACGAATGGCAGGAAGTACAGAGGACCAGAGCTATTTTGAGCTGCATGTCCAAAGATCCCTGACAGGTAGATAAGTTGGTTAAGAAGGCATTTGGGATACTTGCCTTTATTAGCCAAAGTACAGAATATAAGAGGTTGTGACGGAGCTGTACAAAACACTCATGAGGTCACATAAAAATGGTGCAGAGGGGGTTCACCAGGAAGTTGCCTGGGCTGGAGCATTTCAGCTATGAAGAGAGGCTGGTTAGACTGGGGTTGTTTTCTGTAGAGCAGAGAAGGCTGAGGGGATAAGCTGATTGTATAAAATTATGAAGGGCATGGATAGGAAGAAAGCTTTCCCCTTAGTAGAGGGGGTCATTAACCAAGGGACGTAGATTGAAGGTCAAAGTGGGAGACTGAGAGGAGATTTGAGGAAAAACTTTTTAACCCAGCAGGTGGTGGGAATCTGGGATTCACTGCATGAAAGAGTGGTCGGGGCAAGAAACCTCATAACATTTAAGAAGCATTTAGACGAGCAGTGGAAATGCTACAGCATACAAGGCTATGGATCAAATACTGGGATTATCATAGATAGATGCTTTAGGCCGGTGCAGACACAATGGGCCGATGGGTCTCCTTCTGCACTGTGACTCTACAACATGATAACATGTTGACTGCAGGTGAAGGACCCCAGAATCCCAAAGAATAAAGAAGTAAAGAAACTGCAGTCTGACCTAAGAGAAGTGCATCTAACTTGAAAACCTGGAATACACAATTGGAGATCGCTTAAGAAGCTCCATTACAGGCATAGAGGCAGAAGGGCAGAAAAATATCCATTGTGCAGCAGATAAATAATCCACAACAGCACAAGGAACTTCTGTCGCAAGACCAAATAAAAAACAGAGAACCTAGCCAGTGTTAAGATACAGATCAGAAACCCCAAGGTATATTCTGAAGTTAGACTAGATTATTTGCTATCAATGTAAGGAAATGATGTTTCACTCCAAGTGGAATTCTACTGACTAATTGGGAAGCCTTTATCAAAACACACTTTATTTAACAACACAGTTTAGCTATAACAAATGAATTAGCTTAACATGTAAGAATTGAACAATACTTAACATGGCAAGACACAATTTTTAACTGCTAATCTATCTCCGTGAGTTCCAATTCAAGCAATATTTCTCTTACAGTCTTACAGCACATGACTCTGTCAATCAGCCTAACTGAAACATTATCCTAACTCCAAGGAAAACCTAAGTAAACACAAATGCATTACTCTGTTTAGACAAACACACCATTAGCTACAATCTGTCATTATTCGGCATTCTCTACATTTGACCTGCATGTTGCCTAGACAAATTGGCTCCTTGTAAAACAGAGCTCAATTTTAAACATACCCCTTACAAGACATATGATATAAATACATTTCTTAAAGGCACAGTGTCATGACATCAAAGATATTTAGCAAACACAGGCTTATGTGCTTATACTTGCTGACAGTCTAGAGCTTTTTGAACTCCTTTGAGGAGAGAGGAGAGAGAGAGAGAGACAAACAGACAGACAGACAAACAAAGATATGTCTGGCTTCTTTTAGAACTAACTGTTACAAAATATAAGATAAAGTGTGTATCTTCCCCGCAAGCTTAGTTCTTTCCATTAGCATATGACTCTGTCAATCAACCTCATCAAGACTCTATTCTGACCCACAAGGGAATCCTAAGTAAACACAAATGCATTAACTCTGTTTAGATTAGCAACTGTCATTATTCTGCATTCTTAACATTTGGACTGTCTGCTGCCCAGACAAATTGACATCTTGTAAAACAGAGCTGAATTTTAAACATACCCCTTAAAAGAAACATGATAATAAACACATTTCTTAAAGACACAGAAAAGGGTGAGTCGTTTCCAAAGAAAAAGGCTGAAATACATTTTTAGATTCAACACAATATTCAGACACCAATGTCAGGCAAATTGTTTATGAAGCGCAGCTTGAAGAACTCTACAGCACAGATCCAGAGCCAGTGCCACAACACGTAAACAAAAACAAAAATTAAATGAGATCAGAAAAATCGGCTTTACTTCAATTCCCCAAACTTAGGAAAGCAACTAACTGGTCAAAACAATTTGTTCAAAAGATTTTCAGCAGAATCGCTGAAGTTTAAAATGGCCCCCGAACCATAAAGAGAGCCCACCAAATCCTGACAAGAAACAATTACTGCAGCGCCATTTCTTTAAAATTAAAGCTGTACTCCCGTGTGATTACACAGCCATGGATTGCAAATCAACACTGCCAGACCAATAAAGGTAAGTGAGAGATCCTGACCAGGTACAAAATTGGACGCAATTGAGAAGATTTTTAAGCTATGTCAGCAAAAGTCTGGAATTAGAAGTGGAGGCTGATCAAGTGAACATGTTGTTATATTCAGTAGGTCTAAAAGTCAATTACATAATTGCCAGACAAGGAATGAACAAATCTTCCAATAACTTTGAAGAAATTATGAAGTCCTTTGATTCCTATTTTGACCTAAGAAGCAATACAATTCGAGTGAGCAAAATTCAAGAGAGTCCAGAAGCCCAGGGAACCCATAAATGAGTTATATAGAATAGCTGAAGGCTGTGACAATGGTGACTTAAGTCAGCAGTCATAAGAGAACAAATAATGATGTCAATTGCTTTCAAATGCACCCCAATGGACCTACTATATATTAAGCTGATCTTTCTCTACACCCTATCTATGACTGTAACACTATGATCTGCACCCTATCCTTTCCTTCTCCCCCTAGGTACACTATGAACAGCATGTTTTGTCTGTATAATGCGCAAGAAACAATACTTTTCACGTATCCCAATTCATGTGACAATAATAAATCAAATCTAATTTAAAGAAGGTCTGACTCCTTGCAAAGTGAAATTAAACCATGGTACAGAGCAACCCCAACAACCCAGCTCATAGAGCAACCAAATGGCGAGGAGATTCCAGGACAAGGAAAGCAATACTCAAGCAAAACACAAGATGATGACAGACCAAGAGGGTGCTGTGGCACCAAAAGATCTTAAAGGTGCGGCAGTGTCCAGCAATGATTGTGCAATGTTTTCACTACAATCACTTTAAGTTTAAGTTCTTAAGTTTAATTTATTTACTAGCGTCATTTTAACATTGCACTGAAGTTACTGTGAAAATCCCCTAGTTGCCACATCAGGCATCTGTTCTGGGTAAACTGAGGGAGAATTGAGCATGGACAATTTACTTAACCAGCACGCCTTTTCGAACCGTGGGAGGAAACCAGAGCACCTGGATAAAATCCACGCAGACACGGGGAGAACGTGCAGACTCCACATTGACAGTGGCCCAACCCGGGAATCGAACCCAGGTACCAGGTGCTGCGAGGTAGCAGTGCTAACCGCTGTGCCACCCATTTGGGACATTTTGGAAAGAGGTGCAAGTCCTCAATCTCGAGAGATGTAGAGGATCCCAAAAGAGAGATGGATGTGGTTCACCAAGAAGAAGTCCAACAATGCTTCTGGGGAGATATTAAGGATCGTAGATTCATATTTTGGAATGTTGACATATCTGCAAATTGGACACAGGAGCCAATGTGACGGTCTTGTTGGATAAAGATCCATGGCTAGCGAAAGGTGTCTGAAGTCACTTACAACATAGCCGTACGAATCAGGAGGAACCAAGCTCCAGGTCAAAAGTATGTTGCAAGCAATGCTCAAATGTAAAAACAAATATGGGATATGTTATATATCTGCTCCACATGTTTTCTCTCAAGCAGGAAAGTCTGTGTCAACCGCAACTTCACTGAAGAGATTGACAAGATTAACCAGCAAGGCTCTGATTCCAATTTTTAAAATAGGTTTCCTAAACTTTCCACTGGGCTGGAGGGACTGGAGACTGCATTCAGCATAGCACTGAGAAACAATGTCAAACCCATGTGCTTGTTCACGCCCAGGCAAATGGCAAATACTCCAGCTGCTATGGAGGCAAGTACAACAGCAACTTAATGAGATGACCAAGTTGGAGGTCATCTCCCCCAGTACCCGGCAATAGTCCTTCACCGTGGTTCCATTTCTGAGGCCAATTGGATTAATTTACTCAGTGACAAGGCAAATCAACACAATGTCATCACTGGGGTACAGTTTGACCAACTCTCCAAGAACACAGCGCTCTGGAAACTTAATGCCAACAGTGGCTTCCGGCAGGTTTCATCGCACAAGAAAAATCTAAATTGTTGACAACTTTAGTCACCCCTTTTCAGCACCCAAAATATTACACTGCAAGATGTCAGCCAACTTATAAGGCCTGAAAAGAGTCATGTGCCATAAGGGTGAGGCCCTTGTCCATGATACAGCTGTTGACGAACACAACATTAGACACACAGCTGACTTGATCTGCGTCCATGAAGCAGCACCCATACAAAAAAAAGGGAATTTGTGAGTTTCCAACATTGTCATCTATTCCAGACCTTCATAGATTCCTGCGCAAGGTAAACCAGGTGGCAACATTTCTGCCCAACCCCTCATAGACACCTTCTCAATAAAACCCAAAGCATGGTGTTTGGATGCACAACATTCTATCAGATTAAAGCCTTGTTGCTCTCACCAGATATTCTAGCTCACGACAACCCATCCCTGTCAATCACCACACATGCTTTATCAACAGGACTAGAGGCGGTTTTGCTTCAAGAGCAACAGGACGGATGTCATTGACTATTTTGGATATTTGTATAGAAGAGTCAGAAAGCCTACAGATTGTCTAAATCAGTGCAGTCAGAGATTTGGGGGCAGACGGGATATCGTGTGTCATTGTAAGTACACTTGGATAACGACTTGGGGGGAGGTGCAGTATTAAGGTGGGACTGTAAGGGTTAATGTGGGACAGGGGAACTGGTATCACTGACATTATGGTGCAGAGTCATGTGGGGTGTGGTCATGATTCAGGTCAAAATTGGCATAATTATAGCACTCGTGGGGTCTACATCCTGTATATATGCATGTAGCTCTGAGTTATTAATAAAGAGTTATTGTTCTAACACACAAGCCTCTAGACCTCTTCCTCAGGCAACAAATAACCTTATAACAGGGTACAGAAGCCCCTGGCATGGCAGTCTCTACCCTATTTACTGCAGGTGGAGACAGTGGGCCGAGAAGGTGAGGGTTTTCTGGTTTCTGTTTTCTCTGGGCTCTCTTTTTGCCCAGTTGAGCTTTCCACATCTGCTCACCTCTTCCAACATCCTTGCAGTCAGTCAGCCTCCAGAGGTCAGTAACTATCTCCCAGTTGCCTGTCCTCCATGTTCATATCTCATTTGAAGATATCCTTGATACTGTTATTCATAACTTAATGGCACTGCTATTGTAAGGGTTCTGCAGGGCAGCAAATGCATTGTGGCACCCTTGAGACCACTTCATTACTCACCCTCCACCCAAATGTGTTTGAACACATTGAGACACACGCACACACAGACACACGCACACACAGACACACACACACACACACAGACACACACAGACACAGATACATAGACACACACACACAGAGACACGCACGCAGACACACGCACACAGATACATGCACACATACTTCCAGAAATAACGTAAAATATTTATACCTAGCATTAATAGTAAAGTGAATCATATCATAATGAACTACACTTGACTGTTCCAGTCCAGCACATGAAAACATAAAATAACCCTGGCTGCTTTAAGAAGAATGGATAACAAATGTGCAATGATAAACTCATAGGTCAGATGTAAATGTGTCTGATAGAAATTGTGTTTTTCAAGCACGCAGCTCAGTATGAAAAGATATAAACACAGATAATATGAAAAATCTACCCTTTTCTTTTGTGTACGAGAGCAAACCAATTTCCAACCAACTCTGCATTGCCCTCTTCTGACACAGTTTATAAATGCTGCAATATTTTGTTCCAGCAGTTGATTGGAATCTTTCTGTACTGCAGTGAGATTAGCCCAGAGACCTGCGGTGGGGAGGCCCATTATTTGACTGTGCCTGTGGATGGTGGGGTGGGGAAGGGAGCGAGGGTGTTAATCCATCCCCTTACCACTTCCACACTCGCTAGACCTTCATGTTACACGGTGCATAGATCCCCTCCTCGCTCCATAAGAATAAAAAAGAATACACAGGTACTGGTGCAGAGCTGACACGAGAACTTAAAAGGTTATATCTATCGGGAAGGATTGAAAGGCAATTTCTCTAGAAAAAAGAGAGCCAAGGAGTGATCTAATCAAGTCTTTTTTTTCAAAGATAATGAAAGGAATCGACAGGCTGGACACGGAGAAAATGTTTTCACTTGAAGAGGAAACCAAAATGAGAAGCCTGTAAATACAAGATGGAAAACCTTCTCTTGCCAGAGTGTGGTAAAAATGTGGAATGTGCTATCACATGGGGTCACTGAGGCAGCCAGTTAAGGGAAAATTAGATAAGCGCACGGAGACACAGAAATCCATTTAGTGACAATCTCTCCTATCAAGTATGATTCTTTCTTGTGGATAGCTGGATGCAAGAGTGATATTAGCCGAAAATTTGCAGATGGCTTATGAGTCCTATTTTAACCGTGCAGGGTCTCCCACAGCGAGGACATCGATCGTTAAGAACATAAGAAATAGGAGCAGGAGTAGGCCATCTTGCCCTTCGAGCCTGCCCCGCCATTCAATAAGATCATGGCTGATCTGAAGTGGATCAGTTCCACTTTCCCGCTTTCTCCCCATAACCCTTAATTCCCTTGTCTATCAAAAACCTATCCATCCGTGACTTAAATATATTTAGCGAGGTAGCCTCCACCACTTCAACGGGCAGAGAATTCCAGAGATTCATCACCCTTTGAGTGAAGAAGTTCCTCCTCAACTCCGATCTAAACTTCCCCCAACTTATCTTGAGGCTGTGCCCTCTAGTCCTGCTATGTCAGAAGCCCAAGTCATAGGCCCAAGGTGCAGAGCTCAACTATAGCACCACTTCTTACTGCCACCCTGACTTCCAATCACCTTCTCCGCAGACAGGAGAGTGAAATCCATGGATCTTTCTCATCTATGAGTCATAAACTCCAATCTCCAGATCTGAGAGGTATCACAAAGATGTGTTGTGCCAACCCCCTGCTCTTCCACCACCCCCTCCCCTCCACCCCTGCCTCACCCACAACTTCTTGGACCTTTCCACATAAGGTTTGCATGAAATTTGCTTGGAAAGTTCAAACTTCCAATGGGAAATTACCCCAAAGAGTGGTATGGTGGTTATCACTGCTACCTCATAGCATCAGGGACACAGGTTCGATTCCCGGCTTGGGTCACTGTCTGTGTGAAGTTTGTACATTCTCCTGTGTTTATGAGGGTTTCCTCCAAATTTCCTCCCACAGTCCAAAGATGTGCAGGTTAGGTGGATTGTTGCTAAACACTGTGCTACTACAATAAATTCATAAGATTATAGGAGCAGAATTCGGCCATTCGGCCCATCGAGTCTGCTCTGTCATTTGATCATGGCTCATATGCTCCTCATCCCCATTTTCCTGCCTTCTCCACATAACCTTTCAACTCATTTCAACTTGTACTCGTTAGAGTTTAGAAGAATGAGAGGAGATCTCATTGAGACGTATAAGATGATGAATGGGATGGATAGGATAGAGGTGGAGAGACTCTTCCCGCTCAAAAAAGACAATAGGACTAGGGGGCACAGCCTCAAGATAAAAGGGGGGCGGTTTAGAACGGAGTTGAGGAGGAACTTCTTCACTCAAAGGGTGGTGAATCTCTGGAATTCTCTGCCCGTTGAAGTGGTGGAGGCTGCCTCGCTAAATATTTTTAAGACGCGGGTTGATGGGTTTTTGATAAGAGAGGGGATTAAGGGTTATGGGAAGAGGGCGGGAAAGTGGAACTGAGCAGCGACAGATCAGCCATGATCTTATTGAATGGTGGGGCAGGCTCGAAGGGCTGGATGGCCTACTCCTGCTCCTATTTCTTATGTTCTTATGTTCTTATGTTCTCATTACCAATTAAAAATCTGTCCAACCCCTCCTTAAACGTACTCAGTGTACCAGCATCCACCGCACTTTGGAATAGCAAATTCCACAGACTGACAACCCTTTAGGAGAAATAGTTTCTCCTCAACTATGTTTTAACTTTGCTACCCCTTATCCTAAGACTATGAGCTCTTGTTCTAGAATGCCACACAAGAGGGACCTTTTATCATCTTGAATATCTCAATTTGATCTCCCCTCATTCTTCTAAATTCCAGGGAACACAGGCTTAAACTGTTCAATCTCCCGTCATAAGACAAACCCCTCGTTTCTGGAATCAATCTAGTGAACCACCTCCGAACTGCCTCCAATGCCATTACATCCTTGATCAACTATGGAGAAAATGGTTTTAAGGAGCGACTTAAAAGGAGCAAGATGTTCAGGGAAAGGACCCTAGAGCTCCAGGCTGAGGCTGCTGACGGCACAGCCGTCAAAGGTGGAGCGATTAATATTTGGGATGCTCACGAGGCTGGAATTGGAGAAGTGTAAGAGATCGTAGGATGGCAGGATTGTGGAGGAGATCTCAGAGACGGGGATGGATTTGAACACAAAGATAGGCACTTTAGAAGTGAGATATTGGCCAGAATTCTCTGACCATTCACACCAGCAAGATCCTCGTTTTTTTCCTGCCATCAATGGGGAATCTCATTGACAGTGGAGGGCCAGAGAATCCCATCGCCAGTGAACAGTGTGCTGCCTTTCACTGCATGTTTAGGAGGCTGGAGAATCTCATCCGTAATTTAGAATCATAGGTGGGAATTTTCTCGCCCTGTCCCCTAGTACGGGAATCGTAGCAGGCGGGGGGTTAGTGGGGGGGAACCATGCAAAGGTCCGTGGACCGAAAGCCAGATTTTCCAGTTTTGGGGTATACACGGGCGGAAAATCCCATCCGTAGAATTCCTACCATGCAGAAGGGGGCCATTCGGCCCAGAGTCTGCACGGACCCTCTGGTAGAGTATCTCAAACAGGCCTGCCCCCTCCTCACCCTATCCCTGTCACCCCACACATTTACCACAGCAATCCCCCTAACCTATACATCTTTGGACTCTAAGGGCGATTTAGTGTGGCTAATCCACCTAACCTGCACACCTTTGGATTGTGAGAGGAAACCGGAGCACCCGGAGGAAACCCACGCAGACACTGGATGATCATGCAGATCCCACACAGACAGAGAGTCATAGACAGAGAATTGAACCTGGGTCCCTGGCACTGTGAGGCAGCAATGCTAACCACTGTTACATAGCAAAATACCGCAAGTTATGGAAAAGTGAAATTGAAAAAGAAAATGCTGGATTGCATTTAGCAGGTCGGACACTTCAATGGAGACAGAAAGAAAGAGGAAAGGAAACAGAATTAATCTTTGACAGCAATGACCTTTCATCAGGCTTGATTCCTTGTGAAACATTCCTGATGTAAGGTCATCAACCTGAAACATTAACTCTCTCTCTCTCTCTCTCTCTCTCTGCCTGGCCCACTGACCATCACCAGCAAGGGATCTTGTGAGAAGGTGTCGCTGAATCACAGAAAAAAAACTCTGACAAAGTTGGTTCTGAACGACAGAGATAAGCAGCTAGAGCCTGAAGGAAAGTGACAACATCAATTCCCCAGCGAGAGGGCAAGATTCATGTTTTTGCAAATCAGGAGGGTGACAAAATGTAGTCTGACTAGTAGAGAGAGAGAGAGAGAGAGCATGGTACACACAGAGGATAAAACATTAAAAACAAACTTCCTAAACCATAGTAAACAGCTCACAACACCTGGTTAAAATCCAACAGGTTTATTTGGTATCACGAGCTTTTGGAGCACTGCTCCTTCATCAGGTGAGCATCCCACATTTTTTTTTAAATAGGCCCCCGATAATATCAAATGCCTCAGTGAGCTGAAGTAGTAAGTACCACATCTCCGGTAGGACTACAAAAGGTTAATGCCAAGATCTTACTGAAGAAGTCTTGCTGCTATTGTTTAGCACCTTGGTGAGACCACACCTGGACACTTATGTACAGTTTTGGTCTCCTTACCTAAGTAAGGATAAACTTGCCACAGAGAGAATGCAACAAAGGTTCACCAGACTGACCCCAGGATGTTGTCCCAGGGCAAGAGATTGCGGAGAGTGGGCCTTTATTCTTTGGAGTTTAGAAGTGTGGGAGGTGATCTTATTAAGGCAGACAAAATTCTTACAGGGCATCTTACAGGATGGATGCAGAAAGGATGTTTCCTCTGGTTGGGGGAATCGAACCAGGGAACATGGTCTTAGAATAAGAGGTCAGCCATTTAGGACTGAGATGAGGAGGAATTTCTTCACTTAGAGGATGGTGAACCTTTGGTATTCTCTGCCCCAAAAGCAGATGGAGGCTCAGTCACTGAGCACATTCCATAGATTTCTAGGTATTAAGAACATCAGGGGAATGGCAGAAAAATGACATTGAGATAGAAGACTGTTCATGATCACGCGATTTGATTTATTGTCACACATATTAACTTACAGTGAAAAATATTGTTTCTTGCGCGCTTTACAGACAAAGCATACTGTACATAGAGCAGGAAAGGAGAGAGTGCAGAATGTAGTGTTATAGTCATGGCTAGGGTGTGGAGAAAGATCAACTGAATATACTGTAGGTCTATTCAAAAGTCTGACGGCAGCAGGGGAGAAGCTGCTCTTGAGTCGGTTGTCACGTGATCTCAGACTTTTGTATCTTTTTCCCGACAGAAGAAGGTGGAAGAGAGAATGTACGGGTTGTGTGGGGTCCTTGATTATGCTGGCTGCTTTTCCAAGGCAGTGGGAAGTGTGGACAGGGTCAGTGGCTGGGAGGCTGATTTGTGGCTACGTCCACAACCCTTTGTAGTTTCTTGCGATCTTGGTCAGAGCAGGAACCATACCAAGTTGTGAGACATCCGTGAGCCGAATGCCTCCTACTTCTTATGCCTCTAAAATAAGGCACTTAGCATTGCAGGTACTCTGAAAAGCCTCTGGCCATACGCATCCTGCTTCAATTCCACACTGCCACCACATTAACCCCTGTGTACGCAAACAGGTTTGGAGATGCCTGCCCCCATACATGTATCTCTAGATCTGACAGGCCAGGGTCAGTTAGTTCAGATGGTGACAGCTAGTTGCAGAATAACGCCAATACCAGCTTGAGGCAGTTGTTGGGACTACGCCCCATGACGACTGGCAACCCCTCAGGCAACAAAGGAACAACATGAAGAGATTTCCAGGAAAATTAGGCTCAACTGAAGCTGTGTGACTGAGCTCTCTGCTGCATTGAACGTCCCATGTCGGTGCTGCCTGTACAAGTCGACATGCTTCCATGCTGTCCCAGGTCGGGTCAATGTAGAGATTTCACTATTAAAGCTGTCTCTTCGCTAACCCCAAGCCGATAGCATGATTGCCATGTTTCGGAAGCTGTGTCAATCACTGCCAGCTGCTCCTGCTGTATATCCACATTGTTAGTTCTCAAGGACAGCAATGCACAGGCAATCTCATCAAAAGGCAAATGTTAAATCATAATTCACACTGGCACTGGTAAGAATCGGTTCTCCAATTTGAGAGGAAGTGTGTCCTTTTTGTTTTGTGAAACGTTCAAATGTTGAGGTTTCCTACTGGGATATAAAGCCAGTGGCTATCAGCGTATTGCTCACATCTCACCCCCCGACCATCCCCTCCCCACCACTCCCCCCCCCCCTTCCCCCTCAATCACCACATCCTTATGCTGCTTGTCAGGGGATTCGAACCAGCATCTGGAACAGAGTAAAAGGTCACACCATCCTGATTTCCTCTTGCGCCCACTATAGCTGGGAATACACAGAGGGACTGCAAGGCAGGATATACAAAGTGCCCAGGTGTCAATGAAACCTTAGATGGGACACACTGATTGTGCAGTCAGTCTGCTCATCATCAAGTCATACAAAATCATATGGCGCAGGAGGAGGTCCTTCAGCTCTGTACCAGATCTTAGAACTGTCAAAATAATCCTAGACCTCTGCTTTTTCTGTGTAGGCCCGTAGATGTATTCCCCATTAACGTATTTATCCAATACTCAAAATATTAGTAAATTATTAGTAAATGAAGTTTGTTGATGTACAGATATCCACCTTCAGATTTCCAGCTTATGCAGAATTTTGTTTTTGTACCGGTGAGAATTTCCTGTTCCTTTTTGTAATGCTGAGGGGGACTTTTACCCCACTTGAGGGGAAACGGAGGTATTTCTGTGATAATGTCTCATTTGCAAGGCAATACCTCAGAAAGTGCATTGACCTCTCTATCTCTCCATATCACACTGGAGTATCAGCCTTCATTCTTGTGTTCAAACCCTGGATTGAATCCAGAACTTTGCGATTATTCAAGATTTAGATTAGTTAGCATTTGGAAATCAAGACCCATGGACATGGACTTACTAAAGACAAGACGAAAACCAGAGAATGCTGAAATGGCTCATCTTGCCAGGTTGAGTTAATGCTTCTATCAATTTTCATCAGAATGAGAAAATGTTAGAGATGTAACAGACGTAAATACGAAAGACAGGAAAAGAGTGGAAAGGAACACAAAGGTGGTGGGATGGCAGGCAAGAGAGATTAAACAACAAAGGAATAATGGCACAAGGCAAGAGGAGATAAGTTTTTTAAAGTTTATTTATTAGTTTACATTAACACTGCAATAAAGTTACTGTGAAAATCCTCTAATCGCCACCACCTGTTCAGATACACTGAGGGAGAATTTAGCATGGCCAATGCGCCTAACCAGAATGTGGGAGGAAACTGGAGGACCTGGAGGAAACCCACGCAAACACGGAGAGAAAGTGCAAACTCCACAAAGCCAGTGACCTAACCGGGAATCGAACCCAGGTCCCTGGCACTATGAGACAGCAGTGCTAACCACTGTGCCACCGGTAATTGTACAGAGTTGAGCATACAGCAGACTCATATCAGAGTCATGCGCAGTAGCTACAGCCCTTAACAACAGGGACAAGGTGTATGATCTGAAATTGTTGAACTCAGTCTTATGTCTGCAAGGCTGTAAAGTTCCTAATCTAAAGATGCAGTGTGATTCCTCGAGGTTATGCTGAGTTTCATTGGAACAGTGTAGGAGGCAGAGAATGGGGAAGTCAGAGTGGGAATGGGATTGAGAATTAAAATAGCAGGAAGCTCAAGGTCACGCTTGTGGACTGAACGAGAGATGTTCTGCCAGGCAGTCACCCAATCGGTCACAAATCTGAAACGGATATACTTTGGTGATAACGTCTCATTTGCAAGGCAACACCTCAGAAAGTGCAGTGACGTCTCTATCTCTCCATATCACATTGGAGTAACAGCCTTCATTCTTATGTTCGAACGTTGTATTTAGACTTGAATCCACAACCTTGTGATTATTCAAGATTTAGGTTAGTCTGTATTTGGAAACGCGAGACTTAATCAAGGCCCATGGACAAGGACTTGCTAAAGGCTAGAATGAAACTAGAAAATGCTGAAATAACTCAGCTTTCCAGGATGAGATAATGCTTCCATCAATTTTCATCAGGATGAGAAAATGTTCGAGATGCAACAGATGTAAATATAACGACAGGAAAAGGGGGAAAGTCTTGGTCTTAAAGATATGTAGAAAGACAGGTAGTATTGAGGAAATGGGGGGCTGCAGACAGACTTGGACAGGTTAGGAGAGTGGGCAAAGAAGTGGCAGATAGAATACAATGTGGTAAAGTATGCAGTTTGGAAGGAGGAATGGAGGCATAGACTATTTTCTAAATGGGAAAATGCTTAGGAAATCAGAAATACAAAGGGACTTGGGAGTCATGGTTCAAGGTTCTCTTAAGGTTAATGTGCAGGTTTACTTGGCAGTTAGCAAGCCAAATGCAATGTTAGCAGTCATGTTAAGGAATGGTTGAGCACTCTGGGTCTGTATTCATTGGAGTTTAGAAAAATGAGGAGTGATCGTATTGAAACTTACAGGGTACTGCGAGACCTGGATAGAGTGGACGTGGAGAGGATGTTTCCACTAGTAGGAAAAACTCGAACCAGAGGGCACAATCTCAGGCTAAAGGAATGATATTTTAAAAGAGATGAGGAGGAATTTCTTCAGCTAGAGAGTGGTGAATCTGTGGAACTCTTTGCCACAGAAGGCTGTGGAGGCCAGGTCATTGACTGTCTTTAAGACAGAGATAGATAGGTTCTTGATTAATAAGGGGATCAAGGGTTATGGGGAAAATCCCCAGGAGAATGGGGATGAGAAAAATATCAGCCATGATTGAATGGCAGTGCAGACTCGATGGGCCGAGTGGCCTAATTCTTCTTCTATGTCTTATGGTCTAGATGCAGCCAGTGGAAGAAGAAGTGAGTGATGGATGGATTCATCAAGCTGGCTGCATTGTCATGGATGCTGTCAAGTTTCTTGAATGTTGTTGGAGCTGCACCCATCCAGGCAAACGGAGAGTATTCCATCATACTCCTGTCTTGTGCCCTGATGGACAGGCTTCAGGGAGTCAGGAAGAAAGTTACTTGCTGCAGAATTCCCAGCCTCTGACCTGCTGAAACAGGCGTTTGTCCTTTCAACACCAATCACAGTCAAATTGGCAGCAGAGATAAAAAGTACAAAATCCTAACGAGATTGTGTTCAAAAAAAGAACTTTAGCTTCTGTCACAGTGGAGAACGAACAAGGTTGACGTCTAAATCTGGACAGGCTGTGGATAGTGTTGTAGTAATCTGTGAGTGCGCTGTATGATTTAATCTGGTTAACCTCTGGCAGTTTCCCTGTCCTTACGCAGAAAAAAGTCTGACAACACCTTAGCCAGAACCTACAGGATGAAAAAGGGTGTAAAGTAGAATGTACCACACTCTCCTCACACCAACACAAAATGTTGGGGGGTGGGGAGGGGGTGACAGCGAGAGAGATTTGTCAGCAGCTTGTTAAGTGGATTCTGATATCGGGTGATGGGTTTTTGTATGTGTCAACCAGCCAGTTAATCAAACGAAAGGAATTTTAGCTTAGGCAACAACAACAACTTGCACTTACATAGAACCTTTAAGCCAGTAAACATGTCCCAAGGTACACCACAGAAATATTATTGAACAAACCTGACAGCGAGTCACAGAAAATGTGAGGTCAGGTTCCCTCTTCTTTTCAATCCTTTCACAAGTGGGAACAATTTCTCCCTGTCTACGATGTCCAGAACCCTCATGATCTTGAATGCCTTTATCAAAATACATTCTCTTCTCTCCAACCTATCTACGTTCCTCACTCGGAACCATTCTCATGAGTTTTTTCTGCAATTTCTCCAATGTCTTCACATTCTTCCCAAAGTGCAGTCTCCAAAACGAGACGTAATGCCCCAGTTGAGGCTAAACTAGTGTCTTAAACAAGTTTAATATAACTTTCTTTGGTTCTTGTGCTCTATGCCCCTATTAATAAAACCTACACAATTGTACGCTTCATTAACTGCATTCTAAATATATCCTTCCATCTTCAATGACTCATGGACATATACACCCAGGTCCCTCTGCTCCTAAACCTCTTTTAGAACTGTACCATTTGAAAGGGTTAATAATCACACAAGTTTAAAAATCTCATAAGCTGCAAGCTCTTTCTCAGTTACATAGGGAAAGCTGTGTGAAAACCTGGTTACGTGCACTGACCCGAACAGGTGCCAGACTGTGGCATCTAGGGGAATTTCACAGTAACTTCATTGCAGTGTTAATGTAAGTCATGCTTGTGACTAATAAATAAACTTTAACTTAGTTTACTTTTCAAACCACAGGTTTTGATTCAAGCAAACCCAAATAAGAATCAAGGACCATTTAATTGAACAACGTGCACCTGTAGCTCATGTTTGCCCATTAGAACAAGGAACAATGGAGACAGAAGAGGTTGATATTCCTACCACTGGTCAGAGATATTGCTTAATGATACAATTAGGAAGTCATTCACAAGTTACAATTGGACTACTATACCCTTGTGTACGCATGATGTAACCTTAATAACTGTGAATGGATAGAGATAATTCCTATACTTTGATTGCTATGTGCTAATTACTTGTAATCAAATTTGAAACTACAATTGTTTGTGAAATCGGTACTCTGACGAGTCTTAAAGATTTGATCAGAGTTCTGTAGCTGCAGTAATAAATCATCTTAAACCACTCCATGGCTTTGTTTGGCTACATGAGGGGAATAATAGTTATAATGACAAGCAAAACATCAAAGCAGCCCCCAACACCTTTTATTTTGTATTGTCTCTCCATGTACTTCCTACCAAAATGAATTACTACACATTTCTCCGCATTGAACTTCATCTGCCACCTGCCCACCTATTCTACCAGTTTGTCAATTTCCTTTTAAAGTTCTACACAATCTTTCTCACAGTTCCAAGTTTCATATCATAGAATCCCTACAGTGCAAAAGGAGGCAATTCGGCCCATCGAGTCTGCACCGACAACAATCCCATCCAGAACTTATTCCCGTAATCCCACATATTCACCCTGCTAATCCCTCTAACCTATGCATCCCGAGACACTAAGGGGCCATTTAGCATGGCCAATGCACCTAATCCGCACAACCCGCATGGACTGTGGGAAGAAACCAGAACATCCAGACGAAACCCACGCAGACACGGGGAGAATTTGCAAACTCCACTCAGACAGTGACCCAAGTTGGGAATCGAACCCAGGTCTCTGGAGCTGTGAGGCAGCACTGCTAACCATTGAGCCACAGTGCCACCCTGGCAAACTCTGAAATTGTTCCTTGTATACCAAGGTCTCAGTCATTAATATATATATATGGAAAAGCATGAATCCCAACACCGACACCTGGGGAACTCCAATACAAACATTTCTCAAGCCAGAAAATTACCGTTTGACCACAACACTCTGTTTCCTGTCACTCGTAGCCAATGTTGCTACTGTCCTTTTATTCCATGAGCTATAACTTTGTTCACAAGTCTGTTGTGTGGCACCAAATCGAATGCCTTTTGGAAGTCCATATACACTACATCATTAGTATTGCTCTTATCAACCCTCTCTGTTACTGCTTTAAAAAAATTCCAGCAAGATAGTCAAATATGATTTCCCTTAAGAAATCCATGCTAACTTTCCTCAACCTGCATTTGTTCATGCAACTACTAATTTTGTCCCAAATTATTGTTTCTAGAAGATTCCCCACCACCCAAATTGAACTGACTGGTGTGTAGTTGCTTTACACCCTTTTTGAACATGGCTGTATAGTTTACAATTCTCCATTCCTCCCCGCCCCCGTCCCACCCATTTCCAAGATCATCGAATCACCAATCACTTTGTCCTTCCAGTCTTCTTTCTACCCCTCTGTACTGAGGTACCACGGACCAGGTTCTGACTGCCCTCCCTGGATCAACCATCACACTCATCAGTATTCTGAACTGAATACTGTGAGTGGGATACACTCAGGACACTCCTGTTCTAACTGTCTGTTTCTTTATAACGCCTTGGCAGTTACCCATTCCCTTCCTCCCCGCACACTGCAGGGTGACCACATCTATAAATATTCTATCCAGGAAGCTCCCAACATCATGGATGCACTGCACTGATATCACTTACTGTTAAAGTTTGGAGCCCCAGAGCTCAATCTGCTGCGACTGACACCACTTCCTACACAAATCATTATCCAGGTCACAGGAAGCATCCTGGACTTCCCACATAGCACAGGATGAACCCTCCAGAGGTCAGAGCAGCCCTGCCATTTTTCTATTTATTAGTTAACCTTGCTACTGCTAATAAATCTTAATGCTGTTAATAAACCTTCCTGCTAATACAGATAAATCCTAATACTTAACACAAGTTACTAGTAGCAATAAACTTTACTTAAAACTTAAAAATAGGCTCACTTGTTACTTGATAATGCTTGATAAAATTATCACTTTTAATCTGCTGGTTGTTTAGACTCAGTCCCTAATCAGCAATACTCACCAGTCAATCAATTTAAAATTGCCATGTAGCTCACGCACCTCAATTTTTGTTTCTGAAGATGGCTCTACACCTACAGACTATGTGTTTGTTACCCAGTCCTGCTCTCATCCCAACTTGTCCTCACTTGTCACTTTAGTGGCCTTGAATCCTCACTCTCTCTTGCTGCCCTGATAGCCCTGAACACTCACCCTCACTTGCCACTTTGTTGGTCCTGAACTCTCGCTCTCTCTCCCATGCCACTTTTATGACCCCCCCCCCCCGGAAATCTGGAACCTTTTCCCGAAAAAAAGTTTGTTATTCAGGACTGAACACATCGCCAAACCTGCAATCCATCTGCTTCAGCCCAAGACAATGGCCAGGGAAGGGGGAAAGGAATCAGTAGTGTGGGAATAGGACTTGTGGGCAAGGCCAAAAGTTATATCTTTGGTCTCCCAAAGTTGAAATGAAGGAACTTAGGATCATATCCAAGCCTGGACATCAATAAAGAGAGGCACCAGTTCAGGGACAGTCAAAACAGCCCAAGGAGAAGGAGGGCTGGTTATCATTGCTAAGTATGTAGAGGCTGTTCCCCCATGTATGCGGATGATTTCGCTGACAAACAGCATGCAAATGGTGTCGAGCCAAAGTGACATAATCTCAAAACAAAAGCTTTGCTGTTCCAGAACAATACCAATCCTCAGTTCTTCACAGTAAGGCTAGTGGAACTCTCTCCCTCAAAAAGTTGTTGTGGCTGGAGTGATCAACTGAAAAATCAGTACTAAAATGGGTAAGATTTGTTAGGTATTAAGGCTTAGAAGGTCAAGGCTGATAAATAAAGTTATGAAACAGGTCAGCCGTGAGCTAACTGAATGGAAGAGTGGCTATGAAGAACGGAGTGGCCTCCTCCTGTTCCGAGCAAGGGTAGATCTTGAAACCGCTGTCCACATGAGAGGAAAAACGTAACTATTGCTGGAGATGCTGTGACTATGTACAGTAGGTCATTGTGGAACATGTAAGTCCCATGGAGATGGATGGACAATGGGGGGAAATGGATGTTGAAAGGGGATAGCATAATCAACTGTTCTGGATGCTGTACAGAGGGTAAAGAGAAATAAAGCATCACAGTCAGTGAGGGATTAGAGGATGGCCGAGTGGTAAATTAATATTTCATTTTCAGTCATCAAAATGGAAGAAGATTCAGTACCAGATATACCCTGAGAAGCCCACAGTCTGGTGAAGGGACCACAGATTAGGTACAGGGGAAGGTTTACAGGGATCAACAAACAGAAAAAACTAACAGATAGAGTAGTAAGATTGAAGCTGGGAAAATTCCCACCACCCAGTTCCCATCCAAAGATTTCAAACAAGAAGCAAGCGAGGACCGTCAGGTAGAATTCACCAGAACTCATTCAATTCTGTCAGCAGATTAGGAGGTAGAAAACTTTGTACCCTATTCAAAAAGAAAGGAGCGGCAAACTGAGAATCGACAAGCTGGTCTGGGAAGATCACTCGTGGGAAGATTTGTTATAATCCATCGCTGGTGACAGAGTGGGTGAGCACTTAGAAATATATAAGCTGATTACGGGGAGTCAGCACTGCACACTGAAAGATAGATCATGTCTTACTAAAGGTAATAGACTCACTGAGCTGGTGGAGAGGGGATCTGCGGATGCTGCATACACGGATCTTGCAGAAGGCACTTGGGAATCCATTCCAGGTTGCCAAGTCCGAGTGAATGTTACAGACATGGGTTCTGATGAAGTACTTACGAACAACCTGTATACGGATTTTCTTTTTTAAATATGCCTTCATGGGATGGGGGTGTCACTGGTTGGGCCGACATTTGTTGCTCGCGAACTGACTGGCTTGCTCAGACATTTCAGAGGGCGGTTAAGAGCCAACCACATTGCAGGGGGTCTGGAGTCATGTGCAGGCCAGACCGGGTAAAAAGTAAAATTAAAGTGGAGTTTATTAATTAGTCACAAGTAGGCTTACATTAACACTGCAATGAAGTTACTGTGAACCCGATGGATTTTACAACAATCGATGGGCCTAAGACTAGTTTTCAATTCCAAATGATATTTGTTCACCATGCCATGATGGGAATTGAACCTAGGTCCCAAGACCATTACCCTGGGTCTGAATTATTTGTCTAGTGACATTGCCCTTAATGCCTTTTACATGCCAAGGTTGGCTCACACTCCCCTAAACCTGTTACCTCAGGTGGCTGCAATGATGACATCCAAGCATCCAAGCTGGGCCTCAGTTCCGCTTCCTCAATCTTTCACCACATAGAAATGCTGGACAATCTGGCAAGATAAGGTCACGGACAAATCAAGAACTTGGTTTATTTGTCAGGAGATGAGTGACAGAACATAAGCAGCAATTCCAGACTCTACAACTTACCCTTTGTCACAAAACCTATTAAAAAAGCACACACTATCACACAGAGAAGCTGGAATATTCACTCATGTCCTTTCAGCTTAGCTGCCAGCTGAGAAAACCGACCTTCCATTTATTACCATTTGCTCAGCAATAGAGAACTTGAATATTGCTGAAAAGAGACATATTGCTGAAGTTTTCTGTCCTACACTCATCAGGAGAACACAAAAATGCCAAATTTCAAGCAATCGCAGCAATTTTTGCAGTAGGTAAAAGGGGTGCTGACTGGTTGACAAGCCAACTCTGAATGGACAGAACATTGCTATGGAGAAAACAATGGGGAGCTTTAGGCTCCACAAGCTCCCAATTCAAAAAAGTGTACGACTTGAACATATTCTTTTTGTTTGCAGATTACAGGTCCCTGTGTATGAGTGTACATTGCCTCGAGCAAGTATAAATGAGCCATGATATGAACTCAATTGATTATCTTAAATTGGTTGCTAGGGTAACTATTAATGCACTCATTCAGTAACATGTCTCTTTTTTCAGCAATACATCACATCCTAATTCAGGCTTAAATCTGTCTTCTCCCACCTCTTGATAGTCTAGACTGCCTCTCTGACTGATCTCACCCTGTCTGCAATCAGAAAAATATAGACTGCCAGGCATGTGCTGGACCAGGGACTCAGCTACAAAACGGCACGAGTCGTTATCGGTTACCAACCTTAAGTAATTAATTAAAAGCAAATTACTGAGATGCTGGAATCTGAAACCAAAAGAGAAAATGCTGGAAAATCTCAGTAAGTCTGGCAGCTTCTATAAGGAAAGAAAAGAGCTGACATTTCGCATCCAGATGACCCTTTGTCAAAGCTTTGACAAAGGGTCATCGGGACTCAAAACATCAGCCCTTTTCTCTCCTTACAAATGCTGCCAGATGTGCTGAGGTTTTCCAGCATTTTCTCTCTTGCTAACGAATTAATTGCTTACTGTGTGCTGTCTTTGGCGAAAACAACTACCTACTGACTATAATTTGTATTTTTTTCAGTACTGGCTTGAATATGTTTTGTTTTAAAACCCCAACATTAAAAGTTCTGTGGGAAAAGGAGCTGAAAAAAATGACAACATCTAAAACACGGAGAGACACACGGAATTAGAGACAGGCTATCTGATAGAAGAGATAAAAGATATTCCGGTGGTGGGGCTTCCCTCTGGACTTTAGTTTTTCTAATTCAGCGCTCAGGATTGGGGAATAGTGAAGAATCTATCTAACAAGACTCGGGAGTTATAGCGAATTATAGAGAACAGATAGACGAAGCAGATGGACAACACGACAGCAAACACAGTTTTACATCAAGTGTGAGATACTTTATTTTAAAACTGGAAGAATAGCAGCTGGGAATAGAATCTCAAGCGCAATCAAGCCTCACTCTCCTCTGACGCAGACACACCTCAGGATTGGGCCGGAAATCAAAGCGAGCCATCAAACATCTCCTTGAACCTCTCTCCCCACTCCTCCAATCTCACCTAAAACAAGTGCGAGACAGTCGTGTATTTCTCATGACGCCACCCATTCGGTTGCTTCTACTGCTTTGATTTTCCTCTTCCTCACCAGGCCAAATCTCCCCCAGACACCCTCCTGTTCCCCATCTGCTGTCTGAGTCATTAATCCACGGCATGCTCTGGTTTCTCTCCTACCTCCCCCAAGCTCATTTGTTAAGGAAACACTGGGCCCTTGATCCCATTCTCCTTGAACTACTAACAGCCCAATCTCCCTTCTTGGCCCTCATGCTACCCAGCATTGTAACTAGATCCCTCACCTTTCATATTGTCCCACACGTTTTAAAACTCAGCAAATGAATACCTCTGCTCCAACCTCCCTTTTCTCTCCAATCCCTTGTGACTGATGTTATCTTCCCAAATCTGCACCCATCTTTCAAATCCACGCAAGCGGTGGCATGGTGGTTAGCACTGCTGCTTCACAGCACCAAGGACCCAGGTTCAATTCTAGTCTTGGGTCACTGTCTGCAGTGGAGTTTGCACATTCTCCCCATGTCTGCATGGGTTCCTCCGGGTGCTCTGGTTTCCTCCCACAGTCCAAAGATCTGCAGGTTAGGTTGATTGGCTATGCTAAATTGCCTGAGTGTTCCAGGTAACAGGTTACGAGAATTAGTGATGTAAATATGTGGGATTACAGGGATAGGGGCTGGGCAAGATGCTCTGTCATAGAGTCGGTGCAGACCCAATGGGCTAAATGGCCTCCTTCTGTACTGTAGGGGTTCTATGTGTGTTAAAGTCTGTGTTTAATTCTTTCCAATCAGGTTTCAAAAACATAGGGAAGGGCCCTAATCAAATTAGATCCTCAGTGACTTGTGATGTCTTATCATTTTTATCCTCCTCAATCTCTGACAATCTCAAACATATCATCCCCATCACCCAGCTTTCGTTGGAGCAGAGAAGACTGAGGGGCAATTTGATCGAGGTGTGTAAGATTATGAGGGACGTGGATAGGGAGCAGCTGTTCCCTGTAGTTGAAAGGTCAGTCACAAGGGGACATAGGTTCAAGCAGAGGGGTAGGAGGTTTAGGGGCGATGTGAGGAAAATCTTTTCTTTACCCAGAGGGTGGTGTGGTCTGGAATGTGCTGTCTTGGAGGGCAGTAGAGCTGGGTTGCCTCACTTCCTTTAAAAAGTACCTGCATGAGCACTTGGCATGCCATAACATTCAGGACTATAGGCCAAGTGATGGCAGATGGGATTAGATGGGAGTTAAAGTGTTTCTAATGTGTTGGTGCAGACTCAATGGGTCAAAGGGTCTCTTCTGTGCTCTGTGATTCTACGAACTCCCCCTGCATCTGCTTTCCAGAGTTAGGAACTAATGTGTTATGTGTAGTGTTCCAAGGGGCCGTACACTACACTGGAGAGTCACGTGATGTATACCAGATACTATTTAATCTGGGACCTTCTATTTTTCAAGCAGCATGATAATATTAAACTGAAAGAGTTCAGATATCCCAAGGCCTAAAGTGTGACTATTAATAATATTTGGGAACTAAAAGGGAGCAACATAGATCATCGAGCAAATCCTAGCCAAGAGCTCCATCAATCACTTCAATCCTTTCCTATCTCTGCATTATTACCTCTAGAGTCCACCACAAATCTGTTCTTGGGCAACCCCTTCCTCTTCCTCAGGTGTCCTCTTGATAAAACCATCCACAGCCACAGGATTAGCTTTCACGAGTACGCCAAAGCCACACGACTGGTGCCTCTCCACCATCTCTCACCACTCGGCTGCTATCCTGGCCCCAGGTCATTTGCAGTCAAATCTGGGATGACCCCCAGTTCCCTCCAGTTAGGTCCCAGGCAACGTCATGCCTCAGCCTGCTATCTCCAGCCACGGTCTTTCGTCTAACCAGACTGCTCATAAATTCAATATCCTAGTCAACCCAAAGCTAATTATCTCACCAGTGCTACCCTTTATAAAGGCGGTTTCCATCTCTTTGTCTTTCACTTCTGCCCGCCTGCCACTGAAACTCTCATCTGTGCCCTTGTCAACCTAAAGACTTGAGTCTTTCCCACCACCGGCTTTTGTGAGCTTCAGCTCATCTCAGACAGTGCTGCTGCTAACCTCTCATGCATCAAGCTCTGTGATGGAGAGAATTATTGCATTCAGCTGATTCCCACATAGAATGTTTGGTGCAATTAGAATCATAGAATCCCTACAGTGCAGAGGGAGAACATTCGGCCTATGGAGGCTTCACCGACAACAATCTCTTCCAGGCCCTATCCCTGTAACCTCACATATTCACTCTCCAAATCCCCCTGACACTAAGGGGCAATTTATCACAGCCAGTCAAGCTAACCTGCACAACTTTGGACTGTGGGAGGAAACCCATGCAGACACGGGGAGAATATGCAGACTCTGCACAGATGATGACCCGAGCCGGGAATTGAACCCGGATCCCTGATGCTGTGAGGCAGCAGTGCTAACCACTTTGCCACCCTTTATATATTAGATGCCAAAAAAATTATAGATTTTGTGAAATATCAACAGAAAAATAAAGGTTCCCTCACTTTGTTAATTATGGATTTCCCCAACTGTAAATCATCTGACAACATTATTGGTTGATCTTAAAAACTAAAAAAATTGCATCTATCCTGTCTCTCAGAAACACTTCAAAGCAGTTCACAGGAAATGAAAGATGCTAACTGTTCTATCAGCCATCATGCAGACCAAGATCCCACTGCAACAACTTTCACCAATGTTTTATAGATGCATCAAAGAAAGCATTCTTTCTGGTTGTATCACAGCTTGGTATGGCTCCCGCTCTGCCCAAGACTGTAAGAAACTACAAAGTGTTGTGAATGAAGCCCAATCCATCACACAAACGAGCCTCCCATCCATTGACTCTGTCTACACTTCCTGCTCCATTGGAAAAGCAGCCACCATAATCAAGGACCCCACGCACCACAGACATTCTCTCATCCACAACCTTCCATTGGGAAAAAGATACAAAAGTCTGAGATCACATACAAACAGACTCAAAAAAACAGCTTCTTCTCTGCTGCCATCAGGCTTTTGAATGGACCTATCTTATATTAAGTTGATCTCTCTCTACACCCTAGCTATGACTGTAACACCACATTCTGCACCCTCTCCTTTCCTTCTCCCCTATGTACACTACGAGCAATATGGTTTGTATAGCATGCAAGAAACAAAACTTTTCACTATATACGAATATATGTGACAATAATAAATCAAACCATTTTGGGTGAGCAAGAACAGAAATGGCCAAGGGATCAGGAGAAACTAACCACCACCCAACCCCCTCCCACCACCCATCTCCCCCCACTCTTCTCTCAATCATGCCATAGAGCCATAGAGGTTTACATCATGGAAACAGGCCCTTCGGCCCAATTTGTCCATGCCGCCTTTATTTTTAAACCCCTAAGCTAGTCCCAATTGCCCACAATTGGCCCATATCCCTCCAAATCCATCTTACCCAATGTGACTATCTAAATGCTTTTTAAAAGACAAAATTGTACCCACCGCTACTACTACTTCTGGCAGCTTGTCCCAGACACTCACCACCCTCTATGTGAAACAATTGCCCCTCTGGACCCCTTTGTATCTCTCCCCTCTCACCTTAAACGTATGCCCTCTAGTTTTATACTCCCCTACCTTTGGGAAAAGATATTGACTATCTAGCTAATCTATGCCCCTCATTATTTTATAGACCTCTATAAGATCACCCCTCAGCCTTCTACGCTCCAGAGAAAAAGGTCCCAGTCTATCCAATCTGTCCTTACAACTCAAGCTATCAAGTACCGGTAGCATCCGAGTAAATCTTTTCTACACTCTTTCTAATTTAATGATACCCTTTCTATAATAGGGTGACCAGAGACTTTGTTGATCCTTAAGAGGCCCTACTCTCTCCCTTGTTACTGTTTTGCCCTTGATGTATTTGTAGATGCTCTTTGGATTGTCATAGGAATCTTAACCTGAACAGCTGAGCAGATGGGGAGGGGTAGGAGGGAGGCAGTGATGTGGAGGGGGAGAAGGGATCTCAGTTTAAATACCTTCTCTGAAAGCTGGCACACCCGGTAACATGCTGCTCCCTCTGCACTCAGTAGTGCTGCCACAAAGCATGAAGAGAGACTGACGTAGGAATGGAACCCACAGCTAGAGGAAAAGACCATTTCTGAGCCAAGCTGGCACAGAGGGAGCTTTCACTCGGAAACTTGCTTTTCCTTGGGAGATAAAAGGCAGCTTCAGAAATTTATGAATATCAGTGAAACCACCTGTTGAAATATTGAAGCAAGGTTCACTTCTTGCCAATTTTCACCCACTCCTTCTCCTGAAAGCTTGGACTCAAAACTGGCATGTGTTTATACAGAATGTACTCAGAGTCTCTCATGTTTTCCTGTCACTTCATTCTCCTGAAGTGTTGTTTTAGACATGAAGTTGGCATCCAGTTTGTACAAATAGGGGCTAGGGGCTCTCTCTAGTGTTGTGCTCAAGTGGGCACTCTTCATGAGAGAGACGACAGGGTGAGCGCAACCAAACTAGTGGCAAATGGAGGATAGCAAATGCACATGTTTAACCCTATTCTCATCCAACATCCATTCAATGTTCAAGAGCTCATCCACTCTGAATAGTGTGTGTGAGTATGTGTGTGTGTGTGTGTGTGTGTGTGTGTGTATATGTGTGTGTGTGGGGTCTGGACTCCCTGGACAATGGGGAGGGGACACTGTGGTGAGAACTGGCACTCCTTCTCAAGACAACAGCACCAGGGACCCGGGTTCAATTCTGGCTTCAGGTTACCGTCTGTGCGGAGTTTGCATGTTCTCCCCGTGTCTGCATGGGTTTCCTCCAGGTGCTCTGCTTTCCTCCCACAGTCCAAAGATGTGCGGATTGATCTGCTAACTTGTCCTTTAGTTTCAGGGGGATTAGCAGGGTAAATGCAAAGGTTACGGGGCCTGGGTGGGATTGTTATTGGTGTAGACTCATTGGGCCGAATGGCCTCCTTCTGCACTGTAGGGGTTTTTTTTACTAATTCATGGGACGCGGACATCATTGGCTGGGTCAGCATTTATTGCCTATCCCTAATCACCATGAACTGAATGGCTTGCTAGGCCATTTCAGAGGGCAGTTGAGCGTCAACTACATTTCTGTGGCTGTGGAGTTACACATAGGCCAGACCAGGTAAGGACAGCAGATTTCCTCCCCTAAAGGACATTATGAAACTATGTTGGGAGAATCAATTCTCTGCTCATTCACCCTGTGTTAAGGGTTTTGCCCTCTTCCAGCTGGATCTCGGTATCCATTCCCAGTATCCAGTGGAGTGGCATGCAGCTCAACAGAAGACATCCAGTCTTGGTGTTGCTCCTGCTGGAACAGTTGGTGGTGGTGTGACCTCTGCTCTGGACCCTCAGCAGAGGTGGAAGGTGGAGTTGCATAAGCTGCTCCCATGGAGGACTGAAAGCTGGCAGCAGGGGAAATGCAAAAGTAATAATAGACTGGTGAACTGTCTTCCCAGAAGTTGGCAATTTCCCTTCAAGTAGTGAAAGCAGTTTCTGAGAGAAGGAGTGATTTGAATGGCAGTCTCTCACGTTGACCACGACTGAAACTCTCCAGTGTAACCAATCAAAGCAGTCACAGTTCATCAGTTTCACTGAAGAAGTTCTTTGTGTTGTGCAGTCGCCATAGTGGCTCTGGCAAGGAGCAGGCACAGCGTGGAAGCTATGCATTATTGGGAAAGAAGAAACTCATTGGTCAAAAAGGCTTTAATTTGCCTTGTTGGTTGAATCAATTGGTTCCCCACCACAGCAAAGTGGGATTCCTGGCAAATGGCATGGTGGCACAGTAGTTAGCACTGCTGCCTCGCAGCGTCAGGACCTGGGTTTGATTCCCGGCTTGGGTCACTGTCTGTATGTAGTCTGCACATTCTCCCCATGTCTGCATGGGTTCCCTACAGGTGCTCCGGTTTCCCCCCACAGTCCAAGAGATGTGCTGGTTAGGTGCAGTGACCATGCTAAATTCTCCCTCAGTGTACCCAAACATGTGACTAGGGGATTTTCACAATAACTTCATTGCAGTGTTAACATAAGCCCACTTGTGGCATTGATAAATGACCTTTAATCTTTGTTGCACTGAGAACAAATCAAAGAAAGTCAGAAAAGGACGGATGGCACCTAGCTCCTCACTTAACATCAATTTCCAGAATCTGACCACTCTACATGCATGGGAACCAGCCCCACACGGCAGGGGACATTGTGCCCTGTGTCTCCCCATGCTACAGAGTCTAGAATTAGGGGTTATAGACTCAGGATAATGGAGTGGCCTTTTGGAGTTGTGATGAGGAGAAATTTTTCCACTCAAAGGTTTCTGAATCTTTGGAATTCTCTACTCCAGAATGTTTCATCATTGAGTACATTCAAGACTGAGACTGAATCAAGGAATATAGAGTTAAGGTGAGAAAGAGGAGTAACGTAAAAGTTCAATCATGATCTAATTAAATGCACTTTAGATTCAAGGCTCTGTGGTGTGTTTGACAGATTTGCTCGAGGTTTTGTTAAGAATTGACTGATAGGGCAGTTCAAGCAAAGTAGTCATCTATATGGACTTCAGAAGACTCTCAATAAGATTTCTCTTGAGATGTTTGTTATAAAAGCTGATCCCAATAGGAAATGCAAGAACCTGACAAAATAATGATTGATTGATGCAGACGTGGGTTGGGTTATCAGATATTGCCCAGACTGCAGCAAAGTTTCAAATGACGCAGCCCAGATTTACATCAACCAACATCACTAAATTATTATCTCAGTGTAGAAGTTTCTATGCACAAATTAGCTGCTGCAATTTCCACATTACCACAGTAAACATGGAAACAGTAAACGGCAAACTACTGGGGAGATGATTAGGTAACTGGTGTAGTAATCCAGAGGCCCAGGACAAAGGCCTGGAGAAATGAGTGGAATCTTCCCGTCCCACCAGCCATGGGAATTGTAGCAGGCTGGACTGGATTATGCAAAGGTTTGCTGCCCTCGGGTGGGATTTTTTGGTCTTGGGTGAGCGCAGTCGGAAAATCCCACTCATAGATCCAAAACCACAGTCCCCTCACACACAGTTGGTGCCATTAATATTAATAAATCTGGAATTGAAAGCTGGCGTCAGTAATGGTCATCATAAAACCATCATCAATTTTGCAAAATCCCATCTTTCACTAATCTCTTTCAGAGAAGGCAATCTGCTGCCTACATCTTACTCCAGACCCACAACAATATGATTGACTCCTAACTCTGCAACGGACTAGCAAGTCACTCAGTCCAAGGGCAACTAGGGATGGGCGACAAATGCTGGCACCCACATCCCGCCAGAGTTAAAAAACAACTTCAAATCAGCTGTACAGCAATATGGGACACCATGAGATTATGAAAGCCATTATGATAAGTGCAAGTCTTTCTTTCAGTTGAGCACCAGGTTTTCAGGGCCCAAGGAATGTTTAACCCATGGGGACAGAGATGATGCGGCAATAGTGATCATACAGTAAAGCAATAAGCAGAAGTTGTACAACTTTTGCAGTAGTAACTGGACATCCGTACAACCAGCACGGTACCCCGAGTCATACAAATTGGAATGAACCCAACCCTCTTTGGCACATGTTGTGCAACTCATTTCCAAGCCTTTGCTCTCTCCCCACAGATGCTGTCAGGCCTCTGAGAAGTTCTAGGCATTTCCTGTTTCAGATTCCAGCATCTGCAGTAATTTATTTTTATCCTGGATATGATCTTATTTGTTAAGCGTTGTTAGCCACATGTTTTAATATTGAATGATCCTTCCCCAGCCTCTCTGAAATGCCCTGTCTTCATAGTTCAAACATGACCTTTCTCTCATTCATACAACTGAAACTCATCATTCTGTTTCCATACCATTTGCTGATAGGAGTATTTAATAAAATAGGTACATATGGTCAGTACCATGTTCAGAAGCTACCAGTATGATTCCTTTCCCTCTACCCTTGCTGACACCAGCAGGAACACTGCCTCTCCTGCCTGCTGCACTTACCGGCCAATGTCAAAATTCACCTTCGCCCTCTGACACTCCAGTCCCTTCACCCCTGTCCCGCCGCAATGATGGTACATTCCAATCGCGCGGAGGCCTCTGGGAGCTGTAGTCACATCCGGCCGCCTTTCCACTGTTTGTCAATGGCGGCCGGCGGAGAGAAAAACTACAGCGTTTCAGAAAAACCAAAGGCCCTGTTCCTGCACCGCGCTCACACCCAGTTCACTAAGCTGGATAGGCATCACGGGAGATTCTAACGATTAGGTTTCATAGAGAGAGGAGTTAATAAAAAAAGTGATCGGGGCTCCTGCAGGATTTGTGGTTGATACCATTCAGCGAAGAAGGGGGCTCGAACATCAAAGGGACCGATGCGCTTTGCGTAATGACGTCAGGCGCAAAGGCGTCTGAGGACCGCTGCGCGTTGTGTAATGACGTCAGGCGCAAAGGCATCAAAGGGACGGCTGCGCTTTGCGTAATGACGTCAAACGCATAGTCATGAAAGAGGATGATGAGGCGCGCGCGTAATGACGTCTTATGCAAAGAGTTCAACCGTGCCCCTGCGGAATGACGTCACTCGCAGAGGCATCAAAGGGACGTTGCGGAATGACGTCAGACGCAGAATCGCCGCTTTAGCAGCAGTAACTTTCCGGAGAAGATGGCGCTGACGAGGTTGGTGTGTTTTTTTAATCCCCCTCCTCATTATTCCCCCGCCACTTCGGTGCCGGGTCCCGCGGTAAGGAAGGTTTCTCCCTCGTCTCTTGTTACCAGGAGGGGACTGCAGACGGATCCGTGTCTCCGGGACTTTCTCGGGGTTCCGGCAGTGCTCTATTGGAGATGGCCAGTAGGCCCAACAAAGCCTCGCCTTTGCTTGGCTCAGCCCTGGGTTGAGGAAGAGAGAAACGCTGGGAGGAGTGTGGCAAAAAAGCTCATACTTGGAGTCACTTTTATTTATTTTGTTCCAGGTCAAACCTCAATATTTAAAGGGACTGTGAAAGATTATTAATCTCAGTGACTGAACTGGGGATGGGAGGATTCACTGTGACTTCTTATTTTGATTGTCAGGTTTTTGCGTATAAGTTTTCTTTATAATTTTGTGCTCTAATTCCTTTGGAACTTTGCATACACTTTCTACGAACATACTGTTTGCACTTATACAGGTGTTTTGCTGGTCAAACCTTTATGGTTTGTTCTTTAACCAATTATGATGAGGTATCCAATGTCCATGGTGTTATCACATAGTTGCTGCCATGGTAACCATCACCCAAACCAAAAAAGCCCACAGACTGGAGATCAAAAATAAATAAGGGAATGAGATGCAATTGATAGCTTTCACACAGTTGGCATCGGTGTGATGGATCCACTGTTCCTCGCTTTCATTTGACTCAATGATTCTAAACTTGTTTCAAATAAACAATGACAGATATTTGCACTTGCAAAGAGATTAACATGTACAAAATTCACATTTATTATCTGTTGTCTGATAAAATTAAAGGAAATGCTGTGCACATTAGGTTTCATCCTGAATCATCTTCCCCATTGTAATAGAAATAAAACAAGGGCGGATGGATAACCCTTTGGTTATTTTCCTGCTGGCTTTTCCTTTTCCATCTCAAGCTTTGATAATGGTACTTTCTAGGGATGGCACAGTGGTTAACACTGCTGTCTTACAGGGCCAGGAACCCAGGTTCAATTGCTGGCTTGGGTCACTGTCTGTGTGGAGTTTGTGCATTTTCCCCGTGTCTGCATGGGTTTCCTCCAGGTGCTCCAGCTTCCTCCCACGTTCTGAAAGACATGCTGGTTAGGTGCATTGACCCAAAAAGGCACTGGAATGTGACAACTAGGGGAATTTCACTGTAACTTCATTGCAGTGTTAATGTGAGCCTTACTTGTGACAGACAGATATAAATAAATAATACATAAACTTTCAGACATAGCCAAAAGCCTCTTAGAATTTTGGTTTATTTTGCCAGTACCTTCTCGTGTTGCTAGACATCTTTAAGTGAAAGCTACAGTTTATTCAACTTTTTTTATTCATGTTTCCAAAATTAGTGTGTGTTATCAACCTGGTACTCTGGTTTCTCCCTCATCAATGGAAAGTTTTAGAGAATATCACACCCCATCCCAGCTTTTCAGTAAATAATGCAAACATCACAGAAGAATATAAGGAACAGGAGTAGATCAGTTAGTTTCTCAAGTCTGCTCTGGCATTCAGTTAGATCTTGGCTGCTCTCTACCTGAACTCTGCCTTTGATCTATATCCTGCGTTATCCTTACTTGACAAAATTCTCTGTTTCAGTCTTGAAAACTCCCAATTGTATCTACAGCCCTTTGAAGAGTGAGTTTTCCAAATTATCCTTTGTGAGAAAGTGCTTTGGTCCTCAAAGATCTGTCTCTAATTTTAAGGTTTTGTCCTGTATTATTGGTTTTCTTCTTCAGAAGTTACAATGATGGTTATAGTTACCTCTCTCACCTCTTGATCTAAAAGCACAATTACAGAATCCAAAGATCTTTTAAAGACTAATGCTTTTACAATCTGTGGCCAAATTCTGCTCCAACTCCATTTTCAGTTTTGCTGATCACACCACCGTAGTGGGTCAGCTCTCAAATATTGACAAGACAGAGTACAGGAAAGAAATAGAGACTCTAGTGAAATGGTGCGATGACAATAACCTCCCCCTCAGTCACTGAAACGAAGAAGCTAGTCATCGACTTCAGGAAGTGTAGTGGAGCCACTGTCTACTTCAACGTGAAGAAGTGGAAATGGCCAACAGCTTTGAGTTTCGACCTGTTCAGATCACCAACAATCTGTCCTGGCCCCTCCATGCCGACACTACAATTAAGAAAACCCACCAACACTTCTACTTTCTCAGGAGGAAACTCAGCATCTCCGCTACAACTCTCACCAATTTTTACAGGTGCACCATAGAAAGCATCCCTTCTGGATGTATCACAGCTTGGTATGGTTTCTGCTCTGACCAAGACTGCAAGAAACTACAAAGGGTTATGATCCTAGTCCAGTACATCATGCAAATCAGCCTCCCATCCAGTGACTCTGTCTACACTTCCCACTGCCTCAGAAAAGCAGCCAGCGTAATCAAGGACCCCACACACCCTGGTCATACTCTCTTCCACCATAAAAGTCTGAGAACACATACCAACCAGCTCAAGAACAGCTTCTTCCGTGCTACTGTCAGACTTTTGACCTACCATATATTAAGCTGATCTTTCTCTTCACTGTCAGTAACGACAACAATATATTCTGCATCCTCTCCTTTCCTTCTCCCCTATATAATCTATGAACAGTATGTTTTGTCTGTGTAGTGCGCAAGAAACAATGCTTTTCAATGCATCCTAGTACATTGTTGATAATTTAAATCAATTTCCTTGCTTTTCAAAGCCCTGGGATAGTCCTTGAGACTTATCCATCTTATGTCCCATTATTTACTCCATTACCATTTTCTTACTGTACTAAATACAATCAATTGCTCGCCTCAATTTATTTTTAGTTTTCTTTTCACCGTTGGTGTTTTGTTTCCTGCCTCTACTTGAAATGGATACAAATTGCAGTATTAGCTACATCTATCTTTAATGCTACTCAGCCATACTTTCTAAAAATTGCTACTGCAAGAATGATGATCTATGTGCTTGGAAGATGTTAATGCGTTTGAACCAGCTAGGATCACCGCTGAAGAAATGTGGACAGAATGCCAATCTACTGTGACTATGCCATCAACTAGTTCATCTCTCATGCCCTTACCGTGGTTAAAATACATTTGGCTTATAAAGCCAAGACATTGCCAATCTTCATACTCAGTCGCTTAGTTTTGTTGCGGTGAGAAACAGTTCATTGAGGAATTCCAAATAAAAAAAACGGTATTGAAAGTTGCATGAATCGCTGTTCTGCATAATTTGTTCTAGTTTGTCTTGATACGGGGTTCACAGGGCTGACTTTGTTTCAGCAAAGACTTCCTGCTGAAATCTTTCTGTTGGCCTGTTGCTCCACCAAACACAAGTGACTTTCTTGCAAGCTGAGTGCCAGGTCTGTACTTATCTGTTGGTTAGCTGTGCCTGGGTATCTTCATTGGGAAACAGATTTTGCTTAACTGAGCCTTTTTTTTCAAAATTTGTTCAGGGACTGTCATCACAAGCAAAATCAGCATTTGTTGCATATCTCTAATGCCCTTGCAAAGGTGGTGGTGGACCTCCATCTTGAATCACTGCAGTCTGTGCGACATTGGTACACTGCAGTGCTGTTGGGAAGGAAATTCCAGGATTTTCTTGGTTACAGTGAAGGAATGGCAATAATCGTTAAGTCAGGATGACGTGGAGGAGAGCTTAGTTGATAGTCTCATGTGCTTGCTATTCTTCCTCACACCCACAGTAGAGGCCATGGGTTTAGAAGGTGGTGCTGAAGGAGGCGTGTCTTGTCACTGCAGTGCATCCTGTAGGCGCTATGCACAGCAACAGCTATGTACCCGAGGTGGAGGGAATGAACGTTTTAAGGAGGTCAGTGACTGCCAGGCATGTGGTGTCTTCCATCACACTCCTGATTCCTGACATATGGCTTATAGATGATGGATAAGCTTTGGCGAGTCAATGGGTCAGGTATTTGCTGCAGAATTTCCAGCCACTGACCTGTTCTTGTAGTCACTGTGTGTGACATATAGTATATAAAATTGCTGGTCCAGTTATATTTTTGGCAAAGGTAACTTCCAAGATGTTGATTGGGAGCGAATCAGTGATGTCAGTGCCATTGAGTGTCAAGGGGAGATTTGTTGAATTCTCCTCTGTTGGCAATGGTGTTTCCCTGGCACTTGTGTGGCACAAATATAATTTGCCACTTGGCAGCTCAAACCTGTTTGTTGTCCAGGTCTTTATGCATATTGACAAACTGTTTCAGTATTTGAGGAGTAAGTAATTACATTGAACAATTTACAATTATAAATGAACATTCTCACTTCTGACCTAATGTTGGAAGGAAGATCATTGATGAAGCAGCTGTAGATGATTGATCAACCAATCTTGCCTCACTTCAGGAATTCAACTCTTTTTATCATGTTTAGGCCAAGGCTGTAATGAGAACTGAAGGGACCTGGTGGATTCTAAACTGAGTATCAATGAATAGGTAATTGCTGGATAAAGGCCACTTGAGTCGATGACATCTTCCAACACTTTGCTAATTATTGAAAGCAAACTGCTGACACAGCAATTGACGGTCAGGATTTGCCCCTTCTGTGGACACGAAGTACCTGGGATAAATGCCATTGTTATAGCTGCACTGGAACAGCTTGAGTTGGGATGCAGTTAGCTCTGGGGCACTCTAGTCTTCAGTGTTATTGCCAGAGTGTTGCTGTATCCAGCTCATTCAGCCATTTCTTGATGGCACGTGGAATGAACCTGTCTGAATACTGGCACCTGTGATGTTTGGGACCCCAGCAGGAGGCAGTGATTGATCGCCCACTTGTCGTTTTTTTAATCCACTCATGGGATACGGGCATTGCTGGCTGGTCAGCATTTATTACCAATCCCTAGGTGCCCTTGAAAGGCAGTTGAGAGTCAACCACATTTCTGTGGCTCTGGTGTCACATGCAGGCCAGACCAGATAAGGATGGCAGATTTCCTTCCCTAAAGGACATTAGTTAACCAGATGGATTTTTCCAACATTGGACAATGGTTTCATGGCCATCAATAGATTCTTAATTCCAGATACTTTTTATTGAATTCAAATTCCACTATCTCCCGTGGCGGGATTCGAACCCAGGTCCCCAGATCATTCGCTGATTTTTGGATTAATTGTCTAATAATAATACCACTAGGCCACCACCTCCCTGTATCTGGCTGAAGATGGTTATGAATCCTTAGCCTTGTTTTTTGAGCTGATGTAGGAGGAACTCAGCACATTGAGAATGGGGATGGTTGCAGAGCCACAGTTGCCTCTGGTTAGTTATTTAATTGTCCACCACCTTTCATCACTGGATGTGGCAGAACTGCGGAGATCAAATCTGATGCATTGGTTGTGGGATTGCTTAGCTCTGGCTATAACATGCTGTGTCCACTGTTTACCACATGTCATTTCATCTCATTCTTTTGGAATACTTGATGCTCCCAGTAAGCTCTCCTACACCATCGTTAGTCCACTGGCTCACTGACAGTGTTAGAGAGAGCAATATGCTGCTGAATCTATCCCAATTAGCATTATGGCAGTGCCACCAAACAAAATGGAGTGCCTTAATGAAGACACAGTCAACTCCATAAGAACTGTGAAGGCCACTCCCACCAAAACATCATGCCTTAATGCATCTGTGACAATTAGGTAGGTGAGGATGAGATCAAGTAGGTTTTTCCTATTTTTTAGTTCTCTAACAATCTGCTGCAGACCCAATCACACAGATAAGTCCTTCAAGACTTGTAAGGAGTGATGCTACATGGAGGAGTATTGTCTCATCAGCTGAGTAGAGGGCGATAGGTGGTAATCAGCTGGAAGTTTCCTTTCCCATACAGTTTCATGGGGTCCAATGTGCAGGACTTCCTGTGTAACTGGATAGTTCCAGGGATGGTGGTGATAGAGTCTGGGACATTGGCATTAAGGTACGATTCGGTGAATATAACTATGTCAGGTTGTTGCTTGACTAGTCTGTGGGGCAATTCTCAATTCTGACATAAGCGCCCAGATGTTAGTGAAGAGGACTTTGCAGAGTTGACTGAGCAGGATGTATCATTGTCGAATCCATTGCCAAGGTCAATGCCAGGTGGTCAATCCAGTTTTATTATTACTTAATCTTCCTGCAGTGATTGATGCAATGGTGTGGTTGTTTTGTAGCATAAATGAGAACGTTTATTTACAAAAATTGAGCATCACAAGTTTGCTTGTTCCAGGTCAAGACAGTAGAAGGTCATTCAGCAAATGCTGCTTTCAATTTCGTACTGCATTAGAATGCTGCTTTTGTAATTTAGTCCAGCTTGACCAAGCTGATGTCTTTAGCATGTCGTCTGAGGCACAGACAGCATATGTTGAGGCCATATTTCCAAACCAGGCTTTGTCAGTTTATACATACTCGGCATGAGCAGGGGCCCTGGCCAGGGTTCCTGCGGTGAAACCAGTAAAGCTGCTGATATCCCATGGCAGCTAAACAGAGAGAGGGGTGGCGTGCCGCATGCGTGGTTAATAGATCTGGAGTCATGTAGGCCAGACTGGCTATGGACAGCCAATTTCCTTTCCTAAAATGTATTTTATCTAGTGGGATTTGAACTCATGTCTTCAGGTCATAATCCAAGCCTCAAGACACCACTGATACCATTCCTCCGTTGTGGCTAACTGTGTACATACCAATTGTGTTGCTATTTTTGGTGACTGTGGAGATGCCAAAGTACCTTTGCCTTCCTTCTGGTGAATACAATGGTTAAAATAAAGACTGTTTTCTTTTACTTCCAAGTTTTCTGCCTGCACCAACCCAGCTGTCCCAGGACCAGCTGGAAGCTGAGGAAAAAGCTCGCTCGCAACGAATTAGACAGACGGCGTTAGTGGCATCGCGAAGAGAACCTCCACCATATGGACATAGGAAAGGATGGGTTCCTCGCTCCTCAGAGGTAATGTCTTGGCATGAGAAAATCCTGTCATTTATTCCACCTCACAAGATTGGTACATCACATGCTTAAATATTCAGCTACAGCACTTTGCATTGTGAATTCATATGAAGATGTAGGTTTTTTTTAATAAATGGGAATCATTAGCTCTTTATTTTTAACATACAAGCTTGAGGAGTGACATTAAATGCAGCACAGCAATAAGAATTATTATATGCACACAGGCAGAACTGATCCGTGAGAAACTGGTAGGGGTTCAGCAAGTACATCTTAAGATGATTGGTCTTTGACGAATTTCCATACATAAGACATGAAGACTGGAAATCATTCTGGTGATTAGCATAGGCCATTCTTAAACTCATTCCTTGCACCAGAAATAATCGGCCAACTGCACTGCTTAAACATGACGACAAAAAGTATAATTCCTAAGCCAATACACAATTTCACCAGCGCATCTGCCATGCATCACTCTGCCTTCTTAGTCATTTAGTGGCAAGAAAGTAAATCTTCCCACATGTTGGGGTCTTTAGCCCCTTTATCGACTGTGGCAGAGACTGAATAGCTCTCAGTAAATTGTAGGCGTTCATTGTTTGTCCTGGAATTGCTGACGCTTTTTGCAGTGAGGTGAGGCAGTGCAGGATAGATCTCCAATAGCATTTTTATATTAGTGTTAAATGCTTTTGTGCTTTTAGTTAATTAATTGCTTTTGTGGACACATCTGCCATTCTCATTTTGAGGTTTGCTGCTAATGCACAGTAGGCGACCGTCAAATGGCACTGCACAAAATAAAGCACTGGAAATTCACACCTAGTTTGTCAGCATTTGACAAGAAAAGGCATTTCTGGTCTAGACTTCATCAGGACAGATGCTGACAGATTGTAGGTTTCCTACAGTTTATTGTAAGTTTAGCCTGTGTAGTTTTTTTAACTGGTGTCAGTCTTGTTTATAAGCAGATCATCTAAAAGAAAAAAATTCAAATTAATAATTTAACATGGAAGGCCTTTGTGTCGAAGCAACATCTTGTGACGTTGGGCCTGCCTTCAGCATGCCATCGTTGTACAGTTCTGGTGAAACGTTGTCCATTCACTGCACTTGTATTGCCCAAAATCTGAGCTTTAATAACCAGAACATTTTTGACCGGTAAATGCCAACCAAAATGGAGCAGTGTGTGTTATGATTGGAGCGTTCCAAGTAGCTGACTGCCTCTGTGGGTTTCAGCCACATATTTGAGAGATAGGATGCTCTATGAGTCTGAGTGTGTCAGTGGTGTTGAGAAAATAAATGTCTCATATAGTGCCAGGTCCTGTGATGGTGTCCCTGAGAAAATCATTGCTTGACATTGTGACTGAACAAAAATGTAGCACTCCCATTTATAGTTGAAGGCCATATGTGTTTGACTGCACTGCCAAATACCTCTGAGTTTACGTCACTGAATGCACCTTGGATCTCCTAATCTGCAGCACCACCTGTAACACCCTGTTCATCTGAGGCTGAACTCCTTATGATGCATAACTTCTTTGTCACAAAGGGTGGCACAATGGTTAGCACTGCTGCCTCACCACACCAGGGTCCCAGGTTCAATTCCGGCCTTGGGTGACTGTGCAGAGTTTGCATGTTCTTCTCATATCTGCTTGAGTTTGCTCCAGTTTCTTCCCACACTCCAAAGATGTGAGGGGTAGGCGGATTGGCCATGCTAAATTGCCCCTTAATGTAAGGGAGATTGGCAGGGTAAGTACGTGGAGTTACAGGGATAGGGCCTGGGTGGGATTGTGATCAGTGCAGACTTGATGGGCCAAACAGCTCCTTCAGCGCTGTAGGGATTCTAAAGTCCCATCATTAGGCTGGCACAGTTCCCTCATCTTGTGCTCAATCAGACAATTAAAAAATATATATTTTCTTGAACATCTAAACAGAAGTATTTTGCATTAGCATGCAAAGGAAACTACATCAATGCCTCCGTGGGCCCATTCAAGGTCTAATGCAAAGACATATGTTCCATTTTTTCCCTCCTAATAAAACCATGGGATGGGGCTAGCAGCAGTCAGTATTTAAGCACAAGAGAGTGCAGAGGCTGCTTTGAAATTAGTGCCATAAAATCTCTAACGGTTTGTCATCTTATAGAACTGACCATGGCCAAGTATGTCAGAATCCAAAGTCATTAACACCTGTGAGCTAGCACCAGTTGATTTCCTAGACAAAAATGTATGTGCTGTCACTAGTACTTTACAAAGATGCATTTTTATTTGTCAAACTTAAATACAATCAGTAAAACTGACTATTGTATAAAATGTAAATAACCAATATGACTTTGCCCCTGCAGAGTACCTAAGTGTTACTTGAGTAATGAAGTTTTGATGAAGAAGATTTGGTCTTTGTTTTGTTTATCCAGGATTTTGGCGATGGAGGTGCATTCCCAGAGGTCCACATGGCACAATTCCCATTGGAGATGGGTCGCAAGAAAAAGTCCTCCAATGCACTGGCGATTCAAGTGGATGCAGAGGGAAAGATCAAATTTGATGCTATTGCTAGGCAAGGGCAGTCAAAAGACAAGGTACTGCAACATGTATCGTAATGGCAATCCAACTTCTCCATTAACCTGATATGTTGTCCTATTTACCATTTCCAGTAGTGGAACGCAGACTCAGAGTGCATTTTGGTGGTAATGTGAATTAATATTCCATCATTTTGTTTCTCATTCTGTGCCAGGCAATATATTGTGGAGTTATTGTGAAGTGGTGGGTTTCCATCTTTCATTAGAATATTTGCTCTGCAATTCTGAGCCAAACTCTAAAAGTGGTGTGACATTTGAAAACTTAACGATTTTTCTCTGTTTAGGTGATCTACAGCAAATTTACAGATCTGATTCCAAAGGAGATCATCAATGAAGATGATCCAGAGCTGCAGAGACCTGATGAAGAAAGTATAAAAGAGGTGTGTTATTTATCACTGGCATTTATGTCTAGGCATGAGGTGTGTTATCGTTTTGAGCTATAGTATTGTCAATTAAATATGAAATGGTGAGGAATCTGATGAGAGATTTGGAAAGGTGAGTCAGGTAGGCTGATCTATCCAAGCAAGCGGTTGTGCATTGTAAAAGCACAATGTTCATCAAACTAGTGAAAGACTTTGGGTAGTATTGAAGATCCAATGACACATTTCGAATCGAGAACTTTTTCTGACCAACCCCTCCCAGGTACATTAAACTAGTCGTTTCTCTCAATTTTTGTGAGTAAAATTTTGCTGTTTGTGAATTGGTTGCCTTGTTTTGTTATATAATCAATAACTTGCATTTGTTATTACACTTTCAATTATTTAACTAAAAAAAATCAATGGTGCCATCTCAGATGATCGCATGGAAAACAGATGTTGTGTCAGGAAGGAGCAGATTAGGAGTGGTAACCAAACATTTGGTCAGAATAATGGTGCTGCTGTAAGAGATGGTGAAGTAAAGGCAGGAGGAAAGAGGTTTATGGAGGGAAGGCCAAAGTGTAAGGGTTGCACTGCTGCTTCTCAGCGCCAGGGTCACATTTTGATTCCAACCTCGGGTGACTGTGTGGAGTTTACATGTTCTCCCCATGTCCGCATGGGTTTCTACTGGGTGCTGCAGTCTCCTCCCTCAGTCCAAAGATGTGTAGGTTAGGTGGATTGCCCATGCTAAATTGCCCCTTAGCATCCACAAATATGTACTTTAGGCAGATTAGCCAGGCTAATCCACGTATGAAGTGGGGACTGGTTAATATGCTCTTTCAGAGAGCTGGTGCAGACTTGATGGGCCAAATAGCCTCCTCTGCACTGTAGGGATTCTATGGAATGGAATCTGGGTGAGTTAAACTTCTGTCACAAATAGGTGAAAATGAAGGCAGGCTAAGTTTTCACAAGTGATTGACTATGGAGCATTTTGGGATTTCCTGGTGTAGGAAAGGTGCTATCTAAATGCAATATTTTTCTTATTCAACATATTACCATTTGTGTGTTGAACTCTGTTCCCCTGTACAGCAACTTGGTGTATTTTGTTAGAGGAAAGCTGCTGTATTAAGCTGTAATGTTCTGTTCATCTCTGGACAACAAAATGTGTTGAATCCTTTGAGATAGTTCATTATAAATCTTAACTTTTTCCCCATGTGAACGTAAAATGAATGTCCATGTACTGTAATTAAGTTGGATGTGTTTAAGCATGTTCACATACACACCATACAGAGATTGAGTCCAGGCTAATTGCCCCTGTGAGATTCAGGAAAGAATATTTCAGAGTCCAACTTTGACATTTTCTTGTTCCTGAGCATTGTGATGGCTCAGTTGTTAGAAATATTATACAGTGCGCTACTGAGTCATACCATCCTGACCTACCTATTGAGTGGTGTATCTGTGACCTTGTAGTTACTGATATTAACAATTAAGATTCACACATGAATGCCCAGTGAAATGAGGTGTTGGAGACCTATCAATAATTGTGCGATGGTTAAATTGGAGAATCAGCCAGATAATCCGGTGTGCTGTCTGTTTGAAGCAAGACTGCAATGTCAGTACAGTCAGAAAGAAAACTTCTTAATTGTGGATCGAATCATGAACAAAGAAAATTATAGCACCCGGAACAGGCCCCTCGGCCCTCCAAGTCTGCACCAATCATGCTGCCCGACTGAGCTAAATCCCCCTACTCTTCTGGGGACCATATCCCTCTATTCCCATCCTATTTATGTATTTGTCAAGAAGCTGCCAGGGAAGGTAGTGCTTCCACTACCTCTCCTGGCAGCGAATTCCAGGCACCTACCACCCTCTGTGTAAAAAAAAAACTTGCCTCATATATATCTCCTTCAAATCTTGCCCCTCGCACCTTAAACCTATGCCCCTAGTAATTGACTCTTCCACCCTGGGATAAAGCTTCTGCCTATCCACTCTGTCCATGCCCCTTATAATCTTGTAGACTTCTATCACGTTGCCCCTCAACCTCCCTCACGCCAGTGAGAACAAACCAAGTTTCTCCAACCTCTTCTCATAACTGATGTCCTCCATACCAGGCAATATCTGGTAAATCTTTTCTGTACCCTCTCCAAAGCCTCCACATCCTTCTGGCAGTGTGGCGACCAGAATTGAACGCTGTATTCCAAGTGCAGCCTAACTAAGGTTCTATGAAGCTGCAACATGACTTGCCAATTTTTAAACTCAGTGCCCTGGCCGATGAAGGCAAGCATGCCATATGCCTTCTTGACTGCCTTCTTGACTACCTTCTCCACCTGCGTTGCCACTTTCTGTGACCTGTATACCTGTACATCCAGATCCCTCTGCCTATCAATATTCTTAAGCGTTCTAACCATTGCTGTAACCATTAGGAATGGGCAGCTACATGTGTTCTCTGAAATGATGTTTCTGACATGTCAATTTTAAGATCAATGCAGTTTGACAGTTGACTTTGCCATGGGTGAAATAGCCTATTAGTTCTTGAAAATGAAGATGAGAGGTAGAATCATCTGCTTGTTTGGAACATTGACCACCTGAAGCCTGGAGGTAAAGAAATGCGAGTTAACCTAAATTCTCTTTATTTTCAAAACAGTTGACTGAAAAGACACGTTCAGCTCTTGAAAAACAAGTTTCACAGAAGGTTGCAGCAGCTATGCCTGTTCGGGCAGCTGAGAAACTGGCCCCTGCACAATATATCAGGTTAGAAAGGCCACTCTAGTATTCATATTTTACATGCCTCACTTGGCTTTTGGGGAATGAGCACAAAATTTAAATAAATGGTGCGTCTAACATGTAGTATTCTGCAGTGCTTGAATGCAATGTCTGATCTCGGGTCAGGCCACCAGGTGCTGATGGAATGGAAGCTTGAGTGTTTTACCCCTCTAAAAGGGAAAGGGGTAAAACCACAGATGGATTCCTCCTGCAATGTTGTTGAGCTGATGACCACTGTTGTTCCGAATGTTCGACTGTTTATAACTCGCTGTGCCTGTGTTGGCTCCCAAACACTGACACAGGCCAGACATCAAATCAGCTGCCTATTCTCTTAGATGGGGGAATGAAATGTTGGGAAAAGATTTAAAGATTTTTCTTTCTCAATCTGATGCCATTGGCTGTTAGCAAAAAACAGACACTGTTTCCTGCCTGTATAAAGTTTTGATCAGTTTCATGTGATGATTTTACAATGTTGGAGCCTCTGCTGTGGACTAATTCCAGCTCCACTAATGACTTTTAGTTTACAAAATTAATTTGCAGCCGTAGTAGGAATTTGGCAATGGCAATCGTCCATCTAGCCCCATGGGCCTGTTCCTCTGAATTAAATCATAGTTGATCTACAGACAATTTAATCTTTTTTTCCCTCGATGCTCACAAAAACAATCTGAGCCTTGAAAATGTCAAGTCTGTGTATGTGTCTTATTTTCATTACCCAAGTCCTGAATTCATTTCAATTCTAAATAGCCTAGCTCTGATTTAAAAATTATGCCCCCTTGTCCTGGATGCTTCCACCAGAAGCAAACATTTCTCTGGATCTGCCCTATAGAGAAAGCTAGCACGAGGGGCCATAGCTTTAAATTAAGGGGTGGCAGTTATAGGACGGATGTCAGGGGTAGGTTCTTTACCCAGAGGGTGGTGAGGGATTGGAATGCCCTGCCTGCTGCAGTTGTAAACGCGCCTAGTTTGGGGGCATTTAAGAGATCCGTGGATAGGTTTATGGATGGAAAGGGTTTGGTTTAGGTTAGAGGGTCATTGTTTTTTAACTGGTCGGTGCAACATCGTGGGCCGAAGGGCCTGTTCTGCGCTGTTGTGTTCTATGTTCTATAGCATAACTTTATCATTCAGCATGCTTTGTTTCATCGGTCAGAATATTGAATACAGGAGTTGAGACGTTTTGTTGAAGTTGTACAACACGTTGGTAAGACCACATTTGGAATACTATGCAATTCTGGTCACTATTATAGAAAGGATATTATTAAAGTAGAAAGAATGCAGAAAAGATTTACCAGAATGCTACTGGGACTTGATGGATTGAATTATAAGAAGAGGCTGAATGGACTGGGACTTTTTTGTCTGGAGCATAGGAGGCTGAGGGGTGATCTTATAGAGATCTATAAAATAATAAGGTAGATAGTCAATATCTTTTCCCAAAGTGGGGGAGTCTAAAACTAGAGGCGTAGGTTTAATGTGAGAGGGGAGAGATACAAAAGTGTCCAGAGGGGCAGTTTTTTCACACAGGGTGGTGAGTGTCTGGAACAAGCTGCAAGAGGTAGTAGTAGCAGCGGGTACAACTTTATCTTTTAAAAAGCATTTAAATAGTTACATAGGTACGATGGGTATAGAGGGATATGGGCCAAATGCGGGCAATTGAAACTAGTTTAATGGCTTAAAAAAATAAGGGTGGCAAGCCTCAGTTTGCTGTAAAATTTCTATGACTCTATCTGTGACTGTAAAAACACTGTGTTAGATTAGGCCTCTAAAACTGTTTCTATAGTGCCTTTAATGGAGTAAAATGTTCAAAGGCATTTCACAGGCAAGTCATCAAACAAAGATTTTAATGCTGAACTGTAGAAGAAGCCATTAGCTCAGGAAACCAAAAGCTTCACCAAAAAGGTTTCACTGTATTTTGAGGGAGGGTGGAGATGTCTGGGGGTGGAATTCTAGAGTTTAGAGCCGAAGTAGGGCGAAAGCATGGTTGTTTGTGCTGAAATTATTAAAATTAGGGATGTTCAAGAGAAAATAGATGGGTAGCACAGTGGTTAGTACAGCTGCCTCACAGCACCCAGGGACCTGGATTCAATTCCGGCCTTGCGTGACTGTCTGTGTGGAGTTTGCACATTCTCCCTTTTTCTGCGTGGGTTTCTTCCAGGTGCTCCAGTTTCCTCCTACAGTCCAAAGATCTGCGGGTTAGGTCGATTGGTCGTGCTAAATTGACCCGAGTGTCAGGGAAATAGCAGGGTAAATATGTGGGCTTACCTGAATAGGACCTGGATGCAGACTCAATGGGCTGAATGGCCTCCTTCTGCACTGTAGGGATACTATAGTTCTATGGAGTGGACATAGAATTGCAAAAAAAATCAGAAAACCCCTGGTGTTGGTGTGATTTGCTTATATGCCCCCTAACAGCCATTAAAAAGTTGGACAGAATATTAAGCAAGGAATAATTGGAGCTTGCAATAATTGTGACGGTTTTTAATTTTCATACAGACTGGATCAATCAAATTGGCAAAGGTGGTCTGGAAGATGAGTTTGTAGAATGTTTTTGTGACAGTTTCCTGGAACAATACCTTCTGAAACCAACTAGGGAAAAAGCTATTTTACATCTCGTATTGTGCAGTGAGGCAGGGTTAATTAACAATCTCATAGTGAAAGATCCTCTGGGAAAAACTGATAATATACTGAATTCTATTTTAAGTTTGAAAGTGGCGTTCTCCAGTCTCTCACAAGAGTCTTAAACAAAGCCAATTACATAGATATGAGGAGCAAAATGGCTATGGTTGATTGGACAAATAACTAACAGGCATGCAATAAATAAACAGTGGTTTTAAAAAAAATCAAAATGTTCAACAAGAATATATTCCATTGAAAACTCAGGAAGAACGATCCATCTGCAGCTTACTGAAGAGCTTAAGGATAGTATTAGATTAAAAGAAGAGGCTTATAATGTGGAAAAGAATGGAAGTAAGCCTGAGGATCGGGAATGTTTTAGACAGCATCAAAGGTGCACAAAAAGCTGTTGATAAGGGAAAAAAATATAATATTAGAAGTAAACTGGTCAGAAATATAAAGATTGTCAGGGCATTCACAAGTATTTAAAAAGAGAGTAGCTAAAGTAGACAGTGGTTCCTATAGGCAGAGACCAGAGAAATGATCAGGATGATTGAAGAAATAGCAGAGACGTTTTCTGATTGTCTTCACAGTAGAAGACAAATTACATACTGGAACTAGAGTACACCCTGAGAGCTGATAAGCATGAGGAACTTGACATAATTAGCATCAGCAGAGAAAATGTATTGGAGAAACCTAAGAGATTAAAATCTGACAAATCCCAGGACCACATGTCCCACATCCTAACAGGTAACTACAGAAAAAAAAAGATGCACTTGTTATCATTATCATTCTGGAACAGGTCCTAGCTGGCAAATGTAAAACCATCATTCAAGAAAGGAGGGAAAGAGAAAACTGTGAACTCAGGCTAGTTAGACTGACACCAGTTATTGGGAAAATTGCTGGAATCTTATTAAGGAAGTCTTAATAATGCACTTGGAAAATCATGGCCTGATCAGGTAAAGTCAACCTGCTTTTACAAAAGGAAAATCATTCATGACAAACTTATTAGTTTTTTTTGAGGAGGAACTAGTAGTGGAAATATTTAAGGAAGGATATAATCGTCTTGGAGATGGTACGGCAAAGGTTCACTAGATTGATTCTTAGGATGAGAGGCTTGTCCTATGATGAGAGGCTGGATAAATTATATTTGCTGCAGTTAGAGGAATGAGAGGTGATATTGAAACATGTAAGATTCTGAAGGGCATGATAGGGTAGCTACTGAGACATTGGCTCTGATTTCACTGGCATGGCCGCCCCAAAATCGGGGTGAGCGAGGCTCGCAGAACAGCATTCCCCATCGGCCTCGGGTACAACCTTACGAGCTTCAGGTGGCCCTGCCAGTAAAATCAGGGCCCTGGTTTCCACTAGCTGGGGAATCAAGATATGGCACAGCCTAAAGACAAAGGGCCAGTCGTTTAGGGCTGAGATAAGGAGAAAAATTATTTGTGCAAAGAGTTGTGAATCTTTGGAATTCTCTGTCCCAGAGGTCTGTGGACGCTCCATCGTTGACAACATTTAAGCCTGAAGTAGACCGATTTTTGTTTTCTCATCAAAGAATATGGAGAATGGGTGGGAAAATGGGGTTGGGGCAGAAGATCAGCCATGATAATATTCAAAAGTGGAGCAAACTGCAGGAGGTTACAGAAGGGGCAGGGATGAGTTACGAGCTTGCCGGATCAGGTGTCAATGCAGGTCAGTGAGCACAAGTGTGATGGGTGAACAGGTGTTGGTCTGAGTTGGAGGGCAAGAGGCAGAGTTTTGAATTAGCTTAAGTTTATGTAGGGTGGAAGATGCTGACCAAAAGGACATTGGAATGGTCAAACCTAGAGGTAACAGACTCAACTCAGTCAACTATGACATCCAAGTTGCAAATGGACTGTTTCGGACTCAAACAGCCTGACTGGGAACCGAGTGCGTGACAAGAGACCAAATATAATGGCTTCAGTTTCCCCATTCCATGACAGAATATCACAAGTGGTATGCCATATCAGTGACAGTGAGGGGTTGAAAGAGGCAATGGTGAGGTAGAGCTTGGTGTCACCAATTTACGTATGGAACCAGATGTTGTCTATGAGAATGATCTCACCAAGAGGTAGCATGCAGATAACCATGAGGGTGCCACTGATCAATCCTTGAAGGCACCAGGAATGATGGTGCTGGAACAGCCAAGAGAAGCTATTGCTGAAGTCTGATTTTTAAGAATTAATTTGTGTAGATATGTAAAAATTAACCACTTCAGCAGGTTAAGCATTTTTTTCATTTTCCTTATTCTCAGATACACTCCTTCTCAACAAGGTGTTGCTTTCAATTCAGGAGCTAAACAGAGAGTTATTAGGATGGTGGAAATGCAAAAGGACCCAATGGAACCACCCCGGTTTAAGTAAGTAAATAGCAGCATAGTATGCAGATCTTTCAACAGTAGAATTTTATTTTTTGATGGTGATACACAATAGTAGTGTTAGTTCCAAACAACCAGGCATAAAGCTTCAAAATATCATGAAATCTGAAGGTGTGTATGACTTTCAAAGGTCCCTGTATGAAACTTGAATGTGATCAGACCATGACATTGGACAACTTGATAGTTTGGCAGTTCCACTTCCACTAATTATAGTGCACTACCTTCCACTACTGAGGCTGGCTTTTGGATCAGAAACCTACATGTGTTTCTAATTCTGCAGTTATTTCTTAGCGTGTTTATTATGATCAGTCCTGTTCTGTCATCTTTGCATTTAGGATTAATAAGAAGATTCCTCGGGGTCCCCCATCTCCTCCTGCGCCTGTCATGCACTCACCGAGCAGAAAGGTAAGGGAGCAATCAACTAATATTGCTTGCCAGTATTTCAGAGAAGACTTTACTGGAGTATTTTTCTAATGTACTTGTACTGTCTTTGATAATTCAGCAGCAGTCTAGCTGTATAGTGATTTCTTCCTCAAAACCTGATTGAGTAGTAACTTGTAGGTCTAGAAATAAAGAATTAAATCTTCTTGACAGAATTATAGCTTTGGTACCATTCAAATTTGATTACTGCAGATGGATTAAAACTTGCTGTGTTATCTCTTGGCAGCATGGCGAGGTTTGTCAGAAAAACTAAGTAATGGGGAGTGATGGATCAGCAGCAAATTGCTAACAACCCACACAGCCCTGTAACTTTCAATGGAGAAATAAAATACCTGTACAGTGCAATCACTCAGCAGCAAAGGGAAACATTTGATTTATTGGACAGCCTGCATTAAAGACATAATCAATGGGAGAATCAAACATGCCTAAAAATAGACCCAAAAACAAATATTGTCATGCATTCTAAAGCATATTGGTTTCAAATGTTAACTAAGGTTAATGAAGATCCTTTGAACCCCTGGATATTTGCCTGCCTCTGCATAATCAGTTTTTAATTTGCTTTTCAAATAGTTTTTCTCCCTCTTTGAATCACAAGAACAGGGATTGTAGTGACAGTATGGATAGGAGTCCTTGTGGAGACAAAGTTCTGTCTTCACATTGAGGAAACTCTCCATTGTATTGTATGGCACTACCAATGTGCCCTATGGGATAGATATCAAACAGAACTAGCAACTCAAGACTGGGCCATGAAGGTGTTGTGGACCAACAACAGTAGCAGAATTATACTCAACAACAATCTGTAAACTCATGGCCTGACATATACCCAACTCTACCATTACCACCAAACCAGGAGATCAATGAAGTATGCAGGAGGGTATGCCAGGAGCAATACCAGGCATACCTAAAAATGAGTTGTCAGCCTACAAAACATCTGTGCCAAACAGCATAAACAGCAAGTGATAGACACAGCTATGTGATTCCACAACCAACACTCAGATCCAAGCTCTGCAGTCCTGTCAGATCCACTTGTGAATGCTGGTGGACAATTAGGCAGTCCTCTGGAGGAGTCGAACGCATCATTGCCAAAAAAAGGCATTCACAACCATTTTTAGGCAGAAGTGCGAAGTGGATGATCCATCTCTGCCTCCTCTGGAGGTCCCCAGCATCACCATCATCTGTCTTCATCCAATTTAGTTCACTTCACATGATACCAAGAAATTGCTGAAGGCACTGGATACTGCAACGGCTATGGATTCTGACAGTATTATGGCAATAGTACTGAAGACTTGTGCTGCAGAAGTTGCCAAGCTCTGAGCCAACCTATTCCATACAGCTATGACACTTGCATCTCCCTGGTAGTGTGTAAATTTGCTTACATATGGTCTGTGCACAAGAAACAGGATAAATCCAACTTTTCCAATTACCATCCCATCAGTCTACTCTTGATGGAATGGGTCAACAACAGTGTTACTAGGTGACACTTAGCAATAACCTGCTTACTGACGCTCAGTTTGGGTATCACTCAGCTCCTGATCTCATTACAGCCTTTATTCAAACGTGGACAAAGGAGCTGAATTTCAGAGGTAAGGTGAAAGTGATTGCCTTTGACATCAAGCCAACATTTGACCAAATGTGGCAGTAAGAAACCCTAGCAAAACTGGAATCAAGGGCAAAATCATCTGCTGGTTAGAATCAAACCTGAAGCAATTCATGTCCAAATTTAACAAGACCTGGAGAATATTCAACTTGGACTGATAAATGGTAAGTAAAATACGCATTGCACAATGCCCAGCAATGACCTCCTCCAATAAGAGAGGATCTAACCATTGATCCTTGACATTCAGTGGTATTACCATATCCCTACTATCACCATCCTAAGGGTTCCCTTGACCAGAAACTGAACTGAGCCAGCCATATAAATACTGTGGCTACAAGACCAGGTTAAGGCTTATCACAGAATTCCTGTGATAAGTAACCCACTTCCCTGATTCCCCGAAGCACACCCACCATCTACAAGGCACAAGTCAGGAGTGTGATGGAATACTGTCCATTTGCCTGGATGAGTGTAGTTCCATCAACACTCAAGAAGTTCAACATCATCCAGGACAAAGCAGCCTACTTAATTGGCAACCCCTGCACAAACATCCAATCCCTCCATCACGAGTGCACAGTCCAGCCATCTGTATCATTTAAAAGATGCATGAACTCACCAAGGCTTCTTAGGCACTACCTTCCAGACCCATGACCACTACCATCGATAAGGACAAGGGCAGAAGATACGTGGAAACAACATCACCTGGAAATTCCCCTCTACGTCACTCGCCATCCTGACCAGGAAATATATCACCATTCCTTCTCTGTGGCTGGGTCAAAATCCTTGGACTCGCTCCCTAACAGCACTGTGGGTGTACCTATATCACAGAGTCTGCAGTGGTTCAAGAAGGCAGCTCACCACCATCTTTGCAAGGGTAATTCAGGGTGGGCAATAAATGCTGACCTCGTCAGTGACACTCACGTCCCACAAATGAATGCCTTTTTTTAAATTCCGTGTGTCCTCTACACCTTGGCCGGTGTCCACTTGTTATCTGGAGAGTATGCGCGGGCTATTTTGATTACCACAGCTGCCACCCATTCACAAATACGCTTAGAACAAGAGTTGCTGTGCAATAATTGATGAGCTGGCAGCCAGGCTACATTGCTGCAAGATCATCAAAAGAGGAAATAAACAGGTTGGGAGATTATTTTATCCTTAGAACACGATGTCCTCCCAAAAACAGTGATGAAGGGTGCCAGGCAAAAGGCGGGGAATTATAGGCCGGTTAGTTTAACGTCTGTGGTAGGTAAAATGTTAGAATCCATCATTAAGCAGGAAATTGCGAGGCATCTTGAAGGGAATTGCTTGATAGGGCGGACGCAACACGGTTTCATTAAAGGGAAGTCGTGTCTGACAAATTTACTGGAGTTCTATGAGGATGTGTCTAGGGCAGTGGATAGAGGAGAGCCGGTGGATGTGGTCTTTCTGGATTTTCAGAAGGCGTTTGACAAGGTACCTCACAAGAGGTTATTGCAGAAGGTCGAGGGACATGGAGTTGGGGGTAGGGTGTTAGCGTGGATAGAGGATTGGTTGTCAAATAGGAGGCAGAGAGTGGGGGTCAATGGGTGCTATTCGGATTGGCGGATGGTGACTAGTGGGGTGCCCCAGGGGTCGGTGCTGGGGCCTCAGCTTTTTACCATTTATATAGATGATCTGGAGGAGGGAACCGAGTGCAGGGTGTCGAAATTTGCTGATGACACCAAGATTGGGGGAACGGCAAATTGTGCGGAGGGTGTGGAGAGTCTGCAGAAGGATCTAGATAGGCTGGGCGAATGGGCCAGGAAATGGCAAATGGAATTTAATGTTGGCAAGTGTGAGGTGGTCCACTTTGGTAGGAAGAATGGTAGGAAGGACTATTACTTACGTGGCGAAAAACTGCAGCAGGCGACGGTGCAGAGGGACCTCGGGGTCCTTGTGCATGAGTCGCAAAAACCCAGCTTGCAGGTGCAGCAGGTGGTCAGGAAGGCGAATGGGATGCTGGCCTTCATAGCGAGGGGGATTGAATATAAAAGTAGGGAGGTCTTGCTGCAGCTGTATAGGGCATTGGTGAGGCCGCAGCTGGAGTACTGTGTGCAGTTTTGGGCGCCGCACCTGCGCAAGGATATTTTGGCCCTGGAGGGAGTGCAGAGGAGGTTTACTAGGCTGATACCGGAGTTGAGGGGATTGAGCTATGAGGAGAGGCTGAATAAACTAGGCTTGTACTCGTTAGAGTTTAGAAGAATGAGGGGAGATCTCATTGAGACGTATAAGATGATGAATGGGATGGATAGGATAGAGGTGGAGAGACTCTTCCCGCTCAAAAAAGACAGTAGGACTAGGGGGCACAGCCTCAAGATAAAGGGGAGGCGGTTTAGAACGGAGTTGAGGAGGAACTTCTTCACTCAAAGGGTGGTGAATCTCTGGAATTCTCTGCCCGTTGAAGTGGTGGAGGCTGCCTCGCTAAATATTTTTAAGAAGCGGGTTGATGGGTTTTTGATAAGAGAAGGGATTAAGGGTTATGGGGAGAGGGCGGGAAAGTGGAACTGAGCCACGACAGATCAGCCATGATCTTATTGAATGGCGGGGCAGGCTCGAAGGGCTAGATGGCCTACTCCTGCTCCTATTTCTTATGTTCTTATGAAAGCAAATTCCAAAATCGGTAAGTGGATAAAATTTGAAAAAGAAAAAGTTTCAAAAGTAAAGAAAGAGAGCTAAATGGATGGCTTTTCAGAGGAGCACAGTGGGTCAAATGATCATCAGTGCTGAAAAGTTCTGAAGTCGGGTGCAATTAACTTTTTTTTGTCATCCTAATCCCAAAATATTGAGCCTGATCAAGAAGCGTATGTTCTAGGCAGACAATTCGGTGTGGCGATGACTTGGATGAAATGACGCTGGCACCACCAGCCTGTACAAGATAAAGGATTATCTGGAACTATGCAAATAGATTGGATTTTTTGTGTTGTTCTAAAGTTTCTCACCCAAGCCAAAGCAAGCACTTGGATATTTATTCACACACATGCCTACATAATTTTCAAGTGATTGCAGTTCAACAGGTCGTATGCTTCAAGTTTTTAGGTGTCCAGATCACCAACAACCTGTCCTGGTACCCCCTCCCCATGCTGACACTATTGTTAAGAAAGCCCACCAACGATGTCGACTACAACTCTCACCAACTTTTACAGATGCACCATAGAAAGCATTCTTCCTGATTGTATCACAGCCTGGTATGGCTCCTGCTCTGCCCAAGCCCACAAGGAACTACAAAAGGTTGCAAATGTAGTCCAATCCATCATGCAAACCAGCCTCCCATCCATTGACTCTGTCTACACTTCTGGCTGCCTCAGCAAAGCTGCCGGCATAATTAAGGACTTCACGCACCCCTTACATTCTCTCTTCTGCCGCCTTCTGTTGGGGGAAAGATACAAAAGTTGACGTTACATACCAAGCCACTCGAGAACAGCTTCTTCCGTGCTGCCGTCAGATTTTTGAACAGACCTATCTTGCATTAAATCGATCTTTCTCTACACCCTTGCTATGACTGTAACACTACATTCTTCACTCCTTCCTTCTCTATAAACATATGCTTTGTATAGCATGCAAGAAACAGTACTTTGTCACAAGTATTAGCGTACAGTGCAATAATAAATCAAATCAAAATAATTCCCATAAATCATTTGAAGTCATCCTCAAATGCATGCTAATTTGTTCGTACCTGAATTGTGAAACCTTTAAGAAAGCTGCCACAATAGTATTTATTTTTTCATGTTGGCTGTATTATGAGGCCTCCTTGTTTATGCTTGTTGGATTCCTTTAATGCAGCTTTTTCAATATCTTTGTTGCAGATGACTGTGAAAGAGCAGCAAGAGTGGAAGATTCCTCCATGCATATCAAACTGGAAGAACGCAAAGGTAAAAGAGACTTGGACCTTTTTTGCGGTTGATTTTTTTTTTAAAAAACTATAGTGTAGCCGTCAGTTTAATTATAATAAAATGTTCACTTTATCAGTGCCAATAACCCAGATAATCATTTAAAATAATTCAGGTTGTATTATTAGTTTAGTAAAATAAAAATCTGATTTGGTTCAGTGCAAAACAATGTTGTGTGCAGCAAGTAATATGATTATTGATGAAGATTTTGACGGTTAACTTAAAAGCTTCATTTTAATATGAATTTGAGTTCTGACATAGGGTCATCTAGACTCGAAATGTTGGCTGTATTCTCTCCACCCATGCTGTCAGACCAGCTGAGATTTTCCAGCATTTTTCTGTTTTTGTTTCAGATTCCAACATCTGCAATATTTTGCATTTATTTTAATATGTATCTCCAAGGAGGTGTACAGGATGTTAAACACTGGTAATGACAATTGAAGCTTGCACTTGGAGAGACTTTTCTGCAACTGGCTTCAAGTTTGGATAAAATTTACGAGTTGGTGTTCTTCAAACTGATCTGGCGAATAATCTGGCAAAGCGCATGACAGAATGCCACAGTGCAGAAGAGGTCCTTCGGCCCATCAAGTCTGCGCCGACACATGACCTGCCTGCCTAATCCCACTTGGCCTGTAGCCTTGAACGTTATGGCGTGCCAAGTACTAATCTGGGTGTTTGTTAAAAGATGTGAGGCATCCCGCCTCCACCACCCTCCAGTCAGTGCATTCCAGACCCTCACCACCTTCTGAGTAAAAAAAAGTTTTCCTCAAATCCCCCCTAAACCTCCCACCCCTCACTATTAAATTGTGTCCCCTCATTTATTTATCCTTGGAATGATTCATAAAACTGATGACTGGCTTTTAAGAGGGTGGAAAAGTAGGAGTCCTGTTTGAAAGGTGACAGTTTTTCTCAGGCCATGTGACTGCTTACTACCTTGAGTGGAAAGGGAAGTGTGAGACTTGGCAGCAGTCACAGCCGTCTCTCTGTTTCCCTCAATTTCTCACTTCATCTGAACCAATCTCTCCCTGAGCTTAGCAATCCACCACCTCTGGTTTAGGCTGATCTCAGCAGAACGCTGTGCGTGAGACACACAGTTGATGACCTGCCCCAATTAGCGAGAAGTAGAACTCCATCGCTGTCCATGGAAATCTGAACCTTGGCATATCTGCTTACCTCAGGAAATTTGTCGGAAGGGGCTGGTGGTTTGTAAGCTCTGAAAATTTGATGTATTTCTCAACTGAATATTCCCCAGGGAGTGCATTCTTGTTATCATGTTCAAATAGTATTGCATGAATGCTCCTGAATCTGCTGAAATGTGATCTCATGCAAAGGAAGTTGGGCATAACAATTCATTGAAATATTGAACCAGGATGTCAATAATTGACCCATAATTATCAAAAAATAGATTTATTCGCAAACTCTAATATTTTAACAAGTTTTATCAGTGAACAGAAGCTATTTCCTGCAAGCTGTATGTGCAACACTATTCGAATATTTTATCATCGTTCTCAGCATTATCTGGTACATTTGGATGCAACTGTTAAAAATACAGTTTTTAACAGTTTTGTGTTTCTTCAAGTGTCACTTAACACTTTGGTTGGGCCTGTCTGGAATTGTTATCGGTGCGGACTTGATGGGCTGAATGGTCTCCTTCTGCACTCTAGGGATTCTGTGATTCTGAGAGTAGATTTTTTTTTCAATGGGCCAAGAGGCTTAACTCTTAATGAAGGGGGCAGTACGGTGGCACAGTGGTTGGCACTGCTGCCTCATGGTGCCAGGGACCCAGATTCAATTCCCGGCTTGGGTCACTGTTTGTGTGGAGTTTGCACGTTGTCCCCGTGTCTGCATGGGTTTCCTCTGGGTGCTCCGGTTTTCTCCCACAGCCCAGAGATGCCTGGGTTAGATAGATTGACCATGCTAAACTTCTCCTTAGTGTTAGAAGGACTAGCTGGATTATTGCATGGGGATAGCACTAGGGTGGGATTGTGTTTGGTGCAGACTTGATGGGCTGAATGGCCTCCTTCTGCATTGTAGGGATTCTTAGATTCTAAGTTTACACTGCTGATCAACTGGAATGCAGAATTTCAGGAGAGGCTATTCAATTCCTTCTCAGAAGCCCACAGTCTTGGAGGATCTCATTAACGTATCATGAGAGTCGAGAATTAAGATTCCTGGGCTCCTGATTCAGACTGTCAGTGCCTGCATTTCCAATTCTCATTTTGAAAAAGACTTTGTGCTGTCCTTCTATTTTCTGACTGAAATGTATGTTTGTACAGTTCTTTATTGTGTGCTTGTTGTGTTTTCCAGGGTTACACAATTCCATTGGACAAGCGTCTTGCTGCCGATGGCCGAGGGCTTCAAACAGTTCACATCAATGAGAACTTTGCTAAGCTTGCAGAAGCTCTCTACATTGCAGATAGAAAGGTAATTTTTCTTGAGCTACTGAAACGTTACACAGTGCAGCCTGGTTTCTGAGTGATCTTTGTTTGCTCCTGTTCATGTTTAACCTCATTGAGGTCACCAGAAGCAATTCTGCCCCCTAACTGACCCATGTTGTGCACATAGGCACGTGAAGCTGTAGAGATGCGAGCACAGGTTGAAAGGAAAATGGCTCAGAAGGAGAAAGAGAAGAAGGAAGAGAAGCTCCGAGAATTGGCTCAGATTGCCAGGGAGAGGAGAGCTGGTATCAAGACACACATAGAAAAAGGTATGAGATATTCATGAAGAAAAGTCTGTATTTGCATTGTGCCCTAATATACCGCCCTTTCATACACATTGAATTACTTTTATGTACAGTAGCTTGTGTTGAAAGCAGTCTATGAACATGCCAAAACATTTCTGAGACAAACCAACCTCCATGACAAATTCATATTCTATTAATTTCTCACAAAATTGTTGGTTACCACATATTCTTTCAAGGTTTAAACCCTTAAACAGACCGTGATTGTGGGGTTGCTGGGGAGGGAAGTGAGTGCAACTTTAAAAATAAACTCTGTTTTATTTTTCTTCCAATACTATCCTTGGGGAAGAGAGCACTTGGACAAGCTGTTCCCAAGCTGCTGTTGTCATTCAAATCCAGGATGTGCAGAACAATGGATTGTATTTATCATCACCAATTTTTTCTCCATCTCAAAAATGTTCTGCTCTGACCTCTTTAGTGTGGCCTACAATAGCACTGCAATTCAGAACAAGTTCTGACCACTTTGAACCCACATCCCACAACTGCAATGCACCATGATAGCAATTCACAGAATCATAGAATCCCTACAGTGCAGGAGGCCATTTGGCCCATCAACTCTGCATTGACAACAATCCCACCCCAGGCCCTATTCCCCACAAGCCACACATTTAGCCTGGTAATCCCTCTAACCTACACATCCCGGGACACTCAGAAATTTAGCATGACCAAGCAACCTGACGCACACATCTTTGGACTGTGGGAGGAAACCCATGCAGACATGAGGAGAATATGCAAACTCCACACAGACAGTGACCAGAGACTGGAATTGATCCTGAGTCCCTGGAGCAGTGAGGCAGCAGTGCTAACCACTGCGCCACCGTACTGCCCCATTGGCTGCAATGGTGTGATAGCTGATTGTAAATAAGGCGCTGTGTACAAATGCTTAAGGACATGACACTGAAAATGATCGCATGATGCAAGAAGCCTGTGCTATTTTAATTGGCTTATTTTATTTCTAATTTGAAGACTTTCTCAAACTCTGTTCATTTATATCTCTGTACCAAAGACAGTGTATCCAGAATTCAGAAGTTTGATCTTCAGAGTTCACAAGCAGAGTGGTTAGCCTCTATCTGTTGTTAAAAAAAACTCCTCCTGCAGTTTATTTTTACAAATTGTGACAGTCCCTTTTTTCTAAAGAGGAAAATGAAACCAGAGAACGGGATGACATTCGAATGGCAAAGAGAAAAGAGCGACAGAATGAACGCAATCTAGCCCGGGCAGCCCCGGATAAGAGGTACGTAACAACTTGAGGAATCTTTGAGAAATATTACTTTGAATGATTGGATCAGTGCATGCCATATAAAAGTAACATTGTGAAAGCCTCATCTCAGTATCTTTGGCTTAGAACTTGTCGCTTTTTAGCAAAAACTTACACATCCTCAGGACATCCCTAAATGCTTCAGTCAAGGACTTGCTTTTAATGTGTTGTCACTGCTGTTTTGCAGAGAAGTGCAGTCAATTTGCACATAGCAAGATCTCACAAACAGCATTGAGAAAAATGACAAGTTAATATTTTTGGTGCTGATGTTTTGAGGGATGAACATTGGCCAACAGATCAGGAGCAGACGCTTGCTCTTTAGAATACTGAGGTGATCTATTTACTTGTCAAACAGGTCAAAGTCAATGCTTCATTTGAAAGACAGCACTTCTAATAATATTCCTTCAGCATTATAGAGTTGGTGTGAATTATGTGCACAAGAATGCGCTCTGAACCCACAATACTCTGGCTTCGAGGGGGACATTGTTCCACTGAGCAAAAGGCAACATTAGCAAAAGTTGTTTGAAGCAATGCAAGTTTATCCTTCGAGCCAATTGGTATAATTGTGGATAGGTTTAAGCTAATATTTTACAATTTAGTTAGTTGAATGAAGTTCAGCATATTTCAGAAATTCTTAATGGAAAGTGAAATTTTCTAACATCCTCTACCCTGCAATAAGAATTTTGGTGCTGATTTCATAGTGCCATTTGAGTTCTGCTGTGTAAGTAATTCTACTTTAATTATCAGGACCAAGCTGCAAAGGGATCAGGACCGAGACATCAGTGAACTGATTGCTTTGGGTGTACCAAATCAACGTGCATCAACTGAAATACAGTATGACCAAAGACTTTTCAACCAGAACAAGGTAAACTAAAATGGCAATTACAGAAGAATGTGGCCAACTTATTATTGTCACATGTATTATCATAGTGAAAAATATTGTTTCTTGCACACTATACACACAAAATATACCGTTCATAGAAAAGGAAATGAGAGTGCAGAATGTAGTGTTACTGTCATAGCTATGATGTAGAGAAAAATCAACTTAATGCAAGATAGGTCCCTTCAAAAGTCTGATGGCAGCAGGGAAGGACCTGTTCTTGTGTCGGTCGGTATGTGACCTCAGACTTTTGTATCTTTTTCCCGATGGAATAAGGTGGAAGAGGGAATGCCTGGGGTGTGTGGGGTGCTTAATTATGCTGACTGCTTTTCCAAAGCAGAGGGAAATGCAGGCAGAGTTGATGAATGGGAGGCTGGTTTGCATGATGGATTGGGCTACGTTCTTTTGTAGATCCTTGGGCAGAACAGGAACCATACCAAGCTGTGGTACAATCGGAAAGAATGCTTTCTATGGTGCATCTGTAAAAGCTGGTGATTTATGCAGTTGTATGCCTTCCTTAGTGTGGGGTTGTTCAGGGAGTTACCAGGCACTTACTTATTTTCCCCAATTGGCCAAGTTTCGCTTTGGCCTTACACCGTGACATCAAATGGATCATAGTTTGAATTAGCTATTCAACTTAACTTATGGAACATAGTCCAAAGAACCTGTGAGGAGACATTTCCTTCTGACTTAACACGACCGCAAACCTTGCTCCCTCGCCACCCATTCCATCCCTCTTCCTGGCAACTTTCTGACACTGAATCAGATTGTTCACAGCCTCGGTGTTGTATCTGAACCTGTGATTAGCTTTCAACCACATAGCTATGCAGTTGCTGAAACTGCCAGTTTTCATCCTTCTCTGTCCCTGCTTCAGCTCCTGCTGGTGAAATCCTCAGCCTTGCCTTTGTTATCTCCAGATTTGCTCGGACACAATGCTGGTTGGCCTCCTACATTCCACTGTTTGTTTTAAGTCATCCAAAATTCTGCTGCCCATGTTCTAACTCAGATCAATATCATTTACCCATCACTCCTGTGCTCACTAACCTACCTTGGGTCTTGGTTAAATAACACCTTCATTTTAAAATTCTCATTCTTGTTTTCAAAGCCGTCTCTGGTCTGAACCCTATGCATCTCTGTAATCTCCAGCCTCTCAGCCCTCAGAGATCTTTTGTCCTTCTAATTCCAGCTTCCTGTACATCCCTGATTTTGATTGCTCTACTTTTGGTGACCAGGAAAAAAATACTTCAGACTTAATCCACATTTAGATGTGTAACATTTCACACAACCACTATTAGTGCTAATAGTCTTGCCCTTTTTCTATTACAAAAAGATGACTGTGAAGTAGGAGAGTTGAAGCTCACCTTTAATATAATGTTTTGTTCCCATTGTCAAGCAGTTACGCTGTAATTTAAAAGTGTTATTATCATGTGTATCTCTCCTGTCACCTTTTTCCTTGAAACTTAAGCCGTAACTCCGTTCTTTGATGCAGGTTTCAAAGGAGCTGGATATATATTTGAAAGTGACATATTTACTGGCATATGGAGATAGGGCTGGGGAATGAGACTAGCTGGGTAGCTGTTTCGGGAGCCAGTGCCAACACGATGGGCCTCTTTCTGTGCTGTAAAATTCTATGATTTGGATCAATAGTGTTTCTGCTTCATGTCTCGGTGAAAAGATATGACCTAAACACATCATTGAACAGTTCAGGTGCAATTACTCCTGAATTGTTTTCTAATGTTTTCGCTGTAAAGTAATAAGACGTGTTGAGTACTGGAATGTTCCTCAATCTCTCAATTTCATCCTTTAGCTTTCTTTTCATAGAACTCTTGTTCTTGATTAGACCACATGAGTACTATGTACAATTCTGGTTTGAAGATTCAAAAACATTTCCAAAGATACCAGAACTTAAGTTGTAACTATCAGGAGAGATTGAACGAGGTGGGGCCCCGTAACCTAATAAAGGTTTTTAAAATTATGAAGGGCTTTGCTACTGTAGACATAGAAAAAATAAGTTTCTTATTAATGGGGAAGTCCAACGCTAGGGGCCTTACCCATAAGATAGTCGTTAGTAAATCCAATAGGGAATTCAAGAGAAACTCTTTACCCAGAGAATGTGGACTTTGTTACCGCATGATGAGGCAAGTAGCATAGATAAATATATTAAAATAAAAGCAAAATACTGTGGATGCTGGAACCTGAAACAAAAATGGAAAATGCTGGAAAAACTCAGCAGATGTCGCAGCATCTAGAGGGGAAAAAACTAAAGTTAACGTTTTGAGTCGATGACTCAAGATAAATGTCTTATTGGAGTTAGATGAAAAATGATGAGAAGACCCCAAAGCCTGTTACTGTTCTGTGAATTCTACATATTACCCCTGATCCCAGAGAGGCCAACATGCATTTATAATCTCCTGTATAAATCAAGCAATTTTATTTTTTGCTTGAGACCTGAAGGGCAGTAAGCATTGTAGAATATTCCCACATAAGATAAATTTGGATAAATCCCTTAATGGGACAAGATAACTTATATTTTTGGAACAGGATGAATTTTTTTTGGCAGTTTGTGTTTCCTCTGCTGTAACTGCAGATTGAATTCAGCGTGGTCTATTTTTAATCAGTTTGCTTTTCAGGTTCAAACTGAATCTGGCAAAGATTAGTGAAATAAAATTAGGTAAACCCAAAACTGCATTACTTAAAAATCCACAAGACAAGGAACAACTTCATTAAATTTCAGTTAAAAATTAGCAAATACCATTAAATCCTATTTTACGTTGTCAGGGTATGGACAGTGGCTTCGCAGGAGGAGAGGATGAGCGTTACGCTGTTTATGATGAGCCCTGGAGAGCTGGCAAAGATATGGCCCAAAATGTGTACAGGCCAAACAAGAATGCTGATAAAGATACTTATGGCGATGATTTAGACACGCTTATGAAAAATAGTCGGTGAGTTTGATTTTTTTTAAACTTCTAGAGTTTGTATCATCTTTCACTCTGTTCAAGTTTACTGGTAGCTTCGGCGAACACTCAAGTAGGATTGTCCACCTAAAAAAACCTCAATGTTATTGGACATGGGATTTGTAGGTCCTTGCGTAGCTGATAAGCCCGATCCTGGAGCCACATCTTTGACCACACACCCAGCAGGTGTTTCTGGGAAGTATGTTCAGTCCTTGGACTCCAGATCATTGGTGTTCCTTCTTTCTCGGGCTCCTTTTCTGGGCCTCCTCTTGCCATTGAGTATCTTGAAAGAATTGTGCTGCTTCAAATTAGGAGATTCCTCCAAGTAAGTCTCTTCTTTCAAGGTGTCTTTGAAACGCTTACATTGTCGTCCTTGTGTTCAGGAACTTTCCTAGAGCTGGGCAAAGATGCTTTGATGTGGCAGTCGGGACTCTGACATCCTAAGCACGTGGCCAGCCCAGTGGGGTTGGATTTGGATTTGGATTTGGATGATCATGGTCTGAATTGAGTCACATTCTGCTCCTTTTCAACCCAGCTGCTGGAGTCTGATTTCAAAGGAGCACTGACTGGTCTTAACCCAGGCTGAATGCCTGCTATGAGCTGTGCAGAAGTTTATGATACTGTCGCAATCGTCTGCTTATCTCTTCGGATACAAGTTTCTCACTCATCTAAATGCTGTGTAATAGAAATTATTTTTAAACCCCTCCATTTTTTAGTAGTTTTTCATTTAGCATTTTGTTGATCTTCATCCTATGAAGATCATCAAATGAGATCCCTTTTCTTGACCTATTCAGGTTTTTAGTGGGGATATTTTCTGTAACTGTCATTTGAAGGTATACAGTGTGATTACATTCAATTTTATATATTTTGAGTTATATGAACTTGTTAGAAACCATTGTGTTGCACTTGGTTGGACTCATGATTGTTATTTAGTGGAATATTCCTAGAGGTGTAAGGATCTGCCATGACGCTTTTTAATTTTATTTATTTAAATATTTACACGCTTTCATCCTGGCACTCTAGTCAAGTCAGTTATGTACTTCAAGGATCAAGCTGCTGGTTGGATACTTCTGACACGTGTGGGAATATTTGTCAGCTAGTAGTCATGTCTAGATTTAAATGTAAACAATTGCATTTTTGCTTAGGTTTGTCCCCGACCGAGAATTCTCTGGCACAGACCGCAGACAGCGTCGTGAAGGCCCTGTTCAATTTGAGAGAGATGAAGAAGATCCCTTTGGTCTGGACAAGTTCTTAGAGGAAGCCAAGCAACATGGTGGTTCAAAAAGACCTGAAAGCAGTCGCTCAAAAGAATATGAACATGAGGGAAAGAAGCGAAGAAAGGAATAGATTGACTGTTTATATAGTATAGCCTTGTGTTTATATCACAAGACAGTATCCTTGCTACTTGTTTCTGCACGGACGTACTGAATATCATGATGGAATACAATCTTGGGAAACTGTTCTCTCATGGGAGTTCTATGTATAGAGATGCTTCTGTAAAGTTAAATTCAGTCTGGCCACTTTTCTAATTAACAAAGGAGGGTATACACCCTAGTTCTGCAAGACTGTTTTATAAAAAAAAGCAAAAAGTCAAAGAAGTGTTTAAATCACCATCTTTAATTTACTTTGGACAAAACAGCTTTAATTACACCCTCCACAGTCAGTATCAATTTGCTGATTCAGTGACTTTATTTGGTCTGCGCCCTTGAAACAATTTTCTGTTTCTCTGAACTTGAAGCTGTGAAAAGAATAAATTTTTAATGAGTTATCCAATTTCTACTTCACTTTAATGTAATACCAACATTATCCCCATGGAATGTGTTGCTGTAAATTGTATTATTAAAACCCAACAAAATGTGGCCAGGTTAGTTGACTTTTATTTACCTCCTTCAAATGCTAACCAGATGTTTGGGTAAGCAGACAGCAATCAGCTGTAGATGAAATTGGCTTTTGTATCATAGCTTGCGCTGGATGGTGCCACTGTTTGGTAATGCACTTCTGTTCACTTTTAATAAAACAAAAAAACTTCCTTGTGCCTTTGAGATGTATATTTTTTATTGCTATCGAGGAAGATGGAAGTTTTCACTTAGCCACAGTTCAGAGCACATGCATGACCTGTCTAGCAGTTAAACACAGTAAAGTTTCTTCTATTCTGCTCAGTCTCAGGTGCCTTGCACTGCAACTCCATGAAGCTCGTTAATTTTTCCCCAGACTAAACATCCCGTGGTTTCTCAATGGCAGCTGTTCTGTACAAAACACTAGCCAGGGAAAAACTTGAAATGAGACCAAAAACAAGCCCAAGCCATTTTTAACCTATCTGGATAGAATTTGATTACAGTAAACCCTTAAATTTGAGCACTGGTTTAAAACTACCTTTGCCCCTTCAATGAGGTGTGGTTCCTTCTGCAGTGCATTCTGAAGCCCTTCTTCTGTACTGAAGCCAACCCAACAGAATCCTCTATGAAATCCAGTCTCTTTGTCCTGCAATACAGAAGTTGTGTACTGCTGAACATTACAAATTTCAAGTTATTGACAATTCCAGAATGTTCATTAATCTGATAATCAGGGTACCAAATATTTAACATCAGAGTTCATTTTTGTTACTGACATTCCAATGATTCACCTCAGTTCAGGAAATGTACGTGGTTGGGAACAAAGGGGTAACTTTGAGATATAGCCACTAATGTAGTTAAGTGTATTGTAGTAGTGTATTATAATCCTTGCAAGTTATTCAGTCATCACAATATGACAGGATTATCTTCACTGATTTGCATATTTTTTCTCAATATACTAAATTGAAAATATATACCAATGAGAACTGGTGTTTCAAGTTCTCAGATACCCTTCATTTAACTTCAGCAGGGTTCTTAACATGAACAAGATGAATTTTTATGACATTAGTAATAGTGACCATGAAATTTTATTAGTTTTAAAATTCCAGATTTATTTAAATAATAAAATTTAAATTCCCCAGCTGCATGGAGGAACCTGAATTGGAGTCTCAAAATCATTGGTGCAGGTCTCTGGATTATTCATTGTCTCATAACCACTGTTACTCCCTCGACTGGAATACTGGAGCACAGAAATGTATTCAGCACGTCAGGCCTGCAGAACTATTTATCTAACATCTCACTCCCTCATCATATAAAACTTTCATACTTTGCCTTTTCATCCAACTTACACAATTCCCTTTGAAAATAATATTAAGATATTACTTACACATCCTAACATGCAAGTATCTTAAATCTGTGCCTATAATATGGTCTTCAGGAATAAAGGGATAGGAGGAGTGAGCAGGAAAGTGGAGTTGAAACAAATCAGGCAGGGATGGCTATAAAGTCTACTCCTGCTATTTCTTTGTTTCATAAGAACCTGTCATTATAATGCTGCACAGCTATGAAGACCTCAATCATTATTCAAGATTCTTACCTTCATAATGATAAGCTCTTATCTCCTGTAACATTCCATTTCCTTTATGCTTTCTAATTTCATAGAATCCTAGAATGGTTACTACACCAAAGGAAGCTATTCAGCCCTTCATATCTGTACCATTTCTCAAAAGACAAATCAGCTAGTTGCACTTCCAGTACTTTCCCCTAGCCCTGCAGGTGCTTATTTAATTCCTGTCAGGTGGGGGTTCAGTTTAGCTCAGTTGGCTGGACAGCTGGTTTGTGACGTCAACAGTGCAGGTTCAATTTTCATACCTGCTGAGGTATTCATGAAGGCCCACCTTCTTAATCTTGTCCCCTCACCCGAGGTGGTGATCCTCAGGTTAAATCACCACGAGTCAGCACTCCCCGTGCTTTAGGGAGAGCAGTCTATGGTCATGAGCTATGCAACAGCCTTCTGAAAGTCTAAATAAACCACATCCACTGGTTCCCGCTGGTTCTAATAATGTAGTAAGAACTTGTGGACTCCATCCAGAAACAGAATAATCTCATCCATGGCATACAAAGGAATTTTTAATTTACATTTATTATAACAAAGCAAAATCAAAAATCCAGTTAACTAAATACTCACAAATGGAAGAAGACATTTCTTGACTAATCCAAACTGTCCAAAATATTCTTTGATTTCTTCTGCAAAGATACAGAGAGGCGTATTTCATCTTAATCTTCTAAACATTCAATGACTAATTAAATGTAAATCACACTTACATTAAAACATAGGAAATAAGAGTAGACAATATGACCCTCAAGCCTACTCTACCATTCAAAACTGAATTGGATCTATTTCAACTCCATTTTCCCATTAGCACCCCACATCCATTGATTCTCAGGTCAAAAATCCATCCCAGCCTTCCTTCAGTGTTCTTAATGTACGATGCAGTCACAACCCACTGGACAAAGAAATTTCCTCATCTCAATCAACATTAGGGCTTTACCCCAAGGCTCTGCCCAGCTAAGGGGGGAAACCACCTCAGTTTGTATCCTGCCAATCTTTTTGACTAAACAATTAAACTCAGTCAAATTAACTAAGGGACAAGCTCAAAATTTCAAATCTATCACTTCTCATCATTGAAGCTACTAAGAACATAGGCTCAGTTTACTCAACTGTTCATCAAAAGGACAACTCTCTCATCCCAAGAATTAACTAGTGAACCTTTGCTCTACACTCTCCAAGGCAAATACCACTATATTTAATTTTTGAAACAATAACTGCACACAGTATTTCAGGTATGATCTAGGCAAACTGCTGTACAACTATAGCAAGACTCTTATTCTTGACTTCCAACTGACTTTCAATGAAGGCCGACATACAATTTACCTTCCCAACTGATTGCTGTAATCGCACGCTAAATTTGTGTTCCTTGTATGCGACAAGTAACATTCATATCACACAAGTTCCAAGCAATAAATCCCCAACAAGAGAGATTTTAACATCTCCAATGACATAACATTATTGAATTCCCCACTTTCAACATCGGGGGGGGGGGTCTTTTAGGTCAAACCAAGTAAACAAACTCAAATTAAAAGGGGTGGCTCCCCGAAAGGAAGGGGAACGGCCCAAACAAAATAATACAAAGGAAACTTAAAACACATCAAATCAAAATGTGATTGTCAGGGTCTATAACGCACCTGCGGTGCCCAGCAGGCACAGAAGGCATCGACCGTGCCCACGGACACCACATGCTCCCTCCAGGGACACCTGGCCACGAACTTAGCCACGGTAGAGGGGCAGACAGTCGGGAAGGACGCCCCCCCCCCCCCCCCCCCCCACCGCGATCGCCCGCTGCCTGGACCTATTGTTGGCACGTCTCACCAGGCCCAGGAGCAGGTTCATGAGGAGATGGGCATCCCAACCCTCCCCTCTCCACACCAGGTGTCCGTAGATTGCAATTAACCAGAAATTTACTGGACCATCCATAGAAATACTATGACTACCAGAATAGGTCAGAGGCTGGGAATTCTGCCTCTGGGTCAGAGTCCTGGATCTCCCATCCTAATGGCAATGAGTTTATTTATTTATTAGTGTCACAAGTAGGTTTACATTATGTCCGCAATGAAGCCACTGTGAAAATCCCCCAGTCGCCACACTTCGGTGCCTACCCAGGCACAGAGAGAATTTAGTATGGCCAATGCACCCAACCAGCACTTCCCCCAGACTTCAAGAGGATACCAAAGCACCCGGAAGAAACCCACACAGACATGGGAAGAATGCGCAGACTGCACACAGATGGTAACCCAAGCCGGGAACCGAATCCAGATCCCTGGCACTGAGGAGGCAGTGCCAACCACTGCGCCACCATGCCACCCGTAGTGTTCCTACAACACATGGACTACAACAATACAAGAAGGCAGCACTCCCTGTCCTTGGTGTGTGCATTTTATTCTGTATGGATTCATCATCCTGCATGGAATCCACCATTAACTGCCTATTTCCTGCATCCCTTCATAACACTCCCACCTCAGGCAGCATGATGGCACAATGGCCAGCACTGCTGCCCCACAGCACAAGCGATCCAGGCCTAACTCTCAACCTGAGCCACTGTCTACACAGAGTCTGCACTCTCTTCCTGCATCAGCGCAGGCCTCCCCAACACGCTCCAGCCTCTCCACCCCTCCCCGACCCCCCCACTCTCCAGCCTCTCCACCCCTCCCCGACCCCCCCCCCACTTTCCAGTCTCTCCGTACCCCCCCCACTCTCCAGCCTCTCCACCCCTCCCCCCCACACTCCAGCCTCTCCACCCCTCCCCCCCCACACTCCAGCCTCTCCACTCCTCCCCCCCCACACTCCAGCCTCTCCGCCCCTCCCCCCCCACACTCCAGCCTCTCCGCCCCTCCTCCCCCACACTCCAGCCTCTCCGCCCCTCCTCCCCCACACTCCAGCCTCTCCGCCCCTCCCCCCCAACACTCCAGCCTCTCCACCCCTCCCCACCCACACTCCAGCCTCTCCACCCCTCCCCCCCCACACTCCAGCCTCTCCACCCCTCCCCCCCCACACTCCAGCCTCTCCACCCCTCCCCCCCCAACACTCCAGCCTCTCCACCCCTTCGCCCCCACACTCCAGCCTCTCCACAGCCCCTGCCCCCTGTCTGAAAAGTGCATCGACCACACCAAACCCTCCCCTAGTGCACCTAAACAGGCAAAGAGCGCAGTGGCCAGGGGACCCCACAGCACTGTCAATCAAGCCTACTTGTGACATGATTGAATAAACTTTAAACTTTGTCAACATCCTGGGGGTTACCACTAACCAGAAACTCACTGGACCATAGAACATAGAACACTACAGCACAAACAGGCCCTTCGGCCCACGAGTTGTGTCGATCACATCAACACCTACCAACCTACAGACCTATCTATAACCCTCAATCTCATTAAACCCCATATACTCATCCAGAAGTCTTTTAAAAGACCCCAGCGAGTTCGCCTCCACCACCACTGACGGCAGCCGATTCCATTCACTCACTACCCTCTGAGTGAAAAACTTACCCCTAACATCACTTCTGAACCTCCCTCCCCGCACCTTAAATCTGTGTCCTCTCATAGCAACCATTTGAACCTGGGGAAATAGCCTCTGAGAGTCCACCCTATCTATTCCTCTCAACATTTTGTAAACTTTTATCAGGTCGCCTCTCAACCTTCGTCTCTCCAGGGAAAAGAGTCCCAGCTCCCTCAACCTAACTTCATAAGGCATGCCTCCCAGTCCAGGCAACATCCTTGTAAATCTCCTCTGTACCCTCTCAATAGCTTCTACATCTTTCCTATAGTGAGGCGACCAGAACTGCGCACAATACTCTAAATGAGGCCTGACAAGGGTCTTATAAAGTTGCAGCATTACCTCCCGACTCCTAAACTCAATCCCTCGATTAATGAAGGCCAGTACACCATACGCCTTCTTGACCACCTCCTCCACCTGCGAGGCCGATTTAAGAGTCCTGTGGACCCGGACCCCAAGACCCTTCTGCTCTTCAACACTACTCAGACTTCTGCCCTTGATAGTGTACTCGTTCATCCCGTTGGTTCTGCCAAAATGGACGACTACACATTTATCTGCGTTGAAGTCCATCTGCCACTTCTCCGCCCAGTCCTGCATCCTATCTATGTCCTGCTGCAACTTTTGCCATCCTTCCAGACCATCCACAACACGACCAACCTTCGCGTCATCAGCGAACTTACTTACCCATCCCTCCACTTCCTCATCCAGGTCATTTATGAAAATGACAAACAACAAGGGTCCCAGAACAGATCCTTGAGGCACTCCGCTGGTGACTGACCTCCATTCAGAAAAAGCCCCATCCACAACCACTCTCTGCCTTCTGCAGGCAAGCCAGTTCTGGATCCACAAGGCCAAAGGCCCTTGGATCCCATGGCCTCTCACCTTCTCAAGAAGTCTTGCATGGGGGACCTTATCAAACGCCTTGCTGAAGTCCATGTACACTACGTCCACGGCACTTCCTTCGTCAATGTGTTCAGTCACATTATCGAAGAACTCAACTAGGCTTGTAAGGCACGACCTGCCCTTGACAAATCCATGCTGACTATTCCTGATCATGTCAAACCTCTCCAAATGTTCGTAAATCTTGTCCCTCAGAAGCCTCTCCATCAGCTTACCAACCACTGAGGTTAGACTCACCGGTCGGTAATTTCCCGGGCTATCTCTGTTCCCTTTCTTGAAAATAGGAACTACATCCGCAATCCTCCAATCCTCCGGAACCTCTCCTGTCTCCATTGACGACGCAAAGATCATCGCCAGGGGCTCTGCAATCTCTTCCCTCGCCTCCCACAGTATCCTGGGGTACATCCCATCTGGTCCCGGCGACTTATCTACCTTGATGGAATTCAAAAGTTCCAACACATCCTCCTCCTTAATATTCACGTATTCAATCCTTTCCATCTGCTGGAAATCCATAACAAAATCTCCCAGATCGGCTTCCACTGTGAATACTGAGGCGAAGTACTCGTTAAGCACCTCTGCCATTTCTTCTGGTTCCACACAAACCTTTCCCCCCTCACCTTTTATAGGTCCTATCCCTTCTCTTCTTATCCTTTTACCTTTCACATATTTATAGAAGGCCTTGGGATTCTCCTTAATCTTACCCGCCAAGGTCTTCTCATGACCCCTTCTGGCTCTCCTAATTTCCCTTTTAAGTTCCTTCCTACAGTCCTTATACTCCTCAAGATCTTTAACCTCTCCTAATTCCCTGAACCTCTTGTACACCTTCCTTTTCCTCCTGATTAGGTTCAACACAGCCTTTGTGCACCACGGTTCCCACGACCTACCAAAACCCCCTTGTCTCATCGGAACGTTGTCATTCAGAGCTCCAGACACACATTCCTTGAATATCTGCCACCTTCCTTCAGTACTTTTCCCTAAGAACGCCTCCTTCCAGTTTATTTGTCCAAGTAACTTCCTGACTTCTTCGTATCTCCCCTTACCCCAGACAAACACCTTCCTAGCCTGCCTGATCCTATCTCGTTCCAACGCAATTGTGAAGGAGATAGAATTATGGTCACCATTTCCAAGATGCTCTCCTACCGAAAGATCCATCACCTGCCCTGGTTCATTCGCCAGTACCAGGTCAAGTACAGCCTCTCCCCTCGTAGGCTTATCCACATACTGTGTCAGGAAACCTTCCTGAACACACCTAACAAACTCCTCCCCATCCAAACCCCTTACCCTAGGGATATTCCAGTCGATGTTTGGGAAATTGAAGTCTCCCATCACGACAACTCTGTTGTTAAAACATCTCTCCAGAATCTGTTTTCCTATTTGCACTTCAACTTCCCTGTCACTATTGGGCGGCCTATAGAATACACCCAGCAAAGTTTTCGACCGATAAGGTACCTCACAAGAGGTTACTGCAGAAGGTCAGAGGACATGGAGTTGGGGGTAGGGTGTTAGCGTGGATAGAGGATTGGTTGTCAAATAGGAGGCAGAGAGTGGGGGTCAATGGGTGCTATTCGGATTGGCGGTTGGTGACTAGTGGGGTGCCCCAGGGGTCGGTGCTGGGGCCTCAGCTATTTACCATTTATATAGATGATCTGGAGGAGGGAACCGAGTGTTGGGTGTCGAAATTTGCTGATGACACCAAGATTGGGGGAAAGGCAAATTGTGCGGAGGGTGTGGAGAGTCTGCAGAAGGATCTAGATAGGCTGGGCGAATGGGCCAGGAAATGGCAAATGGAATTTAATGTTGGCAAGTGTGAGGTGGTCCACTTTGGTAGGAAGAATGGTAGGAAGGACTATTACTTACGTGGCGAAAAACTGCAGCAGGCGACGGTGCAGAGGGACCTCGGGGTCCTTGTGCATGAGTCGCAAAAACCCAGCCTGCAAGTGCAGCAGGTGGTCAGGAAGGCGAATGGGATGCTGGCCTTCATAGCGAGGGGGATTGAATATAAAAGTAGGGAGGTCTTGCTGCAGCTGTATAGGGCATTGGTGAGGCCGCAGCTGGAGTACTGTGTGCAGTTTTGGGCGCCGCACCTGCGCAAGGATATTTTGGCCCTGGAGGGAGTGCAGAGGAGGTTTACTAGGCTGATACCGGAGTTGAGGGGGTTGAGCTATGAGGAGAGGCTGAATAAACTAGGCTTGTACTCGTTAGAGTTTAGAAGAATGAGGGGAGATCTCATTGAGACGTATAAGATGATGAATGGGATGGATAGGATAGAGGTGGAAAGACTCTTCCCGCTCAAAAAAGACAGTAGGACTAGGGGGCACAGCCTCAAGATAAAGGGGGGGCGGTTCAGAACGGAGTTGAGGAGGAACTTCTTCACTCAAAGGGTGGTGAATCTCTGGAATTCTCTGCCCGTTGAAGTGGTGGAGGCTGCCTCGCTAAATATTTTTAAGAAGCGGGTTGATGGGTTTTTGATAAGAGAGGGGATTAAGGGTTATGGGGAGAGGGCGGGAAAGTGGAACTGAGCCACGACAGATCAGCCATGATCTTATTGAATGGCGGGGCAGGCTCGAAGGGCTGGATGGCCTACTCCTGCTCCTATTTCTTATGTTCTTATGTTCTTATGTTCTTTGCTGTTTGTAACTTCCACCCACAGAGATTCTGTAGACAGTCCCTCCACGACATCCTCTTTCTCTGCAGCCATGACACTGTCCCTGATCAACAGTGCCACTCCACCACCCCTTCTGCCACCCTCCCTGTCCTTCCTGAAGCACCTGAAGCCTGGCACCTGAAGTACCCAGTCCTGTCCCTGAGACATCCAAGTCTCCGTAATGGCCACCACATCACAATCCCAAACAGTAATCCACGCCCTAAGCTCATCTACCTTATTCACTACACTCCTTGCATTAAAATATACTGACTACCAAACCAGATCAGGGGCTGGGAATTCTGCCTGCAGGTCAAAAATCCTGGATCTCCCTTCCTAACAACAGCTAGTGTTCCTACAACACATGGAGTGGAGCTGTCAAGGAGGCAGCACTTTCTGTCCTTGACGTGCATTTCATTCCTTAAGGATTGGTGACCCATGTGGAAGGACAGGCTCCAATAATTAAAAAGTGTGTATGTGTGTGGGGGAACACTGCAAGAAATAAGATGAGAGATCACAACCGCAGATTAAAGTCCTACGAATCTCATCTCCAAACTCCAAGGTCTGGGCCTCAGCACCTCCCTCTGCAACTGGATCCCGAACTTCCTAACTCACAGACCACAATCAGTAAGGGTAGGCAACAACACCGTGCCCCACAAGGCTATGTTCTCAGCCCCCTACTAAACTCCTCATACACCTATAACTGCTTGGCCAAATTCCCCTTCAATTCGATTTTCAAGTTTGCTAACACCACCGTAGTGGATCGGATCTCAAACAATCAAACAAGATACAGTACAGGAATGAGATAGAGAATCTGTTGAACTGGTGTGGTGACAATAATCTCTCCCTCAAGTCAACAAAATGAAGGAGATTGTCATCGACTTCAGGAAGACGAAAGTAGAATATGCCCCTGTTTACATCAACGAGGACGAAGTAGAAAGGGTCAAGAGCTTCAAGTTTTTAGGCGTCCAGATCATCAACCTGTCGTGAATCAGATTTCATAGAAGCCCTACACTGCAGGAGAGGGCCATTCAGCCCATTGAGTCTGCACTGACCATAATCCCACCCAGGCCCTATTCCTATAATGCTACATATTTACCCTGCTAATCCCCCTGACACTAAGGGGGATGGGCATGAGAGACACACTCGCTGCTGGTCAGGGACGGGGACGAGAGACACACTCGCTGCTGGTCAGGGACGGGGACGAGAGACACACTCGCTGCTGGTCAGGGACGGGGAAGGGGATGAGAGACACACTCGCTGCTGGTCAGGGATGGGGAAGGGGATGAGAGACACACTCGCTGCTGGTCAGGGACGGGGATGTCAGACACACTCGCTGCTGGTCAGGGATGGGGAAGGGGATGAGAGACACACTCGCTGCTGGTCAGGGACGGGGATGAAAGACACACTCGCTGCTGGTCAGGGATGGGGAAGGGGATGAGAGATACACTCACTGCCGGCCGAGGACCAGAAGGATGGGTTGGGGGAGAAGAGAGAGACAGAGAGAGTGTCACTCACTGCCGGCTAGGGTCCAGGGCACCCGCGACACGAAGATCTCAAAGCTCTTCCTGGAAGAAGCCGCCGCCATCTTGTAACGGCCGCCCGCCCCACGCGCTGACCCCTGACCTAACGGCCGAGACAAGTTTATTTTTTTAAAAAAGAGGGACTGCGAAAAATCGGGGCCGCGTGGCGAGTGTCGGTCCCGCGGGGGGTGGTGTTAAAACCGAAATTGTGATGGCTGTGCGGCGGCAGTCGTTGTTGTAGCAGCAGCATGGCGGCCGCCCTCCTGGAGCAAGGGGAAGACGCCTTCAGGAGGCTCTTCAAATATTACAAGAGGCGCCAGCCCCCGCCAGACCTCTCGGGCGGGATCGTCGACTTCTCCAGAGCTCAGCAGAACTGTAAAGTAGGTGCTTGAACTCGGGGAGCCTGCATTGTTGTTAATATGGTCAAGATCTCCCCACCATCCTCCCCCGTTCCAAAACATGTGAAACAAACTTGTCTTCTTTCACTACTTGGGTCAGTGGGGAGGTGAGGAAGTTGTTTCAAGTTTGTTAGTAGACTTACATTAACACTGTAGTGAAGTTACTGTGAAATTCTCCTGGTCATCACACTCCGGGGCCTGTTCGGGTACACTGAGGGAGAATTTAGCATGGCCAAGGCATCTAATCAGCACGTCTTTCAGACTGTGGGATGAAACTGGAGCACCCCAGCGGAAACCCACATAGATACACGGAGAGAACGTGCAGTGACCCAATTTGGGAATCGAACCCAGGTGCCTGGCACCGAGAGACAGCAGTGGTAACTAACCATTGTGCTGCCCACAATGGGCAAGTCGGTAAAGGTTTTCTCTTTGTCGCCTTCCACTCTTTGGGGGAGTTTTCACAGGAGGTACACAGCATGAATGCAATGGCTGGTCATGTTGATTTACAAAGTTCAACAGATTTTCCTTAAAGGAAACACAAACAGAAAATGCTGCAATATCTCAGCAGGTCTTTCAGCATATGTGGTGAGAGAAACATGCAGAAATTGCTGCAAGATCTCAGCAGGTCTGGCAGCATCTATGGAGAGAGAAACACACAGAAATTGCTGGAAAATCTCAACAGGTCTGGCAACATCTGTGGATAGAGCAACACAGAAAATGCTGGAAAATCTCAGCAGATGTGGCGGACTGTGGAGAGAGAAACAGAGCTAACGTTTTGCGTCTGCTGTCATCCAGACTTGAAATGTTAGCTCTGTTCTCTCTCCACAGATGCTGTCAAGACCTACTGAGATTTTCCGATGTTTCCTGTTTTTGTTTCTGTTTCAAACAGCATCCACAGTAATTTTCTTTTATCTTAGAGCTGATGTTTAGCTCTTCTCTCCACAAATACTGAGATTTTCTAGCATTTCCTGTTTACGTTTCAGATTCCGCATCTGCAGTAATTTGTCTTTTTCCTTAAATGAATCCTGAGAGGGCATGGAGATTTAATGCTGTGGAAGATCGTTCAAATTGTTAGTTGTTTTTTGTTAATGAGAAAAGGGGTTAGCAAAAGAAGCATTTTGGGGCGTATGCAGTTGGAGCTGCTGATTTGAACTCTTTGAATTTGGTCACTGTTGGCTTTAATGTAATGTTTAAAATATTTAAATGCTTTAACAATCCCAGCTGAAACTGCTGGGCAGTCAGGCCCCAGAATGGAACCCAGGCCCAATAGACCATAACTTTTTTTTTCTTTAGAGACATGGACAAGCAGAATCACAGGATTGCCATTTAACTTCCAACAAAAGAATAAAACATTTATTAAACATGGAAACATCCTTCACCCCAACTGTATCTTCACAGATTTTTTAGAATAACATAAGTTACAAAATATCTTGTACTAAAATGTTTTCAGTATATACACAGCCCATGTAAGCCAACAGAGGTTAGATGCGCCACACTCTGAAACCAAGTGACAAGTGCCACTCAATACAAATTCAGTGGATTTCTCTTCAAACTCCCCAGATGCTTGTCATATGGTAAGCCAACTAATCTCACTGGAACTCAGCCTTCCACATGAGTGTTTCCAAACTCCCTATTGAAAAACACACCTTATAATCTTCTCCCAGACAAAGCTTTCTCTCAGGTGCTTTCACCAAGCATCAATTTCCAGGATTTCAATCTCTCCCTCTTTAGTATTCCTCTGCCTTGGATTGCCATCTTCATTGAAGCTTCCAGACAGTCTCCTGGGTACCAGCCATACCAATAGTACACTACTGTTTCGCAGGCTGTATTAAGGTGTAGCCAACCTTAGGATTACTTCAGCCATCTGGCTTCTCGCTGGCCAAGGCTGTTTGAGGGCAAATCCACATTTGGCATGTGGGAATTTTTTAAGGGACAGTTGATCGGAGTGCAAGACAGGCATGTGCCTATGAAAAGGAAGGACAGGAAAGGCATGGTCCAGGAACCATGGATAACCAGGGAGATTGTGAGTCTAGTCAAAAAGAAAAAGGATGCATACAGGCGGTCTAGGCAGCTAAAAACAGATGAAGCATTTGAAGAATACAGGGAAAGTAGAAAAAAGTTAAAACAGGGAGGGCAAAAGGGGGTCACAAAATATCCTTGGCAGATAGGATTAAGGAGAATCCCAAGGCATTTTATACATATATTAGGAACAAGAGGGTAGCTGGAGAAAGAGTTATTTCACTTAAGGACAAAGGAAGGAAATTATGCGTCAAACCCCCGGTGGAGGTGGGTGAGATCCTTAATGAGTACTTTGCATCAGTGTTCGTAAAGGAGAGGGACGTGCCAATTGATGGTGTCTCAGAGGGGTTTGTAAACCCTTTAACAAGTCATCATTACAAGGGAGGAAATGTTAGGTGAATTAAAAAACATTAAGGTAGACAAATCCTCAGAGCCAGATGGCATCTATCCCAGGTTACTGAGGGAGACAAGAGATGAAATTGCTGGGACTCTAACAGAAATCTTTGTTTCTTCGTTGACCACTGGTGAGATCCCAGAAGATTGGAGGATAGCCAATGTTGTCCCATTATTTAAGAAGGGTAGCAGGGATAACCCAGGTAATTATAGGCCAGTGAGCTTGACATCAGTGATAGTGAAATTATTGGAGAAGGTTCTTAGGAATATGATCTATATACATTTGGAACTGAATGGTCCTGTTAGCGACAGACAGCGTGGTTTTGTATGAGGGAAGTCATGTCTCACTAATCTAATTTAATTTTTTGAGGAGGTGACAAAAATGATTGATATGGGAAGGACGATGGATTTTGTCTACGTGGACTTTAATAAAGCACTTGACCAGGTCCCTCATGGCAGGCTGGTGCAAAAGATTAAATCTCACAGTATCAGGGGTGCACTAGCTAGATGGATTCAGAACCGGCTTAGCCATAGAAGACAGAGGGTAGTGGTAGAAGGGTGTTTTTCTGAATGGAGGTCTGTAACTAGTGGTGTTCTGCAGGGATCAGTGCTGGGACCTCTGCTGTCTGTAATATATATAAATTACTTGGAAGAAAATGTACTGGCCTGATTAGTAAGTTTGCGGATGATACTAGGATTGGCAGACTTGTGCATAGTGGTGGAGATTGTCAAAGAATATAGCAGGATAGTGATAGGCTAGAAAATTGGGTACAGAAATGGCAGATGGAATTTAATCTAGACTTATGTGGGGTGATGCATTTTGGTAGATCCAAATCAGGTGGGAGCTATAAAATAAATGGCAGAATCATCAGCAGCATAAACACACAGACAGGCCTGGGAATACAGGTTCACAGATCCTTAAAAGTGGCACCACAGGTGGAAAAGGTGGCAAGGAAAGCATACATGTTTGCCTTCATCGGACGGGGCAAGTTGGCAAATTATGTTACAGTTGTATAAAATATTGGTTAGGCCACACTTGGAATACTATATCCAATTCTGGTCATCACACTATCAGAAGAACGTGGAGGCTCTGGAGAAAGTACAGAAAAGGTTTACCAGGATGTTGCCTAGTATAGAGGGTATTAGCTATGAGGAAAAATTGAATAACTGGGATTGTTCTCCCTGGAAAGGGGAACCTGATAGAAGTTTATAAAATTATGAGAGGTATAGATAGGGTGAACAGTTGGAAGCTTTCTCCCAGGGCAGAAATGACAATTACAAGGGGGCACAAGTTCAAGATAAGGGGGGGGAAAGGTTCAGTGGAGAAGTGTGGGTGAAGTTGATCGGCACAACTCGTGGGCCGAAGGGCCTGTTTGTGCTGTAGTGTTCTATGTTCTAAGTTTTTTACACAGAGGGTGGTGGGAGCCTGGTTGAGGCATTTACGTTAGCCACATTTAAGACTTGTCTTGATAGACATATGAACAAACGGGGAATGGAGGGAGAGAACCGGTTGGGCGTGATCAGTGCAGGCTTTGAGAGCTAAAGGGCCTGTTTCTGTGCTGTACTGTTCTTTGTTCCCCAAGTCTACTCTTTTCAGCTCAGTCTTTAACTGGGAGCCTCTCTCTGCACCTTTCATTAACTTCACTGAACAGTACCTTGGTCAGATTCCAGTTCTTTGTCCCTTTAACTTCAGTATTTGCAGACTTGGCTTTTCATTTCCTGGCTTCCAGAACTAGCTGTTCTTTAACTTCTGGGACATGCTTTCTGCCTCTTTCTCCACTGTCTTGCCTGTCTGCTCGCAAAGCTGCTTTCTTCTCAGGTACCTAGTTCTAACCGAACCACAAGTGCTTATGCTTTTCCATGTGAACCCTAGGTTGCTAAGCAACAGCTTAGTTTTTTTAACCTCTATATTTGCTTTTACGTCATAAACTTTAATAATAACACAGGCACAGTTTGAAATGAAAACAAAACCCAGATATGCAAGCACCTTTACCATGGAACTAACACTACCTCTGTTTCTTCACAATGTTCTTTCAACTTTATCGAGACATGCAAACCAATGGGCTTTTCTTAAGTTCTGATGAGTGTGTGCTTCAGTACTCCACACTACTGAATGAAATATTGAACGAAAAGAGAAAATGCTGGAAAATCTCAGCAGGTCTGGTAGCATCTGTAAGGAGAGAAAAGAGCTGACATTTCAAGTCCAGATGACCCTTTGTCAAAGCTTGAATGAAATATTGTTTACAAAAAATTTGAACCCAAATTTGCGCCTCCTGAATATTTAGAAAAGAAGCACTTGCATTTCTTTAGTGCCTTTCACAAGCAGTGAAGACATTTTGAAATGCTGGAAATGCAGTAATCACTTTATGCACAGCAGGCAGCACCATGATAACCCTATAATCTGTTCTTATTGATTCAGGGATAAATATTAACTTGTAGACAGGGGAACAATTCCCCTGCATTTCTTTGATAAAGTGCCCTGGGATCTTTTACATCTGAGAGGCCAGTTTAATGTCTGATCCAAAAGATAGCACTTCCAACTTTGCAGCAAGCCCAGATCTGATTGCCAGGTGGGCCACATGGCTGAAACCTGACAGTTGAGGTATTTACAGACAGTCTAATCAGAAACTGGATGAATGATAAATCTAGTTTGTCAGTGGTATCTAGTTGTAGGAAAGTTTTGTTTCTTTCCTCTTCTGGCATTTGTATATATGTCTCTCTCTCCCCCTGCACAGGTGGCATGGTGGCACAGTGGTTAGCATTCCTGCCTGACAGCGCCAGGGACCCACGTTCGATTTTCAGTTTGGGTCACTGTCTGTGCAGAGTCCGCACGTTCTTCCTGTGTCTGTGTGGGTTTCCTCTGGGTGTTCCGATTTCCTCCCACAGTCCAAAAGATGTGCTGGTTAGGTGCATTGGCCATGCTAAATTCTCCCTCAGTGTATCCAGACAAGTGCCGGAGTGTGGCGACTAGGGGATTTTCACAGTGGCTTCGCTGCAGTGTTAATGTAAGCTTATTTGTGACATTTAGAAATAAACTTAAACCTCAACAACATTCAGCTAATGTTTTGAAGTGCCTGTGTAACTGATTTTGTACCATTTGATCAAAGCACTGAATCACAGGTATATCAGTTTAAATTTACAAAATTGATTTCTACTAGATCAGGGTTTCCAATGGTATAACTGAATTGTGAGTAAATGGTACTGAAGAACTGATTAGGCATGATCCAATTGACCAGCAGAACAAGTTTGAGGATCTGAATGGCCAGCTTGAGTTCAGGTTGAATTTTAAAACGAAGGAATTAGCTATTAAATCTTTAACAATAACACCACAAATATCCAGAACTGAAGCCATGAATGCTTCCCAGTTATGTTCCTAATCAGCCTCCATGTATGGGTTTAGACTCAGGTTTGTGAACCCACTAAAATGATTCATCTTCATGTTGCCAACTTGATTTGATTTATTGTGACATGTATTAATATACAGTGAAAAGTATTGTTTCTTGAGTGCTATACAGACAAAACATACTGTTCATAGAGAAAGAAAACGAGAGAGTGCAGAATGTGGTGTTACAGTCATAGCTAGGGTGTAGAGAAAGATCACCTTAATGCAAGGTAAGTCCATTCAAAAGTCTGACAGCAACAGGGAAGAAACTTCTTGAGTCAGTTGATACGTGACCTCAGACTTTTGTATCTTCTTGACGGACGAAGGCGGAAGAGAGAATGTAAGGGGTGTGTGGGGTCCTTAATTATGCTGGCTGCTTTGCCAAGGCAGCAGGAAGCGTAGACAGAGTCAATGGATGGGAGGCTGGTTTACATGATGGATTGGGCTACATTCATTAACTTTTGTAGTTCCTTGCGGTCTTGGGTAGAGCAGGAGCCATACCAAGTTGTGATACAACCAGAAAGAACGCTTTTTATGGTATATCTGTAAAAGTTGGTGAGAGTCGTAGCTGACATGCCAAATTTCCTTGGTCTTCTGAGAAAGTAGAGGCATTGGTGGGCTTTCTTAACTATAGTGTCGGCATGGGGGGACCAGGACAGGTTGTTGGTGATCTGGACACCTAAAAACTTGAAGCTCTCAACCCTTTCTACTTGTGGTAAAATGTCCAGGAATACATTCAACCGATGATCTCCCTCTAATGGCATGGCTCATTAACACACACACACCCCCCCAGTCCTCATGACACTGCTGTTCTATGGGCAATTGGGAAGTGAATAGACTCTGTAATGGCCAATTGGTTAATTCTTGATGGCCAATCAAAGAGCCTTTATTCTTTCCAGTTTTAAATTCCAGGAGATTGCAAACCTGGAATATCCTCCCAAACAGCATTCGTAAGATTACCTACACCATATGGAGTGCAGTGATTCAGGCAACAAACGCCAGCCTTGCCAGCGATGCTTGCATCCCAAGAATGAATAATTTTTAATAAACATGCTGTCACTTGGCCATAAGTGTGACTAGAATGTCAAACAGATAATTTTTTTTCAAGTTCTGTAACTACAACGTGGCAGTTAGTTCAATTTGCAGTTAAGGGCTCCCACTGTTAAATATATAGAGATATTTTTCTTTTGATGTCGCAAACATGACTTGGTGGGATGATAAGAAAATTGATGCCTTTACTGAAAAGCAAAACAAAATTTGCGGAATTTTACATTCTTCTATAAATTGAGTTTGAATACAAGGTTGTGGATTTTCTTTTTGCCAGGGCATCCCAAGGTAAAAAAACTTTTCATGCATTTGAGTGTTAGAATTTATAATGCACATAGGACAGTGGAAATAGATTCAGTTGTAGCTTTCAAAATTAATGAATAAATACTTGAAGCAGATAAAAATAACAATGAAAAGAGTAAGAGGGAACATTGGGGCTAACTGGATTGCTCTTCAAACAAATTAAATCTATGAGCCAAATGGCCTGCTCCTGTGTTGTACTGTTGTATAACTTGTTTATATGTACCTCCGGAGATGCCTGAGATGCCCCTCATTCAGTCTTTCTATATGAGTAGGTTTTCTAGAACAGTGCTGTAGCATCACTCTTTTACTGCCCTTTTGCAAAGGCTACTTTTAGGTTTAAGCCCTTGCATCCATTACCATATACCACCTTGCTGCAAAGTCACAGTCATTGCCACCTGCAAAATAAACACCACCACATGAAAGAGAATGAACTGAAAATATTGAGCTAGCATCAATTTCCACCTGCATGACCACTGGGAGCAATTGATGGTCTACCTAAATAAATTATGGAACATTCACAATGTATGTAACCAAAGGCATGATAGAAAATTGACAACATTACTTTCACGTATTTTAATTGTCAGATTACGTTGGACACAGCATGCAGATCTCAACCAACGTCATATAAATTACAGCATGGAAGTTAGCCATTCCTCCACTCAGTCTGTGTCTCTCTTTACTTAGTGCTTATTGGTAGTCAATCATCTCAGTACAGGGAGATCACTACAGGAGTCCCTCAGGGTAGTGTCCTAGGCTCAACAATCTTCAGCTGTTTCATCAGTGACTTTCTACCTATTATAAGGTCAGAAGTGGGAATGTTTGCTGATGATTCTTCATCACCATTTACAACTCCTCAGATACTAAAGCAGTCCAAATTCATGTGCAGCAAGACCTGGACGATATTCAGAGTTGGGCTAATAAGTGACAAGTAATCCGAGTTCCAAGCGATCCGTAACCCCACAATTTGCCTGGAGAACAACAGGAGAAAATCTAACCATCTCCCCTTGATATCTGAACCCCCACATTCAATGGCTTACCATTGCTGAATCTCTCACTATCAACATCGTGGGGCATTACCATTGACCAAAAATTGAACTGGACCAGTCATATAAATACTAGGAATACAAGAGCAGGTAAGAAGCTGGGAATTCTGCAGCAAGTAATTCACGTCCTGTCTCTCCAAAGCCTGCCCACCATCTATAAGGCATGAGTCAGAAATGTGATTGAATGTTCTTTCACTTGCCTGGTTAAATCTGGCTCCAGCAACACTGAAGAAGGTTGACACCATCCAGACAAAGCAGCCCACTTGATAGGACAAAACAGCAGATACATGGGAATATCACCTTACAAGTTCCCTCACAACTCATACACCATTCTAACTTGGAACTATCCTGCAGTTGCTTCTCTGTTGCTGGATCAAGATGTGGAGATGCCAGTGTTGGACTGGGGTAAACACAATAAAAAGTCTCACAACACCAGGTTAAAGTCCAACAGGTTTATTTGGTAGCAAAAGCCACTAGCTTTCGGAGCGCTGCTCCTTCATCAGGTAAGTGGGAGTTCTGCTCACAAACAGGGCATATAAAGACACAAACTCAATATACAAAATAATGGTTGGAATGCAAGTCTTTGCAGGTAATCAAGTCTTAACGGTACAGACATTGTGAATGGAGAGAGCGTGAAGCGCAGTTTAAGGAAGTGCATATTGTCTCCAGACAGGACAGTTAGTGAGATTTTGCAAACCCAGGCAAATTGTGGGGGTTACGGATAGTGTGACATGAACCCAACATTCCAGTTGAGGCCATCCTCATGTGTGTGGAACTTGGCTATCAGTCTCTGCTCAGCCACTCTGCATTGTTGTGTGTCGTGAAGTCTGCCTTGGAGAACGCTTACCCAAAGATCAAAAGCCAAATGCCCGTGACCGCTGAAGTGTGTTCCCCAACACGAAGAGAGCATTCTTGCCTGATGATTGTCGAGCAATGTTCATTCATCCGTTGTTGTAGCGTCTACATGGTCTACCAAGTGTACTATGCCTCAGGACATCCTTTCTTGCAGTGTATCAGATAGACAAAGTTGGCCGAGTTGCAAGAGTATGTACTGTGTGCCTGGTGGATGGTGTTCTCACGTGAGATGGTGGCATCCAAGTTGTGATCTGGTATATCTTGCAGAGGTTGCTGTGGCAGAGTTATATGGTGTCGTGGTTACTGTTCTCCTGAAGGCTGGGTAATTTGCTGTGAATAATGGTCTGTTTGAGGTTGTGCGGTTATTTGAAGGCAAGAAGTGGAGATGTGGGGATGGCCTTGGCGAGATGTTCGTCTTCATCAATGACATGTTGAAGGCTCTGGAGAAGATGTCGAGACTTCTTGCTGGATCAAGATTCAGATACTTCCTTCCTAATGGCACTGTGGGTGTTCCTAAACTACATGGACTGCAACAGTCCAAGAAAGCAGCTCACCACCACCTACTCAAGGGTAATTGGGGATGGGCACTATGCTAGCTTTTAGCCAACAGTATCCACATCTCATCAACAAACTTTTAAAAGCCACTGGAAATTGTGGCTCAACTAGGATGCTTCACAGATGAGATGTGGACGCCACGGTGGAAGCAATCGAGAGATGACTAAAAACGTGATGAGAAAGATAGTTTTGATGGAGGGTGTTATTTTCAGTGGTTGAAGCAGCAAATAGTTGGGAGACCCAAAGATTAGAGTTGAGATGATTTAATGCTCTGCCACTGAAGAAAATATGCTGAAATATACAGCAGGAGGAAACTGCAGGTGGATGGGGCATTACTATGGAGCGATTTTGTAAATGAGAATTTGAATTTGATACATGATGGTAAAAGTAGCTAATGGAGGGTGGGCATGATGGGCAAACCAGTAAGATATGGACATCTGATCTTGAAGGAAAACAGAAAATGCCGGATAATCTCAGTAGATCTGACTGCATCTGTGAAGAGAGAATAGAGCCAACGTTTCGAGACAGATTGACTCTTTGTCAGAGCTGAAGGCAAGAGAAATAGGACAAGATTTATATGATAAGGCTGGGGAGTTGGGGGCTGTAATTGATAGGAATGGCATAGGCAAAAATATAAAGGGAATGTAAGTTGTGATGATAAAGGTGAGGAATGATGCTAATAGCATCCATGAGAGATCGGAATGTACAAATTGCAGAATAAAGGTGCAACGTGTAGGAATGCAGCTGATAGCCCTGGTGAAGTGAGGGAGGAGAAGGGGGATGAAACAAGATGGAAAGCAAGATTTTATAAGTGGAAAAACAAAAATAAGAGTATAAAGTAATAAAAATGGATTAATAAGATGAAAAGAAAGAATGGAAATGGAGTGGAGGTGGAGGAGAGAGTTCACACTCTGAAATTGTTGAACTCAGATGTTCAGTTTGGAAGGCTGTAAAGTGCCTATTTGGAAGAAGAGAGGCTGTTCCTCCAGTTTGAGTTGGTCTTCACTGGAACATTCAACAAGCCAAGGACGGACATGTAGACAGAAGAGCAGGATAGTGTGTTGAAATGGCAAGCAACAGAAAGGCCTGGGTCCTGCTTGTGGATGGACCAAAGGTGTTCTGCAAAGTGATCATCCAATCTGTGTTTGGTGTCTCCAATATAAAATGCATTGGGAGCAGAGAATTCAATAGACTAGATTAAAGGAGGTGCACGCAAGTACTGCTTCACCTGAAAAGAGTGTTTGGGCCCTGGGATGGTGAACAGGAAGGAGGTGAAGATGCAGGCATTGCACCTTCTACAATTACATGGGAAGGTGATGTGAGCGGTGCTGAGGTGTTGGCTGTGATGGAGGACTGGACCAAGGTGTCCCAGAGGAAATGGTCCCTGAGGAATGCTGACAGGAGAGTGGTTCACCAGAATTCTACCGCCTCGCCCGATTTTCTGAGCGGGCAAGAGGCGGACAACAGAAATGTCCGGTGACCTCGAGCTGGAATTTCCGATCTCGCTCGAGTGAGGCCTTAAAATCTCACCTGTGATATTTGTTTATTTTGTATCATCAGAGTACAACATGATGTATGTAGAAAACCTGAATATTGCTGCACTCTCTGTGATGGCCTTTTTGAAATGTGTGTAATGTTCTTTCAGATATTTTATGAATGAAGTATATTCTTCAAAAACAAGTATTACTTGGAGGAAATGGTGATACTCCCCTTGTCCTCAGTGGCAATGATAGGAGGTGCTGTTGAAAGAACCTTACTGAATTGTTGCAGTGCATCCTCCAGATTAACAAATCAAACAAACTGCTCAGTTCAGGGGTGGTGGGGTTTTTTTTTGGTCATATCCTGAATTAAAATCCTAGATTTCTCTCCCTAACAGCCCTGTGTCTACCTATACCACACGGACTGCAGCAATTTAAGAAGATGGCTCATCATCACCTTCTCGAGGTCCGTTAGGGATGCGCAACAAATGGGGGATAAAATATAAAAGCAGGGAGGTCTTGTTGCAACTGTATAGGGCACTGGTGAGGCCGCAGCTGGAGTACTGTGTGCAGTTTTGGTCCCCGCATTTGCGAAAGCATATATTGGCCTGGGAAGGAGTACGGAGAAGGTTCATCAGGCTGATACCGGAGATGAGGGGGTTAGCTTATGAAGAGAGATTGAATAGACTGGGTCTGTAGTCATTAGAGTTTAGAAGGCTGAAGGGGGATCTTATAGAGACTTACAAGATAATGAAGGAGCTGGATAGGGTAGAGGTAGAGAGATTCTTCCCGCTTAGAAAGGATATCAGAACTAGAGGGCACAGCCTCAAAATGGGGGGGGGGGTGCAGTTTAGAACGGAGTTGAGGAGGAACTTCTCCACTCAAAGGGTGGTGAATCTCCAGAGTTCAATGCCCATTGAAGTGGTGGAGGCTACCTCGTTGAATATATTTAAGTCACGGGTACATAGATTTCTGATAGACAAGGGAATTAAGGGTTATGGGGAGAAAGCGGGAAAGTGGAACTGGTCCACTTCAGATCAGCCATGATCTTATTGAATGGCAGGGCAGGCTCGAAGGGCTAGATGGCCTACTTCTGCTCCTATTTCTTATGTTCTTATGTTTAAAACCAGCTGTCTCTACTTGGGCTGGCAGTCAAAGGCTTGACCTGTGTACTTTAGCCGCAAAAGTGGAGCTTTATTCACTATATAAGTAAAGGGTGCTACTGACCGAAGACTAGGCTCGGTGAGATTATTACATTGGCAACAAAGAATAAAACAGGTTTTTTTTTCCTCCCTCTGGACAACCTTCATTATCAATACAAGTAATCCCCCCATAAGAAAAATGCCTGTTTTTGCTAAACATGAAGACCTTCGGTGCAAACATAAAAGATTGGGTCCAATATTCCAGAAGTATGTGACAATTAATATACACAAAAGCCTGTACGAGTACACTCACCCACATCTAGCAATATACAAGATAAAACCTGCCATCTCACAATTCTCTCTCAATGAGCCTCCAAAGCTTTCTCGAACCTCATGCTTTCAAATTCTAAGTTTGTTGTCAGCAATTCACAATTACTTAACTTTTTTTTAATATTGGCAGTGTGTCCTGTGGTCCTTGACCCTCCCTTTTGTTTTCCCCAATAAAGTATTTTTACATTACACAGAAGTTCTCTGAATAAAATTGTCAATTCTGAGCAATTTTAGGCTATGCACTGGCATCTAGCAGAAGCTAAGTTTCTTGTGCACATTCATGTAAGCAGCAATCTTAAAACTAAATGATACTAGATGGTCATCCCTGAGTCTTTAGCCCTCTCTTGGGTTGAATGTTCTAATACATCATGCCTGCCAATTTTTTTTATTAAACTATTTCAAAATAACAATCAATCATATCTCTAGAGTAATGCCTATTAAAATAAAATGACCTTCTTTAGGAGATTATTTGGTTTTAATTTGCATCCGTTATCCCTGTACTCATTTGGATAGTTACAATAAAGAATAAACATTCGTTTTTTTTTAATTGAAGTAGTTCTGCAGCAGCAATATGGCAGATTGAGCTAAACACGAGTATCATAGCAATACTACAATATCATGGACTTTTGGTCATATTAGCGATAACATATCCTAGAATTTTTCTTTGGATTGCACGACTAATTTGTTTAAGTGTGCGGCCCCCTGAATTTATTTTTGTGTCACTGTGCACACACACTAACTTCAAGGGGCCAACTTGGTGAGACCTGCACGGGAACTTTAGGTTTGCTGCATACCAGCACAGCCAGAGGGAACATTGGTGTGATTCCTTGGCTGAGCATTTCCACTGCACCAGTTTTTCTGATTTTTAAACCCATCCACACTCATATAAACCAGAAGTGTTTAAAGTTAATCATTGTTTGTAATTATTTTAATTTTTAGGAGTAATTCCAGTTGTGACTATTCCATTCCAATCTCCTTGAGCCACTGTAGATTATCATTTTTATATACTCTGGCATAATTACACCCAGCCTGGAGTTGAACACAGTTGCAGCCTAATCTAATTTTAAACTGTGCTTTTGCAAGGTTATGATTGCCTTGAATAATGTACACTTGCATTTTATTGAGGCTGTAATATCCCTTCATTGCTTCCTTCAGTTGGCACATACTGCAGTCCCTGTAGGGATGCTCAGTATAATTGGTTTCTTAGCCAGTTAACTGTCTAGATGGTCTAAGCTTTAAAAAGGACAAAGCATCTAAAGGATTATTTCTCTAAGAATACTTTTTCCTGTGCACAGATAGTAAATCTTACAGTACCGTTACCCTTGCATTTAACAATTAATAAGATTGTTTCCTGGATCAGGAATTTGCACAGAAAGTAATAGATACACAGTGTTTCTTTTGCGTGAATAATGTTAATTGTCATATTTTTTAGTATTTTTTTCCCCCATCTCAGTCATTATTCACATGCGCACGGGGAGGCAGAGGTGTAGTGGTATGGTCACTAGATTAGTGATCCAGAAATCCAGGGTAATTTCAAATGCTAAACAAACAATTATAGCTATAACACGCACCAATTTTACATTGGTATACATATATTACAATGTGCAGATAGAACCGATTCCAAAAGTTCTACATTTTCTAAAGACCTGGGTTCAAATCTCACCATAGTAGAAAATCTGGAATTAAAAGTCAAATGACAACCATGAAACCATTGTCAATTGTTGTTTAAAAAAAAAAGCCATCTGGTTCATTAATGTCTTCTGGGGAAGAAAATCTGTTGTCCTTACCTAGTCTGGTCTGCATGTTACTCCAAATCCTCAGGGATGAACAATACGTCCTGTCCTGTCAGCGATACCCACATCCCATGTACAGATTTTTAATAATATCCCAAGTCATCCAGGATTCCTGACTTCTGCCACCCTTGCCCTTCACTCTAAGAGGAATGTGTTTACCCTGAATCCTGGTTAACACACTTTTGAAAATTCCTGCCTGATACTATCAAAATTAGCCTTGCCCCCAGCTTAGAATAATAAGATTAGATAGAAGACAGCGTCAAACAGCTTCAATATAAGAGTATACTGATATATACTGAAAGCATAGCATGATCCATGTAGAAAAGCCATGTGCATCCTGAGCCCTTGTATATGGTTAATTTAATTCAGCAGTGGTGTGAAAATACGGTCCATCAGTTCAAACAGACTTGTTCAGGTTACTTTGAGACACCTAGGGTGAAGATAACCTATTTCTGTTCTTCAACCATTTGGTTGCTCAATACTTTTGCATCAAAGCAGGATGGTCTGTGAAAATCCTCCTCTATTTCAAACACAGCTTGTGCCTGTTTTAAAAAGTTGAATATTTCTTGTGGTGCACTAAATCCCACTAGCATCGAGACTCTTCAGTTGTTTGCCAATAAGTGATTAGATTGATCCTGACAGAGGATTCACCATTTCCTGTATTTGATTTCGTGACCGCACACATTCTACTGCCACTAGTTTGGCCTTTGAGATTGAATTGCCCACTGCAGAGAATTTGGCCAACATCTGCAGGAAACTTGAGTGGCCTTAAAAAAAGGAATCGTGTGTATCACTTGAATGACGAATAATTGCTTCTAGGTTTCAGTTATCTTAGAGGCAGGATTGCATTTTGTACAAAAACCAATACTTTTATCATTGCAATATCTACTTCCTATCCTTCCTTTCACTGGTGACACTTTAGCTGTTGACCCATTCACCCTTATGTATCCTGCACCCATGTCGTGCAAAGCCTCAAATGATCCGTCACCTCTTGAGTTAGCAGTTTATAAAAGCATTAAAGAGACAGTATGAATGCAGTACCAATTCTCACTCATCACACAGTAGTGTGTTTTTATAGCAATGCAGAGGTTTTTTTTAAAAATCCAGGGACTTTGGAGTTGAATGGTTTAAATATTTTTAGTGTTTGGGAACAGAGGAGAAAGATGATCCCCAATTCCTGCTGCAGCAATGTTGGATGTTACTAAATATTGACTCTTGTTCCTTGATGTCATGTTGTTCTTGCAGCTGCCAAATTGGATCTGACAGCAGAAGGGCCACAGTGTAGGATCTGTTACTGATCTGCCTTCAACATCGTGCTGTTTGGTGGCTCAGGTAGCCTGCACTCATTGATTGAGACATCACCGCTGGGTGCAGAGTGAAACCTTCCACCATTTATCAACACTCTAATTTTTACACCACAAGTTAGATTCTGCTCTATTGCTGTCAACATGTAGAATTTCTCAAAATAGCATGAAAAAAGAATCAATATTAGCAGGAAATATATTTGACCTTTTTGCTGTTGGATGGTAAATCCATCCGATGGAATTAGTGATGTAGAAGTGGGAGGGATAATATTGACTAGATAAAACTACATATTAACTTCATGAATTAGCGCAATTTTGAATTAGGCAGTTGGTAAAAGAAAAAGTGTAAAATTCTTGATAGCTCCTTTGCCATTTAAATTTAAGTCTACGTTCTAAGTTCTAAGCTTATTTATTAGTGTCATACTTTAACACAGCAACAAAATTACTGTGAAAATCCCCTATTCGCCACATTCTGCTGCCTACTCAGTTACACTCAGGGAGAATTTAGCACCTAACCAACATGTCTTTCAGAATGTGGGTAGAATTCGGAGCACGCGGAGGAAACCCCTGCAGACACGGGGAGAAATTCTAGACTTCACACAGACAGTGGCTCAAGCTGGGAATTGAACACAGATCCCTGGCGCTGTGAGGCAGTAGTGCTAACCACTGTGCCACCGTGCTGCTGAGGATGTACCTACACCAATGGATTGCAGTGGTTGACATGCTCCTCATGAACGGGAAACGGTCGACTTGGCCTTCCTAGTAGAACCTGAGGCTTCTTGGGGAGGCCGAGGGCAAGGGGATGTGCCCCTTGGGCAGTGCCAGCGTGGGAGTCCCACCCTGGCATCTGGGCAATGCCCACCAGGCACCTCAGTATTGCGCACTAAGCAGCTGGACAATGTGTTTATCTACCAGGACATATTGAGCATACTTTCTCTTGAAAAGGAAAGGTTGAGAGATGACATAGTATGAAAGATTTTGAAAAAGTTATCTCAGACAGAATATTTCCACTTGCAGGGGAGAGCAAACCTAGAAGCCAGCAGCATTAGATAGTTGCTAAGAATGAAATGGGGAACACAGAAAAAACATTTTTGCTTCGAGAGATGTGGAAATGTGTGACTCAGTACTGCATGGAGTTGTTGAAGCAAAAGTTATAGATGCATGTAAAGGCAGGTTAGATGAGCAATTGAGGGAGTTGAGGATATCAGATTATGCTGATAGAGTTGCAGGAGGAGGCGGGAGTGGAGCATAAATGCCACTGGGGACTGATTGGTGTGGATAGCCTGTTGCTTCATGGTATACTCTGAGTGATCCTATGCTTGTAGAAGATAGACCAGCAGTAAACTATTCAGCCCCTCAAGCATATTCAGTTATGTCCTGGCTGACATGGTAGCACAGTGGTTAGCACTGCTGCTTCACAGCTCCAGGGACCTAGGTTTGATTCCCGGCTTGGGTCACTGTCTGTGGAGCTTGCACGTTCTCCTTGTGTCTGCATGGATTTCCGCCGGGTACTCCGGTTTCCTCCTACAGTCCAAAGATGTGCGGGTTAGGTTGATTGGCCATGCTAAATTGACTGTAGATGCATAGGTTAGAGAGGATTAGTGGGTAAAATATGTATGGATTGGGGGTAGGGCCTGGGTGGGATTGTGGTCGGTGCAGACTCGATGGGCCAAAGGGCCTTTTTCTGAACTGTAAGGTTTCTATGATCTAGGAGGAGGAGAGTATTGAAGCTGCGAGGGGGGAGCAATGGCCATTGTGCCAGCAGTAGACTGTGCAGATAGATGTCAAATGAAATTTAGTATTCTGATAGACAGGGGAATTAAGGGTTATGGGGAGAAAGCGGGAAAGTTGAACTGATCAACTTCAGATCAGCCATGATCTGATTGAACGGCGGGGCAGGCTCGAAGGGCTAAATGGCCTACTCCTGCTCCTATTTCTTATGTTCTTATGATTGATTTAGCTTCAGCAGGGTTCCAGAGTTCCCCTTTCATCTGTGTCAAGAAGTACTTCCGGATTTCATCCCTGAACAACCTAATTCTAATTTTAAGTTGATGCTCCGTTCCTGGAGTCCTCCATCCGTGGAAACAGTGTCTTTCTATCTACCTTATCAAGTCCTTCATTCAACTTGAACACCTCAATTTGACCACTCCTATACTCAAAGGAATACAATATTCAATAATAACTTTAATAATTCCAATGATCTGCCAAATTATTGTGTCACCTTTTCTTTCCCTTGCAGGTATTGATCACACCACTTAATGTAACCTCCATCAGTGACCAGGAAGCCCGTAAAGCTGGACTGCAGCCAGTATGCAAATGGAAAGCATATGGTTTAGATGACTATCCAGGTACTGTATATCATCCACCCCGAACGTGTCACAGTAACCAATCATTGCCAATGAAATGTGAATGGAATTTTTATACATAACTTCTAATGGTCAGCCTGACCAGCCCTATATCTCGCAACATCTGAATCTGATAGTGCAAAACCCTCACTCTGCAGTTTCAGAATAAGCATGAATAGAACCACACAGCACAGAAGGAGACTACTCCGCCCATTATTGCCTGTGTTGGCTCTTTGAAAGCTGGAGAATGTACAAGACTGCCCAGGGCTTTTGAATGAAGATGACTAGAGTCAGGCAACATAGCTCATGGGACAGCAAGCACTGTCCAGATAACTGGGCTGTGTGCAAGTAGGAAAAATCATAATCAGTTAAATTGTGTGGCGATAGATTAAGTGAAATTTTCGGTAGCAGCTTTAGGGAATGGTATTCTGATATCTTTGGTCAATCCTTTCTTAGGCTCTCGGTTTATCTCAGTATACTGCTCCAACAGACCTTTTATTTGTACTTTTCCAGATGGCTGAGCTTATCGTGCTATTGATAGATGTCACAATCTTATCTGAGGCATTCATAGTCTCTCTACCCCATCTCTCTCTTATTTCCTCTCTCCCTTTACTCTTTCTGAAGCCTAGATTAATTAATAGTGACAGGCTTTGTACTATATTATCCATGAAAGGAATGGTAGGGAATATTTTTTTCAGTCTTGATTTATTATTATCACATGTATTAACATACAGTGAAAAGAATTGTTTCTTGCACACTATACAGACAAAATATAGCATTCATAGAGAAGGAAACAAGAGAGTGCAGAATGTAGTGATACAGTCATAGCGAGAGTGTAGAGAAAGATCAACTTAATGCATGGTAAGTCCATTCAAAAGCAGGGAAAAAGCTGCTCTTGAGTCGGTTGGTACGTGACCTCAGACTTTTGTATCTTTTTCCTGAAGGAAGAAGGTGGAAGAGAGAATGTCTGGGTGCATGGGGTCCTTAATTTTGCTGGCTGCTTTGCCAAGGCAGCAGGAAGTGTAGACAGAGTCAATGGATGGGAGGCTGGTTTGCATGATGGATTGGGCCACATTTACAACCTTTTGTAGTTCTGTGCAGTCTTGGACAGAGCAGGAGCCGTACCAAGCTGTGATACAAGCATAAAGAATGCTTTCTGTGGTGCATCTATAAAAGTTGGTGAGAGTCGTAGCTGACATGCCAAATTTCCTTAGTCTTCTTTCTTGACTATAATGTCGGCATGGGGGGACCAGGACAGGTTGTTGGTGATCTGGACACCCAAAAACTTGAAGTTCTCGACCCTTTCTACTTCGTCCCCGTTGATGTAGACAGGGGCATGCCCTGTCATCTTTATGACAGGGGCTGCCCTAATATCTTTATGCTTCCTCTTTCGTTTTGCTGACATTGAGAGAGGGGCTATTGTCGCCACACTGGTTCACCAGAGTCTCTATTTCATTCCTGTACTCTGTTTCATCATTGTTTGAGATCCAATCCACTATGATGGTGTCATCAGCAAACCTGAAAATCGAATTGGAGGGGAATTTGACCCCACAGTCATAGGTATATAAGGAGCATAGTAGGGGTCTGAGAACCCAGCCCTGTGGGGCATCGGTGTTGAGGATGTCGAGGAGAAGGTGTTGTTGCCTATCCTTACCTATTGTGATCTGTGAGTTAAGAAGTTCAGGATCCAGTCACCGAGGGAGGTGCCAAGACCCAGGCCACGAAGTTTGGAGATGAGTTTCGTGGGAATAAGTCTTGAAGGCTAAGCTTTAGACAATAAATGGAATCTGACATAGGTGTCCTTGTTATTTAGGTGTTCCAGGGTTGAGTTCAGGTCCAGGGAGACGGCATCTGCTGTGGACCTGTTGTGGTGATAGGCAAATTGTAGTGGATCCAGGTAGTCTGGGAGGCTGGAATTAATTTGTGCTATGATTAGCCTTTCGAAGCACTTCAAAATGATGGATGTCAGAGCCACCTGCCAATAGTCATTAAGGCACGCTGCTTGGTTTTTCTTAGGTACCGGGATGATGGTCACCTTGAAGCAGATAGGGATTGAGATTGTTGTAAAGAGAGGTTGAAGATGTCTGTGAATTCGGTTGTCAACTGATCCATGCAGGACCTGAGTACTCATCTGGGTACCCCATCCAGGCCAATTGCTTTCTGTGGGTTAACCTTCGAGAAAGCTGCCCTGACATCTGCAATGGTGACCATAGATACGTCCAGGGTGGAGGGCATTCTCTCGCTGACCTCTTGCTCAAAATGGACGTTGAATGCATTGAGCTCATCAGAGAGGGGTGCGTTGGAGCCAGCGATTTTACATGCCTTCATCTTGTAACCTGTTATGTCTTGCAGACCTTGCCATAGTCAGCAGGGGTCAGGTGTGGCTAGCCTGGGACTCTAACCTGGTTCGGCACTGTCTTTTGGCATCTTTGATGAATCTCCTTAGATCATATCTGGCTTTCTTGTATAGGTCTTCTGACTTGAACACCTCAGACCTGGACTTCAGCAAGTAGTGAATATCTCTGTTCATTCATGGTTTCCGGTTGGGGAACACACAGATTTGCTAAAGCGCATTAGCAGTTATGTTTGTATCTTCCTCACTCTGCTGATACTTTGTGTATTTTTCCAAATAGTTTGCTTTACAAATGTTAAATCAAGGGCCTCTTGTTTCTGAAAGAGTACACCAGTTTCCTGGAAACAATAAGTAGGTTCTTACACTTTAGGACCTTGAAAGATTCTACTGAACTCTCTGACAGATGTGAATACAAGAGGATGAGAATCCAGGTGAGGAGTGTGAATGTTAACCTGTAAAATAGCACGTGGGTAGATAAAGCCATTAAAAAGAGTCATTAGTGTTTTGAATTTTATGAATAGAAGCACAGAATTGCCACAGTATAGAAGGAGGCCTCTCGACCCTTCGTGTCTGCACTAGGTCCAAAATGAATAGTTCTTTGACCAAAGAACCATACAGTTCAGAAAGGGGCCCTTCGGCCCATCAAGTCTGCACCGAACACAATCCTACCCAGGTCCTACCCCCATATCCCTACATATTATACCCACTAATTCCTCTAACCTACACATCCCTGGACACTAAGGGGCAATTTCTTAGCATGGCCAATCAACCTAACCCACACATCTTTGGACTGTGGGAAGAAACTGGAGTACCCAAAGGAAACCCATACAGACACGAGGAGAATGTGCAAAGTCCACACAGACAGTGACCTGAGCCGAGAATTGAACCCAGGGCCCTGGAGCTGTGAAGCAGCAGTGCTAACCATTGTGCTACTGTGTCGACCTTCTCATAACCCTGCATATCCTTCCTTTTCAGATGACAGTCTAATTCTCTATGAATGCTTTAATTGAACCTGCCTCCACCACACGCTGACAGTGCATCCCAGACATCAACCACCTGCTGCACAAAAATGTTTATTCTATATCACTTTTGCTTCTGTTATGATGGTCAGGATTGTCAGTAGATCTCCCCATGGGCCTCATAGAATACAAAATCTGCTATTAGGTGAATGGAGGCCCGCCCAGTAGGGGAAGAGCAGCGGGAAGTTTAAAACAAGTTGGCTCCACTCAGACTGGCACTGCAGCTGCTGAGCAACACTTTGAGCACATTATAAATAAAGAGTGATGGTGACAGAAGACAGGCCTCGGCAAGATTGTTACATTGGCAATGAGGAGTAAAGCAAGTTCGTTTTTCTTCCTTCTCCCAGACCAGCTTTGCTGTTGAGACAATTAATCCTCTGGTAAGAAAAATGCCTCTGTTCGGTTAACCACTATGCCAGCATAGAAGACAGGGCCCAATACGTAGAGCGTATGCATTACGTTTTTGGGGATGAGAAGCAGAAAGTGGTCCCGTTGACAGTGTGCATGTTTCCGACCTTCAGCGGAATAAGAAGTCTGACCTACCTGAATGCTTCTGACTCCTAAACTTTTAATCAATCACGAATTGATGGAGGTGGTTAGAAGCTATGATGATCCAAAACCTTCCATAATACTCCGGTCAATTGGCTTTAACGTGGCAGGGTGAACCACTGGGGGAACTGTCACCAAATTTCTGATTAGATTACGAAAATTGGCAGAGCACTGTAAATTCAGGCCACCCCTGAATGACATGTTACGAGATGGACTGGTCTGTGTAATTTAGATGGTGTTCCCTCCAGGTCTTATGACAGCAGGAGTGATGGCCTGGGCTGGCAGTTTAATCATGGAGGAGGCCAGGTAAGTGGGGTAACCTGACCAGGACCAGTGAGGCAGATACTGGCAAGCGATTAGTGTTCAAGCGGGGTTGGGGTCCTTTTCACTGTGTCCCCCTCATTGGGCATAATGGTTCCGACACACACACACACACCAACCATAGCTAGGCTGCTGAAAGGAGTTTACTAGCTAATCTTGTCATGTGGCTTGAATATTCCCAAGTCATTAGTCAAATACCAGTATGGTGGGACGAGGCCCGTGATGGCTTCAGTTGGCCTAAGGATGAGTGAGCCATCCAATATCTAACCTGTTGTTGGTGAAATGCGAAAGGAGACAGTTAGGCAAAAGGCATGCATGGTACACCTTGCCTTTCCATCCACTTTTCAGTTTTATATTACTTCCCATGAGTAGGTGGTGGTGGAGAAGGTGTCAAATTCCAGTTACAGAGACTTGGCCATGTATCATTTTAAAATGTTTTAATGCAAGTTATTTGACTGACCATTTTATCTAACTGCCTTTCTGATAGGGTTCATGTTCATTTCGGATCCATTTCTTCCTGGATGGCAGCGATATTGGGCAAAGCAATGTTTGAAAATCTACCCTCGGAAACCAAATGTCTGCAACTTGGACCTGCACATGTCGCGAGATGAAACCACAGACCTGTGGGAGCAGAGTAGAGAACAGCTGAGGTAATTGCTACAAACCAGGAAGTATCCTAGCAATTGATGAGCCTCATTTCCCAGCTCCCCCCTCCTAATTTGCAGTATTTATTCCCAGCTTAACAATCACAGGATCTGGGTATATAACCCATCAAGTCAATCTATAACGAATATCCCAAATCCCCGAGAGCTATGCAGAATCCTGTTGCTATAACTCTATAAACCTTGAAAGAGTGGTAGTGCAGACATTACAACATTCTGGTTGTGCTTCAATCTACGTGGCAGATTGTTGCATTTTTGGAAAAGTCAATGGTTTTTGTGTATTCATGTGACAGTATTCTGAGAATGCTGTTTATTGGAGGTCCCAGGATTTTGACCCACTGAGGAGGAAGGAACTGTGATATTTTCGACGTTGGGAGGATGTGCGCCTTGGAGGTGGTGGTGCTGCCTTTCTCCTTGTAGGTAGTAGAAGTCAGGAGTTTGAAGCCTTAGCGAGATGCTGCAGTGCATCTTGCAGATGGTACACACTGCTGCCATTGTGCACCATTAATAGGTGGTGAGCTCTGCCAATCAAGTGGGACTGATTTGTCCTGGATGGTGTCAAGCTTTTTTGAGTTGGACAACATTCAAGTCTGGACTGATAAGTAGCAAATAATATTCACACCACACTCATCCAGGCAAAGGGAGGGCGTTCCATCACGCTCCTGACTTGGGCCCTGTACATAGTGGAAAGACTTTGGGAGATGGGTAAGTCACTAGCTGCAGAGTACCTATTTATAAGGTATTTATAAGGCTTGTCAATTGAAGTTTCTACTTAATTAAGTATTTTGGGGAAGTGATTAGGCTCTAGTTTGAGATGGTAATTTCCTGGCACTTGTGTGATGTGAATATTATTTGCTACTTATCAGCCCAGACTTGAATGTTGTCCAGGTCTTGCTGTGTCTAGGCACAGGCTGCTTCATTATTTGAGGAATCGCGAATGGAATTGAACATAGTGTAATCATCAGCAAACATCTCTTCTAATCTCAATTTTGAGGGAAGGTGAATGAAGCAGCTGAACATGGTCAATGAGAATGTATTTTCTGTTTCTTTAGAAAGAAAGGTAACAAGGAGGCTGCATCTCCTATTGCCTCTCACATTTCCGGTTCCATCAGCTAATAAAAGCCACGATCGCCTATTAAATTTGAAGCCTGTGCGTTTTACACTGGAATACTGTGCAGCACAGTTTATGTAATTGTTATGCTCCATGCTGTATAAACATTCCAGATTCCCATTACTCGCAGCATCGTGGCACTCCTAATTATACTGCAAAATCCTATAGCGCAAGGACCCTGAAGGAACAGAATCTAGTATATTTAGATGTTGAATATCCTACTGGAAGAAAGAACAGCATTAAAATCCTTTCCTAACTGCATGTATAAAGCAGGCTGGTTTTGAGAACAAGATTGCCTACCCACCTGTACCAAACATTACTAGTAGTCAAGAGGGCTGATAGGTAACCTTCTTTAATCATTCCACCAGTGTGATGCTCAAAGATTTTTTTACTGCTGGTTATGTCTCTATGCTTTATTGCAGCCAAACTGTATATAAATCAGTCACTTTGTTATGTAACGTAACAGACCCATTATTAGCTTTGTTTTCAATATCATCCAATATCTTGTGTGCAATATTTGTAAAATTGGCATAGACCTAATGAATACAGTGAACCTTATTTTAGAAAACAGACTTTATGTAACACATTTGATGCCAGTTTAACTTCCATTTGTTCTTACTTACACCAGCATTGGATTGACTATTTTGCTGGAGAGAAATATAAAGAAACCAATCCTAATGTTGAAATGTGTCCAGGTGCTGCAATACACGGTAAATAGCTGATTAACACATTAATAATGATTCCACAATGAACTAATGCAAGAATTGAATGCTCTTTTTCCTGAATGGACTACCCGTTTATAAATGTTTTTTTAAAACTGCTCGGTATATGTGTAATGTAATGCTGAGAGTAGGTTAACAGTGTAGCCAAAATATCAGATCTGGGCCAACATTAGTGGCTGAAATAGTTCTGAATCCCAGCCAGAAAATCAAGAACCTAATTTGTAACCAGCACTGACTCCGGTTTGGATGATATTCATCATTTTCCACTTGATTGCTAGATGCAGCCTCACACAGAAGCCAAGTTGAGAACTGGAATCACCTGTTTAAATTATGCTTATGTCATTAAAATCATACTGCATACATGGAAAAATACATTAAGTAATCCTTGTCCATTCACCAGCCACACGCTCTATGCAGGCGGATTTCAAGGACAGCGAATCTAACCATTTTGTGCTTATGGAGACAGAATCTTGTCAAAACAATTTGGTCCTGACCCTTTTTTTGTCTTCTTTGTGTCAATCAAAAATGACAGAGGAATTATATCATGGTTGCGTTGTGGATTTCAGTATAGTTGATTTAATTCGAAAGCTACCAAATCTTGCAATGCAGAATCGAAAATCTTTCCTCCTTATTTCCTGCTGTCTCTGTCCCTTGTGTCTCTCCATTTCTTTCTTTCTACCAGTTTTTGTTTCTCTGTTTCTTTGTGTATTTCTCTTTTTCTTTCCCTGAAAGAAATAAATTTTTAATCCTTGTTTTAATATGGCATTCACAAATTGTATAGAGATAAAGAACACTTCTTAATTCCTGATTTTGCTTCTTTCAATCAAGTGCAGTATTCGTAGGCTTTGCAAGTATGAAAATCTTCCAGCCGCCTGCTGCCATATCAGTGAAATAGCATACCATCATGTATGATTCCTGAAAACTAAAGTATGTAGTTTTAAAATGCCCAGTTGGTAGGAGCATGCAGTCTGCACTTTTAACAGTGTGTGCTTTGAGTCCCAGAGCTGCCAATCATGACCCGCTTGTTTTATCCAGTTGGATGAGTTTCTCGTCCATCCTTGCCCAAAACACTGGATGCTGTACTGTTTGGACTTGAACCATGAAATCTCATGAGTGAGGAAAGGGTTGAAGACCAGTACAGATTGACAGGATGTACTCCAGTGATGTGCAGCCCCAAGCTGTATCCTTGGGCCACTGAGCCTCTTGGATAAAAGTGCCTGGGTTGGAGATTTTTCTCTCCACCCAAGCAAATAATGACTCCATCATTGAGTTGATACTTCCATCCACTTTAATTCACACAAACCATGAATATTAATTGATGATCTGCATATATTTGAATGACCTTTTCTGCTTTTCCTGCTTGATTGAATGTGATACCATTCCAAGTAGCGATTCTTTTGGTGTCAGTTTTTATTTTCTTTTGCTTATTTTAGAGCTTTTTGAGTGTTGTGCAGTAGCACAATAACAGTCTGGGTCCACCTTCAGTTTGTGAACACACATACTAAGTGAGGTATTGACACAAGTGGTGCTAATCCATTCGCGCTGTTGCCTTGATAAGAATGGTTTATACTAACCATATTTGACAAGGGCAAAATGAACATGAGGCTGTTTCCCTTTGCCTTCCTTGAGTGTTCTGTTCCTTTCAAGAAATGTAGGCGAGACCAGTGTTTGTTGCCATCTCTAATTGCAACTGAATTGAATGGTCATTACAGAGTGTAATTAAAAGTCAACAACATTGCTGTGGGTCTGGAGTCACATGAAGTCCAGATGACATAAGAATGGCAGATTTCCTTCCCTAAAGGACATTGGTGAACCAGGCGGATTTTTAGACAATTGATGATAGTTATGGTGACCGTGAAACTACTTTTCAATTCCACATTGTATACTTGAATTTAAACTCCACCAGTGCCATGGTGAGATTTGAACCTATATTCTATAACCTATTAGCCTGGACCTCCTAGATTATTAATCAAGTGACACCACTACAATGCCCACCATCTTCCCCTGTGTTTTTGAAGGGCACACAACTTCTCTTCCAAGAGGATTCTTCAACCATTATTGTCTTCGACAAAAGCTCCTCCATCTTCACTGTAGAATCAGTTGGCCGTCACCCCTAACCCTGCGCACGGTATTACCCTCTTCCAAGCATTACCAGCTGAGTGAGTTAGTCCTGGGGCTCACAGAAGGGCAGGATTCACCACCCTCTGGAGATCACTCTGACATCCCTACTACCATTACATACTGTGTTGTACAATCTAGGGTCTGAATTTTCAACGCACCCCTCTCCCAACATGAATTGCAAGATCGGGATTCTCACCCCAGGTTCACATCCACCCCAGCCTTACTTCAATCTGATGCTTGGGTGAGCAATGCCTTGAATGGGAAACCCACCCTTGCACCAATTAGCCAATTAATAGCCACTTAGTGGCCATGTCCTGCCCAACTTCCCCCAGGCTTCATGGGGGAAACCCAAAAGTAATCCAAGTTAGATCTGGGGCACCTCCATCAGAAGCCCCATTCTGACTTACGATACTGACCCCCTTCTCCCCTTTAAGGCCTGATGACCCCTAGACCTACCTTCCTTCCTCAAGCCCCTGAAACCCTGATCACCCCCTTTACAATCACCCAGGCCTTCCCATGCTGGCATTCCTGACACTCCCCTTTCCTCTGATTTCCGGGCTTGGCCTGGAGCCTCCTGGTGCAGTTCTCCTTCCGGTCACTGCAGCACTATTGTTGCAGGATCTGGAGAGTTGTCGACCAATTAGTTTGAATGATTAAGGTGGGACTAGTGGATTAGCCACGGTAAATCCACATGATTATGGGGATAGGGTGAATCAGTTCAGATTCAATGAGCTGGATGGCCTCTTTCTGCACTTAGGAGTTCTGTGGTTCCTCCCAAGTGAGGAGCAGAAGCCTCACCTAATGCCAATCTATGCTCATTAGAATGTTAATTAGCAGTGGGGCAATTGGAGTTGGCAGGGATGTGTTACCTGCCAACTCTTCGAGTAGTGGGAAGCAAACCCCACAATCCAAAAAATTCAGGCGTGGAATGGGAGTTAAAAGTGAAGTGCATTTTTTTAATGGGACTTCCTATATTTTCCAGGCTAAAAGTCCCTGGTAAACGAGAGGCTAAAAGCTTGCTGGAGAAGTTGCGATGGGTTACCCTAGGATATCATTACAACTGGGAGACTAAGGTAATTTTGCTTTGTAACTCAGAAATTTTTCCAGGAAAAATGCACCTTTCTTTTTCATGTTCCATTTCATGATTTCAGTCTGTGGCTTGACACCTTACGCCCGTCAGAAAGACGAGCAGATGGCCTGCTCCTAGCTTCCGACTGCCAATTTGAACTAGCTTGTCAGGGAAGTTTGGTAACCTGTCTAACCAATGCAGCCATCAGCACTCTCGCACCGCTGAAAATCCAAAATTTTATGCCATATTGCTTGTGAGAGATGTACTCCAGAAGGAAAGAAAGGACTAGTGACCATAAGACACAGAGACGGAAGTAGGCCATTTGGCCCATCAGTTCCGCCATTCAATGAGATTATGAGTAACCTGATACAATAATCCTCAACTCCACTTTCCCGCCTTAACCCCATAACCCTTGATTATAAGACAAATGCTTTCCTGGAACCATTTCATTCTGTGGGGAAGTACTTGCTTGAGTGAATTTTTTTGTTTCCTTACTCTCTATGTCAATGTCTTCACCATGCTGCACTAATGTTTGGTATCCTCCTGTAACTCAACCTAGTGGCCATTCTTCCTGTTATGAACCTGGATTCTGAATATGCAGTATGGGGGAGTTAGGACATTGAATAACTTGGTGGAATGGGCAGATAGGTGGCAGATAAAGTTCAATGCAGAGACATCTGAGGTGATGTATTTTGATGTGGATGTGCCGGCATTGGACTGGGGTAAACAAGCTTGTGAGTTTACTATCAAATAAATCGGTTGGACTAAAACCTGGTGTTGTCAGACTTTTTACTGTGATGTATTTTGACAGGAAGAATGTGGAACAACAATATAAAATAAAGGGTAAAATTCTTAAAGGGGTGCAGGAGCAGAGGAACCTGGATGCATACACAGATCATTGAAGGTAGCAGGTGGGGTGGAGAGAGCAGTTAATAAAGCATATTTTTTTCTGGGTAATAGAGTATAAGAACAAGGAGGTTATGCTGAACTTGTAAAGACACTAGTTAGACCTCAGCTGGAATGTTGTGCACAGTTCTGGGCACCACACTAAAGGAAAATTCTAAACGCATTAGAGAGAGTGAAGAACAGGTTTACAAAATAATTCCAGGGATTATGGGGATAGATTGGAGCAGTTGAGACTGTTCTCCTTGGAGAGAAGAAGATTAAGAGGAGATTTTATAGAAATGTTCAAAATAATGGGGAGACTGGATAAGGAGAACTGTTCTAGCTCATAAAGGATCAAGAACAAGAGGGCACAGATTTGCAAAAGAAGCAAATGTGATGCGAGAAAAACCTTTTTCACACAGCGAGTAGTTGGAGTCTGGATTGGAGTTATTTGATGACTACCACAAAAGTGTTCAACTCTAGGGACCAGCAAGGTGGGACAGTGGTTAGCACTGTTGCCTCACAGCACCCAGGTTCCATTCCCGGCTTGGGTGACGATCTGTGTGTGAGTGTCTGCATGGAGTTTGCACATTTCCCCCTTGTCTGAATGGCTTTCCTCTGGATGCTCCAGGTTCCTCCCACAGTCTAAAGATGTGTAGGTTAGGTGGATTATCCAAGGTAAATTCTGGGTTATGGAGATAGGGTAGAGAGGAGGGTCTGGGTGGGATGCTCTTTCGGAGAGTCGGTGCAGACACAATGGGCTGAATGTCCTCTTTCTGCCCTGTAAGGGTTCTGTGGTTGTATAGAATCATATAGAATTCAATGTTCAAATTCACTCCATTTCCCAATCTGATCTAAATAAAACCTGGACATATTCCAGGCATGGGCTGGCAAATGGAATGTAATATACCAAATGTGCTACAGTGATCACTTTCATCTAAAAATAATCCCAGCCAATTCCCCTACATCACCGACGATGTCTAATGGTTTCCATTGGCCAGAATCATAACTGGATTAATCATATTGATACTGTGGTTACAAGTGCAGGAGAAAGGCAAGGTATGCAAAGCCTCTCTACCAGTTATAAGACTTGGGTCAGGTGTGTAATGGAATCCCCACCACCGAAAGCCCAGCACTTCTCAGATGAAAGTACTTTTCAGCACTGTCTGATGTGTGTACTAGCTACACAATGCATTGCAGCAAATCATCAAGGTTACTTCAATATCTCCTCCTCACGGTAGCTAACCAAAAGGCCAGCAATCTTGTGGAAACACTGTCACCTCCAAATCGCACATCAAGTTGGCTTGAATATTTATCACTGTTCATTGATAAAACTAAGCTGATATCCTGAAATTGTATGTAATATGGAAGTATCATGCCATGCCAGTTTAATAGTAATTTTCAAAAGGGAGTTGATATGCAATTGAGAAGTGAAAGTTTGCAAAAGCTATGGAAAGAGAGAGGGAATAGGAATTAATTGGATATGCTGCCAAGTGACAGGCATCGGCGGGATCAGCCAACTGATCCGTAGAAATGACCCATGAATGAATATCTTCTGTCATTAAAAATTACTTTCAAACATTGCCCAGATTCAAGCTGAGAAATAATAAAACTTGCATGAAACCTGTGTGAGTTTATATATTTGTTGAGTATGACACATTTAAGGATTTTCATCTAAGTGAGCAGACATTGCTCACATTGCTGTCTTTAAGATGGCCTTTGCTCTGTGTGTACCTGACTGACTGCTTGCTCGTACTTTTTATTTGCAGAAGTATTCACCCGATCACTTTACAGCATTTCCCACGGACCTCGCTTACCTGTCTGAACAAGTGGCGGCAGCATGTGGATTCCAGCAGTTCAAGGCAGAAGCTGGAATACTGAACTATTATCATTTTGACTCCTCACTGGGTATTCATGTGGATGAATCGGAGATAGATTGTTCCAAACCCCTTTTATCATTCAGGTAAAGAAAGAGGACAAAATGGGGGAAAGAATTGTTCCTACTAATGAATATCTTTACCAGTCGTCACAGTCAGTGTCAGTCCACTCATGCTTCCCAGTGACAAAAAGATCAGTAATTAGAGGATGCTGATTTAAAGTAATTGATAAGGAACCAGAGGTGAAAAGTGAAGATGTTTGTTTGTAATGAGTTGTAGTCTGCAACACACTGCCTGAAAGGGTGGTTCAAGCAGATTCAGAAATGATTTTCAGAAGAAAGTTGGGTAAATGACTGAATTCACTGCTGCAACATTTGCACCATCAGCCTCTGGGGTTCTCATGTTGAATTAGATGTGACTGAAGAATGATCCAGGTGTTTAAATTCATCAGAGTGAGAAACCAAATTGCTTAACGAAGTCAAAATCTTACTCCTATCCGGAATGCGGCACAAGAAATCTCAAGTCAGTTTTCATTGTAATAGAGTAATAAATCTGGAAAAGTTTTGATATATAAATGTTGTTATTTCAAGACCCCATTCACTATATGTTACTGTGTGTGACAATAATAAATCAAATCAAATCAAAAAGTGGGGGGAGTTTACGAAATAACAAGGAAAGGTCAGGGGGCTGGAATTAATTGTCTTGGTCTGAGACCAAATGGGCTGCATCATTCAATGATTCTAGTAGTTTATTTGTGTTAATGATTTCAGCAGAGTGGTGCCCTTGTGGTCCGCTGGATAAGGTTTTTTTGAAAAGGTAAATTTATCTTGCCTCTTTCACAATCTCAGAACACCCCAAAGCACTTCATAGCCCTTTGAGACTTTTGAAATGTGGCAGCCATTTTGCACACAACAGGCTCCCACCACAGCAATGTGATAAAGACCAGGTAATTTTGGCTTTTGCTGATGTTAACTGGAGGATGAATAATGATCCGTGCACTCCCTTGCTCCTCTTCGAATGCTGCCATGGGACTTTTTAACCACCTGAGAGAGCAGATGGGGCCTCAGCCTAATACCTCATTCAGAAGGCAGCAACTCAACACTAGCACTCATTCATTACTGTGCTGGGGTGTCAGGTAAGATTTTATGCTTAAATGTCTGGAATGTTCTTGAACTCTTCAACTTGGAGGCCAGAGAAATACCAGCTTTTCCTTTGCTGACACTTTTTGTTGGTGCCTCAGCCCAAGATCCTTTGAGTACCATAAATTTCAACCCTTCAGTTTGCTCACGCTGTGAAGTGGACTCGGACTTGGGTTGGGGAGAAGGAACTTGTTCAAGCTGTAAGTGCCTTTACTTCTCACCTCAAAACACATTTAGGGCTGAATTTTACCATCAAGTTGCGCCCATATTTTTGGCACGAAAACTTGGTAAAGTCAGGCATGACGCAAGTAGCATGATTTGCGCCTGCTTCTCTGCCTGTTCCCCCTTTACCAAGGCCCAAAAATGGCCGCTATCGGGAATGCACCTGAAACGGGCAGACGGCTATTTAAATGCATTTGCATGCAATTAAATTGACTTAATGGGCTACATGCCCACCCTTACAGGCACTTCCCCTTTCACCACCATGTTTGCCTATCCAGAATCGGCGCAAAACAGACATGCTCCACAGAAGTCTGATTTGGGTGTTCTATTTAGTGAGGAGGTAAGTGCTGAGCGTCTGATGGCTTTCTGTTGAATGTGGGGGGAGCCACGATCAGTCTGAATGGCAGGGGTGGGGGGGACAGCGATCAGTCTGAATGGCGGAGGGGGTGGGGATTAAGAGGTCAGAAATGTTATGGGGGTGGGGCAATCCCATGGGACCAGGGGAAGCATTATCCGGTCCAGGAGCGATGTGACACGGGAGCCACATTCTATTTTCCTTTACCGTGCAGGCTCTGTTCGAGGCGCCAATCAGAACTGCAGGATTTCAGATGCGTTAAGCCTCACCCACAGGCTTGTGCAGCGCGATTCAGACTCACTGATGTTTTTCCAGGCAGAGTGCATGTGGGGGTGCCTCAAAATAGGTCTAACAGTGGGATCTGAAACACTCCCAGTTTCAAGTCCACCCAGCATTAAGAATCAAAATGGTAAAATAGGGCCCTTAGTATCTGGAGGGAGAGAGGTTTTGCACAGATTGCAACTTCACTTGTACTGACAGCTTAATCTTTTTCTCAGCAATATCTGTGACACTTGGAGTTATTTGGCCTTGGTTGACCAATTCTAAAGGCTGGAAAGAGATGCTGGGTGGAGAGAAAGAGCAAGTAAACATTCAGGAGGTTAATGAGTTCTAGTGGTTTGCAGTATACTGATCTTTTATTTCTACTGGTATTGCGCAATTCTCATCTCTGGGGTAATAACTGCTCTGAAATTGCCCACCAGGCGGTGAGTGTTGTGCAGCTTAGCTCAGTATATTTTTCAGGAGGTATCTTGGCTGTGGATCTCCTGGCAGTTGATTTAGACAGGAGTGCAAATTTGAATTGTGCAAGTATTGTTGCTCCAACATTTGCACCGTCAGCCTCTGGGGTTCTCATGTTGAATTAGATGTGACCAAAGAATGATCCAGGTGTTTAAATTCATCAGAGTGAGAAACCAAGTTGCTTAATGAAGTCAAAATCTTATTCCTACCCTGAATGCAGCATGAGATCAGTTTTCATTGGAATAGGGTAATAAATGTGGAAGAGTTATGATATATAAATGTTATTATTTCAAGATGCCAATAATTAGATTTCTGATATTTCTTGGAGACTGGAAATCAGTGAGATGAACTATCAGGTAATTTTGATTTATTTTAAACGATTTGGCTACTGCACGGCACCACGGTTAGCACTGCTGCCTCGCAGCGCCAGGGACCCGGGTTCGATTCCCAATTTGGATCTCGCTCTGTGTGGAGTTTGCACATTCTCCCCAAGTCTGCACACAGTCCAAAGACATGCGGGTTAGGTGGATTGGCCATGCTAAATTATCCCTTAGTGCCAGGGGGACTAGCTACGGTAAATGCATGGGGTTATGGGAATAGGGCTTGGGTGAGATTGTGGTTGATGCAGACACGAAGGGCCGAATAGCCTCCTTATGCACTATAGGGATTCTATGACTGGTCACTGGCTCCAATCCCCACCCTCCCAGTCATTGTCTTGAGCCGAAGTGGAATGATTAGCTAAGGACCAAAGCAACGCTGAATTTCAGATCCTGTGTCCTCCTCATCACAAATACTACTTTACATCCACCTTGCAACAGAACCCCCTTCTGCCACTGTCTCATTCCGTCAGCCGTTGAACTTTCATTCATAGTCCTGTCATCTCCAGACTCAAATACAGTAGTGCTCTCTTGGTTGCCCTCCCATCATCCACCCTCCATAAACATAGTGCAAAGCTCTGCTGCCTGTTTAGTTCCTCATGGCAAAGTCAATGCTGAGCTGGTTGCGTCCCAGTATCAGACAACGAGCAATTAGCTTGTTGGCCTAGGAGTATGATTTTTGCTTAGGGTAGCATTGGCATGTGAGAGGTCCCAGGCTCAAATCCTGGACAAGCCCAGGGATTATTTTGGAGCGACGTGGTGGCACAGTGGTTAGCACTGCTACCTCACAGCGCCAGGGTCCCAGATTCAATTCTGGCCCCGTTTCACTGTCTGTGTTCTCCCCTCATCTGCGTAGATTTCGTCCGGGTGATCCAGTTTCCTCCCACACTCCAGAGATGTGCAGGCTACGTGGGTTGGCCATGCTAAATTGACCCTAATGTCAGGGAGATTAGCAGGGTAAATGTGTGGGGTTACGGGTATAGGGCCTGATTGGTAAAGATTCAATGTGTTGAATGGCTTCCTTCTGCACTGTGGGCGTTGTATGAAAACTAGTAACTGGGTCATTATGATGGAAGCATTCATTGACACTGTCAAGTATCATATCTGAAGAATGGTTTTATGGGTGACGTGCCAAAGGATAACCTGTACCTCTAAAATCCCACTGCTTCAATAAGGGATGGAAGAAAATGGATAAGCTGAAGATAATTGAAATTGCTAATCTCAAGTTTTCCTTTTCCCTCTTGTTCCTCTAGTTTTGGCCAGTCAGCCGTGTTTTTACTTGGAGGCCTGAAGAGGCAAGACCCTCCGCTTCCAATGTTCATTCACAGCGGCGACATCGTAATCATGTCAGGCAGGAGCCGCCTTTTCTATCACGCGGTTCCCCGGATTGTCCCCAATCCAGAAGGAAGAGCAATCCCCAGCTGTCTAGAGAACGTGATGGCCAGGGACAGCTGCTCTGCTGACACAAGCTATCAACAAAGTGATGAAGGCGACTGGGAAATCTGTATGAAATACCTACAGAATTCCAGGATAAACATGACCGTACGCCAAGTGGTGGGAGTTGGACAGAGTTTCCCCATCACATCAGAAACTGGAAAGGTAGCAGGCTCCCAGCCATACTCTTATCACCAAGACGCTGAAGAGGATCATGAACATAAACGACAGAAACTGGAAACAGCAACAGAGTCTCCGTAACCTGTACTGGAGGGATGGTAAGGTGCTGGTTTTGTGGCTAGCAGATTCTCAGAGGCAGAGATGTATTAGTTTGCTATATTTGCATTGCCAGATTTCTGCTCCTTATGTACTTGGGGGAAGCTGCTTCAGAAATACTAAGGGATCTCCTGTAACGTCAGTATTCACAGATCTCCCTGTCAATGCTGATTCTACCTCTCAAAGCCAACATTCGCGGGTCTTCTCATCAGCAGGCAATTTCAGACATCTTCCCATCAGTGCCAGTTATAATTTCACCATTGAAACCCATGTTTTGGAGTTGTTTCAAGTATTCACAAATTGAGAAGAAGGCAGGGGAATGGAAAACAGTCTGCGTTGGATACGCAATGTCTCGTCAAGTTGACAAATATTGGGCGGCATGGTTGCACAGTGGTTAGCACTGCTGCCTCACAGCGCCAGGGACCCAGGTTCAAGTCCTGGTTTGGGTCACTGTCTGTGTGAAGTTTGCACATTCTCCCCGTGTTTGCATGGGTTTCGTCCGAGTGCTCTGGTTTCCTCCCACAGTCAATGTGCAGGTTAGGTGAATTGGCCATGTTAAATTGTCTCCCAACAGGTGCCGGATTGTGGCAACCATGGGATTTTCACAGTAACTTCATTGCAGTGTGAATATAAGCCAACTTGTGACTAATAAATAACCTTTACTTGTGGTATAGATTAGGCTGAACATGAAGCCATCCTATTCTTTGCCCCAGGCTTTACCCTTTTGGAAAAGCGCTCCTGAAACTGGCATTCGTATTTCTTTCTTCAGCCACATTCAGACTGTCTGGCATATCACTTCACCATGGCAGCCTTTATCTGTGGAGCTGTGCATAGAGAAAGCCTGGAATAGCTACCTTCTACTTGCAAAGAGAAAATATACCTAACAGGTGGAGACTTTGATAAAGTGATATGCAAATAATGAACAGCTGCTACAAGATAATCAAACCTAGTGGGAGTTCTTGTTTTATACCATATGAATAATAAAAAGTATTTATACATGAATATTGGTCTGTTTGTTGCCTGAAATATTTTAAATGCTGAGCATCATGTCTGAATTGATGAATTGGTATCTAAATTCCCTCCACTGTAGTCCAGAATTCTTTACTAGCATACAAAATATATACTAAATATGGAAAAGTAGACTACAGAGGGAAACACAGCAGAGACCAAAATAGCTAGTGTTTCATCCACCATCCTTTCTGAAACCTAAGAGACAGTAACTTTCCCCTTGTTGAAAATATCTAATTAATTGTTAAACTCTAAATTTAGCTTTCATTTCACCCCACATAAAACAGCTCATTTAGTGCTTAGGTCTCCCAAGGATTGAACAAGACACCTTATATTACTCTAATTCTAAGGAGATCATATGATGAAAGAGCCTTCACCTGATGAAGGAGCAGCACTCCAAAAGCTTGTGGTACCAAATAAACCTGTTGGACTTTAATCTGCTATTGTGAGACTTCTTACTGAGGAGGTCATAGTAACAGCGTTCAGCTTTGAGCAATGCAGTGTCAGCCTTGCAAAGGTCAATGCTACTACTGTAGGGCTGTGGCAGATTCCATTTTGTGCTCTGATGGTCCACAGGCGCTCTGAACATCTTGCTGCTAAGGGAATTGGCCTGCACGGTGCTGCATCTACTAACGCAGTTGCATAACCTGGGGACAATGGAGCGATAGTGATCTAAATGCGTCACGTCTGTCTTTTGTAGGAATACTGTTCCAAGATAATCTCTGCCCATCAACAGGAATAGTGTTGGTTATGCCGCAGCAAATGAGCATTCAGAGTAACTTTTAAAAAAAACTCAGTGAATTCAGTTCCCCATGCCACAATTCAAACCCCTGACCAGTAAAAACCTACCAGTTCCAAATTGGGAATTATTAGCATTTACTGCTATTTGTGGTGGAGAGTCCAACGTTTCATAGAATTCCTACACAAAAGCAGGCCATTCGACCCCGTTGAATCTGCATCAACAAGAATCCCACCCACACCCTATCCCCCATTACCCCATGTATTTACCCTGCTAATCCCCCTGACGTGAAGCGACAATTTAGCATAACCAATCAACCTAATCCACACGTCTTTGAAGTGTTGGAGGAAACTCACACATACATGGAGAACATGCAAGCTCTACACACTCACCCAAAGCTGAATTGAACCTGAGTCCCTGGCACAGTGAGGCAACAGTGTTAGCGTGCCACCCACAACCATCAATTCAACTCCTTTTTTGTGAAGAAGTGCTTTCTAATAAGTTCTCACCTGAATGACCTCACTGTTCTTTCACCCAAAAAGCCTTATGCTTGAAGAGGAGAAATGAGCAATGTTTCTATTTCCCCCTCGCATCCTCAGACTGAAAAGAAACCTTTTGCTTCTTATGATTTTTTTCAAAACTCCCCTTTTCAAGTTCAGTTTCCAGACCTCTTTTTCCAGCAGAATCAAACAGTGCAACTGGAAGATCCATTGAAATATTTCTCCAATAACAAGATGTAGGCCTGGATGTGTTTTAAACAGTTTGTGGTGCTCGTTTAAGCTGACAAACCTTTGATGAATTTTATTAGTCATCATCTGCCATGCCATGCGCCATCAATCCATTCTTAGTTATGGAACAGCATGAAATATGGTTTTAGTATAACGTTGCTGGGTTTCAAATGTGAAACATAGAGAGCTGCATAATTCAATTTTTATTGCTCTTTACAATTTGTAGTTTATGGGCTGTGCCTCTACCATAGTTAGATTATGTTTATTGGACTTGCAACTAAGATGGAGCATTGTAGACTTTGTTCATGTTTGGTAGCAGGGAGGAATGAGAAAAGGAGGCAGGCTAATGGATAGGTTTCCACCTATTATATCTTCCACTCTGCTTCCTCTCTCTCTGTTTCTCTCACCACTTCCTGCCGCGCCCCCCGCCCAATTCCCTGATGGTGAAAATCACTTCGGTGGAAACTACAAATAGTACCTGTCAATCATAGATTTCATAGAATCCTGACAGTGCAGAAGGAGGCCATTTGGCCCATCGAGCCTGCACCGACCACAATCCCATCCAGGCTCTATTCCCATAATCCCATGCAGGTAGCCACAGGGAAAATGTGCAAACTCCAATGACCCAAGCCAGGAATCGAACCCAGGCCCCTGACACTGTGAGGCAGCAGGGCTAACCACTGTGCTACCATCCTGCCCCTTGGCTCAGTGTCAAATTTTGTTTGATAACGCTGCTGCAAAGCATCTTGGTACTTTTTTATTCACAGGCTGTGAGCAGGGCTGACCAAGCCAGCATTTTTATTGCCCATCCTTCATTGATGGCACAATTGTTAGCACTGCTGCCTCACAGCACCAGGGACCCAAATTCCATTCCCGGCTTGGGTCACTGCATAAAGTCTGCACGTTCTCCCTGAATCTGCCCAGGTTTCCTCCGGGTTCTCTGGTTTCCTCCGAAAATCCGATGGTGTGCAGGTTAGGTGGATTGGCCATGATAAATTGACAACACCAGGTTTAAGTCCAGCCGATTTTTACTATCAAATAAATCGGTTGGACTTAAACCTGGTGTTGTCAGACTTCTTACTGTGTTTACCCCAGTCCAACGCCGGCATCTCCACATCATGATAAATTGCCCATAAGTGTTGGGGGGGACTGGCTAGGATAAATACATTGCGTTATGGGGATAGGGCCTGAATGGGATTGTGGTCAGTGCAGACTTGATGGGCTGAATGGCCTTCTGAACTGTAGGATTCTATGATTCAATGAGAAGGTGGTGGTGGTGAGCCCCTTCTTGAACTGCTGCAGTCTATATGGTGTGGGTATATCACTGTTCTATAATGGTTTGATGCAAGTGCACTAGGCCCTTTCAGAAGGCTGTTAAGAGTCAACCACACTGCTGTGGTCTGTGGTCACAGGTATGCCATCAGATATTTACGGCAGATTTCCTTCCCTGAAAGACATTTGTGAACCAGATGTGTTTTTAATGGCTAGCCCTTTATTCCAGATTTAGTAATGAATTTAAATTCCCTCTGCTGCCATGTTGAGATTTAAACTTGTGTCCCTGAACCATTTGTCCAAGCCTCTGGATTACTTGCCCCGTAACATTACCAATATGTGATTGCTCCTGCATTCTGATACACATTTTATTACATTGAAAGTGCTTATATCAGCCGTAACAATAGCCTTGCATGACAAAAGGCCTTCTTAGGAAACAATGCAGGAGCCATCAACGATGTGGAATTTGCCATCACCTCTATATCCTCTTAAAGCCTGAATGTTTATGCACACCAGTTTTCCTCTTTAAAAAAACATTTGTTCTGGGGTGGCACCATCTTACTCAGAAATAAAGCGCTAACAGCATGGTTTGAGCCAAATGGCCTTTATGCTGTAAATTCTTATCACTGGAGAGCTGGCACTGACAAGATGGGCCAAATAGTCTCCTGCGCCGTACTGATTTTGCAATCTGATTTCCAGAGATATTGGGCATTTAATTTGTGCCCAGAACTTTGGACATGGATGCCCCGATTTATGGTGTTCACACCCCCATTGGAAATGGGGGGAAAAAAAGGAAAAGAAGTATTTGCAATTGCATTGTGCATTTCATGAGCACCAGACGTCTCAAAGTGCTTTACAGCCACTGGAACGCTTCTGGATGTGTCATCGTTATTGTGATGTGGGAAACACGGCAACCAATTTGTGCACAGAACCGTGATCAGGACCAGAAAAGGTGGTGGCCAGGACATTGGGGAGAATTCCTCTTCCTCCTCTTAGGTGGAAGCACCTACGGCGCATTCCTGACAGATATTGACCTGGGCACCAGCGAGAAATCCGGTGCTTCTTTGGAATAGTAAAAACAAAAAAAAAATAGGAGCAGGAGTAGACCATAGATGCTGTCAAGCCTGCTCCAACATTTAATACTGTCATTGCCGAGCTGCATAGTGGCACAGTGGTTAGCACTGCAGCCTCACAGCTTCACGGACCCATGTTCGATTCCCAAATTGGGTTACTATCTGCGTGGAGTCTGCACGTTCTCCCCTGTATCTGCATGGGTTTACTCCCGGTGCTCTGGCTTCCTCCCACGCTCCAAAGATGTGTGGGTAAGGTTGATTGGCCATGCTAAATTGTCTCTTAATGTCAGAGGGATGAGCAACAGTAAATATGTGGGAATAGGGCCTGGGTGGGATTGATGTCGGTGCTACATGGCCTCCTCACTGTGGGGATTCTATTCTAACTCCACTTTCCTGCGGCTCCTGATGTCCTTTGATTCCCTCAGAGGCCAAAAATGTTTCAATCCCATGATCAAATGTATCCTGCGGATGCTGGAATCTGAAATAAATACAAGAAAATGCTGGAAAGTCTCAACAAGTCCATCAACATCCATGGACAGAGAATAAAGCCAATGTTTCGAACCAGGATGACCCTTCGTCAAAGCTAGATTCCTGATTGACAAGGAAGTCAAAGACTATAAGGGGTAGATAGACAGGAAAGTAGAGTTGAGACCACAATTATTGAATTGTAGAAAAGGTACAGGAGCTATACCTACCTCTGTTCCTGGTGTGTATGTTCCCATGGCTTTTAATGGGATATTGCTAATCATAGGTTAGCTATCACATTTCCTACTTTATGACAAAAAGTAGTGTATTGACCACCAGGCACCTTGGGATGTCCTATGGTCAAGAATTTGGGCAATGTGTACAACTTGTTTAGGATTGATGTTGACTATCTCCCATCAGGCTACATTTTGATAAACGTTTTGCAGAACGATCTATGGTGGATATTTTTTCCATTAGCCATGCATTTTTCACTTCAATTCTGTCCATCCCCTAACTTGCCGCTGGGACTCCATGGCTCCAGGTTACCCTCCACTTACCTTTCCCCGGTGGCTGTCACCATACATTCTACCAGTCAGTGCCACTGGGCTGTTTGAATGCAGGGTGAATCACAGCTAACACTGATCCTCATTTTCACCCAGTGGAGCCAGGCAGTTGCGCATCCTATAAACACTATAGAATCCCTACAGTGCAGAAGGAGGCCATTCAGCCCATCGCGTTTGCACCGACCACAATCTCACCCAGCCCCTATCTCTGTCATCTGACATATTTACCCTGGCTAGTCCCTCTGATAACTGCCAATTTAGCACAGCCAAGCAACCCGATCTGTACATCTTTAGACTTTGGGAGGAAAATGGAGTACCCGTAGGAAACCCATGCAGACATGGGGAGAACAAGCAAACTCTACACAGACAGTAACCCAAGCTGGGAATCGAACCCAAGTCCCTGGTGCTGTGAGGCAGCAGTGTTAACCACTGTGCCACCATGTCACCCTCACTGAGGGAGAGGTGGTAAGAGAGCAAAAGAAACGTGAAATCTGGATGATTGCTCTGCAGCCCCCTCCTCCAGTTTCCCTTTCCCACTCCCACAAAGGAAATCTGGCATGTCAGCTACAACTCTCATCAACTTTTACATATGCACCATCGAAAGCATTCTCTCTGGATGTATCACAGCTTGGTATGGCTCCTGCTCTGTTCAAGACCGCAAGAAACTACGAAAGATTGTGAACATAGTCCAATCCATCACACAAACCAGCCTCCAATCCATTGACTCTCTCTACACTTATCGCTGCCTCGACAAAGCAGCCAGCATAATTAAGGACCCCATTGCACCTGGACATTCTCTCTTCCACCTTCTTCCATTGGGAAGAAGATACAAAAGTCTGAGATCATTTACGAACCGATTCAAGAACAGCTTCTTCCCTGCTCCCATCAGACTTTTGAATGGGCCTATCTCGCATTAAGTTAATCTTTCTCTACACCCAGCTATGACTGTAACTTTACATTCTGCACCCTCTTGTTTCCTTCTCTATGAATAGTATACTTTGCCCGTATAACGCACAAGAAACAACACTTTTCATTGTATACTGATACATGTGACAATAATAAATAAAATCAAACAACCACATACAATATAATAAAAATCACTGCTTCATCTGCAATCAGACACACACAGGAATCTCGTCAGTGTCAAGCAGAGCAGGGGAATTTGGCTACTGAGCCAGAAAGTGAGGTTTGTTCTTTTATTATTTTTAGAAAAAACACTAGACTTTGAATGATAACTGTACAGATGCCCTTCTGTTCCTGTGGGATTTGAGTTTGTCTTTACTGTGCCAAAGATCTTATAGAGCCTGACGAGGCAAAGAAATATCTTTAGCCTGAAATACATTGATGTGCTGACAGCCTGCAATACAGATCAATAGCAATATACTCTTCAGGTTGTGTTGGATCCCAGCCATAATAGCACATCACTGCCGGTGCATTTATACAATTGATCCTAACTGCTTGAGAACTGAATGGAGAATGGAGCTTTTATACTTTCAAAGTTTGCACCCATTTGATTTTTCTTCAGATGTATTTCCACCCAGTTTTCTCATATTTAACCTCTATTGTTCATGGGAGGCAGTATGCTGGCTATACAAAAGCCTACGGTCACTTACCAACCAACTGAAGAACAGCTTCTTCCCTGCACCTTGCATGATGGATGTACTGCCCTCCATGGCAGGCTCTTTGCCCAAGGGCAGCATCACATCTCTTAACTCTTGACAGAGCTTATCCAGTCTGCCTCCCAGATCGTGTCCTCCAGAAAACCTGAGCTCATCCAGAGTTCTGTCACCATATCCAGAGTGGCATCAACCCACCAGGCCTGGGCACACTGCCATGATTGGCACCTGCCCCGACAATGCCTCAATTTCAAAACCGTCAGTGTAGTTTTCAAGTCCCTCCATGCTCCCGCCCCTTCTGATCTCTGTAACCTCCTCCCCATCCACGACTCCAGCATTCCGTGCTCCTCCCTCTCTGGCCTCTTACACAACCCCCGCTTACATCACCCTGCTGTGGGATGCCTAAGCTCTGGAATTCCATCCCTAAACCTTTCCTCACTGCCTCTTTCTCTCCTTTTAAGACACTGTTTCAAACTTACCGCTTTGGCCAAGCTTTTAGCCACCTTCCCTCAAGATGTCCTTTTGTGACATTGGCTGCTAATGTGGGATGGAGAATGGTACCACCCACAGTGATGTAAGAAAACACTCTTATTTTTGCAAAAATATAATTTTATTCATAAATTACCTGAAAGAATATTTCACACATTTCAAAATGTCCATTGTGGAAAGTGCAATAATATTCAGGTTTTCTACATAGATCAGGTTGCACTCTGAGGTGTCTCAATATAATCAAAAGACCCCAAGAAACTACAAAAGGTTGTGAATGTAGCCCAATCCATCACGCAAACCAGCCTCCCATTCATTGACTCAGTATACACTTCCCGCTGCCTCGGAAAAGCAGCCAGCATAATCAAGGACCCCAAGCACCCCAGACGTTCTCTCTTCCACCACCTTCCATCGGGAAAAAGATACAAAAGTCCAAGGTCACGTACCAACCAACTGAAGAACAGCTTCTTCCCTGCTGCCATCAGACTTTTGAATGGACCCACCTCGCATTAAGTTGATCTTTCACTACACCATAGCTATGACTGTAACACTACATTCTGCACCCTCTCCTTTCCTTTTCTATGAACGGTATGCTTTGTCTGTATAGTGTGCAAGAAACAATACTTTTCACTGTATACCAATACATGTGACAATAATAAATCAAATCAAATGAAGACGTTTCAAAATGGTCATTATAAAAGGTGCAAATGTATTTAAGTTGTCCACACAGAGCAGATTGCACCCTGAGGTACATACAGTTGTGCTACATGTAATATTTGCTCAGGACTTCCAGTTTGAGTCATACAGCCCAGGGGGGATCTGTACAATTTCCCTCTCCTCAGTTCATTGTGGCTGAAAAATTGTGCCTCTACAGCTGCTGCCCCAAGTTTCAGCATTTCCCTCAGCAAATTTCACAAGGAGGTGGACAGCAGTTTCTTCCCTGGCAGATCCACCTCGAGGGAAACGTGCAGGTGGGATGAGCTTCCAGGCGTGTAGGAAGTTATCTGATAAATACATCGTGGTGCTTGTTTAAGTTCTAGCAATGAGGCATTCTGCCAAATGATTTTGACTGTCCACTCAGGGAGCCATCCAATAGGATCCACCAACCCCTTTTCCGGGAGGTTCTCCAGGATCTTACAAGCTGACCACTGCCTAATGGACTTGTGGTCAAAGGTGTTTGATATAAGGAGGCACATGACCAAGACCCAGGGGTCAGTGGGGCATCAAGGAGAGAAGGAAAGAGACCTAAAAATGGAATAGCTCCTAGCCTTATACCTTTACCGTGCATGTGTAAAGAGTTTTAATACTTAATAAAGATTTACAGCTGACCTAGTGAAGATTACAAAGACTTTTTTAAGTGAGGCCTTGAAGGGGGAAATTATTAACCAGCTAATGAGGTTTTAGACATAATACATAACACACTAACAGCACCACCAGCAAAGAGTTAAAAGATGCTTGAAACATAGGTAATAAGCTAATGAGACAAATATGTGGATGCAATAAGAGAATTAAATAAATAATCATGATTTTATGGCATATATGCTGATATTTTACATGTATTTTAAGTATTGAATGAATTGTTGTTCATTTCAGCCAAAGGCAAGTTACCACAAGGTATGATTGTAAAGGTAAAGAATTCAGAGCCAAAGGCTTGAGAACTATCTATGGTCTATGGTCTCCTCCTGCTCTTATTTCTTATGTTTTTACTATTTCAGAGGAGCATGGGAGGAGGGGGGTGGTTCTCATTGGTGTCCAGGTCAATAGCTGTCTGGAATAATGCCATTGGAGCTTCCACCTAAGAAGAGTAAAAGGAATTCTTCCCAGTGTTAGCAGAATTCATATCAGAGAGTTTCTGGAGAGGGAAAACATTTTGCAACTTTATGAATAGGGGCATTCATTGTCTAGACATGGAATAGATACGTACCTGGACGCAAGATCACGTGTCTATCCAGTTTTGGCAATGAACCATTGGGAATGTTCACTTTGACCTCTATGATGTACGTCTATATTTACCTAGCAACAGGGAAATGACTTTCAGTCAAGATGGGAGTCAGCATCCGAATTAAATGGACGAATGAGATATCATTATACCTGATGGTAAAATGTGATTGGCAGAGTTGCAAATCAGGAATTATTATTGATGTGTTTTTATTAAATGTAATTGATTTTGAATTAATATGAACCAGGGATGATCGATAAGAAAATCTATAATTGATCTGTTTTGATTGTACACGTTACATTCCACAGAGAAATCTTGTCTCTTTATTTCAGAGCTACTTAATCCTTTTGGTGATCTCCTTGCAGCTGCATGTTGTGTCTTTGTTTTAAATAAGTGTTACATCTTTATCCAGGGATATCTGCCTTCTGAGTTTTGTATTGCCTGTAGTTGAAGATAATACTGGCTATCTCAATCCACTCCACAACAGGCCAACATGAGAATTTTAAAATCAAAGTGCTGCTTAACCAGGAACCAGTTCTTGATTTGATTTATTATTGTCACATGTATTACCATGCAGTGAAAAGTATTGTTTCTTGCGCACTATACAGATAAAGCATACCGTACATAGAGAAGGAAACAAGAAAGTGCAGAATGTGGTATTACAGTCATAGCTAAGATGTAGAGAAAGATCACCTTAATGCAAGGTAAGTCCATTCAAAAGTCTGATGGCAGCAGGGAAGAAACTGTTATTGAGTCGGTTGGTACGTGACCTCAAACTTTTGTATCTTTTTCCCGATGGAAGAAGGTGGAAGAGAAAATGCCCAGGAAGCGTGGGTTCCTTAATTATGCTGGCTGCTTCGCCAAGGCAGCAGGAAGCGTAGACAGAGTCAATGGATGAGAGGCTGGTTGCGTGATGGATTGGGCTAAATTCATGACATTTTGTAGTTCCTTGCGGTCTTGGGCAGAGCAGGAGCCATACCAAGCTGTGACGTAATGAGAAAGAATGCTTCCTTTGTGCATCTGGAAAAGTTGGTGAAACTAATAGCTGTCATGCCAAATTTCCTTCATCTTCTGAGAAAGTAGAGGGGTTGGTGGACTTTCTTAACTATAGTGTCAGCATGGGACAACCAGAACAGGTTTTGGTGATCTGGACACCAAAAAACTTGAAGCTCTCGACCCTTTTGTGATGACTTCAGCCAGGCTAATGAGGTTGGCTTGCTAGGGTATGAACTATCTGATGAGTCTTAATTGATGGTTAAATCAGGGAGCCTCATGCTCCCTATTTAAAGCAGGTGTGTCAGACTCTCAGCCTGCATTCAGCAGGGAGCAACTGGAAGCTGGCTGTGTATAGATGTATGGTGTAAATAAAGTAACTTGGTGACAGGATTTTTCGCCTCCGTAAAGTTATTACACTTTTCTACTTCGTCCCCTCGATGTACTCAGGGACGTGTTCTCCTTTATGCTTCCTGAAGTTGATGACAAGCTGCTTCATTTTGTTAACATTGAGGGAGAGATTATTGTAACTGCACCGGATTCAGCAGACTCTATATCTCATTTGTGTACTCTGTCTCAGTGTTGTTTGCGATCCAACCCACTATGGTGGTGTCATGAGCAAACTTGAAAATTAAACTGGAGGGGAATTTGGCCACACAGCAAACAGTTGGTCAGCAGATAGAGAGGCGATGGGTGAACAGGTTTTGGTGCTGGATAGGGTACAGAGTTTTGGAGGGCCCGTCAAACTTTGTGGGAGAAATCAAATTCAAGTTGGATGGTCATGTTTTGTAATGACTCTGCAACTTGGGTAGGGGCTACGTGTTCAGAAACCTGGCCAGAATCCTCTTTGGAATTCTGAACAGGGCCAATTCAGATTCATTTGGGATTGAATTTAGAGTCATAGAGGTATACAGCATAGAAACAGGCCCTTCGGCCCAACTTGTCCATGCAGCCCTTTTTCTTAAAACCCCTAAAACTAATCCCAATTGCCCGCATTTGGCCCAGATGCCTCTATACCCATTGTACCCATGTAACTGTCTAAATGCTTTTTAAAAGACAAAATTGTACCCACCTCTACTACTATCTTGTTCGAGACACTCACCACCCTCTGTGTGAAAAAAAAGTCCATCTGGACACTTTTGTATCTCTTCCCTCTTACCTTAAAGCTATGCCCTCTAGTTTTAGACTCCCCTATCTTTGGGAAAATATATTGACTATCTAGCTGATCTGTGCCCCTCATTATTTTATAGACCTCTATAAGATCACTCCTCAGCCTCCTAAGCGCCAGAGAAAAAATTCATGCCTATCCAACTTCTCCTTATAACTCAATCCATCAAGTCCTGGTAGCATCCTGTTAAATCTTTCCTGCACTCTTTCTAGTTTAATAATATCCTTTCTATAACAGGGTGACCAGAATTGCACACAGTACTCCAAGTGTGGCCTTACCAATGTCTTGTACAGCTTCAACAAGAAATTCCAACTCCTGCGTTCAATGTTCTGACTGATGAAACCAAACATGCCTTCTTCACCACTCTGTCCACCTGTAACTCCACTTTCATGGAGCTATGAACATGTACCCCTAGATCTCTTTGTTCTGTAACTCTCCCCAATGCCCCACCATTAACTGAATAAGTCTTGCCCTGGTTCAAACTACAAAATACTTCACCTCGCATTTATCTAAGTTAAATTCCATCTGCCATTCATCAGCCCACTGGTTCAATTGATCAAGATCCTGTTGCAATCATAAATAACTTTCTTCACTGCCCACTATGCCACCAGTCTTAGTGTCTTCTGCAAACTTACGAACCATGCCCCCTATATTCTCATCCAAATCATTACTATAAATGACAAATAACAGTGGACAATCTGTTGATTTTGGTTCAGATGTGTATTATCCCATGGCATAGACAAATCATGTCATTTTTACGCCATTGTCATCTGGCTTGCATGCAACAGCCTCTATCCACAAAGTATTACAACGTATCTACAACAGAGAAACAAGTTCATCAACCCAGCAGATCTATGCTGGTATTTACACATCACGTGAGTCTCCTCCCAGCTCTTTTTATCTAATCCCATTGACATACCCTTCTGGAAGCTTTTCCTTCATGTGTTTACCTGGCTTCCTCTGAAACGCATCTATGCTCCGTCAGGCAGCGAGTTCCACTTTTTAGTCACTCTTAGGGTAAAACAAATTTCTCCTGAATTCTCTACTGAATTTATTAGTGAATTTATGATCTTTTTATTTGTTTTGATATATTGTCACATGTATTAGTATACAGTGAAAAGTGTTGTTTCTTGCGTGCTATACAGACAAAGCATACTGTTCATAGAGAAGGAAAGGAGAGAGTGCAGAATGTAGCGTTACATCATAGCTAGGGTGTAGAGAAAGATCAGCTTAATTCAAGGTAAGTCCATTAAAAAGTCTGACGGCGGCTGGGAAGTAGCCGGGACATGGGTGTTGCTCGCTGGCCAGCATTGATTGCCCATCTCTAGTTGCCCGAGGGCAGTTGAGAGTCACCCACATTGCTGTGGCTTTGGAGTCACGTGTGGGCCAGACCAGGTAAGAACGGCAAATTTCCTCCCCTAAAGGATATTAGTTCTGGTCTCACCGCCAAAAGAAAAATTTCTTCTCTATGTCCTTTCACAGCACTCCAAGTGTGGCCTCGCCCAGACCCAACCACGATTAATGTAAGGTCTCTGTTATTCAATTCTACCCTCGAGATATGAACCCCAGTGCTTCATTTTCTCTGACAGTGCCTTAATACCCTGTGTCACTCCATTTAGTGATGTGTATATCTGTATTCCCCAGATCCCTCTGCATCTTGACACTTACTATTCTTCTGTATCACCTAATCCTCATGCCTATCTTTCTATACTGAAGTTAATTTGCTAATTACACACACATTCTACAAATTTATTAACCCCTTCCTGGATTTTTATCACAGTCCCCCTGTGTTAACTACAGCCGCCGCAATTTGGTGTTGCCCACAAATTTTGAGGTCAAATTTCTGAATTCCGGGGCTACTTGGTTTCTGTAAATGGTGACTAATGTTCTCATTAGCATCCTGTGGAACTCCACTATACCCTAGTTAGAAAAGCAATAATCCATAAATTACAGAGTAATGACAGAGCTGATAGCCTTTGGTGGGGCACTGTAACTAAAATAAAACTAAAATTAAATTAAATCAAAATGTCATTCCCGGCAGTGATGATCCACCCAGGGAGCACCACTAGATGTTCAGGATTGCATGAAGATAATTGGGAAGCCATATTGATTGAGTACTGATAGGCTGATCAGAGTCAATTGGGGTGGGAAGGGGACCGGAAGCAGGTAATGGGCGATTATAAATTGGTGGCCCTTCTCACGCTCTGCCCCTACTCCCTTTTCAACAAAGAGTTGATCTGACCATGGTTCAGCCTATCAGCGCAACAATCATGAAACCATTGTCGATTGTCAGAAAAACCCATCTGGTTCACTAATGTCCTTTAGGGGAGGAAATCTGCCGTCCTTACCTGGTCTGGCCTCCATGTGACTCCAGGGCCACAGCAATGTGGTTGACTCTCAACTGCCCTCTGAAATGGCCGAGCAAGTCATTCAGTTCAAGAGGAACTGGGGATGGGCAATAAAAATTGGCCAGCCAGCGGTGCCCATTTCCCACAAATGAATAAAAAAAACTATTGTCAAATGATGACAATAAGGCCTCCAATGTTAACACAGACAAGCCTAATTTCATCTTCACCCAACATCCACACATTGACACCCCCAGCAGGGGGAGCTAGAAAGCAATTTGGAGCAGGATGAGACGTGAGGAGAGGTGATTAGTCTTACCTCCTAGTCCAGTGACGCTAGAAAGAAGTTCTAGGGTACTTTACAGTTCATCAGGTATTAGAAGTGTAGCCACTATTGCAATGTAGCTAATGCAGCTGTCAGTTTGCATGCAGGAAACTCCCATAAACGGATACTTTTCAGTCGACGCTGGCCAGGTACCGGGTCAAGCCCCCCCTGCACTTCTCCAAAATAGCGGGATCTTCTCCATCCGTCCGAGATGGCAGACATGTTCGTGGTGGTACTCCATTTCCACAGCAATGTGATTGTCTCTCAATTGCCCTCTGAAATGGCTGAGCAAGCCATTCAGTTTTTTTAACCATTCATGGGACAGCTGGCTGGCCAGCGTTTATTGCCCATCCCTAGTTGTCCTTGGAGGGCAATTGAGAGTCAACCACAATGCTGTAAATTTGGAGTCACCTGTAGGCCAGACCAGGTAAGGACGGCAGATTTCCTTCCCTAAAAAACCAGATGGATTTTTCCAACAATAACAATGGTCATCGGCAGATTCTTAATTCCAAATGTATTTTTTATTGAATACAAATTCCACTATCTGCCATGGCAGGATTTGAACTTGGGTCCTCAGAACATTAGCTGAGTTTCTGGATTAAAAGTCCAGTAATAATCCCTCTAGGCCATCACCTCTGAGTTCAAGGTCAACTAAGGATGGGCAATAAATGGTGACCAGCCAGTGATGCCCATGCCCCATGAATATTTTCTTTTAAAATTGGCATTCATATTGCACTTTTATTGTGGTCGCACATCCCACAGCACTTGACAGGAGTCATCAGCCAGAAGCAAATCAAACTCACTCACTCGGCACATTATCAAACATAATTACAGGCCCCATGCACCCCGGTCATTCTCTTTTCCACCTTTTTCCGTCCGGAAAAAGATACAGAAGCCTGAGATCACGTACCAATCGACTCAAGAGCAACTTCTTCCCTGCTGCTGTCAGACTTTTGAATGGACTTACCTCACAGGGGGTCCTTGTGCATGAACCACAAAAACCCAGTCTGCAGGTGCAGCAGGCGATCAGGAAGGCAAATGGGATGTTGGCCTTTATAGCGAGGGGGATAGAATATAAAAGCAGGGAGGTCTTGCTGCAACTGTACAGGGTACTGGTGAGGCCGCAGCTGGAGTACTGTGTGCAGTTTTGGTCGTCGCATTTGCAAAAGGATATATTGGCCTTGGAGGGAGTGCAGAAAAGGTTAACTAGGCTGATACCAGAGATGAGGGGGCTAGCCTATGAGTAGAGATTGAATAGACTGGGTCTGTACTTGTTGGAGTTTAGAAGGCTGAGGGGGGATCTTATAGAGACACATGAGATAATGAAGGGACTAGATAGGGTAGAGGTAGAAAGATTCTTCCTGCTTAGAAAGGATAGCAGAACTAGAGGACACAGCCTCAAAATAAGGGGGGTGCAGTTTAGATTAGAGTTGAGGAGGAACTTCTTCACTCAAAGGGTGGTGAATCTCTGGAATTCTCTGCCCATTGAACTGGTGGAGGCTACCTCGCTGAATATTTTTAAGTCACGGGTAAATAGGTTTCTGACAGACAAGGGAATTAAGAGTTATGGGGAGAAAGCGGGAATGTGGAACTGATCCACTTCAGATCAGCCATGATCTTATTGAATGGCGGGGCAGGCTCGAAGGGCTAGATGGCCCACTCCTGCTCCGATTTCTTATGTTCTTACATTAAGTTGATCTTTTTCTACACCCTAGCTATGACTGTAACACTACATTTTCCAGCCTCTCTTTCCTTTACTATGTAGGGTATACTTTGTATAATGTGCAAGATACAATACTTTTCATTGTGTGTTAATACATATGACAGTAATAAATCAAATTAAATCAATGGTTCAAAATCCAGTAAACCATCTGTCACTCTCGGTGGTGTGTGATCTAGGACCTGATTCCAATGAAGGCTGAACATTTCTCATGAAACACAGACAGACATTTGTGCCTTAGGACTATTAATATATGCAGGAACTGAAATTGATTTAGATTAAGGCAGAGCTGATAACAGGAGCGTCTTGCCTTTCCTTTATCTTCCCTCTCTTTTTCTTTCTGGGTATTGAAACATGCTGGAGCTGATTTCCCTTCGCTGTTTTCTTCTGCTTTGCGAAGGAATGGGATATTTTCAGTGGCCGGCAAGCGGATTTTGCCTTGATGTGAGCACGCTGCTTATGCCCTTACATAAATGGTTCTGACAGTAACTAGGGAGACAGCAACATCTGTCACTGGAGAGTACGTGTTCCTGTTGTCCTTACTCAGTGCAGACACTTTGATTTTCATTTCGGATATTCCTAAGCTTCCTGGTTCCAGCTTGTTCCGGCCGGATGGCAATTTCAGCGCTTTCAAAGCTGATCACCTCAAAAGGCCCCCGTCGTTTAAGTAAAATAAGCTGTTGCTATAGTTTCCGCAGAGCTGCAAATTGATTTTCAATATCACACACACCTCGGGGAAAAAAAATAGAAAAAGTTGCAATTGATAAGCAAGACAGAGCAGTTGATTCGTCAAGCCTGCACCACCATTGTAATCACAGAATCCCTGCAGTGCAGAAGGAGGCCATTCAGCCCGTCAAGTCCCCACCAACTCTACAACAGAGCATCTTACCCATGCTCTATCCCTGTATCCCCAATGTATTTACCCCAGTAATCCCCCTATCCTACACTTCTTGGGACACTAATGGACAATTTAGCACGGCCAATCCACCTGTCCTACACACATGTGGGAGGTAACCGGAGTATCCAGAGGAAACCCACGCAGGCGTAGGGAGAATGGGTGAACTCCACACAGACAGTGACCCAAAGCCGGAATTGAACCCGGGTCCCTGGCGCTGTGAGGCAGCAGTGCTAACCGTTGTGCCACCGTGCTGACCTGATGGGCACAGCATCGTGGACAGATGATTGCAATTCAACCCCACTCACAGCCGTGTTATCTCATGAGAGAGACCAAAGAAAGAAGATAAAGAAGGCCAGCAAGAGACTGAAGTTCCCTAGAAAATTCCTTTCCAAAATCAGGCCAGGACATCAAGCATAACATATGCCAGAGAAGGCCTGGCAAAGTGGTACTGTCACTGGACTAGCAATCCAAAACCTCCATGGTATTGCTCTAGGAACTGGGGTTCAAATCCCGCCATGGCAGACAGCAAAATTTGAATTGAATGAAGACCTGGAATTAAAAGTGATTTTACTGCAGTAAAAACCCGTCTGGTTCATTAATGTCCTTTCCTAATCTGGCCAAAATTTGTTCATCCATGAGACGTGGGCATTGTTGACTGGCCAGTATTTATTGCCCATATCCTGGAGGGCAGTTGAGAGTCAAACATGTTGCTGGGGCTCTGGAGTCACATGAAGGCCAGGCCAGGTAAAGACACCAGATTTCCTTTCCTGAAGAAAACCTTTGCTGTATTCAAATTCCACCATCTGCCGTGGCAGGATTCGAACCCAGGTCCCTGGAACATCAGCTGAGTTGGATGGAGAATGATTATTGAGCAGGATGCCAGGAGAACTCGACTTAGTCTTCTTCGTACCCGGGTCACCAGGACATTAGCTGAGTTTCTAGATTAATAATCTCGCGATAATCCCACGGGGTCATCGCCTCCCCCGAGTGACAGCTGAGTGACCGATAGCCGAGCAGCGCCAATATCTCCTGCTGCTCTTTGTAGAGCAAATCCCAGTCAAGTTCACAAAATGGAGTGTGTTAATGAGTCCTTACAGTTTCAGGCCAAGAATAAGATGATGCGATAGTTTACCTGCAGATATGAAGTGTTTCGAATTTTCTCAATGAGGGAGGACAAAGCGTGGGCTGTTTAGCTCCTACAAATGTAGAGCAATTTACGGGATGTCTCATCTTATGAATAAGAACTGCTCACTGAGCAGGTTTCCCCAATTACCATTGAATTTCCAATTAGATTTGCGACAGGGGATAGCTCTGACTGGAATCAGGCTTCAGGATTGATTGTTTCTTGGAGGTACCCTTTCTGTCTACTCGCTGTCCCAGGATGCCAACATCCCTTTGGTACTTCACCCAAGTAGTTGTTTGACATATGGGAGCCCAGACAATGAGAGCCAGGAGGCTCTGCGCCCATCGCGTAAGGCAGCTTGTAGCTGAGACGGGGTCATGTCTTTACTCGAGGCCTACAGACTGGGAGGCACTGAACCGGGTACTGTAATAATGGATTCTAACTAACAGCAGTATCTGGTACAGTGAGCTACAAGCTGACCTTTAATCTGTATAGACCCAAGTTCAAATTTCCCATGGCTCTGACTCCTGACAGCTAACCAATGATGTCTGCTGGTGAGCTCCTCCGTGTGGAAACTGGGTAAAAATCAGGATTGTGTTTGGACACCCATCGTTGATATCCCCGGCAATATCGGCTCACCGGTGAATACAACATTTTGGGACAATGATTTACTCATGATATTAGAATCATACAATCCCTACAGTGCAGAAGGAGGCCATTCGGCCCATTGAATCTGCATTGACAAGAATCCCCCAAGCCCTATCCCTGTAGCCCCACATATTTACCCCACTAATTCCTTTAAACTATGCATCCCAGGACACTAAGGGACAATTTAGCATGGCCAAGTCAACCTAACCCGCACATCTTTGGACTGTGAGAGGAAACCAGAGCACCCAGAGGGAGAACGTGCAAACCCAACACAGACAGAGACCTACGCTGGGAATTGAACCCGGGTCCCTGGAGCTGTGAGGCAGCAGTGCTAGTCACTGTGCCACCCCATTGTGGTTCCAATCTCCACTCCAGAGACTAGGGCACAAACTCCCCGCTAACATTTCTCTCCAATGCTGAGGAAATGCTGCATTGTCAGAACTCTTGGTTTCTGGGTGAGGTGGGGAACCAAGGCTCCGTCTCCTCTCTCAGGTGCAGGATGGTGTAGAATATCCACATGGTGTTATTTAGAAGAAAAGTAGCAGGGTTATTCTTGGTGCCCTGGCCAACATTATTTTCCCAATCAGTGAGACTATCTGGTCATTATTACATGGTTGCTTGTAGGAAATTTCTGTTCACAATTTTCCTATATTACATCAATGACCACACTTTGAAAATAGGTAACAAAGTAAGAAGTAAGATCTGGCCCTTCGAGCTTCTGCTCCGTTCAGTAAGATAGTCTATTTAACTCCTACTTTCCTATGCTATTCCTATATCCCTCAATTCCCTTATTAATATTCCCTTACTCAAAAATCCATCGACCTCGGTCTTGAATATATCCAAACTCTGAGTAACCACAACCACAATGGTTAGCACTGCTGCCTCACAGCACCGGGGACCTGGATTCAATTCCGGCCTTGGGTCACTGTCTGCACTGACAACAATCCCACCCTATCCTGGTAGCCCCACATGGAGTCTGCATGTTCTCCCCAAGTCTGCATGGGTTTCCTCCAGATGCTCTGGGTTCCTCCCACACTCCAAAGATGTGTGGGTTAGGTTGATTTGGCCGTGTTAAGTTGCCCCTGAATCTCAGGGGGGATTACGGGAAAATAGGTGAGGTTATGGGGATAGGGCCTGGGTGGGATTGTTTTCGGTGCAGACTCAATGGGCCAACTGGCCACCTTCTGCACTGTAGGGATTCTATGATTCTATGGGTGGAGTTTTCCCATCCCACCCACCACGGGAATGGTATCAGGCGTGACATGGACCTTGCAAAGGTCCATCGACCTCAGGTGGGATTTTCCCACCATGGGGTGAACGTGGCCGGAATATCACAACTTATGATTCTATTAGGGATGGAGAATTCTCTTCATCTCAGTACTAAGAATTAAATGGCACCCCCTTATTTTGATATTGTCATCCCATGACCCAGATTCCCATTATTTCCAACACCGTTCTTGTGTCTTCGACCATGAAGACAGATATAAACTATTTATCTAATGCTACGTGGCATTAGATAAAATACAATCACTTTTCATTTAATTCCATTTAGAACTCAGCTTGTCAATATAAATTAAAGATGAAGAACATGCCACATGAGTGGGTCACCTTTATTTGCCTGATGGTTCGCACTGCTGCCTCACAGCGCCAGGGGGCCCGGGTTCGATTCCCAGCTTGGGTCACTGTAGTAACAAAAACAGAACATGCGGGAAAATTTCAGCAGGTCTGACAGCATCCGTGGAGAAGAGAATGGAGCCCGGCTTGGGTCGCTGTCTGTGTGGAGTCTGCACCTTCTCCCCATGTCTGCGTGGGTTTCCTCATGGTGCTCTGGTTTCCTCCCACAGTCCGAAAGACATGCTGGTTAGGCGCATTGGGCGTGCTAAGTTTTCCCTCAGTGTATCCAAATAGGTGCCGGAGTGTGGTAACTAGGGGAACTTCACAGTAACTTCATTGCGGTGTTAATGTAAGCATTACTTGTGACACTAATAAATAAATTTTAAAGTGGAAAGCAGAATTATTAGAGCTGGTCAGAGTTCCTATGGGGCACAGCCCGAATTGTAATGCCATCAATAGTGATACTAATAAATAAACTTTTAAAAAAACAATGTCCCCTCCTACCTACTACCACCAGCCAATTGACCTCCCCACTAAAAGCGACCAGTTAATTGTCTCATGGCACACTTGAGTCAAATGCAGTGCCCACAATCTGTACAGACTACCAGCGACTGTGCAAACTCTTCTATAAATAGAGAGAGGCACCGAAAGGACTCCAAGTTCCGTATCCTCCACCTCATGAATCAAACCTCAGCCCTGTGGCGTTGGATGGGTTGCTTATTTCCCAGTTGACCCCCTGTTCCATTTAAATCGGTGACCAGGCAAAATGTTCAGTCCAAACCCCAGTTTGAGAACAGATTGCTCAGGTCCTGCGACGCTGTCTGTCGCCGCTGACAAATGGCCACTTCCACTTTTACTGCTGAGTGTGATGGTCCTTTAGTTGTGATAACAGTAAAGGTGAGTAGCAGGAAGCAATCCAACTGATGGAGCCTTGCCACTTGCTCTTTATTGTTGCTATTGATCATTTATCTTCCTTTTGAATGGGCCCACACACACCAGTTTAGGTAACCTGGTCTCCTTTTGCTCGGGGTGGGGTGGGGATGGAGAAACGAAACCACTGTTAAAATAACAAGGCAAATAGTTAATAAGTCCAACAAAGAGGATGCCCTCAATCAGTACGTCGGCAAACTACAAAACCACACCATTGACATAGCCCCCAGACCCTTCATTCAAACACTTGCTCTCACCCACTCTCATTGACTGAGTGGAAGCCCCAGATTGACTTGGAGATTGTTATGTATGAGATTGACTATCAACTTGGCCACACTGCTTACCAACTAGTAATCACAGCCACAAAGTATTTCTACATACAGGTTTCTCAAAGAACAAAGAAAATTACAGCACAGGAACAGGCCCTTCAGCCCTCCAAGCCTGCACCAACCATGCTGTCTGACTGAACTAAAACCCCCTACTCTTCCTGGGACCATATCCCTCCATTCTCATCCTTTTCATGTATTTGTCAAGACGCCCCTTATCGCATTTTCATGTGTTACATTTCTGAGTGTATGGCCACATAGATGTATAATCCTTTTATGCATTAACATGCATTCTCTCTGTGTGTGGTGTCCAGATGCAGTTACTTAGTCGTAAAGAACTTGAATATTGTTGAAAAGAGAGACATGTTGGTGAAGCTTTTTACACTCATCAATGAAGAACACAGAGAAGTGAAACTTCAATAAAGAGTGCAGGCAGAGTTTAGTTTATTATTATCACAGGTTTACATTATTTGATTTGATTTATTATAGTCAAATGTACAGTGAAAAGTATTGCTTCTTGCACGCTATACAGACAAAGCATATAATCTCTTAGTCACCACAGTCTGGAGCCTGTTCGGGTACACTGAGGGAGAATTTAATACAGCCAATGCATCTAACCAACATGTCTTTCAGACTGTGAGACAAACCAGAGCTCTTGGAGGGATCCCATGCAAACATTGGGAGAACATGCAGATTCCACACAAGCAGTCTCCCAGGTCAGATCCCTGGCACTGTGAGGCAGCAGTGCTAACCACTGTGCCACTATGCCATCCAACAGAGAGGTGAAACTTCAATAAAGAGCAGGGAGAGAAAAGTGGCAACGGCAGCACAGCTCAGGCCAGGGACAAAAGGTGAAGTCGCATGGGATCAGAGGTGAGCTGGCAAGATGGATCCAGAACTAGCTCAGTCATAGAAATCAGTGGGTAGCAGTGGAAGGGTGTGTTTCTGAACAGAGATGGCAGATGGAGTTTAATCCAGACAAATGTGAGGTAATGCATTTTGGGGGGTCTGGAGGACATTATTTCTCCCGTGTTGCACAGAAGATGTAGGCAGCATTGTGGAGATTGGAGCAGTGATGTGAGGCATTCGTGACTAAGCTACTAACATGGAAATGAGATATGTGAACACATTTGGGTGGCACAGTGATTAGCATTGCTGCCTCACAGCATCAGGGACCCGAGTTTGATTCCCGGCTTGGGTCGCCATCTGTGAAGAGTTTGCGCATTCTCCCCATGTCTGCGTGGGTTTCCTCCAGGTGCTCTGGTTTCCTCCCACGCCCCAAAGATGTGCAGGTTAGGTGGATTGGCCATGGTAAATGTGTAGGGTCCTAGGGATAGAATCGTAAAGTCCCTATAGTGAGAAGGAGGCCAATCAGCCCATCGAGCCTGCACAAACCCAGCCTCTATCCTTGCAACCTCACGTATTTATCCTATCAATGTCACTGACACTAGGGCCAATTTACCATGGCCAATCAACCTAGCCCACACACCTTTGGAGCACCCGGAGGAAACCCATGCAGACACTGGGAGAACTTGCAGACTCCACAAAGACAGTCAGCAAAGGCCAGAATCGAACCTGGATCCATGATGCTGTGAGGCAGCAGTGCTAAACACTGTGCCATCAAGGTGCCCCAGGGTACAGGAGACAGCCTGGGTAAGATATTCTGACAAGAAAGTGGATGCAGACTCAATGGGCTGAATGGCCTCTTGTGCACTGTTGGGCTGCTATGATTTCTATGATGTAGATCTTGCCAGAACAGTAGGCGTATCACATAATGCAACCCCCGCACCCACCTATCAAAGCGAATGAGTTTCACCACCCGTCTGTCACATTCACCCGTTCCCTGTTAACATTTCGCTTTCTCCTGACCTTCCCTGAGTGAAGTTAAATAGAAATTCTTCCCCCCCATCCACCTCTGCATCAATGCTCCTTGTTCTTCTATTTCCATTCCTTTCATCTGTATTCATTAACATTCTCAGGTTTTGCAACTGTATTCTGCTGATTTATAAAATTCAGGATGGAATTGCTTTCCTCGGATAAAGATGGAGCTTGGATGAAAGCAGACTGCTGCAAGTTCCCTGAATGGCAGGCATCCCCTGCAGCTCCAGAACCAATGAAGCTCCAGCAATCTGCTGGACACAGGCTGCCCCTTGGTGGTCATACTCTGTACTGCATGAACAAATCGTCAAATCTCACAAAACAGGAGGAGGCCATTAAGCCCATTGCACCTGTGCTGGCTCTTTGAAAGTACTATCCCAGCCCCAGGCTCTTTCCTCATCGCGCTGTGAATGTTTTCCTTTCTAAGTATTTATCCAATTCCTTTTTCAAAGTTACCATGCAAACAAGTCATAAATCATAGAACACCCCACAGTGCAGAAGAAGGCCATTTGGCCCATCATGTCTGCACGAACCACAATCCCACCTCGGCCCTATCGTCAGAGCCCCACCTATTCACGCTGCTAATCCCTCTAACCTACACACCCCGGGACACTAAAGGGCAATGTAGCCTGGCCAATCCACATAACCTGCACATCTTTGGACTATGGGAGGAAACCAGAGCACCCAGAGGAAACCCAAGCAGGCACGGGGAGAACATGCAAACTCAACACAGACAGTAACCCAATCCGGGAATTGAGCCCAGGTCCCTGGAGCTGTGAGGAAGCAGTGCTAACCGCTGTGCCACCCTGCTGCCCATGTCAGACTAATTTTCCTCCCATCCCCTGTGGCTCTTCCATGAATTATCATAAAATGATAAGCCTGAGCTTTGACGTTTACAAGCTCAACATCTCAACACTCCAACTATAGTTTTTGTGAGGAAGTCCACTCGCCAATGGAGCCGTGCCCTATATAAATCATAGCCTCTCATTGTAGGCAGGAAGAAGAATCAACTACATTATAGTCAGTTCCAGGACCCCAGATTGAAAGATGTCCAAACAAAACAGAGAAATCTTTGATTTGATTTGATTTGATTTATTATTGTCACATGTAATAACATACAGTGTATTGTTTCTTACGTGCTATACAGACAAAGCATACCGTTCATAGAGAAGGAAATGAGAGAGTGCAAAATGTAATGTTACATGTATAGCTAGGGTGTGGAGAAAGATCAACTTAATGCAAGTTAGGTCCATTCAAAAGTCTGGTTGCAGCAAGGAAGAAGTTATTCTTGACTCAGTTGGTACATGACCTCAGAGTTTTGTACGTTTTTCAGGATGGAAGAAGTTGGAAGAGTGAATGGCTGGGGCATGTAGAATCCTTGATTACACTGGCTGCTTTACCGAGGCAGCAGGAAGTGTAGACAGAGTCAATGGATGGGAGGCTGGTTTGCGTGATGGACTGGGCTTCATTCACAACCCTTTGTAGTTTCTTGCCGTCTTGGGCAGAGCAGGAGCCACACCAGGCTGTGACACAACCAGAAAGAATGCTTTCTATGGTGCATCTGTAAAAATTGATGAGAGTCATAATAGATCTTCCAAATTTCCTTGGTCTTCTGAGAAAGTAGTTGCTGGGCTTTCTTAACTATAGTATTGGCATGAGGGGACCAGGGCAGATTGTTGGTGATCCGGACACCAAGAAATTTGAAGTTCTTGACCATTTCTACTTTATCCCCGTTGATGTAAACAGGGACATATCCTCCACTATGCTTCATGAAGCTGATGACTATTTCCTTCATTTTGCTGACATTGAGGGACAAATTATTGTCATTGTACCAGTTCACCAGATTCTCTGCGTCATAAATGTCTATGATTTTTACTATGAATCCTTTGCCGACTGATTTGTTGCAATATTATTTAGGTTCTGCACTGTTTAATGACTTGCTGCGTCTTTCTGATTTTATGTATTCTTTCACCTGTAAATAAATCTGACAAAATGGTTTAGCCAGTTGTTATGTGCTGTTTTATCTTTCACCACTTGAAGTGATGGAAGAACATGGATGACGTCCCTTCACTATGTGACCTATTGTAATTCAGGGACAACTGAGAAACTGCAGCTACGTTAAAGGCTGTGGGCCAGGTTCTGGCAAGTGGGATTGGGTGGGCAGGTCAGGATATTCCATGCATCGGTGCGGACTCGATATGCTAAAGGACCTCTTCTGTACTGTCGTATTCTGAGATTCTGTCATTAACTCCTCCACTGTAGAGAATCATGACAAGGGTTCTAGTTGTTAAGGTTCTTGGTGTGCCTATGGAAGTTGATGCACGATAACGCGGACATAAAATAGAGGGCAACTCACTTGCGTTCAATCACAATTGAGACAAAATTACCGGCAGACTTGCTTGCAATCAATAACTTACTGAGGAAGTGAACCATGACTATTAAAACACCAGTGGAGCGAAGGGTATTGGGAACTTGGCCAAAATCAGAAGGCATGCTGGTATCCTTGGTCAAGTTTGAAAGGATACTATTGTGTGTAACAGTTCTGAGAAAGGATGGCTGACTTTGAAAGGACATTAGTTAATATCAACAAGATAAGCAGAGCATAACAAAGGCAGCTGTCTTTTCGTGCCATGAGAAGGCGTAGTGAGGAAAATAACCAGCAGCCTGAGCTGTGTTAACAAAGGGAGATAAAACAGACATTTTGCAGCATTCTCTAAAAGAAAAAAATTCATTCACTCATTGGATGTGGGTGTCGCTGGCGAGGCCAGTCTTTATTGCCCATCCCTCGTTCCCCTTGAACCGTTGCAGTTTATGTGATGGAAGTAGTCCTGCAGTGCTGTTACGGAGGGATTTGATACAGAATTAAACCTCCAGTCTCTTGGAGCAACCAAATAGATCATTCTAAGTTTTGAGTTGCAGTTGCTGGAATACAATTGTACAGCCACCTGCAAGTTCCCCTCCAAACTATTCAACATCCTGACTCAGCAATATATCACCGTTCCTTCACTGTCGCTGGGTCAAAATCCTGGAACTCCCTCACTCACTCCCGCTACACCCCATGGACGGCAGCACTTCAAGAAGGCAGCTCCTCACCACCTTCTCAAGGGCAATTAGGGATGGGCAATAAATGCTGGTCTGGCCAGCAATACTCACATCCCATGAACAAGTGTAGAGTATTCATTCTGAAGGGAAGGCAGTGGCTTAGTGGTATTGTGGCTGGACTCCTAATCCAGAGACCCAGGGTTATGTACTGGGAACCCCGAGTTCAAATCCCACCACGGCAGATGGTGAAATTTGAACTCAATAAAAATCTGGAATTAAAAGTCTAATGATGACCGTACAGCATTGTTGATTGTCATAAAAATCGATCTATTTCACTGATGTCCTTTAGGGAAAGAAATCTGCCATCCTTACCTGGTCTGGCCAGCCACAGGTTCATCAATGCAGATGGCATCTGCTGTGGTTAACAAGCAAGAGATGTCAAGGACATTAACAGTGCTCTTAATGATGACCTTAGTAAACTCTCTGGCTGGAATTTTACCACCTTGCCCGCCCCTGGAATCGGGATGGGTGAGGCTCGCAGAACAGTAGCACGGGAGCACAGTGGTTAGCACTGCTGCTTCACAGCTCCAGGGACCTGGGTTCGATTCCCAGCTTGGATCACGGTCTGTGTGAAGTTTGCACATTCTCCTCGTGTCTGCATGGGTTTCCTCCGGGTGCTCCGGTTTCCTCCCACAGTCCAAAGATGTGCAGGTTGGGTTGATTGGCCATGCTAAAAATTACCCCTTAGAGTCCTGAGATGCATAGGTTAGAGGGATTAGCAGGTAAATATGTAGGAATATGGGGGTAGAGCCTGGGTGGGATTGTGGTCGGTGCAGACTCGATGGGCCAAATATCCTCTTTCTGCACTGTAGGATTTCTATGATTTCTTTCCGCGGATTTCTCCATTGGCCTCTTGCGGGATTTTTCGCCCAAGCAAGGTCGTAAAATCCCACCCTCTGATTACTGTCAAACTGGTGCCTCAAAGCAAGTGCTACCAAAACCGTATCATGTGTCTACCACCTTGACGATACAAGAAGTCACCAAGGATGTGATGGCTATCAAAACAGCAGCTGCATCAAACTCCATCCTTTTTGGGCTTTGACAAAGGGTCACTGGGACTCGAAACATCTGCTCTTCCCTCTCCTTACAGATGCTGAGATTTTACAGCTGACCTGCTGAGATTTTCTAGCACTTTCTCTTTTTTGGTTTCACCGTCTTACACCCGTCTATCTTGGTATCGTTTTGGATCGCACACTGACCTTCAAACCACACCTCCAGAAAATCTCAGCTTAAGGGCAAAGAACAAAGAAAATTACAGCACAGGAACAGGCCCTTCGGCCCTCCAAGCCTGCACTGACCATGCTGCCCGACTGAACTAGAACCCCCTACCCTTCCAGGGACCACATCCCTCTATTCCTATCCTGTTCATGCATTTGTCAAGACGCCCCTTAAATGTCACTATCACATCTGCTTCCGGCAGCGAGTTCCAGGCACCCACCACCCTCTGTGTAAAAGACTTGCTGAAGACTCGCAACTCAGCAAACTAACAGGAGCCTCTTGGGGAGCTAACACCAGAACTTTAAAGATCTGCTCTTTGGCTATCGGACACTCAGTAACTGAGTACTGCACTTCACTCTGGAAGAACTCTGTGCTCTGCAAACTGGTAGGTGTTCCGCTGAACAAGATCGAGGAATGTAGAATCATAGAACCTCTACAGTACGGGAGGCCATTTGGCCCATCCAGACTGCGCCGACCACAGTCCCACCCAGGCCTTATTCCCGTAACCCCATACATTTGTTACAAACCGCCCCCCCCCCTACCCGCTTCTTGCCACCTGGACGGGTTCAGCCAGATCCTCTGTGGTGCAGGTAAGAGATCTCCTGTTTGAAAAGCTTTCCACCAGAGCCTGTTCAAAGGCAGCTCCCCGTTACTGGGTGAAGTGTACACCAGGAGGAGGGTGTGAAGGCTGACACAGAGTATTGCTTCCTTAGACGTGGAGGGAGTGCTGATTTACTGAGAGCAAACTGGCGAGAGATTTGTTAGCACTGGAGAGAAGCAGTCAGCCAGTGCTCGGTCAATATAGAAGTTTTCTCTAAGTCTATAGACCTCCTTGTGAAGGGAGCAGTGAATGAATATAAAATGCAAACACACAATGATTATACAAGCAGCAACAAGGATGCTGTCGGGCAGTTATTGATTTCCTGCGGCTGAGCATGAATACACAAGCAGCCTTGCCTGGCCGACACACTCTGAGTTCTTTGTCTTTTTGTAACAGCAGAGGCACCGCCCCGGTCAGCTCCCCTCTCCGCAGCCGTGCCGCCTCATGCATGCCGAGTGAGACAGCGCGATCTTTCCTCAGCTGAAGAAAGATCAATCTTCCACGCGCCGCTCACCATTCCCCAGCGCCGCCAGCTCCCTGACAGCGCCTGGCAGGTCTGACCCCTGCACATCTCATATTGTCCTTGGAGCCAAGAGGCCTGGCACCAAAACCCAACAGCCGCCACGTCGCTGGCAGCAGGGATCTCCCTCGCCGTAACCGCCGAGTTTTTAACTGGACGCTGCGCAAGATGTCGGGTCGCTGTCTGTGCGGAGTCTGCACATTCTCCCTGTGTCTGCGTGGGTTTCCTCCAGGTGCTCTGGTTACCTCCCACAGTCCAAATGCAGGTTGGGTGGATTGGCCGTGCTAAATTGTCCCTTAGTGTCCCAAGATGTGTAGGTTAGAGGGAGTAGTGGGGTAGTTACACAGAGTTATGGGAATAGGGCTTGGGTAAGATACTCCTTAGGAGAGTGGATGCAGACTCGATGAGCCAAATGGCCTCCTTTTGCATTTTAGGCATTCTATGATTCTAAGGTGCCAGCTGTGGTTCTAGTGGATTTGAGTCCCACATACTTCTGGTTGATGCAGCGATGCAGCATTGAGGGAGTGCCGCACTGTCAGAGATGCCATCTTCAGTTGAGACATTAAACCAAGGGTGTGATTTTTATTTCACATGGTGCAGAGGATCGTGAGACATTTTAAGAGCAGATCAGTTCTCCCTGATGTCCTGGTCAACATTCATCCCTCACCCAACACCCACAACACATCCTAAAAACAAAATACTGTGGATGCTGGACTCCAAACAGATCATCAGGTCACTATAACATCACTGTTTGTCAGATGTGACTTTCTAAAAATTAGTTGTTACATTTCTAACGCCTCAAAACATATTTGGATTAGCTGTGACGTGGTTTGGGAAATGCTAAGGCACTACATAAATGCAAATTATATACTGGTCAATCTCCTATGCATGCCACACTGAGTGCAATGTCCCTCTTAGACAGTTTGAAAGAGGTTGGGACATTGCATTGCAAAGACATAGGTCCCTATTTTTTTATATGCTTCACATATTTTCATATCAATATTTATGTGAAACTGCAAAAGCGGGTAGTAACGATAGCACAGTGATTAGCACAACTGTCTCACAGCACCAGGTTCGATTCCTGGCTTGGGTCACTGCCTGTGTGGAGTTTGCACATTCTCCCCGCGTCTGTGTGGGTTTCCTCCGGTTTCCCCTCACAGTCCAGAAGACATGCTGGTTAGGTGGATTGGCCATGCTAAATTCTCCCTTGGTGTACCAGTACAGGCACAGGAGTGTGGCAACTAGGGGCTTTTCACGGTAACTTCATTATAGTGTTAACGTCAATGGGGTGGCATGGTGGCACAGTGGTTAGCACTGCTGCCTCACAGCACCAGGGACCCAGTTTCGATTCCCGGCTTGGGTCACTGTCTGTGTGGAGTTTGCACATTCTCCCCGTGTCCGCGTGGATTTCCTCCGGATGCTCCAGTTTCCTCCCACAGTCCGAAAGACGTGCTGGTTAGGCGCATTGACCCGAACAGGGGCCAAAGTGTGGCGGCTAGGGGAATTTCACAGTAACTTTATTGCAGTGTTGATGTAATCCTTACTTGTGACTAATAAAAAAACACTTTATGTAAGGTTACTTGTGACACTGATAAATAAACTTTAAAGTGGGAAGCAGAGGTATGGAGCTGGTAGGAGGTTCGGTGGAGCACAGACTGATCTATAGTGCCACCATTGGTAGCAGCCTATCATTACAGCGTGACAAATTTACATTTGCACAGAACCCATTATAAACAATGGAGCAAAGTTGACCAACGAAGTGTGACAAAAACATGAAGAAGAGGAACTAAGCTCTGCAGACAGGAAGTTTTAACATATTATACATTGTAGCGGACAAGGTAAAACTGACAGTTTCTCACAATTGACTTACCAAATGCTTAATGGATACACAGATGTAACTGAATAAATGGATAGTCACTCTCACAGGAAGTTATCCAATGGCAGTAAACCATTATACGCCCTCATGATCATGTCTTTGACTAGTCTGGAGCTAGCCACTACTGGACCTTCCCCATGCAGCTGAGATCCCCGTTATCCTTTCGGATGATCTGCTGCGGAGGGTGAGGTGAGGGACAAAGCCTGCTCACAAAGTTCTTGAGAACATACATCATCAAGCGGCAGGCGGTGGTGGCCTGGGTTACACAAAGTCAATATTGGTGAGGTAGTTTCCCTGTGAGCAAACGAATAGGATTTGCTCATTTCTGACTGAGTAGTTTTCATATTTATCTGCAGTAAAGGGAAATGAAGGCAATGAAAATGTATCTTTTCTCCAGTTGTGCTTGGTGGCAGAACCAAGTGTCAGCTCGGTGTCAAGCTTCTGAAATCGGCAGCCCCTCCCAACCGCATTCCGCACACCAATCCACTGCTTGTCGCAGTCACAGCTCATCATCTCCTTCACTTACTCAGCAATGTCCCGCTCACTGCTGCTTGGGTTCGTGTTCTGCCAGGGACACTCTGCTCCTGACCTTTGGTCCAAACAGAAGAATGAACCCAGGAGACAAAATGAGAGTGACCGCCCCTTGATCGAGTTCCACCGCACTTCATGAAGATTGACTTAGATCTCTAGATTCCATTCAGTCTTCCACTCTTCTCTCCCGTTGAAGGATCTGAATTTTCAATCTAGAGTCCTGGTCTTCTGATGCGCTTGTAGAATCTCTACAATGCAGAAGGAGGCCACTTGGCCCATTGAGTCTGCACCAATTCTCTCTAACAGAGAATCTTACCCAGGCCCTTTCCCCCACCCTATCCCCACAACCCCATACATTTACTTTGGCTATCCCGAGATATCTTACCAAACGTGTCAGAACACCAAGGGACAATTTATCATGGCCAATCCACCCTAAGCTGCAAACCTTTGGAATGTGGAAGGAAACCGGACATGGGGAGAATGTGCAAACTCCAACAGACAGTGACCTGAGCCAGGAATCGAACCCGGGTCCCTGGAGCTGTGAGGCAGCAATGCTAACCACTGTGCCACCGTGCCACCCAGCTGTATTTAGAATGGTTCCAGTGATCACGAACTTTGGTTACGTGGGGCAACTGGAGAAGCTGGAATTGCTAACTTTTGAGCACAGAAGTTGATGGGGAGATCTTTCAAAATCGTGAAGAGTTTTAATAGTTAATAAGGAAAGATTGTTTCCGGTAACAGAAGGGCTGGTAATCCAGGGGACACAGATTAAATGTGATAGGTGACAGGGAAAGGTAAAATTTTGGGGGATAGAGCATGGCAATAGGGACTAATTGAATAGCTCATTCAGAGAGTAAGCAGAAACCTTTGCATGGTCTTATTTTGTGATTTATACAGAGCCTTTCCACAGAGTTAAAGCAGCGAACAATGCTTTACAGCCAATGGGGTATTTTTGAATTACAGTCACTGTCATCATGTAGGAAACATTGGGAGGGGAATTTGCTCACTTCAAGTTCCCCAAATAGCAATGAGTTAAATGACCAGATAATACATTTATAGTGAGATGAGCGTTTGATTTGATTTATTATTGTCACATGGAATAACATGCAGTGAAAAGTATTGTTTCTTGCACACTATACAGACAAAACATACCATTCATAGAGAAGGAAAGGAGAGAGTGCAGAATGTAGTGTTACAGTCATAGCTAAGGTGTAGCGAAAGATCAACTTAATGCAAGGTAGGTCCATTCAAAAGTCTGATGGCAGCAGGGAAGAAGCTGTTCTTGACTCAATTGGTACATGATCTCAGACCTTTGTATCTTTTTCTCAACAGAAGAAAGTGAAAGAGAGAATGTCCGGGGTGCATGGGGTTTTTAATGATGCTGGCTGCTTTTCCGAGGCAGTTGGAACTGCAGACAGAGTCAGTGGATGGGCGGCTGGTTTGTGTGGTGTACTGGACTTCATTCACAACTCTTTGTAGTTACTTGTGGTCCAGGATAGAGCAGGTGCCATACCAAGTTGTGAGATAACACATCTATTTTTTGAAATAGTGCCATAGGATTTTCCACAGCCATCTGCGAAGACCACCAGAGTCTCGGTTTAAAATCTCATTCAAAAGAGGCACCTCTCACAGTGCAGCACTCCCCCAGTACTGCACTGGAGTAACAGGATAGATTTTTGGCTCAAGCCTTTGGAGGGAGAGCTGAACCCACAAGAGCTGCTGATTCAGAGGCGGAATGGCAGCTGCTGAGCCTCAGCTGGCATCTTAACCTTGTCGCCAGCACTTCACCGCTAAAAGGTGAGAGTTACGAACTCCAACCCCCGACCTGGTCAGCGTTGTACCTGTTGTTCTGATGAACAATGTGCTGGGGGGTGGAGGGGTGGGGGGGGGGGAGTTGGGGGGGTGGGGGGAGTTGGGGCGGGGGTGGTGAAATGATCGTTGGATAACAGGGGCTCATTTTAGCCCAGCTATATTTGAATGCCTCAAGTCTGCCTCAACAGTTACAGCACTTCATCTAATCTAATAAAGGAAGCACTTTGAGATGTATTGATGCATTAAAGCGTTCTATAATTGCAAGTGTTACTTTTATATTCAGCCAGTGATCTAAACTGTGGGAAGGATTTTCAGATCAACCGCAAAGTAGCTAACAGTGAGAGAGATGTCCCACGAGTGGAATTCTGATGATGCCACAGCTTTGGTATCTAATGGCAACACATTATTGATCATTTCATGCGGCAAGTCCCATTAGCGCAGGCTCCAGTGACTTCCATTTTTGGAAGAAGTTGTTCCTCGGACCCCTTTCAGGAAGGGGGTGGGGTCACTTTTTTTTTAAAGAAATCACAATCGCACCAAGAGGGAGAGTTTGCCCCAGGAGTCAGAAGATGTGGCCAGCTGAGTGTCAGCCTGGTGGCTTCTTTGTAGCTTTCCCTGCTCGGAATAGAATGGAATTTTTCATTAAGTGGAGGTGAGTGGGGGGAGCGGGGGAGGGGGTGGATCGTGGATGGATGGATGCAGGAAGGAGTTAATTTAGAAGAACCCCTTTCAATGGAAAGTTAGAGTGCTTGACAATGAGTTTTTGGGGAAGAAACTATGACATTGCTCAAAAAGGAATGTGGAAAGGATACAGGAAACCAGGATTAATGTGGAAGAATCATCTTTCTTCTTTATTCATCCATGGGACATGGGCGTCGCTGGCTGGCCAGCATTTATTGCCCATCCCTAGTTGCCCTTGAGAAGGTGATGGTGAGCTGCCTTCTTGAATCACTGCAGCCCATGTGCTGTGGGTTGACCCACAATGTCGTTCGGGAGGGAATTCCAGGATTTTAACCCGATGACTGTGAAAGAATGGTGTTATATTTCCAAGTCAGGATGTGGAGTGGCTTGGAGGGGAACTTGCAGGAGGCAGTGTTCCCCATGCATCTGCTGCCCTTGTCCTTCGAGATGGAAGAGGTCATGGGTTTGGAAGGTGCTGTCTAAGGATCTTTGGTGAATTGCTGCAGTGCATCTTGTAGATAGTACACACTGCTGCTACTGATTGACGGTGGTAGAGGGAGTGGATGTTTGTAGATGTGGTGCCAATCAAACAGGGCTGCTTTGTCCTGAATGGTGTCAAGCTTCTTGAGTGTTGTTGGAGCTGCACCCATCCAGGCAAGTGGGGAGTATTCCATCACACTCCTGACTTATTCATTGTAGATGGTGGACAGGCTTTGGGGAGTCAGGAGGTGAGTAACTCGCCGCTGTATTCCTAACCTTTGACCTGCTCTTGTAGCCACTGTGTTTATGTGGTGAATCCAGTTGAGTTTCTGGTCAATGCACCAGATAAATGGTCTAAATGATCTCTTTCTTTAAAGTTTAAAAACCAATGCTCAGAGTGGACTGGGCAAACCCAAATCCATTCCTTACTTGCTCCAAAAGCCAAATTCAAAATCCAAATGAATCATAGATACATAGGAATTAGGAGCAGAAGTAGGCAGTTCAGCCCTTCGAGTCAGCCCCGCCATTCAATCAAATCACATCTGATCTTTCCCTGGTCTCAAATCCATCTCCTACCTGTTCCCCATATCCCTTTAACCCATTTTTATCCAATTGAAGGTCCCCTTAAGAAAGTAATACAAGATCCAAGCTGACAAGATGTAGCATTGTGCCCCATCTTGGGGTTGATTTCAGCCAAAAGGTTGTAGTTCCATGATTCTCATTCCCAAACTCAGTTAAGCATCAGACTCTATTAGTATTTGTTGCCCTCATTGGCAATTTATGGCTTCCCATTTTAAAGCCAGATTAGGGACAGTTCAGTGAATGGGTCCATTCCTACTGGGGTCTGGATTGTCTGCATAAGATCCTTAAAAGCAACTCCAACATGACTGAACGATGAAAGTGATGTCTATTACTTGTCGCTCAGCCTCCTGCAGTCATTGGGACGAATGTTATTGCATCATTAACCTCAGCAATAAATTTGCAATTTACCCGTTATTTTCCATTTGTTGTGATCAAAAACTGAACGGAAACTATTCTCCGGTGTCTGTCTTACTTCACTGACCCACATTCTGAAGGGACGCAGACATCATAAGCGGAATCTTCCAATTACCCCCCCAGCAGCAAGGGATAGATGGGGGAATTTAACTTGACCAGAGGCCATATCAGCTTCCCAAGAGCAGAATGAACTTTAGGAATGAAGTTCTCAGGATTTCAGAGGTGGATTAAAGGTAGGTAACTTCCCCACAAACTAGTCCTGTTGCATTGGCATGTCACACACAATCATTAAAAGGCCTGGAATAAAGTTCCCCATCAGTGAGAAATTAGAACTTTTACAGCTGTATATAGGTGACGTACACGGGCGAGCTTCATCTTTGCCACAACTTTGAGGTGAGTAGAAGCTTGACCCATATTGGGGTCCGGTCGGGCAGGCTGTGTGAAGGCTTAACATGGGAGGCAGGTGAAAGGTGAAGGTGGCAGTGGGGGCGGGGGGGTGTATTAGGGCGGGTGGAGGTTGGACGTGGGAGGGAACTAAGAGTGGCAGCCAAACCAAAGTGAAACTCTATGGACACAGTCTTTGTCACATGTATTAGAATACAGTGAAAAGTCTTGTTTCTTGTGCACTATCCATAACACACATAGAAAGGGAAAGGGGAGAATCCCTTTTTCAGTCAAGGCTAACTTACTGTAATAGCTCTGCGGAGGCAGAAGTCCCTTCACCAAAATCCCTTTATTTATAAACGCTAACAGCAGTGCTAGCAGTTAGCAGTCTATCTCCCGGGGTATCAGAGGAACTGATGCTTCCGGTTAAATACAAAGCAAAGAATCCCTGATTGGCCCAACAATTGGATCCTTAATCAGGAACATGTTTTGTTGTGGAACGCTTCAAAAGTTTGCGTGTCACCCTTGCGCAGGGGCCATGCTCATCTTCCCTGTATCTTTCCAATTTTAGTATATGTGCTGTCTAGGTGAGCACTTAAGATATGAACCCACACCTCCAGAGGAAACAGTGACCTTAACACGGCGCCTTAAACCACTCGGCCATCCTGATATACAAAAGAAGGGGCTTTGTGTTGGCCGGGAATCAAACCCAGGCCTCCGGCGTGGCAGGCAAGAATTCTACCACTGAACAACCAATGCACACAGCAGATCCTTAATCAGGGAGTACATACTCCAATAGGCCAACCTCAATGGCCTGATTGAAGTCATTCCACCACCTTATTGCAGCCTTCACCTGAATATTAGCATAAAATGATAAATCACCAAGGAGGACTATTAAAGATTGGATTTGCCCAGCACAGCTTCCTCCAGACAGATAGGGCAGCCTCTGGTTTTCTGCTGTGAAGAAGAGTGTAGATCTTCAGTCTGCCTCCCATGTTCAGCCTTCACACAGCTTGCCCAACTGGACCCCGATATGGATCTTTCTCAGAAGACTAAGGAAATTTGGCACGTCAACTCCGACCCTCACCATAGAAAGCATTCTTTCTGGTTGTATCACAGCTTGGTTATGGCTCCTGCTCTGCCCAAGACCACAAGGAACTATAAAAAGACGTGAATGTAGCCCAGCCCATCACACAAACCAGCCTCCCATCCATTGACCCTGTCCACGCTTTCCACTGCCTCGGCAAAGCAGCCAGCATAACTAAGAACCCCATGCACTCCGGATATTCTCCCTTCCACCTTCTTCCTTCGGGAAAAAGATAAAAAAGCCTGAGATCATGTACCAACCGACTCAAGTACAGCTTCTTCCCTGCTGCTGTCAGACTTTTGAAAGGACTTACCTTGCATTAAGTTGATCTTTCTCTACACCCTAGCTATGACTGTAACTCCACATTCTGCACTCCCTCCTTTCCTTCTCTATGAACAGTATGTTTCATACCGAAGAAACAATACTTTTCACTGTATGTTAATACATGTGACAATAATAAATCAAATCAAAATCAAAAGTTTCACTCCACAATTTAATTTTGGCCAACTACTGCACAACTATTCATTATTAGGGATCTCATCCTTTAGACGAAACAGGAAACATTAGAAGTTAATTCTTGGGGTATGGTGTCACTGGCATGGCTGAAATTTATGCTTTGTCTGTATAGCGCGCAAAGAACAATACTTTTCACTGTATGTTGATACATGTGACAATAATAAATCAAATCAAAATCATATCTCTCTGCATTGACAGCGCTCCATTGCCACATAGCAGATTCAAGTCCCCTTGAGTACTGGTGACCACCACCCACATCTCACATCAGGGCAACAGACCAATAATGTCCTTCCACAAGGGAGAGAAACCTTTGCTTCCTCCCCCCTTCCTTCTCCCAGTCATCTCCATCTGTGCTGGATCGAGCCCAGAGATGAAAAGACTGTGCCTTCAGTCTCTCTCCGAACACTAAGATGGCTAATTATCTGACAGATAATGAATGGAGCCAGCAAGTATCTCTGTTAGCGGAGCACAGAGGAGCTGCCCTCGAGATCACATCTTGCAGAGCCAGCGAGCCTGAGTCCCTGCAGAGAGACCACACTCCCTGCTCGCAACATGAGATTCAATTTGTGGGAGGTGATATTCTCTAATGTTGGAGCGCGGGATGACAGAACGTGACCGTGCTGATTAAAGCTCCCCCTCCGCCGAGAGAAATAAGTTACATTAAGGGCCGCATCCACACGGCGGTTAGACAAACCTGCTCATTTTTAATCAATACGGCAGATTGATTGCGGGCTCCGGGAACAAGAAAGTGCTTGATGAGACAGAGGGTAATGAAAGCAAGACACACAGTCAGACAGCCCAATTAGACTAAAAGGATCGGTTAAAATGAATACTGAATACAAACAAAGCCTAATAGATGTCCAGACAAATTTATTGCAACTTTTCCCGAATGATTCATGTGACATGCACCTAGCTTGTGTCTGAAAGGTCGAGGGAACTGCACGCTGAACAGAGAGCACTTGCATTTATATAACCACCTCTCGTGAACTCAGGAAGTCCTGTTGCAGCCACGGCATCATTTTGCAGTTGGCCGCTCCTGCAACGCAGGGCATGCAACAGCCGATCGTTACACAGCAAGCTCCCATAAATGGCCGTGCATTAAATGACCAGATGTCCTGTTTCTCCCAGTGATGTTGACTGAGGAGTGAATATTGGCCATTGGGGCACCAGTGTGATAGGGTTGTTACCCCCCCACCACCTCCACCACCACTTGCCCATGAGGAGAAGGTGGGGCCTCAATTTTGCATCCCGCGTCGTTCGTGGCACAGTGGTTAGCATTGCTGTCTCACAGTGCCAGGGACCCAGGTTCAATTCCAGCCTTGGGTGTCTGGGTGGAGTTTACACATTCTCCCCGTCTCTGCGTGGGTTTCCTTCCACAGTCCAAAGATGTGCAAGTTAGGTGGATTGGCCAGGCTAAGTTGCCCCTTAGTGTCCCAAGATGTGTAGGTTACAGGGATGAGCTAAGTTAAATGTATAGGGTTGTGTAGATAGGGTGGGGGAAAGGACGTGAGGAAAGTAGTCTGCCTGACAGAATTGGTGCAGACTAGATGGGCTGATAGCATCTCAGGGATTCTATGTTGGCCTGGCTATGCTCAAGTACTAGAGTGAGATTTGAACTCAGAACCTTCTGACACACAAGCCGAAAGCAAATTCATCTTTATAACTTCCAACTCTCTTCCGATCCAGCAGTTTGAACATGGGGTGGGGGAGGTGTGTGTGTGTGCCTGGGAGATCTGATTGGGATGGGTCTGGTGAGTTCAATGCTAGCAGCGTCACCTAATTGGATGTTTCTAATCATTCATAATTTGTGGGTGTCACTAATTGGACAGCATTTATTGCCCACACCTGATTGCCCTTAAGAAGGTGGTGGTGAGCTGTCTTCTTCAACCACTGCGTGTCCATGGGGTGTAGGTACGTCCACGCTGTTAGGGAGGGAGTTCCAGGATTTTGACCCAGTGACTGCGAAGGAACGGTGACATATTTCCAAGTCAGGATGGTGAGTGACTTGGAGGGGAACCTCCAGGTGGTGGTGTTCCTAGACATCTGCTGCCCTTGTCATTCTAGATGGTAGCAGTCGTAGATTAAGAAGATGCTGTCTGAGGATACTTGTTGAGTTGCTGCAGTACACGTTATAGATGTTACACATGGCTGCCACTGTGCATCAGTGCTGAAGGGAGTGAATGTTCCTGATGGGGTACCAATCAAGCAGTTGCTTTGTCCTGGATAGTGTCAAGTTCCTTGAGTGTTGTTGTTGGAGCTGCACCCTATCCAGGCAAATGGAGAGTTATCCATCACACTCTTGACTTGTGCCTTGTAGATGGTGGACAGGCTTTGGAGAGTGAGGAGGTGAGTTACGTGCCGCAGGATTTGCAATCTCTGATCTGCTCTTGAAGCCACAGAGTTGATATGGCTGGTCCAGTTCCGTTTCTGGTTAATGGTAACCTGCACAATGTTGATAGGGAATTCAGTGATGATAATGCCATTGAATATCGAGGGACGATGGTTAGATTCTCTCTTGCTGGAGGTGGTCATTGCCTGGTATGTGTGTGGCACGAATGTTACTTGTCACTTGTCAACCCAAGCCTGGATATTGTTCAGGTGTTGGTGTGTTTAGACGTAGAATGTTTCAGTATCTGAGGAGTTGCAGATGGTGCAATCCTCAATTGTGCAATCATCAGTAAACATTCTCACTTCTGACCTTATGATGGAAGGAAGCTCACTGAAGATGGTTGAGTCTAGGGCACTACTCTGAGGGACTCCTGCAGAAACTTCCTGGAGCTGACGTGACGGATCTCCAACCATCACTGCCATCTTATTTTGTGCCAGGTATGACTCCAACCAATCATGGCTGGATGTGGCAGGACGGGGCAGCTTTGATCTGATCCATGGGGTTGCTTACCTCTGTCTGTCACTTGCTGCTCATATTGCTTGGCACACAAGTGGTCCTGAGTTGTGGTTTCACCAGGTTGACACCATATTTTTAGGTATGCCAAATGCTACCCTAGGCGTGCCCTCCTGCGCACTCCATTGAACCAGGGTTGATCCCCTGGTTTGATGGTAATGGTTGAGGGGGGGATATGCCGGGCCGTGAGGTTACAGGTTGTGCTGGAGTACAATTCCACTGCTGCTGATGGATGCTCAGTCTTGTGTTTCCAGATCTGTTGGAAATCTATCCTTTTGGAATGCTGGCAATGCCACACAACATGCTGGAGGGATTCCTCAATGTGAAGGTGGGACTTTGTCTCCACAAGTACTGTGTGGTGGTCACTCCCACTGATATTCCATGGACAGATGCATCTGTGGCAGGCAGTTTGGTGAGGGTGAGGTCAAGTACATTTTTGTCTTTTGTTGGTTCCCTCACCACCTGCTGCAGTGCCAATCTAGAAGGTATGTCCTTCAGAACCCAGCTCAGTCCATACTGTTGTGGTACAAGGCCTCACTCAGTGAGGTTAGTATAGTAGAATAAGGACTCATTTCTCATCAAAATTTTGGCTCAGTTTTCTTCATTTTTTCTCTTCTTTCTCCCCAAAGACGCTGACTTCCATTGGCATTCGATTAACAGCTATTAGACCAGTACCTCACTAACCTGGCTCTTCTTAATGTATGGGTTGAGCGAGTGGGTACCAGGAGCTGTTTCTCTCTGCATTCAAGAAAGGGAGTGGCAGAAGGAGGTCAACAAGGTGGAATTTGTGGAAATGAGGAGAAGGGGGGGTGTTTGTTCAATTTGGGGCGGGTGGAATGGAAGTTCAAGTCAGATGCGGTTGGGGTTGGGAAGGAGGGGTCAGGTCTGGAGGGGGTTCATGGGGGTGTCAGGAGAGGAGTTGTGGTCGGGGGGGGTTGAAGAAGGGGAGTTGGGAGGGGTTAGCTCAAGTCAAGAAGGGGGATCAGACCAAGGATGGGGGAGGGGTCGGCTGTGGGGGAGAAGCGGAGAGGATTGGATGGGGAGGGGGGAAGGGTTAGGTTGTAGCAGACAACCAGGGCTGTGTGAGGCTGGATCTGAGTTTTTTAAATCGTTACTCTAGAACGTGAATTAGGATTATAAATCATGGAATCCCTACAGTGCAGAAAGAGGCCATTCGGCCCATCAAATCTGCACCGACCACAATCCCACCCAGGCCCTATTCCCAGAACCTCAACACATTTACCCTGCTAATCCCCTGACGCTAGGGTCAATTTAGCATGGCCAATTAACCTAACCCGCACATCTTTGGACTGTGGGAGGAAACCAGAGCACCCGGAGAAAACCCATGCAGGCACGGGGAGATCGTGCAAACTCCATACAGGCAGTGACCCGAGGCCAGAGTCAAGCCTGGGTCCCTGGTGCTGTGAGACAGTAGTGCTAACCACTGTGCTACTGTGACTAAGACATAATCACTAATAAATCAATTGGAAATTCAGGAGCAAAAGCTGGAGTGGTGAGAACATGGAACTCATGACCACAAGCACCAGTTTTACCTTTCATGGATGTGGGTATTACTGGCAAGGCCAGCATTTGTAACCCATTCCTTATTGCCCTAGAACTGAGTGGGTGGCTAGGCCATTTCAGGGGGCAAATAATAGTCAACCACAGTGCTGTGGGTCTGGAGTCACATGTAGGCCAGACTGGGTAAGGATGGCAGATTTCCTTAAAGGGTGGACCATTTGGGTTTTTGCAACCATCAATGATAGTTGTCATGTTTGCCAGTATTGAGACTAGCTTTCAGTTTTATTAACTGAATTTAAATTCCACCAGCTGCCATGGTGGGATTTGAACCCATGCCCCCAGAATTAGCCTGGGCACTGGATTACGAGCCCAGAGGCATTACCACTACACCGCTCCTTTGTGTCGCGTAAATGCCATAATTGCCGTTAAAGGGAAGAGCTAAGTAACAGACAAAGGAATGGGGTTGATAGGGTGCGGAGAAGGGTTGGGGGGTGGGGGGGAATAAACACCAACATGTTCTGAATACAAAGAACAAGGAAAAGTACAGTAAAAAGTCTCAACACAGCGTGGTAGCACAGTGGTTAGCACTGTTGCTTCACAGCTCCAGGAACCTGGGTTCGATTCGTGGCTTGGGTCACTGTCTGTGTGGAGTTTGCACATTCTCCTCGTGTCTGCATGGGTTTTGTCTGGGTGCTCCAGTTTCCTCCCACAGTCCAAAGATGTGCGGGTTACGTTGATTGGCCATGCTAAAATTGCCGCTTAGTGTCCTGAGATGTGTAGGTTAGAGGGATTAGTGGGTAAAATATGTAGGTATATGGGGTTAGGGCCTGGGTGGGATTGTGGTTGGTGCAGACTCAATGGGCCAAATGTACTGTAGGATTTCTATGATTTTTATAACACCAGGATAAATCCAACAGATTTATGTGGAATCACAAGCTTTCAGGCAGCGCTCACCTGATGAAGGAGCAGCGGTCCAAAAGCTTGTAATTCCATATAAACCTGTTGGACTTTAACCTGGTGTTGTGAGATTTCTTACTGTGCCCAGTCCAGTCCAACTCCGGTATCTCCACATCAAGAAAAGTACAGCACAGGAACAGGCCCTTCAGCCCTCCAAGCCCATGCCAATCATGATGCCCTAACCAAACTAGAAAAAATCCTCTGGTCTTACTCAGTCCATATCCCTTCACTCCTCCCTATTCATGTACCCATCCAGTTCCCTCTTAAATGTTGCTAATGTGCCTGTTCCCACCACCTCCTCTGGCAGCGCATTCCAGGCATGCACCATTCTCAGTGTGAAAGATTTCCCCCTCACATCTCCCTTAACCTTTTCCCCCTCTCACCTTGAACCTGTGTCCCCTAGTAATTGACTGTTCCACATTGGGGGGGGAAAAAAAGTCTCTGACAATCCATCCTGTCTATACCTCTCATAAATTTGTAGACCTCTATCAGGTCTCCCCTCAGCCTCCATCTTTCCAGTGAAAACAATCCTAGTTTATTTAACCTGGCCTACTTCTGTGCTGGTAAACATTATTGAACAATTTGCCTTCAATGCAGTGGGCGGTGGAGGTGCCACTGGAGGTTAGCTAGTACATACCGCCTTGTCTTCCCTCCAGCATCTTGTGGTTTCTCTCTGTGGGAGGTGTATATTTCCAAACCCACAAGGACAGGGAGTGAATGGAATGGGCAGCAATCCCACACCACCACTCATTTCATACCCATTGCCTCAAAATTATTAGGAAATGGGAAAAGAGTATTTGTGGCAGAGATGTTCTGATGGGAGAACAGGAACCGCAATGCACAATCTTTATGGATTATGTTTAACTGCTCAGATTTGATTCTGATTTGATTTGAATTATTATTTTCATATGTACTAATATTGCTTCTTGTGCTATACAGACAAAACATACCATTCATTGAGTACATGGGGAAGCGGGACAGAATATAGTCTTACAGTCCTAGCTAAGTTCATAAGATATGGGAGCAGAATTAGGCCATTCGGCCCATCGAATCTGTTCCGCCATTCAATCATGGCAGATAGGTGTAGAGGAATAATGGAAAGGGGTTGAAATTTTTTGATTTTAAAATCAAACATAGCCTTGAGTCCACTTTAAAGATGCTCAGGGTGCACTCCTCCCGAAACGTGCTGGAGAACAGTCCAGAGGCAGGGTTCCTCCTCCAGCTCCCCTCAATGGCACGCAGGCACAGACACAAGTGGCGAGATGGAGTAAACGTCAACGTGAGGATTTCGCAAATGAAGGCTGCTGTTTACTGCCGGTGGAAATGTGGGAATTGGTGTCAAAGGTCGGCTGTGCTGTTATCTTCTGAGTCACTCGCCACAGACTCCAGCTCGGAGACAACCGTGTGTGCAGAGGCACATCACTCTGTGTGCGTTCAGTCAAAACATGACCACAAACCTGATTTATATTCCTGACAAGTGGTGCCTGTATGATGGCCTGTTAATTGCATTGCCTGAACAACTGTTAGTGCAGCAAGTAATGGTTTCTGCATTTCTCACACAGATGAGGTAGCATTAACCCTTGGACTGCTGGTCCTCTCTCACTTCAAAATTCCTAAGGTGTCACCTCCCCCACCCTGATGCAAGTAGAATCATAGAATCCCTACAGTGCAGAAGGAGGCCATTTGGCCCATCGAGCCTGCGCCAACAACAATCCTACCCAGGCCCTATCCCCATAACCCTGCATATTTACCCTGACACTAAGGAGCAATTTAGCATGGCCAATTAACCTAACCTGCACAGTTTTGGACTGTGGGAGGAAACCAGAGCACCCTGCAGGGTATTCACCCTGCTAGTCCTCCTGACACTAAGGGGCAATTTAGCATGGCCAATCTACCTAACCCGCACATCTTTGAACTGTGGGAGGAAACCGAACAACCCGGAGGAAACCCACACAGACACGGGGAGAACGTACGGGCTGTACACAGATGGTGACCCAGCCAGGAATCAAACCCAGTTCCCTGGAGCTATGAGGCAGCAGTACTAAACACCGTGGCACCCTGTATGAAGTACTTCCAGTGCAGTGCCCTATCTCGTGACCAATGTAGCCACTTCCACATTGAGGATTTCCATTGAGACTGAGTGCTAATATCAGAGGCTGCTGAATGAGCTGGGTTTAGCAGGCCGATTGTAGAGAGAGGAGCTTACCGAGGAACTGCCTGTGGATTTGTAAGCGTTCACAATGCATTGTGATTCCACTTTCCTGCACACAACTGATGCTGTCAGTCGCTATTTATGAAGAACGATGGTATCATCAAGCTCCAGCAGTCTACATTTTGCTTCATAAGAAATTTTGTCAGATCCACTCATGCCCCTTAATCATAATCATAATCTCCCTGAGCTGCATGAGAGAAAATAAAGATATTCCACTTCTAAGCTGTGGATCACCCAAAAAAAAAAGATCTCCGCTTTGATCTAAGCGGCAGCACTGACAGTATTTCTCTGGAACGGGCAGCAATAAGAATGTTCTGTACTAGCCAAGGAAAGATCAAAGCTGATCGTGCCACTAGCCCCCCATCAACGAAATGGAATAATTTCCTCGATCTCTGAATCCTTCTCTCCAGCTTGGCTCTGGGAATTTTCTAAATAAAGTCATTGGCCCTCAGAACCTGAGCAGCTCAATGATGAGAATTAAATGGGATACTGATGAACGAAGGAAGGAGGCAGGGATATATTTTTAATCAGAGTCCTTCAGGAATAATATGGGAGTGTGTCTGCCATCAGGCTTAATCCCAGATTAAGCTATTTCCCAGGGTGGAAGAGTCAATTACAAGGGGGCATAAGTTTAAGGTGCGAGGGGCAAGGTTTAAAAGAGATGTACGAGGCAAGTTTTTCTTACACAGAGGGTGGTGGGCGCCTGGAACTCGCTGGGGAGGTAGTGGAAGCAGATGCGATCGTGACTTTTAAGAGGCGTCTTGACAAAGACATGAATAGGATGGGAGTAGAGGGATGTGGTCCCTAGAAGGGTAGGGGCTTTAGTTCGGTAGGGCAGCTTGGTTGGTGCAGGCTTGGAGGGCTGGAAGGCCTGTTCCTGTGCTGTAATTTTCTTTGTTCTTTAATCCCAGAGTCCCAACTTCCCAAAGTAATCGGGAGTCCAGGAAGGCAACAATGTGATCCCCACCGTCTCCCATCCTCAAACTGTGAGATCTGAACCAATTTAATTCACTAGCATTAGCATCCAGCTCCCTCTCCTCACCTTCCCTCAGCCTTCTCTCCACCTACCCTCCACTCACCCACTCCTCTATTCCATCCAACACCCTTCACCTACCTCCCAGTCCCCTCACTCACTGCTCATCCACTCCCTCTTCAAACCATCCTCCCCTCCCTCATCAACCCCTCCACCACCTTCCCTTCCCATCTCTCACTTTGCCTACCACTTGCCCTTTCTTTCCTTCATTCACTCTCTCCCCACTAACCACTGCCCTCCACACACCCTCCCTTGTCTTTACTCACCCACCTTCCCCTTAGTTTTGAAAGCTTCCTTCTGTCTTACTCTCTGGTTCAGCTGCCTTTTGATTCCATTTCTTCTTCCTTTGATTTGATTTATTATTGTTACATGTATTAGTATACAGTGAAAAGTATTGTTTCTTGCATGCTATACAGACAAAGCATACTTTTCATAGAGAAGGAAGAGAGTGCAAAATAGTGTTTCTGACATAGCTGGGGTGTACAGAAAGATCAACATAGTGTGAGGTGGGTCCATTCGAAAGTTTGACAGCAGCAGGGAGGAAACTGTTCTTGAGTCAGTTGATACGTGACCTCAGACTTTTGTATCTTTTTCCCAATGGAAGAAGGTGGAAGAGAGAATATCCAGGACGTGAAAGGTCCTTGATTAAGCTGGCTTGCATCTTTACGTTGCCCCGCTGGATTTGCAACCTCCAATTTGGACTTTTTCCCAGCTTTGAAATGAAGTTGTGTTCGATGACAATTCCTCTGCAACTCAACCCTTTCCAAGTTCCTCCCAAACATCCTCCCCCGGTTTCATTTTTATTCAGCTCGAGGAATATCTCTTATCTTGCTGTTCCTGAGAGCCCACCTATATCTTTTCACACAGCAGCTAAGTATTTCCAGAACTTTCCATGGCGAAGACACCCACTGGAAGAGGCCCTCTCTTTTCTCGTTTAGCCCAATGGGGAGTTTAGATGCTGACTTGACTGGTTAGTGTCCAGCCCAAAGTGCCTTTGCCCCAGAGTGACAATTTCATCCTTAATGTGTGGCAGGAGGATTAAATTGTACCTCACCGCGGGTATAAGTTATTTGTTACACCATACATTTCACAGGCACATATTTCAAACATGGTCATCCCTAGTAATTGCACCAACAAGATTTATGTTATGAAATTTTTACACTCAGCTATATAAACCAAGCCATTAGTTAGCCATTTATAATGGAAAAATAATGTTATAAATTACACTACATTCATAAATCTAATGTGTTCAATTTCCAGTGATAACTATTTCTATTCTGGGGGAAGGTACAGCTCTCAGGCTTGCTTTTCATTGCTAGGTGACTCAATGGGTTCTCTTGTATCGAATCATGAAGGTTATGGGTTCAGTCCCCAACCCAGCCTGGCACTCCTGTATCTGTATTGATGGGAAGCTTTGCATTGTCGAGTGTACCATCTGAGTGTACCCAGATATTAACCTCAGATCTTGTCTTTACTCTTTCATGGGATGTGGATGGGTTTCTTGAGTGAGTTTTGATTCTGCTAGCTCAGAGGTAGTCTTTTAAACAGGGGGGAAGGGATACACTTAAGCACAGTTCCCAATAATTCCTATTGGCTGAAGCCAGATGGAAAATTCATAAACAACTGCTTACATTGATGGGAATTGTTCAATGATTTCTTGTTATGCATTGCACTATCTTGATATGCCAGTTTGACTCAGTTGGTAGTGTGGTCCTCTTTGAGTGATAGATCAGAGGTTCCAGTGGCTCAAGCTTTTGGAATGAGGTGGATATGCCAGTGCAGTACTGAGGGAGCACAGTATAGTCAGACCCTCGCTAGCCCCCTCGATCAGACATTGATCTCAGGGCCTGCAACCTCTTCCTGTGGGTCAGCCTCTTCATGAATACCAGCACAAAGTTTGTCAAAGGACACAGCAGAGGAGGGTGCCATTCAGTCCACCTTCCCCACTGACCCAGTCAACCAGACCCACCAAAAAAGGAACCTCATTATTTTCTCCCCTACTCTCTTGGACCGATTGCCTCTCAGTTAGGGTTATGATTTTCCCCAGATCTTAGTCAGGCTCCTGTGCCTCCGGCAATGGCATTGATATTATCACTAGGCTATTGATCCAGAAACTCAGCTAATGTTCTGGGAACTTGGGTTCGAATTCCACCATGGCAGATGGAGGAATTTGAATTCAATAAAAAAAAATCTGGAATTAAGAATCTAAGGATGACTATGAAACCATTGTTGTTTATCAGAAAAACCCATCCAGTTCACTAATGTCCCTTTAAGGAAGGAAATCTGCCACCTTTACCTGGTCTGGCCTACATGTGACTCCAGAGCCACAGAATGTGGTTGACTCTCTACTGCCCTCTGGAATGGCCAAACAAGATACCCAATTCAAGAGGAATTGGGGATGGGCAATAAAAATTGACCAGTTGGCGATGCACAAATGATTAAAAAAAAACTCTTATTAAGTGATGACAACAAGGCCTCCAATGTTAACACAGACCAGCCTAATTCCATCTTCACCCAACATCCACACATTGATACCCCAGCAGGGGGAGCTAGAAAGCAATTTGGAGCAGCATGGCGGAGGGGGGATTAGGTGTCTCCTTAACCCCCCAACCAGTCCAGTGACAATAGAAAGAAGGACCTTTCACAATGTTAGGATGTTCCAGGGTACTTTACAGCCCATCAGGTAGGAGAAGTGTAGCCACTATTACAATGTAGGAAGTGCAGCTGTCAATTTGCACGCAGGAAGCTCCCATTAGCAGCACTGTGATAATGATTGGATACTTTTCTTTTCAATCGACACTGGCCAGGGCACCGGGGTCAACCCCCCCCACTGCACATCTTCAAAATAGTGGGATTCTTTCCATCCATCTTAAATGGCAGACATCTCCGTTGTTGTACAGTGCATCCAAAGGCAGCACCTTTCTGACACTGCAGGTCCAATTGGGATTAGAGCCTTTCACCTGCTGACACGGAGGCAAGAGCACAAGCCCGTGAGTCAGAGCTGGGGAAAGCTGGCTGCAGCACCAACCTCCGAACCCGGAGCACCAGCCTCTCTCTGGACCCAGCTTCATCCCATCTTTGCCGAGCTCAACCTAAAGAGACGCCGGGTCATTGAGTGACTTTAAAACAGAGATAGATAGGTTCTTAATTGATAAGGGGATCAGGGATTATGGGGAAAAGGCAGGAGAATGGGGATAGGAAAAATATCAGCCATGATTGAATAGCTGAGCAGATTCGATGGGCTGAGTGGCCTAATTCTGCTCCTATGTCTTATGGTCTTATGGCTGTGGTCAGTGCAGACTCGATGGGCTGAATGGCCCCCTTCTGCACTGTCAGGATTCTATGATTCAGAGCCTCTCAGACAGGAGATGCATCTTCCATGCCTATAGTTTGTACAAACAATATTTCTTCTGTCACCAATTACGTATCATTTAGCATCTTAACGAGGCTATTTGTATGGGACTTCATGAGGTGTTTAAAAAAATTCCCTCGTCTCCAAAGAAAGACGAGATTTGCCAAACACTTCGTCACGTAAACAGTGACTTCATCGCTGTAACCAATTCATCTCGCTGCACTCCATCTAATAATCTGTTCAGAGATGCTGCATCTTTCACTCAAAGTGAATATAGGTCACATCTACCATTAAGATCACTGAAGCATATGCTGTCTGCTTGATGGGTAATTTGCTAGACTCTCACTGATCTGCCCTTGGATTGACTTCAGATTAATTAAAAATAGCTTTTTGAGAAGGGGAAATATATCCTGAACTTGATTCCCAGAGGTTTACTCAAATATTTTATCAGTTTAATTTTCTTTCTCTGGTGGATCTAAATAGGCCATATTTCTAAGTGCTAAAGGCGCAACCTCGGCCTGTGTGCGTTATACAGGGCTTTGTAACCATACAAGGCATTGATGAGACCGCATCTGGAGTATTGTGCACAGTTTTGGTCCCCTTATTTGAGGAACGATGTCGTGACATTGGAAGCAGTTCAGAGGAGGTTCACTTGATTGATTCCAGGGATGAGGGCTTGTCGTAAGAAAAGAGATTGAACAGTCTAGGCCTATACTCCCTAGAATTTGGAAGAACGAGAGGAGATCAAATTGAGGTATACAAGATGATAAAAGGTATGGATAAAGTAGACATGGAGCAGATGCTTTGGTTTGAGAGGCAGTGGTCGTGGTGGAACGGTTTGATGGAGGGGTATAACTTTGGGGGCAATGCCTCCGATCGTCACAGGGGATATCCGTAGGTGATCCCCCTGTTGCCTGACACCAGCCCCATGCAGTAAAACTGCCAGCCTCCCCACCTGGCATGATCCTCCCTCTGTGACGGGTAAAATAACCAGGGCACGATGAACATAGAACATAGAACATTACAGCGCAGAACAGGCCTTTCGGCCCACGATGTTGCAACGACCAGTTAAAAAACAATGACCCTCTAACCTAAACCAATCCCTTTTCATCCATAAACCTATCCACGGATCTCTTGAACACCCCCAAACTAGGCGCATTTACAACTGCAGCAGGCAGGGCATTCCAATCCCTCACCACCCTCTGGGTAAAGAACCTACCCCTGACATCCGTCCTATAACTACCCCCTCCTTAATTTAAAGCTATGCCCCCTCGTGCTAGCTTTCTCCATCTGAGGAAAAAGGCTATCACTATCCACCCTATCTAAACCTCTAATCATCTTATATGTTTCAATAAGGTCCCCTCTTAGCCGCCTTCTTTCTAGCGAAAACAACCCCAAATCCCTCAGTCTCCCCTGAGGCATTTAAGTGGCCATTAATTGGCTACTTAAGGTCCTCAACTGGCCTGAGGGTCAGTGGGTTTTCTGATGCCTGTCCACTGTGATACTGGAGACAGGTCAGGGAGGTGGGCTGGAAGGCAGTGGATAAGCATCTTACAATCCCCGCTGCTTTCAAACAAGCCATTGGGGGAGCATTAAATTCAACCCCAATTCTGTGTCTTTGTGTATTTTGAGTGACAAAGTTGGTTTGAATATCACATGGAAGACTGCAACACTCCTGGGATCTCGCTTCCTCGAGGCAGGCTGAATGGAAGAGTTTTGCAGGCCTAAAGCTTTTCTTTCAACCCAAAGTCCCTCTCAGTTATACCTCCGACTTCTGTCAGCCCAACATTAACGATGCTGGTGCCAAGACTCAGTGTGTTGGATGTGGGTCTGATATAAAGTTAGAGAAGAGCTGTCATCACAGAGAAAGCTGTTTATACATGACCGCCCACCTCCACTGATTCTGTTGTCTATTCCCTCACGCAATGCAAACACCTGCATTTGGCAGCAAGGGAGGTTATTTTATACCCAGGGTGAGAGATAATGTATTGCAATGTGTCGAAGCACACTTGGGGAAATCTGAAGCTACAACAACATCCTCATTCCTTCCCTGTCGCTGGGTCAAAATGCTGCAACTCCATCCCTAACAGAACTATAGGTGTACCTACACCTCGGGGACAGCAGCGAGTTCAAGAAGGCCACTCACCATCGGCTTCTCAAGGGCAATTAGGCGCAGGCTTCATACACTGGTATTACCAATGAAGTTAAAAAGTCTCTCAACACCAGGTTAAAGTCCAACCAGTTAAACTGGGTGGACTTTAACCTGGTGTTGTGAGACTTTTTACTGTGTTTACCCCAGTCCAACTCCGGCATCTCCACATCATGATTACCAATGAAACCCACAAAAGTTGTGCCAATGTGCAGAAAAGAAAATAGGGCGGCAATATTCACAATATTAGCGATCTCTCTGACTGAGCTGAACGTTCAACTCCAATCCTCCCCATCACCATTTTCCTCTACCTTTGTAATATGCCCGTCTCTGCCTTTCCCTCAGCCAAGCTCCTGGCAAAACCCACCTCCATGCTTTTGTTCAGAGCTGACCATTTTTGAGGCATTAACCTGCAGCTTTCCACGTTTTAGAAATCTGAGCCTGACACAAGATTCTGTTGCCCATATTAGAAGGTTATGCCAAACCCCATTTACCCATCGCCGTGTACTCACTCACCCACATTGATTCCTGCTCTGCCAAGATCTCAGGTTTAATATTATCATCCTTGTGATTAAATCGCTGGATAGAGAAAGAATAAAGCGACAAGTCTAACTTCCCCCACCCTCTAACCCTCGGAGATTTCCTGTTTTGCTTTGGTACCTGATGTGTTTCTCTGATGTCCTACACTCCATCTGCTGTGCAGGCCTCAGGCTGACCTTAAATATCTCTACTTCCCCCTCCATGGTGTCTCTTAAAACACTTCTCTCAGGCCGAGCTTAACCCCCTCCCCCCTTCATTCCTGTCTTGGGAATGTTAATGAGGATTATTCCCTGTGGAAATTCTGTGTAATTCCCTGCCCAGTGAAGCAGTTGAGGCTACCTCATTGAATGTTTTTAAGGCAAGGATAGATAAATTTTTGAACAGTAAAGGAATGAAGGGTTATGGTGAGCGGGTGGGTAAGTGGAGCTGAGTCCATGAAAAGATCAGCCATGATCTCATTGAATGGTGGAGCAGGCTCGAGGGGCCAGATGGCCTACTCCTGCTCCTAGTTCCTATGCTCTGACGTGCACAAGTATTTACAGAGGGAGCTCAATCCCACAAACCTGATGTCAACCCACAACTTTCCATCCCAAATGCATGAGTGCTACACAGTAACCCAAGGCTGCCACTTGCCCTGCCTAGGGGTATGGATCGAGGATTGACTCTGCACCTTATTGCAAGAAGGGTAGCAAAAATGTAAACAGAAAATAGGAGCAGGAGTAGGCCATTCGGCCCCTCAAGACTGCTCCGCCATTCATTATGATCATGGTCGATTCTCTATCTCATGAAGAAAGTCTCACTCCCTCCCTTTGATGCCTTTAGAGTCTAGAAAATGTGGGATTTCTGTTCCGAGAATCAACTGAAATCTCCAAGAATGAGATTGACAGACTTTGTCAGACTGAGCCTCAGAGGATGAGGGGAGACCTGAGAAAGGTTTACAAAATGATGACCGGCTTGGATAGTCAGAATCTTTTTCCCAGGGTCGAAAGGTCAATTACTCGGGGCCTTTGGTTGAAAGCAAGAGGGGGAAAGTTTTTAAAAGAGATGTAAGGGGCAAGTTTTTCTCACAGAGGGTAGTGGATGCCTGGAGTGCACGGCTGGAGCAGGCGGTGGAACGTTCAAGAGGCATCTGGATAAATACGTGAATGGGCAGAGGGATAGGGACCCAGTAGAGGCAAGAAAATATTAGATTAGAGAGGTATCTGTGTCAGCACACTTACGGGATCTTGCTGTGCACTTCCTACATCCAGGAGGGTGGGGGTGGAGGGTGCTCGGTGGTAGCATAGTGGTACTGTCACTGGTCTAATAATCCAGAGATCCAGAATGACCTCCTGGGGTCCCGGGTTCAAATCCTGCCACTGTCGTTGAGAAAGATATGGAAGGAGTAAACACAGGTATTGGTTTGAGGTACAAATCAGCAATGATCTAATCGAGACCAAGCATTAAAATGAAAATAAAATACTGCAGGTGCTGGAAGCCTGAAATAAAAACAGAAAATGCTGCAAGGACTCAGCAGGTCAGGCAGCATCTATGGGGAGAGAAACAGAATTAACATTTGGGTCTTCTTCAGGCCAGACAAAAATGACGCAGGCATCGGCGGGTATGGAAAATCCCATGGTCGGCCAATAGCGAGCCACGGTCACTGATGGAAACACGCCATGGGGGGGGGGCAGGGCAGGGCAGAAAATCCCACCGTTGATCTTTAGATTTTTAATTGTAACTGATTTTGTGTGGCGATAAACAATTCCATTATGTTTTTCTCCAAAGAACAACAATGAGTTTTTCCAGTACCCATCCCAACATTCGTCCTTCAACATATCCCACTGTGCGTGTTGTGTCCTCCTGTTTATCGCATACGGACCAATCACACAACAACAATCGGTGCAACAATAATGTGGGTTCTTTACATGAAGATATCTATATGCAAACAGAGGTTATGTAGACAGGTCTGACCTATAGGACTCACTGTCGTATTCCATCTATAGAATCGGTTTAGTTCAGTTGGATGGATGACTGATCTGTGACTCAGAGCAAAGCCAACAGCCTGGGTTGAATTCCTGCACTGGCTGAGGTTATCCACGAAGGTCTCACCTTGCCCCTTTCCTGAAGTGTGGGGATCCTCAGGTTAAATCACCACCAGTTAGCTCTCCTCTTCAAAGGACAGAGCAGTCTACGGTCAATGGGGGCTTTAGCCACAGGATTATACATCGCGTCAAGTCTCCTGGACAATCCTGATGGACAACAGTTTAAACTACGCTCTCTAGAGATACAGTTCATCTCATGTGCTTCAGTGGGAGCTTGCTGTGCACATATTGTCTGTTGTCTTTTCCACCTCAAGACAAATTGATTGGTTGTGAATGCCAGGTCAAAGACTTGGGTGAAAGGCGTTGGATTAATTCTCTGCGTTCTAAAATGTTTCCTTTGCTCTCTCTGCCTGTGCCTTCCAGTTGCCTGCAGGAGAGTGAGGTTCTGCCCTGGGAGCGCGTGCAGCAGGCTGATATCATCCGTTTGTGTTTTGTGCAGTGCAGCAGCAGCAAAGCTCCAGGTTAAACCCACCTGAACTCACCTGGATGGGTGTTTTCTCAGGGTAATCTCTGCTGACTCTCCATGCTGACCCAGGGAAGGGGCAGCCACTGGCTCCATCTGCAGTGGACAACACCTGGGAGGGGCTCCTGTGGTTCATGCCGAGGGAGATCGATGCCCGTGCCCCAGCTCTCCACATTCACAGTGCGATCCTCTTGTCCCAGGGACAGAATGATAGATGGAAGTGTGTGCTCCAGAATGCAGCAACACTGAAGGTAGAAGCACACACAGTTCAGAAGTTTCACTTGAAATCCCAGCACCTTTCCAGAACTGCTTCCCAATCTGAAGTCCCTTCCAGAAACAAATTTAAGTACTAAATTTTTTTTATACACAAGGGGAGGCAATTTATGGCCTAGTGGTACTACCGCTAGACTATTAATCCAGAAACTCAGCTAATGTTCTGCGGACCTGGGTTTGAATCCCACCACAGCAGATGGTGGAATTTGAACTCTATTTTAAAAAATTTGGAATTAAGAATCTACTGATGGCCATGAAATGATTGTCGGGAAAAACCCATCTAGTTCACTAATGTCCTTTTAGGGAAGGAAATCTGCCATCCTTACTTGGTCTGGCCTACATGTGTTTCCAGAGCCACAGCAATGTGGTTGATTCTCAAATTGCCCTCTGAAATGGCCCAGCAAGCCACTCAGTTCAAGGGCAACTAGGGCTGGCCAGTTGGCGATGAGGACCATATCAGACATGATCGAATGGTGGAGTGGACCCGATGGTGGATTCATGTCCCAAGAATGAAATTTTAAAAAGTGAGCAGTTGCTGTTTTAATGCAAAATGCCAAAGAAATAGAAGTTGTGAGGGTCACAACCAATTCTGAGTGAATTCAAGTTGGTCATAAGTGCACCTAAAACTCTAAACCTTGCCTGCCAAATGTGTGATTTTGTTTGAGTGGCCTGTCGTCCATCTGTCCCAACTGATTCCAGCAAAACTGACTATCAGGAACAATGTGTAAGAAGTGACGGAACTAAGATCACCATCTTCCAGTGTCACTGTCTTCAGCGGGACCGGAAAATCCCGCCAGCAGGTTGGGCCAGAAAATCCCACCCAATGGCTTCAGTCTTTGTGACTGGCTGGAAGACATCACAGCTCGCCCAAGACTGGATAGCGGAAGAGCAGCCCAAGCACACGGAGGCAGCGATGGGATGGTGGAGAGGTCAGAGCTGGGTATCATTGGCAATCCCACGGGAGCTAATCCTTTGGATTGGGATGATGTGGCGACGGAAGGGGCAGCATGTTGGAGCACAAGCTCGTGGATAAATCCATGGGTCTTAACTCTGGAGGACTGAGAGGCAGAGAAAATGCTAGAAATATTGTGGTTACATTGTGCTGTCTGACTGGCAGGTAAAACCCAACACCAAGAGTATCTGTGACAGTCCTGCTTCCTGGAATCAATACAATATAGAATTAGGCCATCTGGCTCCACTCCACCATTTGATCATGGTCTTCATCCCCATTTTCCTGCCTTCACCCCATAATTCTTCAACCCCATAACCAATTAAAAATCTGCCTAACTCTTCCTTAAATTTACTCACTGTCCCAGCATCCACCCCATTTTGAGGCAGCGAATTCCACAGATTCACAAACCTTTGGGAGAAATAGTTTCCCTTCAACTCTGTTTTAAATTTGCCACTCCTTAGCCTAAGACAATGACCTCTCGTCCAAGAATGCCCCACAAGAGGAAGTATCATACCCTTACCAGACTTCTAAAAGTGCTCTCCAACTGATTTGATAGAAACTAGAAGCTGGAGGAGGCCATTCAGCCTTTCGAGCCTGTTCCACCGTTCATCTTGATGATGCTTGATCATCAAATTCAATATCCTGATCCCCTGTTTCCCCCGCCCCCCCCCCCCCCAACTCCATTTCCTCTTTCATGATAGCCGTGTAATTGTTTCTTCCTATTGATGAGTATTGATCCAATTCCCCCTCGAAAGTAATCATTGAATCTGCTTCAACCACATTTCCAGAGAACCCACATTGCAAGAAACAATAACATTTCACCTCATCGCCACACCTTCTTGGAGGGATTGAAACCGCCCCTTTGTGTTATCTGGATGATATTTTGAGGTAACGTTTTGTGGTGGAGACGCCACATCTCAAGACACATTATCTCCTTTTATTTTGTTTTCATAGAATCCTACTGTGCAGAAGGAGGCCATTCTGCCCATCAAGTCTACACCGACCACAATCCCATCCAGATCCTATCCCCATTCCCCTGTGCATTTAAGAACAAAGAATAAACAAGAAAGAAAATTACAACACAGGAATAGGCCCTTTGGCCCTCCAAGCCTGCACTGCCCGTGTGGTCTAAAATCCCTGACTTTTTTGCAGGCCATATTCCTTTTATTCCCATCCTATTCATGTATTTGTCAAGATGCCCCTTAAAAGTCACCACCGTATCTGCTTCCGCTACATCTGCCAGCAGCGGGTTCCAGGCACCCACCACCCTCTGTGTAAAAGGACAAAGAAGAGAACGTTCAAAGATTTATCCTAGCTGGTTCCCCCTGACGCTATGGGGCAACTTAGCACGGCCAATCCACCTAACCTGCACATCTTTGGTGTGTGGGAGGAAACTGGAGCACCAGGAGGAAACCCACACAGACACGGGGAGAATGTGCAAACTCCACACAGACAGTGTCCCCAGCCGGATTGGGACCTGAGACCCTGTGAGTCAGTGGTGCTAATCACTGTGCCACCGTGCTGCCCTCGTCGACACTGACAATGGTTTTAAACAGAAGGAATGGGGAGCTCGTGTTCAGCTTGCTCAGAATTCTGGGGATGAGGACTGCGTCCTTCACAGGAACGGCAATCTGCAGCTCCCGGCATTTCACCGGCAGCACAAACAATAACCACGACGGCAGCGAGGAAGAGGGAAGGAGCTCCCGTTTGTGCTATTATCCCTTCACCCTGGCACATACTGATCAGCCCTCGGTCTTATCAGGAACTGCCACATGTGGGCCTTGGGAGGCTGGCACTAATGAGGCATTTGTGATCTCGTAGACCATCGCTTTTGTGTGTTATCAGGGGGCCGACACCAATCTCCTTGAGTGACATTCCGCCTCTGTAATTATCAAGAAGCAGCAGCGATCTTCACTAAAAGTCAACATAAACAAGAGGCTGGGACGCAGCTTCTGCTGGGGAAGAACGCTGGTTTGAATAACAGGTTCTTTTTTTTAAAAGACAGAGCACGACAGCTACAAATCAGCGTTTCACACTGGAGTCTGACAAAAATGAGTAACGCCTGCTTTTGCCGCACAGCTTTTTTTAATCACAATCCTGTAGAGTTCTCTATCATTTGCTGGAACATTTTATTCTCTTATTCAAGATAAACACAATGGGTGGGGTTTTACGACCTCCCTCATCCCGAAACCCCGTAAAATCCCGCCCAAGGTAAATGGACCTTTCCATTGTCCGTCCCTCGCCCAGTCCGATTCCCATGGCAAGCGAGGCCAGTAAAATTCCAGCCAATGTGCATACAGTTAATAAATCTAAAACTCTTTTGTTGGGGAGTTGTGTCGAGCGGTGTCCAGCTTGCCACACTTCAGGCAGCACCGCAGACCTGTATCATATTTGCACCTGATTTGCATAAATCCCAATTTCATCATTAACAGCCAATTGAAATTGAGAATAATGCACGAATAAGCAAGGGGAAATAGAAGCGACCAATCACAAAGTTCAAAAAAACTACCAATCAAATGATGGCAGGCAGCAGACAGACGCCTATATCACTTTAAAGTTTATTTATCAATGGTAAGTCGGCTTACATTAACACTGCAATGAAGTTACTGTGAAAATTCCCTAGTTGCCACACTCCAGTGCCTGTTTGGGTGCAATGAAGGAGAATTTAGCATGGCCGATGCACCTAACCAGCACGTCTTTCGGACTGTGGGAGGAAACTGGAGCACCCGAAGGAAATCCACGCAGACATGGGGAGAATGTGCAGAATCCACACAGATGGTTATCCAAGCCAGGAATCAAAACCCCCCTGGAGCTGTGAGGCAGCAGTGCTAACCGCTGTGCCACTGTGCTGCCCTAGTTGGAAAACAATGAAAGCATTCCAAACATCTTTCAACAATTCTTACTGTCACTCAGCTGAGTATTGCCCTTCACCTTCACTGCCTCCAACACTGGCACACAGCGGCAGCATGTGAAGACTCCTTCAACAACATTCTCTTTACAATATCTTCTCTTTACATCAATCTGAGGTCCCTATATGCTTTAAGAAGACAACCATAATCCCTGTACCAAAGAAAAGCCAGCAATGTGCCTTAATGACTATCAACCGGTGGCTCTGACATCCATCATTACGAAGTGCTTCGAAAGGCTAGTTATGGTACGAATCAATTCCAGCCTCTCAGATTGCCTGGATCCACTACATGTGCCTATGACGACAACAGTTCCACAGCAGATGTTATCACCTTGGCCCTGCACTCAATCCTGGAACACCTGGATAACAAAGACACCTACGTCAGACTCCTATTTATTGACTGCAGCTGAACCTTCAACACTATTATTCCCACAAAATTCATCTCCAAACTCTGTGGCCTGGCTCTCGGCACCTCCCTCTGCGACTGGATCCTAGGTTACCTAACGCATAGACCACAATCAGATCAATAACAACACCTCCTCCACAATCATCCTCAACACTAGTGCCCCACAAGGCTGTGTCCTCGGCTCCTTCCGATGCTTCTTATGTACCTATGACTCAGGCAAAATTCCCCTCCAACTTGTGGGACAGATTTCAAACAATGATGAAACAAAGTATGTGAAAGAGATGGAGAATCTGGTGAACTGGTATGACAATAATAATTTCTCCTTCAATGTCAACAAAACAAAGGAGATTGTCATCGACTTCAGGAAGCATAGTGGAGAACATGCCCCTGTCTGCATCAATGGGGACAAAGTGGAAATGGGCAACAGCTTCAAGTTTTTAGGTGTCCAGATCACCAACAACATGTCCTGGTCCCCCCATGCCAACGTTATAGTTTAGAAAGTCCGCCAATGCCTTTACTTTCTCAGGAGGTTAAGGAAATTTGGCATGTCTGCTATGACTCTCACCAATTTTTACAGATGCACTATAGAAAGCATTCTTTCTGGTTGTATCACAGCTTGGTATGGGCTCCTGCTCTGCCCAAGACCGCAAGAAACTACAAAAAGGTCATGAATGAAGCCCAGTCCATCACTCAAACAAGCCTCCCATCCATTGACTCTGTCTACACTTCCTGCTGCCTTGGAAAAGTAGCCAGCATAATCAAGGACCCCACACATCCTGGACATTCTCTCTTCCACCTTCTTCCGTCAGGAAAAAGATAGAAAAGTCTGAGGTTACGAACCAACCAACTCAAGATCAGCTTCTTCCCTGCTGCGGTCAGACTTCTGAATGGACTTACCTCATATTAAGTTGATCTTTTTTCTCTGCACCCTAGCTATGACTGCAACACTACATTCTGCGTTCACTCCTTTCCTTCTCAATGAACGGTATGCTTTGTTTGTATAGCACGCAAGAAGCAATATTTTTCAATGTATGACAATAATAAGTCAAATCAAAAAACATTTCCTGAACCCATGTCTTTTACTACCTGGAAGGACCAGACACACGGTCCATGGACAGAAAATGCTAGAGAACTCTGACCAAGAGTCATCCAGATTCGAACTGTTGGCTCTATTCTCTCCCCACACAGATGCAGTCAAACCTGCTGAGATTTTCCAGCATTTTCTGTTTTCGTTTCAGATTCCAGCAGCTAGAGTATTTTGCCTTTAACTTAGCCCATCGAAACACACGACTCCCTGCAAGCCACGTACCATCCCTATCTTCAGGTGCTATATTGGCCATCCTTTCACTGCCTTTGGCTCAAAACCCTGGATCTCCCTCCCAAACAACTCAGAGAGTGTACTTACACCACACAGACTGCAAGTGACTTGAGAGGGTGTGGGTGCGGGTGCAGGTATGGGTGGGTTGCAGGTGGGGTGCGAACGTGGGTGCGGGTGTCCACCCACCCACCCGTGGCCTGAAAAGGAAATTTTAAAAACATGACTTGGTGCAATAAAAAGTTTTTTAAATTTTTGGTGGGTTAAAAAATAAATAAACTTCCAAATTCATAAGGCATCAAAAGGCAGTGGTCTTTTGTATTTTCAATGTTTTTAACAATGTTTCCTACTCAAAGCCCAAAAGCCTGAGGCTTGAGTTCATGGTCCTGCCGAGAGTTACCACCCTATTAACAGGCTGAAGAGGCCTATTTAAGTCAGTGCAACACAATCTCTAGAGTATACAGGATTGATTTGCGCCTGAGTTCTCGAGACTAAACTTCTAGAATGTATCAATGGTGCCTTCCGCATGAACTGTGTTCATCATCACTCCCAGAATGCAGTTCAATGGTGCCAACTTTGATTGGCTATATTCCGTCACATGATCTCCCACCTTCCAGCACCCGCCCAATCAAACAGCTTTATTTCCCCACTTCCAAAATTCCTCCAGCTGGTAGGAATGGGGAGGTGGCGGTGTAATCGCTGGGCTAGTAATCCAGGGACCCAGCTTAATGCTCTGGGGACTTGGGTTCGAACCCCACCACAGCAGATGGTTAAATTTGAATACAATAAAAATCTGGAATTAAAATTTGTGTAGATTTATTGAAATTATTTCCTCGGTTGGATAAATCCCAATAAAAGTTGGGGCAGCATAATTTTAAATTTCATCAAGGGTGACGTGGGGAAACGTTTCTTTATACAAAGGGTTGCAGAAAGAAATCTCTCCCCTAAATAATTCTGTATAGTGCACAAGAAACAATACTTTTCATTTTATACTAACATATATGACAATAACAACTCAAATCCAGTCAATTATTAAACTGGGAGTGTGGAAAGGTGGGGGACAATTGAAACTTTGAAAGATAAGTTTAATAAGCAATGGTTAAGGCAAGTAGATGGAGCTAAGATGCAGAATAACCATGGCCTAATAATATGGCGGATCAGGCCTGAGGCCTATTGCTGTTCTGATGTCTCTGTAAATTGTCAGTCTAACTGAGGTACTCAAATCCTGGAGTGGGGGCACAGCTCAAACCTGCTGGTTCATCAGTGGGAGTGCAGCAAGGGACCAGTGTTCAAGAAATAAATACTAAACAATCAATGTGACAGGAAGCATAATGTTGTGGGAAAAGCATTGGCGGGAAACTTACTAAAGAAATTTTTGCTCATTACAAGGGCCATCCATCGCGTCCCCAGCAACTCGTCCCACTCCCTAAATCGACAAAGGGTTAAAATATTCCGAATCCAAGTATTGAAGTAGCAGAATCAAGCTGTCAAACAGAGACTCATGTGGAGCTGACTTCTCAAATAACAGTATACAACAAGAGAGGAGGAGAAAGATGTCATTGGCTGGCTGATTTGTAAGGACATCCAGATTTAATGTCTTGCTATGGATATAACAGATTATAGTTATTAAAGGTATGAAAAAATCTGCGTTTATAAGCCTCATTGTGTCATTCTGCTGTGTTGTTGTGAGCAAGTGGTTCTGTTGGGGAGGAGATATGAAGTCCCCATTGCTAATGTCAGTGTATTATTTTCTGTCACTATCATTTGTTTGGAGAATAATGATAATAACAGTTTTCCTGAATCGATGTGCTTTTATCTTATCTGAACAATCACGCCCTGCAGCCTTATTTTCCCATCTTCTTCCACCCTTTCTGCATCACTTTCTCCCCTTGTCCCACCATTGGGGGTCTGCATCTGCCAGCTTCTGAGTCCTACTCTCTCTCGAGCTCGCTCTTTAAATCTTTCTTTCACTCCACTTCCCTTTCTCAGCTGAAGGAAATCTTCTCCAAATCCACGTCTTTGACCAAATTTCTAGCCATCGTCCTTCCCAATCTCCACATTCTGGCCTTTTCTCATTCCTTATCCATTTCCCCGACCACAGAGGACGTTTTTAATAAAGTACTTCATGTCAGCATCCTCTTATTCAGTTCCTGTCCATCCACTCCGCCCAGATCCATCACAATTCTGAACACTTCTGTCAGGGAGGCAATGGCCTCGTGGTATTGTCGCTAGACAATTAATCCAGAAACGCAGCTAATGTTCTGGGGACCCGGGTTCGAATCTCACCACAGCAGATGGTGGAATTTGAATCCAATAAAAATATTTGGAATTAAGAATTTACTGACGGCCATGACACCATTGTCGATTGTCAGGAAAAACCCATCTGGTTCACTAATGTCCTTCAGAAAAGGAAATCTGCCGTCTTTACCTGGTCTGGCCTACGTGTGACTCCAGAGACACAGCAGGTGAGTCACACCTCGGACAATAAATGCTGGCCAGCCAGTGACGCCCATGTCCCATGGATGAATAGAAGAAGGAAACTTTCTCTGCTATGAGAAGAACAGTCCATAAACCGTAGGATCAGAAGGGCCATTCGGCCCATCAAGTCTGCTCTGCCATCCAACAAGATCATAACTGATCTGAAATGATAATTCTCAACTCCACTCTCTCACTTTATCCCCATAGACTCTGAGGGTGTTAAAGCGTATGGGGAAAGCACTGGAGAATGGCGTTGTGATAGAGGGTCAACCATAATCATACTGAATTGCAAATCAAGCTGGAAGGGCCAAATAGCCCACTTCTGTTCTTAGGGTCAGAGGGTCATAGAGGTTTATAGCATGGAAACAGACCCTTTGGCCCAATTTACTTTCCACACTTCCAGCCTGTGATTCCCTTACTGATTAAAAATCTGCCTATCTGAACCCCAGCTTCTCCAATCCATCCATATATCCCTGGAACCATTCTCACGAATCTTTCTCTGCTCTGATTCCAAAACCTTTGCACGCTTAGCAAACTGCAGTGCCCAGGAATGGATACAATATTCCAGCCAAGGACAAATCAATATTGGATGAAAGTTCACCACAACTCCTTTGCTTCAGGTCATTAAGCCCTGGTTCCCCACCTGCTCTCCTACCCTCAGTGATACAGATACCCCCAGCTGCTCTGCCCCAGCACCCACTTCACAATTGTACCTTTTCATAGAATCCCTACAGTGCAGAAGGAGGCCATTTGGCCCATCCAGTCTGCACTGACAACAATCCCACCTATGCCCTATCCCCGTAGCCCCTCATATTTACCCTGCCAATCCCCTGGCACTAGAGTCAATTTAGCACGGCCAATCCACCTAATCCGCAGACCTTTAGATTGTGGGAGGAAACCGGAGCACCCGGAGAAAACCCCTGCAGCCCCGGGGAGAATGTGCAAACTCCACACAGACAGTGACCGGAGGCCAGAATTGAACCTGGGTCCCTGGAGCTGTGAGACAGCAGTGCTAACCACAGTGCCACTGGTCCACCCATCATTTCATTCCACATCGCCTCTCCTTGGCCTTCCTAACATATTGGATCACTCCACAAAGCAGCTGTGGTGAGGAGGAGGTACAAAGTCACTAATGTCAGGGTGTACTTTTTCTCGGTATCATATATAGATTTGTATGGGGGTTTGTGGTGAATAAGAATAATTCTGAATCAGCGGAGAATGGATGTGCTTTGATCTTCCCTATCGAATGACGCTGGAATATCAGCCTGGGTTGCATTTTTGAAGCGTCTGGGGTGAGATTTGAACTCACGATTTTCTGATTCAGAGGCAGAAGTGCTACCCACTGAGCTGTGTTTGACACCTCGCGGGATCCTTCCCTGACAGAGCTGATGCTACGAGGCCTGGATCCCATCTTAATTATTGTAATTGCTCTAATGGAGCTGCAACGCCTGTCAAGGGAGTGATCTGCGAGGTGTCACCTGTGGCTCTGTGGGTAGCACTCCTGCCTCTGAGTCACAGGGTCGTGGGTTCCAGTCTCTCCTGCAGAGACATGAGCACGTTATTCCGGCTGGTGTTTTCAGCCTGGCACTGAGGGGGTTGTCGGAAATATTGTCTTCCAATCGAGACACTGACCCAAGGGGGTCTGCCTTCCCTCGTTGGTGGTTATAGTAATATCGCAGTGGGACGCACCGCTTGAGATTCAGCAACCCAGCCAGAAGTCCATTGACGTTCGGCAGGACTGGATGATCCCAAGGGTGGACGATGGGTCAGGAAAATCATACCCACTCTCTCACCAAGTGTCATGACCTGAAAGGGGGTTGGCAGCCATGGACATCAGTGATGTGCGGGTCAGGTGGATTGGCCATGGTAAATGGCCCCTGAGTGTCAGGGGGACTAGCTAGAGTAAATGCGTGGGATTATGGGGATAGGGCCTGGGTGGGATTGTGGTCGGTACAGAATCGATGGGCCAAATGGCCTCCTTCTGCACTGTAGGGATTCTATGATTCTATGAAATGCTCAGAAGATCGGGCAGCATGTGTGCAGAGTCAGCATTTCAGATTGCTGACTAGGGTCAAGAACAGGTGACCTGTTCATGGGGTTCACGACTAAGAACAGGTGACCTGATTCTTGTTACAGTGGGATCCTGCTGTGTGCTAATTGACTGCTGTGTTTCCGAAGCTACAACAGAGAGCACTCTTGTAAATGCAGTGTGTCAGTATTTACAGTGTGTTCCCGAGGAGTGTGTCAGTATTTACAGTGTGTTCCCGGGGAGTGTGTCAGTAGTTACAGTGTGTTCCCGGGGAGTGTGTCAGTAGTTACAGTGTGTTCCCGGGGAGTGTGTCAGTATTTACAGTGTGTTCCCGGGGAGTGTGTCAGTAGTTACAGTGTGTTCCCGGGGAGTGTGTCAGTAGTTACAGTGTGTTCCCGGGGAGTGTGTCAGTAGTTACAGTGTGTTCCCGGGGAGTGTGTCAGTATTTACAGTGTGTTCCCGGGGAGTGTGTCAGTAGTTACAGTGTGTTCCCGGGGAGTGTGTCAGTAGTTACAGTGTGTTCCCGGGGAGTGTGTCAGTATTTACAGTGTGTTCCCGGGGAGTGTGTCAGTAGTTACAGTGTGTTCCCGGGGAGTGTGTCAGTAGTTACAGTGTGTTCCCGGGGAGTGTGTCAGTATTTACAGTGTGTTCCCGGGGAGTGTGTCAGTATTTACAGTGTGTCCCCGGGGAGTGTGTCAGTATTTACAGTGTATTCCCGGGGAGTGTGTCAGTATTTACAGTGTGTTCCCGGGGAGTGTGTCAGTACTTACAGTGTGTCCCCGGGGAGTGTGTCAGTATTTACAGTGTGTTCCCGAGGAGTGTGTCAGTATTTACAGTGTGTTTCCAGGGATTGTGAACATAAGAACATAAGAAATAGGAGCAGGAGTAGGCCATCTAGCCAGATATGTAAACTTAAGTTTGAAAACTTAAAACAACGTAAAGGGGGAACAGTTTAGAGATTTGCTCATGTGGTGAATGCAGTTATGTCAGTTACTTCCACCACTATTTGTGCACTGTGTGTCCTCTTGCATTTGTGAATACGCATCATTTTACACACACAACCCTCTCATTATATTTTCTGCTTCTCAAAGTTAATAACTGGGGCATTTTTTAGATACCATTTCAGAATGACTCAAGCCTCAGATTTGCCGTGCTGTGATTCAGAGCCACAAGGTTGTACTGAACCCACACAGAGTTGGTAACATGAAGCAAAATATTTTGATGTGTAGGCAATGACATTGAGCGAGCTGCTTCTCTCTCTCTCCCTGTCACGGAACTCTCTGGATAACTATTAATGAACCTGCATCACCCAGGAGAAAAGTTGCTCCCCAACCTTCTCAACATCTTTGTTTCTTCAAGTTCACTTTGTAGATTGGCTGCAGAAAGGCTCGGACAGTTGGTTGCTAGGCCCTTGGGATTACACAGTGAAGTACAAGAGGGAGGTTTGGACCTGATGGATTGCAGAGCTCTGTCCCTTCCTTGAACCCCTTGCTGTAATATAAGGGTGTGGTATACAGAGGGTTAATGTGGGGTTGAGTTGAGCACCACCCACATAATGACATAAGAAGGCACATGACCAAAACTGTGTTACTATGGTGTTCACTGGAGATGTGTTAAGATCTAGCCATGGAGATAGCTTTTTGCTTGAACCCTCTACTGTACATATAAATATATATAGTTACACGTAGTTAAAAAAAAACTTGCTGTTAACATGTACAGAAGATTATGAAATCTTCCTTCACAGAATTGTTCTGTAGCCAACTATTACAAGATGGTGGCAACCAGGGATAAAAAAAGAGTCCTTCAACCTCACAAGAATGCTGAAAAAGTAAGAGATCTCCATTGGATTCTGAACTGAAAGTAGTTCTCAAATGGATCTACAGGCACTGAGAAAATTCACCCTGGGATGAATTTAAACTGATCTGGTCAGTTGTATTTTTGATCCATGGTCATTTACTATTCTCTTATGCAGTCATAAGAACATAAGAAATAGGAGCAGGAGTGGGCCATCTAGCCCTTCGAGCCTGCCCCGCCATTCAATAAGATCATGGCTGATCTGAAGTGGATCAGTTCCACTTTCCCGCTTTCTCCCCATAACCCTTAATTCCCTTGTCTATCAAAAACCTATCTACCCGTGACTTAAATATATTTAGCGAGGTAGCCTCCACCACTTCAACAGGCAGAGAATTCCAGAGATTCACCACCCTTTGAGTGAAGAAGTTCCTCCTCAACTCTGATCTAAACTGTCCCCCTCCCCTCCATCTTGAGGCTGTGCCCTCTAGTCCTGCTTTCACAGCTTTAAATATTGTGAAGGAACTGTTCTTTTTCTCTCTTCAAAACAGCTCCGCAGTAGGCTGGAGCTATCAGTAATGACAAAGCTATATACTGATATGCAGGGTGAGAAGACCAGAGCTGAAGAAGAAAATGAACAGTTGAAAGAACAGCTAATTGCCCCTCAGGACCGGACTCAAAAACAGTCCATTATCCTCCAGCAACATGAGGGAATGAGGAACACCTTGAGCAATGGAATTGTAGTGCATCAGAACAAACTCTAGTGAAAGGCAAGAAATCTCAAGATAAAATACTTGAGCTCCACAATTGAAAGGAAAACCTGTTGAAGGACCTTCACATTCTACAAGGATCTCTCAGGTGCGTGTTTTCTACAACCGAGAATCGAAGCAACAGCCTTAATGGTTAACATTAAGCAGTGGGAGAAAAGAATGGGACATAATCAGATAACAGTCCAACCTCCAAACGAACAACATGAAGCAGAAACAACAGAGCCTACAACTCTCCGAAAGAACAATGAACAAGATATGGAAGATCTATCAGGCCTCCAAACCACCTTAACCTTTAACTTCAAGGACTTGATTTAATTTGATTTATAGAATCCATAAAATCCCCACAGTGCAGAAGGAGGCCATTCAGCCCATCGAATCAGTACCGATCATAATCCCACCCAGGCCCTATTTGATAACTCCACATATTTGACCCACTAATCTCCCAAAACTAGGGGCAATTTAGCATGGCCAATCAAACTAACCGGCACATCTTTGGAGTGTGGGAGGAAACCGGAGCACTGGATGAAAAACAACACAGAGACGGGGAGAATGTGCCAACTCCACCAGTGGAGGAATGGTGGACACATTCCTCCACTGTCCCCAGACAGTGACCTGAGGATGGAATTGAACCTAGGTCGCTGAGGTAGCAGTGCTAACCACTGTGCCACCTGCTATCTGGTTTGATTTGATTTTGATTTGATTTATTATTGTCACATGTATCAGTATAAAGTGAAACGTATTGTTTCTCGCGCGCTATACATACAAAACATACCGTACATAGAGAAGGAAAGGAGAGAGTGCAGAATGTAGTGTTACAGTCATAGCTAGGGTGTAGAGAAAGATCAACTTCGTGTGAGGTAGACCCATTCAAAAGTCTGATGGCAGCAGGGAAGAACTGTCCTTGAGTCGGGTACAAAGTTGTAACTGTAAAATAAATTCACAAGACTTGTGAGATTCATAGTAAATCAAAGTAATTCTACATCTAGGTCTGAAGACTTGGTGGGAGGTGTAGTATAAGGGTCTGGTACATACAGGGTGAGTACAGTCCCATCTACACAGCGATGTTTCCAGGCACATGACCCAGAGGTAGGGTCAATGTGGTATTCAGCAGATATGGGCTAAGATCTAGTCATGGAGATAACTCCTTGCCTGCACCAAGTGAAAAACAGTTAGTGAAAATTAGCTGTTAACATACAGAACACTGTGAAGACTTACTTCACAGAGACGTTCTGTAACCAACAGTGTAACAGTATTATCAATCCATCAACGTTTGGTCTTTAACCAGGGAACATCTGTAACTAGACCTCCCAAACAAAGATTTATACATTACATTGTGTTTATTTGTGAGTGTATTTAAATATCAAACTTTTTTCCCAGTTTGGTTGCTGTTGTTCAGTTGTTTTGATTTTGAAAATAATTTTACCAAACACATCAAACAACAAATGACATAAGGAAGTATTTGTGTATGTGTCTGTATATACATGTGTGTGCATAACTGTGTGCCTGTGTGTGTGTTTGTGCACACATTTGTGTGCCTGGGTGTGTGCATATCTGTGTGTGTGTGTGTGTGTGTGTGTGTGTGTGGGTGGGTGGGTGTTGGAGTCAGTATGTGCATGTTGGTGTGTGTGGGTGTATGTGGGTGGTGCGTGTGTCTGAATATATGTGTGTGTGTGTTGGTGTCAATGTCAGTGTGCGCATGTGGGCGTGTGTGTGAGTATATGTGGGTTGTTGTCTGTGTTGATGTGTGTGTGTCTGTGGGTATGTGTGTGTAGGTTTGTGTGTGGGTATGTGTGTGTGTGTGGGTATCACTGTGTGTGGTTTTGTGTGTGGATGTTTGTGTGGGTGTGTTTGTGTATGGGTGTGTGTTTGGCTGTGTGTGGGTGTGTGGGTTTGTGTGTGGGTGTGTGTCACTGCTGTGTGTGGATTTGTGTGTCACTGAGTGTGTGTTTGTGTGCGTGTTTGTGTATGTGGATGTGTGTATGGATGTTTGTGTGTGGGTGTGTGTGTGGGTGTGTGTGTGGATGTTTGTGTGTGTGGGTGTGTGTGTGGAGGGGGTGTGTGTGGGTATGTGTGTGGGTGTGTGGATGCCTCCACCTTTCTAAAATGCAGACATAATTGTCATGATTTTGATTAGTGGTGGAGCTGTCAGTGGAAGCAGAAGGCACGGAGCTGCTGTCAGTGGAAGCGCTACAAGGTGTTAGAGGGACCCCAACAGGCAAATCCCAGCCAGTGACTGATGGACTAAAACATTCCTATATTTTTCAGGTTTTCCCTAAAATGATGCAGTTTGTTTTCCATTCTGTTCCTCTCTGTCTCACACTGGGTTCAAGGATTCCAACAGCCCCCAGTAAATCATCCTAAGGACCAGTCCTCGAATCAGGCTCTTGGTACAGTGTGTGTTGGTATTAGATATTGGGGATGAATCAGAGCCAGGTTCACTTCTGTCCTTAATGTGCTCACCTCCTAATTAGAACGTCTTCTTTCTCTTCTTGTTGCCTTGTCTCGGTCTTGCTCTATCTTTCTTCTGTAACCACCCTCAGCCTTACAACCCAGCATACTCCTCAGTTGAATATTACCATGCATCATTCCCGTGGCCCCACCCCGCTCCCACCATCAATCCCTGATCCAAAATTCTCTGCCTACAATTCCATCACTTTGCTTCCTCTCTTCTTGCCTTCCAAATCTTCCTCAAGGACACCTTAGTCAACCACGCTTTCAGTTTCCTCCTCCAACTCCTCAACTGATTCCTGTTTGATTTTGTTTCTCGCTCTTCCTCTGCCAGGAAGCCCATCCCACCTTCCCCGAGACTCGGAATGTTGATGAGGACCCACCCTCGAGAATCTAAGTTACTGTTCTCATCATTTCCCCTCAGGGGTAGGGTCAAGTAGTGCTAATCTCGTACATACACAGCCCAATTATAAGGTCCATTAGTTCCTGCCCTACCTGAGAATCACAGAATGATGCAGCACGTCAGAAGGCCGTTAGGCCCATCGTGCTGGTTTTCTCTCTGAGGGAGCTATGCAATTACTCCCACCCTCTTCTCCCATAGCTCTGCAAACATTTACCCTTTATCCAAGTTCCTCTTGTTTGAACTTTATTTATTAGTATCACAGGTAAGGCTTACATTAACGCTGCAGTGAGGTTACTGTGAAAACCTCCTAGTTGCCACACTCCAGCACCTGTTCGGGTACACGGAGGGAGAATTTTAGCATGGTCAATGCGCCCTAACCAGCACGTCTTTCAGACTGTGGGAGGAAATCGGAGCACCCAGAGGAAACCCAGGCAGATACGGAGAGATCATGCAGGCTCCGCACAGAAAGTGACCCAAGCTGGGAATTGAACCCATGCCCTGGCACTGTGAGGTAGCAGTGCTAACCACTGTGCCATGGTGCTGCCTTTTGGAAGGTACTATTGAATCTACTTCTACCTGCCTTTCAGACAATCTTAATTCACTAAAATGAATAAAATAAATCAGACCAGTTAACTTGGATAAGAACTGATCATTCCCAGTTTGGTGATACATATTTTTTCTCAAGTATGGTATCTGATATTGAGAAAGTTTGCAAAAAAATGACAAATTGCATTTATATTGATGGATCAATATGTGCCCCTGGAATAGTCAAGGAATTGGGAAAGGTGTTGAATGCCACTACTTCAGAAAACACTGTGTTGGAGCTATCTGTAGAGGCAAAGCTATCCATTGATAGACTGAGAAGACAAGAGCTGAACAAGAAAACAGGCAGTTGAAAGAGCAGTTAATTGTCCCTCAGGATCATACCATGTGTCATATGTTATGAGAAAATAGTACATCAAAGAGTTGACATGACATTTAACATTTGACTGTCTACCATAGGATCACGAGGCCTCAAAGGGCAGGAGATCATAAAAGAAACTGGGAGAAGCAAAATCAAAGCACAGAGAGACTAAAAACAGGGAAAAGGCAAAGTTAAAATAGTTTTAGCCAGTTAGGAAAATGTGTTACAGTCACCAGCCTGGAATGGGTACCTCAGAAGAACAGCAATATAATGGTTAGGTAACTGAATTAACAATCTGGAAACATAAAGCTAAAACCCCAATGGCAGCTGGGGTATTTAAAATAAATTAAATAAATCTGGAGTAAAAATCTACTCTCTGCAACACCAGCCACGTAATGTGTGAATTGCCAGAAAATAATCCATCTGGTTCATTAATGTCCCTTAGGGAAGGAAATCTGCTCTCCTTACCAGGTCTGGCCTACACGTGACCCACAGAAAAGCAGTGGTCTGTTAACTGTCCTCTGAAATGGTCTACAAAACTATCCAGTTGCACAAACTCATTCTGACCAAGTCCAGAAAATGAAATCAGACCGACCACCCAACATTGAGCAATTTGAACATAACAAAGGCTTGTCCTGCACAGTCCTCCTTCATAACAATGGAAAAGCTATTCTGTGAACATACAACCAATTCTTCCAGTCACCGTATCATCGGAGACTGGATGTACAACTGAAGATACATGGTGGGACCCTGTGGAAGCCCTGCCATGGACCTACATGAGAATTGCCCAGGAATCTTTGACTTCTGATGAATTCAGGCAGCACAGTGGAACATGGTTAGCACTGTTGCCTCACAGTACCAGGGACCCTGGTTCAATAACAGCCTCGGGTCACTGTCTGTGTGGAGTTTGCACATTCTCCCAGTGTTTGTGTAGATTTCCTCCGCATGCTCCAGTTTCCTTCCACAGTCCAAAGATGTGCGGGTTAGGTTAATTGGCCATGCTAAATTAACCCTAGTGTCAGGGGATTAGCAGGATAAGTATGAGGGGCTAAGGGAATTGGATCTGGGTGGGATTGCAGTCTATGCAGTCTTGATGGGTGAATTGCCTCTCTCTGCAGGGATTATATGAGAGTATGAACAATCCCCTTGCTTCCTGGGACGTTCAATGAATATCTCCAATCCTGAGCCAGGGTTAAAGAGAGAGTCAGTTCCACAGCGCTTAGCCCGAGAATGTTCTGACAGATCAAAACCTCGTCTAACTCCTGGGTGTTATGTTTCAGGTCAGAAACTCCGAAGTGTTTTATGGAGACTGCCTGGATCATAAGTTTTGTACTTTGAATTTGGCTAGGATAAGATTGATATGTTTCACGTCAGGTGTGATTCAAATGACCCACTAGGGAGCTTTTATCAAACAAAGTTTAATTAAGAATATAGTTAACATGTATGGTAAGAAAATTAGCAGTAACTTTTATCAATTACAAACAAAACAAAATGACAATAATGTATAACCCCTAATAAATATACCTAAGATATTCCAATCAAACCAGAAGCTTCCAGAGACAAAACCCTTTGAACAACACAGCAAAGACTAATGCTCACGTGATACTGGAATTGAGTCCTTTGGATCAACTCTACAGTTGTCTTGAAACACTCAGAACAGTTTGAAATCAGAACAGCTTCCCAGAACCCCAGGGAGGGATTCTGATCAAGTCACCAACAGCAGATTTTCTACCCCAGGAAGGCTTTCAGCTAACACACAGAATTTCCAAAACCAGGAAGAGAGAGACACTTTATTCCAGCTTGCTGCCCCTTCTAAAAACTCAAACCTGCAGCTCAGAACTGAAAACAAAAGAAACCCTGTCACCTGGCATGCCAACCAGTTTTTTTCCCAATAAAGCTAATAAGAACATAAGAAATAGGAGCAGGAGTAGGCCATCTAGCCCTTCGAGCCTGCCCTGCCATTCAATAAGATCATGGCTGATCTGTCGTGGCTCAGTTCCACATTCCCGCCCTCTCCCCATAACCCTTAATCCCCTCGCTTATCAAAAACCCATCAACCCGCGTCTTAAAAATATTTAGTGAGGCAGCCTCCACCACTTCAACGGGCAGAGAATTCCAGAGATTCACCACCCTTTGAGTGAAGAAGTTCCTCCTCAACTCCGTTCTAAACCGCCCCCCCTTTATCTTGAGGCTGTGCCCCCTAGTCCTACTGTCCTTTCTGAGCGGGAAGAGTCTCTCCACCTCTAAACTATCCATCCCATTCATCATCTTATATGTCTCAATGAGATCTTCCCTCATTCTTCTAAACTCTAATGAGTACAAGCCTAGTTTATTCAGCCTCTCCTCATAGCTCAACCCCCTCAACTCCGGCATCAGCCTAGTAAACCTCCTCTGCACTCCCTCCAACGCCAAAATATCCTCGCGTAAGTGCCGCGACCAAAACTGCACACAGTACTCCAGCTGCGGCCTCACCAATGCCCTATACAGCTGCAGCAAGACCTCCCTACTTTTATATTCAATCCCCCTCGCTATGAAGGCCAGCATCCCATTCGCCTTCCTGACCACCTGCTGCACCTGCAGGCTGGGTTTTTGCGACTCATGCACAAGGACCCCGAGGTCCCTCTGCACCGTCGCCTACTGCAGTTTTTTGCCACGTAAGTAATAGTCCTTCCTACCATTATTCCTACCAAAGTGGACCACCAATCCCAGAAAGTACTTGAGGCCCCCATTTAAGCCACTTAAGGAGCAATAAAAGGACACCTGGTAAATCACTCAGCAACAATGAGAAACACAGAAGCTGTGAAAGCTCCAGAAATCATGATTTAAAAAAACCTTTGTTAAAGGTACACTAACTTCACATGGGTAACGACACAACTAACCTTTCATCGGCCGTGTCCCCAATCCCTCGACTACCACCTAAATCCCTTGATCACCTGACTAACCCCTGACCACATGACTATCCCTTGGCCCAACTCAACTCTATGACCAGTCAACTAATGTCACCCGAAGATTCCAACTATCCAAATGCTCGCCCATCCACCTCCCTCACCCACCCACCAATTCACCCATCTACCACTTCGCCCGCCCTATCACCTTACCCACCCTATCACCTCATCTGCTCTATTCCCTCACCCTCCATATCATCTCACCCACCCTACCACCTCACCCATTTTGCCACCTCACCTGCTGTACCCCCTCACTCACCCTACCACCCCACCCATCCTACCCCCTCACCTACCCTATCACACTCACCTAACCTACCACCTTACCCACCCTACCCTTCTACCCATTCACAAACATTCAAACTGGATCTTTTAACTTACCATATGGCAGCTCGTACTGTAAAAAGGGAATATGTCCTGTCTTTCCCTGACTCAACTCTGCTTCAACAGAATTCCCCAATGGGAGCCTAGCTCAGAAGACCCTGGTAGAATTGCTCAGCAGTGCTAAGTCAGGGGACGGGGGGGGAGGTTTTGAATGCAGCAGTAATTCAAATATCATTGGCGTTAGGCAGACAATCCAGACCATAGTGGTGGAAAATCCTGCCCAATGACTGCAAAGTGAGGCTCAAGAAAGGTTCACTTGAAAACCAAAAATGAGGCAGAAAGAAAAGTTACAAAGATGAAAGTTTGTCAGCTGTAGGCCTACAAGGCACTGGGGGTAACAAAGGTTCAGAAATGGGGGTGGGAGATTTCACTGTCCATCACTGATCCCAGTTCAGTAGAACTACTACTGACCAAGCTGTCCAAGTCCTGAAGGAGGTAACTGCCAACTGTAACCATAACAGGTGATGGAAAAATCAGTATGAGGGAAAAAACATCTTAACCTCATCCTCGACAATCTAGGTGTTGCAGATGCATCTGTCCATGATGGTATTGAAAGGAGTAACCCCGCACAATCCTGGTGGAAACAAAGTTCTCTCTTCACATCTTCAGACATTAGATGCGATTTTTTGGTCCTACAGAAATTTCCACCCGAAGTCAACGGACCTTTCGCTGGTCCGTCAGATTTTCCATCCCACCAGAAACAATTCCCAGAGCAGGCGAGATGTTAAAATCCCACCCATCGCACAGATGTGGCACCACCATCGTGCTTCATGATGGCTCACTGTTGCTGGGTCAAAATCCTGGAAACTCCTTTCCTAACTGCATTGCAGGTGTACCTACTACACCAATGGACTGCAGCGGTTCAAGAAGGCGGCTCACCACCACCTTCTCAAAGGCAGTTATGGATGAGAAATAAATGCTGTCCTTTTCACTGATGTCCCAATCCTGTGAACATATTAAAAGCAAAATTAATAAAAAATGGAAGTGCTTGCTGGCCTTTCCTTTAAATTGTCCTGTTGTGTGGATCTGGAAAGGGCAAATAATTTAAACAAAATGTAACTTGGAAAATTGGTATAGAAAGAAACGGCACGTTTTTGATTTGGTTTGATTTATTATTGTCACGTGTATTAGTATACAATGAAAAGTATTGTTTCCTGCGTGCTATACAGACAAAGCATACTGTTCATAGAGAAGGGAAGGAGACAGTGCAGAATGTAGTGTTACAGTCATAGCTAGGGTGTAGAGAAAGATCAACTTAATGCGAGATCGTTTCATTCAGGAGTCTGATGGCAGCAGGGAAGAAGCTGTTCTTGAGTCAGTTGGTATGTGACCTCAGACTTTTGCATCTTTTTCCCAAAGGAAGAAGGTGGAAAAGAGAATGTCACGGGTATGTGGGATCCTTAATTATGCTGACCGCTTTTCCAAGCCAGTGGGAAGTGTAAATAGTGTCAATGGATGGGAGGCTGGTTCGTGTGATGGATTGGGCTACATTCATGATCCTTTGTAGTTGCTTGCAGTCTTGGACAGAGCAGGAGCCCATACCAAGCTGTGATATAGCCAACAAGAATGCTTTCTATAGTGCATCTGTAAAAGTTGGTGAGAGTTGTAACAAACATGCCAAAATTCCTTAGTCTTCTGAGAAATTAGAGGCGCTGGTGGGCTTTCTTAACTATAGTATCAGCATGGGGGGACCGGAACAGATTGTTGGTGATCTGGACACCTAAAAACTTAAAGCTCGCAACCCTTTCCACTTTGTCCCCATTGATGTAGACAGGGGCATGTTCTCCTTTACGCTTCCTGAAGCCGATGACAATCTCCTTCGTTTTGTTGACATTGAGGGTGGGATTATTGTCGCTGCATCAGTTCACCAGATTCTCTATCTCATTCCTATACTCTGTCTCGTCATTGCTTGAGATCCAACCCACCACGGTAGTGTCATCGGTAAACTTGAAAATCGAGTTGGAGGGGAATTTGGCCACACAGTCGTAAGTGTATAAGGAGTGTAGTAGGGGGCTGAGAACGCAGCCTTGTGGGGCACCAGAGGATGTTGAGGATGATGATGGAGGAGATGTTGTTGCCTATCCTAACTGATTGTGGTCTGTGAGTTAGGAAGTTCAGGATCCAGTCACAGAGGGAGGAGTCAAGTCCCAGGCCATGCAGTTTGGAGATGGGTTTTGTAGGAATAATGGTGTTTAAAAGCTGAGCTGTAGTCAATAAATAAGAGTTTGACATAGGGTTTTGAAGTTGAACTGTGAAAAAATGAACATATTACCACTTATTTTTGAAAGGTTTTTTAATAATTATTGAGAGAACAAGATGTTGATTCCTGTCGCAGTTTTACATCTCCCATATTGTAGCGTTCATTTGGTAAGATAAAAACCATGCCTTGAAATATCACAGAGACAAAACTTCCTTTCAATCCCTTTATTACTTTTCATTTTTTTTGGGTGACTTGAGAATGTGAACTATAAAGTAAACAAGTACAAGTCGAAGAAACAAAATGCAAAAAAGATAAATAAGGGTGTTAACAGAAGAGAGGAAGTACAGCTTCATGAGAAAATTGAACAGATTGAGGCTTATTTATTTAGAAGGGGGAAGACTCAGACATGACTTGATACACTATTATCTTTCAGCTCAAGAACAGCTTCTTCCCTGCTGCCATCAGACTTTTGAATGGACCTACCCTGTACAAATTGATCTTTCTCTACACCCGAGTTATGACTGTAACATTACATTCTGCACTCTCTACTTTCCTTCTCTATGTACAGGTATGCTTTCGCTGTATAGCGCACAAGAAACAATACTTTTCACTGTATACTAATACATCTGACAATAATAAATCAAATCAAATATCTCAGAGTAGATAAAAAGAGAATGTTTCCACTTTTAGGAGAATCCAAAATTAGGAACCGCAGGTAAAATAGTTCTTAATAAATCCAATAGGTTAAAACAGAGAAATGTCTTGACTCAAAGAGTGGTTAGAATGTGGAACTTACCATCGTAGGAAGTGGCTGAGGGAAATAGTCGAGATGCTTTTAAAAGGACATTGGATGAGTACCTGAGCTAAAATGGAATAGAAAGATATGATGATAGACTGAGATGTGGTAGATGAAATTAGGGGTGTGGGGGAGGAGGGGGATACTTGTGTGGTGTTTAAACATCACCACAGGCTGGACGGGCTGAATGGTCCCATATTCTATGTGAAGAAAAGTCAAGTTTCAAAAGGTCAGACTCAGGAATGACATTCAACTCTTGCATGCAGATTTGAGAAGAGTGTTAAAGGAGGACCATCTGAGAAACATTTTAGTTTGGAAAGGAGATGAACGGGGAATCTCACAGAGCAAGACAAGTATAGGAATCCATCACTTTATGTAAAACTATAACAGGAGGACATAGGCTCAGCCTAGTAAGAGGCAAACATAGGATTACAGGCAATAAGGTTCTTCACCCAAAGCCTCAAGCAGGTTCATCCGATCATCAATGGAAGATCCAGGGAAATTCCAGAGAACTTGTGACAGATAATTAGAGAAAACCCCATGGAAATTCCATTTGATAATGGAAAATGCACGTCAGAATCCTGGAAGCATCTGCTTTCATGCCACAATTTGAGGCCGTCTGCTTCTCCTGATGGATGGACTCTGGTGGACCAATGGTCTCCAACATAAATGGTCAGGTTGTGGCTTTGATTTTTCACAAACAAGAACTTGGATTTTCACTAGGATTAGTCAAGCACATCACATACAATGCCTGACAACATATAGAAAGGAAACTTTGACCCAACAACAGGAAGCTTGATTCAAATTCTCAACAAAACGTTGAAGGGTCATGCACGCTGGGAAATTCCACTCGCCGCCCAGAGGGAGGTACAAAGAAGGAAAATAATTCACCAACCTGCGAAAACTATCTCTAATTCTGCACAAGCACTAATGTGTTCATTCATCTAGCTGCAATTCAACAACAACTTCTTTAAAAATTCATTTGTGGGACATGGATGTCGTTGGCTGGCCAGCATTTATTGCCCAGCCATAGTTGGCCGAGGGCAGTTGAGAGTCAACCACATTGCTGTGGCTCTGGGGTCACGTGTAAGCCAGCAGATTTCCTTCCCTAAAGGACATCAGTGAACCAGACTGGCTTTTCATGGTCATCATGGATTCTTAATTCCAGATATTTTTTATTGAATTCAAATGCCCTACCTGCTGTAGCAGTATTTGAACACGGGTCACCAGAACATTAGCTGAGTTTCTGGATTAATAGTCTAGTGATAATACCACTAGGCCGCCGGCTTACATTTATACCTTACCTTTAATAGAGTAAAGCATCCCTTTGATGCTTTAGATAAAACACTGAGTCACACAAGACGATATTAGGGCTGAAGATGAACCAAATTGGTCAAAGAGGGAGCTTTTAAGCAAGTCTGCAAGGAGGGACAGGCAGAGATGTGAAGGGAATTTAGAGGGGGTCTGGGCTTCCAGATGTTCGAGTCTAGGCAGCTGAAGACTCAGCCATCAGCGATGGAGTAAAAAACATCAGTAATGCTCAAAAAATACCAGAATTGGAGCAACATTGAGATCTTAGGGGTTTCCAGAGCTGGGGAATGTTACAGATGTAAGGAAATGGTGAGATCTTCGGAGGGGTTTGGACGCAAGGATGAGAATTTTACAATTGACACATTGCTCAACTGGGAGCCAATGTAGGTCACCGAGTGCAGGGCTCCCCTGGCCTTGGTGTGAATTTGAACATGGGCAGCAAAATTGATCTCTGGTTAACAGTGGATAGAATAAGAGAGGCCAGTCAGAGTTTTGGACTCATTCCAACCTATGGGTGACAGGAGGCATATAAATAGTTAAGCCTTGAGGTAACAAAGCAGGTAGGCCTAGGTAGAGACAGAGATGGTCTTGGTAATGGCATGGATATGTGGTCGGGATATGGGTCAAATACAATGGCAGTATTCGGTTCAGCCTCAGTGACCAAGGACAGGGATGGTATCAGTGATGAGGGAATGGAGTTTGTGACAGGTCTGAAGACAAACAGCGATGGTCTTCCCAAAATTTGGTTGGAGATTTTTGTCCATTCTACTCCAATAGTGGTGTGTTTGTCCAGCTCTTAATTTGACATCTTGCTAGCTGGTTGAGAGGCGTTAAGTCATTCCTCTCATTTTAACTGCCCCCATTCTGACCTCTCCTCATGCCCACTGCCCAGGTTACCATGATTCAATGACACTGGGGCAGCACGATGGCGCAGTGGTTAGCGCTGCTGCCTCACAGCGCCAGGGATGTAGGTCCAATTCTTGGCTTAGGTCACTCTCTGTGTGGACTTTGCATATTTTTGCATGTCTGCGTGGGTTTCCACTGGGTGCTCCAGTTTCCTCCCACAGTCCAAAGATGAGCAGATTAGATGGGTTGGCCAGGCTAAATTGCCCCTTAGTGTAATATATGGGGTTACTGGAATAGGGCCTGGGTGGGATTGTGGTTGGTGCAGATTCGCTGGGCCAAATGGCCTCCTCCTGCACTGTAGGGATTCTATGATTCCCAGAATCAGAGAATCCCTGTAGCACTGAAGAAGGCCAGTTGGCCCATCAAGCCTGCACTGCCAATAATCCCACACAGGCCCTATCCCTGTAACCTCACCAGCTAGGGACTCTAGCTAGTCCCCCTGACACCAAGATCAATTTAGCACGGCCAATCGACCTAACCCTCACATCTTTGGAATACGGAACACAGACAGTGACCCGAGACTGGAGTTGAACCAGGTTCTCTGGCCCCGTCAGGCAGCAGTGCTAACCACTGTGCCACCCTCATTCTTGATTTTGCATCCTGAAACTGAAAGTGGAGTGGTCTCACCCCCACCCAGGGCGGATAAAATGTGAGCCTGTGCTCTCTCTGTGCAGCTACAGAGAGCACGATGTTAACGAAATGTGACAACACCATAATAACCTCAACATATAACACTCTGATTAAATCAACGTGAGGCAGTAAAATTGAATTTCATTCAATGTTCCGTGTCCCTGCATCTCGTGAACAAAGGAAGATCAGGTGTACAATAATACAACATGTATAAAAATCACAAATCTAATTACAGCGTCAACAGACATAATTCCAGAAGGGTGAGATTACACAGCAGCTTGTCAGACTGTAGTGCAGTAAAGTCTTTTCAGGACATCACAAAACACTGCACGGTTAATGTAATACTTTTTAAGTTGAGGGGAAACATGCCAACAAATCTTTGTACAGCACACTACCGCAAGCTGCAGTGCCATAATTACCAAATCATCTGGTTTGATTTTTATTTCATTCATTCGTGGGACATGGGTGTCGCTGGCTGGCCAGCATTTATTGCCCATCCCCAGTTACCCATGGAGGGCAGTTGAGAGTCAACCACATTGCTGTGGCTCTGGAGTCACGTGCAGGCCAGACCAGGTAAGGATGGCAGATTTCCTTCCCTTCGTAAACCAGATGGGTTTTTCCAACAATCGACAATGGTTCCACAGTCATCCGTAGATCCTTAATTCCAGATATTTTTTATTGAATTCAAATTCCACCCTCTGCCGTGGCAGGATTCGAACCCGGGTCCCCAGCACATTAGCTGAGTTGGACGATATTGAGCATGATGCCAGAAGAACATGGCTTAGCCTTCTTCAAAATAGATATCTCATGTCCACCTGAGAGCAGCAGATGGGGGCCTCAGCTTTAATGCCTCATCTACAAGTCGACACTTAATATTTATTCATTATTTATTAGTCATAAGTAGGCTTACACTGACACTTCAATGAAGTTACTGTGAAAATCCCCTAGTCGACACACTTGGGTGCTTGTTCGGGTACACTGAGGGAGAATTTAGCATTGGCCAAAGCACCTAACCAGCACCTCCTTTAAACAGTGGGAGGAAACTGGAGCACCCGGAGGAAACACATGCAGACACAAAGAGAACATGCAGACTCCACACAGGTGGTGGTCCAAGCCGGGAATCGAACCCGGGTGCCTGGCGCTGTGAGGCAGCAGTGCTAACCACTGTGCCAGCCGATACACCATGGTATTCAATGGACAGTGCAGCCTGCACTCCACTGGGACTGGAAGCCAGGATTGTGGGTTCAAGCTTGTGGAGCAGCTGAGATGGTTCGGGGGAAGGGGGTGCATGAGCCCCCGTACTTCTGTCTCAGAAGTCAGATCACTACAGACTGAGGCTGTCCATCACCTTGTCTTTCTCCTCCTTTTTGCTGCTGTGTTCCTTTGCATTGTACAAATGAAGACGGTCTCTCTTCTGGATTACGATGTCAGAGATGCTGTTTGCTGTTCCACTGTCCTTTCACTTTTAAACCTCCAGCTTCCCTGTGCCAAGGTTACCGGAATGGAGACTTACATTTCTCCCTGTTGCGTGGCTGGTGTAACTTGTTGCATATTTTTCCCCAAAGCCCTATAGCCCCGACACTTACCAAGGTGGAGGGAGGAGTTCTGGTCAGCTCTCCCCCAATACCATGGTGTATCGAAATCCTCCATTTTAGGGGCAGGTCAAATCCGAGACCCACTCTCCAGAACCTAAACTTTGCTCAATGATGTAAAAGTAGTCACTATGCTGTAACTGTTACCACTGGTTAGCTGCTGTCTCAGGCACTTTGTCTGATCACAGTCCCCATGTTAATCAGTTGAATCATAAATGATCACAAATAGGACACCAAAATATACCCAGAAAACACTCACTTTGGTATTCATAATGATTGCCATGTCAAAATAGTGCGAAATATAATAAGACTCTGCTCTTTCAGTCCAGTAACTGTGGTGGCACAATGGTTAGCACTGCTGCCTCACAGTGCCAGGGACCTGGGTTCAATTCCCGGCTTGGGTTACTGCCTGTGCGGAGTTTGCAAATTCTCTTCCATGTCTGCATGTGTTTCCTCCCACAGTACGAAAGATGTTTCAGTTAGATGCATTGGCGGTGCTACATTCTCCCTCAGCATACCCAAACAGGCACTGGAGTGTGGTGACTGGAGGATTTTTACAGTAACTTCATTGCAGCGTTAATGTAAGCCTTACTTGTGACGAACAAATAAAAAGACAATCCATCAAAAATTTATCAGACATTCCCATTTCTATTCTTATTTATTCCAGAGATGAAGTCATTGCTGGCAAGGCCAGCATTTCTTAGCTATCCTGAGTGACCTTTGAGAGGATGGATGTGAGCCATCTTCTTGAACAATGGCAGTCCGTGTGACAAAAGTTCACGCTCAGTGCTGTTAGGGAGGTAGCTTGAGGAATTGGACGCAGTGACAGTGAAGGAACAGTGATATATTTTCAAGACACGGTGGTATGTAAGTTGGAAGGGAACTGGTAGGTGATGGCATTCCCGTATGCATGGTCAGGTCCCCCCTGGTCAAATTCATCTTGCTTCACAGCATTCTGCTTGGTTGTGACATTCAGCTCTTACTGCAATGGGAGGCTGACATTGCTGCTCTTCTCTTTGTGAGATCCAGGCCTCTCATAAATCACATCATTCTTGATGGAAAAATCGAACTTTATCATCTCTGTGTCACACTTTTTACTTTCCAGCAGGTCAAATGTTGTCAGAATATCCTCTGTTCTGTCACCCGTGTGCAGTAAATCAAGTATTTACTTGTCTGATTTCAATTCTGCTCGCTTGTCCGGATCCAGTCCTCTGAGGTTCATCAAGGTCTCATGTAACAGATTATGATGTAAAGGGATTGCACATGGGATTGAGATGGATAGAAAGCTGATTCGCAGATAGGAAGCAAAGGATTGGCATAAATCGGTCTCTATTTGATTGGGATTGGAGTCTAATGGGGTTCCGCAGGGATCTGTGCTCAAACCCCAACTGTTCACATTATATGTTAATGCTTTGGAAGAGGGAACTGAATGTATTATGCTTTGACAAAGGGTCATCTGGATTTGAAATGTCAGCTTTTACAGATGCTGCCAGACCTGCTGAGATTTTCCAGCATTTTCTCTTTTGGTTTCACATTCCAGCATCCGCAGAAATTTGCTTTGATCTCAGAATCCTTGTCTTTATTGTATCTTCCCTAGTCTTGTTTATTCTCCACAGATGCATCACCACACACTTCTCTGGATTTAATTCTGTTTGCCACTTCTTCACCCACCTGACCAGTCCATTGTTATCAATCTGCAGTCTACAGCTTTCTACCTCACTGACAACCACCCAATCAATTTTTGAATAATCTGAAAACTCCTTGGCCATACCCACTACATTTCAGTTTGTATGCCACGACTAATACATGACCCAGTATTGAGCCTTGTGCAACCCCAGTAGAAACAGCAGATGTTGTAGCTAAGAAGTTGGCGTGTGAAATGTTAGCTGGGATAAACATAATGAGGGAGGGAACATTCAGGTGTTTGGCATCCTTGACAATGGATAAATCACCAGACCCAGGGGAAATGTCTTCCGGAACGTTTAAGAGAAAGAAGAAAGCAAATAGCAGAGACTCTGACCTTCATTTTTCGATCTTCCTCAGCTACGACAGAAGGCCTAATGGACAGCTAACATGGCACTGTTGCTAAAAATGGCCAGAAAAAATAACCTGTGGGTCAGTCCGCCTAAACCCAGTGGTGGCAAATCATTGGAAAAAGTTCAATGAGACGGTATAAATAATCATTAAGTAAAGCACGAATTAATGAGGGACAAAAGCAAAATATTGCAGATGCTGAAATCTGAAGCAAAAACAGAAGATAGAATTATAGAATCCCTACAGTGCAGACCATTGAAATTTCACCGACAACAATCCCACCCAGACCCTATTCCCTTGACACTGAGGTTCAATTTAGCATGACCAATCAACCTAACTCGCACATCTGTGGCGTGTAGGAGGAAATTGGAGCACCCAGAGGAAACCCATGCAGCTACGGAGACAATGTGCAAACTCCACACAGACAGCCACCCAAGGCCGGAATTAAACCCAGGTCCCTGGCGCTGTGAGGCAGCAGTGCTAACCAATGCTGGAAACGCTGGAAAACTTCAGCAGATCTGACAGTATCTGTGGAGAGGGAATAGAGCCAACATTTTGAGTCAGGATGACCCTTCGTCAGGGCCTAATGAGGGACAGTCAGTATGGGGATGGCAGAGTGGTTAGCACTGCTGCTTCACAGGTTCAATTCCCAGCTTGGGTCACTGTCTGTGCAGAGTCTGCATGTTCTCCCCGTGTCTCTGTGAGTTTTCTCTTGGTGCTTGAGTTTCCCCCCCACAGTCCGAAAGATGTGCAGGTTAGGTGCATTGCCCACACTAAATTCTCCCTCAGTGTACTCAGGTGCTGGAGTGTGACAACTCAGGGATTTTCACAGTAACTTCATTGCAGTGTTAATATAAGCCTACTGGTGACACTAATAAACAAACTGGATTTGTTAAGGGGAAATCCTGTCTGACCAACGTGAAGAAACTTTTTGAAGGGGGAGGGTTGATGACGGTAACGTGCTTGATGCTGTTTATGGATTTTAACAAGGCTTTTGACAGGGCGGACTGGTCTGAAAACTAAAAATTCATGGGATCCATGGAAAGTGGCAAGTCAGATCCAAAATTGGCAGGAAACAAAGGCTAAAATATAAAAGCAAATTACTGCCAATGCTGGAATCTGAAACCAAAAGAGAAAATGCTGGAAAATCTCAGCAAGTCTGGCAGCATCTGTAAGGAGAGAAAAGAGCTGACATTTCAAGCCTAGATGACCCTTTGTCAAGGCTAAATGTTGAGGGGTATTTTTGTGATTGGGGGATTGTTTCCACTGAGGTTCCACAGGGCTCAGTACTGGCTCCCTTGCCGTTTGCCGTTTATAAATGTAGGGGGACTACTTGCTTTTAAGCGTAGATCACTGGAATCAGTGAACAACTCCTCTGTTGCCAGCAGATGGCAATGGATTACCATTCATCACTTACTCGGTTTTTATCTGTGGGAGATGTGGATAACACTCGGCACCCGAGAAGAGAAGGCAAAAGATTCAATCAATACTCTGCATATAATGCTTTTGCCGTGTACTGGTTATGTCCCTGGACTAGTAAACCAGGGGACATGAGACTATTCTCCCCGTGGCAGCCATGATGTGGAGTTGCCAGCACTGGACTGGGGTACGCACAGTAAGTGGTCTCACAACACCAGGTTAAATGCCTTCGGCTGATGAAGGGGCAGCGCTCCGAAAGCTGGTGCTACAAACAAACCTGCTGGACTTTAACCTGATCTTGTGAGACTACTTACTATGTCTCCCCATGGCAGACTGAGAATTAGAATCGGTTTCTTTTTGGGAAGTAAAAAAATTGATCGAGAAATGTGATCTTGGGTTTTGCCAACAAGAAAAGAGAGTTTTTAAACCTTCTGAGTAGTGTGATTTTCAATAATAATATACACAAAGCAGGTTGTCATGAGGATAAGCCCCTTTATCTTTGAGAATATGAGTCCTCAGCCAACTGACTGGAAATCTTACAATTTGGAAATGAGACAGGACAAACCACTTAAAAATGTGAGGCCACCTTCCAGGAAGGATGTTTAAAAAAAGCGAACCAGGCACCCTGGGGAGTGTGAAGAGAAGGGCACTCAAGGAACCAGCGAAATTCTTCACTCTCCAGGGGAGAGATCCCTCTGTCCCAGCAGCACCACAAAGGCATCAGTGGCCATTGCTGGATCTGCAGAAGGAAAAGACCAAAGCCCACGGATCACCTGAGCAGGCAAGTCTGAGACTCTCAGCTTGGAGATGTGGCTAATCCAGGGAGAGGAGTTGGATGATAGGGGGGTTGGTGGGGGGGGGGGGGGGTGTGTTCAGAGTGGGGTTCGGGGGTGTTGGTAATAGGTTAGGGAAGGGGACAATTAGCAAGGAAAGGGGGGGGTGGTATTCCACCTAAGGGAGTGGGTGCCCACAATCAACTCCAAACAGCAACCCTCGTTTTCCTTCACACTTCAAGCACTTCAGTGAAAAAGATCAGGTTTCCTGCACCCTCTTGGCTACCCAGGCCAAAAATAACGATGGCGCCCGGACCGAGGCGACTTCTTGTGAGCTGTCCCCAGCATACAGTGTAATTCCATCTTTTACTCGCGTTATCTGCTCTTAAAACTTAACTCTAACTCCTTTAAACTGTCTAATAATGTTAACATAAGAACCAGGAGCAGGAGTAGAACATCTGGCCTGCGAGCCTGCTCCGCCATTCAATCAGATCATGGCCGATCTTCTCGTGGACTCAGCTCCACTTACCCACCCGCTCAGCATAACCCTTAATTCCTACACTTTTTCACAATCTATCTATCCTTGTCTTAAAAACATTCAATGAGGTAGCCTCAACTGCTTCACTGGGCAGGGAATTCCACAGATTCACAACCCTTTGTGTGAAGACGTTCTTCCTCAACTCAGTCCTAAATCTGCTCCCCCTTATTTTGAGGCCATGCCCCCTAGTTCTAGTTTCACCTGCCATGTTCGGCAATGTACTCTGCAGTCTATTCTTTCCTTCTCCCCTATGGTACTCTATGAACAGTATGCTTTGTCTGTACAGCACTCAAGAAACAATACTTTTCATTGTACCTCAATACATGTGACAAAAATAAATCAAATCAAATCAAACCATTTTATGACCTGAGCAGCATATTGTCAGGATATAACACGCATAATTGACACGATTATTCATTTAAATGCAGTGGGGCGGGCTGCTGATTTCAGCGTCTGCCCACCTATTGTATTATGGGAGTGAACACAGGGTGGATGAGAAGGTGGTGGGAGGTGGGTACCCGCCCAAGAAGGTGGTGGAAGTGGCTTTTTGCCCTAGTTTATGTTCCCCTCCCCACCTTTGAGGGAAACCTACCAAGGGCAGTTAAAATGCAGCCCAGTGACATTGGACGAATAACGATGGGTAATAGGTGTCAAAATAGCCAAATCCTGAAAGACAGAAGAAGTCTCCATTTTCTTTTCTGGTTTCAGATCTCCAGCAGTGAGTTATTTTTTGTTCAACAGAAAATACTGCAGATGCTGGAATCTAAAACAAAAACAGAAAACACTGGAAAATCTCAGCAGGTCTGACAGCATCTGTGGAGAGAGAATAGAGCCAATGTTTCGAGTCTAGATGACACTCCTGCAGCTCTGTTCAGCTCTGAAGAAGGGTCACCCAGTCTCAAAACGTTGGTTCTATTTTGTTTAGTATTAGTGTCACAAGTAGGCTCATATTAACACTGCAATGAAGTTACTGTGAAAATCCCCTAATTGTCACACTCTGATGTCAGTTTTAGTACACTGAGGGAGAATTTAGTATGGCCAGTGCACTTAACCAGTATGTCTTTTGGACTGTGGGAGGCAACTGGAGCACCTGTAGAAAACCCACGCAGACATGGGGAGAATGTGCACATTCCACAAGACATTCACCCAAGCCTCTAAGCTCTATTGTCTTTCCACAGGTGCTGTCAGACCTGCTGAAATTTTCCAGCATTTTCTGTTTTTGTTATTTTTTATTGATGTTTTATTCATTCCTCCAGTTGTGGCATGGTCCACGGTGACATTTTTTTCCGCAGATTTGTTTTTCAGGTTCTAGTGCCTGCCTGTCCCACCACTGCCCTAGAGAGCAGAGATGAAGCAACCTGTTCCCAATGGCATGAGTCACCTGCCAGAGTGATTCAGTCTTTCCCTGACTCCCCTCCACACCTGCCGGGGACAGAGAAGTCACCCACAATACGGAGGGTTGGAAACGGGATCCCGGAGTCTTCCCACTCTATGTTCCGGGCTCAGCACTCCAATCAGCTACACCCCTATAGCCAAGGAGAACAACCTAAAGGGCTCAGGCCTGGCCCCGAAAGTTGCAGCAAAATTCACTTTGAACCCTCATGGATTTGAAATCTGTTTGAGAGAATCATTGCTACTCATTTTCCACATAGGTGTGAGGCAGCATCAGTTGGGTTGCCAACCCTCCAGGATTACCCTGGTGTCTCCAAGAATTGAAAACTAATCTCCACAACACTGCTCTGTACAACCCTGGGGAAAAATCATCTGCATGTTAAAAAAATGGCTTTACCCTGTCGTTTTTGTTCACCATTTCTCTTCACCAGATACACAAATATTGAAAGTGGGGTGAAAAAAAGTCTAATTGGCTGGTGGTCAAGCATCATCCAATTGGTGATGAGTTATTTTGCTTTGCAATTGGCATAGGAATGATGTGGAGTTACCTGCGTTGAACTGGGGTGGGCGCACTAAATAGTCTCACAACACTAGGTTAAAGTCCTACAGGTTCATTTGGAATCACAAGCGTTCGGAGCGCTGCTCCTTCAGTGACTCACCCTGATGAAGGAGCAGCGCTCCAAAAGCTCATGATATCAAATAAGCATGTTGGACTTTAACCTGGTGTTGTGAGACTTCTTATTGGCGTAGGAAGCCAGTGGATGGATGTGTTGGCTGACTACTAGCTGAAGGGGCATTAGGGTAGGGTGGGGGGGGGTTGGGGGGCAAATCATGTAATAAAACCTCCAAGTATACATTTAACCACAGTTGGTAACCCCACCTATCAGGATGCTGCATTGTTACTTTGCCATTGCGGTACCTCCTCATGTGGTTTCCTCTTGACAAGTGTTGCACACAACGCATTTCATTTTTTTATATCTTCTTTGTGGGTGTCTCAATGGAATAAGACAGGCTTTCAGTGCATGTTAATTTTTCAACAGGCACTAATTAAGGTCTTGAAGCACTCAGTGGTATCACAGATTGTCATAAGATGAAGGAATCATGGTGACTTACAGCTATTCCTCATTAAATTGTATTATTTGGTAACTATAGGAGGATGACAGGAAGACTTGTATTTATAAGAGGTGGCACAATGGTTAGCACTGCTGCATCACAGCATCAGGGACCCAGGTTCGATTCCCAGCTTGGGTCACAGTCTGTGTGGAGTTTGCACGTTCTCCCCATACCTGCATGGGTTTCCTCTGGGTGCTCCAGTTTACTCCTAAAGTCCAAAACTGTGCGAGTTGGGTTAATTGGCCATGCTAAATTGCTCCTTAGTGTCGGGGGATTAGTAGGGTAAATATATGGGGTTACGGGAATAGGGCTTGGGTGAGATTGTGGTCAGTGCAGGCTGGATGGGCCAAATGGCCTCCTTCTGCACTGTAGGATTCTGTGATTCTTCTATTCTATACTGTGCCTTTCATAACTTCGGGACATTTCAAAATGTCTCCCAGCTAATGAAGTTACTCTTGAAGTTTAGTTACTGTAGTAATGTAGGAAATGAGGCTCCACTTTGTGCATAACAAGATTCTATAAGCAACAACGGGATAATAACCAGATAATTTGCTTCTAGTGATATTGATTAAAGATAACTATAAGCCAGGATAGCCAACTTGCTTCTCTTCAAAGTAGTACCATGGTTTTTCTTATATCCAGTTGAGAGGATGGAGATGGTTTAACATTTGATTTGACTTGTTTTGATTCATTATTGTCATATGTATTGCTATCCAGTGAAAAGTATTGTTTCTTGCATGCTATGCATTCAAAGCATACCATACATAGAGAAGGAAAAGACAGAGTGCAAAATGTAGTGTTACAGTCATAGCTAGGGTGTAGAAAAAGATCAACTTAATGCGAGGTAGGTCCATTCAAAAGTCTGATGGCAGCAAGGAAGAAATTGTCCTTGAGTCAGTTGGTACATGTCCTCAGACTTTTGCATCTTTTTCCCGTTGGAAGAAGGCGGAAGAGAGAATGTCAGGGGTGTGTGGGGTCCTTGATTATGCTGGTTGCTTTTCCAAGGCAGCAGGAAGTGTAGACAATGTCAATAGGTGGGAGGATGGTTTGTGTGATGGATTGGGCTTCATTCACAACCCTTTGTAGTTTCTTGCAGTCTTAGGCAGAGCAGAAGCCATACCAAGCTGTGATACAACCAGAAAGAATGCTTTCTATGGTGCATCTGTAGAAGCTGGGGAGAGTTGTAGCAAATCTGAAAGGTGGCACTCCCAACAATGCAGCACTTTGTCAGCAATGCTCAGAGTGTCAGTATAGATTACACGCTCAGGTCTATGGACTGGGATTTGAATACACAGCTTTCTGACCCAGATGCAAGAGTGCTGCCAACTGAGGTACTATTGACAACATAGCCACCACTCATATAACCACAGTGGGCGTGCCCTTTCTATTCATGAACACATTGGTGTTGGGTTTAAGAATCCTTTCAAATACTTGTGTACCATCGTTAATATCCTGCATTTTTGGAGAATTATGTCGGACAGTAAAACTACATGGGGTGGGATTGTTGCCCCCACCCATCCATCATGGCATGTTTTCCGGCAGCGGAGGCAGTCCCATTGGCTGCCAGTGGGATCTTCCAGTCCCACTGACGTCTATGCTGTTTTGTGTGGCTCACTGCCACCGGGGAATCTGCCCAGTGGGAAGGGTTGGATAACTCTGCTTACTATTTTGATAGCGTATCTTAAATGAGAGAAGCAAAGAGCTGGAAATGAAAGAGAGAATTCCTGAAGTTAGACCACACACAGCTGCCAATCGTGGAATGAAGCATCTTGGGGGGTGTGCCAGGTCGGAGTTTGAGGTACACAGAATTTTTGAATAGTTGTATTGGCAGGTATGCCTTGATAGACATTAGCCCTGGAATTCCCTCCCTAAACTTCTCCATCTGTCTCCCCTTCTTCTTCAGGGTTAAAAGTCTGACAACACCAGGTTTTAGTCCAACCTATTTATTTGATAATATACTCACAAGCTTTCGGGGTTAACCCCGAAAGCTTGTGAGTATATTATCAAATAAATAGGTTGGACTAAAACCTGGTGTTGTCAGACTTTTTACTGTGTTTACACCAGTCCAACGCCGGCATACCCACATCTTCAGGGTTAGACAGGGTAGATTCAGAAAGAATGTTCCCGATGGTGGGAGAGTCCAGAACTAGGAGTCATAGTTTGAGAATAAGGGGTAAACCTTTTGGAACTGAGGTGAGGAGAAACTTCTTCATCCAGAGGGTGGTGAATGTGTGGAATTCACTACCACAGAATGTAGTTGAGACCAAAATGTGTGTGATTTTGAGAAGAAATTAGATGCAGCTCTTGGGGCTAAAGAATCCGAGGGATATGACAGGAATGAGGGATCAGGATATTGAATTCGATGATCAGCCATGTTCAAGATGAATAACAGAGCAAGCTTGAAGGGCCGAATGGCCTACTCCTGCTTCTAGTTTCTATCTTTCTATGCTTAAGACACTCCTTAAAACCATCTCCTTGACCAGGTTTTTGCTGATGTTCTGTAATATCTCCTTCTGTGCTCTGTGTCAAATTTTATTTAGTAACGCTTCTCTAAATTGCCATGGGACAATATTTCACCATTTTAAGGTGGACACTAAGTGAAGGCTTTTATGACAACACCTTGCTTAAAAGTGCAAGCATTCCCCTCAAAATTTCACCCCTCAACCGGAAAGATATTTGGGACTGTAAAAAGAACTTCAAAACCACAAGTCTGAGGGGGGGAGGTGGTGTGTGGGGGAATCTGAATGGGGATAGAAAGTTAAAGGTAGAGAAGAAAAAGAGATAAGAAAGAGAGATAAGAACATAACTTGGCATAACTATAAGGTTCATGGTGGGAGATATAGGAGAGATGTCCGATTCTTTACTCAGAGAGTGGTTGGGGTGTGGAATAGACTGCCTGCTGTGATAGTGGAGTCGGACACTTTAGGAACTTTCAAGCGGTTATTGGATAGGTACATGGAGCACACCAGAACGATAGGGAGTGGGATAGCTTGATCTTGGGATTGGACATAGCTCGGTACAACATTGAGGGCCGAAGGGCATGTACTGCGCTGTAATGTTCTATGTTCTATGTAACAAAAGTCAGAATATAACAAAAAATGATAAAGATAACATAAATACTCCAAGAACTTCCTGTTTTTATAGCAAGTCATAACAAAATACCTGTTAACCTTCCTATTGGGACTTGGACTACACTCTCTGGATCTTAGAAAAATGAGACCTGATCTCATTAAAACACATTAAATTCTTACAGAATTTAGCAAAGTAGATGCTGACAGGATGCCCCCTCCCCCCCAACCCCAGATGGAGAATTTAGAACTAAACGGCTCAGTCTCAGGAAAAAGGGTTGACCATTTAGGGCTGAGATAAGGAGAACTTTTTTCATTCAAAGGGTTATGAGTCATTGGCATTCTCTACCCCAGTGGGTTTCAGATGCTCAGTCAATGAATGTTTCATGACTGAGATCAATGGTTTTTGGATTTTCCCTCCTCTTGGGAGTCAAGGGACCTGGTGTGCGGGCAGGAAAGTGGTGCTGAAAAAGAAAGTCAGTCACAATCTTATTCAATGGTTGAGCAAGCTTGATGGCCCACACCAGTACTCCTGCTTCTATTTTATGAGGTGAAATTTAGGGGTTGCAAACCAACAACCTTTAAAATAAAAGACACCCCATGGTGCCATTAGTTAGTGGATGGTCCTAACAAGCAGGGAATGGAGCTTCTGGCCCTCGAATGGCGGATGTCCTGTCCCCTTTCGCTTTCCCAGCAGTGCCAATAGTGGGTGGGAGAGGAGTGGGGGGCCACGGGGTGGGATTTGGAGGCAAGGGATTGGCACAAAGGGGGTGCCAACTTGGGTGGATGTCCCTGTTACGTGCAGAGTTCTTGAAGGAACTAGCTCCCCTTACCTTCCTGCTTTTTCACACCAGCTGTAGAGAAAATGTGCTTTCTACTCTCATCTGTCTCCAACATATTACGGTGGGGGAAGTGGAAAGAAGCCTAAGGGTGGGCGACCTAGTGAGTGCCATATCCACCCACCATGTCATTGGGGAATGCATCAGGGGTGCGCTAGCCAGCTAAGGTTCATTTCATCTCCTGTGGGTGTAAATCAATTCTAAATGGTTAAGAACTTGTGCCAGTGTCACCTGAAACTCAAGTATAAACATCACTCAATTCTCTGGTTTAACCTTATTTGAGTAATTATTCACAAACTCAAGTGCAACCTCAGATGGGGCTGGAGATGACCCATGTGTTTAGGAGAGAAACCTACACAAAAACAAAATATAAAGAGGTAGTGGCAATTAAAGGTGAGTGTCAAAATGGGTGAAAAAATTCAGCAACTTTTAAGAGGCAATGCAACTTGTCGGGTGCTATGGCCAAGGGTAAAGGGGCCTCAGATTGGGATATGGTGCAATATGTGATTAGTTTTGTAAAGGAATGTTTGGACATTGTGTCTAGAATTTTCCCATCCTGTCTGAAAATTCAATGGGGCAATCAAATGTCCATAGATTTTGGGTGGGATCAGAAAATCCCAGCCTGAGTGTCTGATTGGTGTATCATTGGGTGGTACGGTAGCACAGCGGTTAGCACTGCTGTCTCACAGCATCAGGGACCTGGTTCGATTCCCGGCTTGGGTCACTGTCTGCGTGGAGTTTGCATGTTCTCCCTGTGCCTGTGTGGGTTTCCTCCGGGTGCCCCAGTTTCCTCCCACACTCTGAATGACGCACTGGTTAGGTGCACCGACCCAAACAGGCACCAGAGTGTGGTGACAATGGGAATTTCACAGTAACTTAATGCTGTGTTAGTATAAGTTTTACTTGTGAGACTAATAAATAAACCTTAGAAACCTTAAAGCAAACCATTATTTGATGTGTTATGTTACCGCATTGTAGCATAATTTACTCCTCATTGTCCTAGATCAGTATATAAAGGGCATGAAAGGGGGGCTCCCTCCCTCCTTATAATAATGCTAGTGCTGCTTTAGCTTTAGTCTATCTGCTTCTCAGAGTCTGCCCAGAATTAGTACTCAGTTCAACAGATGTAACCAGATATAATTGACCATCCAGTATGCATTAACCTGAAAAATAATAGATTAGAAAACCAGTGCTCACATGAAGCCAAATTATCTTCCTGTGAAAACAAGATAAAACAGATAAAGGCAGTGTTTAAGGTGTGTCAAATTCCTTCCAATTCTCACGGTAGGGTACAGGAAACAGGGCAGCCACACATTCCGATACAGAGATATTGGTTTCATGTAGTGCTATATGTAATAAACTATAAACTGCTGCATTACCATCCAAAGCTTGGGAACCTAAAAGGTAAAGCTCTCACTCTATGGCTATCATAATACCTTGTAACCCGTTGATGCTGTAATCACTATAATTTGGTATATATTTTTCCATGTGTGTGTCTGTGTGTGTGTATATAGGAATTTTCCACTGAACTTTCCCTGCTTTATAATTATAGGTTAGTTGAAAAAAGTATTCTGTACAACGGGCAAATGTCCTTCCTGACACCACCTAAGTTTGGAAAACATCGAATGAGAGAGGACGAGGGGGAAGGAAGCTGAGACAGAGAGAACATAAAGGAGGAGGCCAGAGGGAGAGTGGGGAGGGGGAAGAGAGAAATACAGACAAGGTGACAGAACATGGATTAACATCCATTTCAGACTTTAAAAAATCTGCTATTTCTACAACCTTATAAAAGTGAGAATTATATACAATTACAGAACAAAAAAATGCTGGAAAACCTCAGCAGGTCCGACAGCATCTGTGGAGAGAGAAGAGAGCCAACATTTCTAGTCTGGATAATACTCCACCAGAGCTGCTAAGATTTTCCAGCATTTTCTGTTTCAGGTTCCAGCATCTGCAAAGTAAAGTTTATTTATTAGTCAAAAGTAGGCTTACATTCACACTGCAATGAAGTTACTGTGAAAATCCCCTAGTCGCCACACTCCGGCGCCTGTTCAGATACAGTGAGGGAGAATTTAGCATGGCTAATTCACCTAACCTGCACATTTTTGGACTGTGGGAGGAAACCAGAGCACCCAGGGAAAACCCCACACAGACATAAAGAGAACGTGCAAACTCCACACAGACAGTGACCCAACCAGGAACCGAACCCCAATCCCTGGTGCTGTGAGACAGCAGTGCTGACCACTGTGCCACCGTGCTGCCTCAGTATTTTGCCTTTAACTTACAATTACAGTATCAACAACAGAAGCTGTTAAAGCCTCTTAATCTTGTCTAAATGAACATTCAGACATTGGCAAAAGAGATCACTGAAAAAAGTACTAAACCATGTAAAGATATTAGTCAAGCAAAGCAAACACTTCAATTATCAAAACAGAATCCTCTGCTGAGCTACTGCATGTACAAGGCTTGGAGATCAACCTCATAATGAGGCCATTATGAAACAGTTGGTCAGACATCTGGGTTCTTCAGCTGTGCTATTGTGACATGGAAATACTTCAAGTTCCATTCCAGGAAACACTCCATCCTGACTTGGACACATATTGCTATTCCTTCACAGCATTGTTGGCGTACCTTCATCTCATTGGCTAAACAAAGAGGTTCACCACCAAATTCCCATGGGCAAATTAGGGCTCGGCAATAAATTTCAGCCATGCCAAAGCCCAAGAATTAATTTATAATGTTTCCTGTTTTGTCCAAAGGATGAAATCCCTGACAATGAATAGTTGTGCAGTAGTTGACCAAAATTAATTCCTGGAGTGTAATTTTTGATTTTGGTTTTGATTTGATTTATTATTGTCACATATACTAATATACAGTGAAAAGTATTGTTTCTTGCACTCTATACAGACAAAACATACCATTCATAGAGAAGGAAATGAGACAGTGAGAATTTCGTGTTACAGCATAGCTAGGATGTAGAGAAAGATCAACTTAATGCAAGGTAAGTTCATTCAAAAGTCTGACAGCAGCAGGTAAGAAGCTGTTCTTGAGACGTTTGGTACGTGACCTCAGACGTTTATATCTTTTTCCCAAAGGAAGAAGGTGAAAGAGAGAATGTCCAAGGTGTTAGCGATGGAAAGGTGGTAGGACTGGAGGGTCTCAATGACATTATTGTTGCTAGAGAGGCGGTGCTCGACAGATTGGTGGGACTGATTGTGGACAAGTCCCCAGGACCGGATGGAATGCATCCGAGGGTTCTGAAAGAAATGGCGGAGGTGATAGTGGATGCCTTGGTGCTTATTTTCCAAACATCGCTGGATTCCGGGGAAGTGCCGGAAGATTGGAAAGCGGCTAATGTTACGCCGTTGTTTAAGAAGGGTGCCAGGCAAAAGGTGGGGAATCATAGGCCGGTTAGTTTAACGTCTGTTGTAGGTAAAATGTTAGAATCCGTCATCAAGGAGGAAATAGCGAGGCATCTTGAGGGGAATTGCTTGATAGAGCAGACGCAGCACGGTTTCGTTAAGGGGAAGTCGTGTCTGACAAATTTATTGGAGTTCTATGAGGATGTGTCCAGGGCGGTGGATAGAGGAGAGCCGGTGGATGTGGTCTTTCTTGATTTTCAGAAGGCGTTTGAAAAGGTACCTCACAAGAGGTTATTGCAGAAGGTAAGGGGGCATGGAGCTGGGGGTAGGGTGTTAGCGTGGATAGAGGATTGGTTGTCAAATAGGAGGCAGAGAGAGGGGGTTAATGGGTGCTATTCGGATTGGTGGTTGGTGACTAGTGGAGTGCCCCAGGGGTCGGTGCTGGGGCCTCAGCTATTTACCATTTATATAGATGATCTGGAGGAGGGAACCGAGTGAAGGGTGTCGAAATTTGCTGATGACACCAAGATTGGTGGAACGGCAAATTGCGCGGAGGGTGTGGAGAGTCTGCAGAAGGATCTAGATAGGCTGGGCGAATGGACCAGGAAATGGCAAATGGAATTTAATGTTGGCAAGTGCGAGGTGGTCCACTTTGGTAGGAATAATGGTAGGAAGGACTATTACTTACGTGGCGAAAAACTGCAGCAGGCGACGGTGCAGAGGGACCTCGGGGTCCTTGTGCATGAGTCGCAAAAACCCAGCCTGCAGGTGCAGCAGGTGATCAGGAAGGCGAATGGGATGCTGGCCTTCATAGCGAGGGGGATTGAATATAAAAGTAGGGAGGTCTTGCTGCAGCTGTATAGGGCATTGGTGAGGCCGCAGCCGGAGTACTGTGTGCAGTTTTGGTCGCCGTACTTACGCAAGGATATTTTGGCCTTGGAGGGAGTGCAGAGGAGGTTTACTAGGCTGATACCGGAGTTGAGGGGGTTGAGCTATGAGGAGAGGCTGAATAAACTAGGCTTGTACTCGTTAGAGTTTAGAAGAATGAGGGGAGATCTCATTGAGACGTATAAGATGATGAATGGGATGGATAGGATAGAGGTGGAGAGACTCTTCCCGCTCAGAAAGGACAGTAGGACTAGGGGGCACAGCCTCAAGATAAAGGGGGGGCGGTTTAGAACGGAGTTGAGGAGGAACTTCTTCACTCAAAGGGTGGTGAATCTCTGGAATTCTCTGCCCGTTGAGGTGGTGGAGGCTGCCTCGCTAAATATTTTTAAGACGCGGGTAGATGGGTTTTTGATAAGCGAGGGGATTAAGGGTTATGGGGAGAGGGCGGGAATGTGGAACTGAGCCACGACAGATCAGCCATGATCTTATTGAATGGCGGGGCAGGCTCGAAGGGCTAGATGGCCTACTCCTGCTCCTATTTCTTATGTTCTTACGTTCTTATGTTCTTAATTGTGCTGGCTGCTTTGCCGAGGCAATGGGAAGTCTGGACAGAGTCAATGGATGGGAGGCTGGTTTGCCTGATGGATTGGGCTACATTCACAACCTTTCGTAGTTTTTTACAGTCTTGGGCAGAGGAGGAGCCATACCAAGCTGTGATACAACCAGAAAGAATGCTTTCCATGGTGCATCTGTAGAAGTTGGTGAGGATCATGCCAAATTTCTTTCGTAAGACTGTGAGGCAAAAGGACAAATCCTAAAGTGAAGGGAGAATGTGTACCATCCAATTTTTATCATTAGTCAGCCACTCATCAGTATCGCACCCATGATGTTTTGCCGAATACAACCATTACACAACAATTCTGCTAGAAATGTCCCAGTTAGTTGAACACAGCTAATGCTTTCCAAACTTCTAAAAAGGCACAGAAAAATGAATCTCTAAGATAATTGGCAAGATTATAGAAGGAAATATTCAATTCTTGCAAATGTTCTAATTTATTCCAGGCTATTGCTATATGAACTTGTCTGTCAAAGGACATTGGTCAGTAAGGGGGAAGTCACGGGAAACCAAAATCCAGGAGAAACAAGAGCAAGGAGAGATTTGCGTTTATATAGTGCCTTTCAAGACCTCAGGACACCTCAAAGCCCTCAACAGGCTTTGAAGTATAGTCACTGCTGCAACATCCACCTCTGATGGATGATCAGAATAATATTGTAATGTTTTAAAAAAGATATCCTTTTCCTTTGTAGGATGTTTATTTTAATTGGAGATTTTTTTATCAGTTGTGTCCCTTTTAGGGGCCATGTCAACTTGTTTACTATTAATGACTTCAGGACTGTTAAAAGAGGTGAAGTGGCTCAGACAAAAATGCAAGCGAGGAAGAGCCACTCAGGGAGCAACAGGAAACTGAAGATAATGAAAGTTTGGAAAGAACAACAGCAGTTGTAGCATCCGGGACAAAATGTTTCCTACATGCAATAACAAGGAAAAACGAAGGAAATTCCCCTCTGGCGTTCTGTAGCTTAATCTTGAAAGATGAATTTTATGTGATTTAACAAAAAAAGGACTGCACATTCTGGGAAATCTTATGGAAAAATGGCCCAGGAGATTTAAGCATTTAATTACAGGGATAGAGATGTTTCGCTGCAATTGTATAGGGCATTAGTGAGGCCACATCTGGAGTCTGGTGTGCAGCTTTCATGTCCTTATCTGAGGAGGGCTGTCCTTGGTATGGAGGGAGTGCAGTGAAGGTTTACCAGACTGATTCCAGATCTGGGATGGCAGGTCTGTCATATGAGGAGCAACTGGGTGGCACAGTGGTACAGTGGTTAGCACTGCTGCCTCACAGCGCGAGGGACCTGGGTTTGATTCCCAGCTTGGGTCACTGTCTGTGTGGAGTTTGCACATTCTCCCCTTGTCTGCATGGATTTCCTCCAGGTACTCTGGATTCCTCCCACAGTCTGAAAGACACGCTGGTTAGATGCATTGACCCAAACAGACGCCAGAATGTAGCGACTAGGGGAATTTCACAGTAACTTCATTGCAATGTTAATGTAAGCCTCACTTGTGACTAATAAATAACTTTAACTTTTAAATCAGTTAAGATTATATTCACTGAAGTTTAGAAAAGTGAGAGGGGCTCTCATTGACACTTATAAAATTCTAACAGGATTAGACAGGGTGGATTCAGAGGGAATATTTCTGTTGGTGAGGGAGTCCAGGACTAGGGGTCATAATTTGAAGATAAGGGGGTAAACCTTTTAGGACTGGGGCAAGGAGAAATTTCTTCACCCTGAGAGTGGTGAATGTGTGGAATTCACAGACACAGAAAGCAGTTGAGGCCGAAATGTTGTGTGATTTCAAGAAGAAATTAGGTATAACTCTTGGGGCTAAAGGGGTATGGGAGGAAGGTGGGATCAGAATATTGAATTTGATGATCAGCCATGATCGAAACGAATGGTATGAATGGCTCCTACTCTGACCAAGATTGTAGGAACCTACAGAGGGTTGTAAACATAGCTTAGTCCATCATGCAAACCAGCCTGTCATCCATTGTCTCTGTCTACACTTCCTGCTACCTCGGAAAAGCAGCCAACATAATCAACGACGCCTCCCCACACTGGGAACATTCTCTTTTCTAACTTCTTCTTATGGGAAAAAGATACAAAAGTCTGAAAACACATAACAATTGTTTCAGAACAGCTTCTTCCCTGCTGCCATTAGACTTTTGAATGGACCTACCTTATATTAAATTGAACTTTCTCTACACTCCAGCGATGATTCTAACACATTCTGCACCACAGTTACACAGTGGTTAGCGCTGCTGTCTCACAGTGTCGACTCAATTGTCAGCTTGGGTCGCTGTCTGTGTGGAGTTTGCACTTGTTGCCCGTGTCTGTGTGGATTTCCTCTGGGGGTACTCTGATTTCCTCCCACACTCCGGTTAGGTGCATTAGCCATGCTAAATTCTCCCTCAATATATCCGAACAGATGCCAAATTGTGACAACCAGGGGATTTTTGATTTGATTTGATTTATTATTGTCACATGTATTAGTATACAGTGAAAAGTATTGTTTCCTGCGCATTATACAGACAAAGCATACCATTCATGAAGAAGGAAAGGAAACAGTGGAGAATGTAGTGTTACAGTCATAGCTAGGGTGTAGAGAAAGATCAACTTAATGTGAGATTGGTCCATTCAAAAGTCTGATGGCAGCAGGGAAGAAACTATTTTCGAGTCAGTTGGTACGTGACCTCAGAGTTTTTTATCTTTTTCCCGACGGAAGAAGGTAGAAGAAAGTATGTCCATGGTGCATGGGGACCTTGATTATGCTGGTTGCTTTTCTGAAGCAGTGGGAAATGTGGACAGTGTCAATGAATGGGAGGTTGTTTTGAGTGATGGACTGGGTTTCATTCAGGACCCTTTGTAGTTTCTTGCAGTCTTGGACAGAGCAGGAGCCATGCCAAGCTGTGATACAACCAGAAAGGATTTTCACAGTAACTTTATTACAGTATTGATGTAAGCCTACTTGTGACAATAATAAATAACTTGAACTTAAAATGCTGGAAAACCTCAGCAGGTCTGACAGCATCTGTGGAGAGAGAATAGAGCCAACATTTCAAGTCTGGATGACCCTTTGTCAGAGCTGCTCTGAGCTGCTCTATTCTCTCTCCACAGATGCTGTCAGACTTGCTGAGATTTTCCAGCAATTTAAGTTTTTGTTTCAGATCCCAGCATCCACAGTAATTTACTTTTAACTTAAACTCCCTTCTTTCTCCCCTATGTGTTCTATGAATCATCTGCTTTGTCTGCATAGTGCACAAGAAACAATACCTTTTTACCGTATGCCAATACATGTGACAATAATAAACAAATCAAATCCTGCTCCGACTCTCCTTGTTTGACCAACGCTGGCTGTCTGGAGACAATACATATCTCTTTAACCTATGCTTAATGCTATCTCCACTGACATTGTCCCCGGGGCTGGGGTGCATTATTGACTCTAATAATCACATTTTAAGTTGATGTTTTAAAGTTTCTTTGTACTTTGATTTTGTTCAGGCTGTTGCCGCTCCTTTTGGGAGCTGCCCCTTCTACTTTGTCCTGATTTAACTTGAGTTTGTTTCTTTGGTTTGACCTTAAAAGAGGCCACTGATATTGTCCCCGTTGGGCACCGCAGGGACTGAGTGCATTATCAAGCCTAATAATCACATTTTAAGTGATTTTTAAAGTTTCCTTTGTAGTTTGATTTTGTTCAGGCTGTTCCCCCTCCTTTTGGGAAGCTGCCCCTTTTACTTTGTCCTGATTTAACTTGAGTTTGTTTATTTGGTTTGACTTTAAAAGAGGCCACTGACATTGTTTGCACCTTTAAGACTCGATTAGCAGTAAAGACTCACATTCTAATCAGTATTCTGTAAACTGAGTGTGTGTCTTCATATGCCCTGTTTGGTGATCAGAATTCCCCACTCACCTGACGAAGGGACAGCGCCTCGAAAGCTAGTCACGTTTGCTACCAATTAAACCTGTTGGATTTTAACGTGGTGTTGTGAAACTTCTCTAGCTCCTGCTCAGTGAGTGCCAACCCAAGCAGCCAGAGGTTACTTGAGTTCATGGGGTGGGTGGGCGGGGCCATGGAACGCCAAGCCCCGCCCTTGCCCCCGCTCGACCACGTGACCTCAGGACGCGGCTCGCCATTGGTGGAAGGCTGGGGGTGTGACGTGTTTCCGGTGTTTGTCCCGCAGTTGCACTGGTTCGTTCGCTTCCGAGCTGGCTAGCTGTTTGGGGTTGTGGGCAAACCTCTGCGGGTAAAATCTCGGTCCCGGGGGGGAAAAGCTATAAACGTATATTTCATTCGGTTTGACAGGAGGAGTAGAAAAGGCGGGGGGGGGGAGCAGTGTGTAACGGCTGGAGGGGGCGTAGCGGCGACGGGAAAGCGGACCGAGTAGGGGCAGCAGCTGGCCAGCGAAGCCGGACCGAGTAGGGGCAGCGGGAAAGCGGACCGAGTAGGGGCAGCAGCTGGCCAGCGAAGCCGGACCGAGCAGGGGGCAGTGGGAAAGCGGACCGAGTAGGGGCAACGGGGAAAGCGGACGGTGTAGGGCGGAGGAGGAGAAAGCGGTGGGCCGGCATGGAGGGCAAGCTGGCGCCCAACGGGGATATTTACAGCACTGTCAACGGCTTCATGGAGAAAGCGCACTCGGACGCCAAGGTGACGGCCCGGAAGAACGGCTTCGTGAAGCCTGCTTTCGCCCAGAATGGGAAGGTAAGGCGGCAAAAATGGAAGGAGATGGAGGAGGCTCCCCCAGCAAGGTGGATGCAAGACTTACCTGAACAGGTGGCAGGGGTGGGGATGTCCTGTGCGTAGGTTGTGCAGAGAGGATGTTCCGGGTGTGTTTGCGATGGTTTGGGAATGACGCCAAACTCGAGGGAGCCTTTGACTGTATGCAAATGTTATGGAGCAGACTAGAAAGATTGACAATCATAACTTGGGTTTTGATTATGTTGACATTAGTGCTGTATAATCATTGTAGCCACTTTTGTATAAGTGCAAATTTTCAGATGCAACTTTTCCAAGTAGTTCTCTACCCAAGATTGAACTAATTAAAGGAATTTGGACAAGTTTTACATTGTTTCACAAACTTGTGCATAAAAAGTAATGCTATGGCTTTTTGAGAGCAAAGGACTGTTGTCTGAGGTACCAATTATGAATTAGGGTGGCACAGTGGTTAGCACTGCTGCCTCAGCACCAGGGAGCCTGGTTCAATTCCAGGCTCGGGTGACTGGAGTTTGCACATTCTCGCTGTGTGGGTTTTCTCCCACAATCCAAAGATGTGTAATTTAGGTGGATTGATCATACTAAATTGCCCCTTAGTGTCGGGGCATTAGCAGCATAAGTCTATGGGTTGTGGGGATAGGGCCTGGGTGGAATTGTTGGTGCAGGCTCGATGGGCTGAATGGTGGCTTCCTACACTGGGGATTCTATTCTATCAATGAATAATTTGGGGAATTAAAATATTCAAATTCTCATAGTTGATTTTGGCCATCACAAGGCATTCAGTTTGTTGTCTGTTCGCTCTTTGCTGGAGCAATCGAAAAGTAATCCTGTTGCTCTGTGTCTGACCTTTATGCACCTCAGTTAAATCTCCTTTCCAAAGAAAACAAACACAGTCTATCTAATCTTTCCCTCTAAAATTGTCCATTCCTGTCAACAAAGGCATTGGAGAGGCTGCAGAAAGATTTTCAAGAATGGTTCTGGGATGCAGAACTTCAATTAGTGAATAGATTGAAGTAAAGGAAGTTTGATAGAATAGATGGGGGGGGGGTGAAACTTCCTGTTGGTGGAAGAATTGAGAACCAGAGGACACCTATTTGAGGCAATTGGCTAATAGAGCCAAAAAACGATGACAGGTGCAGGAACTTTTATATACAGAATGTGATGTTAAATGGACTGTCCAAGTCTGGTGCAAAGCTGGTATGAATAAGACAGGCTGTATTTATCCTCTGTGCTATAACTGTTCTATGATTCAGTGAAATTCTCTGGTGTTTTTCGTGTGAGCACAATTTTCCTGTAATGCAGTCATCAATTTGTACATAACTCCTGTCTAATTATTATAGATTCTCAGCATTACGTGCGTGGCTCTTGTGTATTCATCCTCAGCTAAGAAAAGGAAGTATCCCTTATGGTGTCTTAAGCAACCTTATCTGCATGCCTGATTACTGTCATGTTCTGTAGACTTGTAGCGGGCAATTGAGGGGGCTGTCCATCCTGACTGCCCCTCTACTGTGGCTATGTATGCAGCCAGGTGTCCCTGGAGAGGGAGCATGTGGTGTCCACAGGTGCAGTTGATGCCTTCTGCACCCATTGGGCACCACAGGGGCTGGGGTGCATTATCAACCCTTTCAAGTTTCCTTTGTACTTTGGTTTTGTTTGGGCTGTTCCCCCTCCTTTTGGGGAGCTGCTCCTTTTACTTTGTCCTAATTTAACTAGAGTTTGTTTATTTGACCTTAAGAGGCCAAGATCCCAGTATTGTGTGTCCCTTTGCCTTGTTTGTTTCCCCCCAAACACATTACCTCAAATTTCTGTGGAATTATTCCGTTTGTCACTTTTCCATCCACCTGCACACCTTCCTGCTGTCTACTGCTTTCTTCCGCACTGTTAGTAACGCAGCTGATTTTTGTATCATCTGCAAACTTTTTAAGTTTAATTCTAACCTGTCTGAAATTAAATTTTACAATTCAGTGTTACAGTAATGCTGTTGCATTTAATGGTAAGTTACTTGGCCTGGCACAATAATGCAACTCTGAAAGCCTCTAAATTTAAAAGCGACATGTCTCAAGTGTTTCTCAATGGAAGCATTTATTATATTTAGCTAATAGTTCAGTATAAGCCCTTGTTGTGCACTTTTAACCACTTTAACAAATACAGCAATTGTTGCTGCCTGAGATTGGTGCACACGTTGTCACTAGGCTAGATTAGTGTAACTAGTTACTGATATGACCATAATCGTTTCTGACATTATGCAGTGGATATTTATTTATTGAACACATAATTAAATGTGACGTTAACAACCTGCAAGTGATAGTGGAGAATGTGAGGGTGGTTTTATTTGGACAGCTCTTTAAAAGAGCTGGCATAGGCACAACAGACCAAATGATCTTTCTGTGCTATAAGATCCTATTATATTTCCTTTCCACAAAGCTAAGTCATATCATTCTACTTGTGTGGGAGAGTTCTTTTTGTAGGTTATTGTTTCACATTATTAGCAATTCTAATTTAAACTTGATGTGTTTTGCTGTATAATTTTTGTGCCCTAAATTCCCTCCCATCCACAATTCTGTCACTTCAATTGCTATGGTCTAGCTAGGAAGAAAATGAACACAAAATAAAACCAGTCTTAGTGATGGGGAAGAAAGTAAAATATCACTCCTTTTTTAAATATATTTTATTGCTTTGATGCCCAGTACTTTAGGTTTCTTTCCCATCCTTTGAGATCTGGGGTCACAGGAGCACCATGGGTATTTCTAGACCTTTATAGTTCCTGTGGTGCTAACATCAACTAATTCAGTCCCAAATTTAAATACTGTCTATAATTTATAAGACTTGGCTGTTGGATAATTTAATTAACCGTACAGGTGTCCAGTACATTTGTTTATTGTTTGGGTAGAAAATGCAGTGTTGACACTGATTCAGAAAGACATGCTTCATAATTCAGTTGCAAGGTTTCCTTTCATGTTTACTCAGGATCCTGTCTTGAGAATTGTATTTTTGTTTGTGCCAGAACTTGTTCATTCTAAAACCGGAAAAGGAGTCCCTTTTCAAAAAAATGCTCAAACGTAAACACATTTAAAAATGGGAATGAGATTGCCAACCAACCTTGATTAGAATTTGGGAAGGATTAGTGACAAGTTACACAACACGCTCTCAAGGACTTATAAAATAGTGAAATTGCAACAGGAACGGAGAACTGGGGGGGACAAAGAGATTCATACCTACTTGCTACTGATCATTTTTATTGATGGTAAACAACTGCTGCAAGATTATTTTGAGCAAGTCACGTTCTATGGACATACACCCAAGATCCCACTGCTCTTTTACACTTCTCAGAATCCTCCCATTTATTGTCTATTCCTTTGCCTTGATTGTTTTCCCCAAACACATCACATTTCATGGAATTTGATTCCATTTGTCACATTTCCACCCACTTGACCATTGATTCCTTCTTGCAGTCCATTGCTTTCTTCTGAGTAACGTGGCCAATTTTTGTATCATCTGCAAACTTCTCGTGTGTAGATTTTTTTTCTGAACAATTAATTGATTTTGTTTCTGCTTGTAATTGCACCCTTGATCCAGGTACAATTCTGTTTTGTTTTTGTGCTTATAATTCTTTGTCACAGTTCTGTGTGTATTGTTATCCTGGTGCTCTCAGCACCCTATCTGTATATCACGTTGCTGAACTTTTGTGATTGTATGGAGTGTGTGATTATATGCCACACCCAGAAAGTCTAGGATGGTCCAGATAATTATTACACACTGTTCAAGTGTGAAAGATTCTTTTTAAGGCTGTATAAGTTCTCTGGGAGTCTGGTTTTGTTTGTAAAATGAAAGTTTATTCTTGTAGTTAGTATATGGAGTTTATTTCGTCTGCTCCTAGAAGAGTTATTGTGTGCAAAACCGTCTGTCTGGATTAGGGTTTAACAGCTTTTAATTAGTCAACACATTTTATGCTTGGTGACCAGCATGGCAATGTCAGTTTTGATTTACAATTGCCTTAATTCAACTTTGATTTTTGCCTGATATTAAAAGCTCATTGCTAATGTTTTACAGTACAATTCTACTTTAGCACAAAAACTACTTTATAGAGCAGAAGCAGAAATTATTTTTATTCACAATTACCTGAAAAGTTAAATGGAGATTATTTTGCTAATTAATCTAAAGAATCAAATCACAAGTGTGGAACTTCCCCAGCGTAAACTTGAATATAAGTACAGTGCTATCAAGGATTGGAATTTATTACAGTTAAGAATTCTATACGTAATGACAGGGAGGGTCAGTTAGCTCAGTTGGCTGGTTTGTGACGCAACACTAGTGATGCCAACAGTGCAAGTTAAATTCCTGTACCAGCTGAGGTTATTTATGAAGGCCCTGCCTTTTCAACCTTGCCTGTGGCCTGAGGTATGGTGATCTCAGGTTAAATCACCACCAGTCAGCTGTCCCCCTCAAGGGGAGAGCAGCCTATACTCATCTGGAACTATGGCAACTTTACTTTTTCTTACGTAATGACCACAAATTTTATGCTTTAAGCTTGATGCTGGAAAGCACATTCAGAAGTTATTCTTGAGTACTAAGGCAAATTGATATTTTCCATTGTGCCCTTCCTAATTATCAAAAGTTTAGTGACATTCAAGGGGCAGGCTTGATAATTACCAACATGTAATGGGTACATCAAATTCATTTACTGTCCGTTATTACAGCTTGTCTCCAATGACTTGATGTTGATTTGCCTGCAGATCACCACTTAGAAAATGAAGCACATCATCCAGGAATGAAAGTATTCTTTCTCAGTCAGACTTGACAAATGAGAAGTTTCATTCTTTAGCAGTATTTCATCATGTTGTACAAAATTTTTAACTAATAAATTCTTAGACTGTCTATTCCAGGTAAATTTGGTTGGCTTTTTTGGTCCCTCTAATTACATTTATTCAATTATATCAGAGTGGTCTTCAATGTTTTCCAATTAATAAATATCAATTAGCTGTGAATGAACCATGTGTATTGAGATGCTTATGACAATCCCATCTTGTCTTTTTATAACAAATTGGACTCTAGGATATTCAAGAATCAAATCTACTAAATTAGTCCATTATTGGAAATTTCAATATCATTCATAACAAGTGAAAAAGAATACAAGCAATCACCAGTAACATTTTCCAAAAGAAGTTTTTTAAGGTAATTTCCATATGGCACTTCAATTTTATGACAAATCTTCCATTGAATACACCTGTTTGTACCTTTTAAAATCTTCTCAACTACAATTGCTGTTCTCGTTCCAGTCTATTGAGACAGCAGTAGGGAAAGTGAAGGGGGCAATCCAATTTGCCACTTTATCATCTTAATAACATAAAATTGCTCTATTTTCCCAAGATGTTAACTAACTGCGTCACCTAACTACTTAGATTTTTTCTTCATGTAGTTTATCACGGTAATTACTTCCTCCTCCCACACCCACTTTACAGGGTGAATGACCTACGTAATGGAAGAAGTCATGATTGACTTTAGACCCTGACACGAGGAAAGGATATGACTTGTTAAAGAACGTTTACTTGTGTCTGGCCTTTGTTGCTATGTGTAGCATAAACTCTTCCAGAACCCCTCAAATTGGTAATTTCTGGTGTCTAGCTTCTGTTGTAAGTGACGGTGAATGCATTGTATGCATGCAGGTTGCTTGCGAAAGCTGAGTGGGTGATTTCTAACGAGATTAGATTTTTAATGCAGTCTTCATGATGCAGCGATGACCTCAATGGAATATTATGCCACACTTTGAACCTTGGCATCATCACCCTGAAATATTGACTCCCACAGATGCTAATGCCTGACCATCGTTTTCAGCATTATCAACTTGAAGTTGATTTGGCCTATATTAGTCTGCTGATGTACAAATAAAGCAAACCTTTTGGTTTTAAAAAAAGTTGTCTTTTTTATTCATTCACAGGATGTGGGCTTCATTGGTGAGACTAGCATTTATTGCCTATCCTAAATCTATGTAAGATTAACTACAAATCCAATCTTTTGAGATGGGGTAGCCTGATATGGTGCACTTTTGCTGATGGTTGAAGAGACGAATCTGAGTGGCCGGTTCTGCCACAAGTGTCACGTATGAAGCGGTCAGATGTCTGTTGGCACGTGTTGTCAGACACTACAGCCACTCACTGTCATGGTGATGCAAAGAGGCCACCCACAGGTGATGTTGCTATTTTCCTTTGGTGTCAGCTTATGGGCTTTTGTAACACAACATCCTTCAACAGAGCTTTGGACATCCTATTACTCTTGCGGATCCAGCTAACAACATAATTTCCTCAGGAAATGTCACCATTTTTCATCCTACAAAAATGCCCAAGCTGACAGTCATCTCTGCTTGCCAAATGCCAACACAGTTGGGAGCTTTGCTTTTGGAAGAATTGCCACATACGTGAATTTTGTCTTTCCACGAGATGCCTGGAATGTGCAGCAAGCAGCAATGATGAACATTGTTGAGCTTCCTTCCTTGATAACTGAGTTCTGCACGTTTCAAAGCCATACACTGAAGTGTTGAGAACACAGGCTGTTTTGAGAGTCGACAAAGTAGTAGCTACTCTCCCTATGTGTATATTGAGTTCTGCTTTAAGAGAAATGGTCACTGTGGATCCAAGCTAGCAGAATTTGCTTACCATTTCCAGTGGCAAGGTGTTTAGTGTGTTCAGGGGTAAAGTTGTGACACCTTGTCCCATAATCACAATTACTTGATGCTTATAGTAAGAGAGGACAATGGCTGTCTGTTTCTCATTAGCAATAATGGGAAGGCCTTGGCTAGGTCATGCTTACAGATGAAATGACTCGGCCAATGTTGTCTACCTGATAAGCTGCAGCCAAGGCATGGTACATTGGCAAGAACATACAGATGCTATGATAGTGGATGAATGGACATCACTTGACAATCACCAGGCAGGAGTGTTCCCTTCCTGTTGGAACACTTCAGCAGTCGAGGACATTTGACCTCTAATTTTTGGGTAAGCATTCTCCAAGGCAGCCTTCAAGACACGTGACAATGCAGCATCACTGAGCAGAATTGCCAAACAGAAACTGATAACCAAGTTCCGCGCACAAGGGCAGCCTCAACTGGAATCTTGGGTTCATGTCACGTTACCTGTAACCCCCACGACTTGTCTGGGCTTGCAAAATCTCACTGTCCTGCCTTGAGACAATTCACATCTCTCTAACCTGTACTTAACCCCCTCTCCACTCATTGTTTGCAACTGTAAAGACTTAGTTACCTGTTAAGACTTACATTCCAACTATTACCTTGTCTATCTATATATGCCCTGTTTGTGAACCCTGTCCTCCACTCACCTGATGAAGGGACAGTGCTCCAAAAGCTCGTGCTACCAAATAAACCTGTTGGACTTAATTGGTGTTGTAAGACTTCTTATGGTGCCTACTGCAGTCCAACACTGGCATCTCTACATCCAGAAGTAGAGGTTTCATGCTCATGGATCAACAGTGAACTTGATCTTCATATTTCAGCCGTGACTGAAGGGAGCAGGATATATCTCTTTATCTTAGTTACATAAAATTCATTAAAGCTTTCAGCAGTGCAGGGCTCTATAACATTTTGGGGAGAATTGGCTGTCTACCAAAGCTCCTCAGCCTCATCCATTCCTTTCATGATTTATACTGTACTACCACTTCCAACAGCATAAAGTGAAGCAGGATTGTGTCCTAGCCACCACTTTGGTATTATCTTTTCCTGATTTTTGTCTTCTCTGTAGATATGGAAGCTTACCTGCATAATCAGTCAGCAAATTCTGCAATCTGTCCAGGCTGAAAGTGAAGACAAAAAATATACAACATCAGAGAACACAGGCTGTGCTAGTCACTCACCTGGAAACTCCCAACAAAGACTCATCATGCCTGTAACTTGTGCTCATCATGCCTGTAACTTGTGCTATCAGAAGCATTTTGTATAAAACCAAAAGTATTTTGGCTGGATCTGGTTATTGGAAAGTAATTTTTTTACTTTTATTTTCTTGGTTGAGACGTGACAAAACAATAGAGAAACACTTGAGATGCAAAGAATCAGTCCTTTCAGAAATAGCATTAAAATAAACACCTTCGCTCAAATCATTTTTGACATTCTTAATTGTACATCCATTAGAATATGAACAATCTGCAGAATCTATTACTGACTGTTTTGGCTCGTTGAGGATAATGGTATCCCTCTTTCTGCTCCCTCTAACTCTGGAACTAATGGGCCCTCATTTTCAGTGACTTTCAGTATCAATTTCTGTTAAATATTCAGGTGAAGATCATGTTACTCAATTTTAGCCTTTTTTGTCAAGACTCAAAATCCAGTGGAATTGAAACCAAAAGATTGCAACTATATGTGGCTAACCCTCAGTACCCTGCATTCAATTTCAGTCTTGTTGTTTGCCTTGAACACTATTCTTATTTATTTCTATGGTAAAAATATGAAAGCCAACCTTAAATGTTGTATCTGGATGAATAGTTTTAATATTAAGAAAACATCAAATTAAAATGAATCTGAGACCCTCTTGTCTATAGTTTTGGTATATAGATATTAGTGGACTTTTATAGTGGTTCTGAAATTTTTCTACTGAAAATTTGCGTAAAATCAGTGCCCACAGTGGGACATTATTTAATTGGAATTGCCTTTCCTTTGTTTTCTTCCTGCTCTCAGTCTTTCTCGCAAAGAATCATGACAAAAAAGAAAAAGAATACTTGGAGTAATCGTGGTCAGCTTGCTCACTGAAGAATCATGGAATATTTGAGTCATCTACAAGAGTGTTTTTGTAAAAATGGTCTTGCAAAATGTCAGCATGTCTGTGCCTCCTGAATGGGAAGATTGTGGGTTCAAGCCTCACTCCAGATTATTTAACCAAGGCTCTCATTTAAATACAGCACTGAAGGTTATACATTGTCACAAGTACCATACTATTGATAGTGTTAAACTGAGACCTTGTCTCATTTCAAATGAATGCAAAAAGTATTGTGCCACTTGTTTAAAGGAGGACAGGGGGCCTGTTAGTGTTGTGGACAATGCTGCCAGACGCATTCATTGATCATTTATCTATTTGCATTGGTGAAAGAGGGTGCTGATAAGTGAATTCTGGGGAAGGCAGTCCCATGGTGAGTATACCAGTTCATCATAACTGACAATTAACTGCCAAGTGTTGTTTGAAACTTACATAAGAACATAAGAAGTAGGAGCAGGAGTAGGCCATCTAGCCCTTCGAGCCTGCCCCGCCATTCAATAAGATCATGGCTGATCTGTCCTGGCTCAGTTCCACTTTCCCGCCCTCTCCCCATAACCCTTAATCCCCTGTCTTATCAAGAACCCATCAACCCGCTTCTTAAAAATATTTAGCGAGGCAGCCTCCACCACTTCAACGGGCAGAGAATTCCAGAGATTCACCACCCTTTGAGTGAAGAAGTTCCTCCTCAACGCCGTTCTAAACCGCCTCCCCTTTATCTTGAGGCTGTGCCCCCTAGTCCTACTGTCTTTTTTGAGCGGGAAGAGTCTCTCCACCTCTATCCTATCCATCCCATTCATCGTCTTATATGTCTCAATGAGATCTCCCCTCATTCTTCTAAACTCTAACGAGTACAAGCCTAGTTTATTCAGCCTCTCCTCATAGCTCAACCCCCTCAACTCCGGTATCAGCCTAGTAAACCTCCTCTGCACTCCCTCCAAGGCCAAAATATCCTTGCGCAGGTGCGGCGCCCAAAACTGCACACAGTACTCCAGCTGCGGCCTCACCAATGCCCTATACAGCTGCAGCAAGACCTCCCTACTTTTATATTCAATCCCCCTCGCTATGAAGGCCAGCATCCCATTCGCCTTCCTGACCACCTGCAAGCTGGGTTTTTGCGACTCATGCACAAGGACCCCGAGGTCCCTCTGCACCGTTGCCTGCTGCAGTTTTTCGCCCCGTAAGTAATAGTCCTTCCTACCATTCTTCCTACCAAAGTGGACCACCTCACACTTGCCAACGTTAAATTCCATTTGCCATTTCCTGGCCCATTCGCCCAGCCTATCTAGATCCTTCTGCAGACTCTCCACACCCTCCGCACAATTTGCCTTTCCCCCAATCTTGGTGTCATCAGCAAATTTCGACACCCTACACTCGGTTCCCTCCTCCAGATCATCTATATAAATGGTAAATAGCTGAGGCCCCAGCACTGACCCCTGGGGAACCCCACTAGTCACCAACCGCCAATCCGAATAGCACCCATTGACCCCCACTCTCTGCCTCCTATTTGACAACCAATCCTCTATCCACGCTAACACCCTACCCCCAACTCCATGTCCCCTGACCTTCTGCAATAACCTCTTGTGAGGTACCTTGTCAAACGCCTTCTGAAAATCCAGAAAGACCACATCCACCGGCTCTCCTCTATCCACTGCCCTAGACACATCCTCATAGAACTCCAGTAAATTTCAGACACGACTTCCCTTTAATGAAACCGTGTTGCGTCTGCCCTATCAAGCAATTCCCTTCAAGATGCCTCGCAATTTCCTCCTTAATGACGGATTCTAACATTTTACCTACCACAGACGTTAAACTAACCGGCCTATAATTCCCCGCCTTTTGCCTGGCACCCTTCTTAAACAATGGCGTAACATTAGCCGTTTTCCAATCTTCCGGCACTTCCCCGGAATCCAGCGACGTCTGGAAAATAACCACCAAGGCATCCACTATAACCTCTGCCATTTCTTTCAGAACCCTCGGATGCATTCCATCCGGTCCTGGGGACTTGTCCACAATCAGCCCCTCCAGTCTGTCGAGCACCACCTCTCTAGTAACAGTAATGTCATTAAGACCCTCCAGTCCTACCACCTTTCCATCGCTAACACCCGGCAAATTATTCACATCCTCCTCCGTGAAGACAGAAACAAAAAAGTTATTCAAGACCTTAGCCATATCCCCATCCCCTACCACTAGGTCCCCTTTCTCATCCTCTAAAGGACCAACGTTCACCCTAGCCAGCCTCTTTTTATACGTTTATAAAAACTCTTGCTATCCTTTTTTATATTAAGTGCTAGCCCAGCTTCATAGCTTCTCCTACCCTCCTTTATCAACTTCTTTGTCAATCTTTGTTGACATTTAAACCTTTCCCAATCCTCCTCTTGCCCACTGCTCTTAGCTACTCTAAATTCCTCCGCTTTTAATTTAACACTTTCCTTCACCTCCTTCGTTATCCACGGCTTATTACCTCTCCTCCTACGGTCCTTTTTGACCATCGGAATAAATTTCTGCTGAGCACCAAGAAAGATCTCCTTAAAGATCCTCCACTGCTCCTCAGCAGACCTACCTTCCAACGCGCTCCCCCAGTCCACATTCGCCAATTCTTCTCTCATCCTACCACACTCCCCTCTATTCAAACAAAGGACGCGTGTCTGGGAACCCACTTTCTCCTCCTCCATCTGCAACAGAAACTCCACTATACAATGATCACTCTCTCCAAGAGGATCCTTCACCGCAAGGTCCCTAATTCTACCCGCCTCATTACATAGCACCAGATCCAAGATAGCTCGCTCCCTCGTCAGCTCCAACACACACTGTTCAAGGAAATTATCCTGGCAGCATTCCAAGAACTCCTCCTCGAGCCCACCTCGTCCAACATGGGTCGACCAATCAATATGCAGATTGAAATCCCATTCCTGCACGCCGCACTTATTTGCGCGTTAACAGCCCGCCCCACCTCCAGATCATTATTCGGGGACCTATAGACGACACCCACCAGCGTCTTCCTCCCTTTGCTGTTCCTAATCTCCACCCACAACGATTCCACTTTCTGCTCTTTGGCTCCGATATCATCCCTTGCTACCACCTTGATACTATCCTTAATCAGCAGAGCTACGCCACCCCCCTCTTTCCTCCTGCCTATCCTTCCTAAACACTTGATAGCCCTGTACATTCATCTCCCAGTCCCTGTCACCTTGCAGCCATGTCTCTGTAATGGCCACCAGATCGTATCCATTTGTGTCGATCTGCGCCACCAGCTCATCCACTTTATTCCGAATGCTTCGTGCATTCAGATAAAGCGCTTTCATCCCAGCCTTCACCTGGACCCTATTTGCCGTAACGCCACCAATTGGGACATCCTCGGCCTCTTCCCTTACCTGTACCCTATCCTTAACTTTAGACCTCGTAACGTCACCTACCCTTGCACCCTCCCCCCCTAATTAGTTTAAAGCCCTGTCTACAGTCCTCTTTACTCGATTCGCCAGCACTCTGGTCCCAGCACGGTTCAGACCAACCCCATCCCGCCCGAACAAGTCCCACCTACCCCAATACTGGTGCCAATGCCCCATAAATTCGAACCCATTCCTCCCACACCAATCCCTGAGCCACCCATTCACTTCCTTTATCCTGTCAACCCTACGCCCGTCTGCACTCGGTTCAGGCAGTAGCCCAGAGACGACCACCTTGTCGGTTCTACTTTTTAATTCCATTCCCAGCTTCTCATACTCCCTCCCCAGATCCTCAGTCTGCACTTTGCCAACGTCGCCGGCACCCACATGTACTACAACGACCGGGTTCTCACCCTCCCACTCCAGATTCCTCTGCAGCCCAGCTGCGACATCCTGTACCCGAGCACCAGGCAGACAACACACCCTTCTGTGCACTTTGTCATTGTGACAAAGGACAGTGTCAATACCCTTCACCCCACTATCCCCAATCACTACTACGTTCCTTTTCCCCTTCTCTTTGCCTATGTCCTGCTGCATCACTGTACCGTGTGCAGTTTGCTCACCAACCTCACCTGCCTCGTCCTCTTCCAGAGTGGAAGCAAGAACAACTTAAACCAGGCAGCTTGATTCTTTTCAAGGCATCGTCATGTAGAATATGGCTATCACTTATTTTGTTTACCTAAAACAGATGCAATGTGTATATATGTTCTTTCTGTCTGCAAAGAACTGGTGTATCAATTCCAGTACGTGCATGTGCCACACTGCAAGCCCAGCTGATAATCTTAAATTCATCAGCGTAATTCTTAGCAACTGAGCGTTATTTAACAAACGTCCAAACTGGCAGCTTGAACTGGTCAAGGCATTGCTCTGTGGAATGGACTAGTGAATGACTATCACTTGTTTTATTTGACTGAAACTGGCGTGATGTGTGTACATGTTCTTTTCTGGCTACAATTATATTAATAACACACCCATACACCCTGCTGAGGCCTTGTCCTGATTACAACCTTCCAACCTCCCCCACCGCCCAAAATCCAATTCACCTGCAAGCTCTAGCCTTCTCTCTCTCTCATCACTTTCAAATGGACCGTTAAACTTACCTAGTTTTGTGCCGTAAAAAAAGTGTCCTCCATCAATCTGACTCCTGGACTGCACTGTTGGGCTTGGAAGATAGGCAGAGCAACTGCGTCTGGTGAGACAGACACAATAAATTTTGCACTGATTGGCAATCTGACACTGATTAAGTTGTCATTTTTCAGCAGTACTCCAATTCTGCACTACCAAATGACTAATCAAATTCTATTCCCTTAATATAAAAGCAGTGACTACATTTGGGCTCCCATATGCTCTGAATTACTTCAGTGAATCGTTTCTTGAAATCCAGTGACACAATATCCTAGGCATTTTTATTAGGGACATAGAATACAAGAACAAGGACTTCCTCATCTGCCAAAAGGGGCAACCCGTGGTTCATAGTTCAGCTGTGAGATGCTGTAATGCAAAACTCCTTAAATAGTGACAGAGAAGGTCCTGCGAACAGCAGCAAGGTAGGTGACCTGTTTTGTTTTGGTGATAGTTAAGGGATGAATGTTGGCTTATTAGTTGCAAGAACTCCCTGCTCCTTGGAAAAGTTTCATTTTGTGATTTTTTTTTTTAAATTTGTTTAATTTTGGTTTCATACAAAATAGTTTGAAAAGTGCTATGGAATGTTTCATCAGCCACTTAAGCATTGGGTATCTGCTTATTATCTCATTCAAAAGACATTAGTCCATTAAGGCAAAAGACAGGTCCCTGTTTGTGAACCCAATTCTTCACTCACCTGATGAAGGGGCAGCATTCCAAATAAACCTGTTGGACTTTAACCTGGTGTTGTGAGACTTCTTATTGTGACAATGCAGCACCCTTCAATACTATTCAAGTATCTTTTTGGGTTATGTATTATAATTCTCAAGTGGGACTTGAAATCTCAGCCCTTTTACGTGGAGTCAAACAGACTGAAAGAGCCCTGGCCTATTAAATCTTTCCTAATAGCTCTAACCCGTCAATTCATTGTACAGAATGAGAATGTGTTTAATAAAGCACACAAAATATCCTAGGCATTTTTATTAGGGGCATAGAATACAAGAACAAGGACTTTCTCACCTCCCAAAAGGAGCAACCTGTGGTTCATAGTTCAGCTATGAGATGTTGTAATGCGAAACTCCTTAAATAGTGAGAGTAAATAAAGGAGTTCTTCATACAGCAGCCTGCTCTTGATAATTGCAGTAGGTGTTTGGAGAGACTGAACATGGTTCAGTGTCTAGGCTATTTATCAGTAATCGTAAATATATCCTATTCTATAACAGTGCACCATTCCAAAATTTGAAATGTGTTCGATTTACAAAAATGACCAGTTTGGTAATATGGCTGCGTCACTGACCAGTAAACAAGGCCTAGGCCAATGATCTGGGGCATAAGTTCTAAAAACACCATGATCATTTTGAAAATTTGAATTTTGTTTTTAAAATTTTCTGGAAAATAGAAGCTGGCATAAATAAAAGTAGTCATGAAACTCATTTCCTCTTGAGTAAATAGTTTACAAATGTCGTTGGGGAAAAAGATCTGTTGTTTTTGCCTATTTGGTCTACATGTCCAGTGTCACACCTCTCTGGTTAACTTAACTATTCTCTGACCAAATAAACCATTTCTGTTATATCACCACCGACCTGGGCAATTCCATTTGAATGATAAATGCCAGTGGTGCCTACATCCTGAGAATTAATTGAAAAGTGGGGAAAAGTTAGTCATTGTACTGATGATCTGAGCAGCATACTGGGGAAGAGCACCTGAGTAATTGTTTGCCATAGAGTGCTGAGCTTTATGGAACAGGGATCTGCAGTAATTTCTCGGATTTCTACCTGATCCATCCGTTGGCCTTTTCTGTCCCTTCTTGTGCCTCAGTGGATGACACACAAATCCGATCATGCTATTGGAAGAGCATAATGATCTCGTGGTTAGCATGCAACCCTCAGCCAACAACAAAGCAAATTAACTGACCACTCATTTCATTGCTTGAGGATAAGATATTGTTGGAAAGTAATGCATCAATTAAGGATTTTGCAGTGTTTCTAATGCGCTGTGTGTATGCGGGTCTTAACATAATGGCCAAATTAAACACTACAGGATTTCCACTATGTATCTAGCTTAAAGGCCAGTTTTAGCACGCTTGTTTCTAACTTGTTGAAATAGGTTATTTGGGAGTTTGTGCATGATGTTACTGTGCAAGTATTAGTAGATATGTATTTGACATCATAACTACAGTTTGACTTTTTGATGGTGCTTCTTTTAAAATCACAAATGGTAACCCATTCATGAGAATTTGTCCAGCATTTATTGCCTTTGAGAATGTGGTGTTCAGCCACTACATTGAATACAACTGAGTGGCTAGCTGTGGCATTTCAGAATGCAGTTAAATCAATCTCATCATTATGGATCTGGAGTTGCATGCAGGTCGGGCAAGCAAAGGATGGCAAAACTTCCTTGCCTAAAAAATATTGGTGACCCAGATAGATTTTTATAACAATAGTTTGTGGTGACTAATTGAATTTAAATTCTTTAACTGTCATGACGAGATTTAAACTTCTGTTTCCAGAGCATTGTTCTAGGCCTCCAGATCACTAACCCTGGCACATCAGATCAAACCCAAGATGGGTGCAATGCCAGTTTGGATTTTGTTTGTCTCCATTGTGGGGACCTTGAATTGGATTTTGGAGCAAGTAAGGAATGGATTTGTTCGCCTGGTCTATTCTGAGTATTGGCTTTGTGGCTTTAAGAAATGGAGTTTTAAAAAAAAAAGTCTGCTACCATCCCTCTAATTAGAGTCCAAGGTATTTCAAGGACTAAGCAGTGATTGTGATTACTGCACAGTTCTCAGATAACAAGGATGGGTAAATTAAATCTACTTACCCATTGAAACTAGTACAACAAATTATAGAGGAGTTAAAAATGTGATTTTTGAACTCGCAATGCATTGAAAATTCTCAATTAAACAGTGCATGTTTTACAGTGGATTAACTTTTTCCATTTTAAGTAATCTGATGCATGATGCTATTATCACCCTGCTGAAGAGACGATGCAGCAAAACAAAACCTAATTCTAATTAAACCCGCCTATTCAATAATTGTGCACTTAATTTTAGCGACCTGAAGCTTGAAGATTTGGACCTATTGTTGCTCTGCACTGCAGTGACCACTTCATCTCCTCTACATTACTGGCTAAATAATCAGTGCCTTCAGCAAGGAGTGTTTGTTTAGGCTTTTTTAATGTCCCTGGTGCTGTTTCACTTACAAGGATATTACTTTTAAACACTCTCAGTTTACAAGTTCTGCAGAATTTTGTGAAAACAAAAAGCTTGTATTTTCTGTTTGATGAATAGATGCCAATGCACAAGGCAGGAAAGGGGTGGGAGGTAATTGATAACTAAGAAATTAGCATCATGCACAAAACTCCCAGATTAACTATTTAAACCAAATTTATGTAGCATGCCTTCACAATTTAACTCAGTAAGCCTAGAAGATATCATTCTGATGAACCTGCATTCTATCCCCTCCATAGCCAGTGTCATCTTTGAGACTCTGACTGAAATTGAATGCAATGTTCCAGATGTGGTTTAAGCAAAATTCTCTACAAGTGGACACCATTTTTTGGATCTCAATTTGAGATTAAGGACCAATTTTCCATGAGCCCTTGCAATTACCTTTGTACCTGTACAAAGGTAATTGATCTATACTACACCATAGTGATATGTTACATGAGCATCTAAAACCTTTTGTTCCTCTTCCCTTCCTAGTGGCTCAGTATTAAATTAAGTTCTGCTTTGCCCTTCATCCTTGTGCTTCCCTACATTGAATTTCCTCTGCTATAGTTTCCACTAACTTGGTTTTTTTTTATCCCTTTAACTTCTACTCAACAAGACCTGAGTTGTTATCCTTGGCCCCTGCAACAATGTCTATCACAGATTCTTGATGTGCTCCAGAGCAGTATCTTAAGATCAACTTTGCAACCATACTAATCTGTTTAACCTTAGCTTAGTTACAGGCCCCATATATTCTGCCACAAGAATTGCCTGCTTCTACCTCTTTTTATTGTCTTTATCTGTGTTCTCTGAAACTCATGCACACAAGAACTGCCTGCTTCTACCTCTGCTAAAGCTCACAAATTTGATTTTGTATCATGTCTACCCAACTTCCCTGAATTCCATGACCAAATATTAAAGTTAAAATTAGCATCCTTGTGTTTAAATTCATCAGTGTCTTTGTCCCGGTCTGACAATATCCTGCAGAACCTGCCCTTCAGCATTCTGTTCTTCCAGCACCAACATTCTGTCCTTGTTTTCCCCTAATATAGACACATCTAGTGTTTTTTTTACCCCTGGTAGTCTATCCAATTATCTTCACCTCTGATAGCCTAGACCTAAATATTAGTTACTCCATTGTTGGCTCAGCATTTATTTTTCTTGAGCCAATCTGTGAAGCTTCTTGGGGCAGTCTTTACAAGCTACATGAAATTTATGATGCAGTTATATACTTGAATTAATCCTTTGAATAGTTGCATTTCCATTTTTGGGTTTCTATACGTACTTTTTAAAATTTGTTGTCCAATTTTAAATGGAAGCCAGTGGGATGAATTATAAGTGAAGGGGATGAGCTCATATGCACATTACTCATAGCCATGCTCTTATTGAACTCTGTGGCCTTGTCCAATCATACTTCCATCCTCATACCCTCTTGATATTCTTACTCTGGTCTAGTCTGCTCTGCCTTCTCTTTACTCATGCACATGAATCCACCCAGAACCGTTGGTAGTAGGGCTTCAGACATCTTGCTTCAACATCTAGATTCCACCTCTTTCTACCCTATTTCCACTTTAATTCATCCTTCCTTAACCAGCAGAGCATGCTTGAGAAATATAAGAACATAAGAACATAAGAAATAGGAGCAGGAGTAGGCCATCTAGCCCTTCGAGCCTGCCCCGCCATTCAATAAGATCATGGCTGATCTGTCGTGGCTCAGTTCCACATTCCCGCCCTCTCCCCATAACCCTTAATCCCCTCTCTTATCAAGAACCCATCAACCCGCTTCTTAAAAATATTTAGCGAGGCAGCCTCCACCACTTCAACGGGCAGAGAATTCCAGAGATTCACCACCCTTTGAGTGAAGAAGTTCCTCCTCAACTCCGTTCTAAACCGCCTCCCCTTTATCTTGAGGCTGTGCCCCCTAGTCCTACTGTCTTTTTTGAGCGGGAAGAGTCTCTCCACCTCTATCCTATCCATCCCATTCATCATCTTATACGTCTCAATGAGATCTCCCCTCATTCTTCTAAACTCTAACGAGTACAAGCCTAGTTTATTCAGCCTCTCCTCATAGCTCAATCCCCTCAACTCCGGTATCAGCCTAGTAAACCTCCTCTGCACTCCCTCCAGGGCCAAAATATCCTTGCACAGGTGCGGCGCCCAAAACTGCACACAGTACTCCAGCTGCGGCCTCACCAATGCCCTATACAGCTGCAGCAAGACCTCCCTACTTTTATATTCAATCCCATTCGCCTTCCTGACCACCTGCTGCACCTGCAAGCTGGGTTTTTGCGACTCATGCACAAGGACCCCGAGGTCCCTCTGCACCGTCGCCTGCTGCAGTTTTTCGCCCCGTAAGTAATAGTCCTTCCTACCATTCTTCCTACCAAAGTGGACCATATGGCGCAAACATTCTTGTGGTGCTTAATATCAACATGTTGTATTAAGTGAGTTACACAGCAGCACACTGCAGTGGGATTTTCTGAACTGTCATGGGTACGGAGGAAATGGTTTCCCACAGTGTTAATTTGAACCATTGTTGCAGAATATATAGCATGCCACTTGAGAACTTTGATCACCTGAAGAGACAAAGTGTGTGGGATCCCAACAGATTGGTGTCTGTTGTATTTCAAAATTTTTTGTCATTGAGATAATGGATGGAGTGTGGTCCAGGTGGCAGGGTGAAATATTTTTGTCCTTGAATAGTGTGAGCCAAGTGGTAATACCTGCTTTTGAGTCAGTGTGTAATGAGGTCAAGTCCTACTCCAGAGATTTGAATTTGAATCTCGGTCAGCACTTCAGTCGAGCTGAGGGAATGCTGCACTCGGGTGCTATAATTCGGTTGAGATGATGAAATAAGTTATCATCCTTCCTTTTAATAAAAAATCCTGTGACAATGTGAGGAGAAGAGGAGGGGTCTCTATAATGAGTTCTTCTGTTGTGCTGGCTGCTAATTATCCCTCAGTCAACAGCACTTAACAAAGGCAAATGATGTGGTCATGTATCTCACTGCTGCTGTGTGCATTTTTCTACATTATTCCAATGCCTACACTTAACAAAAAGTAATACACTGGCTGTGAAGTGCTTTGGGATATCTTGCTGTTGTGAAATATGCTATACAAATGTCTGTTCTTTAAGTGCAAGAGCTTCACTTGGCCTGTGTTAAGCAGATCCCCTTGTCGCAGCAAGAGAGCTATTAAGAATGCAAAGATCTGATTTGAGCCTGCATAGGGAGAATTCTTAGATAAGATCAATAAACCTTGAAAATGCTGAATTCGAGCTATGATATTTCAAATTTAATTAGTGTGGCTGTTAACCCTTTGAAAGAATTTGAATTTCTCACAGCTTCAGGATATTCCAAAGCATTTAGCAGATAATGAAGTACAGTCATTGTGTAATCAGATGCAGAAATTAATTTATGTTCATCAAGGTTCCACAAGCAGTGAAGCAAACTCCAATTTCACAGCACTTGAGATTTTTTACACCCAACTGAGAAGGGTTTAATATCTCATCTCCTCAAAGACTGCAATGATGCAGTGCTTCATGCAGCACTGAGGGTGTCTAAGTCTAGATTGTGCTCAGTATAGGATGTGGTGTGAAACAACAGCTGTCACTGTTTTCTGAACCAAATTAACTTTTTTTCTGTCGTAGTAAAGCAATTATTTGTATTGATGTAATAACCGAAAATGCTGGAAAGATTCAGCAGATCTCTGCATTTGTGAAGAGACAAACACAATGCCAGGAAGCCTACTGTGCCCACCCTAGTCCAATGCCAGCATCTCCACATCATGACTGGATGTGACAGGACTGCAAAGCTTGGATCTTATCCATTAATTGTGTAATCACTTGGCTATCTTGTTGCAGGCTGCTTCTGTTTTTGGCATGCAAATTCTCCTGTTATAATTTCGCTAGGTTGACACATTTTTAGGTGTGCTTGCTGCTGCTCTTGGCATGCCTTTCTCCGCTCCTCAACTAAAAGAAATGGTGAAATAGGATGTCCGTTTATAAGCATCTTCTTCACTGTTTCTCCACAGTGGGGTGGCACTGTGATTAGCATTGCTGTTTCATACCGCCAGGGACCTGGGTTCAATTCCCAGCATGGGACACTATGGAATTTAGCCATGCTAAATTGCCCTTCTGTGTCAGAGGGATTGGCTAGGGTAAATGCACAGGGTTATGGGAATAAGCTTTGGTTGGGAATGTGGTTGGTGCAGACACAGTAGGCTGAATGGCCTCCTTCTGCACTGTATGATCCTATGATTAATTTTGCAGCATTTCATCTTAATCATTTGTCAGAATTCTTTGGAAATTTCCTCTGTCCTAACTAGTACCACAAAAATGTTAAAATTTCTGGTTGTCACTTTCAAAACACAAACATTTGTGTTGAAGAATGATCTGATTTACTTGTGAAAGTAGAAAATCTTGGATTTATATGCAGCCTTTTCTGTTCCAATACAAGTATGACCTATCTTAAATGTGGAAACCAAAACTGCACATGGTATTACAGATGTGGCCTCTTCAAAACCCTGTACAATTTTAGGAAGGTGTTTATTGTTATGTTCCAGACCACTTGCAATAAAGGCCAACATGTCGTCTGCCTTCCTAATTGCTTGCTTCATCTACCTGCTAACTTACAGGTTTCTCATCTTTTAAAAAAGATTCTGCTTTTGTGACCTAAGTGAAAATCTTCAAACTTCCTGATGTTATATTCCATCTGCCATCTTGTCCTGTCATTTAACCTGTCTATGGGTCTCATGTCCTCCTTCAAATCCCAAAAGTACTAAATATACTCACTAATTTGAAGCTTCTCAACAGAGCTGTCTTTAATTTTTGTATAGTTTTAGTGATGCTTTGTGATTTGAAATGATTTGAAGTAATTGGCAACTATTGTACGGTTAAATGAAGAAAAAGTACATTTTGTTCAAAGTCAAATCTTTTATCCAGAAAATTCTGCTGTGATATTTGTTTTTAAAAGCTGCCTTGTTATACAGTAAGGAGATTGCGACATGTCAGTTTTCCTTGCTGTCTGGTGACAGTATTGTCTGACTGACTGGAGCCTCCTGCCTTCCTGAGCAGCTCCACTGGTTACAAGGGAGACTGACTATGGAATTTATGGAGTTTTCTGATCTGGGAAAATGTGCCTGTGGCTTAATTTACAATGTACTCGGGCAGCATTTGGAGAGCTAACCAATGCTAAAATAATTCCTGACCCCATGTCAGCTGTGGCTCAATGGCCATGCTCTTTCTTGCCTTTTGGCCAGATGCTGGGGATTTGAGTCCCACTCCAGAGATTTTGGGATGTAATAACCCAGACTAATGCAGTAGCTACTGTTGGAGGTGCCTTATTTAAATAAGACATCAGACCAGAGGCTGTTTCATGCTGAGACACAGAAGATTCCATTGCACTATGTGAAGGAGAACAGGAAAGTTCTTCCTAGTGCCCAGCCCAATAGTTCCTCAACCAACACTTGAAGGAATAGATCTTGTGCTCATTATTGCTGTTTTGGGGCATTTGCAGTGTGTACATTGGCTGCTGCATTTCTTACACTGCAAGAGTGACTACATTTCAGAAGTACAAGGTACATCATTGATTGTAAAGCTCTTGGGGATGATCTGACAGTCACTACCAATACAAATTCTTTCTAAGTTCCAAAGTAAGAGTTTCGGAATAGTTTCTTAAGCTTGTGTTTTCCCCCTATTAAATAATAGAGCTGCTGGTTTGTAAGAAATTGTACAAAGGCTATTTGGTCAATTAGGTCAGCATGACTGCGTCTGCTTGGTAGCTAATGGGATCTCTTCCAAGAACAAACGTGCAATTTCCATCAACTCCTCGAAGCAAACATGCGAATGTTACCTATTCCATCTGGACTTGCTGGCGCAATGTGAACAGCCAGTAACCAAAAAGAGCAAATTACTTTCAGAATAACAAGTTTAGCACCTTTTTTGGTTAAAATCAATTTCTCTTCAATTTTATAAAATAAGAACATCTGTACTCACTTTCCATTAATGACTTGCTGCATCTATATTTGTACAGTAATTTTGTGCACTTGTAAACAGCCCTATATAACTAGATGCACTGCAGTACCAGTGCTTGCAGGAGAATGCTGCAAAAAAATGTGGACCTGGGCAATTGTAATAAATGTCAAGATGGGAATTTTTAAAGGATATATGAAAGCAAGGATAGCAGATATGACTTGAAACTGGGGCTAGGATTTTGCTTCCACGTCCTGGTCCAATTAAACTTGTTTCTGAAGGCTGCACTGAGCTTTATTTCCTGCATACTGACACCGGGGATGAATTGGCTTCAGTTATTGTTTTCAGTGGGGAAAGGAAGCTGTTCTTTGTGTACAACTTGGAAGATTTTCTTTTGTGCACTTCCAATGGCTAAAAGAATGCCCAGGCTGATACTTTATCTCTTTTGTCACTTCTGATCTCTCTGCTGTCTAAAAAGCCAGCATCTGTGAAGCTGCTGTTCAGAGATAATGGCAGTTCCATATATGCTGTAATGTGCCAGGATTACAAGTAAAATGCAAACAGTTGTGGTAAATATGTTTATTTTCCATGTCCATGACACATTTGGCTCCTGCTGTTGTGAAAGTTGCCCTCATTAAAATACTTTGAACAAGAATGGATTTAGAAGTTGTTAATCACTACGGAATATTTAGTGATAAGGAGTTTGATTATTCTGCTGGCCACTGCCTCTGGAAATGTCCTTGCTAATGTTGGCAAAATAATTATTTTTTAACACAACCCATCAATTGCTAAGTTAGAACAAGCATAATTGTGTTTATTTTCTTTGCAACAATATCACCAGGTTTCTGTGGAACAGGTTTGGATGATAAGTATGAATATTGCCAAGTATTTCTTTGGCAGCAGAGGAACATTAGGACAAGGCTATTCAGCTGTTTAAGCCTGCTCTGCTTTTCAGTAAGATTGTGGCTGGTTGTGTTCCAGGACTCTTTCTCAGCCCTGAATAAATCCACTGCTTTGAGGGCTAGAACTCATCGGGCAAGCACACTCCGAGGGGGAAAAGACTCCTTATTTACCCATTATTCTTAAACTGTGTCCCCATAGTTCTAACCTCCATGACAAATGGCGTCCCCTCAAGATTTCCTATCTTTGAATAGGATCCCCCCCCCTCATTCTTCTGAACTCTTAATAATAGATTTGGTCCCCATTTGCTCAGCCTTTCCTCGTAAAATGAGCCCTTTGTCCCAGGTTGCTGCTGTTCATTTGGTATTCTAGATATTGTTCCACAGCTTTTTGGACACCTAACTGCAGATAAAAATCAAATGTCTGCTTTAATGGCTGGCAACTATGGCAGTGCCAGGGCTGTGATTGAGGACGGCACTGTAGCGTATGTTGCAGGAATGTGAAAATGCCAGTATGTAAAATGAAGGCATGAAATTCAATAGATTCTTGAGCTCTGCAGGCACTCGGGTTTCAAATATTTGGAACTGATGCGCAGGAGCATGATTGTGTGATTATCACTTGTCATGTGTACTCACTGGTGCAGTGCTATAGTTAGAATTGGAAGCGCAGATGGTCGTGATGTATGTGTTGAAATATAAACAATTTAGTTGGAATCTCCTGAGGAGATGAGATCCACCTGGATTTCTTGAGAGAAGGCTGACTCGTTAAAAATATTTGCCTTTTCCAGTGTCTTTGAACCATCTATAGTGATGCATTTGGGTTAGTACTGTGATTTTTGAGTTCTGTCTTGACACTGGATTTGTCTGCTGTAATGGATAGAAGCAATTCTTGTAAGTTTGTATGACAGTTTTTGCTTAAAAAGTGTGCAATAGGTCAGTCGTCAAAGCAGTAATGAAAGTGTGATATCTACTTGTTTGGCTTGATGCACTTGATTTATTCTTTCTGTAACAGTATGTTCCCGTTTTACTTCAGTATCCTGTTTTGATCAGAACAGCTATCCAATTGATGGCTTAGATTTGCAGACTTTTTTAAAAAATGCACCTTTTTGAGAGACTGGTGTGGATTTGTTTCTCAAATTTACTGCGTATTGAGGCATTAATCTCCTGGCTGTGCCTCTGAGCAAGTACTTTTCAGCATAAAGGGGAATTGGATAGAGTCATGAGCTAGCAATGGCAGAAGATAGAAGGAAGAAAAACTAAATTGGAGTGCAAATCAGTTTTGGATTATTTACAACAGGAATTATGTTCTGTTGTAACAGCTGGAATAGAAGGGGAAATGGGTCATTAAAAATGTCCTGAATATTTAACAAAAACTCAAAGCCCATTTGATTTGTGTGTGAGAGGGAATAAAATCTTAGTTTCTAAATAGATTCATCAATTTGCCAGATCTTCTGACAATTAAGGAAAAACCTAACCCAGTCATGCGAAAGATAAGTTAAATTTAACTGTCATTCCATATCCTGTGACGTGCTCAGTGTACACAGTAACATTCATGTGAATGTCAATCATGAGTTTGATTTTTGATCAAATATCTTGCACGCAACATGTTGTGAAATATTTATCCAATTCACTTCCCAAAAATGGGAGATGGACGTTTGAATTCATTAACAATCCTTGGCACCCATTTAGTTCATTAGTATACTGGTGAGGAGTCCTGTAGTATATTTAAAGATGTGCATCCGAATAGATTTATTGTGAAAATGTAATTCTGTAAATAACTTCATTGCAGTGTTAATGAAAGCCTACTTACGGCACTAGGAAATAAACTTATTAATGGTTTTATTGAAGCTGTGGCCAATGCAACTCAGTTTCACTAATCTCTTAGCACAAGCTTATTGGCTTGAATATCCTTTTTAATGTCATTCTACACCGCACTGAAACATCATGAACGGCAATCTTAATAAAGTGATACCTGATACCACAATTGAGTATAATATAACCAAATTTCTGATATACAACTACCATACTGAGTTGCGGAAATATATTTACAAGAGCACGAGAAAATGCTTTCTAGGGGAGCAATAACACTAGTTCTGAAAGATTTGCAATGCTTTTGGTTTTTATTTGAAAATGTGTTTTTTAAAATAATGCTGCTCCCTAACTGCTATCAGATTGCTATTGATATCTAAAACTATTTGTATTTCCCTGCCAGGAGCTTGACCGTGTAATGGCTCATTAAGAAGCCAACATCTAGTCAACAGGATTATAATAGTGATTTTGCTGTTAGTGCCAGTCTAAACGAATTGCTTTAACTTGTCGGTTGTGATAAGCAAAACCAAAACAAAACGAGCAGTGGGCATACACAAAATCTGCAGTATGCTTTATTTTTTAAGAATCAACATTTCACGGTCCCCAGTGGCTGTGATTTTTTTTTTCCCCAATGAGCTATAACATATGAGGGAGATTCCAACTTTAGCCATCTGTTATGTGTTTGCTAATATCAGCTGGCATGGGAATAAAAGGGTTCAACATTCACAGGTTGAATGGTAAAATTATTCTGGATTCCTGTTATTTTCTTAGAATAGAATGGGAAATAGCAAACACAGCCACCTGGTAAGGACACAATGAGGGTCAGCAATAAGTCTTCTGTTGACAGCCTGCTTACTGTTAGTCATATATGCAATTGAGTTGGAATGAAAGTAAGCTTTTGGAAGGTGGCCAGAATTTATGCAATCTTTCTGTGGGGCTGTCTTTTTTAAAAAAAAGATAGGGAACACACAGCTGCAGAAGAGGAAGTGGAGGGGATGGGGAGGGTGGGGAGAAGTAGTCTTAAACAATGGATTAAAAGCAATTTATGCTGAAACAGAATTTAGCCAAAAATTTGGGGAGTCATTCAATATCATCAGTCTAGTTTGGTAATATCATTGTTTTAGTGCAGTGAATTGGTTTGTGATATCCACCTGCTGCAGAATTCATAGATGCAACTGTGTGTATGTCTAAGATGATTTAAGTCATTTAATAAGTTATTTAATTCACCTGAATATCACCAGTGGATAGGGTAATTGTGATAGGGTGACCTGGATTACCCAGAAATATCATTATTACATTACCAAACCATTTACAACTAAAGCACTGCTGATCAACCTACTATGTACATCTAACATTCTCAGACTACACCCAGTTCTTGCCTGTCAGATTCCAGCCCGGTCTGTTGCCAGCATCTCCATTTCATAGATTCATTCCACTTGGGTGTTGATAAATAATAGCTGGCATGTGATTTCACAGAAGTGCCTCTTCTGTGCTGAATAGTAGCAGAGAAAATTCACCAGGATGATGCCTGGGATGGAACATTTAATTTGTGAAGTGTGTGTGCAGGCTTGGTTTGATTTTATTGGAGAAGACAGACGATCTGATCGAGGTGTACAAGATTGAGACATGGACAGAATGAACAAGGAGCAGCTATTCCCCTTAGTTGGAGAGTTAGTCGTGAGGGGCCATAGCTTCAAGGTAAAGGGCAGGGGTTAGGGGGAGATGAGAGAACTTTTCTTCCCAGGGGGTGCTGACAGTCTGGAATGCACTGCCTGGGAGAATGGTGTAGGCGGGTTGCCTCAGATCCTTTGCAAAGTATCTGGATGAGCATTTGGCACATCATAACATTCAAGGCTATGGACTAAGTGCGAGCTGATGGGATTAGGTGGGAGTTCAAGTGTTTCTAATATGTCGGTGCGGACCCTTGGGGCCGAAGTGCCTCTTCTGTGCTGTATGATTCTATGGGATCAATTGAGCCAAATATTACACAAGTTGATGTAAATATTGATTCTTCTGAACCAAACATCTGTTTTTAAAAGGAAGTAGTATTTTATCTGGCTGCTTGTATGTTTTGAAGTTACTTTCCAATAACAATTACACAGTTGAAACAAGGCCTGTTTGAGGGTAAGGTGAGTGAGCAATTTATCAGAAACATGAGATTTCATTACAGGCTCATAACTGTACTGACTTGAGAATGTGTGTTAGTTAACGCTGAATATTGCTAAAGATTGAGGGAAGCAAAGTCTGGAGATTATACCCCATGTTTTTCAATCTCAAAATGTTGTTATGTGGTACTTGTTTTGAAATAGTCAGATTAATTCCCTAATGGCAGGGAACCTGCTATTTTGCATCTTGGTGGGAGAACGAAAACACCTGTGCCTTGCAACACCTCAGCTCATCTGCGGAGGATTCCCCTTACATTTGCAATTGAACCCAGCTGGAAGCTCTATCTACAAACATAGGAAATTGTCACGCAGGAAGAGAGCTGCTTAATCATATAACTGCCCCGGATCATGTGACCCAATCCAGCCCCCTCCCCAATCCTGCAATCGTGTAATTGCCTGAGACAAAATGAGGGAAGGCGAAGCAAGACCAGTAAGGAAATTAATATTGCAGTAAATCCCCCTCCAACGCTTCAGGCAATTGGACTCGTATAAACTAGCAAATGCAGCACTAACTGGTCCATAATCATGGAAGCATTTGGGTAGCATAAAAATGATGCATTCTGCATTTTTATTGCATTGACATAGGAAAGCTGATAACAGCACAAGTCACACAGCTTTTGTGGAATGCTTCAATGGTTGCAGTCACAAGCAATCTTAAAATGTGGTCAATTGAGAATGCATTTTAATTTTAGAAGCACTCCAATCCTATTTATCGAGTTGTGATTGCATTTGCCTGGTGTAACTTCGATCTGAATAAGCCACCTTGTGAGCTGATAGAAAGCATGGTTGTACCAATGATAAAACTTCCTATCATCTCCCTGCTAATGTGCTCCCATGTTTGTACACGTTTTCCATAACAAGTGACGTAGCATGGTACAATCAAGGTGTGATTAATTCATGAAATGTATATCATGAGATCAACAGTGGCTATACTGAACACCAATATATTGCCTGACTCAACATGTCCTCCAGTAAATTGTAGCTAATCTTGCGTTTAATGCCTTGTATGTGAGTTTGTCTAGAATTCAATGACATTAAGAATTTTCCCACAAGCAGTGAAATGGTTGTAGCATTTTTTAAAAGCCAGAATGTTTCTTGTATTCCTCGTTACAAGCATAGCTGTCTGGTTTTAAATACTGACAACTTTGTGGTGTCATGAGGGAAACTCATGTCCAGTGGTGCAAGGATAGATTTTTTTTGTTGAAACTTACCAAAAGCAGCTATAAATTTCCAAATACTTTTGGCTTCACCTGTTGTAAGCTTCAAGAATGGCTGTGCTTTCTCCCTAGTTAACCAGCTTGCTCAGCCCTTTTCCTCCCTTCTGTAGGCATGTTGGTCAGAGGTTAGCAAAAGCAAAGGAAAATAAAGACTTGATATACTGGCTTTCACAATCACATCTGCTTCAGTGAACTTCCCAACCAATTACATACTTTTGAAACCTAATCACTGTCATGCAGGAAATGTGGCAACCAATTTGTTCACAGCCAAGTCCTAAAATAGCAATGCAATAATGACCTTATGATTTATTAGTAACTTAGGTTGAAGTATAAATATTGGCCAGGCTACAGGAGGACACTCTGATGTCCTTTAAAATAGTCCTGGGGATCTTTCATGTTCATCTGAAGGAAAAGTTTGTTTATTAGCCACAAGTAAGGCTTACATTAACACTGCAATGAAGTTGGCATGAAATTATCAGAAAATGGTGCCTCATCCCAAACACAGAACCTCCAATGGTGTAGCACTTCCTCTGTTAAGCTAATTTATGCTTTTAAGTCTCTGATGTGGGACTTTGGCCCACTAATTTGCCAGGGTCGAGAATGGTACCCACTGAGCCATGAAATGGCTGAATCTGAATAGAATGTTTGAACCCCTTGTGAGGTCATAAGTGAGTGGACAACACTGCAATCTCATCAGAATGTGCAGTGCTTCTGAGAGGTACAGATGGAGCATTTAGACCATTAATGCCCAGAACAGCATGGCCAGTAACAGAAACCATTTTAGTCTTTCAAAACTAAACACTAAATAAATCACTCCCACAATTTCCAGAACTTTGTTAAAAATTGATATTGATGGAAAAAGACTTCACTGGCAATTTTTTATTCTTCTGTGGGATGTGGGCTTTGCCAAATTCCAGCATTTATTGCCCAACATTAATTGCCCCTGAAGTTGGTGAGGCACCACCCCCACAGTATAGCAAAGTAGAGAATTCTAGGATTTTGATCCAGTGACAATAAAGGAATGGCAATGCACTTCCAAATCAGGATGTGTAACCTGAAGGGTAACTTGCAGGTGGTGGTGTTTCCACGCATCTTCTATTCTTGATCTTCGAGTCGTTCAGGGTCACAAGTTAAGAAGTCATGGTGAGTTGCTGCAGTGCATCTTGTAAATGGTAAAACTCACTCTAGAATTGAGATCTGGCTACCTCCATTCTATTGTAATCATTCTTCCTATTTGTCTGGGGATGATTAAATATTTAATTTAGGATGATGAAACTTGTCAATATTCCATGATTTTACTAGTCTCCAGCTGATATGGTCAAGATGCAGTGTTTAAGAGTTGAGCCTAACCCGTTCATAGTCATGTCTATAATAAAAACAAAGATCCAACTGTTGATTTGTGACAAGACAATGGTTAGACAGTACATTGGCAAACACTTCTGGTTATTACTACCCTCCCAGTTTAATTCAGCCATATGTGTAAATATATTCTTGGGTTCAAACTATTATTCTGCTCTGAGATGTTCTCATGAATGATTAGCAGATTTTGATGGTGGAAAACGGAGCAAACATCAAGTGTAATCACCCCAATGTGGACTTGGGTTCAAAGACTTCATAAAACATGCAGAAATGAGGGACTTGTGGTTGTTATAGTGCACTACAGAAACAGAATACCAAGGACAGCTAGAATGTGTAGCGACTATGATAACATTTCAAATATGAAAAATTTTGAAACGGTGCAATTTAAAAAGGAATGTAAGCAAGAAATGAAGACATGGGAATGTCCAAAAAACGTGTAGGTTGTGCTTTAGCCATGGTGTATGTACAAGTTTATGGGGATAGGGCGGAGTGGAGTGACTGGGTCGGATTTTTTTTGGAGATTCGGTACAGACTTAACATAAGAACATAAGAAATAGGAGCAGGAGTAGGCCATCTAGCCCTTCGAGCCTGCCCCGCCATTCAATAAGATCATGGCTGATCTGTTGTGGCTCAGTTCCACTTTCCCGCCCTCTCCCCATAACCCTTAATCCCCTCTCTTATCAAGAACCCATCAACCCGCTTCTTAAAAATATTTAGCGAGGCAGCCTCCACCACTTCAACGGGCAGAGAATTCCAGAGATTCACCACCCTTTGAGTGAAGAAGTTCCTCCTCAACTCTGTTCTAAACCGCCTCCCCTTTATCTTGAGGCTGTGCCCCCTAGTCCTAGTGTCTTTTTTGAGCGGGAAGAGTCTCTCCACCTCTATCCTATCCATCCCATTCATCATCTTATACGTCTCAATGAGATCTCCCCTCATTCTTCTAAACTCTAACGAGTACAAGCCTAGTTTATTCAGCCTCTCCTCATAGCTCAATCCCCTCAACTCTGGTATCAGCCTAGTAAACCTCCTCTGCACTCCCTCCAGGGCCAAAATATCCTTGCGCAGGTGCGGCGCCCAAAACTGCACACAGTACTCCAGCTGCGGCCTCACCAATGCCCTATACAGCTGCAGCAAGACCTCCCTACTTTTATATTCAATCCCCCTCGCTATGAAGGCCAGCATCCCATTCGCCTTCCTGACCACCTGCTGCACCTGCAAGCTGGGTTTTTGCGACCATGCACAAGGACCCCGAGGTCCCTCTGCACCGTCGCCTGCTGCAGTTTTTCGCCACGTAAGTAATAGTCCTTCCTACCATTCTTCCTACCAAAGTGGACCACCTCACACTTGCCAACATTATGTCCTCTTTCTGCACTGAATGGGTTCTATGGATATCTTGCACGTTTGAGACCTATTTGATAATCTTGGCTTATTTGCCCCCACGTTGTTGGTTTTGTGGTTCTGAATATTTTAAAGTACATGGAGGAAATCTGTTTATGCGGAACTTTTCTAAATAGCTTGCAAATCCATATCCCTTCAGCCACATTAGTTTTCGTTTGTAGGTAAATTCCCCCTTTTGAGGTCTTGTAACTGGTTAAGTTGGAGCATGACACTAATGGTGACGAAGGACTATTTTTAAAAACAATGCTCCCTCAGGTTTTCATTATAAACAACATCATAGTGGCAACTTGATTGATTTACTGAAAACTAAATGAACACGTCAGTTGGATACTGACAATTATTGGTATTTGAATTCTGAGAGATTAGTTGGTCAAAGTTTAGAATGACTATTCAAAGTTGGCTTTTCCATAGACCATGATTTGACAGTAGCCTGACTCCAGCAAGAGAGCTAAAATGCTGTATTCTGAAAACTCACTCCTGCCAGTCCCAGGTCAAAATACATTTGTAAACGTCTTGCCTAACATTGCTCAAGAGCATCCCAAGTCAAATCAAATCAATTCAATTCACTTCTTTTTGAATTGATTTAGACTGCAAGAGGTCACGCTGCAAATTTGTCTTGGAATTTTCTTGGAATTTACCCAGATTGCTTCACACAAAATAAAATTGCAAGTAGCCCAGCACAGTTGGAATAAGCTGTGTAAGAGCTGACTGTACTGGACTCGAGTGACAGTCTCAGTGGTTCTCCAAGTGAATTTTTGCCATTAAAAGATGTGTTACAGAATATTCATGGAGTACTTGGACTTTTCTGTTCCAGATTCATCACGTTGCACAGAATGGAGGGCTATACAAAAAGCCATTTAATCAGTCTTTTGAGGAAACTCCTATGCTCGTTGCTGTGTTGACCTACATGGGTTATGGAATTCTTACGCTGTTTGGCTACCTCAGGGATTTTCTTCGGGAGTGGAAGATTGAAAAGTGTCATCATGCTACTGAACGTGAAGAGCAAAAGGTAGGGGCAGAATTTCCAAAAATGTCCCCTTTTTTTATTAAAACATTGGTGCTAGATGAATTGAAAAACACCTTGCCTCATGTTGCAGCATTACGTGCTCAAGGACGGGCCTCTAATTTCAATGACTAAGCAGACTAATTGCATAGCATTTTCAGAAGTCTGGAACTTTGAGCAATAATCCCACATATATTTCAGTAGTAAAGTATAGGGTGTGCCCTTAAGTATAAATGTAAAAGAAATATTTTCTGGTGATGAAGCTGCAACTGTCTTACTTTACTTATGTATAGTGGCTTTGCCATACCATTGCAAACAGGGATGCTTATTGACGATGGACACTCTTAGACCCCATGCTAATTTATATCTGATTCCTGAATTGCTGTTTGTGCATATGGATCACAGACCTTGGTGGGTGTTGCATTGTTGAGTTCTCCTGGTGCTCAAAACTGTGGGAAACAGTACTTCAGAAACTGCTGTATAAAAACATAAATCAATTTTGGTCTTAAATTATACTCTGCAATGGAACGTCACCACTTTGTGTGGTAAGCAATTCCAAGGGTTCATAGCCACCTGGGTGAACAAAGTTCTCCTCAGATCAACAAGACTGTGCCTCCTTAATTTAGATTCCCCAGACATGGGAAATGCTCAATGAAGCATAACCTTCCTCTTTTTATTGCAAGGTGAATTGAATACAAGTGATACTAGGACATCCATATACCTCTATCTCAGAGCTCTGCAATTTTTCACAATTTAGATAAGCTTTTTCATTATTCACAAAATGGACCATTTCACACTTTCCCATATTATTCTCCATTTACCAGATCTTTGCCCACTCACTAATCTATCTGTCTTTTATGTAGCCTCCTTGTGTCCTCTTTGCAACTTACTTTCCTACCTATGTCATCTGTAAATTTGGTGACCATTCCTTCATCCAAATCATTTATATAAATTGTAAAATGTTGAGATCCCAACACTGCCAACCTGAAAAGAGCCCACTGTGCTTCCTGTTAACCAGCCAATCTTGCATCTGTACCAATTATGTTACCCACTATAATAGCAGCTTTTATCTTCCACCATGGTATTGTGGTTTATCCAAGGCTAGGTGTCAGACATCAGAGTGGAGAATACCAGTCCATAAAAGATTGTTCATCAGCCAGTGAGACCTCTTGCAGTCTAAATTAAATGTTCTAATGTAGAACTGTCTAAACACAGTCTGGCGGTCAGCTGTCTAGCATATCTGCCAAGTGATTTTGCTGTTACCAAGTCAGCAGCATTAAACTGCATGTTTGATATTTGTGCAGTGATAACTGTCCATAAAAACAATCTTTTATCATTTGGGATTGTTCTCACTATCCTCCTGAAGTGAGCAACACTGTTTGGACTTAAACTTGCACTTTAGTTACTGCAGTCCAATCTGAGTATTGCTCATAAAAGAGACATGCTGTCAAAGTTTTTTGCCTGCATTGATCAGGACATGCAGAAATGCTTAATTTCAAGGGAGCAATAATGTATACAAGAAAAGGGTGAGATTGGCAATTTGATTCTACTTGAGGTGTTGCCATGACGTATGCTGCTGGGAATTGGCTACAATTGTTTTCCACTCAGACTTTTGATTAATTCAGAAAGGTGCAATGCCTGGACATGTTCCTTTTGCCAGCAAAAGATAGATCCCACAGGATATAAATTGTGGTGATAATTTGAAATTTGGAATTCTTGCGTCTGTCCTGATGCCGTTTTTTCACCAATAATCAAGTTCGGGATCACCAAGCGACTATTTGGAATCCAATCAACAGAGCTCACTTTTTTGGAGCAAATCGTACTGCAAAGGGTACTTCCCTCAGGACTAGCTTTTTTTAAAAAAAAGTTAGTTTTTCAGATTTGAGTCAGTTGAAAGGATTTCCTCAGATGTGTATCTACTTATTACAGGAAATGTGCTTCCAACCAATTTGTCTTAACTGTTAGCACATATGCATTTTCCAAATTTGGTATTCTGATTTTTTTTTTAGCTGCCAGACCATGTTGTAATAGCCCTAAACATATTGTTTCGGTTTAGTGATTTAAGGTAATATATTTGTGGAGTTGAAGTGTCTAATCTACAATGACCAGCAATCTCAAGTCTTTCATTTTAATGTGAAAACTATTTTGTTTTCTTGTACCTGACTTTGTCTCTGACATTCTAGTTGCTGGCTAAGCAAGGCCTCAATTTTAAAATATTTGTCTGCTTTTAAATCCATTATGGCTTTGCCTGCCCTATGTCAGTACTCTCATCCAACCTCCCAAGACAGCTGTGCTCATCTAGTTTTAGCCTCTTGAAAATCCCTGATTTTCAGCAACTCGTTAAGCTCAAATTGCTCCACTAAAACTCTGTTGTTTGATCTCTCCTTTTTTCAGATGCTCTTTCCTATCTTTTTGACCAAGCTTTTGATTGTCTGCCTTAATCACTTTGTGGTTAGTGTCTAATTTGCTTTATAATGATTTTGATTTGATTTATTGTCGCATGTATTAGTATACTGTGAAAAGTATTGTTTTTTGTGTGCACCTGTGAAGTACCTTGAGCCATTTTATAACGCTAAAGGTGTTAAATAAATAGTTTGCTACTCACCTTGCTCATACTCCATAACATCAGATTACACAAGTCTTTCCCAAAGACAGATCTTCTGCAGTAACTCATGGCTCAGTTTAAAAGCTAACTGTGCAGACCTGAAATAAAAGCTGTCTTCGTTGGAAACTTGGCACTTGCGCAACTCTCAAACAGCAGCAAAACAGTTCCAGTGAGTTTGGGTGTAGCCATTGTTGCCAACATTTAGTTCCTGAACTGGAATTTAATCAGGTGAAAATATGCAACTGACCTGATTGGTATTGTAGGTGTCTGACACCAATTCCATCTGCAGCAAATCTGTTTAGTCCTTTGTTGGAATTTTCACTTGATGATCTTGGGTCCATTTGAGATGGGACCAAAAGATTCGGTGCTGGAAAGGGGGCAGGGAGCAAAAGAGTTTTGTTGGTGAAATGTTTTCTTTCAGGAATGATGGTCAATTGACAGAGGACCAAATTCAGGCTCGTTTTCATTGCGAGTTGTTTTAAGCTTAAGTCAGCAATCTGACTTGAACATAACAGTGAAGTGCAAACAATGAGTGTTCACTGAATACTCCACCGAAAGAGGCATTTGTTTTCCATTACTGACCCTCAGATTTTGCTGTGCTCCTATTACTGTTGGCGCACCAGCAGTGTTAAACTGGCTATTTCTTTATACACTGTCATTTTCCAGACCTAAAGTTATTAGAGGTTGTATTTTACAAAAGCGGTACTTTCAAATAGAGATGTTGGAGATATGCATATAATCAATGTTAGGAACTCTGAGGCCATGTCTACCCAGCAGCAAATTAAAATCCCCTCAATTGTGGATTCACTTCTCCTTTTGAAACGGAAGGGGAGGAAGGATAAACTAATTGCGTTTTCCAATGTTTGCATCCAAGATTAGCAAATGCAGGCCTTGATTAAAAACGCAAAGGAAATCATCAGGAAATAATTAAAATATGATACTACACACAAGTAAATGCTTTTCATACGATTTTCAGCCTGCTAACTTAGCAATTAGGCTAGTAGCCCTGAAAGGGGAAAGAGCATCTCTGATTGCATAGTGATACGATCCCTTTGGGGAACTGTAAACTAAAATAAAATTTACCAAAAGATTCCCATGAAATGCCAACAAGATTTCACTTTCTTTGTAACTTTTTACTTCTAACATAAATTAACCACAAATCAAAGGACAAATAAAAAGGTACTTCACTTTATATAGTCAAAATGTCACATGCAAGCACCTACATCATTCCTTGCAGACATGTGGCAGCAAAGTTCCCTAACTCTGACTCGCTTTCCCACCCAATAGATTTGGCTCTCGAGACACATTCACCGGCTGTATTCCATTCAAGGTCCCCACAGATGGTTGTCACCCGAGCGATGCACTCTTGCAGAGCCTCCTCGGTTTAGGTTCACATCAAATTCCTCTATCCCACCCTTTAAGTGCTATTAAATGGTCTGTTCAGCTCTGGCAAAACTGAAGCAGTAGCAGCAAGTGTGTCCAATTCACAAGCCCTGCTCTAATCTTTTAGCTTTCTATCTTGTTTTAACTCGCACGCTTACTTCTGTCTCAGCTTTTCTTTGCTCTTTGCAGCAGTAGCTTCTATGGCTGAGTTCTGTGTCTGGCCACACAGCCTATGTATGTAACCTGTTCCCATTCAATTGTTTTGAAATTCAGCTAAAATTAAGATTGAGCCATGAAATTAGTTCTGTTGGGTTCCTGTCAGTACTATAATTTATCAATGGATCTTCTTTCACGCTGCCAGAATATCTGCAATACTTTTTATAGTCATTTCAAGAACAAAATACCCAAAAACAGTTTCCATGTGGGAAGGACAGCACATTGACTTTGGAGCTCTGATGATGCCAGAAACAGTTAACCTCTTAACATTAATTTTCTGGGTGTGTAATAGCAACATGTAGCAGTGATGACTCTGAATCTGCCTTCTATGCTTTTGATCATTTTCTCAATTCATATAACAATCTTGGCTACCTTGCAACAGTAACATTGTCCAGTCTTGATCATTCATAAAATTTATGAAAACAGACATATAGCTCACCCAACTAGCATCTATTTTTCTCCTTTTGTCTCCATACCAAAGTATAAGCTTCTATTTTGACCCAGTAATTGGGGTATTAGGGTGATGCCACCTGTTGAAGATCCTGCCAATACAAATTCAAAATTGTAAGTTTGAGCCCATCGTAGTTTAGCTTTAAGAAAATTCCAAATGCTATTTATATTATGTTGTTTTGTGCACACTAGTCTTACTTTTACAATCTTTAGCTGTAATACAGTCACTTGATGTTGAGAATCTGTTGTTCTTTATACTCGTTCCAAGGTTTAATGAGTCCTTTGATTTTACTCTATAAATTGTACTTAAAGGATCAAGCTTCACAAGTCTTTACATTATGCTGTCAGGTGAACTGAAGTATCAGAAGGTCTTGGGTGGGGAGGAGGTGGCAGTGGTGTGCAGTGGATAGCATGCCCAGCATCGGCCTGGCTAACATTGTTCCAAGGTATGACATCTTAGCTGTTTCTGTGTGCATCTGGGATGTTTGGATGCCAATACATTAGTCTTGCACGCTCAAAGACTACTCTTAGAGAAATGAGCTCATTGATTTTCTTCAAATCCTAACCCTTTGAGGCTAACCTGTTAAAAGAATGTCATCTGCTTTCCTTCCGCGCCTCCTCATCACACTAGGAATTGGCGTCACTTCGCCCTGTCTAATGCACGCTGACAGAGCTCCACAAAGGAGTCTAGACTATCTGAAAAACAGAATATTACAGGTATTCGGAAGCAAGTGATTTGCAATCAGTGATGGCATTTACCAACAGGGATCTGCAAATGGTTAACTCTCAACTAGCTGATTTAACATGGTATTGCTTTGCTAGTTTCAGGTGACAGTTATATCAATCATCTGGCTCTGCAGTTACCGTTACTGATCTGATTCCACTATGTGGCACCATTTGGAATTACAGATACTTTATTCCTGCGCATGCAGTCAAGACTTCTGTTGTCTGAATCGCTGAGTTTTTAATTGGGCATCTTTCATCCTATTTTATGTTAGTAGTTGACCTTGTGTATTCAGTGGACCGTAGCCAAACTGGCTTACCTAATTGCAGTTCACAAAACCCATGAAGAAGGGGCCCTGCTGCTGGAGCAACAAGTTCAGTCCTTTCTGGCAAAGCAAGAATTATGAGAAATATACATTTCCCTAGGCAGCCTGATCGCAGAATGGTTAGCACTGCTGCCTCATAGTGCTAGGGACCCAGGTTCAATTCCCGGCTTGAGTCATTGTCTGTGCAAAGTCTGCACGTCCTCCTCGTGTCTGTATGGGTTTCCTCTGGGTGCTCTGGTTTCCTCCATAGTCTGAAAGATGTGCTGGTTAGGTGCATTGGCCGTGCTAAGTTCTCCCTCAATGTACTCGAACAGCTGCCTAAGTATGGTGACTGGAGGATTTTCACTATAACCTCATTGCAGTGTTAATGTAAGCCTACTTAAATAAACTTTAAACTCATTGGCTTCACTGTTGAGGATACAATCCAACTGAAATGTAGTTGATTTCCTCAAAGTTACTTTAAAAAGTAGAGAATAAATGTTGCTCTGTTTATACATTGTGGCACAATGTTTTGGCAATACACATGGAGAAATAAAGGAGTTTATTATTTACATTTAATATGCTTACACAATGAATGTGACTCACTTGGGTGAGGTATTAGAACGTGATTAGACATAAAGCATTTCTTGTAGACTACAGCATTTGGACCAAATAAAGGTGCTACTCATTACCGTTTTGCTTCTAAATGTCAGTATACATGCAGTTAGATTTGTCAACAGGAAAATTTGTCATGGGGTAATTTTTTTGGGGGGGTGGCATTGGCAGTGACTGCAGTGGGGAAACAATGTTTGGAATACACTTGGTGATTTTGAAACTCACCAGGCATATTTGCAGTGGAAACAAATAGCATTGTTTATGGGATGTGTATGTTTTGGCAGCCAGGTAAGTGCTAGATGCTGCTTTCTGAATTTGAGGTGGACTTCTTTGCCCACCCAAATCATACACTTCATGCTGGGAAGTCTCTGCAGATAAATAACAAGTTCGCCTAAGGTTGGAAATTGTTGGAATCCCTCCCATCAGATTTCTGCTCCTGTTGCAGTATAGAAATAGCTCTTATTTGCTTACTATTGGACTCATTTCTTTCTTATCCATGTGAATATAGCTGTGTGTATTTTACAATTTCTCCTTGCCTTTTTAGTAATTAATAAACTTAACTCAATCTCGTGAAAACTTGATTAAATTGGCTCCTTTTTAAACATGCCTTTTCCAGACCCAATAGTTATTGAAGGTAAAGAGAAACTTGTTAGATTAAACCTTTGTTGCTACCAGCAGATAGCGGGTTGAATAAAGACACTGATTTATTCCTCCTCAACCCAATTTGTACAATTTTGGGGATATCCCAGCCAGAGGTGACAAGTTGAAGGGTTTCACCTGAACCAGCAACTTTTGGGTAACCTCACCCAGGGCTGGTTGTAACAGTTGGGAAATGTTATATTGACTGTATAATTGAATCTTTGCCTGATTTATGTATTTAAAAGACATCATGCAGTTTTATTGCTAAGGAGCACAGAGAGTACAGGGCTGCTTATTATTGGGCTGTTAGAACCTTGCAAGCTTCACTGATTTTTTTGAAAGCAATGAAAACCTCTTGGGTTGTATCTGAATTTAGTCAAATGATGATTCCAATTTCCATGTCACGGGTTGTAAAAACAGACTTACAAAGGTTTGGGCAACATTTGTATGTGTTCTACAATAGACAATCAAGCTCTCAAGTTCGTTTTTACCAAACGAGAGTAACATTTGTTTAGTTTAATCATGTGGATGAATTATTAAATGCACTATTCTGTCAAGTATTCCCAGTTTGGAGCCGAAAATTAATTTTGACATTAAAATTATTTCAATTCCAGAATAAGAAAATGCATGGCCTTGGAATAATTCTGAATAATTCTTCTGTGTAGGATTTTGTGCCGTTGTACCAAGACTTTGAAAATTTCTATACCAGAAACCTGTACATGAGAATTCGAGACAGTTGGAACCGGCCAATCTGCAGTGTCCCCGGAGCAAAGTTTGATGTAATGGAGAGAGTCTCCCATGACTACAACTGGACGTTTGAGTGAGTCACCCGCCCACACTTAATGTACCTGCTAATCTTATTCAGGGTTAATGAACCAATTCAAACTGAAATTTGTGGTGTTAGACACTTAATTTTCGTTGTCTGAAGCTGATATCTGTGTTTAAGAAACATGTGATCTGCATGAGTGTTTAAATTCAAACTGAGGCTCAACAGTAATAAACATCAAAAAGTTTAGATTTTCTGTGTTTTGATCGCTTTTATGTCAGCTATATAAAAGTTAACCAAGAGCATTCTTGTCTTTCACAGCAAACTAATTTCATTAGGGATGGTGGGGCTGGGCGTATTATTTGAATGCTTTATTTACCTTTGTTATAGTCAGCTGTCAGAATCACAATGGTGCTTTACCTCGCATGGCAGCTGCTTTACTGAGGACAAATTCACTGGAGGGTGGGAAGGAAGGAAAATAAGTATACCGTAGACAATAAAAAAGGGGGGGGTTAGGGCAATTGTGGTCGCGGAGCAGACCAAGTAACATCTTTCACATAGAAAAGATCCAAGGTGTTTCAGACTCTGAGAAAGTGATGGCAATTTTTTTGGTAGCCAATCAGTAGTGTACAATCCTGAGATCCTGTAAACTGTTGCATTTAAGACCCCATAATGCCAGTGATGTTTGAAAGGGGAGAGCCTGGTTGATGTATTAGATTTCTTAATTGTGTTCCATCATCTAATCATGCAAAAGACAGAATTAATGATAATTGTTTCAACCTGTTGAGGAAAAGTGAATCAATAAAGAAAAATCAAGCTTCCATTTATGACCTTTTAGTTGTGTTGTCTTTACCATTGAAAGCACATCAGTGATATCATTTTGACACATTGTGCTGAAATTAAAAGCAGCCCCTCAGTCATTACAGCTGAGAGTATATGTGAAATATGTAATACTAGTGATGTGAAGAAAGTGTTGTTATATTGTGTCAACACAAGCCTGTGAATTTTATTCCCACTAATAATTTTCAAGATGGCCATTTAGTTTGTCACGTCTGTGCTGGCTGAAAAAGAATGATTCAGCCCAACTCCACTTTCCAGCTTTTGGTCTAGTTTTGTAGGTTCCAACATTTCAAGTGCATATCAGTTCTTCTTAAATGCTATGAAGGTTTCAACCTCTTGCAGGCAATGAGTTCCAGACCTCCTCCATCCTCTGGGTGACAACATTTTTCTTCAACTCTGACACTTGCCACCAATTATTATATTAAAACTGTGCCCCTCTCTACTGAGGGAATTCGATCCTTTCTATTGTTTGGACCCTTCATTTCCTGAACATCCATTAAATCTTTGTCCCACAATCTTTCCTCATAGCTGAAGTTCTCCATATCTATCAACAGCCTTGCAAGTCTCCTGCACCCCCTCTTTCTTATAATGTAGTCATTAGCATTGTACAAAGTACTCCAGTTATGGCCTAACTAATGTTTTATACACTTCTGGCCTAAACCTGTGTTTGGATTCTGTGTCTTGGCAAATGAAGAAAAGATCTTGTATGCTTAACTACCGTTATTCATCTGACCCACATCAGTGATCTGTGGACATGCACTTCAAGACCCCTGTCTTCCTTTTACACTAAATAGCCTATCATTTATTGTATGATTCCTTTGTGATTAGTTTCCCTGCCCGAAATACATACCTCTCACTTCCCGGGCTGGAATTCTTCATCGCTTTTCTACTTCCCTGACCAGGTCTTTGATAGCTTTCAATCTCCTAAGGCCAGTTTTTGTGCATAATTGTTTTCTTTTAGATTGGTGTATGCAGTAGACTAGAATTCCAGAAAATGTTTTGCGTTTGTGTGGCAATATATTTATAACACCATCACTTACACCTCCTGGAACAGAACATTCAGGTTGGAGCAGATTCCAGCATCCGCAGTAATTTGCTTTTATTCAGGTTGGAACTCTTTGATCTGCAGAAATTGTGAAGTGAGGGGCTGAGCTAATCGGGAGCTTGAAATATTAATGGAATTTGCTAGGTTGAATTCCGATGAGCTATTTAGCCTTGCAGGGAAATCCAGTTCCTTCACTGTTCCTGGGTCAAAATCCTGGAACACGAGTCCAAAGGTGGGTGGGGCTGGGTAAGATACTCTTTCAGAGAGCTGATGCTAACTCATTGGGCCGATTGGCCTCTTCCTGTGCTGTAGGGATTCTGTGGTTCCAATACAGCACTTTTGCATTTTCCTTAACAAAACAAGTCATGGTTCCAATGCATGCCAAAGTTAGGTGCAGTGGAACTGAATTGTATGTGCACAGCTCACTTCCAACAGGTTTAAGTCAGCAGAGGAGCAATTCGGTTTGAATTGAATTTGAACTCCAGACCAAAGGCAAAAGACCAGTATTAAACAAACTGCACCTTGTTTAATACTGTAATCGATTTCCAAGATTGGGATTTAGACCAAATTATTTTCAAATATAGGAAATTTTGTTGCCATAATGAAAGTCCCCCACAATGAGTCCTGCTGATTTTTCTATGTTAATTATGATTTTTAACAATTGCTTTACTGACACATTAATTGCTAAAGGTGATTGATGGAACTTTTAAAAATTAGGTTTACTGGCACAATTATCAAAGACGTCCTCAACATGGGTTCGTACAACTACCTAGGCTTCGCTGAGCGTCAAGGCTTCTGTGCCGATGCAGCAACCAGGGCAACTGTCCAGTATGGAGCTGGGGTTTGTAGCACACGGCAAGAAATTGGTGAGTTCTAATACCACCAGCACAAACCTCTCTCAAACGTTTATTTTGACTTGTTGATAAATGTTAGAGAAAATAGTGTAGTTATGTTGACTGAACACTCTTTTAAAAACAACTTTCCTTCTACTTCACATTTAGTTGTATAGCATTTTTGTGCTTAAGGAAGTACTCTTAAAGAAGAAACATGCCCAATCATGTAAACAATTTTACAGTGAGTAGCGATGGGTGGGATTTTCCAGTCCCACCAAAGGTGACACCCCATGGTTGGACAAGCGACCCATGCAAAACACTGTAGACATCTGCGGGACTGGAAGATCTTGCTGGCTGCCAATGGCAAGCCATCTCCACCACTGGAAAACAAGCTGCAGAGGGTCAGAAAATCCTGCCCAAATACTTTTTTTAAGTGCATCACTTGTTGACCTTTTGGCTAAGATCAAGTATAATATCGACATGCTGTGCTTGGTTGAAGTCATTAGGTTACGTTTTAGCTTAACCTGAAGCAGTTTTTAAAAGCAACGCCTCGGCCTTTTGGCTAAGATGCAAATGAGATCAAGCCTTGCAGAAGGTGCAATGCCTCTTCCAATCAGCTTGGATCATGTAGATCAAGCCCAAGACTGGAGGTGAGAGCCCTGTCTTGTCAGCTTGGATCAGGAATGTCTCAACTTGAGACTCTGAATTGGACTTGATTTGACTGAATTGGATTTTTAAAAAATTGCAGCAGAGGAGGACATGTATTTGAATTCTTCACACTGCATCAGACATGTTGCTATGCTGTGATTATTGCCTGTATTGGCTCACACTGAAGAAGGTGTCTACTTGCGAAGAGGGTGAAAGGAAAAGAAATGAAAAGATCTGGTATCTTGAGTGTTTACTTGCAAACGTACAATGAGAATGGCAGAAGGCAGCAAATCATTTATTCCTTTTAAAAATCGTTCCAATACAGGACAGAGCAAGGTGCATTTTTTTACTCGTCATAAGGTGCAGTGATGTAGTTCTACAGTACCTTTTGTTTCAAACATCTTAATGTGTGATTAGCTAATCACTTTGAAATGCAGTGATGGTTGTTGCATAGGCAATGATGTGAAGTTGTCAGCATTGGACTGGAGTACACTTGGTAGCACAAGCTTTTCAGAGCACTGTCGCTTCATCAGTGAACAGTCACTGATGAAGGCACTCGCCTATGAAGGAGCAGCACTCAAAGCTCTTGCTACCAAATAAACCTGTTGGACTTTAACCTGGTTGTGAGACTACTAGCTTTGCATAGGCAATGCTGTGATTTTAAAACCTATTAATAATTGCAGATGTTTCATTGATTAAATATTGATAGGATTAAATGCAAGAAATCTGGGACTGAGCGCAGCAGAAACTGGCTTCATGTAGGGTAGTGAGACTCTGGCATGCTTTATTGGAGCTGTGTGATGAAAGCAGAGATCTTCTCAACATTTGAGAAGAGGTTAGAGAGGTGATTGAAGGGAAGGAGACAGCTGAGTGGTATTGGGTCTAGTCTGTATGGAAGTAAAGCAACAGTACAAGTTGCTTCAACTGAATTACTATTACCCTGTTCTATGTAAATGATCCTATTGTAAAGAAGTTCCCAGAACACAGCATGCTGGGTAGCTCTCAGTAACAAGAATGGCAATGTTTTGTTAATGACCTGTTTCTGTGATAGTGGAATGATATTTATTTTTAAGGTATTCTAAGTTTATTTTTGTCACGAGTAGGCTTACATTAACACTGCAATGGAGTTACTGAGAATATCTCCTGATCACCACACCTGGGGTCTGTTTGAGTACACTTGCCATGCTAAATTCTCCCTCAGTGTATCTAACCACATCATAGACATGGGGAGAATGGGCAGACACCACATAGGCAGTGACCCAAGGCAAGAATCAAACCCAGATCCCTGGCGCTGTGAGGCAGCAGTGCTAACCACTGTACCACCGTACATTCTGGATGTACTGGCAAGGGATATTCAATGCTGTATAACCAAGTGACTCCAATATATGGACATATTCCCAGGGTGAACCTGAACTGGTTGTTTTTCTTTGTTCCTGATGACGATTCTGTTGCATATGTAAAGTGAGAATAAAAATGTTTGTCTTTGTTTCCTGCTCAATACAGTTGCTTAGCCGGAAATGCAAAGCCACAACCTTGTGATAGTGTGAAAATCTATTTCTGTCTGATCTGGGTAATGCATTCCAGAGCTAGTGTTTGCTGTTATTTTTTTCTCCACAAATCGTGGTTTCTTAACACACCATCTTCTGGTTCATCCATCTTGTATTCAAATTCAACCCTGGCGCATGAAAGCTGACAGACCAGTGTATAAAACACTTCTTTGGAGGATGATTTAGATGCAAGACATTAATTCTGTTACTCTTCACAGATACTGCCAGACCTGCTGAGTTTGTCCAGTATTTTGTGCTAGATATTCTGGAGGGTCTGAAAATATATAAGTCCCCTGGTCCGGATGGGATTTACCCCAGGATTCTCTGGGAGGCAAGAGAAGTGATTGCAGAGCCTCTGGCTCTGATCTTCAGGTCGTCGTTGGCCTCTGGTATAGTACCGGAAGATTGGAGGTTAGCAAATGTTGTCCCATTGTTTAAGAAGGGGAACAGAGACTTCCCCGGGAATTATAGACCGGTGAGTCTCACTTCTGTTGTGGGCAAGGTTTTAGAAAAAATTATTCGGGATAGGATTTATAGTTATTTGGAGAGTAAAGAATTGATTGGAGATAGTCAGCATGGTTTTGTGGCGGGTAGGTCGTGCCTTACTAACCTTATTGAGTTTTTTGAGAAAGTGACCAAAGAGGTGGATGGGGGTAAGGCAGTGGACGTGGTGTATATGGATTTTAGTAAGGCGTTTGATAAGGTTCACCATGGTAGGCTTCTGCAGAAAATGCAGATGTATGGGATTGGGGGTGATCTAGAGAATTGGATCAGGAATTGGCTAGCGGATAGGAGACAGAGGGTGGTGGTTGATGGTAAATATTCATCATGGAGTTCGGTTTCGAGTGGTGTGCCTCAGGGATCTGTTTTAGGGCCACTGCTGTTTGTAATTTTTATTAATGATCTGGATGAGGGTATAGTTGGGTGGATTAGTAAGTTTGCTGATGACACCAAAGTCGGAGGTGTGGTAGATAGTGATGAAGGGTGTCATAGTTTGCAGGAAGACTTAGACAGGTTGCAGAGCTGGGCCAAGAGGTGGCGGATGGAGTTTAATGCGGAGAAGTGTGAGGTAATTCACTTTGGTAGGAATAACAGATGTGTCGAGTATAGGGCTAACGGGAGGACTTTGAATAGTGTGGATGAGCAGAGGGATCTAGGTGTATGTGTACATAGATCCCTGAAAGTTGGGAGTCAAGTAGATAAGGTTGTTAAGAAGGCATACGGTGTCTTTGCGTTTATTGGTAGGGGGATTGAATTTAGGAGTCGCAGCGTCATGTTGAAACTGTACACAACTCTGGTGCGGCCGCACTTGGAGTACTGTGTGCAGTTCTGGTCCCCACATTATAGGAAGGATGTGGAGGCTTTGGAGAGGGTGCAGAGGAGGTTTACCAGGATGTTGCCTGGTATGGAGGGGAGGTCCTATGAGGAGAGGCTGAGGGATTTGGGGTTGTTTTCGCTGGAAAGAAGGCGGCTAAGAGGGGATCTTATTGAAACATATAAGATGATTAGAGGTTTAGATAGGGTGGATAGTGATAGCCTTTTTCCTCTGATGGAGAAATCTAGCACGAGGGGGCATGGCTTTAAATTAAGGGGTGGTAGTTATAGGACGGATGTCAGGGGTAGGTTCTTTACCCAGAGGGTGGTGAGGGATTGGAATGCCCTGCCTGCTGCAGTTGTAAATGCGCCTAGTTTGGGGGCGTTTAAGAGATCCGTGGATAGGTTTATGGACGAGAAGGGATTGGTTTAGGTTAGTGGGTCATTGTTTTGTAACTGGTCGGCGCAACATCGTGGGCCGAAGGGCCTGTTCTGTGCTGTTATGTTCTATGTTCTATTTTGCTTTAATCTCAAGATGGTTAATTCCATTTACAGGTAACTTGGACAAACACGAAGAGTTGGAAAAGTTAGTGGCTCGGTTCTTGGGAGTTGAAGCAGCCATGGCGTTTGGGATGGGATTCGCAACAAACTCTATGAATATTCCTGCTCTTGTTGGCAAGGTTTGTTCACCATTTCCTTATTTTTTTCCCAACCCTAATGACTCCCTTCTGGGAAGGCAGTGGCTTGGAATATGAAATCACAAACAATGATATTCCTCTGCAATCACATAGCTGTGGTGTACAATAAATAGCAAGCTATTTGTCAGTAGCTAAAACCAAGCCTTTCTTGAAGTTTGCACAGTTGCTCTCCTGCAGGGATGAAGATCAAGTCTGACTGGTTCTCTTGCTCTCTTCCCTGTCCCCGGCACTTTGAAGTAGAGAACAGCCAGAACCAAAAGCATTCATGCTAATTGTAGTACTGAGGTCAGTTAGTTCAGATCCTGTTATTGAATCTGGATCTTCACTGTTAATTGAGCAGTTTATCCACTTTGCTAACAGGGGAAATAGCAAGCTTATAATTTCACACACTTTTCTGATATGGAGATGCTAGCATTGGACCTGGGTGGGCACAGTGAGAAGTCTCTCAACATCAAGTTAAAGTCCAACAAGTTTATTTGGTAGCACAAGCTTTCAGAATGCTGCTCCTTGGCTCATCTGATGAAGGAGCAGTGCTCCAAAAGCTTGTGCTACCAAATAAACCTGTTGGACTTTAACCTGGTGTTGTGAGACTAGTTACTAGGATTTTTTAAATGGTGCACTCCTTTATTTGTAGTGACCAAATTATAATTCCAGAGTTAATAAGTGTCAAACTGTAATCTAATGACTTTGGTACGAAATTGGCTACTCAGACTGTAAGTGCAATGGTCAAATAATTTGGCAATGTGCTGTATTTTTCTTGTGCAAGAAACTTGCAGAATTGTCAATGTGCCTTTGATAGTGGTTGTAAAGTTATGTCTCACCCTGGAACTCCTCCCCAATACTTATTTTATACTTTCATGGAATATGGCGTTTTTAGCAAGGCCAGCATTTGTTGCCCATCTCTAATTGCCCTTGAATAGAGCAACTTTGCTAGGCCATTTGAGAGGGCAGTTAAGAGTCAACCACATTATGGGTCTGGAATCATATGTAGATCAGACCACATAAGGATATGATATTTCCTTCCCTAAAGGACACAATGAATCAGATGTGTTTTTTATAACAATTGCTGATAGTTTCATGGTCACCATTACTGAGAATAGCTTTATATTTGAGTTTATTAACTGAATTCAAATTCCACCAGCTGCCTTGGTGGGATTTGGACCCATGTCTCCAGAGGCCTGGCCTGCCCTCCTGGATTGAGTCCAACAACATTGCCACTTACACCTCTGTCTCACAGCATGATGGGGAGCGTACTGACATTGAGTATGAGCATTTATGACCACACAGGTATCTTGACACTCATTGATTTGTGTTCTGGAGTTACATAGTGACATCCACATTATGGGATTAACTTCATACCTAATAAGACTGTGATAATTAACAGTGGATTAAGCAATAGCAACTTTTCACTGCGTTATCTCTTAGACTGCAACTCTAACAGTGATTTAAAATATAGCAGAGCTGCTGAAGCTAATTTGGAGCGTAACCTGATTTGTGTTACCAACATGCTGAAAGTTGTAGGGTGGGTATTCACACTCTGATTCCCATTTGTCTATGCCCCATTGAACAGACACTTGTTAGTTTGCAGAGCATAATGGGTGTAAATCCCTCAGTTTAGAATAAAACAAAACATGGATCCAAAGTTTTTTCTAAAATTCTGTCTTCCACCTTCAGGGCTGTCTAATCCTGAGTGATGAGCTAAATCATGCCTCATTGGTGCTTGGAGCCAGACTTTCCGGTGCAACCATCAGAGTTTTCAAGCACAACAGTAAGTAGAAATAAAGTTTGACTAATGGAGACTGAGCATGCTGAAATAAAGGATACCTGGATGTGAACTGCCAATTAGCTAAATTTTGTTGAGCTAGTTGTGAGCACCAGGATTGTATTAGTTTTCCTTTTACTGATGTCAGTTTATATTAGGCAAAAGCTATATATTTTGAAAACTTCTCAATCATAACTTTTCAGGCACTTGAACCTTCAGCTGTCCAGGCAGTGAACCCCACAAATGACAGCTCCCCGGTTCAATTGATCTGTGCTACGTCGTCATATCCAGATGAGTTAGAGGCATACTAGCTAATCTTGATGCCCGTGAGTTGGAGAAATTATAATCAGCCAGCCATTCTGCTTGTGATTTTTTTTATCTAGAGAATTCTGGGTTTCAGATGAGTCAATTTCAGCTTGGCTATATTTGAGAGTAGACATTGAAGGAGTGATTGCCCGTGAAAAAGTGGCCAAGTACAGCTCATTGCTGCTGAAAATTGAAACATTCGGAGAGTACCCTGAGATAGTGATGGTGTTTATGACAAGGCAGTGGCTCATCCCCTCAATTTCCCATCTGACTAAGTTTTGAACCAGGTGGTTGATTTTTCAAAGGGAGAACTGTGGAATTGTCAGCTTGAACTGCATTTTCTTTTGGAGACGATGTCTGGCACAAATAGAATGGGCTGAATGGCTTCCACCTGTGCCATGAATTTTCTTTGCTTCCACGTGTTGACGTTTCCATGCAGTGATGATGCCTCTAAAGTATTATGTATGATGACTATTCTAAAATGGCACTGCATGTAATTTTTCAGCAGCTTACTGTTGCTGTACCAGTGTTTATCGTAGGAAATACTCTAAGTATTAAAACAAATTCCAGAAAGGATGCAATCTGCTTGTCCCAATTGGCTGGACAACCCAACAAAAGCTTAAATTGTGTGGAAATGCATAACAGGCCAATCAGTAACTGGGGTTGAAACGTTTTGGGGAAAGCGTCTTTTCATTGGAACCAAGGGCTTTCTATTCCCATTCTTGGTTATCTTCATTTAGTTTCTATCTGTATTAAGGATGGGCTGAAATCTGTTAGAAATACTTGTCTCTTTTACACAAGACAAAGCTATTGGATTATTAACCAATAATTCAAATGTTGAGCTCTGCTAGAAAAATCCTATTGCTTAATGTGGTGACTACTGACTATTGGTCAATTATTGAACCAGCTCACTTGCATTATAATCCTTTCCTCTACAGAGTATCCTGCTCGCAGGTTTAGCAGTAAAGTGACAACCATTGTTTTACAAAGGAAGAGACCAGAGGCAAATAATTCATTTGCTTATTCATAGAAAAGAAGGAATTTCAATGAATAAACCTATGTTCATGGGATTATTAAGTTCATTTAAAAGATGCTCATGAGTCTAATGGGCTGGAAACATAAATTATTTCTGTGAAGAAGAGTTGAATTGTTTGTCGCCATATTTCTGAAAATTTACATCACTACAACAATTTTGCATTAGCAACTTTGAGGTTGGGGGAGGTCTATTCTGCTCATTTTGAGTCATCCTCAGGATGTGGGTATCACTTGGAATGCTGGCGCTTATTGCTTATCCTTGGCTGTCCTCAGGAAGGTGGGTCACTACCTTTAACTCCGCTTGCCAGTAATGGTTGAAGCAAATAGTGGAGGGAAGGGGGATACATAACCAGCTTGATGGCTACAGTTAAATCTGAGGAATCATTCAATATTGGAGGGAGGTGGCAGCTGGTTATTGAAATATCATAGTAACGCCGTTATGTCCACTTTAGAGCCTTGTTGCCATCAGTGAATAGTTTCCTTCTTTTTTTACTCTTTCTCTCTTCTTCCCTCTGCCCCCCCACTGCATTTTTGTCATTAATTGAACAGAACTTCTGCAATGTTGAAAAGAGACATGCTGTCTACGCTTTTCATCTCCCACTCATCAGGATAGATCACAAGATTACCAACAGTAAAGAGAACAATAATTTACTCTATATAAGAAGCGTGCTGCTTTGGTTGCCAAGTTGACATTTGGCACAGACAGTCATGAAAAATGTGGCAGGACACAGTTAACTACTAAGCCTTTATTTGAATTCAAACCAGGCAGGTAGGCTCTGGTCATCGTGGAGATACTGGTGTTGGACTGGGATGGATAAGATGAGGTCACATGACACCAGATTAAAATCCAACAGGTTTATTTGAAATCACAAGCTTTCAGAACACTGCTCCTTCGTCAGATGAAGTGGAGCAAGGTGCGCAGGCACAATAATTGGGTGGAGTGATGATAGCCTGACACTAACAAGTACTGGAGTGTCAAAGGATAAGTACAGTGTAATGCAAAGTAGGCTGACAAAAAAATCATGAGTTCTATTGGATGAATGCAAGCAGTTAAGTATGTGTAAAGTGTCGACAGGCTGTATAACAAGTGAAAGGATGACTTAAGAACCAATAATTTAAAGCAGAGAGAGAATTACAAACAGTGAGATGGTGCTAAACACTACGCAAACTCAGGTAGAGAGATCATCACCATAATCAAGGTGTGCATGGTATCAAAACAGGATATTGAGGGAGATTTTCCCCCACCGAACAGTATGATGGGGTTACATATAGCATGACGTGAACCTAAGATCATAATTAAGGCCATCTCATGAGAGCAGAACTTCGCTACCAGTTTTTGCTTGACGATTCTGCATTGCATGTCTCTACGGCTGCCTTGGAGAGCACTTATTCAAAGACCGGAGGCCGAATGTCCTTGGCCACTGAAGTGTTCTCCAACTGGGAGAGAACATGCCTGCATGGCAACTGTTGCGTGGTGTCCATTCATCCACCGTCATAGTGTCCAAATGGTCTCATCGATATATCATTCTCTGGGGGCCTGCTGCATACGAGATAGATTATGCTGGCCAAGTCACATGAGTACATACATACCATGTACCTGGTGGCTGGTGTTCCCCTGTGATGGTGGTATCCATGTCAATCTTGCATGTTCTGCAGAGGTCATGGTATTGCCATGGGAAATGAACCTTGGGATACCTGTCTCCCAAGATTTTGTTTTAATTGAAAAGGGTGCAATGTGTGGGCATGCTCCTTCTGCCTGTAAAGGACAGGGTCCTGTGTGGTGAATAGATATAACTTCTGGTTTGTATAAGTGAATCACACTGCAAGCCTGCCTGATGATAAATTGGTTTTCAGTGTAATTCATAGCACAATCCGAATTGTTTTGCAAGCATTGTACAAACACAGATTCATAATTAATGTTAAACATTCTTGAGTTTTGAAAGCATGGTTGGATGCAGTCTGGGCTGCCTGCTGCAAACAGCCAAAGGCACATGTTGCTTGATTCAATCTGTTGGTCATTGGAATGTTTGGCCTACATACCTGGCATCATAACTGGAACTGAAATCCATATACCACATTACTCAGTAAGATAGGCAGAATGTCTTCATGGCTTGAGGGCAGCATCCAGTCAGTGGACGAAACCACTTGTGTGACTGCTACATAGTAACAGCGTGAAAAAACTAGCTTCATCTGTTAATTAAATGTTTGAGACACGTGGCTCTTCCAAGGTAGACTGGGCACTTTTCAGGACCGAGTGTGGCAGTCTTGTGATATACAACGAGCAATGAATCTGATCAGGATAATGGAATAATGGCCACCCCAATCAAATGATTGTTCCCTTCTGAATTCTCCATGGCAGCACCTCTATCAATCAGAGTCCACATTCCTACCAGCTCTTTCTTCTCACACACCACAAATTGTTGTTTCCTCTACTGTTGGTGTCCTTATGATCTGTGGTCTAGTGGTTAGGATTTGGTGCCCTCTTCGTTCTGATGAGTGCAAGATGAAAAGCTTAGACAGCATGTTTTTTTAAGCAATACCCAAGTTCATCTTTGGTATGCAGCTTTCAGGATGTGGAAATGATGTATATGGATCTTGGTTTTTTATTACTGAGCAGTTGTATTCCTACACGAGAGTCGTACAGCAATAAGGAACCATTAAAATTATAAGTATGAACATAGTTGAATTTTTTTGAGGTAATCCAAGATTGTCACAGTGCAAAGTTAGACACGGGAATTCAAGAAAAAGTCCCACCCTCCAAGACAAATGCACTTAACATTGGAAGTGCATTGGAATAATGCAGCATTTGCTTGCTTTGCACCCGCCCTTGGTCAATTAATACCTTGCAAAGTTTATCAAGGCATTTCAAGTTTCAGTAAAATTGTAACCTAATGGCAGGTTGTATATTTAAATACACAACCCTAGAGGTGCTGTGGCCTGGTGGTAATCCAGAGGCCTAGGCTAATGCTGCGGAGGTATGGGTTCAAGTGGCTGTGGAATTTAAATTCAATTAATAAAGATCTGGAAATGAAAGCTAGTTTCCAAAATGTTGACCATGAAGCTATCATTTGTTGTGAAAATCCATCTCCTTCCCTTTAGGGAAGGAAATCTGCCATCCTTATCTGGTCTGCCTGAAGGTGTCTGTAGATTCACACCAATGTGGTTGGCTCTTAAATGCCCTCTGAAAGGGTCTAACAAACCACTTTCTCAGTTCAGGGGCACTTAGGGATGGGCAACTAATACTGGCCTTGCCAGCAGCATCGACATCCCATGAAACAATATTTTAAAAATCCACCAGTGGGTTAAGAACTAGCTAACTCTGAACAGCGATTATAATTCATTCAACCACTCAAACCTGTTCAATTATTTAATTAAATCATTGCTGATCTGTATCTGATCTGCCTTGTTTTCATAATCTTTATTGCCCTTGAATATCAGAAGTCAAATCTCAAATCTCACTTCTGATTTTTAAATTGATCCCAGCCTTTTGGGTTGGTGTTCCAGATTTCTACTAATCTGGAATGGGAGATTGCAGGGGAGGCTGAAATGTTGGAATTATCTTAAAAATGCACAACGGGAGCAGTGTGGATTCTTTCTGGATGGTTAGGCTACCATAGGCCAAATTTCTTCACCTACTAATATTGAGCTACTGTTTGCTTCAGTTCTCATTTTTATTTGCATTTGACTCAATATTTTAAGGTAACAATGAGGATTTTTTTTTGCGGGCCCTGACAGCTGGCTGTGGCTGAAAGTGCAGGCTGGTTTATCAATGGATGTTTGTGTAATGCCAACTCCATAGTCATTACAATGCTTGTTTTATTTTCAGATATGCAGAGCTTGGATAAATTGTTGAAAGACGCTATTGTCCATGGGCAGCCTCGAACTCGTAGACCATGGAAAAAGATTCTCATTGTGGTAGAGGGAATTTACAGGTACAAGCACAAATCCTTGCATTGAATTACAGAATTTAATCAGAATAAGACCTTGTGCATTTACAGTGCGTCAGCCGCAGTGGCTGGTGAAATGCTGGGAAGGTACCTTGTGTTCACTGCCTTGCAAGTTTTACTGCTCGCCACCAATTCCTATGACAACAGAGGTGACATTTAAAAATGCTGCCTCCTCTGCAGTCTGCATGCCCTGTAACCACCTCTTCCAGGTGATACTTCAGTCAACCAGAGTGCCTTTAACAAAATACCATAAAGTGCTTCACAGAAGTGTATTCGAACAGAATTTGACACTGAGCCACTTCAGGGAAAATTGGAAAAGTTGGATCAATCTCGTCAGAGATCATTCATAATGAGCGTCTTAAAGGAGGAAAGAAAGCTAGATACACCGAAGTTTGAGGAAATTCCCAACCTTAGGATCTAGGTATCAGAAAGCATAGTTACCAGTCGTCGTCTTTCTCATACCTCTATGAAGCGCCTTAAGATATTCTTCTGATAAAGACTATTAAAGTGCGTTTTGCTGCTTTTTTGCAGTGGCATATTGAGAGAAATGTGTTAATTGATTTTTCCTTTTTTGAGTTCTATCACAGAGGTGTTTTAATCCCGTATAACAAAGGACTTTTTTTGATTTATTATTGTCATATGTATTGGTAGGCCACCAAGTGTTTCTTTCCTCAAATTGCCTTGCATTCTCTTCTGGTCATCTTTTTCTTGAGAAGTGCGCAACTCTGCAATAGCAGCTTCTGTCTTCATAAATGCAGATTTCTTGATCCATTCTTTTGGCTTTACGTTCACTGACAATCTTTTGAAATTAACAAGCAAATATTGACTAAGTAATGGGAAAACTTAAAATTGCACTGTCAGCAGTGTAGAAAAGGGTTGCCTTAGAGGTCAGGCATAAACCTGTTTTTCATGTGAAAGTGGCAATGCGTTTTTTAAAAGCTAGGATTGAAAAAGAACCACTAATTTTATTGAAACTCCATTCTATTTATCCCTCCCTTTTCAAAAACAAAATTCTGAAAGTAAGTATTTTAAAAAGAAATTGCCTGACAAAGCGTAGCTCAGACCTATTAATTTTGAGGATGTTAGTGTAGGACAGATGCTTACTATTTGTATTCAGTCCTGGCAATAAGACAGTAAGTTTGTGATGTTGGTATTAAACTGACATAAGTGGCAATGGAATTCGGCAGGCAATTGCTGTAAAGTTACATTAAGGATGTTTGTCCACCAGCACATTGATAGCTGGCTATCTTTTTTAAAAGACTAAACTAAACTGATCAAATCTACTCAGCTGCTAAGAGCATGCAGTTAGCTCTTCATTTCATGTTTAGCATCCTAGAGTTTCACACAATGAATAGCTTTGGCAAACTGCGTAACTATTTTGTTTACAATCATTTTCTGTAAATAGCTCTGTTTTGGCCCAGTCTGTAAAATGTTTAATATTGACTGAATTGCATAAAAGGGTAGATGGGACCAAGTGATCTGCAGGTTAAATATTTGTCTGCGTGGCTGAGTGGTATTCATCAGCACTTTAACCACAGAATGGTGGTGTTGATAACCAGGACTTATGCACCTTTGATCTTTATTGCTATCAACCTAAAACAGAATTGAATGGAGCACTGCCTAGCTGAGCAGAGTGCTCAGGGACCCTTCGATTTATAAGGGATTGTAGCCAAAACTGCTGACTTTAGTGGGGCAAGAGGTACTATCAGTTTAACTAAACTGTTGCTACTTGTAATGAATAGCTTACTATGAATTCAAGGCCATAATCTGAGTGTGCAAAATCTCAGATAGAAAAATGAAATGGTGTTCATACATCATCGCTTTGTTATTTATCATCTGAAAGGGAAGGATGGGTTTGGTGGCATCATTTGAAATGAAGGATTCTCATGAAAATACTGCCCTGTCTTTTACTTGTAATTCAAATCCTGCTGGGTTTTCTGCATGGCAGGTTTTATATAAATGCAAGTTATCATCTTTTGAGGTTGTTAAGTCATAGCTTTGCATTTTATTCAGGTGGCTGAGCTTGTTCTTGGTTTCTTCCTCCCTCATTTAAGTGTGATTCACATACAAATGTGACAGGGGAGTCTAACTTTCATGCAGTCAAAGCAGGAATTAGTCTGTGGATGCTAAGGTTTGTGAGCATGCCAGCAATCTGCAATTGTGTTAAGTGGTTTGCACTTCAAGTTTAATTACATCAAAATGCTATGGAGCTGGATTGACCCTTACTTTAGAGGGCCATTGTATTAATACATCAGCCTATAAGTGAAAAATAGGAGCAAGATAGTCCACTCAGCCCCTCGAGTTTGTCATCTTGTACTCTTAATAGAGGGCTGGAAAGTTGGCTTATACCCTTATGAAATAACTAAAATGCTTTTCGTTGCATTCCATTTTCCATCTAATTACAAGAGAACAGTCTCCATTGTGGCTGTTTGTTTTTTATGTTCTTTGTCAGTCTCTGCAAGTATCCTGAGTTTAACTATAATCTGGAAAGCAAACACTAATTCTCTATTTACATTAAATTGCTGATCCATGACACATTTCTCAACACTCATCATTGTGGCTGAATGTGTGATACCACCTGAACTTTTATTGTTTACATGGTGGATTTGAGGTGGCTGAGGGAAATTTGTAGTGTCTACAGTTGCCTCTGCTCTTCTAGAGCATGGCTGGTATGACAGACACTTGCAGTGATCTTGGGGAAGCTCACCACCCTTTGCCTGGGCTTTGATGCTGATAGAACTTAATGATAAATGTTTTATTTGCAGATTTCCTGTGGTAATGCTCAGTGTTCAGAGGATTCATTTGAAGCTACAACAAAACTGAATCAGCATAAGTGGCATCACCAAGCCTTTGACGTTTTAGAATTTTTTTCTGTAACTGATAGTCATTTAATTTTATCTCACGTAGGCATTTCTGTTCAATGTGAAATGATTAAATACAATGCATTTCATGTCCCAATGTTACAAATATGTACTTATTCAATTTCAATTTAGTGTTCTTTTAATGTGACCGTTTCTGGCTCAACCTATATTGAATTGTGTGGGATTTAGCAGTTCTGTTTTTATTTCACAGTATGGAGGGCTCCATTGTCCGTTTGCCTGAGATTGTGGCTTTAAAGAAAAAATATAAGGCTTATCTGTACCTGGACGAAGCTCACAGTATCGGGGCTCTTGGACCCACTGGCCGAGGTGTGGTAGAATATTTCGACCTCAATCCCAAGGATGTGGATGTCATGATGGGAACCTTCACCAAGAGTTTTGGAGCAGCTGGTGGATATATAGGTGGCAAAAAGGTATGACAACAGGCCTGGGACTTCCCATTTCATGGTGGGCATTTTTGTAAGCATTGACTGCACTAAAGTATCATAGGTTATCTTGTGGCTAGTTAGTTTAGTTTGCATCAGGGAGCTGCTTTGCTCTTTTCTTTACATCTCTCTCGTCCCCATATCTAAGGAAGGATGTGCAGGCCTTGGAAAGGGTCCAGAGGAGATTCACAAGATCCCTGGAATGAAGAACTTGTCGTATGAAGAACGGTTGAGAACTCTGGGTCTATACTCATTGGAGTTTAGAAGGATGAGAGGGGATCTTTCCTGAAACTTACAGGATACTGTGAGGCCTTGATAGAGTGGACACGGAGAGGATGTTTCCACTATTAAGAAAAACTAGAACCACAGGGCACAACCTCAGACTAAAGGGACAATTGTTTAAAACAGATGAGGAGGAATTTTGATTGATCAGGGGTTATGAGGAAAAGGCAGGAGAATGGGGATGGGAAAAATATCAGCCATGATTGAATGGTGGAGCAGATGTGATGGGCCGAATGGCCTAATTCTTTCAGCTCTTGTGTCTTATGGTCAAATCATTAACTTAAAATGCCTGTCAGCCTAATTAATTCCATTACAAGCAAATCTGCCAGCCAATTTGGTATCCAAGGTTGCTGAGATCCAATGTCATTACTGGTGAAGAATTCCTCTTTGAACGAACCTCATACAATTTATCTGCACTGATGAATTGCATGGATTGGTTGGTTAAACTCCCAGCGGTGTTTGTGAACACACTTTGCTATACTGACTCTATGCTGTCCAGTTGGGCTGAGTGAAATGTCTCCCAGTGGGGCAAGAAACAGATAAAGAAATCTTTATTTCACATTAGGTCAGCAAACCATCATTGATTTCACAATTCTTTCATTTGGTTAATCTTAATTGTTGGTTAGTGACCATGTCTGACATCCCACTGACAAAAATAATTGGCACTTGAGGTCATTTGAAGTTCTGATTAAGATCTTCTAGCTTGGCAAAACTAATAAACGAGAATGAAAAAGGCAGCACAATATTTCAAACTTAGCATGTAAATAAAGCACGAGGTGGTGGTTTTGGATGCAAGGTCGTTGGTGCTCAACATCTCCACCTTCTGGCAGTTACCAGTAACACTATCACTAAACTGTCTTTAATCTTGATTTACGTATCACTTGCAAAATTCAGCAAATTTAACCTATTGCTTTTAGTCATTGATCAGTGAGTTATCACTGACTGTGGACTATCCATGTAAATACCATGGCTGCTTGAGCTGATAAGAGGCTAGGAATTCTGCAGCCAGAACTCAGTTCCTGACTCCCAAAGCCTGTTCACCGTCTTACAAGTCAGGAATGTGATGGAATAATCTCCATTTACCTGGATGAAGACGCTCCAACAACACTCGAAGCTCAACACTGTTGAGAACAAAGCAACCCATTAAATTGGTACTCTTTCCCCATAAATGCACAGTGACAACAGTGTGTACCATCTACAACATACTGTGCATGAACTCACCAAGCCTCCTTTAACGATATCTTCAAAACCCATGACTGCTACCATCTAGGAGGACACGGGCAGCAGATACATGGGAACACCACCATCTGAGAGTTTCCCTCCAACATAAAGTTTTTAAAGTTTATTTATTAGTCACAAGTAAGGCTGAATGAATGAAGTTGCTGTGACATTCCCCTAGTTGTCACACTCTGGCACCTGTTCGGGTCAGTGCACCTAACCATCATGTCTTGCAAACTGGGAGGAAACCGGAGGACCCAGAGGAAATCCATGCAGACACGAGGAAAATGTGCAAACTCCACACAGACTCAAGCCAGGAATCAAACCCAGGCGTGAAGCAGCAGTGCTAACCACTGTGCCACCATGCCACCCCAAACTTTCACCAGCTATTCACCATCCTGACTTGTAAATATATTGCCCACCCCCCCACAATAACAGTGCATGTACCTACACTACATGGACTGCAGTAGTTCAAGAAGGCAACTCATCACCTTCTTGTGGGCAATAAGTGCTGGCATTGCCAACAATGTCCACATCCAGTGAATGAATTAAAAAAAACTTAAATGCATTGTCTTTGGAAGTCATACAGTTAAGAGTCATGTACGCAGTACTTGAAATACTCCTACAGTGATAAATGTAATGTTTGCATTAATGGAAGCTAGGAGGTACTTGGTAAATTTAGTCCAGCTCATTTTAAAGATCAACTGTTTGATTCTAAAACAAACAGAAAATGTTGGAAAATCTCAGCAGCTCTGACAGCAATAGTGGAGAGAGAACAGAGCTAACGCTTTGAGCCCAGACTATCATTTGTTTCTGTTTCAGATTCCAGCACCCACAGTAATTTGCTTTTATCTTCGTGTTTGAGTGTAGTCTGAGGTTGCTGACCCAGTATGTCTTTAATTAAGATCATTGGAGCAAAACTGCTGCAGCTGATAGTTTTGTGCAGTACACAACTCCTAATACAAGATTAAAATAAATTGCGTCAGTTGTCATATTGGTGATTATATTTAGATGTGAAAATCATACATGTCATGCGTGATGGACTATTGGCAGTATTTCTACGGACAATGTTTGTGATGCACTGAGATAACGTATTTGATTTTGCGATGATGAAAGTGAATTGCTGATTTTTCTGATTTGTGAGTAAACCTAGGCGCATGTATTTTTACTCCAGCTTTTAAATCTTGGTAAATGTTACTTGTTACCAATGTTTTTCTAAAGCTGAGAGTTATGTTATTCATTGAGTGGTTGTAGGTTGGAAATTGTTGCACATCCCACCTGAGAACACCTTGTGGTTAAGGAATGATTCCATTTCCTAACACCATCCCTTCTGTAGGTCAAAGTAACCTGTTCTTAATCAACCTTGATCGTAACTGACAAAAACACACAAAGTACGTTATGGGATGCAGATGTGCTTTCATCAATTGATTGTGGAGCTTGGATATTAGTTAAACCAATTTTTTTAAGTTAAGCAGCTCATAAAGGGGAAAACAGTTATATTCATTTTGAATTTGTCCTAATAAGGCCTCCTGCCTGTCAGCAATGTTTGGGTTTAAATGTTTCTGTCAAAGTATTAAGTTCTGGCATGTTGTACACAGCACTGAATCAAATGGGTTTCTGTGCAGTATCTGAGAAATCTATAAGAGCTAATTGTGCACTGATACTTGTATAAGCGCACAAACCTTCAGAGAAATCAGTAGTTGAGTTTACAAGCTACTAACAGTTTATTGATTTTAATCTTTTCTCACCTAGTGTGAAATAGCTTAACAAATATTTGTCTACATTACAGGAGCTAGTAGACTACCTTCGGTCACATTCTCACAGCACAGTCTATGCCACCTCAATGTCTGCACCTGTTGCAGAGCAAATCATTGCATCTATGAAGTGCATCATGGGAGAAGATGGCACGACGCTTGGTAAGTCCCTTTCTTCAGGAAAAGATGATTCAACTTTGCCCATAATAATTTTGGCCATCAGTCTGAGATTGCAATGAAATAATGGCTGTTGCGTAAAAGGGTACCGAATTTTATTGGTCAGACATTTCTGTATCGGCTAGACTATGTTAGTATCATTCTCAAGGCAAGGTGTGGTGGACCTATTATAGCAGAAAATCTAATTGTTGTTTACTAATGGTGGAGCCAGCATTTGTCTACCTCTAGTTAGTCACTATCCAGGTGGCAGCTGGTGCTGTTTGTAGGAGTTTCATAATCCTTCACAGTGAAGCATTTCAGTTTTTGGGTGCAAGAGATGCATGAGCATCTAGTGGTAATATTTGAGATTTGAAGTGTGTTCAGATTGCCTAATGGTTCATAGGGTCAGGTTACATTGACTTTGTGATCTTAAAATGGAAAAGGAACAATCTGGACTATCACTAGTCAGGATTCGGTTTGTATCCTTTGTTTATAATATCTCCCTTCTCTGTCAGACTGCAGTTCCAAGGCAAGCCCTCACCCTTCCATTCTCAACAGCAAGCTACCACTATAACAAATGCAAAACAGTGTTGGAAATCTGAAAGAAAGGTAGAAAATGCTGGAAATACTCATGAGGCCAGGCAGTATCTGTGGAGAGAGAGGAGTTAATGTCGAGAACTCGGATGAAAGGTTACAGACCTGAAACATTACATGTTTATTCCTGTTCACAGATGCTGTCCGACTACTGAATATTTCCAGAGCTTTGTTTGAGTCCCCACTATTGTTCTGCTAAGCAACAGTTAGTGTTTCAGATAAAGTTGTACCCCTGAGATAGTGTGGCATCTTGCCTTTTGGTTGTTTCTGTCACAGCCCAGCTTTGAAATCAGCAGACTGTGAATCACAATGTATTTTCTAGTAATTATTTTGTATTGTCTGCTGATGCATCTTGATGGTTCACAAATATGTAATCATGTTCACTATTAAAATGTTTAAACATAACTCAGACTATCCAGTAAAGCCTGCATGTTTTACTGTTGGATAATGTAAGTGTTCATGAGTGGACCCTGATAGTGATGGTGTTCTTCTGGCAAATTCTTAGATTGGGGTGGAGGAGCAGAAGCATCAATGTTCTCTTTTTGTTTATTTGTTCATTGAATGTAAAGACCGAAGGCAATTATTGGCCGTCCCTAATTGCGTTTGAGACGATGCTGAGCTGCTGCAGTCCATGTGATGCAGGTATGCTCACATTGGTGCTATGTAGGGAGTTCCAGGTTTTTGACCCCCCATGTGGAATGTGCTTTCAGCAAGCGGCCTTCACCAAATTGTTTGTACATCTCTACATCTTACTTTGCTCCAGTGTTAAGTCAGGGTACGTTTCATCCAAGTTATAAATTGAGTCTGAATTGCCTTGTCAGCTCTACTTCCAATGCTGCTTATTACCTGATAGTTTCAATGAATCTGTCCTCTCCCTCTGAAAGCACTCAAGGATTCCATATAAGACATGCTTTTAAAATAAAGTTCAGCAAGAGTGCATCAACCATGGGTTGATACTGCTCTAAACTGTATTTAATTTCATCATACTGTGTGCTCTTCCATAAAAGATTTAAGATGCTACATATTCCAAGAATCTTAACTTGAATAAGTTTTCACCAAATCTTAGAAAACAAAACATACAAATACATAATTCTGAAAACTGAAGTTTCAAACCACTCTGGGTCTTTCCTTCTGTCTGTAATTTGTACATTCTATAAAATAGAAGTATGTCACTGCCTGATGGACGCTTCCTCGTCTCTCTAGTCAATCCCACCGTATCTGTACAGTGGGTCTTGCCTTTTCTACAAGTGCTGCCACTCGTTTCCGTCACATTCAGGAATCCGTTCTGATTTATGCTGGATCCAGCTCCCTGGTCTTGGAGAGACAATGGAGATGTTGGATCTATAAACTTAATTGCTGTGACTGGAGTTGAATGTGGTCTTGTCGATGCCAGGAGGTGGCTTGCTGCCAGTTTCCAACAATCTGACCTGCTGAACAGAAGCTAATTCAGAGAATTATTAAAAGATCAGTTTTCTTCAGATGGTGTGTGTGTGTCTTCTCTTGCTTCCTCCCTGACAATTCCATTCATTTGTTGCTCACCGCCCTGTAAAGGCCTGAGACATTTTGTATATTAAAAAGTCCTATAGAAATGTTTGTTTAAATGTTGGAAAGATATTTGATCTTTTAATTATATTTATGCTCAGAGTATAAATAGGAAATCATTTGGTATTTAAGCTTGAGCTACGATGCATTTGGTTTAATCTTGTTCTAAAATTACAACTGAGTTTGTCCGCTTTTTTAAAAAAAAGGTTTAACCTGATTAATTAAATTAAAGGTGGTGCTTTGTGCATTTATTGTGGGAAATCTAGTAAAGCAGCATAGCAGAAGGGGGAAAAGTGACTTTGTAGTCACGTTTTTTAACGTTGAACAATACCACAGCCATTGCAGCTTTACCAATTGGTATTTTTCTAAGTTAAACATGGTGCAGATTTAAATTGGTTGAAAGGGGAGCAGAAACACCACAGTGCCACTGGATGGTGCTGTATGTGTGTGAGAGCACTAATGTATGAGTAATGCCTTGAGTATTGGCAGTTAGCCTTTGTGTTGTAAATTTTCCAGCATCACTCTTCTTCCTGCTTTACCTCCTTCCACCCCTCTCTCCCAAACAATAGTTTCCAGTTTTAAATATTTAATGACAGATTAGAATATGTTTGACGCGCACTTCAGAAGTGTCTCATTATGGACGGAGAGTATCTTGGGATTTATAAAGCTCGAATGCTTTTTCTCTGAGCATGTCTGGTATTATTAGCATGTTTAATTTTTCATAAACTATATCAGACTGAGTTAGGGTAGTAGAAGTTGGAAGCTGGGGTACTTAAGCATTTGTTTACTATTTGGAGACTTGATGTGGAGATGCCAGCATTGGACTGGGGTAAGCACAGTCAGAAGTCTCAAGTTTACCTGGCAGTCTGTAAATATAGTAAGAAGTCTCACAACACCAGGTTAAAGCGCAGAACAGGTTATACTGACAGATTTTCCTATTTCAGTCCAACGTTGAAGTGTTCCTGCTGCACGTATGTGACATTCCATTTCCCACAACCATCTCCCATACTTTGATTTGAGTCACCTTATTTCTGGTATGTGCTGAATTCCTACCAGGCCCACACAGGCTAACAACCCATTTGAAACTGCCTAGATTACTGCAGACAGGCCTTTCAGAAAGATTTATTCCATCGTTCGTTGTGGTTTAAAAACTCAGTTCCTGACAGTACATTTGCAAGTATTTGTCTTGGGTAATGCAACCTGAAATGTTGCTGTTCCTGCTGATGTCTGATCACAAGCAGTTTTAAGTTGCTGCCAGCCTAAGTATTCTTGACCCTACCCCAAGCCTGTGAGCTGAAAGAGCTTTTTAGCTTTACATCAGAAATTCCAATATTACCTTTTTCTTGTGTGTCTGCAACTAATTTTGTTTCCCCTATTTCCCCCTCTCTATTCCTCTTTCTAAAACGCATGGTTCCCACACTGACTGAGGAGAAAGGGGCAAGCATGTTGCTGTCAAGCTTCTGATTGCTGTTTGTTAGGAAGAACATTAGTTCACCTTCTGACCAGGTTTGTGCAGGTTTTCTCAAACACCAAATATAGCTTGTTGAATGAACCAGTTGAGTAAGTGTCTTGCTATGATTCACTCTGGTGTTCACGGGTATCTAATTTGTACTGACGTTCTTGCTGACATGATGAAAAATATCTCTTTCTAATCAACGTTGTCCGCTAATGATACAGTTTTGCTTTCCAAGTCATTCGAACACAAGATAATTTGTGGTATTCCAATTAATACACAACAGCACTTTTCCAGGTCATTAAATGGAAACTGATTGCAATGTACTTATAGAATAGAATTCCTACAGTGCAGAAAGAGGCCACTCATTCCGTTGAGTCTGCACCAACCACAATCCCACCCAGGACCTATTCCTGTAACCCTATATATTTACCCTGCTAATCCCCTTGACACTAGGGCAATTTAGCATGGCCAATCAACTTAACACACACACCTCTGGACTATGGGAGGAAACCGGAGCACCCAGAGGAAACCCAGGCAGACACGGGGAGAATGTGCAAACTCCGCAAAGTGTGACCCAAGGCCAGAATTGAACCCAGACCCTGGTGCTGTGAGGCAGCAGTGTTAGCCACTGCCAATGGAAACAGACTAAGAATGTAATGAAATTCATGTTTGAAAGTGGACCAGTTAATATATTAGAACAGCAAGATATAGTACAGTGAATACATTCTGTGCAATGAACTCATGAACAAAAAGATTTTTTTATTCATTTGTGGGACATGGGTGTTGTTGGCTGGCCAGCATTTATTACCGCTCGCTAGTTCTTGAGAAGGTGGTGGTGAGCTACTGCCTTGAAACGCTGTAGTTCAGGTTGACCCACAATGCAGTTAGGGCGGGAATTTTAGGATTTTGATCCAGTGACTGCAAAGGAACGGTAATATATTTCCAAGACAGGAGGGCAAGTGCCTTGGAGGGGATCTTGCAGATGGCGGTGTTCCCATATATCTGCTGCTCTTACCCTAGATGGAAGTGGCCATGTGTTTGGAAGGTGCTGTCTGAGATATTTGGCGAATTGCTGCAGTACTTGTAGATAGTACAACCTGCTGCCACTGAACGTTGGTGAATGGAGTGGATGGCTGTGGATGTGGTGCCAATCATGCAGACTACTTTCTCCTGGATGCTGTCCAGCTTCTTGAGTGTTGTTGGAGCTGCACCCATCTGGGCAAGATGGATAAAGAGAGGCATTAAATGATGCTTGAGAAAGGATTTGATGCATTTAGCTTTAGGAAAACACTCACTTGAGATGCAGGCTCTACACCAGAGACATCAGTACCATGACTGCATCAAAAGTGAACAGGCTAAACTTGAGGCCTGACTGAAGCTTCCTTGCTGTAAATTCCTGGTTGCCTTCCTTACCAGTGTTTCTTATCCATTGGGGAAGGTCTGATTGAAAATTTGCAAATGGCAAGTTCCTGGTATCCATGTGCAAACCCCACTTACAATTGTTGCTTTGACATCTGAGCTTGCAGGGGCAGGGCTTTCTGTGGCACTGGGTGTCTACAATGTCTAATGAAACATTGTTTCAAGCAAGCGTTTGAGATATCAACAGTGCACTGTCTTGTGCACCTTCTCAGGTTATCAACTGATATTAGCAGACGGCATGTATGTATATGTTTAATCTGCCATGGGGAGTGTAAAGTAGGAATGTGCAGCTTTCAGGAAATGTGGTTTTGTTTAAATTTACCCCCCCCAAACAATGGGAGAATTAGCCTTGGCTGTATCTTGGAAATTACAGATGTCATGTACTTTCTCTGTTTTTAGAAATAGTTTCTTGCAGAATTTACTGTGCTACCGTTCCTTGTTTTTTGGTTATGTTATTCTGTACTGTAGAATGCTTAGAGTGATGCACTTTGGAAAAGCAGCTGTTTTTGAAATGAGCAGAGTAAGATTCAAAGGAGTTTGCCTTGGACTTTAATTTTCCCAAGGCACCAAAGGTAAGTCAAAAATACATCTTGATAGTCTGGAAAGCAGATCTTGAGTCTGATCAATCAGGATTCCCCGTGGCCTTGGCTCTGTTTAATATACAGACATCTTGACAAAAGTAGCTCAGTTTCTTCTCTCTCAATGCTGTATTTAGAGAGAGAAGTGTGTATGTCTGTGTCTATATATAAAAGTCTCTCTCTTATATACATTAATAGAAAATTGCATAAACAACCGAAATGTGGGAAATGATTTATAGGTGGTTTTCATTTTAATTTTTTCCACCCAGGACTGATCTATGATCCTCCTGTCTGCTGGTGTTGTAAGCTTTCCATTTGATGTATGAACGTGTGAAGTTAAAAGGCTCAAGTACTTGAGGAAGGAGGTGGGAAGAACAACCTTGATGAAAGGAAATTCAAAAGTCATCTTTATGCATGTAAATAGTAAAAGGGTAGCAAAAGCAAGGGTGCGGCCAATTAGGGATCAGAAAGAGATGAGGGCAGAATGCATTGCCTGAGGTATAAAATGAGTACTTTGCATCTGTTTTTACCAAGGAAGAATGTGCTGCCAAAGTAGTGAAAGAGGAGTTGTTGAGACACGAGCTTAAAATGCTAGAGGAGGAATTAGAAAGACTGGCTGTACTTGAGCAAAATATTATCCTGGAAATTTTCAATAAAAACAATGTTAGAACTAGAATCATAGTATCCCTACAGGCCATTCTGTCCATTGCGTCTGTGCCAACCACAAGCCCACCTAGGCTCTATCCCATAACCCAATGCATTTGCCTCAAAAAGGGGCAATTTAAGGTAAAGGGACTAGTTAACATTGCTAGTCCACCTAACCAGCACATCTTTGGACTGTGGGAAGAAACCGGAGCACCTGGAAGAAACATGGGGAGAATGTGCAAACTCCACACTGACCCAAATCAGAATTGATCCCAGGTGCTGTGAGGCATCAGTGCTAACCACTCTGCCATCATGCTGCATCACTAATTAATAGGCCTAGCAGCATCGGCAGACAGAACCACAGCTCACATTTCGGGTCAGTGACTTCCATAATAATGGATTCCAACAATTTTCCAACAACAGACATTTTGTACTTTCTGCCTTGCTTCCTTTTTCCAATCCATTGGAACATTTCCAGAATCCAGGGAATTTTGCTGGAATTTACTTGAGCTCCTTTAAACAGCACCTTCAAAATCTATGACCACTACGATCTAGATGAACAAAGACAGCAGACGTGCCTGCAAGCTTCCATCCAAGCTATTCATCATTCTGACTTGGAAATGTAGTGCCATTCCTTCACTGTTGCTAGGTCAAAATCCTAGGACAGTGTACCTACACCACAGGGACTGCCAGGATTCAAGAAGGCAGCTCCCCTCCACTTAAGGGCAGTTAGGGATGGGTAATAAATGCTGGTCTAGCCAGCGATGCTCATATCCCATGAATTTCTTTTAAGTTGGCCAATCACTAGGACAACAGCCTTTGTCCCTGGCATCACAGCAGTAATGAAGTTCATGCATGACGTTCAATTGTATGGTAGGCAGAATGTCTGCAACTTTGTGAATTTGTTCAGTTTTAGGGCCACCTTCAACTGCAGAAAGCAACAGTGTTACTTAAAAGTTTGCATGTTTTCACAAACATTAGGTTCCTGATGTACTTGGGCATGCCCCTCATCCATCATGGAGTTGCTTTGGCCAACTGATATCTAGTTGAATTCAAGTCCAATGTGATGAAGAAGCTGCACTTGTGCTACTCAGCATTTATCTTTACTGAATTCTAATACCACAAATCAAAAGAGCACAATGACTCTTAAAAGTCAAGAGAGTAAATATACAGCTATATACACCAACAGTCCCAATCCTAATAAACTGTTAATTGTGTGACAGTCATGCCTTTGCGTTTTGGTGGCTGGAGTAAGTTGAGAGAACAGACATTTAGTGCAATTAATAGTTGTAATTAGTTTAATTAGTTAATAATATCAGGCATATCAAGATTGTAATACGCAGGGATATGTCTAAGGAAAGAAAACTGTTTAATACTCTGATATTAGCACCTACTCCACTCTTGCATTGCCATGTGTCAAATAAGAATTGAAAAATGAGAGATTAGCAGCTGTGCTCTACAATGCACCGTGTTTGCCCCAATAAATAGGACCCAGTTTTTTGGGTTTTTTGCATTATCCAGACATAGATCTCTCTGCTCCAAAGCTGATGGATTCACACTGCAGAGCAGTATATAGTCTTCTCCTCCAACTAACTTAACAGCATTTTCAGCTGAGCCTCCTTTGCATCGCTTTGACATTCAGCATGAAAAATGTGCAGAGTGGATAGGAGTCTGTGAGACTCGAGAGTTGGCATGCACCCATTTTTTAGTTTCCTTTTAAAACTGAACACAAAGGTGCACACACCAGTCGTAGTGAAGCTCGTGACAGGTTGCTAGTGGGCATCTGATAAGGTGGTGACGTTTTTTCTGCCTTTCAATGAAACAGCCCTGTGGTGCCATTTGAGTCACTTCATTTAAGTGCATTTTTAAAATGTAAAATGGTCTGTTGGATGTTCTGGAACTGGAGAATTTTTTTAATGCATTCCGCTTGGAATGTTGATTAAGCTGAACCATAAATGGGAAACTGTAGAGAAAGCATCTGCGGCTGGAGAGACAGATCTCAGCATATTCTCCAGTCAGTGTCATTGAGTTTATTAATATTAGATTCCCCCTTTGAATTTTTGTTCTAAGGCCACAGGAACAGGTTGTAAACCACAAACATTGTACAAACAATTCATGGTGTTTTTTTGAATTCTGGTTGTGTACTTGGCCTTCATGAGGCCACAGCACTGTGGGAGGGCGGTACAAAGTTTAAATCTACAAATCATACAAAAGTTTCCTTATCAGGAACGGGATGCTCGTGATACTTTGCCCATAATTCACAGAACATTTGAAAGTCAAAGACAAATAATTTTTATACAGTCCTGAAGCACTGGTGTGGACTGAAGAGTAAGAAGTCTCTCAACACCAGGTTAAAGTCCAGAAGGTTTATTTGGCAGCACAAGCTTTTGGAGCGCTACTCCACCATCTGATGGAGTAGCGCTCCATCATCTGATGAAGGAGCAGTGCTCCGAAAGCTTGTGCCACCAAATAAACCTGTTGGACTTTAACCTGATGTTGAGAGACTTCTTAATGTGCTTGCTTACCTAAGCCAAACGTCGACAGCTCCACATCGTGGTTTGAGAAGACAGTTGGCTAGGCTGGAGATAAGTGGGTGGGTAAGCAGCAGTCCTAAGCTTAAAATAAGTGGAATAAGAAAGCGAAGGAAAATGAGGGGAATTTTTTAAAATTTTGTTGCAAACCAATCATGTCCTAAAAAGGACATGGATTCCACACAAATTTCAAAAGACAACTTGTCATTTACTTAATGGACTAATTTGCAGGATTGGGAGGAGAAACCTGGGGTGTGGGAGTACTTTGGGCTAGACAAGCCAAAAAAAGTTGCTTCCTGATAGTACATCGTTAACCAATGTTGGGGCACTTTAGCTGGCAGAGCACTGCTTTGCTCCAGATGATGCCATTAGATTGCCAAAATATAGTGAAGCAGTTCTATGAAGTGAAGAATTAACGAGGCTGAAGTGGCCTAGAAACTTCTGGAAAATAATTATTCCATGTCTTGTGTGTTTTAGGGTGTATTTTAAACTTCAATTTGAGCATTTCATTCATTTTATTAGCTTAGTCTCTCTCTGTATTTAATTAAGAAATTGTTGTCCACTTATCATAATGGGGATGTTTTGAACTTAGCTATAATTTGAGCTGGAGGAGGAGTGGATGAACACATTTATTTGAATTTGGGAGTTTCATAAACTACTTGCATCCAATATATTGCACTTGCCTTCCAGTGATGAAAAGAAAACATTTTACTCGGGTGAGCCACGACAGATCAGACATGATCTTATTGAATGGCGGGGCAGGCTCGAAGGACTAGATGGCCTACTCCTCCTATTTCTTATGTTCTTATGTTCTTGTGTGTACTGACTTTAGTTTGACTTGTGCAAAGTTAACGTTGGGACTTGATATTTTATCTTAGCGCACCCACCCCCTGCCCCGCCGCCACCACCACAATAACTTGCATTGGTGCACGTAGACTTGAACCAAAAAAAACACTTGCACCTGGGATGCTTCTGCACAAAAGGTAAACTGAAATAGGTAGAGGACAATCTAGAGCTCAGATCATGTTTGTTTTAAATCATAATTCCAGGTATCTCTCTTACGGAAAAGATAAAACCTCATGATACAATGTTGCTTATAAACTGAGGTCAGCGGAAGTCCTCGTTCCGTCCTCCTGTTCTAAATATTTGTCTAATGGCTTTATCTAAATGTGAAATACTGAGCCAAAAACAATACCCTTTGTTTCTGAAAAGCTTTTGAAACACTTTCCCTTCCATTCCCAGCACTTACAGAATTGATAGGCAGGAGAAGACTGGCTGCTGCCCCAAGTCTGCCCAACATTCCTGATCGCCAGAACATTGGGATTAAACTCCTCCCTCCCTCCATTATCCCCTCCACCTTATCCAACAGTCATATGGAGAGACAATAAAACAAATTAAGAAAAATATTGCTGAATTCTGGCCAGTTGGTTCACAATCGCTTCGGCAAAGGAAACCTATAAACCCACTTAATATTGCCTAGGTGTAACTCCAGTTCCGTAATACTTCATTGACATTTAATTGCTGCCAAAGTGAACCAGCAATTCAATTTCTTCAAGAAAGTCCACTAGATAAATAGGGATGGTCAATGTGTGGCCTTGGCAATGATATACACATTGCAACAATAAACACATTACTTTTCATAGCTCTTTAAGGTAAAACTTGGTGAAACAAGATTTAAATTGATTTTTGCCTACAACAAATTGCAGTTCTAGTGCCTTTTGTGTAATTGCAAGGCACTTTGCAAAAATTTGACACCAAACCACGAGTTATTGGGACAGTTGATTTTAAAGCTTGCTCAAGAGAGAGACTTATAAGGAGCATGTTAAAAGACAACTGGGAAATAGAGGCTGAGGTATAAGAGGTTGGATCCAGGCAGTTGAAGACATGGCCACCAGTGGCAAAATGATAATGTCAGAATATGAAAGAGGCCAGGATTGAAGAAGTGCAGAGATCTCGCCTGGTTGTAGTGATAGCGCAGGTGAGAGAAATAGGGAGGGTGAGATGAAGGAGGGAATTGGGAAATGTCAGAATTTTTAAATCGTGGTGACATTGGAGTGGAAAGCAGGTTCAAAGAGCAGAGAGGTGGGGTTAGAATAAAGGCAGCAGAGTTTTGGCACAATTTCAAATTTATGGAGCATAGAAGATGAGAGCTTTTGAAATTGGCTAACACTGCAACATGGAAATTGAGTATTCATAATAGGTTGTTCTAGAAACAGAACCTGGCCAATAGTTCCCAAATTCCCAAGCCTGTCGTAGTTTGATTAAAGTACAATTGGAATCATTCAGGTTATGCAAGTTGGTGATTTGCCAGAATTAATTCACAAACCAAGAAGAAAAACATGGAAATGATTAGTAATCAGCTGTTCATAAATAGTCATTATTTTTGGAATAAGCCATTTTGACTGAAGGAAGTAATTTAAAATATAAAGTGAGCGTTTTCCCAGAGCTGCTGTAGTTAGTATTGGAACTGTAGAGTTTCCAGTACACTTTTTATTGGCACAATGAATCCATCCATTCAATCCAAGGTATCATATTTTCTCAATCAACTGTAAATTGTATGCTTCCTGACATTATCTCAAAAAATGACACAGTATTGGAAATCTGGAACTCTCCCATAAGGTTAGATCAAATGGAAATTTAAATTATTATTTATCAAGGGTATTCCTGAACCAAAGTTGGTAGATGGAGGTGACATTCAGATCAGCCGTGATCTTACACATACCAGACCAAGTTAGCCACATGGACTGTTGCCGACTATGGCCAGGTCTGCAAGACATAAACAGACTACAAGGTGAAGGCATGTAAAAATCACTGGCATCAATTCACCCTCCCTCAATGCTCCACTGCCCATATTGAGCAAGACATTAGCAAGAGCATGCCCTCCACCCCTGAAGCTTAGGACAAAGGGCCTCTTTCTGCACTATAGGGTTCTATGATTCTATGACGAAACTGTATCCAAGGTCATCATTGCAGACATCAGAGCAACCTCCTTGAAAATCAACTTGCAGAGAGAGACGAGCACTCAGATCCTGCATGGACCAGCTGGCAAGGGTATTCAGACATCTTCAACCTCTCTTTACATCAATCTGAGCGCCCTATCTGCTTCAACAAGATGACCACTGTCCCTGCACCAAAGAAAAGCCAAGCAGTGTGCCTTAATGACTGTCATCTGGTGGCTCTGACATCCATCATTATGAAGTGCTTCAACCAGTAGGGATAGGTGACAACACCATGTCATCCTCAGCACTGGTGCCCCACAAGGCTCTGTCCTCAGTCCTTTACACACCTATGACTGTGAGGCCAAATTTCCCTCCAACTCAGTTTTCAAGTTTGCTGTTGGCGCCACTGTAGTGGGTTGGATCTCGAGCAATGACAAGACAGAGTACAGGAAAGAGTGAGCATCTGGTGAACTGATGCGACGACAATTTCTCCTTGAGTATAAACAAAATGAAGGAGATGGTCATTGACTTCAGGAAGTGTAATGGAAGGCATGCTACTGTCTACATCAATGGGGATGAAGTACAAATGGTCAAGAGCTTCAGGTTTTGAAGTGTCCAGATCAACAACCTCTCCTGGTCCATTCGTGCTGACGAGATAGATAAGAAAGCCTCTACTTTCTGGTTTTATCACAGCTTGTTATGGCTCCTACGCTGTCAAAACCACAAATTACAAAGGGTCATGAACGAAGCCTAGTCCATCACTTGAATCAGCCTTCCACCCATTAACACCGACTACACTCTGCTGCCTCAGAAAAGCACCCCACATAATCAAGAACCCCATGCACCCCAGACATGGACTCTTTTTCCACCTGTTCCACCACTGTTCAATTATTGATTTGATTTGTCACATATTAGTATACCGTGAAAAGTATTGTTTTTTGTGCACTGTACAGGCAAAGCCTACCATTCATAGAGTTACTAGGAGTGTTGCTGTTTCATTTAATTGTTCAATATGTATGCAATTGAAGTGTATGGCTTTACAAAAATATTTTTCTGCATACTGTGCTAAGTGTATATAATTTCAAAGCTATAATGTTGGTGATTAGGTTAAAAATCATTTTGTGCTTTGCTGTTGTCCTTCACTATCTCCAAACCTGCCCCTGAGCTATTTAATTACACTTGCTGTAGGTTATATTTTATTTTCCAATTTAATTTAGTACTGTGTAGCTCAGTTCTCCCTGCTACTGATGGTTTAATAATATGCTTGGTTTAACTGCACTGTAAAGGCTGAAAAGTACAGTTTCATTCTTTTGGACTTTAATGCTCATTTTTGTTGAAAGGCAAGACTGCTGCAACGAAATACTAGCTTTGAAGAAAAGTTTTTTTCCAAAATTTGCTGTGCAGGGAAAGTGTTGAATTTGAGTTCAAGTTAACATGTGAACTGAAGATTAGTTTCTAGAATTGTACGCTACTTCTGTGCTGTTCAAATGTTTTAAAATCCTGATTGTGATCTGTGGGGCAGCTGGTTGCAGATTAGATGTTGTCTACGTTGATTCAGGTGAGTAGGTGGACTCATTTATTTTACTGTTTGCAGACTAGTTTTCCTTCTATAGATCTGTACAATTTTTAAGGGGCATAATGTTCAATTTTGGCTTTGTCAGATAGCTACCTATCTGTCACTGGTATCGGCTTATTGTGCCATATCTAGATCACCTAGTGTTTACTGGCTGAGAATACAAACAGTTCCCTGTTAAACCTTGTGGATGTTTTTCTTAAGTACCTGCATGCTGCTGCATCATGAGTGACGACACAGAGGAAATGAATGGAAACCACAGTACTTTGGAGTAATGGCTGTGCAGCCAGCATTAACCATTGATGTGCATAGTACGAAGAGCTGGAATGATTCAATGTGCTTGGAAACAGGCCAGAGAGGAACTCTTAAACCAATTGGTCCATCCCAGAAGGGTCCAACCTGCACCCTTCGTCAAATATCCATCCAGTGGCCTCAACTCACAAATTTTCTGGAAATGACAGAGCTCAAAGTACCAGGAGAGGTGTCTTGGAAATTACTCTTCAGTAATCAAAAGCAATGAAGCCAATTTCAGGAGAGCAGTGACATTTGTTAGTGCTCCAAGATGCATTCAAAGTCTTCAACTCTGATATATCTACTTTCTCTGGAAGGCCCACAACAAATCTGCATATACTGGCAACTCAAAGCCGAGGTCAATGATTCTGCAAAAAGAAAGTACTTAGCTTACACCTTACCAAAACTGTTTCCATGACTTGTTCTCCGGCCACCTATTTGGCTAATGCAAGTAATCTTTCCAAAGATTGGGCATAGCTACTTGAAAATATGCTAAGAAAAGGACATACAAAATCACTTTGGTGTAGAAGTAATCAATTTTAACAGATAAACAATGACTGGAGCATGCTTCAGATCCTCACCCCTGGTTAAGGAGTGAGGATCTGGGGGAAGATGAGGACTATTAAGAGACCAATTATGGTAGTTGGAAATGCCAATTTACTAGAAATCAATGAATGGTAAGATTTAAATGGCTCAGTTTGCAAAGAAGGAAAACAAAATAGGGAAACATATTGCATTTCAGTGAATAAGAGTGCTTAGATCTACAACACAGATTGATGAAGCATTTTAAGTATCGGTGATCATGACATTTGATCAAAGCGTTAGAGTAGTTATGAGTTAGTATCATGTCAAGCCCAAAATGGGGTGCAGTGTCTTGTCAGGTTGGATCTTGTGTGTCTGTCTTGTGGGGACCATGAATTGGATTCAATTTGAATTTTGGTTTTTGGGGCTAACAAGGAGATGGATTCAGGTCTGCCTAGTCCACTCTGCACATTTGCTTTGTAACTTTAAGGATGGAGTAAAAATTAATTTAAAAGAAACAAGTTGCCACATTTCACTTAAATTATTGCCAGAGTGAGCCTGGTGGTCTTGAATGTGACTGGGGGAGTGAAGGAACTGCAGAGTTCTTTCTCCAGGCATGAGTCTGAACCCTATAAACCATTGTGTACCCATGCAAGGCAAAGGTGCGAAGCACTCCTGTCTGGTTGAACATGAATGTGAAGCAACTTGGATTTTTTAAAAGGTAAATGAGTTAAAATTGATTCAATTTCGAAAGGCATGTTTTAAAAAAAATTAACCAAACATGACAAGAAGTGAAACATGTGAATTAGTGAAAGTGAGGATTGAGTTAGAACCTTGAGTTATCCACTTTGGTAGAAATAATAGTAGGAGGGATTATTATTTAAAGGGTGAAAAGCTGCAGCATGCTACAGTGCAGAGGGACCCGGGGGTCCTTATGCACGAATCGCAAAAACCCAGTCTGCAGGTGCAGCAGGTGATCAAGAAGGTGAATGGAATGTTGGCCTTTATAGCGAGGGGGATAAAATATAAAAGCAGGGAGGTCTTGCTGCAACTGTACAGGATACTGGTGAGGCTGCAACTGGAGTACTGTGTGCAGTTTTGGTCCCCGTATTTGCGAAAAGATACATATTGGCCTTGGAGGGAGTACAGAGAAGGTTCACCAGGCTGATACCAGAGATGAGGGGGTGAGCTTATGAAGAGATTGAATAGACTGGGTCTGTACTCGTTAGAGTTTAGAAGGCTAAGGGGGGATCTTAGACCTACAAGATAATGAAGGGGATAGATAGGGTAGAGGTAGAGAGATTCTTCCTGTTTAGAAAGGATAGTAGAACTAGAGGGCACAGCCTCAAAATAAGTTGGGGGGGGGAGGGGACAGTTTAGAACAGAGTTGAGGAGGAACTTCTTCACTCAAAGGGTGGTGAATCTCTGGAATTCTCTGCCCATTGAAGTGGTGGAGGCTACTTCGTTGAATATATTTAAGTCACAACTAGATTTCTGATAGACAAGGGAATTAAGGGTTATGAGGAGAAAGTGGAACTGATTCACTTCAGACCAGCCATGATCTGACTGAATGGCGGGGCAGGCTCGAAGGGCTAGATGGCCTACCCCTGCTCCTATTTCGTATGTTCTTATTCCAGCTGAGTGAGGGCATGACAATTCTACATATGAATTTTTTTGCTTTCATTCTTAACAAGGGTGAGACTAGCAGAAACATTTTAAAACTGAAAAAGAGGTTGTTGCAGAGACAAGTTCTGACATTGCCCACATGTCACATGTATAAACCACTGTGCAAACTGTTGGTGAATAAATCTGAGAAGCCTGGTAACCTGCATTTGAGGAATTCTGGCATGAATCCTCCACTGAATATTCCAGAAGATCCTAAAGATTGAAGAAAGAAACATGTTAGTTGTGCTTTTTAAAAAGATAGCAACAGTGACACCAGAAGCCTCAAATGTTCATTATGGGTAAAGTTATGGAATTCCTTAAAGATAAGACTGGGGGATAAAGCCTCCTTTCATGTACTGCATGTATTAACCTCAGATTGTCCCAACCCACTTTTAAAGTACTTTTGAACTGTAGCGACTATTGTTAAGTAGGAAATGAGTCAATTTGTGCGCACACAGATTATGCAAACAGAGCGATCATGACCAGATAGCATCATAGAATCCTTACAGTGCAGAAGGAGGTGGTTTGGCCCATTTGAGTCTGTGCTGACAACAATCCCACCCAGGACTTACCTGCATAACCCCATGTATTTACCCCACTAATCCTCCTGACACTAAGGGGCAATTTAGCATGGCCAGTCCACCTAACCTGCACATCTTTGGACTGTGGAAGAAGACCAGAGCACCTGGAGGTAACCCACACGGACATGGGAAGAATATGCAAACTCCACACAGACAGCCACCTGAGGCTGGAATTGAACCTGAGTCCCTGGCGCTGAGGCAGCAGTGCTAACCACTGTGCCACTGTTCAGTTTTATGTTAATTATTGTCTAAGACACGCAATAACTCCCCTACTCCCTCACCAATGGGTAGAAATGAAATTGTACAGAACAACCAGTGTGATTTATGAAGGAGAGGTCTTTGCAATCAGATATACCAATTTCCTTTTTGTATCCTGACAGAAGCTTTATAGGAGTAAACTAGATGTGATGCACTCAATTTCAGTAAGACTTTTTTAGTAGTTTACTGGAAAGGCCGGACAATGCTGAAAATTTGAATTGGGAAATGTTTTTCATTGAACACACATTTTTATTTGGCCAATAAAACCCAGGGGGTGGGGTGTTATGTCTTCAGTGATGTCCCACAGTGGTCTGTTTTGGATCCCCATAAGTTACCTAGAAGTAGGAGTCACAAACGCAGAAGCTTGAAGGTTGTAGATGTTTGAAAACAATTGAAAGTAGGAATGACCAAGCTGAAATGAGTTAGAGAACAATGTGAATATACTTGGGAATTGGGCAGACAGGTGACAAATGAAATCAGTGTTGAGAAATGCAAAGTGCTTTGCAAGGACAAAGAGCATATCGTGCACAACTAATTGTTGTATTTTCAGAAATAGTTTTCATTTAATGTTACTTTGAAGCCAAACAAACATTTATAATTACTATAGCTGATTACTCAATTCCTGTTCCTACAAGCATACATTGAAGTAAATGCTCACTGGGTCATCTTGTTTATGTTCAAGGTGAACTCTATGTTTAACTTGTACCAGATGATTTTCCACTCGACTGGAAGTCATTAGCCTGTTCTGTGATGCAGAGATGTTTGTGTAATCTAAATCCTGCATTTGTAGTTTACAGATGATATGTGGTTACATATCTTTACTGCCTATTTCAATTTTGAGATGTACAACAATAAAAGTTTAGGTATTGGAAGAAGGGAATGAAAGGTTTTCTTGCTGCAAAAACAACCAGTATTTTCAACCTGCTGAACTTGAAACTTTGAAATTGTGAATAATTTGAATTGACCATCCCTGGTCTGCATTTAAATATAAGCTCCAAATTTTGCTAATCCTATAGCCTTAACATTTCTGCGGTTGGATGAAGTTCAAATTTGACCTGGAGCCCATCCTAATCAGTGGTTTTTGAAACCTTAACAAACGTTCAAATATGCACTCAGCACAGATCAATGACTTCTAGTGGGGTAATGGGGGTTACAACTTGAAGTAAATCATTCTGACATTTTATTTTACTGCTGGTCTTACAATACACATTCTTGCACCCAGAATGCTTGCATGTTGGCCTTAAGTAACTCCAGATACGCTACAAGAAATTTCAAGTGGGGGGGCTTTTTTTTAAAAAAAAGCTTCCAGATGTAGAGGCCGAATCCTTTTGAAACGCAGTTCTCTTGGCATCCTTTTCATCTGCCGACAGATAATTACAGCGGTCGGCTTCCATTTTCAAGCTTCTAAGGGGCAGGGACGCCTACACAGAGTATCAGTCAATCTGTAAAGGGTCTTATGGTCTCGACAGGAAATAGAACGGCATTGAAACCACAGATTAATAGGGTAACTGTTCTTAGCTGGTTGATGAAAATTACTGCAGGTTATTCTGCCCAGGTTTAGGGTCGCTCTTTTTTTAAATAGGAATTTGCACTTTTAAGATAGATTCCCAGGAAATGAAGAAGCTGTTTTTAGTTTCGCGTCCAACAGCTTTTTTCTTTCTTTTTGGGAAAAAAAAAGAGAAACATCTGCAGCCTGATTAATTGCTTTGCCTTCCGTTAAAGACTGTTGGTGTTAGGTTTGACCTGCTGAACTGTGGACCACCATTATGGGTAGCTATGCAACAAACACAACGACAGTTGTTGATGCCTTACAAACAGAACCTTTATACAATACAATGTCGGTGGCATCAGCAAAAATTAGATCATGTGGCTGAGTTGCATTTCCTTTGTATGAGCATGCATACAATCAAGGAGCAGAATTGGGCCACTCAGCCCCTCTAGCATGCTGTACCATTCAATAGAATCATGGCTGATCTCATTTTAACCTCCATTTCATTTTCCCACCTACCCCAATAACTTTTCATCCCCTTGCTTATCAAGAATCTGTCTATTTCTACCTTTTGAGATACTCAAAGACAAATTACAAGACAGATATTCTGTTGCAACCACCTTTTGAGGATGAGAATTCCAAAGTGTCTCAACCCTGAGAGAAAACGGTGTATCCAATGGATCTGAAATACCAAGCAATACATATTGTCCTCTTGTTTGTTTTGAACCTTGTAAAGTGTTCTTTCAGAGAGTAATCCTGATAGCAGGGAATGAGACTATCTCCATGTCCTTTGAATTTTTTTCTTCAGTTACTTATCTAATTCCTTTTTAAAGACTTTTGTCAAATCTGTTATTCTTCCTATCAAGCAGAGCATTCCAAATCCTAACCACTCTAGTTTTTCCTCATGCTATCTCTGGTTCTTTGGCAACCTCAAATCAATGCTCTCTGGTTATTGACCTTTCAGCAGTTGGAAACCATTTCTCCCTGTATTTGCTTTTATTTAAATCCTTCACAACCCTATAGCTGTGTAATTATCCTGCTCAGATTTGTCTCATTTCTTTTTGTTACCCATGTTTCGTGCGCTGTAAAAGTTCTTTTCGTTGCCTGTCACAGCAGTTGACATGGTTCTGCTCGGAAGCTTTACGTAACAGGCTACCCAGTAGAGCATATCTTCATTTCCTGAATCATGCTAAGTCAACGAAAATCAGGTTGACAGGTGTTGATAAAAGCCTGCTGTTCTGTATGTAGAAGAACTGTTGTCACAGGAGCCTTCATTAATGGGTGGGGTTGAGGGGTGAAACATAGATTATCTGAGCATGGTTGAAGTGCCATTTTGACGGAGGTTACATGTACGCAGTAGCCCACGTTCTTTAAGAGTTTTCTCTATTAGATGAGCTGTTTATATAAGCTTGCTGCAGATGCATACAAAATCAATTCTTTAATATCCCTGTCTACAGAATACCCGTGGATATACAACAAAATGGCTTTAATGCTGTTAATTTAAAAATCGACTGTTGCTGCCCCATTTGTCTTGCCCCTTTCAAACAGGAGAATTATCCCAATTTCTCTTTGTGCACAAGAATGGCCATTTTCATGTTCTTGAGTCTTTGGAAATGGAGTACTTAAAATTGGACATCTTTTGCAAGGCTTGTTTCAGAAGCAAAATTTGTAATTAGAACTTGAACTGCATATCTGATCTTCCAACATTACAAAGCTTTCTCTTTCGTCTGCCTTTTGCCTTGTATATAAAGTTGATACTTTTAATCTGACTTGTATTCCCCAACTGCTGCAATGAAGGGCTGTGGTCATTAGAACTGAAGGTTTGCTCTTGTTGAGTGTATTTGCCTCGAGATAAATTTGATCACTTTCCTGATGTTTGACGTTGTGCCACTTAATGATTTGCTTTAGCAAGATCTATATGACGCAGTGGACTGGAAATGGCTAAGGGCTTCATTTAGGGCTTATTCCTTTTGGGTGAGCTTTGAGGGTCAGTAGGCTTTGACGACTGTTAGTGGTCACAAGTAAAAGCATTAAAGGGTTCAAGTGTAACCATGTTGAACTTGACAAGCAGGCAGTGCCATTGGTATTTATTGGCGTCCAGTAAAGTTAAGCCTTTGTCTGAAAATGAAAACTGCTGTCATTGTTGTAACCCTTCTCTTGATGTGCGGGGTAGTTAGTTGCTAAGTTGAGACATTTGAGCTGAACCACTGTTGACGTTGAGCCATTGATATATTGAACCACTATAATTTTCATGAAATGGGCAAGTAGCACCTGATCTGAAATACCTAGTGATTATAAATTGAGATGGTCCTTTCAAGTTTGATCTTTATAATGAGTATTGATTGTAGATCTCACTTGAGTTGGGAGATGAATTAGTAAAATTATACACGAAGCAAATTAAAAATGTAGCTTTCTTGCAGTTCATTGGTACCAATAAGGAAACCTAATATTAAAATTCTTAATGCATGAAAATGGACCAAGTGAGGCTTTGGCACTGAATTTGATTATGGATACTGAGGTGAACCTGCTTGACCAAATCACTTGATAAGCAGTTAGGAGCATTTCAAATATCAGGTTCCACATCAGTCTGTTTTAATCATGGAGGGCAGTGATTGTTTCAAAAGGTCCCAAGAGCTTTACTGTGGTGATGCAAATTTGTTCTGCGTGTTAGATATTTATTATCATGGCATCTCCTTTAAGGAAAAATAAAGCAACAAGTGGCCGACGTGTGGGGCAGCTTTGTTCCAACTTACTTATTTTTGTTAGGAACTGGGTCAAAAGGCCCTTTAATGCTCTCCTTCGCTTACCAGTTAGATCATGGTAGTGTATGATCCCCTGTAGCAGTAACAGTTAAACTGCACAAGAGACCACATTGATCAATTTTTAAAATGTTGTTCAGAACACTTGCCACATGCTCTGAAGTGTTAAGTTGGGAGATAAATGGTAATGTTCTGATTAATGAAGCTCTCTGGTTTATTATAATTGTACAGTTATTATAGTTTTATTATGTGGGAGCACCAAGTAATTTAAAGCTTCAGTTCAGAATCCAACGAAGTGTAAAGTCTAGATGAAGCTGCAACAAAGTAAGTTCCAATCTTGCAAATTTGATATTTTAAACACTTCTATAAAGCATCATCCAATGAGAAATCAGTTCTCATTTACTATTGCAATTGCATCTTGAATGTACTAGCTTGTAAATAAATTCTTCAAGACTTATGCATAGAATGCATCACTGCAGTTTTTAAAATTTGTCCTTGGGTGTGGTAGCACTGATGAGGCAGTATTTTTTGCCCTGAGAGCACAGAGTCAGCTACCTAGGGTAGGACTAGTCACATCGACCAAAGTTGGTGTGGAAAATCTCCTCTCTGTAAGCCAGTGCAGTTTTCAAACATTAGATGTTTTTCTTGATCTTAACACAAGATAAATTCAGTTTCACAATTTGTCACAGTGGCTGCTATTAAAGCACCAGTAGGCTTTCTTTTATATACAATTTTTTCAGGTCAGATAATTCAACACAAATGAAATGCCTAAGACTGGCCTTGCATTGATTCAAACATTGTTAACTAAGTGCGCAGCTATTTGTGCACAACATAATCCAAACAACAATGAGATATGTAAGCAGGTGAACTGTGGGTGCAGAAGAACTCTGGGACCTGTTGTCCTCCATGACTTGCCTGGGTTTGCAAAACCTCACTTACTGTACTGTCTGGAGACAATACGCATCTCTTTAACCTATGCCTAATGCTCTTTCCACTCACATTGTCTGCATCTTTAAGACTTGAATAGCAGGTTAGTTGTGAAGACTCGCATTCTAATCAGTAATCTGTAAACTGTGTGCTGTTGTATGCTCTGTCCAAGGCCAGAACTCTCCATTTACCTGACAAAGGGGCAAACCCTGAAAGCTTGCAAGTTTACTACCAATTAAATTGGTTGGACTGTAACCTGGTGTTGTGAGACTTCTTGCTGTGTCCAAATAAGGCACTGGGACATCTTGTTAGGATCTGCCAGATGGACTGCAGAAGTTTTTATTGGCCCAACACTTTCCTGTGTCCCCATCTCGAAAATGGACTCGACCGCAGAACATGATAACACTTCCGATAATGCAGCGGTTTAAACCCCCCCCCCCCCCCCCCCCCCCCCCCCCCCCCAAACGCTACCCCACTGCTATTTGGATTTTAGCCTAAAAAGTATATTTTCAATTTGGGAACCTTGAATTTTAGTAATCAGGTATAAGCATTATAAGTGTACTGAACAAGAGTGATGACAAAACTATCAAAGTCGCAACTAAAATGTTGAGATTTTCAGAAAATTATTTGCACAGTTCAGCTGTTGAAAATTAACCTGAATTTATACTTGAAGCAATTACATGCCATGAAATAGTCTGTGGCAGTAAATTTGGCATGTCTCTGTAATGCTACCCTGTTGCCTTTGCTTCCACTCAACCATCCTCCCACAAGCAAGAAAAAGTCAACTGATCTTTCTCAAGAAGTAGCTCACCCAGCCTCATCCATCAGATATACCCTGCCATTCCAGAACGACAATGTTTCTTAGACTCTTGAACTTTACTGCTTAAAATTACCTTTTCCGAGGTGTAACTCACTTAGACAGCTATAGATTTTATGTGCAAGTTCTGGTGTGTTGTATATTGCCACGCAAAAGTGTAACCTCGTCTTCGATCATACCTGCTGCATTTGAAAACTGGCATTGCCCTGCTTTGATGATATGGTGTGACTTTTGACCACTGTGAATTGCTATTTGCGTTTTGCACTCAAACTAAACTACTTTTTATTCTGGTGACCCACTACAGAATTAAAGCATAGTTCTCCTTCAACATTGTATCTCAAGTTTTCAACCAATACATGCAAACATAAGGTTCGGGTCATTCACTGTTTTCACAGTATGTGGAATACTGAGTCTACATGTGCTTTTCAATAAAAAAAAGTGGAGAAAAGTCAGATTTTCCTGGCAAGCCCCCTCAAAGTAGCAATAGCCAGATAATTTGTTTTTGTGATGTTGATTGAGGGCTAAATATTGGCCAGGACACCTGATGAATTCCCTTGCTACTCTTTGAATATATATGGGTGTAGGGCTCAGAGATATGGAACCAGAACATGTAATTGGAGTTCAGCTGCAAATCTGCAGTTGATCTCTTTATTTGGCAGAATAGGTTTGAGGGGTGGAATGGCTTGTGTTCCCGTTTTTCTATAGCACAAAATGCAGCAATTGCCACAAGCGCAGTCATTGCTAGGCAATATTTGTGTTGTGCGTTAAAGTCCTTCAGTCTAGCATTACCACCTCATGAAGATGGAGTCGAATCCCAATCTTGGATTCAGTGTTACCATTTTTAACCCATTGCTGTTGTATCTAGCTGGCAATTCAAGTACAGATTTTTGCAACCTTTCAGAGCCAGTGAATTAATTTGGAAGTACCGATGTTTGTTTCATTTGGCAAAGACTGCAGTCAGTAAATGCTCAGGAAAGTTCCTCAACCAGCAGTTGAATGAACTACTTGGCAATTTGTGGGGATGTTGGCTGAGGGAGGAATGTTAAAGTTTATTACTTACAAGTAAGGCTTAACACTGCAATGCAGTTACTGTGAAATTCCCCTGGTCACCGCAGTCCAGCGCTGTATTTGGGTCAATGCACCGAACCAGCATGTCTTTCAGAATGTGGGAAGAACTGGAGCACCTGGAGGAAACCCACGCAGGCACAGAACGTGCAAACTCCACGTTGACAGTGACCTGAGCCAGGAATCAAATCCAGATCTCTGGCGCTGTGAGGCAGCAATGTTAATCACTGTGCCATCGTGCTGCCTCCAAGAATGTTGGCCAGGGCACCAGGAGAACAGCACTTGTATTGTGATGTTTACATACACCTAAGCAGACAGATGGTACTATCTAAGATTGACAGACTCTGTAGCATTCCTTCAGTCCATTCATTTCTGCTTTGATCATGAAGTCCCAAATTTGTGGTGAGTCTTTTGTAATCTTCTGACACGGATGAGAGTGCTTACAACTGAGCCAAGCTGTCATAAATTCTGCTGAAAATTCTGTAACCATGTGTAAAATAATAACTCCCCTTCTGTTTTTCTTCAACTTTTTTTATTGGCGAATTGTGGTACTTATTTTCCTGGTTGGTTCCCAAAATACAGGTAATAGGTATTTCTTGATATTGTGCACGTCGGTTAAGTTTTCCAAGACCCTGAAGGTTTCAGGTTAAACTTCCAAATACTTGCCCCTCACCCTGCTAGTGGCAACAGTCAAAAAATTCAAGCTTCCTCCATAGATGCTAAATGAGTATTTAAAAAGTCATGATTGCTGAATGGCTGGCTGTGTTTCCGTGAGTGCTGGCGCTATTCATCTGTCCATCCTTCCAAAATCCTCGATGGAAAAACAGTCAGAGGCACCTAGGGTGGAGCCAAACCTTCAGTTTGGTTATTTGGTCGGTGAATGGGCTCTCAACCCGGTGACGTCGAAGGTGCTGTTGTTGATGGCTTTTATTCAAAGTTATGGACAAAAGACTTGGCTTTTTGGTACAAAATATTGCTGAACTATGGTACTGATGAGGAGCTTGATGAAGCAGAGGAAAGAATCCTTATTGTCAAGAATGCAGCTGCCTCAGTTGAAGTCCTCGCTCAATCCTTGTAAAACCAGCTAAATGGCACATCAGATATCATCGCAAATGTTTTGGTGAAGCTGGAAAGTGACTGAAAACTATCTGAATGAAGTTTCCCTGCTTTATCCTACTACCCTGAGGGTAACATCTGAGAGATCCTGAAAGCCGTTCAACAATCCTACTCAGGCTTTGGCCTTCCTAAACTGTAAATTGCAATAATTTGAGTCACAATCTGCATTGCATTTTAACCCACAACTTTACCCCTTGTTGTTACATTCCTTTTTGGATTTATCATGTTGACAGCGGTCATCTAATATGAGCACTGAGGTGAATTTCACCTGCTATCCTTTGAAAACCAGAGACGTGTCCTTGTTTATAATGGAATGCATCTCTCAACAAGTTCCTTTTAATTACTCCAAGCTTAAGAGGCAGATTTGATACTACGATATCCTTGTTATGCAAGATGGTACTACCTGTATTGCTTCTGGTTCCATGTCAAAATTTAATCCCAGTGGCTTAATATCCATAAGGCTCTTCGGAATACTGGGGAGTGTTGGGTACGTTTATGACGCAGGAGCTGTATGATTGTTTCTCTTATCCTTGCATTTATAATGGTCTGTACTGTGTGGTATCCTTTTACTCTTACTCTTGGCATGGTTAATGAGTATTGCCACTGTAGGGAGGTGGGTGGGTGCATTGGTGTAGAGGTTGCAGGTATAGCTAAACAAGCCCTTACGGTTGGTGAGGAAAACCCATTCAAACTATTGGTGTTGCACAGTTTCTATATTTTTGGGGTCAATCAATCTGACGGATTCCTGTGAAGGTACAGATAGAGCACACATCTAAAAGTAAGGTTTATTTATTTGTCACAAGTAAGGCATACATTAACACTGCAATGAAGCTACTGTGAAATTCCCTAGTTGTCACACTTCGGTGCTATTCGGGTCAATGCACCTAACCAGCAAGTCTTTCAGACTGGGAGGAAACTGGAGCACCCGAAAGAAACCCACACAGACACAGGGACAATGGGCAAACTCTGCACAGATAGTGACCCAAGCCAGGAATCGAACCTGGGTCCCTGGTGCTGAGAGGCAGCAGTGCTAACCACTGTGCCACCATGCTGCCCTGTTTTCCTGGGGAAAAGACATTTATGTATTAGTGCCATGGATATGGTTGGAGATGGAGGAAGTATGCATAGCATGGTGTGAGAGTCTTTGGCTGATCAACTATCTGTATACTTGTCAATGTCCTATATTCTCTGAACATGCAATGGAAATATTTACTTGAAAATCTTGGAACACAAGTTACGTGGCTCTGTCTCTAGCATTGTAAAAGTGAGGGTGTGCACCATTATGCCATGTACTCATGGCTATATCTTGTTATCCTGCTTTCCCCCAATCACTGAAACAGCCTTTATTTGTATCTTTGGAGGCACCATTTATAATGAATAATCCAAATCAGTGCAGTTGGTGTTCTTGTCTCGTATGTATATGTGGAAAAATGGTTATATTAATATTTAAGGGTTTGTTGCATTTTGTAACATAAGAAAAATCTTCACTAAAATTATATTTTTGAAAAGTCAACATTGAAGGATGCAACTTGCCTTGAGTTTCATATGTGTTGATCTGTTTTTTACAAGTGGGATCCCCTGTTTTGCTGCATGTAATCCAACCTAGCAAATGTGTTTTTATAAGTACGGTCTTGTGTATTGGCATCTCTTGGTGGCACACAGGCAAGGACTTTATGGTTAAGGTGCTTATGCTTATGTCTGGGGAGAAAGAAATCAACATGAACTGACCTCTCTGAGCCTGTTGACTGCACTCAAGGGCTGTAACTTTACCTGCAAGCAATGCGTGGGAAGTTGAAAATGATACTAGCCTAATACAAGTTCTGGCGCCAGAACCATGAGGGTGTAAGATCTTGGGCAATACAATTGCATAGTGACATAAAAGATATCAAATCACTTGGCTGAAACTCCAAACTACAATCGTGATTAATGGTCCCAGGCTTTAAATTGCTTTAACTTGTATGTTTAACAAAGATCCTTCTACTGTATATGTATTCATGTTCTGTCTATGGTTTTATAAAGGCTGTCAGTTTTTGGCCGAAGAATAGAGTAATTTTGTTCTCTTTCCACACCACTGCCGCCCCCTCCTCACCCATCCCACACCCACCCGAAAGAATACTGTTAAGAAAATTGGCCATTTTAGAAGTCTAACTGAATTCTTAGTGATTTCAAATGTTGACAGTTGCACAGCACTCAAGTCATATGTGTACAATAAGCATAAACATAAAACAGATTTGTCTGTTTTTTTAACCCTGACCTGCAGTATCCTATAAGCAAGAGTGTGCACCATTATGCCATGTACACATTAACAAATCTTGTTATCCTGTTTTTCCCCAGTCTCTGAAACATCCTTTATTGTTTATCTTTGGAGGCACCATTTATAGTGAATAATCCAACTAGTACTACAGGATGTGCAATATCACCATCAAAAAGCAAAAGATCCACGTGATTTTTTTTTGCTTGCTTCGTTAGATTCCAGCAAAAGAGATTCTCCACAATAAACACCCTGAAGGTTTTCTCCTCCCCCTCTCCCTTAACTAATGAATTTCCATGTAGATTTACAAACTTGGTCCCAGAAACTTCTGGCCATCTTATCCTTTCCCATAAATAGAACAGAATCATAGAAACCCTACAGTGCAAAAGGAGGCCATTCGGCCCATTGAGTCTGCACTGGCCACAATCTCACTTAGGCCCTACCCCCATATCCCTACATATTTACCTGCTAATCCCTCTAACTTATGCATCTCAACTCTGAGGGGCAATTTTTTTTAGCATGGCCAGTCAACTTAATGTGCACATCTTTGGACTGTGGAGGAAATGGAGGAGACCCACGCAGACACGAGGAGAATGTGCAAGCTGCTTAGTGACCCAAGCCGGGAATTGAACCGAGGTCCCTGGGGCTGTGAAGCAGCAGTGCTAACCACTGTGCTACCGTGCTGCCCTAAAACCTGCCTGATGTGTGCCCTACTAGTCTGAACATCTTAAATTATCTTTGAGTACATTCTACCCCCCACCCCACTACCCTTCTACCTTTCCCACACTCCCAATGCATCTCCATCAATATGCACTAACCCACTGGTTGACCACAAGACTTGCTTCCTTGAAAATGTAGCACAGTTGGCCTTAATGCATCTGCACTTGAAAACACAGTAGCATGCACTGCATGGTTAAAGATGCATAAAATAAAGTTTATTTATTAGTTATACAAGTAGGCTTATTAATGCTGCAACAAAGTTATTGTGAAAATCCCCTAGTTGCCAAACACTGGCACCTGTTCAGGTACACTGAGGGAGAATTTAGCACAGCCAGTGCACCTAACAAGTCTTTTGGGCTGTGGGAGGAAACTGGAGCAGCCAAAGGAAACCCATGCGGACTCCGCACAGACAGTGATCCTAACTAGGGATCGAACCCGGTGCTGTGAGGCAGCTTTGCTAACCACTGTGCCACCATGCTACCCTAGCAATGAGGATGTGCAACTATACAACAAAGACTATCACTGTACAACAATGAAGAAGAAGAGGGAAGTAACTTGCAGTTAAACGTAACAGCATGTCAATCCCAGAGTTTTTGATATGAAATGAATTGCTTTTTTTGTGGTAAAAATGCAGTAACCGATTGTCCATGAGATTCCTTTAAGGCTCCTAAAACAGGCAGCCAGGATCTCCATTTTGCATCTTATTCCGAGATGACATAGTGGAATGAGTTCAGTCAAAACCTTTTGAAGCAACCTCTGCACTGAATTCTGACCAGCTCGAGCAAGGCAATAACTGAAATATGTTGCTCATGGTGTGTTTTTCTGTCTTTTGATCAGTAATTTTGGATTTGAAGCCAATTTTGCAGGAAGAAATAACCTGTTATCCCCATGTATTTATTCCTAAAGGCAAGCTGGCTAAAAGGAGACACACTGACTTTAATTTGTTCATTACAAAGATGTTGAGATTTCACCAGCAGTTTGCTTTATTCCAATGCATAATTAAATGAGGTTGCAGCAATCCCAAAAGGATTTTTGGATCTCACCTGTAGCCAGAATATACCTTTCCTCAGGAGGTCTCTGGGGCTGCAAATATTTCCCATATCTTCAAGTATACTTTAGTCTGAAAAGTTGTCTTTTCCTCTTTGACCCTGGTCACATTTTGGAGATGATGAAAAATATATCTTGACAGCCTTGCAGCAATTCAGCTATCAAGACAGGAGCTGGAGATTCTTTGAGTTCAGTGAAGTATCGTGTGCAGCCATTGATATAGGTTTAGTATTAGTTATATTTTAATATGTGGATAGTGTTCTGTCTCCCACGACTATGATTTGTCCATTGCTGATGGCTGTGTTAAATATCACCTGGTGTGGTTCAGGAGCCCCGCTTCGGCACAACGGCTACTTCCCCATTTACTGGAGAAGAAATCCAGGAGCCGATTGGCAATTTGCTGGCCTTTTCCAATGCTCTTGCTAATGGATAGCCTTGAGAAGTCACACTCAGTTGTCAGCACCCACCATCTTCATACCTAACATGCAGATGTCTTGTAACTGAGTTATGGCCTGTAGTGTAATACGTAACTAAAACCACAAACTGCCGTTCATTCAACCATTTTCTGATATCTAGATAATTGGAAGAGAGCTAGTGGCTTATCCAGTAAGGTAAATACAGGTTCCAGGATCACTGTTTAAGCCTTGGGATCACTTACCAGCTTTTGTTTATAAAGTCACACATGTTTGTGGAGAACAAGGAGTCACTGACAGGAATGGTCCATGCACCACGCATAAAAGAAATGAGAACTTACAAATTTAACCAGAAAATCAACTAGTTCATTTAAAAACAAATCATTCCAACTTCCCTTATTTGCTTTCCCCTCTTTCCATTACTCAGCCCCCTTTTTCTGTAATCTATCTAATGGGATTCTTGGATTTTTTTAAAAAGTTATTGACTTTTCATTGATTTTCTGTCCTGATGTCCAAAATTAATTTCCAGTTCAAATTCCAAAAGCGCAGCGTTCATTAATGGGGTGCCTTGTTCAAGTAGGGGGGATTGATTTGATTTTTGCCTCTGCACGGCTTTTACAGTTGGGGAGTGGGGCTATTTAAAGAGCTCTTTTAAAAAGCCATCAAAGCCGCCATCTCTGTATAATTTAATATCTCTAAGGTGCTGTGTGCTGTTTACACTTGTATATCCAACACTGAAAATGCAGTGTGACCAGCATTTTTTGAATTTCTTGCATTTAAGAAACTACAAAAAATACCAAAAAATCTTGATTACTAGCTGTCTATTTATAGAACTCACCAGACACGTTGCAAAAAGACCTTTGAAACCAAATGTACTGGATACTATCAGATCAAACCAGGAATCCACAATAACTCCTTACCCAATTTCCAAGAGCATTGGAGCCAAGGAATTCAATTGGGACAGATGCAGTCTTCTCTCCCATTAACCTATCTTTGGTGTTCTCCATGTGAGACTATTTACTAAATAATACCAGTAACATTGATACCATGGAAGTCTTTTCTCGGATTTGCTGAACAGTCCTATTCATGTTGGGTAGAATGTGATGTGATTTCCTTCGTTACTGAAGTTTCCAAGACTGTATTTGTGCTGCTGAAGTGTTTATAATGCAAAATTGTGGATTTATTGTTATCCAGCTGTCAGGACTGTTATTTGTAATGACTGCAACATGAGCTGTCAATTAGACTGACCTGATGTATCTAATACTGGTAAGAGCGCTAGTGGATTGCTGGTGTCCATACTTCTGTTCTTGTGGATTGCATAGACCTATATGATTGAACCAACAACTACATTTAAGACTAATTTGCACATATCTTGCTGATGATAACCCATCTTGGCTGTCTAATTTAAAATTTACCCACCACTGAGCCCTTTTTAATAAAAAGGCCTTTACAAACTTCAAAAGTTTCAACCAACCAACCAGGGCTAAAAGTGTAAATAGGATTGAGTTGACAAGCAGTCGAGAGCTGCAGGTTTGTCCCAGGGTCTTGAGTTTGCTATTAACTGAGCATGTCAAATTTCTTTTAAACTGAATATTCCCCAACCACTGTAGAAAATGTTGAACCACAGTCCTTACTGCTAATTTTGAGCTTCCTGCTTTAACCGGAGTCTGAGTTGGCCTGTGGCGAGCTCTAGGAAGTGGGATACTTCTGCTATGCTTTTCTGGGTGAAGCTGATCAGAAAGCTTAGTTTAATTCTCATGCTACAACTTTAATGTGGCTGGAACTTTTCATCTTTAACACAAACTGCTAATGTGGGTTGGCAGAGGAGTTTCCATTGATACTGTTGGCCTTTAATTTAAATTTAGTTGTAACTATTCTCATGTAAACCAATCCATCTGCTAAGATTCTTCATCTAGTATCATTTTCACTGAGCTATCTTTAATCTGTATGATTTCTTCACCACCCCAGGGTTTTGTTTTTGTGTGTGGCACATATAAATCTGGAGCTGCTTGCTGTCGCTGGCCTAAAGATGTTCCCACTTCTACGTTTATTTGTAGTTGAATAGAAATGTCAATAAAACCACTCAGCGTGGGTCTGAATTACTCTAGCAGGGGTAGTTTCATCCTCAGGCCTGTGTCAATCCCAAAATATGAGTCAGCGCAGAGGAATTAGAAATAAGTAGATAAATTGCAGAAATTAATAAGAGCAAGATGAATAACACCAAAGTTTTATCACTTCAAAATTATGCTTGATTTGCCTTTAAAACTGTCGTGGTTATTTCAAAGTGTGAATTTATAAAACAATTAAGAAAAATGCCACTGCTGTGTTTTTTTTACAGATTCATTAGGTGCAAAAATATCAAATACAGGATATAGGTTTGATTTGAATTATAAGATGTAGGCATGAGTTTGAAATTTTATAGGTCACATTATGAAACATCAAATACACTGCAGCATGATTTGAGTTGGTTGTGAATACAGGCTCACCTTATGTTTATCCTTAATCAGGGAAAATCAGATAAATTTATGGTATCAGAATTGCTATGGCAATCATTATTACATGGTCAGTGATAATTGAGGCTTTGGACAGGGTGCAGAGAAGGGTCACATGATTAATACTCAGTTTAAAGCATCTTAGTAAGATAAGCTCAAAAGACTGGGCTCTATAGAGACATAGACTTAGGGGTGATTTGAGTTGAGCTTTATAAGCTATAGGGAATAGATTGTGTTTGTGTAGGCAGTTTGTTTCAACGTGATGCACTTGGGATGACCAAAGGGTCACCATCTTCAATTATGTAAGGCCAGAACCAGCGAAATCTGATCCTAGTTTCTGGATGGGGCAGAGATCACCCTGTATATTAAAAAAAATCAATTAGAGTGGTCTCCTGTACTACGTTTAGTGATCAGAGGGGAATTTTTCAGATTTTATTTTTTTTCCCTAATTGGCCTGAGCTTTTTAATCTAGTTTATTGCCTCTCCGGGAGATTAAATAGTTATCTAGTGGAGTGGGGAATGTATATATTATGATGCACAAGGCATTGTACTTATGTGAACCAGACTGAATGGAACACCAGATCTTTTCCGGTCTGGCCTTTTCATTTGTACCTGGCTGGGGGTGTTAAAATAAGGGAAAAGTTACTTTTGGCAAAGGAAAACAAGTCACTAGCTAGGTAGTGCAGAACTTGAATATTGCTGAAAAGAGAGGCATAGTGCCAAAGCTTTCTGCTCAGGGCAAACACAATAATACTAAAATTTTAAATGCTCTCAACCATTTATACTATAGGACATGCATTCACACACAGGTGGCACAGCATTTAGCACTGCTGCCTCTGTCAAGGATCCGAGTTTGATTCTGGCCTAGGGTAACTGTGGAGTTTGCTTGTTCTCCCCATGTCTGAGTTTCCTCCCACACTTCAGAGGTTCGCAGGTTGTGGATTGGCCATGCTAAATTACCCTTTGGTGTTGAAAGAGATGTAGGTTAGGTAGATTAGCCATATGTGGTGTTATGGGGATAGGGCTGAGGGAAAGGCCTGGGTGGGATGCTGTTTCAAGGAGTCGGTGAAGACTCCTGGATGGAATGGCATCGTTGGGTACTGTAGGGGTTCTATGGACCTATTCTCTGCAAACAAAAGGAACATGTTCAAATCTTGCACTTTTTTTGAATTGCCCAATGGAGAACTACAAACTTTAAGAGCTTGTAGTTCTCCATTTTTTCACCTCCATGGTTACACGTTGGCAAAAGAGTCGACTTGATAACCATTCTGACCGTCTCCTCCTGTAGTTCAAATTATTGTACTGATTTATTGTTATCATATTCTTTAGAATTTAATATTGTATGGGTTTTTTGGATATTGCTGCCCATCAAGAGATTGAATATACAAATTCTACTCAAGTAGTAAAAGCATATGTGATTCAAACTTCTTGAAGGAAATCCATGAGCCAGATGTTGAGAACATCTGGAAGTTCCCCTCCAAGTCACTCACCATCCTGACTTGGAAATATATCGCTGTTCCTTCAGTGTTGCTGGGTTAAAATCCTGGAACCCCCTCAGGACTGCAGCGTTTCAAGAAGGTAGCTCAACCACCTTCTCATGGACAACTAGGCATGGACAATAAATGCTGATCTAACAGTGGTGTTCACATCGTAAAAATGAGATTTTTTTTTTAGAAATGCAAATACAAATATCAGAATGACAAGTTTACTAAATGGAGGAAATAAGTAAATAAAACTGCACAACTAATGACTCAAACACTTACTGTTACAGATTGATTATAATACTATTAGGCTTTACTACTTGAAACTGTATCCATGTGATTGATTATTCCAATAGACTGAATATTATCCTTAGATTTTGCCGGTTATTTGAATGTGTAGAAAATTTAACCTTTGGAGTTCACAGCCAATCTCTGTTTACAACAGAAGTAATGACCTGTGACTTTTGGTTGCGCTTGTCAGGATAATTTCTGTGGAATGTGTGAATATGCTGACCCCAAAACCAGTACGGAGATACCTTTTTTAATCTCCCAGTATTTTGATGTGTCTATTGACAACAGTAGTTGAGATTTTATTTGTGCTCGACATTACAACAGGGAGCAGTGGAAAACTTCAGCACCCTGGCTAAGAGTTGCCTGGTCTCCCAACTCATAGAATCACAGAAAGCTGTGAAGGAGCTAAGTTGCCCAAGGCAGCAGGTGTTGGAGTCTGATGTTCATTTTAAACAATCAGTATCATTTGATGTACTTTTTCTCTTGTACTTAAAGGGAAGACACAAGCTAAAACTATCTACTGTATCCTGCCATTGAATGTAAACTTTAAAAAAAAATCATTTTCAAATGTGAAGTTCAATCTCTCTCTCCCACCCGCCATGCTCCTTTCTGAAAGCATGCTCAGTTGGTAATTATTGTGGTAATTGGTGAAACATGTAATCACAACACTCCATGCATTTAACGAGTCGTCATGTAGGGAACGGAATCTTTTATTTTTGCATTTGCTTTCTTTGAGGGGTAATATTGGTCACAGTTTTATTCCAGGGTAAAATATCATTTAATTTGGATTATTTTGAGTAGGTGTGCATGCTGTTACATCAGTAACATCTAGTACCTTCAAGTAGACAGTCCTCAAGTTAAACCAGCAAGCCTTGGTGGGCCATTTTATCACAAAGGACACCACAGCTAAGTCTGATCTGGTTTTCTCATGGTTTGTTGCAGGTGCTTTCAAATTAAATGTCACTGGTTGTAGATCAGGACAGGGGTATATTAACTGATTTCTCTCTTTCTGAACTGCCCCTTTTCCAAGCCCAATCAGCCAAAGGACAAATGCACATCCCACTTCAGCTGAAATGAGCTATTCCAATACAAATGGGGGGGTTTAATCCTGTGTCTTCCTGACCTGTACAACTAAGCTATTCATTCAGTGAACAGGTGCTGTAGATACTGTTCTAAAATCTGAATGATAAGACATTATAAGAGGTACTGAAACGAATGAGCTGTGTGATAACTCAAGCAGATACAACTGTTAATAGTGATTGTTTCAATTTCCCAACCAGTTATCAGTAACTTCCAATCTAATCAGTAGTTTACAACATTCTTTTATTTAACGTTGATAACAGGATTTATTAAGACAATATCCATGATTAAAAATTGTACAAATTGGGTTCTGTGGATCAACGTGCTAAGATAAATTTTAAATACATCTGTTTGCCATAAACTGCAAGATTGAAGCTCAATGTCATAGAATCATGAAGACATGGCCAATTGAAGATATCCTGCACCACAGTATATTAACCCCTCTTCATGGCATCCACAACCCTGAATAGCCCCAATGCTTTTACCCCTAATAGTTTGTGTGAGATTTGTTTCTTGGAATAAAATGAGTTCTTTTATTGATAGCATTAATTTAGTTCCATATTTACATTCACATTTTAGCCAGTATGTAATAGTTTACGTTAATTGTTTTAAATTTCATTTACTACAATTGCATGAACTCCCACATTATACTGCAACTTTCAACAGCTCCTAGCTGTTTGTCATCTTCAGTTAAATGTGCTTCATGATCTTTAGTGAGCATTTAATGAAAATGTACACTTTGAGCCTCTCTGCAATACATTTTAATGTTTCCTAGCTGGTGCAATGCCCTTTTTTAAGTTGCACCTGTAGTTTTAAATCATTAATGTCATGTATATTTTTCTTCTTTTCATGTTTAGGTCAAACACGGGTTCAACAGCTGGCGGAGAACACTCGGTACTTCAGAAGAAGACTGAAGGAAATGGGATTCATTATCTATGGAAATGATGATTCACCAGTCGTGCCTTTGATGCTGTACATGCCAGCCAAAATTGGGTAAATTAAAAACATATTTGGGCTTTGTAGTGTAGACTCAGATTTTGTTTTTAAGTTTCTTTAAACCATCTGTAGTATCAAAATTATTGCCTCATTGGCAGTTTCACAAATTACCTCCACAAGAATGTGCCTTCAAATTCTTAAAGAGCAAATTCAAAATCAGTAGTGTTATTTCCCATTACTTGAAATTGGGCAAACTATCTTTGCAATCCTGGGTTTTATAGTCACCGTGTCTCTTGGGGGGGAGAGTAGATATGCCAAAATTCCATTGATTTTAGACCAAATGCCTGCAGTGTGGGTTCTCAATTAGGAGACAGCAGTACTGATCAGTTTCACTCTGGCCTGCTCCCCAGTGAGGAGTTAATACTCCTGACTGTGCATGAGAAAAGAAAGCAAAATTGGTCTGCTTTGCTTTATTGTATCTTCTGTACCAACCAAAGTGTTATCTACAACATAGACTAATAACAATTGGGTCTACATTGTCTTCCCAGCTGGTTACGATTTTTCAAAATGTCTTAAATTATATAATGGTTGGGAGTTGGCAAATGTAACACTGCTCAACAAAGAAAAAAGAATGAAAACTGGAAACAACAGTCAAGTTGGCCTGACTCCAGCTGTCTGAAAAATGCTGGAATCTCTTTAGAGAATCTTAATGTTGAAATTAAGAAATTGTCATATGAACTGACAGAGATTTGCAAGCTGGATTCTGAGCTTTCAGTAAACTATTATTTTAATTCTCTTCCTTTGCTGCCACTCGACCTTTCAGTCCTTGGCCTGTTACTCTTCCAGTGAAGCTTGACGCACATTTGAGGGGTAGCATTTACTAAAATAGCAACCTCACAGATTTCTTGACTCACTGTTGAGTTCAGCAAGTCTCCATCGCAAACTCTGTTTCCATTTTATTTTGTTTCCTTGTTTTGTCTTCCTTTTTCCCGAATTTCCTTCACTTTGCATTTGGACAGCAGCTATCCTGCCATTCTCACCACCCATAGGCACACCTTTTTGTTTCTTTGCTTATGCCGTTTGTCAGGAAATCATGGTAAGAAGAAAATGGGTAAATCCAGTAATTGGGGGTGTGTTCTGCTGGTTGTATTTTTTTTTAAAAAGTATTTCAAAATGGAAACAGACTAGGGGGCACAGCCTCAAGATAAAGGGGGGGCGGTTTAGAACGGAGTTGAGGAGGAACTTCTTCACTCAAAGGGTGGTGAATCTCTGGAATTCTCTGCCCGTTGAAGTGGTGGAGGCTGCCTCGCTAAATATTTTTAAGACGCGGGTTGATGGGTTTTTGATGAGAGGGGATTAAGGGTTATGGGGAGAGGGCGGGAAAGTGGAACTGAGCAGCGACAGATCAGCCATGATCTTATTGAATGGCGGGGCAGGCTTGAAGGGCTAGATGGTCTACTCCTGCTCCTATTTCTTATGTTCTTATGTGTAGTGGTGGAGACAGTTTGGCTAGTTCAGTGGAACTAATGCTTTTAATGTTGATGAGCCTAGCAACCCTGTAAACAGATCGTAGAATCCCTACAGTGCAGGAGGAGGCCATTTGGCCATCAAGCCTGCATCGATAACAATCCCACCCAGACCCCCCACCTATTCACCCTGGAAATACCCCTGACACTAAGGGCAATTTAGCATGGCCAATCAACCTAATCCTTTGGGGTGTGGGAAGAAACCAGAGCACCCGGAGGAAATCCATGGAGGCATGGGGAGAAGGTGCAAACTGCACACAGGCACTCACCTGGGGCTGGAATTGAATCCGGGTCCCTGGAGCTGTGAGGCAGCATTGCTAACTGCTGTGTGCCACCATGCCGCTGCTATTTAAGGCAAGTTGGTGACAGTGGAATATCAAGAGTTTGAGTAAGAGGTTGGAGGAGAAGTTACAGTGTAAACTTCATGAGAACATTCTAAAAGGTGGACTCTCAAAATGAGGGTAATTAAGAGTGACTTCTTTGGAGGTTAGCTCAGGTAAAGGAAAGTCAAAAGGGAAAACAATACATCAGGAGCAATTTCAGCCTATGCAAGTTAACTGCTTTGAGAACTCAGCCTACAGCAGCAAAAGCCATGTGATCTCCAACGAGCTGTTTGTAGGAAAGCCTGTTTGAAGAGCAGTTGTTCTGACCTAGTTCAGAACCAACTCCAAAGTAAACAAGTGCCTGGTGTGGTAACGATTGTGGCAGTTGGGCTTCACTGGAGTATTACAGGAGACCAGGGACGGACATGTGGCTGAGAGTTTGAGAGCAGGTGTTTCAGATTTGAGATTTGGAATACCTAGCGTTTACTATCAGCTGTGTTCTTAACACATTGCCAATCCCTTAGCTGAGCATAATGAAACATTGTCATTTAATGTCTCCTGCCCTCCACCATATCAGACCTTCGCTTTTTTTCTTTTGCCTCCTCTCTCCCTTCACTCAAAACCTAACTTTCCTAAACTTTTCCTGTTTTGATGAACAATCACAGATTTAAAACAAAGTCTTTTCTCCTGTTTAAAGTTTGTTTTAGTGTCATAAGTAGGCTTACACTGCAATAACACTGCTGTGCAAATCCTCTTGTTACGCCTGTTCGGGTATTCTGAGGGAGAATTTAGCACAGCCAATGCAGCTAACCAGCACAACAACCAGAATGCCCAGAGGAAACCCACACAGATGCGGGGAGAACATGCAGACTCCATACAGTGTCCCAATCTGGGAATCAAACCCAGGTCCCTGGCACTGAGGCAGCCGTGCTAATCACCATGCCACCCCATTTGTCTATATGTGCTTCCAGACTTGCTGAGTATTTCCAGGATTTTTTTATTTGCAAAAGGTAAATTATGTCTGAGGAATCTTGGTCGTCTTTGAGGATGTTGCTGGTAGGGTAGATAAAGGGGAACCAGCACCTATAATATATTTGGATTTCCAAAAGATGCTACACGAAAGGTTAGTACACATTTAGGGCTCTTGAGGTGGGGGGTAATAAATGAGCTTGGATGGAGGATTGGTTAAGGGACAGGAAGCAGAGTAGGAATAAATGGGTCAATTGTAAAATGACAGATTGTAATTAGAGGAATGCCACAAGGATCAATGCTGGGGTCTCAGCTGTTTGCAGTCTATCCAGTAATATATCAAAGTTGTCTGCAAGTGTAAGCTGAGAACACAAGCTATAAAGTGAAGTGGAAAAGTTAAATAAGAGGGCAACAAGATAGCAGATGCAGTCGAAAGTATTTACTTCTCTCAGCATAGAAGAGTAGAGGACTTAAGCATGAAACTTGTAATTGATGCTCAGATTTGGCCTTACTCATAAGAAACACAAAGTTAGCATGCAAGTGCAGCAAGTAAAAGCAAATGGCATGAAGGCCTTTATTGCAAGGGGATTGCCAAACAACATAAGCAATTCTATAAGGCTTGGATGAGACCACACCAGAGTACAATGGGCAGTTTTGGCCTCCATGTCTAATATGTTTGCGCTATGAATGCAAAGGTTAATTATGCAGTTCATTAGATAGGTCAACTCACATTTGTGGACCCAATGATGAGAGGCAAAGTAAATTGGGCCTATAGAGATTTCGATGAAACATTCATTATTCTGAAGGGATTTGAAAGGGTAGGAGCAGACGTTGTTTCCCGTGGCTGGAGAATTTAGGACACTGGGTCACAGACTCAGAATAAGGCATTGATTATTTAGTACTGAGAAGGGGAGAACTTCAAGCAAAAGGTTGTGATTTTTCTGAATTCTGTATTCCAACAGGTTGTGGGTGCTCCATTGTTGAGTATATTTAAGGTTAAGTTTGATTTTTGGTTTCTCAGATAATCCTGGGAAATGAGGAGTCAGGATGTAAGTGGAGGTGAGAGTGACAGCCCTTGACATCAAGGCCATACTCAAGTGTGGCATCAAAGAGCCCCAACAAAACTGGAATCAATAGGTATTGCGGCAAACTCTCTGGTTGGAGTCATAATTGATATATAGGAAGGTGGTTGTGGAGAGTCAGCTCCAGGACACCTCCGCAGGAGTCCCCCAGGGTGGTGTCCTACGCCCAACAATCTTAAGCTCTTCATCAGTGACCTTTCCTTCGTCGTAAGATCAGAAGTGGGAATGTTTGCCAATGATTGCACAATGTTCAGCACCATGCACGACTCTGCAGATATTGAAGCAATCCATGTTCAAATGCAATAAGACCTGGAAGTAACATTTCCCACTCCACATATGCCAGACGATGACCACCACCAGTAAGAGGCACCCTAACCAGCACCCCTTGATATTCAATGGTGTGACATTACTAAATCCCCCACTGTCAACATCCTTGGGATTACCATTGACCAGAAACTCAACTGGACTCGCCACATAAAGAGCAGGTCTGAGACTAGGAATATTGTGGTAAGTAACTCACCTTCTGACTCTCCAAAGCCTATCCACCATCTACAATGCACAAGTCAAGAATGTGATGAAATACTTGCTACTTGTTTGGATGGGTGCAACTCCAACAACAACATTTAAGAATCTTGACACTACCCAGGACAAAACAGCCTGCTTGATTGGCACCACATCCACTCCCTCCACCGCCGACGCTCAGTAGCAGCAGTGTGTGCTATCTACAAGATGCACTGCAGCAGTTCACCAGAGACCCTTAGACAACACCTTCCGAACCCACAACTACTTCCGTCTTGAAGGATAAGGGCAACAGATAAATGGGAACACCACCACCTGCAAGATCCCTTCCAAGCCAATCACTATCTTGGAAATATACCTGCATTCCCTCTTAGTCACTGGGTCAAAATCCTGGAATTCCCTCCCTCACGGCATTGTGGGTCAACCCACACCACATGGACTGCAGCAATTCAAAAACGCAACTCACCACTACCTTTTAAGGGCAACCAGGAATGGGCAATATATGCTGGCCTAACCAGTGACACAGATGTCCCACGAATGAATAAAAAAGGTTGAGGTAGAAGATCAATCATTATATTGAAAGATAGAGCAGGTTTGAGGGACCATAGGGTGTACTCCTGATCCAGTTTCCCGTTTCAGTGCAGATTTTTTTTGGGAGCAGGGATAGAGAGGAAGAAACAGTAAAATAATGGTTCACGAAAGTAATATAGCCCAAAACCTTTGAGTTAATGTTGTTGTAAAAATCTCAGAAGCCTAAGTTCAGGTTCACCTCATTTGGCTCAGTTCGGAAGAATGTTGATTGTTCAAATACATATCTTTGCAGCTATAAGTTCTTAATCATACATTCCAGGGTGAGTGTAGTTATGATTACAGTTGTGATTCACAGATTAAGAAATTAATGTTCCTCAGAATTCACTAAAGTACCACATGTATATATCATTTGGAGCAGTCAGATCAGGGAAGCAGGAACTGAAGTATCTTGCATAGTTGGGTAATCATGTGATCACAGACTAACTTGGACCGCTTTTTCCGTTTTAAAGTATAGCATAAGACCCAATGAGTTGTTGACATTATGGGAGGTCCATTGTTGAGAGTTATTCTTGGATACTTGCAAAGTACTTAGTGACACTAATGTAGCGGCTAAAACCTGTAACAGGAATCATTGCAATAAAATTTGCTCTGCCCCAAATTGCATACGTGTTTGCTTTCTACAGGTAGACCAAATGTGGTTATCATGGCTCGTTATTAATTTTTGATCATCCAATCTTAATGGCATTCACTGCTTTCTATTCTAAATCTAAACACCATATATTCACGTACATTAAATCAACCTAATCTCATGAGTCAATTATGTAGCCTGCGACTCCTATTTTTAAAAAGAAAATTCAAAACAAAGTTGTATTTGCTTTCTCTTTCAGCCCCCCTTAGCTCCTGCAGCACCAAGAGTACCAAGGTGGCAGTACCTTAGGAACCATACTGTGGAACAGGCCATTATAACCAAATTTGGACGATCCTTTTGACAGTTCATCTTCAGAAAACAAACACCAATGTTGTTTGGAGCAGAATGAGCTTTGTTACGATAATTCCTATTACAAGTTTTAGCTGCTTCATGGGTGTCACTGAGTTCTTTCAAGTATCTTTGAATAAGTGTCTCAACATGGACCTCCCATGATGTCAGCATCTTATTGATTCACTGAATTCTACAGTACAGAAGGAGGCCATTTGGCCCATTGATTCTGTACTGACCATAATCCCACCCAGGCCCTATCCCCATAATCCCATGCATTTACCATAGTTAGTTTCCCTGACACTAAGGGGCAATTTAGCACGGCTGATTCACCTACCCCACACATCTTTGGACTGTGGGAGGAAACCGGAGCATCCAGAGGAAACCCACATAAACATGGGGAGAATGTGCAAACTCCACACACTGTGACCCAAGCCTGGCACTGAGAGTCAGCAGTACTAACCACTCTGTCACCGTGCTGCCCTTTCTTATGCTTTTTTTTAAAAAGACTGCTGCAAAGCAGAGATTAGTGCTTATACCGTAGCTTCAGAAAAAGAAACTAATTTAGCAGAGTTTTGGTTTTAGCTAATGCTCTCTATTTACTTCCTTACCGTTTGTTGCATCCCACAGTCCTACCGCCTTGCTGCTCCCACAGCTGTTTTAATGCAATTCACTTTTTATCTCTTGTTTTCAACCTGAAATGTGTATATTATTACTGCAGTGCTTTTGGGCGAGAAATGTTAAAAAGAAACGTTGGTGTTGTGGTGGTTGGATTTCCCGCTACTCCCATCATCGAATCCCGAGCCAGGTTTTGTGTATCTGCTGCTCACACCAGAGAGATGTTGGATACAGTAAGTATTTTTTCATTTTAACAGTTATTCTTTTTCCCCTCAAGAATAGATGGAAATAAAATTTTGTATTTGTGCTGTTCTGGGCAGGTTTCACCACTGAAATGGCCACTTCATTGCAAATATTCATTAAAATATCATTGAACTGGCATTAAAACAATGCAATAAAAGTATTTTGGAACTGCCAGCCCCTTAAATTGGATTGTAATGGACATTGCATCATTTCAGTAAAATAACAGAGCACTGCCAGAAAATACTTTTTGCCATCACACATTTGAGATAATTCCTGTATATTTAGTATTAATGGCATAGTAGTTACTTTTGTTAAATGCCATTGAAACACAATTGGAAATGAATATTGTGCTCAAAGTTAGCATAGCCACTTCTCAAATTATACCTTTTAATTGCCTATTATAAGTAGATGCTAATAAGTTTCACAAGTTTTATCTTATAGCTATGAGTATGATGAATTCTTTTTAATATCGGAGGCAAGAGTTGTTTGAGAAGGTTAAATACCTCAATTTGTTCTCTAGCTTTTCCGCTGCATTAAAAGATGGCTTGAAGCCACCCTTCTAATTTAGATCATAAGTTCCGCTGCAGTTTGAGAGTTTTATGCATATAAAATTTTTTTCATGATATTAAAGCATTAAACAGCTGGACTAAGTCTGAAGAATAGTTTTCGTTTACAAAGCTCAGCTACCAATCTGCACAACAAGGTCCCACATGCAGCAATGTGATAACCAGATAATTTTATCTTGTTATCTTTTACTGGTTGAGGGATAAATGTTGGCCGGGACACTGGAGAGAGAGCTCTCCCTCCTCTTAGGAATAATGATCAGGTATCCTTTACCTGAGATAAGATGAAGCCTTGCTTTAAGTGTCTCATCAGAAATATAACACTGCCATTGGGGCATTCCTTCAGTTCTGTGCTGGATTTTGTGCTCACATCTCTGAAGGAGGACTTGAAACTGCAATCTTCTGATTCATCTGAGTGTTACCCGTTTAAGTGCAGCTAATACGAAACATTAATATTGCTATTATCGTGTTCAGACTAGAGTGTCTGTTTATATGCATTCCTGAATTGTAAATTTTCCTGTTCACTGAGTTGGAACCACAGAATTACTTTGGTGGCAGTATAAAGCTTCAAAGATGATCATGTTACAAAGGTTGCTCAGTCATCAACAGAGTTGAGTCCAGGGCTGGAAGTGAGTTCTAAGTTCAAAGCTGGTGCCTATAAATGAGCACAGCAGGATCCAAAGTTGGGGTAAGGGAAACTGGGGAAGGGGAGGAAGCAAATAATGAATTTGGAGGCCCAGATGAGCCAGGGAGGGAGCTGATCAATAGCTAGATTACTAAGTGGGCTTGGGAATTGAAAGCCATTCCAGGTATTTTGAGTAAGATGCCCAAGGCAGGGAGAGAAAAGGCTAAAGTTCCTGAAGGGTTGTCAGGCTGAAGTAAATTAGAGATCAGGAGGGGTGAGATTATGGTGTAATTTGAACACTGAGAATTTCAAATTTGAGACACTGGTAAGCAAGATCAGCAAGTATAGGGATGACCAATGAGTGGGACACTGTCAATTTTCAGTACATTGCAAAAGCGATTGTTAACTCGATGCATTCTGATGCTTGTGATGTGGCACTTGTCCCTTTTTCTCAATCATGGAATATTGTTGAAGTTCCTCTTCAATGGTATTTTCTTTTTGTGCTTTCGCTGTGAAATAACATTTGCAGAACCAAAACACTGAGCTACATGAACTATACGTCTATTGATGCTGAAAGAGTTAAAATATGGGCATACTTTTAGCAGTGACTTTGAAATACTTATCTAATGAAACACTTATCGGCTTTCAAATGCTAAGATTTTTGGCCAAAGATGAAAGTTAAGTATCAAATGGTCCAAGTCCCTAAGGACCAAGTACCTTAACGACATTAAAAATATATTATCAATATTCATACAACTGTGTGCTCCTAAATAATATCCTCTTTGTAGTTTCTGCAATGATACGGTGCTTTACTTTAAATTAGAAAGCCTATTATACCCTGAAGTTCATATTTTTTAGAAGTCTCTTCACGTTTTATCTAAACAAAATAACACAATCAATACCACATGGCCACGGCAATTTAAACTCAAAGTCTCCTGTTGCACTGTGGTTTTAAGCATTAGTGGTAGGGTTTCAAGATTCATCTAATGAACTCCATATAATTGTCAAAAGATGTCATGATATGTTCAGTCAGCATGAAGAACAGTTCGCTTAATCATTTTTATCCTTTATTCAGGAAAGAGTCTGGTTATGCTGGGTTTTGCTTCCCTCTCGATCATACTCCACCATCATCATCATTCCCCCCCCCCAAAAAAAAATCATTATTCTCTACATTTCGTTGTTTGTTTTTAAGCAAATAGCCCATTCTTGAGATAATGGTAACTCAACAGAATCACAGATCCTGGTATAATTGAAATCTGCACAATGCCTATAAAAGAGTGAACTCAGTAAACCCGGTGAGAGCAGGTAAGCAAGAAAATAGCTTCAGACATGAATGCTTCCATGCCAAATTCAGGATAGTTGGAGACAGGAGGTTGAAAAAAACTGCAATTACAAGACCTGGTGCTGCAGATGTGTTTCCTTATCAGGGAAGACTCCTGTGTGACCATGAGTGAATAGTACAACGTGTTGAAGCGCAGTGGTGGTTTAGAGCCAAAAAGCAGCAAGTGCTCCTGACCAGTGTCGTGAGAAGTAGTTTGCTGAAACCTAACATAGGTGATGTACTGAAAAGCCCATTGTGTTCTGCCAAAATATTAGCTATTGGATCAATCCAAAAAATATAAGTATTTTTCCAGAAATAAGATTGTGAAGTGATTTTAAGATCAAAGTTTTTGAGGAACAGATTGCTGTTCCAAGACTCTTATTTGGAATCTGGTTGTTGGAAAAAGCAGTGTGTGTTCCAACCTGCTGATAAACATGCTGATAAGCATGTGAACAGGTGCTAAAGCAGTGGTGTTGAGGTTTTGGACTGGGTTGGCCAGATTCTGGTTTGGAGTAACTGATGTCTTGGATCCACTATTTCTCCAAGTATCGAGTCCCATAGCAAATCTGGCAGACCTCTATCCAACTAATTTCAGGGTAAAAAGTTAAAGGTAGTTTATTAGTCACAAATAAGGCTTACGTTAACACTGCAATGAAGTTACTGTGAAATTCCCCTAGTTGCCACAGTCCAGTTCGAGTCAATGCACCTAACCAGCATATCTTTCAGATTGTGGGAGGAAACTGGAGCACCTGAGGAAACCCACGCAGACACAAGGAGAATGTGCAAACTCCACCCACATCAAAACTCCACACTGGCAGTGACCCAAGCTGGGAATTGAATGTGGGTCCATGGCACTGAGGCAGCAGTGCTAACTACTGTGTCACCATGGGCATGCTGAAAGTGCTACAAAATATAGATTTGCAAATGCATTAGGAACTGATTAACCACTTGCCTTGGCCTTGTTTATTTCAGGTTAAGCATTGATTTGAGCACAGAGGGTATTATGCAGCTGCCACTAATATTTATGAAATTACTGCCCAGCCACCAAATTGCACCTGAGCCTTTTATAATGAGTAAATAGATCTTACAGTTGCCAGAGTTCCCATTTTGGCCTTTTTAAAAATTCCACTCACTTGATGTGCAAGTGAAGGTCTCTTGGCTTAAATATTTGATTGCAAATTTAACAGTAGTGTTGCTTAAGGCATTTTAATTGAATCATTTGTGTCTTATATTGCAGTTGTTCATAATGCTTCATTTATGTAGCTCTTTATGAATCATAGGACCCTACAATGCAGAAAGAGGCCCTTCAGCCCATCGAGTCTGCACCAAACACAATCCCACCCCAGGCCCTACCCCCATATCATACCCACTAATCCCTCTAACCTACACATCCCTAGACACTAAGGGGCAATTTCTTAGCATGGCCAATCAACCTAACCCGCACATCTTTGGACTGTGGGAGGAAACCGGAGCACCCGGAGGAAACACACGATGATGCATCTGACTGTTTGCATGTTATTTTTCAAGTCTAGTGACAGTTATGTGAACAAATCTACAGACCAGGTGCATGTCCCTATGAAATCATTTAAATTTTATTGAAAACTTCTGGTGGTTTGAACTAAAGTGAGATCAAGTCATGGCCCAAATTCTCCTCCTCCCTGGAACATATGTGTTATCTCTACCGTTGAGTCTGTTATACCCCTAGAAGCCATTATCAATTTACTTTTAATGAATATTTGGTTCAACTTCAATGAATACTGTATTCACAGCCTATTAATTTGTTTAAAGCTGCCTTGTGGTCATTTTCCATTAATAATCATGTGGCACTCGCCCACTGATAATATTTTTAAACAAAGCCCATTGGAAAATATAATGGCTTTCATGTTTACTTCGGAATCAGTTTGCGGTATACAACTGCTGTGCCCACCCACTGTGCCAATCATTGGAATACTACTATTTACATTCAGCCACGTGTACTAAACACTGAAGGTTTAAATTTATTACTATTTGAGTCACTTGCAGTATTTCATTTAGGCTTTCTTCAGATCAATGTATGGGGCATCTTCAGTTTTGTATAGGTTTGTATAGGGAAGGATATGAGCATTTTATCTAAAGTTCCAACAATAAAATGATTGGCATTTAGTCGTTAAATCCCTCTTATGCTAACTACCATGACCTAGCTCAAAACCCATGGAGCAATTCTGTACAAATTGAGCGCAACTTTTTCAAATAATTTCTTTTTTGGTGTTCTGTCATTGCCTTTTGAACTGATGTGATTTCACTTTGAAGCAGCCTGTTACTTTTGAACAGGCTAGGCTTTGAAGTAAATTATCGGTCATTATTTTCCTTCCACTATGCTGCTAACCCTGTGATCTGGGCTCTCGGGTTCCTGCCAGGCACGCCTGTGTTGTAACATCTTTCCAGCAGCTCACCGTCACCGTGCTGCTTTTTGAAAGATTCCTAAAATCCAAGCTTGTTGTATCAACCACCATGAGAGTTTTACTCTGCAAACCGACCTCACTGTAGGTAATTATAGTAACGTCCTCCATTTTCCTCTATGTCCTAACCAATATTTACCTTTCAACTTTTTATTCTTTATTCATTGGGACGTGGGCATCACTGGCTGGCCAGCAGTTATTGCCTATTCCTAGTTTCCTGAGGGCAGTTGAGACTCCACCACAATGTTGTGGCTCAGGAGTCACATGTAGGCCAGACCTGGTAAGGACAGCAGATTTCCTTCACTAAAGGACATTAATGAACTAGATGGGTTTTTCCAACAATGGTTTTCATGGTCATCATTAGATTCTTAATTCCAGATATTTTATTGAATTCAAATTCCACCATCTGCTATGGTGGGATTTTAACCTGGGTCCCCAGGACAATAGCTGAGTTTCTGGATTAACTATCTAGTTTCACAATCTGAACAAAGGGGGGAATGCTTATTAGAGACGCTGAGAGTTTTTTGGGAGACGGGGCTCTGTTTTGATGTGAGTAACCCAGTCAGTAACACAACACTGGCCATCACTGCATTTTTTTTTAAAACTGACATCTAATCAGGAAACTTTGGGATTGGACTTTTGATTGCACGTTGTAATATTTCACCTCTCCACTTTATTTCTTCAAGGCCCTAAAAGTAATAGGAGAAGTTGGTGACCTCCTGCAGTTGAAATATTCACGACACAAGTTGGACCCTTTACTTGACCGTCCATTTGATGAAGCCACCTATGAAGAAAATGAGGACTGAACTCTGTCCCAGTTTGGACAAATATTTACAAGTCCGAGTCTCTCCTTTCAATTCAATACTACTCTGCTTCTTTTGTGCTTCAAATCTTCAGACCTGTTTTCTTTTTTAAACCCAAATTGAACTTGGAGGTGTTAAATAAGTGCTCAGTCACTAAAGCCATTTGTGTTGCATTAGCTGGAGCTATGTATATGGGTTTTCAACATCACTGTTATTTACTGAGATATCTAAACAATGGGGTTTCACAGCACTCCAAGTTTCCCCTCTTAAACCCTGTCCACTATAAGCTACAGCACAAATTGAATCAGTATACTGGCAAGATGGGACCTCTGCTCACAAGCGCAAAATCTCTGCTGCTGAATCCTTTTAGCATCGTTTGAATAACGTTCTACTTCCTCCACACACACACACACACACACAACCCCACCCTCCCCCCGTTCTTCTTTCTTCCCTCCACACGGAAGAATTCTATGTGTTTGTTTTGAATGCACTTGTTGACAGCTCTGTTCATCATGATCTTTCCAAATCTAGCCCTATATTTGATGCAATCAAAATCTTCAAAAAGATGGGTTGGGAGGGTGGCATTTTAAACCTATTTTGACTAACCTGCAATGATCTAACTTATTAATGTTTTTGTTTGCGTGAAATTGGAGACCAATTAAGTGCTCCTGAGGCTAAAGCTGGTGTTGGTTAGCCTTGAATTATTAGTTAATTCACTTCCCTGAAAGGAATACTGATTATCTGTGTAAAGCTATCTTGGACTTTATTCTTTTGCCTAATTTCAATGATGGTGCTCTTTCTTTCCAGTTTCACAAAGGCTACATTTTAAAAATTAGGTCCACTTTTTATACGCAATGTTATCTTTCAAAAAAAGTGAAGTTGGATAAAATGGTCAAATATGAAGGTAATACTCTGTTTTTGTAAATTTTGAATGAACTATTGCAGAAAAATGGTAAATGAAGTTTGATGCAAGTCGGAGCTTTATTTCAAGAAATGGGAACTTTTGATTTTTTTAAGTAGTTTGTAACTGTTTTATAAAGTTTATTTTGGAGTTGGTGATAATTTACCTGAATGCTGAAAATCTCAAGTTAACAACCAAAACTGAAATCATCCAGTTACCACCATCTCCTGAACTCTACATCCTGAGAGACCCCAAATTATGTAGTAAAAATATTTCCATACCTTCCTCCCTGCTCTAAAATTTGTTCGCCAGTGACCACTGAGGTGTGAGAACACCTTTGTTTGAAACAAGTGGATTTGTTTGTGTGTGCATATTTATAAAATGAGTATCTCACTAACACTCTCTTCGTTATTGTGTCCACGTGTAAAAATTATGCAGTTTAACTTACCTATTGTTGCGTTCCCTGACTAACAAAGTCAGCGGATTTGATCTTCTGGCACAATTAACTGTTTGAATATTTGTATTTTTGCATCCATTTATTTTTGGGGAGGAGAAAGGAGCATTGTTACAATTTCAACTTTCTTCCCCCTGTATAAGATACTGTCGCGTGAAGATGAGGTAAAAGATGACGGCGCTCCACATTACAGATCTTGTCATTCGCTTTTAAGTTGATTGTTGTCCAGGGCTAGAACTGAAAATTTAAGCCATTTATGTTTTTGGAGGTGACCTTGTAATATTGGAAAAAGTTTGTTGCGCACACAGTTTAAGATTATTATAAAACTTCCAGATTTCGGTTGATTGGTAACAGATGCAAATTTCTGCACAAATAATATAGATATTAGTAGAAATGTAGGCATGAGTATGCCTCATTTGTGTTTGTTTCAAGTTGAGGGTGATGGCCTTACTGATGTGGTTCAGTCTGACATGTTTGTGTGTGCCGGTCACTGGTTTTAGCCTGTAAGAGATTGTGGCATAAGAAAGACCATATTGGGCAATGCTGAGAGATGCCTTCCAATGCCACATGCACCCCTCATTGCACTCTGTACGTTCTGTAATTTTGTTCCCAGATCCCTCCTGACGAGGTGGTTTTCACAATTCCAATTATTAATTTTGTAACAGGTGGGTTCCCAGTAACGTGTTAGTCAAATGTGTTGTGAGCCCAGTATTGCACTGAAAAGGTATTGCTGTCCAGTGACCCCCTTTCCTGGAACAAGTGGATTTTGGGTGAGGACAGGATCCAGGATCATGCAATCCACTCGCCTCACAACACTCACTACTGAGGTGCGCAATTGTGAGTTGGTGTCTTGGGTGAGGTACCAGAGGGCAGCTGTTACCTGTGAAGCTAAACCCCAACACTATCAATCTGTGCCTCCAGAATAGAAGACAGAACAGATGGGAGCAAGAAGGAAAATTGAATCCAAAAAATAGTTGGTGGACCAGAGATGGAGAATTAAAATTTTAATTTTGTACTTTTCTCCCAAAATGTCAGACTGAGCAAGACAAGGTGTATGAATCTGAGAATACCAGATCCATTGCTGTTATGTTCTTTGTGTTCCAGTGCATCAATTTGGAATCATTCCACATTTATCCCTGCTTTGTTTTCCTAACTCCAGACCAGTTTGAACATTATTACAGATGACACCCATTCAAATTTAAGGAATGGGTCTCTGTAGAACATGAGTAACACTTTGTACTAAATTACACAATCAAGAATTGCCTTTTATTTTGTTGTTTACTGGGCTCCTTTTCTGCTTAAATTGACACAAGTGCCAGATCATTGTAAGCAACTGCAGCTTTTAGTTTCTGAGGCAAATGTTTACTACTTTTAAGAACATCTTGAGCATCACATTTTGTTGAAATGTGGCTTGAATTCAGTTCCTGTTTCTAGCTGTTTGTGGGCTGGCACTGAGGCAACCTGTGTAATATATCCTAAATGGTACTTTTTATTTTTAACTCTGGATCAGTCTGTTTACAGTTAAATTAATTGCACGATTATGGTCTCAAACTGTCACTCCAGGTTAGTGTTCTGTCTCTTTCACCCTTCTCCCTTTTTTGCTAAGAGGATTTGCAGTTGGACTTTTTGTTCCATCTTGTCTTTTTGCTCAGTTAATGACCAGACTATTGCCCTGAGCAAAGTACTATTATACAGAGTAACTGTCTGGAATTATTCCACTCTACAGCTGCCTTATTATGTAAGTAGATCCTGCAAGCGCTCTCCTCTTCTCCCCACGACATCTAGTGCACTATCTCTTTCAGCCTGCCATCTTCTCCATTGCCCCTTACGTATGCAGCTTTTTGGTTAGCTTCTGTGGGCTGGCACTAGCTTCTCTTCCCTCCTTCCATTCAGGGATGAGAAAAGAACGTTGCTTTTCAGTGAAGTTTGAAGTCTGGCTAAAGCTTTCCATTGATTTGAAACGTAATCTCCAGTTTATGTTCAAAAAGAAAAAAATCTGTTCACAGTTCATCTGCACCAAAGCTTTCTGCTTAGATCTGACTTTTTATAAGCTCCATGCAACGTAGAAGGTGTGATTGATGCTTACTGCACCATCTCCTTTTTGAGATTAAACACTCCTTTCTGCACATCTTAGTTCAGCATTCTGCTTAAAGACAGCTACAGGCTTGCCAAGGTTTCCTTACATAAAGTATATTAAATAAATAGCAATGATTCAACAAACAACTAAATATTAGAGCTTCCCTGATAACGTTCCTTTGTGGTTAACAACCCATTTAATTCCACTTCCGCATTTCTAGCTGTTAAAATGTAAATTTAGTATCCGAAAGGGCTGTGGCTGTGTGCTGTCTCAGCTTGAGCTTCCACTCTGCTATGCTCGTACTTTTAGAAAATTAATATCCAAGTTTAAGCGGGAGAAAGAATATATATTAGGTAGATGCTCTGAGAAGCCAGTTTCAGAAAATGATACCTGGCTGGAAGTTTGGAGAGTGTAATTCAGTTGGCATCCCGATGATTCCATCGACACTCTGAACAAATGCAAACAGCAGAAAGCAATGTTTTCTGCTGCTGCTTGTTGCTTTAAATACAGGAGTCGAATATTTTTGCTGTACTGTTTGACAGTGCATGCTAATCGTGGATAACAAGATCTCAATAACTTGATGGGTAAACTATTGGTAGTGATGGTGTTTGAAGACTGGGGTGGGGGGGGGACATTTGCAACGTTCTCCCAGTATTGTACATGCCTATATAATAAAAGCAAGCTTGCAATATATCATAAATCTTTAATCCTTTTGATATAGTGACATACTTGTGATTTATATTTTGCAACTTGGTGAAATCACATTTGAAAGATGAATGTGTCATAAACAATCTTCTCACTGTAATTTTTTTTATATTTGTACATCCAGAATCTATCACAGGTCATCAATGTAGCTTTGACTTTAAAATATCTAGTTTTTTTCTTGTTTTGTGAATTTTAAGCTCAGAAGTGCAGTTATTTTTAGCTGTGTGATCAGGACGCTGCCAATTCTATACAAGTCAGTAGTTGTACTTGCCCTACTGATGGTTGAGGCAGTTATGAAAGACCATACAGAGACCCTTACACAAGCCTTTGGCATGTTGAAGCTATGCAGACTTTTTTAAATACACGACCTTTCGTAATATCTGTTATTTTTAAAAAGTTACCTTCCTTGATGGGAAATATCATTTTTTAAAAGGATCTGGATACATCGCTGGGAAGTTAGTTGACACATGATGTTGCATGCATCTGCCGCACTTTCTGTAGGTATGCAATCTCTTTTCAGCAAAAGAGAGCCTTTGTTTCTTTCCTGAAGGTGACAGTGTATTTGTTTAGCGCCGTAGAGAGGGTGCTCCCAATCTCAGCTGTGCTGTCATGAAAAAGGAGGAGAAAAGTGGTGTGGCTCACCTCGTGCTGGCCAGTTAATGCAGTGGTGGGGTGGAACGCACTTTCTCTGCCAACGAGTGGTCATGGTCTGAGACATTTGCAGATGGGAGGAAATGACCACAAAATTTCAAGGTTTCAAAATTGTGGTATGTCAGTTTATAGGTGTGACTACAGCTTTGGAAGGAGCTTCTTGTTAAAGCTTCTAAACCTGGGTTCAAAACATTGCCTTTTGAAACAGCAACTGTAAACTCTCTATGTTGAGGCCTGTTATACCACATACTAGAAGGAAAATCTCATGTAGTCAGTCTTATTTTTAATGGAGCTTTTTGCTCATCTGCATTTATAAATTGCTATTCACATTGGTTGATGTAGCCTCTTCTCATCAACTGATTAAAGGAAAAAATGGTTGATTATTTTGAATTAAAGTCTTAGTGGTGGAAGATAAGCATTGTACAGGTTTGCATGCTTGAGGTATTAAGACGTTGCAACTTTTTTTAAAAAATGAAGTGCTTTTTGCAGGGAGGATGAGGGAAGGCACTGCAAAGTGATGTGCAGTCATACAGGGTCATAGAGGGAACGTGCTGGTGGAAGTGTGTGAACTGCAGTAAGTAGTACATTAGGATATGGAGTGGGAAAAGGAAGATCTTGAATGCAGGTCTGTTTTGTGGTGCTGTGCAAGGTTAGATACACTTCTCCTTCCCCTCCTTCCATACAGCGAATACAAATTGTTATTGTTGGCTTTAAAGGGTTAATGCTAGCTTTTGTAGCATCATGCGTTGAATGTTTTGGTAGTGTTGATCATAGTTATGAAAACCAAGCCAAGTAGTGTTGTACGCATGTCTGGTTGACTAACCTGATGCTGTGTTCCAAGTGTTGCTGAAATAAGGCAGATGAGGTATTTCCAATGGGACCAGAAAAATGCAGATGTTAACTTCGCTGCCAGCAAAGCCAGGCTGTCAAGACCCACAACCCAGTGCTTCTGCTGAAAAACAGGGTGGCCATTATTTAAAAAAAAAGTCTGTGTAGCAATGGGAACCTAATTTTTGTCAGGCTTGATGTTCACAATTCTCCCTTGATCCCAGACTAGCATCTGGATTTTTGTTTCCTGTTACAATGTGGTGGGTATCATGTTGATCCACGGATGTAGTGCCACATCCTTTAAAACTGAGCAATCCCTGAATTTATTATGAGAAATTGAAAGCTCCATTTGATAGCAGCTTTATGAATATACTGTAAATCAAAAGCAGAGTCATCTCTTATTCAAATGGGTTAATGCTACACATTTTGTAATTAGCATCCTGGTTTCAGATTTAAAATTTGTGACAGCTGTCGATCAGTGTGCTCTTGTGATTTATTTTCGGATCATACTGTGTGAACACCAGGAATTTAAGCTCTAAAGTACAACTATGTACAAGACACTTGATTTCAGCATAAGGTTAGTAAAATTGTGGCGGAGTCACTTCTTACAGTTTGAGAAATTTGCACAAAATCAAGGGATTCTCTCATCTTGTATCTGCATTTTTCGCAAAGATTTAGTTAATGACTGCTTAATGTTTTTGTACTTGTATGAATTTTGACCCAGAATGACTGCACTTTAGTGATGTTTGTAACAGAGGTCTCTCATTACGCCAATAGCGCAAGAAAATCCTGTCTTTGTAGAGATTTCTGAAACCCTTGTGAGTGACTTCACCCATTATTTGTTGGAGGGGTAGGGGCAGCATTGGGTAGAAATGAAGTTTGCTTTTGCCCGTTAAAAATACTGTCTGTCATTGCACATTTCAGCAATCAAATATTTCAATTTAGTTTGCTTTTCTAATTTCAACGGTCTTAAGTCCCGGTGGTGGAATACAATTGCAATGTATTGTAAATGCAATTAATATCACTTAATATTACTGTTTCTGTACATATCCTAGTCTTTTGTACATGAGATGTTATAAATGTACTTTTTTGATGGGACTCCCTAAATGCAGTAATGTTTTATATTGAAATCTTATTAGCCTTTTAACCTAAATGTGGTTTTACAAATATCATTGGTTTATGAAAGTGTAATCTAGTCATGCATTATGTTAGGATTACAATGCATGTTGAAAACACTGGAGAATCAATAACTGCTTGGAAAAATGTCAACTGAAATGTATAATGTTCTAAATAAAGACATTCAATACATTTTGGATCTATGTGTCATTGTGCATGATAGATTCAAACTCTGAAGAAGACTCTTAATTTTCACTTTCCAATCCAAAAAATTGTGTACACTTTTTTAAAGTTTGTTTATTAGTGTCAGAAGTAGGCTTACATTAACACTGCAATGATGTTACTGTGAAAATCCCCAAGTCGCCACAGCCCGGCGACTGTTCAAGTACACTGAGGGAGAATTTAGCACGACCAAACCAGCACAGCACGTCTTTCAGACTGTGGGAAACCAGAGCACCTGGATGAAACCCATGCAGAGACGGGGAGAATGTGCAGACTCCATATAGACAGTGACCCAAGCCAGGAATCGAACCCGGGTTCCTAGCGCTGAGAGGCAGCAATGCTAACCACTGTGCCACCCATATGGCATTAGCATTACTGAAGTGACAGTGGAATCTAGCAAAAGCCATTGATTGGCCATGTGGTGAAAACTTCCTTTTAAATTCTACATATAGCATATGTAACAGATTTGCTGCAGTTTTTACATTAATCTGGAGGTAGTGATGGCTTACATGCTGCAAATTCCTTGACAGTAGTATACCTTATTTTTCATTACGCTTTGTTGTGAAGTGAGAACAAATTTGTATACTTAGGAGAGCAGTTAAAGTTTATTTATTAGTCACAAGTAAGGAATAGATTAACAGTGCAATGAAGTTACTTAAAATTCTCCTAGCTGCCACAGTCTGGTGCCTGTTCAGGTCAAAGCACCTAACCAGCCTAACTCATCAGTCCAGCTTGCCAAGGGTCCCCCATGGTTTTATTCTCTCCACACCTCCATCCTCAATAAATTTGATTTCTTTCCTCTCCATCCCAACCACCTACACACCCCCAGCTGTCTCGAACTACTTCCAGCTCTGATGAAAGATTGTCAAACTGAAATGTGACTGTTTCACCTGGCTGCCAGAATTCCTGGGTATTGCCAGCATTTTGTTGGGGGGGGGGGGTTTTCCCCCCCGCCACAATCTTCTAACAATGTGAAGTTGCCTTCCTGTGTTAATTGGTATGTTGAAGCACCACCTGAGGTGTAGGACCTATCCACATGATGTCAGTAAATTCAAAATGCACATCACTGGCATGGCCAGCAATTATTTCTCTGGGCCGGATGTCCTTGAAGATGGCGGTGAACACTCTAAATACAATAGAGTTGTCTTGTTTAGGCCATTTCAGGGAACAGTTGAGAGTCAGCTATTCCTGGAGCCACACATTGGCCAGATTGAGTAAGGGTGGTAGATTTTCCTCTTCCCTAATGATGTGGAGTGGGCACAGTAAGAACACCAGGTTAAAGTCCAACAGATTTATTTGGAATCTTGAGCTTTTGCAGTGCTGCTCTTCCCTAATGGAAATTAGTGACCGTCAAATAGTTTCATAGTCACCAGCTTTCTTTAATTCCAGATTTATGTACATGACTAAGTGAATTTAAATCCCCCAACTGCCTTGGTGGGATTTGAACTTGTTTTTCACTTCATTGGTTCAGTAATATAATTTGCTGTAACTCTGTAATCAGTGTAGCTTTCACAGTGGTCCTTTGGTGCACGATGTGAATCAAATATTGAACAAGCATGGCTTAGTCAGTCTAATTTCCATATCTCTGTATTTGCGTATATTGTTGTTGGCAAGTTGGAAGAAGTTTATTAAAGGTATGTTTGTGAATTCCACAAGCATTGGGAGCCAAAACAGTACAGACGTAGAGAAAGCTTTACCATATTTCTAGAATGTTTATCAGAATCATTAAATAGTAACAGCACAGAGACTATTTGGCTCATTGTGTCCATGCCAGCACACTGTAAGAGCAAATCAGCTAGTCCCACTCCCTATCTTGGTAGCCCCACATATTTTGTTTCTTCAGATAATTATCTAATTCTCTCTCTCCTTGTTGGAGAATATAGAATTAGGTGTCACTGTTTAAAAATAAGGGGTCTTTCATTTAAGATAGAGATGGGGAGAATTTTTTGAGGGTCGTGAGCCTCGAGTTCTGCCTACATGCCTTTTGAGGAAGAGGGTCTTTGAATATTTTTAAGCCTGAGCACAAGAGGTTATTGGTCAATGGTTGGGAGTGGGCGCAGCAATGTGGTGTTGATGTTGCAGTCAGATCGGGATCAGAGGTGAACTGGCAAGGTGGATGCGGAACTAGCTCGGTTATAAAAGATAGACGGTAGCAGTGGAAGGGTGCGTTTCTGAATGGAGAGCTGTGACTAGTGGTGTCCCTCAGGGATCTTTGTAATATGTATAAATGATTTGAAGAAAAATGTAACTGGTTTGATTAGTAAGTTTGCGGATGACACAAAGGTTGGTAGAATTACTGATAGTGATGAGGATTGTCAGGGGATACAGCAGGGTATAGATCAAGTGGCAACTTGGGCAGAGATGGCAAATGAAATTTAACCTGGACAAATGTGAGAATGCATTTTGGAAGGTCTGATACAAATGGGAAATGTACAGTAAATGGCAGAACCCTGAAGAGTGTTGATATGCAGAGGGATCTGGGTGTATAGGCACACAAGTCAGTGGTAACACAGATGAAGAAGGTACTCGAAGGCATATGGCATGATTGCCTTCATCCAGGGAATGTCGTGTTCAATTCTGGTCACCATTATACCAGATATGGAAGCTTTGGCGAGGGTACAGGAAAGATTTACTGGGATGTTGCCTGGTATGGAGGGCATTAGCTATGAGGAATGGTTGGAGAAACTTGGTTTGTTCTCACTAACAGTGGAGCTTGAGAGGCGACCTGATAGAAGTCTACAAGATTGAGGGGTATAAGACAGTGGATAGCCAGAAGCTTTTTCCCAGGGTGGAAGAGTCAATTACTAGGAGGTATGGGTTTAAAGTGTGAGGGGCAAGGATTGAAGGAGATGGACGAGCCAAGTTTTGTTTTAAGAGGGTGGTGTGCGCCTGGAACCACTACCAGGGGAGGTAGTGGAAACGGATATGATGACATTTAAGGGAAATTTTGACAATTACATGAATAGGGTGGGAATAGAGGGTTAATGTCCCTGGACGGGTAGGGATTTTAGTTTCATTCAGGCAGCATGGTTAGTGCAGGCTTGGAGGGCCAGAGAGCCTGTTCCTGTGCTGTAATGTTCTTAGTGATTGGTGGAGCAGGCTTGAGGGGCCAAGTGTCCTATTCCATCTCCCAAATGGTATGTTTATCAGGCCACCAATGAATCTGCCCTCACCACTTACGAGCTGTTCTCATCCAGATCCTTGAACTTGCTGCTTTTGTCCAAAATCATTGTTCTTTTGCTAATCACCTTAAAATTGGTGTGCACTGGCACTTGACCCTTCTGCCAAAGGAAACTGCGTCTCTATTTATGCTGTCCAAGTTCCCTCATGTTCTTGAGCACCTCTTAAATCTTGTCAGCTTTCTTTGTGGAGAAGCTCAAGTTGTTTTTCTATTTATCCATATAACTAAGTTCTCACCTCTGGAAACGTTCTGGTAAATCCTTCCTGTACCCGCTCTAAAGCATTCACATCCTTCCTGTAGTGTTGCCCAGAATTGGACACAATCAAATTGATGCTGAACCACAGCAAAGTTTCATCATGCAAATATGTATAAATACACTTTCACATGCAATGAAAGTCCATTAATCACTTGACAAAATGATGTCTGTGGATTTCCCCATTTAACTCTTCCAAATACAGTTCTGTAAAGTGGATCCTAGCCACAACTATAATTCTTGATGGCACAGTTCTGCAAGGGTAAGATTAAAACTGGTTGCAAGTCAGTGAAATATGCCAATAATGGGGAGACGATGGCTTAGTGATATTATCACTAGACCATTAATCCAGAAACTCGGCTAATATTCTGATGACCTGGATTCGAATCCCACCATGGCAGAACAAAGAAAATTACAGCACAGGAACAGGTCCTCCAAGCCTGCACCCACCTGCTAAATTGCCCCTTAGTGTCCCAAGATGTGTAGGTTGGGGGATGAGCAGGGTAATGGGTCTGGATAGGATTGCCCCTTACTGTCAGGGGGATTACATGGAATAGGGCCTAGGTGGGATTATTGTCAATGCAGACTCAATGGGCTGAATGGTCTCCTTCTGCATTGCAGTGATTCTACGTCCCCACGACATCAATTTACAACAGATTTCAAGGTATTAGCGAGCACAGTCACAAAAGTAGAAAAAGATTTGAAACTTTCGAACAAAATATAGGAAAGCTGCCAGAGGTCAAAATTCACTAACTAAATTGATTGGAATTCTCTTCAATCATGTGCCAAATGTTAATCGAGTGAGGCTGAATGCAGTTTGTTTTGCTTGAAGTTGTAATTTTTGATCCATCCCTTCATAAAATCCATTGCACCATTTTCTGTCTCCTGACTTCACTTTTTTGTGATTTCTGTATTTAATCACCAGATATTTCAATATTCAAACCCTAATAGTTGGGTGTTGATCAATGCTTTGCCCTCCACCTCCTGCCCCCTACTACCCTTCATTTGCCCATCTTTACGAATCCTGAATGACATCGTAACCCACTGCTGAAGCATAGCTGCAAGCTAACATTCACCAGACTGAGATAGCCCAACCCAGTCAGCCTAACACACAGACTTTCATTCCCTTTGTGATTTATACCCAGCTGCTGGAGGTGAAAGGTCAGTGCACTAACCTACTGCCCTCAAGCAGGCAGGTCCTAAAAGACCAAGAGTAGAGGTCAAAAGTCATTTACAGACAAAGTTAACAGATGAAGATGTAAGAACTGCGAGAGTTCTCTCGGGGATAAGTGGCACAGAGACATTATGGGCAATCAGGAAATAAGCCGGTGAATTCTTCAGGTCACACTTCATTTAAGACTAGATAAATTCCAGATTTGGTTACTTTAAAGCTCAGGAATCTAAAACATGTGCATGAGCCAACTCAATTAAATGCATACCTACTAGTGGCAGAAGTCCTGGAGTCCTCTGAAAGAAAAAGAAAACCAGGAACACCCTAATTAATGCTTCAATATTTAATTAACAACTTGGGACTGTGGATGGCACAGTGGTTAACACTGCCTCATAGCACCAGGGACCCAGGTTCGATTCCGGGCTTGGGGTCACTGTGTGGGTTTCCTCCACGTGGGAGGAAACCGGAGCACAGTCTGAAAGATGTGCTGGTTAGGTGCTAAATTCTCCCTCGGTGTACCCGAACAGGCACCGGAGTGTGGTGACTAGGGGATTCTCGCAGTAACTTCAGGGCCATGTTGATGTAAGCCTACTTGTGACACTAAAAAAAAAATTTTAAAAAAAGCTCAAACTGCGAGATCACAAGTCAAAAAAGAAACAGATTGCGTCAATGTTGGCTTTCTGACCTTTAGACGTCCTACCTCCTATCCTATCCCATCTTGCATCTGCTCAAATACACCAATCGAGTAAACAATCCAATCCACAATGATCCAAATATAATGTGCACAGATTTACAGGAAATGCTTGAAAATTTGGATGTTTGCAATTTTTAAAAAAACAGTAGTTGGACAAATGGGTTGATTTTCACATATTGGTTTGAAAACTAGAAAGCTCTCGGCAGTGATGATGAATAAAAAGTTTAAAGTTTGTGTATTAGTCACAACTAAGGCTTACGTTAACACTGCAATGAAGTTACTGTGAAAGTCCCTGAGTCGCCACACTCTGGCGCCTGTTTGGGTCAATGCACCTAACCAGCACGTCTTTCAGACTGTGGGAGGAAACTGGAGGATACCCATGCAGACACGGAGAACGTGCAAACCCCAAACAGACAGTGACCCAAGCTGGGAATTGAACCCGGGTCCCTGGTGCTGTGAGGCAGCAGTGCTAACCACTGTGCCACGTGTGAGAAGGAAGCTGTCCAGGCAACGAGTTTGAGCCTCCTGCATTGTTCAAACTGTATCTGCGATGTACATGAAGGGTTATGATGGAGTAAGAAGGTGAGTAACCAAAAGACAGATTTAAGGACAGACAACAGAAACATGGATGTAGCTCGCAACTACGCTACATTCTTTACATCTAGTTAATTCTGATGATCAGGAATGCATTGTCCCTTTGGGCAGTAATGGTAGATTCGATAGTAACTCTATAATAAATGGCATAGCTAGGTACTAAGTAAATGACTTGAGAGATGTGGATAGTTGAGCTAAGCATTTGCAGGAGCCATAATAAAGAAATTTTATGTTAAAAGGAAAAACAATTTTTTTAAGTTAATTCATGGGATGTGGCTATTGCTGGGTGGGCCAGTTTTTAATGCTCATCCCTAATTGCCCTTGAACTGAGGGGCCTTGCCGGGTCGTTTAAGAGTCAACCACATTGCTGTGGATCTGGAGTCATGTGTAGGCCAGACCAGGTAAGGCAGATTTTCTTTCTCTAAAGAACACTTGTAAAAACCCATCAGGTTCACCAATCGACAATGGTTTCATGGCCATCAGTAGATTCTTAATTCCAGATTTTTTTTATTTAATTCAGGTCCCCTGAGCATTACCCTGGGTCTCTGGATTACTAGTCCAGTTACAATACCAGTACAATACTGACTCCCCTTAAATACAGGTATGACAATGGAATGTTAATTATAGAGAAGAACGACAGAGAGAAGGATCGGGCAGTGATTATTAACCACATCCAGCCTTGAGACTGTGTTACCAAATAAGTGCAAGTGCATCCAATTCCAAAGCCTCTAAGTTACTAATGCAAGATGGTGGGTAGGTGGGCATTCTACTTTCAAAAGGACTCTGGCACCTTAAGGAGGATTCAAACAGCTGGGAAGATGGGCTACAGAGTGCATAGTCACTGGATTTAACCTGATTTAAATAAGAACATAAGAAATAGGAGCAGGAGTAGGCCAAAGAATGTGGGGTGGTAGGGATTAAAGCAAAGGAGGGAAAAGGCTGGAAACCACAGTGAGCAAATTATAGAATAAAATCCCTGCAGTGCAGAACATAAGAAATAGGAGCAGGAGTAGGCCATCCAGCCCTTCGAGCCTGCCCCGCCATTCAATAAGATCATGGCTGATCTGTCGCTGCTCAGTTCCACTTTCCCGCCCTCTCCCCATAACCCTTAATCCCCTCTCCTATCAAAAACCCATCAACCCGCGTCTTAAAAATATTTAGCGAGGCAGCCTCCACCACTTCAACGGGCAGAGAATTCCAGAGATTCACCACCCTTTGAGTGAAGAAGTTCCTCCTCAACTCTGTTCTAAACCGCTCCCCCCCCTTTTATCTTGAGGCTGTGCCCCCTAGTCCTACTGTGTTTTTTGAGCGGGAAGAGTCTTTCCACCTCTATCCTATCCATCCCATTCATCATCTTATACGTCTCAATGAGATCTCCCCTCATTCTTCTAAACTCTAACGAGTACAAGCCCAGTTTATTCAGCCTCTCCTCATAGCTCAACCCCCTCAACTCCGGTATCAGCCTAGTAAACCTCCTCTGCACTCCCTCCAAGGCCAAAATATCTTTGCGCAGGTGCGGCGCCCAAAACTGCACACAGTACTCCAGCTGCGGCCTCACCAATGCCCTATACAGCTGCAGCAAGACCTCCCTACTTTTATATTCAATCCCCCTCGCTATGAAGGCCAGCATCCCATTCGCCTTCCTGACCACCTGCAAGCTGGGTTTTTGCGACTCATGCACAAGGACCCCGAGGTCCCTCTGCACCGTCACCTGCTGCAGTTTTTCGCCCCGTAAGTAATAGTCCTTCCTACCATTCTTCCTACCAAAGTGGACCACCATTAGAAGGAGGCCATTAGCCCATCGAATGTGCACCAACCACACTCACTTCCAGGTCCCATTTCCATCACCCTACACATTTATAGTTCTAACCCCCTGACATTAAGGGGCAATTTAGCAGAGCCAATCAACCTCACCCGCACACCTTTAGAGTGTGGGAGGAAACCTATGCAGACACGGGGAGAATGTGCAAACTCCACCACAGACAGTGACCCAAGGCTGGAATTGAACTTGGATCCCTGGCATTGGAAGCAGCAATGCTAACCAATGTGCCACCATGCCACCCGGCATCTGTGGAGAACAGATAGTCAATGTTTTGGGCTCATAGAACACTACAGCACAGAAACAGGCCTTTTGGCCCTTCTTGGCTGTGCCGAACCATTTTTCTGCCTAGTCCCACTGACCTATAGAACCATTAGTTCAGGATGCCCCCCCCACCCCCAAAAATGATTACTAGCCTAGTGATAATACCATTGTACCACTGCCCCCCCTCCTCCTCCCTCCTATAGGTCATTGGTGAGACCACGTTTGGAGTACTGTGTACAAAATTGGTCTCCTTGTTTGAGGAAGGATGTAAATACGTTGGAAGCAGTTCGGAGAAGGTTTTCTAGACTAACATCTGGAATGGATGAGTTGTCTTATGGGGAAAGGTCAGATACGGCAGACTGGAGTTCAGAAGAATAACGTGACCTTATTGAAGCATAACAAGATCCTGAGGGGACTTGACAGGGTGGATGTTTCCTCTTCTGGAAGAATCTAGAACTCGGGTCACTGTTTTAAAATAAGGGATTTCCCATTGAAGACAGATGAGGAGACATGTTTCTATCAGAGAGTCATCATTCTTTGGGGTTTGTTTGCCCAGTCACTGCGATGATGTCTACTTGTTGCTTTGCACTGTCAGTAAGTTACGGTGCAATTTCTTTATTGACCTGATGTGTAGAAAAATGTTTTAATGACACAGACTCCATCCAGTGAGATTTGTTTTTCTTCACTTGAGCGGCACAGTGGTTAACACCGCTGCCTCTCAGCACCAGGGAACCTGGGTTCAATTCTTGACTTGGGTCGCTGTCTATGCAGTGTTTGCACGTTCTCCCTGTGTCTGCATGGGTTTCCTCCAGTGCTCCGGTTTCCTCCCACAGTCCGAAAGATGACTTTGGAGTTCTCTTCCTCAAAAGCAAAAGCGGCAGGGGATTTGAATATTTTTAAGACAGAACTAGATGGATTCTTGATTAACAAAGGAGTGAAAGGTCATTGGGGATTGGCAGGAATGTGGGGGTTGAGGTTACAACCAGATCGGCCATGACCTTATTGAATGGCGGAGCAGTCTTGAGGGGCAGAGTGGCCTACTCCTGCTCCTTGTACATATGTATCCTCTCCAAAAAAAATCTATAGTTAATTCCAGTAAAATACTGCAATGTTTATACTATGTTGTTCAAAAATGCTTATTAAAATAAACTATGTTCTGTCGTCATTCGTCAATAAGCTCCATCTGGAAAGAAAGGCACTCAAAATAAAAATAGAATTCATGGTTTAAAATGAGAAGCAAAGCTTGGGAATGCTTAACACTCAAACACTTTGGGGCTACAGCCCAGATGGGCCAAATCTCACTGGGTGGGGCATGTGCCATTAAAACATTTTTCTACACACGTCAGGTCAATAAAGAAATTTGCACCAGAACTTACTGACAAAGAGACAGGTCAACATCATCATAGTGACTGGCCAGACTAACTCAATGAAATATAAGAATTGGGAAAGAGAAGGTGAAATGAAGAGAGGGAAAGGAGGGTTGGATAAAGAGAGAAAACATGGACAAAAGAAAAAACATTCAATTTTTTTTCTTAATAACCTTAATAACATTTTGCTACATGCCAGAATGAGACTCGGCAGATTAAACTGCTCCCCCTCTGGGTTATACAGTTTGAATTAACAGTTATGTTTAATTGGTTAATTATCAGTCTTTAATGGGCAATTAATGCACAAAATCCAACATTTTGTTTTAAATAATGGAGAGACTAAGGGCAGAATATTGTTACCATGGGACGGCAGCAAATTCTGGAGATACACAGCAAGCCACGTATCCTTCCTTCCAGCTTCTGCTGGTTTGGCAAAGATATACATCTTTAACACACGGTAAATTCTCCAGGACGATTTTGCCCACAGGTTAGTTTGTTCCCTTTGTAATTATGCTTGTTTCATTCCAATATATTATCCCCTCCTCCTCCGTTTTCTCTGTCCCTCCTCTCCTCCTCCCTTGGCCTAGTGCTGAGTCATCGTTTTAAGACTTTGGGTTTGCCCCTTTCATTCAAATTCAGAGATGGTGTTTGGCCTCCAGGAGTCCCTCATGGAAAGGTTTGATTTGGATACTGGGTGCATTTGTGCCCATTCCCTCAACCCCGATATCAACTGGCCAATTAAACCAGTGGTACAGATCCAAACCCCCCACGGTCCCACCAGGCCAATACTATAGTAAAGAAAGCCCAGCAACACCTCTACTTTCTAGAAGACTAAGAAAGTTTGGAACGTTCACTGTGACTCTCACCAACTTCTACAGATGCACCAGAGAAAGCATTCTTCCCAGTTGTATCACAGCTTGGTATGGCTCCTGCGCTGCCCAAGACTGCAAGGAACTGTAAAGTGTCATGAACGAAGCCCAGTCCATCACTCAAACCAGCCTCCCATCCACTGACATGGTCTACACTTCTTGCTGCCTCAGAAAAGCAGCCAGCATACCTAAGGACCTCAAACACCCCAGACGTTCTCTCTTCCACCTTCTTCTGTCGAGGAAAAAGGTACAAAAGTCAGAGGACACGTATCAACTGACTCAAAAACAGCTTCTTCCCTGCTGCCGTCAGACTTTTGAATGGAAATATCTCGCATTAAGTTGATCTTTCTCTACACCCTAACTATGACTGTAACACTACATTCTCCACTCTCTCCTTTCTTTCTCTATGAATGGTGTGCTTTGTTTGTATCATGCACAAGAAACAATATACCAATGTAAACTGTATACCAAATACACGTGACAATAATAAATCAAATCAAAACCTAGCCCCATGACTTCCCTAGGGGGAGATCCATACAGCCCAGTCATACAGAAACAGAGCGTATTAGGCTGAATGTGGAATCATGGGGCAGAAGGAGACCATTCGGTCCATCGTGTCTGCACCGGCTCTCCAAATGAGCGTCATGACTTAGTGCCATTCACCCGTCTCTTCCCCGGACCCCTGCGCGTTGTTTCTATTCAAGCAATCATCTCATGCCCTCTTGACTGCATAGCCTGCCTGCCTGCCTGATCAGTGCTGCCACTAAGGTCTGCCGAGGGCTCTCCACTCCCCCAGCAGCCTCGCATAACCTGGAACCAGCACCCGACTGACTCATGAGCTCCGTGGGTTCAAAAACCCACATTAATGACTTGAGCACATAATCTGGGCTTATCCACTCTAGACCTGGGAAAGCGCTGCGCTGTCAGATGTGTAATGTTAAACCGAGGGCTCATCTGCCCTTAACTGGTGGGTGTAAAAGATGCGGGACGCTTCTCAAAGAAGAGCTGGCAAGTTCCCATCGTATTCTAGCCTCAACTGATGATATGCAAGTAAATGATCTAGTCATTATCTCCCAGTTGTTTGTGGGAGCATGCTGTGTGTAAATTATATTGTGCTTCCTGCATTACAACAGTGACTAAACTTCAAAACTACTTCATAGACTGTAAAGTGATGTTACAGAAATGCTTTTCTTCATTGTTGTTATAATCTCAAGATAGTTTTCTCCCACTTGATCTTTTCCAAAATTTAATTTTGATATTTTTTTCCCTTGTTCATTCGTTCATGAGCTGGTTGGGCCAGCATTTATTGCCCATCAACCAAGAAGCTTGCAAGACCATTTCAGAGTCAACCAGTAGGGTTTTTTTTAACAACAACAGACTTTAGTTATCATCTACATTCTGCTGTGGTAGGATTCGAACCCCTGGATTACAGGTCTTGGCATTGTGTGGCTTTTTGATCCCCGACTTGAGTCACTGTCTTTCTGCAGTTTGTATGTTGTCCCCATGTCTGCGTGGGTTTCCTCCAGATGCTCTGGAGTCTGAAAGATAAGAACAAAGAAAATTACAGCACAGGAACGGGCCCTTCGGCTCTCCAAGCCTGCACCAATCGTGCTGCCCAACTTAGTTAAAACCCCCTACCCTTCCAGGAACCATATCCCTCTATTCCCATCCTATTCATGCAGTTGTCAAGGCACCCTTTAAAAGTGACTACCGTATCCATTTCCACTACTTCCCCCGGCAACGAGTTCCAGGCACCCAGCACCCTCTGTGTAAAAGACCTGTCCTGTACATCTCCTTTAAACCTTACCCCTCGCACCTTTAAACCTATGCCCCCTAGTAATCGACTCTTCCACCCTGGGAAAAAGCTTCTGATTATCTAACTAGGTGTGCGAGTTAGGTGGATTGGCCAAGTTAAATCGCACCTTAGTGTCAGGGGGACTAGTTAGGTTAAATGCATGGGGTTACGGGGATAGGGCCTGGATGGGACTGTGGTCGGTGCAGACTCGATGGGCTGAATGGCCTCTTTCTGCAGGATTCAATGATTCTATGATTCTGTGCAACTGCGCCACCACCTCCCCTATTGACGTCTGACCCTCAAAAGTAAAATCACTTTCTTCTCCATTATCTCATTATCGTCTCCATTTACAACACTTTTTTTAAAGTTGAACTTTTACATTAGAAATAAGAGTGAAAAAACAGAGAGAGAAAAAATGAATTTTAACCTATGGATTGAGATGAAATTCAAGAAAAGCAACCCCAAGAGAACAGTCAGCTCAGGACACACACACACAGACACACACACAAACACACACACTCACCCACCCACGCATTGGTGTATATACATGTGCCCATGTATACATACATAGGTATGTGTACACACGCACTCACCTTTTCTTAGGCAGTACCTCAGGGTTGAGGATGATTTGCTCCTGATTCAATCGGTTCTGAGATGGATGATAAGTCCAACATGTGACTTTGTGGAACAAGTGGTGCTTGAAGGGTTGGGTTAGTTGGGTGGGGGTAGGGGCAGGGGTGGATTCTTTGTTGGTTTGTGCCCTCCCTCTGATGCCTTGACTTCACCTCTATGTGTTCCCAATAAAAATCTCTCGAGGCATTTGGTGACAACCTTCTGCATTTTGGTTGGTCGTCCATTGTTTTGGGGATGTCTGGCCTCTTCAGGGAGGCTTTGAGGACATCGCTAAAGCTTTTCCACTACCCTCCAGGGAACCTCCTGCTGGTAGAGCTGATTGTGAGAGATTAATGCCTCGATGCTGGGCAAGGTGACTTGGTGGTGCGACTGTTGGAGCGCCTTTCTTGCCACAGAAATTGGAGGAAGTCAAGAAGGCCCCACTAGTGGTATATAGACATCCACTATATACATATATTCCCATACATACATACACATGTCCTTCTTCTTAGATAGTCCTGCAGGATTGAGGATGACTTGCTTCCACTTACATGTTCACTGTGCACATTTGACATGCATATACACAGTAACATACACACACAGATTCACACTTGTATATGCATACATACATGACACTGTTGCTCTGACCAGGAATAATCCCTGTATATCTTTTAAAAGTTATGTTCTCTTTCCTCCTGTAAATAAAGGACAAAACTTTCCCAGACAATTCGCCCCATTCCCAAATATTTGCATTCTTTTAATTTCTCCCACAGTCTCTTGGGATCTATTGCCAGCAGTTGCAGCTGCTCTCTACCCTCTCTGACCTGTGCTATCCTCTCTTCACTGTCCTGACCCGATCTCTCTGCTCCTCATCTCTCTCTGCCTGCTATCTGCTTCTCATTATCTCCATCGTGAAATATTTACACTCCTTCTGTATTTTGGGAGTCAATCATATAGACCTCTGTCCCCTGGTCTATCTCTCCCTCTCTCTGCCACCACCTTCACTCCACCCGACAACCCACCACCTCTCTCTATCCCTCACTCTCTGTTCCCTGTTGTCTCCCTCTCTCTGCCCCATCCCCCACTCTCTCTGCCCCTCACTCTCTCTATCCCTCAGTCTCTCTGTCCCCCACTCTCTCTATACCTCAGTCTCTCTATACCTCAGTCTCTCTATCCCCCACTCTTTCTGCCCCCTGTTGCTCACTCTCTCTGTCCTTCTGTCCCTCAGTCTCTCTGCCCCTCACTCTTTCTGTCCTCTGCCTCTTGCTCTCTCTGTCCCCTATGCTTCCCCACCCTTCACTTTCTCTGTCCTGGGAGAATCATGTCCCTCTTGCCTCCTCAATGCCATTTGGTTACATTCCCGCCTAGCAAGAGTTCACACTTTGATCCTCTCGTTAATGCTTTTGGTAGCTCCCTCTCTCCCTGTGTCTTTCATGTAACTCATTCCATCTCTTGTTCTAAGGAAAGAATACACATTTTAATAGCCTTCTTCACACGCTCAGGGGGAGCCCTGCAAAAACCTTTACAACCAATGATGAATTGTACTAAACAGAGAATGCAGAGAGTGGCAACCAATCTGTGCACAGTAAGTTCCCAGTAATGGGACATGTGACCAGTTAAAGAGCTGGGATGATATTGGTTGATGAATAAACATTGACCAGTCCTCCCTTTGAGATAGTGACATTTTCTCCTGTCTTATTTGGCTGATCCAAGGAGATTTCTCTGCATCTTCTCACACCTCTCCATTGTATCCAAATGTCTCCACTTGTTATATCCCTGTCTTCCTCTTGTATGTTTTTGTGTTTATCTCATGTGTTGATAGTTTTGACAGTATCCATTCCAATTCTCTCTCTCTCTGGCTCTCTGTGCTGTTTGTGTGTGTTTTATCACCTCTCATTCTGACCCCTCTCTCTCCCCATTCATGCCTCTTGTTTCTCCATCTGATATCTATTCTCTGTCTGCGAATGAGCCTCCCTCCAATTACTATATCATATGCTTTCTCTCCTTTTGTCTCACTGACTCTATCTCTAATCTCTATGTGTCCTCAAGAGCAGCACGGTGGCACAGTGGTCGGCACTGCAGCCTCACAGCACCAGGGACCCAGGTTCGATATCTGGCTTGGGCCACTGTCTGTGCAGAGTCTGCGTGTTCTCTGTGGGTTTCCTCCGGGTGCTCTGGCTTCCTCCCACAGTCCAAAGATGTGTGTGTGGGTTAGGTGGATTGGTCAGGGTAGCAGGTTAAATACGGGGATAGGGCAAGGGTGGGATTTTTGTTGGTGCAGGTTTGATGGACTGAATGGCCTCCTTCTGCACTGTAGGATTTTGGTGAGGGTGTCCACTCTTGGGGTTTGATGAAGACAGAATCACAGAATTGTTACAGCACAAGAAGAGGCCATTTGGCCCATCATGTCTGTGTAGGCTCTCCGAATGGGCAACTCACTTAGTGCCATCGCCTTACTTCCCCCTCTCCCATATATACTTTCTTCCAGAAAACGGTCTAAAACTCCCTTCTGAATGTTTCATAGAATCCCTACAGTGCAGAGGAGGCCATTCAGCCCATTGCGTCCGCACTAACCACAATCCCACCCAGGCCCTATTCCCATTATCCCACATATTTACCCTGATAATCCCCCAGACACTAAGGGGCAATTTAGCATCGTCAATCAGCCTAACCTGCACATCTTTTGATTGTGGGAGGAAATCGGAGCACCTGGAAGAAACCCAGGCAGACACGGGGAGAATGTGCAAACTCCACACAGACCGTGACCCAAGGCTGGAATTGAACCTGGGTCCCTGACGCTGTGAGACAGCAGTGCTAACCACTGTGCCACCCTTTCGATGGAGCCTCTCTCCGCCACTCCAGGACTTCACAGTGCAGCTATTAAAGATAATGAACACACAACAATGCCCCAGGAAAGTCCCCAGTGAAATACTGCTGAACTTTTCCCTCTTGTTCCCTTTCCTGTTTGCTCTGTTCTCATGTTCATCATAGAATAGAATCATAGAATCTGTACAGTGCAGGCGGAGGCCATTCAGCCCATCTGCACCCACCACAATCCCACCCAGGCCCTATTCCTGTAACTCCACATTTACCCGGCTCATCCTCCTGAATCTACAGTCAATTTTAGCACGGCCAATCAACCTAACCCGCACATCTTTGGACTGTGGGAGGAAACCGGAGCACTCGGAGGAAACCCACGCAGACACGGGGAGAACATGCAGACTCCACACAGACAGTGACCCAAGCCGGGAATTGAACCCAGGTCCCTGGCGCTGTGAGGCAGCAGTGCTAACCGCTGTGCCACCGTGCCACCCAGCTGACCTTTTGATTGCCAGCTGACCTGCTTCATTCCCCCCATCCTCCCTCCCGGCACCACCCTCCCCCCCCCCCCCCCCCCACCCCCCCCACACACACACAGCTGACCTTTCTCCCTTCCAACCTCTCCCTGCACCTGACTGTCCCTAACCCCTTTCCTTGAACACACTCCCTCCACACTGGGTCCAGTCTGGTGTTCACATTATCTGGAAATGGCCCCCTTTCTCTATTCCTTCCTTCACCCAGTTCATTACCCTGTCTCTCTCTCGGCTGGAATATCTGCAGACATTCCGCTGACTGGCTTCCAGCCCTTTTGTTAACTTTCCCTTTCAGCCTGTCCCTCTAAGTCTCCTCTCTCTTGTCCATCCCTGAACTCTCATTCTCAATCTGCCACTTTCCCTTGTGTGACTCGCCCTCCCAATGTATCTGAACTTTGGTTATAATTTCCCCTAAGGCTGGGGGATTATCGCCTCTTCTCTCCCCCCACATCATTGACCCCTCTCCCCTCTCTCTGCCAGGGATTTAGCATCTCTCCCGTTTAAGACTCTTCCCCCAAACACCCACACGTCACTAAAGCTGTTGACGTCTCGCTGCTTTGGGCTTTTATTCCCAACCCGGACCGAGCCACAGAGAATAGAGCAAAATCAACCCAAAACCTCACCCAGACAGAGATCAGGAGAGAGGGAGAGAGAGCGAGAGAAATACAGATAGAGAGAGAGAGAGATAGGGAAAAAGTGAGAGAGGGACAGAGAAATAGTGAGGGGGAGAGAGAAAGAGAGAGAGAAACAGATAGAGATAGATAGGGAGAATAGAGAGAGAAATACAGATAGAGACAGGGACAGAGAGAGGTAAAGAGAGGGAGAAAGAAATAGAGAGGGGAGAAAGAAATAAAGAGAGAAATACAGATAGAGATAGAGACAGGGAGAGAAATTAAGAGAGGGAGAAAGAAATAGAGAGGGGGAAAGAGAAATAAAGAGAGAAACAGATAGAGATAAATAGGGAGAATAGAGAGAGAAGTACAGATAGAGATAGAGACAGGGACAGAAAGAGATAAAGAGAGGGAGTAAGAAATAGAGAGGGGGAGAGAGAAATAGAGGAACAGATAGAGATAGGGAGAATAGAGAGAGAAATACAGTTAAAGATAGAGACAGGGAGAGAGATTAAGAGAGGGAGAAAGAAATAGAGAGGGGGAGAGAGAAATAAAGAGAGAAACAGATAGAGATAGATAGGGAGAATAGAGAGAGAAATACAGATAGAGATAGAGACAGGGAGAGAGATTGAGAGGGAGAAAGAAATAGAAAGGGGGAAAGAGAAATAAATATATAGGAGAATAGAGAGATAGAGAGTAATAGAGAAATAGAGGAAGAAAACAGAGGGAAATAGAGTAAAGGGGGGAATAGAGAGGGAAGGAGAAATGTAGAGAGGGTTTCTGGAGATTGAGACGTCTGCCTCACCGCACAGGGAGACTGCCCTGGGCTCTGGACAGTGAGAGGCAGCAGTAACACTGTTAGCCAGATTCCCCCTTTAATAACCCGTCTGCCTCTCAGTATCAACAGTTGTCAGTTTCACCTCGGGCGCAGAAAGCTGTGTCAGTTTGCAAGGTTTAGAAAGGTGTTTGATAATTTACCAGTGATTGCGATTGATTGAGGGACGGGACGGGACGGGACGGGGTGGGGTGGGGGAGAGAAAGAAAGGGAAAAAAAATCACTTTAATCTTGAGCATCAAGTGCTGAGGCTGAGAGGGAGGAAACTCACTGGGGAGCTGGAGTGAGGAGAGACGAGTGAGTGAGTGTCTGTAGCCACACAGAGAGGCTGGGCTAGTCCCAGTGCAGCCCCGGATTTTATTTCAGATTTTCACACACACACAGGGTGAGGAAATGCAGCTCCTCACACACACAGCCCGGCTCCTCGCCCTCCTTTCTCTGAGCACCCTCTTCCCTCTGCTTCGAGGAATTCCAACTGCGAAAGTCGAGCTCAGAAACCAGCAGGAAAGCCAGAGTGCAGAGCAGGAGGTGAGTGGGTACTTAAGTTTGTTTTTTTTTAACAAAAAAGGAAAAGCACAACCAGAGAGAGAGAGAACCTTGGAAATATGAATGGAGAAGACTTTGAATTTTAAATTAATAAGTCTTGATTGAATTTTAAATTAATATCATTTGGAAGCTAGCAGTTGGAAAGTGGGGCTCCTGATACTGTGTTGAAGCTTGGAATGTGGGGTCTGTGTGCTTGAAATGTGTCTCTCGGGCTTTGTCCTGTTGGCGATGCAGAGGGAGAGAGCAGAGTTTATTGGTTACATTAACACTGCAACGAAGTTACTGTGAAAATCCCCTAGGCAGCTCAGGGTGAAGACAAATCGCCCCCTTACCCCTCCCCGGGAATCCAGGTGCCTCAGCCTGTGGGGTTGGGGGAAACTAACTTAAGAAGGGACCGGAGTTATACCCTGACTGTGGGGGCACCCAGTGTGCAGTGAGGATCAGGAGGCTGCAGAATGCAGCGATTTCTACAGTTCCAGCATTCCTCCCTTTAGGAGTGTGAACTGGGACTGGGGACACCCAGGTGAGTCAGATAGAGATCACAGCCTGATACTTCCCCGGGGGGTGGGGGTGGGGGAGGGGGGTGTTGAAGTTGGGGTGGGTTTTTTTGAAGTTGGGGTGGGTTTTGTTTGAGTTCAGCTTCTCCTTGAGTTTTGTCCACGTGTTATTGAGGATTTGGATTGCTCCGTGTACCGGCTGTAGACACTAACATCCCCACCCCCCTCCCCTCCCCCTGCTGGCAGTGTGCGATCCCGGAATGTTATTAAAATCAGGGATGTGAGCGGTTCACACTCTGCACAGATTCCACAGGGTGGGGGGGGATGGGGGTGTCGTTGTGGCTGCATCGACTCAAAGTCCCAACTCTTTCAGCAATGTTCAAACTCTTGCCTCTCTGCTGCTGCTTCTGTTAGTCTTTCTGTACATATTGTCTGTGTGTGTTTATATCTAAGTCAGTGTGTATATATCTCAGTATATCTTTGGCAGTGTGTATATCTGTCTGTATGTGGCAGTGTGCGTGTGTTTGTGTATCTGTGTGTATCTCTAGCAGTATGTGTATATCTCTGTATATCTGTACGTGTGTATGTTTGTGTGTGTGTGTCTGTAAGTATCTGTGTCTATGTCTATCTATATGTGTGTGTGTTTCTGTAAGTACCTGTGTGTATCTGTTTGTGTGTGTCTGTATCTGTATGTCTGTGTCTGCATGTGTGTGTGTATTTGTGTGTGTGTCAGGGAGGGAGATGTTCCAACTCCCAGAAATGCAAAGGAAACATTTGTGTTTCTTTCACTGGATTGTCTGACATTTAACCAGTGAGATTCTGGTTAATGGGGACCCAGATGTTGAAACTCTGGTTAATGGGGACCCAGATGGTGAGATTGTGGATTACAGTGACCCTGTTTATGGGGTACCTTTTTGAATGAGGTGTAACCCCACTCAGCGTAAGAGGTTTTAGCAAGTTGTCCAGATGCCCAGTATTTACCCTTTCACTGGATGGTTTCTGTGTTTGCAAAGCCCTCCCAGGCTGTCTTCAACACCGTGTGTGATGAGATACAGCTTCTCGTTGCTCTGTGATCTGCTTTTCATTTGCCCCCGTGATAAGGATTATTTCAGATCTCATCAGCTGAGGCAATGTCTAACTCTCTGCTGGGCTTCACTGAGTGTCTGAGGGTTTACTCAGTATTACTGACCTTAAAGAAGCAAGGAGGTCACTCCCGTCATAGAGAACCCTCCGCAGCGGCAACTGTTTCTACAAACGTGCCATCTTCTGTGCCTTTCACACCAGCCTGCGGACCAGCCTCTAAAAACTCAAGAGCCAGTGCTCTGGGCGATGAAGATTCTGGCCTGGACATGGAGACAGATACGGTGGACACCCAGTTAGAGGTACCATCAGGGGCGAGCCCCCTGCAGTGGGTTATCCACTACACAACCCCCCAACCCCCAAGCCAGACCCTGCAAGCGATCAAGATGAGGCCACGGGCAAAGAGATGGAGAAGGCCCCATCGTCATGGGAACAAAGGGGGAAGCTATGTGCTTTTTCCAGTTGGGTTTCCTGAGTCAGTGCAAGAGTCAAGAGTTATGGGGGAACAGGAAAGAAGCCACAATCAGATCAGCCATGATCTTACTGAATGGCAAGCAGGTTCAATGGACCGACTGGCCTACTTCTGCTCCTATTTCTTATGATCTTAGACTGGAAGTATCAGCAGGCTGTCCATGTTGAATAACTATATGATTGTGGAAAGCAATGGCCAATGCCTTGGGCATGTACGAACGCCACAGCCACATTCCTGCCCTTGCCAGCAGGGGTCAGTAGACAGCAATCGGCAGCAAGAACACCTCCCTCATGTGCTGCCCTCGTTGAAAACAACTCAAGATCACTTGCCACAGACTTGCAATGGGATCTTGTATCTTACTGGGGGGGGTTCTGGCAGCTGAAGGTACCCTGAAAATCGGGGAGTAACGGAGATCATGGAGAGTTTCAGAACAGGTGGGATGAAATATGGCTACATTTCAAAGGTAAGTTGTTATTTATGGCGTTCAAAATACAACTTTACCACACAAATCCTGCTCTGTTGATGACGTTTCTATCCCACGCCCACCATTAAATAAAATCCACTGATTGGAATGCTTTGAGAACACGGCTTTATTGAGTTGATGTGACCGACCTACACTGGACTCCCAGAGAATGAGAAGTGAGCTTGTCGAAACATGTGAGGCTCAGAGGACACGGAAAGGTTGTTTCTCCCTGGATGGAGAGCTTGGAACTGTCGGACATAGTCTCAGGATAGAGGGCCGATCATTTGGGACCGAGATGCCAAGCAATTTCTCCGCTCAGAAGATTCATTAGAATCTTTGGAATTCTCTACACCGGAGAGAAAATAGGGGAATAGAAGCAAGAGTGGACCCTTTCAGGCCTGCTCCACCATTCAATAAGACCATTGCTGATCTGGCTGGAGGGGGCGGGGAAGCTGCTCCATCTTTGTGAGTATATTCAAGGCAGAGATCGATAGATTTTGGGACTCTGAAGGGAATCGAGGGGTAATGGGGATAGGGGCGAGAAAGTGAAGTTGAGGCAGAAGGCCAGCTATAATCTTTCTGAGGGGCTAGGAGGGGGGGGGTCAAGGGGCCAGATGGCCTACTCCCTCCTCCCATTACGCCTTCATGGCTGAGATCCAGTCACTGCTGCCCATTGGACCAAGAGGCACGCTGGGAGATTGAGTCCCTCCCTGGAAAATTCCCATGAATTGAGTGCTTGGTGCATTCCTCATGGTCTGTCTCTGTAGTCAGAGCGTAATGAAGGAATGTTAATGCTATCCTTGTTTGCTGTGAATCGGAGCACAGGAAACCGCAAAAGGATATATAAAAAAACCTTAAAAAAGAAACGTACACGAGGCAGAAACAGCGAGAGAAGGAAAACGCTCACTCTGTGGCTTAGGAGGTTTCCCTTTGCCAGTGAAATTTGTTGAATTTGAGAGCTCTCAAACGCAAATCCCTTCTCTCTTTGTTGTTCTTCCTGAGATGTTTCTCTCTATCTAATGCCTCGTAACCTTGCCCTCTTTAAACAGCATCGTTCTGGCTGAGGCAGCTCTGCAGTGTTTTCCCCTCCGCACCACCGTGTGATTCCTCCTCCTTCCTACAGCATTTTCCTGGTATTCCCACCCCTTCCCACCCATCATCCTTCACAAGCATCCAATACCCATCTGGGCAACCAATGAATTTGTTGTGAGGGTGTCACTGAAGGCCTTTGAGGAGCCTTTGGTTGAGGGGGAAGGCAAGCGACCCTCTGTGCCTCAAGACCTCTGCTGCTGGGGGGTAGGGCAGAGCAACCAAACTGTTCTGGGTTTCCGGCGTTACTTTTCCAATTTCAAGCCCTGAATTCCAATTTAAATTGAACAACGTTTTGTTAAAACTGTGATACATAAAGGTTTTGAGAGAAGCGGGTGACACGGTGGCACAGTGTTTAGCACTGCTGCCTCACAGCGCCAGGGACCCAGGTTCAATTCCTGGCTTGGGTCACTGTCTGTGCAGAGTTTGCACTTTCTCCCCGTGTTTGTGGGGAGGTTTCCTCTGGGTGCTCCGGTTTCCTCTCACTGTCCGAAGATGTGCAGGTTAGGTGGACTGGCCGTACTAAATTGCCCCTTAGTGTCAGGAGGACTTGCTGGGTAAATGCCTGGGGTTATGGGGATAGGGCCTGGATGGGATTGTTGTTGGTGCAGACTTGATGGGCTGAATGGCCTCCTTCTGCACTGTAGGGATTCTATGAAACTATTGCTCTCTGGATGTCTCATGCCGATGGGTCAGAAGTATAAAAAGAGAAAGAGAGTCATACGTTTGTTTTGAATGACATTTACAAATAGGTTCCAAACCACATAAAATTCTTTCACTGAAAACTCTGCTTGACCCCAGGTTCTGTTTAGAGCCATAAAATAGCTGTTTAACACAACTCTGTCTCCACAGCAGAATAATATATTAAGACTATAAGACATAGGAGTAGAATTTGGCCACTCGGCCCATCGAGTCTGCTCTGCTTTTCAATCATGGCTGATATTTTTCTCATCTCCATCCTCCTGCCTTTTCCCCACAACCCCTGACCCCCTTATTAATCAAGAACCTATCTATCTTAAAGACACTCAAAGACCCGGCCCCCACAGCCTTCTGCGGCCAAGAGTTCCACAGATTCACCACTGTCTGGCTGAAGAAATTCCTCCCCATCTCTGTTTTAAAGGATCACCTCTTTAGCCTGAGGTTGTGCCCTCGGATTCTACTTTTTCCTACTAGTGGAAACATCCTCTCCACGTCCACTCTATCCAGGCCTCGCAGTATCCTGTAAGTTACAAGAAGATCCCCCTTGTGTGTTACATAGTGAGGCACTGCTGCTGTTACAAGAGGAATCACGGGAACAGTGTCAGGAATTCTCCAGTCTCATTCACCCCGTGACCCCTGCAGATGAGAATGGAGAATTTGGCATTCAACCAAATCTGCTTTCACTGCAGCGGGACTGGAGAACCCCGGCTGCGAGCAAGGTGGGAGAATTCCTGCCAGTGTCTGAGTGGGAGAGATTCCATGCGAGCCGCTTTAGCTGCCAATAAATGAAATCCTTTCAAGTGGTAAATAGTCGCACATCTCAACAAACCCTTGAGTTCATTATCTCGCTGCAGGTCCCCCAGAGATAAAGCAGATAACCTGTCAATGTTGCCCCAGATTATAGTGATGTTACTCAGACATCAAGATGACAGAGAGGCTCAGATGTTATCTTTCTCTCTCTCTCACTGCTTTCCATCTGCATGATATAAAACTTACAATATCATCACACAGTTTTTGATTTGGTTTATTATTGTCACATATTGAGATGCAGTGAAAAGTATTGTTCCCTGCGCACTACACAGACAAAGCGAATCATTCATAGAGTACATAGGGGAGAAGGAAAAAAGAGGGTGCAGAAGGTTGTGTTACAGTCATAGCTACAGCGTAGAGAAAGATCAACTTAATATTTGGTAGGTCCATTCAAAACTCTGATGGCAGCGAGGAAGAAGCTGTTCTTGAGTCGGTTCTTAAGTGACCTCAGATTTTTTTGTACCTTTTTCTGGACGGAAGAAGGTGGAAGGGAGAATGTCCGGGGTGCACGGGGTCCTTGATTATACTGACTGCTTTTCCGAGGCAGTGGGAAGTGTAGATAGAGTCAGTGGTTGTGGGGCTGGTTTGCATGATGGATTGGGCTGCAATCATGACCTTTTGTAACTTCTTGCAGTCTTGGACAGAGCAGGAGCCCATACCAATCTGTGATACAACCAGAAAGAATGTTTTCTAAGCTGCATCTGTAAAAGTTGGTGAGAGTCGTAGTGGACATGCCGAGTTTCCTTAGTCTCCTGAGAATGTAGAGCGGTTAGTGGACTTTCTTAACTGTAGCGTCAGCAGCATGGGGTGAACCAGGACAGGTTATTGGTGATCTGGACACCTAAAAACTGTTTTCTCTCTCTCTCTCTGTATCTATCGTGCTACAGAAACTGTTTCAATCCGAAACAGAAACTGAAACAGTTTCTGTGGCACAATAGATACAGAGAGAGAGAGAGAGAGAAAACAGGTTTTAGGTGTCCAGATCATCAACAACCTATCCTGGTCCCTCCATGCTGATGCTACAGTAAAGAAAGTCCACCAACGCCTCTACATTCTCAGGAGGCTTAGGAAATGTGGCATTTCCACTACAACTCTCACCAACTTTTACAGGTGAGGGTGAGCAGCGACCCACCATGTCCTCCGGCAGGTGAGAAAGAAGCCTCAGAGAAACCAGACCCTGAAGAAGTTCCTCACTCCAGACAAGGGTTTAGCTGAAATATTAGCACAGCAAGAGTCAACTAGGTGTGGCGGGAGGTGGAGGGTTGGACCGAGACTAAAATAAATCAACAAACTGCAATCTCCCATTTCACAGTAGAGCTTAGGTTATTTTACCGACTGTCACCCTTGTCTCAATCTTCCTTTTCATTCAGAAGGTCGAAGGTCATTTGATGACAAAGTCGACTCAAACTCCGGAGCCAGTGCTGGAAAATAACAAGCTGCAGAGTTGGAAGCAGAGCAGTCAGCAACGCCACAAGCGCCGGTGGTCTCCTGAAGGGACACAGGGCACCCAGGCCCAGCCAAAATTTGGTTCCAACTTGGAGGAGGTGGATCCGTTCGTCTTGGACCTGAAGAATTTCCCTGACCTGACTAATGCCGACCTGAACGCCCAGAACCCAAACATTCAGGTGAGAGAAACGATTGTAAGCTTGTGGGCAGGAGATGGTCCATCAAGCCTCTCCCATCCACAGTCCATGTCTAACCTGCCAAAATGTAGACTAAACTCAACATTCACTCTCCCAGGGGAGGGATCTGCATGGCAATCTCTGATCCCCCACCACCCGGCATTATGTTTTAATTCTTAATCATTTGTGGGCAGCATTTATTGCCTATCCCTAGTTGCCCTTGAACTTAGTGTCTCACTTAGCCATTTCAGAGGGCAGTAGAGAGTCAACCGTGTTGTTGTGGCTCGGGAGCCACATGTAGGCCAGACCGGGTAAGGACAGCAGATTTCCTTCCCTAAAAAGGATATTAGTGAACCAGATGGGTTTCTCCGACAATCAACAATGGTTTCGTGGTCATCAGTAGATTCTTCATTCCAGATTTTTATCTTATGGAGTTCTAATTGTACCATCTGTCATGGTGGGATTTGAACCCAGGTCCCCAGAACATTAGCTGAGTCTCTGGATTAATAGTTGAGCGTTAATACCACTAGGCTATCGCCTCCCCATTGTTGAACAAACTTGTATTTTGCTTTTATTTTAGCACTTAAACTGTATTAGAATGTTAAAGATGAGAAGCCTTTCTTTGCAGTATCTATTGAAATTGCCTCAAATACCCGGGGGGGGAATAAATGTCATATTTTAACTATTAAACTGTCAATTTAAACAGAGGAATTTGATTTTCCTGTTCTTTGGCAATTTTGAAAAACACTCTCAGCTCCCACACTGACACTGCTGTAGAGACTGAGATTAGATTGGACACGCTCCACATTATTATTGAAATGTTCATCTGATGATACAAAACTGCAGAGAGGATGTTTCCATTGAAGGGCATAACTTGAGACAGTCACTAAGAAAGCCAAATTCGGAATTGGGAACAAGCTTCTTTACCCGGTGAGTGGTGAGAATGCCGACAGAACCATAGGATCCCTACAGTGCAGGAGGAGGCTGTTCAGCCCATCGAGTCTGCACTGACTCCCCGAAGGAGCACCTTACCCAGGTCCAACCCCTGTCCTATCCCCATAACCTCACGCTTTTACCATGGCCAATCCATAGCACATCTCTAGACACTAAGGGGCAATTTAGCATGGTCATTCCACCTAACCTGCACATCTTTTGGACACTAAGGGACAGTTTAGCATGGCCAATCCCCCTAACCTACACATCTTTGGACTTTATGGCAGGAAACCTGAGTACCCGGAGGAAACTCATGCAGACACGGGGAGAATGGTGCGAATTCGACATCCAGGTCCCTGGCGCTGTGAGGCAGCAGTGCCAACCACTGTATCACTACTGCTACCACAGCGAGTGGTTGGGGTGAATTGTGTAGATGTATTTAAGAGGAAGTAAAGAGGATGAAGGGAATCAAGGGTTACAATGGTCGATTTGGATGAAGAAAGATGGGAGGAGGCTCGAATGGTGTATCATAATGGACTGGTTGGGCCAAATGGCCTTTTACAGTGCCCTATGCCGCATGTAAAACTAAAGAACGCACAATTAACTAAAACAACATGTTGGACCCTTCAGCCCCCTTAGCCCATGATCCTCTCTCTGTCTCTCTTTGCGTCCTGGCTTGTCTCACTCACTCACCCTAGCTTTTTAAATTAAACACACGCACTGCCGCCACTTTGACTGATATTCACGTCATTCAATAAAACGGTTTAACTAGTTTCAGACTTGGCCCCCAAGCTTCCATCGGGCACTTCTTTTGAAGCTGGGGCCTAGGGTGGGACGGCTGATGGCGGCTCCTCAGTCTGTTGCCAGGGCTGTGAAGGTCGATTGGCCACCAACACTTCCGCAGCCGAGTCAAATTCTGCCGGAGCCTCAGGCAGAGGGAAGTCACGGTTGTGAACGACTCCCGCCTTGGGCAACATGAAGCCCAACTGCCCCACACAGGAAGACCATGTCACTAACTTGCCCGCTGTGAGGGGGGAGAAAGGACTTCATGGTACCACAGATACAAGCACTGTGTACCAGATGGCAACAAGCCCTGCAGTTGTAAGACTGAAGGTCTTTGAGCACTTTACACATCGGTCAGTGGATCACCCGGGCTGATAACAGAATCGTTTCCACGGCAACCCTTTCACGTGCACACTGATAACCTTTGACTCGATGACCCGTGGGCCTGATGACCCTGAAGATGCCCCACTGGCTCTGGTAACACATCCCTGGTGACCCCTGCCCCTGCTACACTCTACGTGCTTCCCTGCGTGACCCCCGGGTCTGACCGAGGCTATAGAGTTTTACATCGTTACTGTTCTGAATCGCGATAAAGGACGTTATTCCCAGCGATTCCCAAACTTTCTCAGCTGTGTGGACACTGAGGCAGAGTCAGGGATCCTGGGCAGCATCGAGTAATCAAACCCCCCCTCAAAACAAAACCGTCAGAATTAGTGTGGCAACTAAAAATATTTGCTGCTGAATGTAATAAATTTATGCACAACTTTTTAAAAAATTAAACGAAAGCATCAACATTTTGATCTCATAAACATTAATACCACAAGGGTTATCTGAAAATTTCCATTTTATCTTCTAAAATCATGATAATCAAAATCAACAGTAGCATAACTCTTATAAAACAACATTGCTTGTATTTGGCGGGGGGGACACGTTGGCACGGTGGTTAGCACTGCTGCCTCACAGTGCCAGGGATCAAGGTTTGATTCCCGGCCCCGGGTCGCTGTGTGGGGTCTGCACGTTCTCCCTGTGTCTGCGTGGGTTTCCTCCCACAGTCTGAAAGACGTGCTGGCTAGGTGCGTTGGCCGAGCTAAATTCTCCCTCGGTGTACCCGAACAGGCCCCGGAGTGTGGCAATTTTCACAGAAACTTGACTTAGGAATACTTGTGCGCACACTGGCGAGCTGGGCTAATTGTGTAACGCCACATGGAGGTTAGGCGAGGGTTCTGGCCTGTTCTTTAGGGTGGCCTCAACCATGACATTGCATTTTGGAACAGCCCGCCAACCACTCATAGAATCACAGAATCCCTACAGTGCAGAAAGAGGCCTTTCGGCCCATCGAGCCTGCACCCTCATTGCCACGGTCCAGCGCCTGTTCAGGTACATTGTCCCATTACACTCATGTATTATTGTACCCACTGTTCCACTGCACCCACTCCACTGTAACATATTCCCAACTATAGAATGCAGAAGGAGGCCACTCGGCCCATTGAGTCTGCACCAACTCTCTGAAAGAGCATCTTACCCAGGCTCTCCTCCCTGTCCTATCCCTGTTACCATGTGCTAATCCCCCTAACTGGCTCACCATGGGACACTAAGGGACAATTTACCATGGCTAATCCTCTTAATTTACACATCTTGGGACACTGAGGGTAAACTTAGCATGGCCAATCCACCTAACATGTCTTTCGGACTGTGAGAGGAAACCGGGGCACCCGGAGGAAACCCACGCAGACATGGGGAGAACGTGCAGACTCTGCACAGGGCAGTAACCTAAGGCCAGAATCAAACACAATCTTGGGGTGCGAGGCCTTGGGGTGGGCATGGCTGAGAAGTAACCTCAATGTGGCAAAAATAATTCTCCTTGTAATTCAAACATAATTAAATGTACCCCAGAGAAACAGCCAACCAACAATTTCCATTAACATGAAAAGGTAGCAGACAGCGTGGAGAAAGGTATGAGTGATCCCCCTCCATTTAAATGAACCCTTGCTGTTCAAGGAACAATTACTTGTCTCTCCCCCCAAGTCCTGAGCAAGGTACATCAAAGATACCAGCATGGTGAACATTTCACCCCTTCAGATGTGAAAGCAGACACGGAGAAGGTGTGTACCAGTGGGAGAATGTGCAGGAATGGTTTAGTTGCTGTGCAGGGCTCCTGTGGGTGTTTATATCCCTGGAGGATAGTAAGCCAGAATTGAAAAATACAAAAGCAAGGATGGATGAATATATGTTTTTACCAGAGTCTAGCTTGCCTTTGGGAAATCAATGAGGTATTTGTGTTGCATGTTCTCTCAGAAGATTCAGTGAGGGATAAAGACAGACTCCACGTTATGGTATTTGTCTGGACGAACAGCCTATCGTCACTTGGGAGTGTGGCGACTATACATTCTTTTTATTTGTGTAGCCAATGGTTCTCATGTCACCATAAGGTTGAGGTCGATATCTGCTGTCCATCTCCTTGACACTTTCCCTCGTTCATTAGGATTTCAAGTCAGCTTAACTTGAATCTCTCACAAACATACCAACTGTGTAGCTAAACTGTAACTGTCTTGTCGTAGCAGACCATCTCCATAAACCAGACTCCAGACTTTTTTTTAATTATTTGTTCGTGGGACATGGGCGTCGCTGGCTGGGTCAGCATTTATTGCCCATCCTTAGCTGCCTAAGGGCAGTTGAGAGTCAACCATTGCAGTGGCTCTGGAGTCAGATGTAGGCCAGAGCTGGTGAGTATGGCAGATTTCCTTCCCTAAAGGGAACCAGATGGGTTTTCTGACAATTGACAATGGTTTCATGTTCATCGGGAGATTTTCAATTCCAGATATTTTTTAATAAATTCAAATTCCACCACCTGGTGTGGTGGGATTCGAACCCAGGTCCCCAGAATGCTAGCTGAGCTCCTGGATGAGTAGTCTGGTGCTAATACCACTAGGCTATCACCTGGAGATGTCTGTACATCTGTTCAAGGGTAGAAATCAGGGCTTGGTTATTGGTTCGATAAACTGAGGCTTGGGTTTTTTTTGCTGATCAGGTTACGATTGAGGTGGTGGATGATCCTCAGGCAGAAATCGAGATGGACCTCCTGAGGGGCAATCGAAACGACTGGTCCATCTCGTCGGCAGAATGGCTGTCCCACAAAGACATCTTCTGGCCTCTGTTCTGGGAGTATCCGGACTCGACTGAAGTCGGCAGCTTGGATTCCTCCAACGGGATGGATGACGATGAAGAGGATGATTATTCTGTGGAGTATGAGGGAGAAGACACATTCCTCAGCACCCTGGATGGAGTCTGGGATCAGAACTGGCCTTTACAGAAAAGCTGGACCTCCAAGGAGAAGTTTAACTATGGTGAGTCTGTTTAAAAGGAGAACTCCTGTGTATCTGGCCATTGATCAGTCATCCCAAGGTTAAGAGTATGGGACTAAGCCACAAGAGGACAAATTGAATGATTGTATCACAGAGAATCTTGTTCCTTCTTCCCTGTCTAAGCAATGGTAGAATTCATAGAATCCCGACAGTGCAGAAGCTAATTTCAGACACAATGACACCATTATAATCATTAAATGGATGAAGGTCAGCTGGCCAGAAGTGTAATTTAGTGTCAGTACCTGGGTACGTTGCAGCTGGCATCCCTCAGCTCCGATAGGTATTTGTTCTTTCTGTTTTAGGGCACCCTCCCCTCCGGGTCCTTGGAGCTCTGGCCCTCCCACTCCCCCAATTTCCACAATCGCCCCACTCCTCACTCCTCAGGGCATCCCATTCACCATGAGAATGGTCCCAGGAGTTAGTCCCAGACCCCTGCGGCGCAGTGTCTGGACAGGTTTGGAGTGCTGTCAGCCAATCAGGTTGGCTAGGGTTTACCAAGAGTGGGCGGAAATCCTGCCCTTTGCCAATCAATGATCGAGCGAGTGTTTAAAATGTCAGTGGGCATCCGAGAATCAGTGTGTTACGCACTGACTCTCAGGATGGCGAGCGCCAAGCATTCGCCAACCTTAAAATTCTATCCTCAGAATATCTGTTTCTATCTAATTCCATTCCTGGGGATTTTGCATTTCTCTCCCTCATTGACAGGCAGTGGTGCATTTCATGGTCTTTTTTTATTCATTAACGGGATGTGGGTATTATTTGCTAGGCCAGCATTTGTTGCCCATCCCTAATTGCCATTGAGAAGGTGGTGAATTGCTACGGCTGCAGACCCTGTGGTGTATGGACACCCACAGTGCTGTTAGGGAGGCAGTTCCAGGATTTTGACCCAGCGACAGTGAAGCTGCGGCCAATATATTTCCAAGTCAGGGCGGTAAGTGACTTGGAGGAGAGTCTCCAGGTGGTGGTGTCCCCAGATGTTTGCTGCCCTTGTCCTTCTAGATGGTAGTGGTCATGAGTTTGTAAGGTGATGCCTAAGGAGCCTTGGTGAGTTCCTGCAGTACATCTTGTAGGTGGCACACATGGCTACCGCTATGTGCCGCTGGTAGAGGGAGTGAATGTTTGTGGATGGGGTGCCAGTGGGACTGCTTTGTCCTGGATGGCGTTGAGTTTCTTGAATTGGTGCTGCACTCATCCAGGCAAGTGGAGAGTATTCCGTCACACTCCTGACTTGTGCCTTGTAGATGGTGGACGGGCTTTGAAAAGTCAGGAGGCGAGTTACTCGCTGCAGTATTCCCAGCCTCTGGCCTGCTCTTGTAGCCACAGTATTTATATGGTTAGTCTGGTTGAGTTTCGGATCAATGGGAACTCCCAGGATGTTGAGTTAACTCTGTTTGTTCCTTGGTGATTGTGGTCACCAGTGTGGTCACACTGTCTCTGTGATTTGATGTGTCTCTAGGTTATGTTGATTGCTACATCAGCTCAGAACTTTCTTATAGATAATTCATAGCAGATTTATTGACAATGTGATTATTCTGAGTGATTTATGGAAGTTTTTTTCTGTTCAGTGCTTGTTTTCTGTTTGGTATTGTAAACATTACAGTTTCAGCACATCTAGTTATCAGGATTTTACTGAATATTTGCAGGTGGTATCAGTGGATCAGGTTAAACTTGTTTCATTTTCCTTGTTGCTTGAATGATAGTAGTTTGATTTTTGCCTCTAATTCCAAATGGTACTGCTTGGGCAATCTGGTTCAGACCACTTGCCTAATTGTAACATTATGGGCTCTCTCTTCCTTAATTTGATTTATTATTGTCACATGTATTAGTATACAGTGAAAAATATTGTTTCTTGCGTGCTATACAAAGCATACCATTCATGGAGAAGGAAACAAGAGGGTGCAGAATGTAGTGTTACAGTCATAGCTAGCATGTAGAGAAAGATCAACTTAATGTGAGGTAAGTCCATTCAAAAGTTTGATGGCAGCAGGAAAGAAGTTTTTCTTGAGTTGGTTGGTGTGTGATCTGAGACTTTTGTATCTTTTTCTCAATGGAAGAAGGTGGAAGAGAGAATGCCCGGGGTGAATGGGGTCCTTAATTATGCTGGCTGCTTTTCCAAGGCAGCGGGAAGTGTAGACAGAGTCAATGAATGGGAGGCTGGTTTGCGTGATGGACTGGGTTTCATTCACGACTCTTTGTAGTTCCTCGTGGTCTTGGGCAGAGCAGGAGCCATACCAAGCTGTGATACAACCAAAAAGAATGCTTTCTATGGTGCATCTGTAAAAGTTGGTGAGAGCCATAGCTGACATGCCAAATTTCCTTTGTCTTCTGAGAAAGTAGAGGCATTGGTGGGATTTCTTAACTCCTGCCCTCTGTTTTCTCCACACACTTCTTCACTGCTTGTTTCCATCATTCCAGTCAGCACTGAGGACTTCCCAATGCATCGACTCCAGTCAACCTGAAGTCTTACTTGCAGACATCCTTGTGTCACAGACATGGGTAACCTACTGGTCTTGTGCCAGTAGCAAGCTCAGCATTTACAGAATACTGAAAGGCCCGGATAGAATGGATGCGGGGAAGATGTTTCCATTAGTTGGAGAGCCTAAGATCCGAGGACAAAGCCTCAGAGTAAAGGGACAACCTTTAGAACTGAGATGAGGAGGAATTTCCCCGCCTGGGGTGGTGAATCTATGGAATTCATTGCCACAGAAGGCTGTGGATTCTGGGTCATTGAGTGTACTTAAGACAGAGATAGATAGATAGGTTCTTGACTGGTAAAGGGACCAAAGGTTATGGGGAAAAGGCAAGAGAATGGGGTTGAGAAACTTATCAGCCATGATCAAGTGGCAGAGCAGACTTGATGGGCCGAATAGCCTAATCCTGCTCCTATATCTTGTGATCTAATGGATTTTGTGCGTGGGACCAATATCCATTCAGCTCACATGAACCTGCCAATGGAGCTCCTACTGACTCAAGATCATACATGCTGAAGATCTCTGCACATTTGGTGTACTTCTGTGTCCAGAACACTCTCCCACCAGGCGATCCTCAATATTCTTGGTGGGGGTATTAATATTAATGGATCCTCTTCTGTCCTAAGGTGCTTTATAGCAGCTCATTGGAATGTAAAAGATCCTGAGGGGTATGGACAGGGTGGATGTGGAGATCATGTTTCCTCTTGTGGGAGAAACTAAAACTAAAATAAGGGATTGCCCATTTGGGACAGAGGTGAGGAAAATTTTTTATCTCAGCGTTTCTGAGTCTTTGGAACTCCCTTTCTCAGAAGGTAATGGAAGCAGAGCCTTTGGATATTTTTAAGGCAGAGCTAGATAGATTCTTGATAGGGCAAGGGGGTAAAAGGTTATCGGGGGTTGATGTGGAGCTGAGGTTAATATAGGCTCAGTTTGATCTGACTGAATGGTGCAGCAGCCACGAGGGGCCAAGTGGCCCACTCCTTCTCCTTGTCCATACATTCATGTGAGCTTTGTCAATCAAAATGTGACTCTGAACCACATGAAGAGATATTAGGTCAGCTGAACTAAAGAACAGTCAAAAGTAGGCCTTAAGGAGCATCTTAAAGGAGGTAAGAGAAGCTCGGGGAGGGAATTCCAGAGCGTGAGGGCCCAGGCTGCTGAATGCAGAGGAGGAGAAGTTAAAATCAAGAATACGCAAGTTGTCAGGATTGGTTGGGCAGAGATATCGGGAGGGATGGAGGAGGTTACAGAGGTAGGGAGGGTCTGAGAACGTGAAGGGATTTACAAAGAGGCTGGGAATGGAACTCCCTTTGACAGCAACATGAGAGATTTGGGTTTTGAGTGCTATGGACAGAGCAACGCTCACATCGCTGATACTGAAAAGCAAGAATGGCAATGGCTCACGCCAACTGCACTAAATTGCCATGGTAAATCTGCCCCTATATACCAAACTGAACCATGTCTAAAGGAGCCACGTACCGGTGGCTCAATGGTTAGTCGGGTTCGATTCCAGCCACTGACTGTGCAGAGTCTGCACATTCTCCCCATGTCTGCATGGGTTTCCTCTGGCTACTTCAGTTTCCACCCACACTCTAAAGATGCGCAAGTTAGGTGGATTGGCCATGCTAAATTGCCCCTTAGTGTCAGGGGGACTAGCAGGATAGATACTTGGGGTTAAGAGGCGAGGGCCTGGGTGGGATTGTGGTCAGTGCAGTCTCGATGGACCGAACGGCCTCGTTCTGCACTGTAAGGATTCTCTGATTCTATCCCTGAAGGTTGGTCCAGCCCAGTCAATGTTAACAAATTAAGGTCATTGGTCAGTTTTAACCAGCTCACCTCCCATTCCCTAAGGGATCAGTGCATTTTCCTGCCCCTCCTCTTCCATCCCCACCTACTCTGGATAGGTCCTTGAAGAGGGAAAGAGGGATTAACTCGATAGTTCTGTCAAAGCGCCAGCACAGTCTCAATTGGGTGAAGAGAGACCTTCAAAGCTGACAACTTCTAAAGCGAACCTGGAGATTTGGACGAGAGTTCGTAGAGTCATAGACCCCTACAGTGCAGAAGGAGGCCATTCAGCCCATTGAGTCTGCACTGACCACAATCCCACCCAGACTCTATCCCCATAACCCCACATATTAACCCTGCCAGTTCCTCTGATACTAAGGGTCAACTTAGCATGGCCAATCCACCTAATCCGCGCGTCTTTGGAGTGTGGGAGGAAACCGGAGCACCCGGAGGAAATCCACGCAGACACAGGGAGAATGTGGAAACTCCACACAGACAGTAACCCAAGCTGGGAATCGAACCCGGGTCCCTGGTGCTGTGAGGCAGCAGTGCTAACCCCACTGTGCTGCCATAGGGGTGAGGCCATAGTGAAGGACGGACACATTTCCAGCATGTTTGATTTAACTGGACGTTGTTCCTGTTACAATGATTGTTTCTCTCTGCTGCCAGATCCTTTCTCTTCCCCTGTTGGACTTCCTCCAGCTTGAAAACATTCAGTCGTGCGAGCGAGACTCCAGCTGAGACCGCCGTCCCCGGGTGTGGGGTGGGTGTGTGCTGGGGTGGGGAGGAGGGTAGGGGCAGTACCGATGCTGCTGTCAGGGGAAGTGCGAGTTTCAGGTGAAGAAAGGCAGAGTTGTTCAGGGATGTGTGTTTGAGGAGGAGAGAATGAAGCAGATTTCATGTCGCAGGTTTTAGTGATAATTGTTGAGAATGTTCTGTTCCTAGTAAAACAGTTTGACACACGAGATCCACTTACTGCCTGCAAATAATTCTGTTCCGCAGATGTTGGAAACACTGAATATTCTCTTCCAGATGCTGAACCTTCCTATTCTGCAAAGAGTGTGTATAGGTAAAATCATCCGGGTGTTAACGGTAACTCTGTTGATAGTCATCCAGTGTCTAAATTACCGGATTGTGTGGTCAGTCCCCACTGCGGAGATTTGAGCTCAGTTTTTACGTGTCCAGATCACCTATCCTGGTCCCCCCATGCTGACACTTTAGTTAAGAAAGCCCACCAACACCTCAAGTTTTTGGGTGTCCAGATCACCAACAACCTGTCCTGGTTCCCCATGCTGACACTATAGTTAAGAAAGCCCATCAACGCCTCTACTTTCTCAGAAGACTAAGGAAATTTGGTATGTCAGCTACAACTCTCACCAACTTTTACAGATGCACTATAGAAAGCATTCTTTCTGGTTGTATCACAGCTTGGTATGGGCTCCTGCTCTGCCCAACACACAAGGAACTACAAAAGGTCATGAATGTAGCCCAATCCATCACACAAACCAGCCTCCCATCCTCTGTCTACACTTCCCACTGCCTTGGCAAAGTAGGCAGCATAATTAAGGACTCCACCCTCCACGGACATTCTCTTTTCCATCTTCTTCCATCAGGAAAAAGATACAAAAGTTTGAGGTCACGTACACCAACTTAAGAGCAGTTTCCTTCCTGCTGCTGTCAGACTTTTGATCTTTCTTTACAGTCTAGCTATATCTCAAACACTCTCTCCTTCCCTTCTCTATGAACAGTATGTTAATACATGTGACAATAATAAATCAAATCAAATCAAAAGTGAATCCAGGCTGACACTCCAGTGCGGGAATGAGGGAATGCTGCGTTGTCAGGGGATGGGATTTTCCCATCTCACCCGCTCCCACCACTGCTGCCAGCAAGAACGGAGAATTTGGCACTCAGCTAAAGTTCCATCCGCTGAAGCGGGGCTGGAGAATCGCAGCCACGGGCAAGGTTTGAGAATTTCAGTCACTATTTTTTGGACGAGACATTAAACTGACACAACAGACGGGATCTTACGGCCTCTCTCGAGTGAGATTGGAAATTCCTGCCTGAGGCCAATGGAGATTTCCGCTGTCAGACCCTCGCCCGCTCCGATTTGGTGGCTGGCGGGGTGGTAGCGTTCCAGCGCTCATCTGCTCTATCAGGTTGGTGTAGATAATCCCTGCCTCTAGTTTCAAGAACAGGAAGGGGAGTTCTTCTCAATGTCCTGGCCAGTATTTAGCCCCCAGTCAACTTCACAAAACCAATTGCCCGATCATTCTTGTATTGCTTTTTTCTGGGATCTTGCTGTGCGCATGTCCACTTCAGAATTCCATCACTGGGGGCAAAATGCTTTGGGACGTTGTGGGATTGTGAAAGTGATTTAAGGTTTTTTTTTAAGAAACAAGTCTATTTATTCATGTCACACGTAGTCTTACATTAACACTGTAATGAAGTTATTGTGAAAATCCCCTTGTTGCCACACCCTGGTGCCTGTTTGGGTACACTGAGAGAGAATTTTGCACGGCCAATGCACCTAACCAGCAGGTCTTTGTGGGGGGAAACCCAGGCAGACACAGGGAGAACGTGCAGACTCCCCACAGACAGCGACCCGAGTTGGGAACCGAACCCAGATCCCTGGCGCTCTGAGGCAGCAGTGCTAACCACTGTGCCACCGCGAATGTAAGCTTTGTCTTTATGGTTGCACGCGCCCTCCATTAGGCTGCATCTCTCTCTTAAGCTCAGAAAGAATCAGTCTGTCCTTCCAAAAAGCCCTGAAAAGGCCATGGGACATCTCACCAAAGGCTGCTTCATCCCACCAACAGATGTTGTAAAATGAAACACAGTCCGCCAGTCCAGCAGAGTGGACAACTGTCCCATCTCTCCACTGGAAAGAAATTCCTGACAGCACCATGATTTGGATTCAAATGAATCATAGAATCATGGCCCATCGAGTCTCCACCAACTCTCTGACAGAGTATCTTACCCAGCTCCTCTATCCCACTCTCTGTTTAACCCCACACATTCACCATGGTTAATCCCTCTAACCTACACATTTTTGGACACTTAAGGGGCATGACCAACCCATCTAAGGTGCATATCTTTGGAGTGTGGGATATTGAATACATTGCGATATAAATGTAGAGAAATGGTCTCTAGGGTAAGGCCAACTGATCCGTCAGCTCCCACAGCAGGATGCCTGGAGCAATGTGACCGAACAGCTTCCTACTTCCCGTCAGAGTTACCTGCGTGCTTCACAAGCAGTGCGTACATGAACTGTTAAACCAGCTGCGTTCAATGCAGAGTGATCCCTGCCCCAGGTACTGTACGTAAACACTCACCAACGCCAGCTCGCGATTCACTCTGGGGGCGGTTTGGGGAACGGAATCTCAGCTGGATCTAATCATTGTCCAAATGCATAACACCACCACCCCCCCCCCCCACCCCACCCCACCCCCCCACAACCCACCCCCAACGCCACCCCTCCAAAACCCACCCCCAACCCCCCCCCCCCCCCCCCCCCCCCGATTTCCATCACTGTCAGCGCACAAAAGCCATTTTTCAGGTGCAGACAGTGAGCGTTACACATTCGTCAGGAAGACTTCAGCTCTCGATCCAGTCACAGTCAGGGACCAGTGAGAGGGATTTTCCAGTCGGATCTTCCGAATGCCCAGTGATCAAAGAATCATAGAATCCTCCAGTGCAGAAGAAGGCTATTCGGCCCATCGAGTCTACGCTGACCGCAATTCACCCAGGCCCCATCCCCATAGGCCCATGCATTTGCCATCGCTAATCCTCCTGACACTAAGGGGCGATTTAGTCTGGACAATCCACATCTTAACCCGCACATCTTTGGACTGTGGGAAGAAACCGGAGCACCCGGAGAAAACCCAAAGAGACACGGGGAGAATGTGTAAATTCCATACAGACAGTGACCCAAAGCCGGGAATCGAACCTGGGTCCCTGGCGCTGTGAGGCAGCAGTGCTAACCACTGTGGTGCCCTTAATGGTATCAGGAGGCAGGCAACTGCAGGGCAAAGAGTCCATAGTGCAATTCAATACCATTGAATGTTGGAGAAAGAGAGAGAAGGAGTTAGGGTGTCAGAGAGAGAGGAGTTAGGGTGTCGGAGGGAGAGAGAAGAAGTTAGGGTGTCGGAGAGAGAGAAGGAGTTAGGGTGTCGGAGGGAGAGAGAAGGAGTTAGGGTGTCGGAGAGAGAGAAGGAGTTAGGGTGTCGGAGAGAGAGAAGGAGTTAGGGTGTTGGAGAGAGAGAAGGAGTTCGGGTGTCAGAGAGAGAGAAGGAGTTCGGGTGTCAGAGAGAGAGAAGGAGTTAGGGTGTTGGAGAGAGAGAAGGAGTTAGGGTGTCAGAGAGAGAGAGAGAAGGAGTTAGGGTGTCGGAGAGAGAGAAGGAGTTAGGGTGTCGGAGAGAGAGAAGGAGTTAGGGTGTCGGAGAGAGAGAAGGAGTTAGGGTGTCGGAGAGAGAGAAGGAGTTAGGGTGTCGGAGAGAGAGAAGGAGTTAGGGTGTCGGAGAGAGAGAAGGAGTTAGGGTGTCGGAGAGAGAGAAGGAGTTAGGGTGTCGGAGAGAGAGAAGGAGTTAGGGTGTCGGAGAGAGAGAAGGAGTTAGGGTGTCGGAGAGAGAGAAGGAGTTAGGGTGTCGGAGAGAGAGAAGGAGTTAGGGTGTCGGAGAGAGAGAAGGAGTTAGGGTGTCGGAGAGAGAGAAGGAGTTAGGGTGTCGGAGAGAGAGAAGGAGTTAGGGTGTCGGAGAGAGAGAAGGAGTTAGAGTGTTGGAGAGAGAGAAGAAGTTAGGGTGTCAGAGAGAGAGAGAAGGAGTTAGGGTGTCGGAGAGAGAGAAGGAGTTAGGGTGTCGGAGAGAGAGAAGGAGTTAGGGTGTCGGAGAGAGAGAAGGAGTTAGGGTGTCAGAGAGACAGGAGTTAGGGTGTTAGAGAGAGAGAAGGAGTTAGGGTGTTAGAGAGAGAGAAGGAGTTAGGGTGTTAGAGAGAGAGAAGGAGTTGGAGTGTTGGAGAGAGGGAGGAGTGAGGGTGTCAGAGAAAGAGAAGGAATTAGGGTGCCGGAGAGAGAGAGAGGGAGCTGGTTGTCAGGGAGAGGGAGTTAGGGTGTTAGAGAGATGCCTCTCTAATGAGGGAGGCAGCCTCCCGAAGAGCGTTTAATCCAAATCTCTCCGCTGTCCCAGAGTGCTGTCTCACCAACAAACCAGGGGGACATTTCTTGACTGAGCCCAAATACACACAGGCCTTTCCCACAGCTGCTGCCGGCCTGCAGATTAATCGCTGCTCACTTCAAAAGATTTGGACTGAACACTTCAGCAAACTCTTCCAACTGCTTATTGAGAAACTGTCAGTAAACGGCAGCTGTTAGCGTTTAGAAATCAGAAGCTGTCCTGCTCCAGAGAGCTTGTTAATCATTTGTTTCTCCTGCCTTGTGAGTCAGCCAGATGTGGAGACATTGCGGAATCACCTACACACACACGGAGTCAGCGACAAACCTTTTACAACACAATAATCGTCAGCAAAGCAGCGGCTCCACATGAGGCTCACCGAATCCACTCCTTCTGGGCTAATAAAGCTCAGTTCCTCTGAGAACAAGAGGCGTTTTGTAAAGATAGACGGTGTTACACTGTGGAATGCACCGTGCATTTTCCGCTGTTAAGCTGATGCTGTGGCCCCCCTGATGGTATGGCTCAGTGGGCAGCACTCTCGTCTCTCAGCCGAGAGGTCGTGGGTTCGAGTCCAGCTTACAAGACTTGAGCACCAAAATCAAGTGTAACACTTTGGCGTGGTACTGAGGGAGTGCTGCGCTGTTGGAGGTGCCATATCTCAGATATGAGTTTAAATCAAAGTCCCAGCTGCCCTCTGAGATCGAAGGAAGGTATCCCCTGGCCACTGCTTTGGAAAAGAAACGTGAATTCTCTCAGACCTCCTGAGCAACATTTATCCCTCTGTCAACATCACAAAAGAGAAGATGCCTGGTCATTAGTACATTGCTCTTTGCGGGATAATACTGTGCACACACTCTGACAATACTGACTTTACTCCTGTAAGGTGCTTTGGGACATCTGTGTTAGTGAAAGGTGCTAATAAATGTAAGGTTTGCTTTTCTTATTGCGCTCAAACAAACTCTGGCTGATTTCAGCATCAGGGCTGTTCACTCAGAGGCGTGTGCGCGGATTCGATTCTGATGGTCCATTTGGGAATCTTGTTTGCAGTCGATATCAGAGCGAGACAGCTGTATGGACATGCCCAGATCTCCATGGAATGCTCCTGCCTTGGACCCAATATATACCAGAGAGAGAGAAAGGAACAGGCAGGGCTGAACCGATCATGTTCCTAGAGTATAGTTACAATCCCTGTGTTAGGGGGTGACCCCCTCACTGAGGTAAATCAACCCACTATACAAGAACAGGAAACAACCAATTTACTGTTGTTTAAAAGGATTAAGGGAGGCTGGTCTAGTATTTGATCTTTACAAGTATAGAAATGCTTAATCTAAGATGTAAAAATATATGTGTGTACAACTATAGGTACATGTTGTGTGTGTGTGTGTGCATGTGTGTTTGTACATGCGTGTGTGTGCGTTTGTGCATGTGTGTGTGCGTGTGTTTGTGCATATGTGTGTGTGTTTGTGCATGTTTGTACATATGTGTGTGCGTGTGTGTGTGCATGTGTTTTTGCATGTGTGTGTGTGCGTGTGTTTGTGTGTGTGATTGTGCATGTGTGTTTGTGTATATGTGTGTGTGTGTGCATGTGCACGTGTGTGTCTCGAAGGCCCAATGCAGGACAATCAATTTAAGCTGGGGAATTGGGTTGGAGTGAAGGTGTCAAGACCTCAGGAAACCAAGTGATCCCGTGATCTCATACTCACAGCATCACTAAGACTGCTCATTTCCAACTCGAACATCGCTCGATTCTGCCCCGTCTCAGCTTATCCGCTGCTGAAACCTTCATCCTCGCTTTTGTACCTTCTGGACTATCCCAAATCACTCTTGACTGATTTTTGTATAGTAATCCAAAAGTCTTGCACCAAGCCCTGTTCTGCTGTCTCTCCCATGTTTGTGAACCTATACTGGCTTCCTGTTAAGAAATACTCAGTTTCAAAATGCTCGTCTTGAGTCATATCAGTGATGAGATTTTCACAATAATACGGTCTTATTCAATAGTATAATGGGACTGGGGGCACTTCATGATACAGGGTGGGAATTTTCAGCCCTTTCCGCCAAAGTGGGGTCAGAGTGTGACTCTATCTAGTTTAGATTTCATGAGGGAGAGGCAGCTGGGAGATTTGCAGCAGCTTGTAACTGGTGGGAGAAATTCACAGTGACCCTCACAGAGCCTTGTTACACACAGCAGTCACTAGTGTTAGCTTGGAAATTGGGAAGGCAGTTTTGCCTGCAAAAGGGAGCGGAGGTATCCACAATCATTGGGTCTATGAAGAAAAGTTGGAAGTTGGTGTAATGGAAAGGTCCCCAAGGATAGCTGGAACACTAAGGAGAATAAGCTCCAGACAGCTGTGGAGTATATCCCAAGAAAAATGAATGAACTTTTAAAATCAGGGATCTCTTAGGGGCAAATAAAAGTAGAATTGAGTTTACAGCACAGGTTTTTAGAAGATATAATGCTAAGTTAGTGACATTTGCTTAGTTTAATTTTTCTTTATGTAAGGTTTATTTTTGTTAAGAAGTGTGAATTCTTGTGGCGCAGTCCTGCTGGTTAATTGCCATGTGTTCAGATTTCTTCTTTAATTGTTAACAGGACCATAACAGTATTAAAAATTGTTGATGCAATCTGTAATCTTTGAAACCCCGCTGATCGAGTTGTATTTTCTCCCACCCTCGTTCTGCTCCTTGAGCTGTCTCCGGCTACGCGTGAAGGGAAGGGTTTGCAGCATTTCAGATGTTTGTTCCTCTCGTTCTGCAGAATATGAAGATAATGAGGACTGGAGTGCCTGGTCTCCCTGCACCGTCACGTGTGGCAGTGGCAACCAGAAACGTACCAGGTCCTGTGGTTATGCCTGCACCGCAACTGAATCCCGAACGTGTGACCTCAAACGATGCCCAGGTGAGTGTTGCGATCCTCCAAAGGAAGATTAAGGCAGATTCGAACACCCAGCAGCACCTCGACGGCAAATTGAATTTCTTTCCTAAAACCAGTGGGACTGCGTTTCAATGGCATCTGATATCCAACATGGATAAGGGGAGAATTTCCTGATCCGGTGCCTGGCTCACTTACAATCATAGAATCCCTACAGTGTAGAAGGAGGCCATTCGGCCCATCGAATCTGCATCGACCACAATCCCACCCAGGCCCTATTCCCGTAACCCCACATATTTACCCTAATAATCCCCCCGATACTAAGGGGCAATTTAGCACAACCAATCCACCTAACCTAGATGTCTTTGGAATGTGGGAGGAAACCAGAGCACCCGGAGGAAACGCACGCAGACACGGGGAGAAACTCCACACAGACAGTGACCCGAGGCCGGAATCGAACCCGGGTCCCTGGCGCTGTGAGGCAGCAGTGCTAACCACTTGAGTGCAGCAAATGCAGGATGTTGCCTGGTCTCGAGGGTGTTGGCTATGAGGAGAGGTTGAATAAAGTAGGATTGTTTTCACTGGAAAGACAGAGGCTGAGGGGAGACCCGATAGAGGTCGACAAGTTTATGAGAGGCAGAGACAGGGTGGAAAGTCAGAGGCTTTATCCCCAGGGTGGACGTGTCAGTTGCAAAGGGGGCACAGGTTCAAGGTGAGAGGGGGAATGACGTGCAGGGGAAATCTTTCACACAGAGAGTGGTGGGTGCCGGGAATGCACTGCCAGAGGAGGTGGTGGAAGTGGGCACATTAGCAACACTTAAGAGGCATCTGGATGGGAACATGAATAGCGAGGGAATAGAGGGATATGGGCAGAAAGTTTTATCTTTGGTTAGGGCATCACGACCGGCATGGGTTTGGAGGGCCGAAGGGCCTGTTCCTGGGCTGTACTGTTCTTTGTTCTTTGACAATCAAGAGGGGAGGAGTGGGTAATCTAAAAAAAATCTCTATTTATTTAAATAAATGGGTAGGAAATCAATCTTTGTTTTTGGGATATGAATGACATAGTGAGACCACCGATACTGCCCATCCCTCAATTCCTTGCAATGTCTGACACCTGGCTGGTTGTCAGACAGATTTACAGGATGCCACGTTCCCTGCATCACCGTCCCTCCCACCCATCCGGCTTGGATGCCGGGGGTCAGAGGAGGGAGTTGAGTTGGACATTTGTCGACAAGAGGAGAAACTCCCGGGGACTGGAAATTCTGCATCATAGAGCTACCAACCAATCAGGGACCAGCAGCTCCTCCCTATGGGTAGCGCTCCACTGGGAGGAGTGGCCGCTTTTGGTACTGCACTCTGGACCTGAAGAGGCCTTCAGCATGGGAATGTGCTGCAAGTGTTCGGGGGTCTCGGTGGATGCCAGGCTGAGACTCTAGTGAGAGGGATTAGGGTTGAGGTTTGAGAGGCTATGGTGGGAGGGGAGGGGGTAAGCCTGGGGTCCAGGGCTGGGTGAGGAGTGCAGGGGCAGTTACTGATTAAAGGGCCTTCCTTAGTCCCAGAGACCCATTAAGGAGGGAGTCATCCCCCCTCCCCACGTTGCCTGCTACGAGCCGCACAGGGAATCTGAGCTGCCCAGTTAGCATTAGCCTCTCCCTCCACCAGTTCATTGCTGGGCATCGATTGCCCATGATGTGGAGATGCCGGCACTGGACTGGGGTAAACACAGTAAGAAGTCTCACAACACCAAGTTAAAGTCCAACAGGTTTATTTGATAGTCAGTTGCCCACTCAGTTGACAGACTGTTGGACAGAAAATCCAATGCCCTGGTAAAATTGGCAGAATCAGCAGGATTTTATGTGTCCCCACCCTTCCACCCACACTTAAACCAGCCAATGGGGAAACATGAGGTCCAGGCCCTTCCGTGCGGCTGGATTCAGATGTAGACCAGAGCGGGTAGCAGGGCTGACAAGTTCCAGTCCCTGAAGGAAGTTGGTGAACCAGATTCCAACAATCTAGCAGTTTCCGTATCCATGGTAACCGACATCAGCCCATGACTTAGAGCAGGTTAATTAATTTCAGATTTCCAGGATGGTGGGATTTCATAGAACCCTACAGTGCAGAAGGAGGCCATTCAGCCCACTGAGTCAGCACTGACCACAATCCCATCCAGGCCCTATCTCCATAACGCCATACATTTACCCTATCTAGTCCCCCGGACACTAAGGGGCAATTTAGCATGGCCAATTCACCTAAGCCGCACATCTTTGGAGTGTGGGAGGAAACCTGAGCACCTGGAGGAAACCCACGCAGAGACGGGGAGAATGTGCAAACTCCACACAGACAGTGATCCGAGGCTGGAATTGAACCTGGGTCCCTGGCGCTGTGAGGCAGCAGTGCTAACCACTGTGCCACCGTGCTGCCCCGTAAGCGATAGGATACACTCCCGTTTGCCAGACCTGCCAATCACAAGGTCAAGGAAATGTTCACAATCGTGCAACTAATGCAGAGTGCCCTGGAATATAAATACTCTAAGAATTCACAAACTGAGTCATTCACTGCTAAATTGTCCTCAAAGACATGGGAACTAGCAACTTTAGGCGCACACACTCTCAGCAAATGTAACAAAAGTAGGCATTGAATTCCATTCCAGATCTAAGAGCTATTAAATGGTGTAGTGACACAGTGGCTAGCACTGTTGCTTCACAGTGCCAGGGACCCGGGTTTGATTCCTTCCAGCTTGGGTCACTGTCTGTGCAAGCCTGCACGTTCCGAGGCAGCAGAAAGTGTAGTCATCCGTGAAGCTACCAATGATTGTTGTAAAAGCCCAAATAGTTCACTAATGTCCTTTAGGGAAGGAAATCTGCCACCCTTCCCAGTCCAGCCTACATTTGACTCCAGAACCACAGCAATGTTGTTGGCTCTTGACTGCCCCCTGGAGTGGCCCAGTTAGCCACTCAGCTCAAAGGCGGTTAGGGATGGGCAGCAAATGCTGGCCCAGCCAGCAACACCCACATCCCACAAACGATTTTAAATTCAGATTTAGATTCACTAGAGTAACGAAGTGTAGATTTATTGGTCCACGTCTGACCCTGACTGTACTCTTTTCCCAAAGGAATGGAAGATGATCTGAATGCAGCCACTGAAAAAACTCTGGCGGAGAAGGGGAATGGAACAGAGTTGTTTGACCCCGGTGCGTATACTACACCACCAGCCCGACTGTAAATGTAGAAAGGATCGGAGGAGGCCACTCAGCCCCTCGAGCTTGCTTGTTCAGTGGGACCCTGGCTGATCTATCCAACACGCCAGGATTGACAGGCAGGAGTTGGGGGTGACGGGCTGGGGGTGGGGGTGACTGGTGGGTGGTGTGGGAAGTCCAACCTCTTAACATCACCGACAATATAACGATTAGAAGTTGTTTAGGCTCCTGTATCGGTTGAAAGGGTGAAATACTGATCTCTGCAGAGAGACGGGAGTTGCAACTTTGACAGTGCTGGGATAGCCGGTGGTATTGGATCACCATGTGTAGGGCAGCATGTTTTATATTTCTTCTCACTGATGTCAGTGGGAAGGAAATGGGCTGGATGATGGGTGCTAATGCAATCCTGTCACTCGTGGAGAATTACCAGGAATGTACAGCGCAGAAACAGGGTATTCAGCCCAATTGGTCGATGCTAGTGTTCATTCTCCACGTGAATCTCCTCCCAGCCACCCACTTGTACCTAACCTGGTTAACGCTTGTACCTATCCTGGTTAACACTTGTACCTAACCTGGTTAACGCTTGTACCTATCCTGGTTAACGCTTGTACCTAACCTGGTTAACGCTTGTACCTATCCTGGTTAACGCTTGTACCTAACCTGGTTAACACTTGTACCTAACCTGGTTAATGCTTGTACCTATCCTGGTTAACGCTTGTACCTAACCTGGTTAACGCTTGTACCTATCCTGGTTAACACTTGTACCTAACCTGGTTAATGCTTGTACCTATCCTGGTTAACACTTGTACCTAACCTGGTTAACGCTTGTACCTATCCTGGTTAACACTTGTACCTAACCTGGTTAATGCTTGTACCTATCCTGGTTAACACTTGTACCTATCCTGGTTAACGCTTGTACCTATCCTGGTTAACGCTTGTACCTATCCTGGTTAACACTTGTACCTAACCTGGTTAACACATCCTTCTGTTCTTTTCTCCCTAGATTCCCCTTCCGATGTAACTGTACCAATCGTTCCCCAGTCCTCCAAGTGTGAATGAGTTCCACGTTCTAACCACTCGCTGGGTTGTGGAATTCCTCCTGAATTCCTCATTGGGTTTATTTGTGACGACCTTATTTTTATGACCTTTGGGCTATTGTTGTGTGTGAGGCTGTGTGGCCTTTTCCTGCTTTACCTTTGTTTTTAGGGCAGTGTTTAATGACGCGTTAGACTTTAGCATTAACAACATTTGCCAAGTGCCGGCCTGCAGGGAATTCTGTTTCCATGTGAACCCATCTTTATTGGATTTTTTTTTCTCCCCCCCCCCGCCCCAGAAGTGGACAGCTGTGACAAATGGCTAAACTGCAAGAGCAAGTTTCTGAAGAAGTACCTGATGAAGGCGCTGACGGATTTACCAAGCTGCCCCTGCACCTACCCCACAGAGGCGGTGTACAGTATTGTCAGCGTCCACGAAGATGGCAAGGGAAGGCTCTTCCGATGGCGAGACGCCAGCGGCCCCAAGGAGCGCCTGGACATCTACAAGCCCACCTCCAAGTTCTGCATCCGCTCCATGCTGTCCTTGGACAGCGCCACCCTGGCGGCCCAGCACTGTTGCTACGACGACCAGATGAGGCTGATCACCCGGGGCAAAGGCGCGGGGGCTCCCAACCTGATCAGCACGGAGTTCTCGCCGGAGCTCCACTACAAGGTGGACGTGTTGCCGTGGATACTGTGCAAAGGGGACTGGAGCAGGTACAATGCCGTGCGCCCACCAAACAATGGCCTCAACTGTTCCGAAAACCCTTTGGAAGATGACTTTATGGCTCAGCTGAAGGAAGCGAAGGAGTATTGAAAGTATTAATTTAAAAAATCAAGGGTCTCCGAGGGGATGAATGGAAAAATAAATGGATGTTTTCAACAATGGAAACCACCTTCCCTACCCCACCTCCAATGACATTAGCCAATGTTTCCATGGCAACATCAAGGATGGTTAGAAACAGTCCCAGATTGGTTCTAACATTAAAAGATATATATATATATCTATATATACATATAACCACTTACTCACCTAAAGAAAATACCTTCAACTCATCAAATAAGAGGGAAAAGAAATGTCTTCTAAAGAGGTGTGTTATCATTCCATCATCGCTGTCTTTTCCTTATGGCTCCGGGAGTTACTCTGTGAGTCACATTCTCTGGATAATTGAGTAAACCCAAGGTGCGGAGTTCCCGCTCTCTCTGTCACTCACTCACTCTGTCGGAATCCCTGCTCCAGGGATTTTCCAGTTCCGATTCTTACTGCGGCTGATGAGTGTCGCGCCATTTGCTTTCTTTTAAATATGGCTCCTCACCTTTTGCAGTGGATCATCGGTGACCATCGCATCTCTCGCGGTTGACCCTGTCTCTGCCTGCTGGTTCCGTGGCCTGCGTCCATTCTCCGTTTCCTAACTTAATTGGCACAGAATTCTCTTCAAGCTTCGCCGCGGATGGCGGTGATGGGAGGTTTTGAGGGGGGGGGGAGCTGTAAGTGTCACCAAGCCCGGTGTTGTGTGGGAAGTTGAGCTGCCATCCACGGTTGACGCTAATCCCTGCGAACTTTCTGTGTACAAATTGGTAGCTGCGTTTCCTGCATTTACAACAGTGACTACACTTCAAAAAGGATTCCATTAGCTGGAAAGTACTTTGGGATGTCCTGAGGCCACATTGGCTTTTTGATGCATGGAGTGATGACAGACTTTCCATCCACGATGATTCAGGCTTTTAGGCCTAGTTTTGAACCAGAACCCACTATTTCCACCATTTTGAATTGTTAAATGGGACTGGAGTGGCTGAATCCACCGGAAATAGCGGATGCCAATTGGTGATGACCTCTCCCCTTAAGGCCTACACATGATTCCAGCACAACTATGTCCAAAGTCAATAAGAACTTGTTACAACCCGCTCTTGGTTTTCTGGAAAATAACATCGTCTCAAAACAAGGGATCACCGCTTTTAACATGAAGGAACTGGTGACTGAATGAGAATTTGCGCTGTCTCCTAGTCTAATCCATTCCTTCCCTGGGGCTGTGGAACGACCCTACCTCCCTTTGTCTCCTCTTCCTTCTTCAGTACACAGGCCACTACATCCCAGGCTTAGGGAGCCAGCAGTTCTTGTCTATCTTTTCTGCCTTGATGATGCTCATGCTCCATTGACCTCAACATGTCTCCTGGACTTTCCAGTCAAAATAAAGAAACACTGGTTCATTTGTGTGGAGAAAAGAATTCCTCTTCCATGAAAATAACGGCCACGGAAGCAAAATCTTTTGCTCTCAAACCCCTGCTGATTTCACATTAGCGGAGTATGCCAAACAAGGGCCTCTGAGATTCAACAGAATCTGCCTGGAGGTGAGGCACTGAAATGCAAGCCACAGGTCTGTTGGGATCTCTATTCCAGTGTACAATCTTCCTGGCACCAAGCATGGGTGTTCCTAAATGAGTAAAGATCAATCTAGTCTACCATCTACCATTCCAGTATAAAAGCAAATTACTGCGGATGTTGGAATCTGAAACCAAAAGAGAAAATCCTGGAAAATCTCAGGAGGTCTGGCAGCGTCTGCAAGGAGAGAAGAGAGCTGACGTTTCGAGTCCAGATGACCCTTTGTCAACCATCTCAGTAGTTGCGATACGCAATGGCAATGGACTTGTTGGATACCATTCACTGTAAAACACTTTGGGACCTCCTGAGATCAAGAAAGGTTCTATATAAATGCAAGACCTTAATAATAGCACCAAATCTCTGTTAATTAGTCCACAACAGACCCAGAAATGACATGTCAGTAACCTGAGGGTGGAGAACCTTGGGAGCCATTGGTCCAAAGTCATCTGTTCCTCCCAAGCAATGGTACAACCAGCATGTCATTTTTGAAATTACTCGCATGTTGTATCACAAAATATTTTCTCAAAGAAATCTCTGCATTTGCATTTTGGATGAGTCTATAACAACTCACCCCTTGACGTTCAATAGCATTACCGTTGCTGAATTCCATCACTGTCAACATCCCGGGTGGGGTTACCATTGATCAGAAAATGAACTGGACTAGTCCTATAAATACTGTGGCTACAACAGCAGGTCAGAGACTTACGAGTAACTTACCTCCTGACTTCCTGAGGCTTGTCCGCCATCTACAAGGCACAAATCAGGAATGTGATGGAATACTTGCCTCGATGAGTCAACAACACTCAAGAAGCTCAACGCCACCTAAGACAGAGCAGCCCCGCTTGACTGTCCACAAACATTCAATCCCTCCACCGCCAACACACAGTGACAGCAGTGTGTACCCTCTCCAAGACACGATGCAAGAACTCAGCAAGGCTTCTTAGACCAGCACCTTCCACACTACCATCGAGAAGGACAAGGGCAGCAGATATGTGGGAACATCAAAACCTGGACGTTCCCCTCCAAATAAAACACCATCCTGACTTGGAAATATATTGGCCGTTCCTTCACTGTCATTGGGTCAAAAGCCTGGAACTCCCTCCGTGTCAGCACGGTGGATGTACCTACACAATATGGACTGTGGCAGGTTACGGCAGCAGCTCACCACCACCTTCTCAAGGGCAACAAATGCTGGCCTAATCGTCCCAAGGATTTTTTTTTAAAGTTTCTACCATCTCTCTAAGGGTGTCTGTACCAGACACAGATCACTGACTCCCACCACACTCAGATTCACTTTCAAACTTCATTCAGGAGGAATAGAATTTCCTTTTTTGAACCCATCTATTCGAAATTTCTGGGGTATTTTTGTCTGCCTTCAACCTTAAGAGTCAAGAATTCCTCTTGCATCAAATCCACCAAAACATCAGAGGCAAGGGTTTCACCAACACAATGTGGAAGAATCCTAAAATTATGCCAAAACTGAAGGAGGCCATTCGGCCCATTTGTAACTCTGCAGTCTCATTGGTCACATTATCCAATTAGTCCCATTTCCCCTGCTCTTTCCCCCAGGGATCAGCAGATGCTTTAGTTTCACGTTATTTATCCAATTCCCTTTTGAAAGATACTGTTTCAAATCCAATTGGATGGTCATGAATGGGAGAAAATCGTGGCTTGGGGACAGTGATTGGCGTCCTAAACTCTTACAGCATCCCATGAGGCCACTAGACTCATCGAGCCACTGCTGTTTCTCCATAACCTGTAAATTAGCCTTCTGCAAGTATATGTGACCAATGGGTTGAAATGGTTCAGTCTAGAATATGGTTTCTTTTTCTGACATAGCTGGGATATCCATTTTACTGAGTGAATTGTTTCTCACAGCGAGACCATTTTAAAATCAGTGCATGACGCTCAGGAAGGGTTCTTTTTTTCACCTGAGATTGGAGGGCGCCGCAATAATAAAAATAAACCAAAGTTCTTCATTGGCCATCTTTCCCTGGGCTGGTGCTCTCCTGTCCTCTGAGTCAGAAGGTTGGGGGTTCGGGCTTGAGTCCAGTGCAGTACAGAGTGCAGCACTGGCAGAGGCGCTGCCTTCCGTGTGCTACACCAAGCCTAAGCTCAATCTGGTCTTTACAAGTGGGAGAGTTCTCCCAGCATTTTGGCAAAGACTTCATTATCCTTTATCTCCATGTTTGATTCCTTACTTCATTCAACCAAACCAGTGCAGGAAATATCTTCTCTTATAAGCATTTTCATTCCGGAGTCTGAGGATGAAGGTAGAAGGGAGCTTCCTACTTTTCAAACAATAAAGTAATCTACCTCATCCCCATACAGCCAGTGGGCTGAGTATTCTCTTTTCTGCAACTTGGAAGATCTTCAATGTTCATAACCTCTGAGACTCTCAATATTTATTACAAATATATTTGATGCTCCTGCAAATTTGCCAATAGACCTGTACATATCTCCATTTACATATAAACTGCCTGAACCTCTTGATCAGATTCCAGTCTCTAACTCACACCCCGGTATCCATTATTCTATATCTAAACCATCTCAGCCCCTCGATTAGATTCCAGTCTGTAACTCACTCCCAAATATCCATTATTCTATATCTAAACCATCTCAGCCCCTCGATTAGATTGCAGTCTGTAACTCCCTCCCAAATATCCATTATTCTATATATAAACCATCTCAGCCCCTCGATTAGATTGCAGTCTGTAACTCACTCCCAGGTATCCATTATTCTATATCTAAACCATCTGAACCCCTCGATTAGATTCCAGTCTGTAACTCACTCCCAGGTATCCATTATTCTATATCTAAACCATCTGAACCCCTCGATTAGATTCCAGTCTGTAACTCACACCCCGGTATCCATTATTCTATATCTAAACCATCTGAGCCCCTCAATTACATTTCAGTCTGTAACTCACTCCCAAATATCCATTATTCTATATATAAACTAGCTGAACCCCTGAATTAGATTGCAGTCTGTAACTCCCTCCCAAATATCCATTATTCTATATCTAAACCATCTGAACCCCTCGATTAGATTCCAGTCTGTAACTCCCTCCCAAATATCCATTATTCTATATCTAAACCATCTCAGCCCCTCGATTAGATTCCAGTCTGTAACTCACTCCCAAATATCCATTATTCTATATCTAAACCATCTCAGCCCCTCGATTAGATTCCAGTCTGTAACTCCCTCCCAAATATCCATTATTCTATATCTAAACCATCTCAGCCCCTCGATTAGATTCCAGTCTGTAACTCCCTCCCAAATATCCATTATTCTATATATAAACCATCTGAACCTGTCGATTAGATTCCAGTCTGTAACTCCCTCCCAAATATCCATTATTCTATATATAAACCATCTGAACCTGTCGATTAGATTCCAGTCTGTAACTCACTCCCAGGTATCCATTATTCTATATATAAACCACCTGAACCACATTTACCACATCCCGGGACACTAAGGTTTACTTTAGCACGGCCAATCCACCTAACCCGCACATCTTTGGACTGTGGGAGGAAACCAGAGCACCCGGAGGAAACCCACACAGACACGGGGAGAATGTACAAACTCCACACAGACAGTGACCCAAGCCAGGAATCGAACCCCTCGATTAGGTTCCAGTCACTCCCATGTACCCAGTGCCAGAGTACCCATTATTCTATATATAATCTAGCTGAAACCCTCAATTAGATTGCTGTCTGTAACTCACTCCCTGGTACCCATTATTCTATATATAAACTATTTGTACCCCTCAATCAGATTCCAGGCAGTAACTCACTCCCGGGTATCTATTATTCTGTATATAAACTATCTGAACATCTCGATTAGATTGCAGTCTGTAACTCACACCTTGATATTTGTTACCTGATTCCTCTTGTGCAATATGCTGTTGTGTCTGTCATTTCTGATACATTGAAGTAACAATTCGTTACATAAAATGAGATTGGGAACCCAGGGACAGTAATTTGCGATATTGTTGGCTCCATTAACTTTATATGGATGAATATTTTCAACTGTGTGTGTTGTGGGGACAATATTAATCTTTGTGTAACTCCCATCGAAAAAGTCCTTTGGCTTTATCATATGGAATCCAGTGCTGCACCCAAACTCAGCTCTATGGGATCCCAGAACCGTCTGGAGTTGCAGCCATCTGAGGACGATGCCTTGGTTTTCCTCAAAGCCACAAAAAAAGACTTGTTGAGGACCATTGCTTTGAAAAGCTTTCCCTGGCATCGAGTAGAAACCAGATTGTGACTAAAATTGCATCAGCTGCCGGAGTGACATCCGACAAGAGCTTTCCTGTCCCACATCAAGCTGAGACTTTTGTGTTGCTTTCCTTTGGCAATTGGATCCAAAAATCTTTGGTATTTTTAAACCACCAGGAAAAAAACCAGGCACCGTTCTTTTGCTTGTTGCAGATCACGTCTGACTCTCTTTGTGATAAAGTCTGAAGACAAATGCATTCTAGATGTTGTATAAAGTCAGTGTTGTGCAAAGTAGTTACCCGTCCATTTTCAACCTATGGCAATTTGGATTGTAAAACCACACAGAGTGAGGAAGAAAAGTCACTTCTTGGTGCGTTGAATGCATTTCTAATGATTTTAAAACTGAGAGACGCTGTTTATAAATGGAGAACCAGGTTCTGCTCCTCTTCTTGCAGGATTTATTGTTCATATTTCCACAACGCTGAATTGTGGTTTTACATCAGTGTTTTATTTCGAGGCGGTTTGCTTCGTAAAGGTTGCTCTCTGACCTCTCATAGGACTTTCCGTACTTCCTTTTGGAATTGTCTGTTGCTATCTACATTATTGAGGGAAGCGGGAGGGGTGGGGGACTGTGTGAACCCCATTTCCAGCCCCTGCCCTGGGTCTTTGCAGCATTAGGTAATCACCCTGCCCAAAACAGAATGTGGCAAGTGCTTCTACTCTCCTCTCAGATGCTTCAGCTAACCCCTTCCCCAATGGCATTAACACCCTTTCCCTTTTCAACTACCCCTTCTCCAATGGCATTAACATCCTGCCCTCTGCTGCTAACCCCTTCCCCCCCAATGGCATTCCCATCCCTTCCTCTGCTGCTAACCCCTTCCCCAATGGCATTCCCATCCCTTCCTCTGCTGCTAACCCCTTCCCCAATGGCATTCCCATCCCTTCCTCTGCTGCTAGCTCTAGTGGCATTAACACTCTCTCCCTCTTCAGCTAGCCCCTTCCCCAATGGAATTTGAGACCCCCCACCCCTCTCCATCCCTCCCTCCTTTGCTCAGTTGGTATGGTAGCCAAAGGGTGATTGTTGACTTCCTTCCGTTTCCAATCAATAGCAGCAACAGAACTCCTTCTGTGAGGAGCTTTCCCAACTGATTCCTCAGGCTGCTCCCATCTCTCCAAAGTCAAGGAACCTGATCACAAGGTCTGCTGATGGGTTCATCCAGTGAGTAGGGATTTCCTTCTGATGCCTGTTCCCTCCATCCCAATCAGCAGAGTTCCTGGCTGGACAGGAAAGTGGAGTCTTCACCCGAGTGCTGCACCAATGTTCCTTGGTAAATGTCCAGTGCGGCGCTGAGCAGTGGAGGCCAGGAAACTCCCTGGGCTGCCCTTGTCCATTGGTTTCAGGCAGGGTGGCAGGAAGAGAAAGCTGGAATAAAGAGAAGTCGATTCAGTCATGACTTTCCACACAAGGTGACAAACCTACCTGATGCAAGATGAGCGGGTGAAGGAATTAGTAATGGGGAGGTGGGGGTACCAGCTCTGCTGGGGTGCTTCCCCATCACCCTAAACGGTCAGATCTCTAGGCTCATTCGGAAGAGATACCAAGAGTGGTCAGGGTACCTGTTGTACCCGATGTGCCCAGCATGGGTTACCGCACCCAGGCAAGCTAAGAGGACAGTATAAGAATGTTGGCTCTGTGTAACTTTTTGGAGTAACTCACTCGCTGGATTGCTCCAGAACTGAGGCACTTTACTTTGGATGTTCCATTTTTATTGTGTTGTTATGTGTAAGTTGTGTCCCACTGTTCTCAAGAGGATTAGTCGCAAAGAAAATGCTGCAGTTGGTTTTTAAGTTTAAATAATTATTGTGCATAACGTACAGACTTAATAGCTTATTGTAATTGTGAGTTTCTTGTACAGTATTTATTGTCTGTGTTTAATGCTTAAAAAAAGTGAGACTTAAATATTTTACACGATTGAAAGGTGCACTACTGTGAAACCACTTGTTACTAAGGGACTTCTGTTTTACAAGAAAGGAAAGTATCATTTATCACCCATTTTGTCTTTCAATAAAAATATCAAAAATTAAATAGGACTGGCCCTTCTTTTGAACATTTTGTTCCTCTTAGCTTCCTTCCCCCTTGTGTTTTGTGTAGGTTATTAGGTTTCTTGGGCTGCTGTCTGGGAGAAGCATTCTTCCCCAGGGTGACGACATGCTGGGTCAATCCAGATCAGATGTTTGGGCAAACAGGTATTGAAGAGAACCTTCATAGGGGAGGCCCATCCTCAACACAGGGGATGAAGGAGCACCAGTTCTAAAATGTACATTTTAAATTTACTTATTAGTTTATTTTATTCGTGTCACAAGTAGGTGTGTATTAACACTACAATGAAGTTACCGTGAAGTTACCGTGGAGGGATGGGTAAGTAAGTTCGCTGATGACACTAAGGTCGGTGGTGTTGTGGATGGTCTGGAAGGATGGAAAAAGTTGCAGCAGGACATAGATAGGATGCAGGACTGGGCGGAGAAGTGGCAGATGGACTTCAACGCGGATAAATGTGTAGTCGTCCATTTTGGCAGAACCAACGGGATGAACGAGTACACTATCAAGGGCAGAAGTCTGAGTAGTGTTGAAGAGCAGAAGGATCTAGGGGTCCGGGTCCACAGGACTCTTAAATCGGCCTCGCAGGCGGAGGAGGTGGTCAAGAAGGCGTATGGTGTACTGGCCTTCATTAATCGAGGGATTGAGTTTAGGAGTCGGGAGGTAATGCTGCAACTTTATAAGACCCTTGTCAGGCCTCATTTGGAGTATTGTGCGCAGTTCTGGTCGCCTCACTATAGGAAAGATGTAGAAGCTATTGAGAGGGTACAGAGGAGATTTACAAGGATGTTGCCTGGACTGGGAGGCATGCCTTATGAAGTTAGGTTGAGGGAGCTGGGACTCTTTTCCCTGGAGAGACGAAGGTTGAGAGGCGACCTGATAGAAGTTTACAAAATGTTGAGAGGAATAGATAGGGTGGACTCTCAGAGGCTATTTCCCCGGGTTGAAATGGTTGCTACGAGAGGACACAGATTTAAGGTGCAAGGAGGGAAGTTCAGAAGTGATGTTAGGGGTAAGTTTTTCACTCAGAGGGTGGTGAGTGAATGGAATCGGCTGCCGTCAGTGGTGGTGGAGGCGAACTCGCTGGGGTCTTTTAAAAGACTTCTGGATGAGTATATGGGGTTTAATGAGATTGAGGGTTATAGATAGGTCTGTAGGTTGGTAGGTGTTGATGTGATCGGTGCAACTCGTGGGCCGAAGGGCCTGTTTGTGCTGTAGTGTTCTATGTGCTATGTTCTAAAATCCCCGAGTCGCCGTGCTCCGGCGCCTGTTCGGATTCATTGAGGGAGAATTTAGCATGGCCAATGCACCTAACCAGCCCATCTTTCAGATTGAAGGGAGAAACCAGAGCAGCCGGTGGAAACCCACGCAGACATGGGGAGAACACGCAGACTCGGCATAGAGTGACCCAAGCCAGGAATCGAGCCCAGGTTGCTGTGCTGTGAGGCAGCAGAGCTAACCACTGTGTTGCCGTGCGCCCGTTTCTGATGCTGCTCACAAAGTCATCGCATCTTCATACCTTTCATATCATAGAATCTCTACAGAGCAAAAGGAGGCCATTCAGCCCATCAAGTATACGCTGACCCAGGCCAAATCCACCTAACCCGCATATCTTTGGACGCTATGAAAATTGTTGAATGATATTTCTCAATTAGTTTATGCAAGGATCTATAACTTCATTGATTCAGCTCCGCTGTCCTCAGAGTTAAAAGCAGACCTGTTGCCTGGAACAGATTGAAAGAATTAGTTCAGCTCTTGCTAATTCTCCCAGTGGTGGGTGACCCTAACAGCAAGGAGCTGAAATACTGCCTTCCCACACTCCAGCTCCCCTTCACATCCAATCAAGTCATGGCAATGCACCTCTGTCTGCACAGAGCACTAAGTACAGTTTAGGCCTCGCTCCTGCTATGAAGCCTGCCATGTTGATAGATGATCCACTGAAAGGGGATTTAGTTTAAACTGCAGATGCTGCAGTTATGTCTCCCCCATGGTAGACCATTGGCACCCACTCACTTCAAAGGCCGGCTGCAGTGAAGGCAACATTAACCCTTATTTTGCCCCTGGACAGCCAGAAGGGTTATCCATTTGGAGGATCAGAATCCATCATCATGCTGTGAATGGGGGTCCTTTTATTATTGAGTTGTGTCCAAGGTCAAATACCTGTTAGAGTATGTGTCTGGGGAGGAGGGGGGAGGACGGTGGATTTAGAGGAGTATAGCACAGACAAAGGCCTTTCAGCCCATCACATCTGCCCCTGGCAGAGAAAAACCACCTCCCATTTTCCAGCACTTGGCCCACAGCCTTGTATGGCTCGGCATTGCAAATGGTATCTAAATACTTCCGGAATGTTGTGAGGGTCTGTGCCTCCACCACCCTTTCAGGCAGCGAGTTCCAGACTCCCATCACCCTCTGGGTGAAAAAGATTTTCCTTACATCCCTCCAAACCCCCACCTTAAATTTGTGCCCCCTGATCATTGATCTCTCCACTTAGGAGAAAAAAATTATTGAGATCAACAGTGATCCAACCTCTTCCTCCTCTTCCCTTCATAAAAGGAGCTTCCCTTCTCTATAGCCCCTCTCTCTCCTCATTGTCCTGTTGCCTCAGAGGCACTGCCTTTGCCATGTCCCCTCCCAACCCCACTGCAGCTTGTGGATGGACAGGTCACTTCTACCTTCCCTACATCAACTCAGTCAAATCCAGGATCTCACCATGACATCCCCAATAACTCTCCAAAGCACCTCCATAACCTTTTCAATGGCCAGTCACTCAAGATTGTCAGATGTAATTTGAATCACCAAGCCTTCAAGTCATGCCAACGGGGGAGGAAGAGGGATAAGGGGAAATGGGGGTCCCTCTTGCAATAGAATGCACAGTCAACTTCCAGTGAGAAACAAATGCCTTTGGTGGAGTTGTGCAGTCCAATTTGGAATGGTTGCTTGATACCACCAATTGGTCAATTGGCTAACCTCTTAATCAATTACGGCACATCTTACTCCAATCTACATCAACGGGAACAAGATAGAAATGGTCGAAAGCTTCAAGTTTTTAGGTGTCCCCATGCTGACACTGTAATTCAAAGGTGCCCACCAGTACTTCTACTTTCTCAGAAGACTAAGGAAATTTGACATGTCAGCTACAACTCTCACCAACTTTTACAGATGTGCTATAGAAAGCATTCTTTCTGGTTGAATCACAGCTTGGTATGGCTCCTGGTCTGCCCAACAGTACAAAAAAAAACAGAAGGTTGTGAATGTAGCCCAATCTATCACGCAAACCAGCCTTCCATCCATTGACTCTGTCTACACTTCCCCGCTGTCACAGCAAAGCAGCCAGCATAATTAAGGACCCCACACACCCCAGACATTCTTTCTCCTACCTTCTTCCATTGGGAAAAAAATACAAAAGTCTGAGGATACATACCAACCGACTCAAGAACAGCTTCTTCCCTGCTACCATCAGATTTTTGAATGGACCTATCTTGCATTAAGTTGATCTTTCTCTACACCCTAGCTATGACTGTAACACTACATTCTGCACTTTCTCATTTCCTCCTTTATGAACTGTATGTTTCGTCAGTGTAGCGCATAGGAAACAATACTTTTCACAGTATACTAATACATGTGACAATAACAAATCAAATCAGATCAAAGATAGCTTTCCCAGTACTGGAAGCAGTGTGGTATGGTTCAGCTTCTGTAGTGCCACCTTCCACAGAGTTCAACCAGTCCCTTTATCAAACGTTATCAAACTACACATGACACTGAGCTATAGAATGAGATCCAGATAGATGACTAAAGGCTTGGGTCATAAAAGGAGAGCAGAACAAGAGGTAGTGAATGGAAAGAGGGGATGTTAGGGAGGGAATCCCATCAGGCCCAGTGAGCACCAGGCTGATGGATGAATGGGATTTATTATGAATGAGGATATAGTAGCAATGCTTCAAATGAGCTCGGATTTTTGGGGTGGCACAATAGTAGAGTGATTAGCTCAGCTGCCCCACAGATGCTCTTAGTCATTCTACAAGCTCCCACTCACTTCCACTTCTACACACCAATTCATTATATCATTGGGCTTGATAGGAGCCAATTCTTCAGTGATGCCAGTTTTTCTTTACCAGGCTTCAGGATATGACCCCTCCATTTCTATCAGTCTATCTCCTTACATCAGGAGTGCTGTTGTCCTCAGCATCCTAGCTGGTCCTGAGGAAATTCCTTGGAGTTCCGTCCTCCTGGCAATGCCTCGATCAAATAGGGTTCAGGGTGGGTGGATGGAAGGAAGTTCTTCCACTCTAAAGAAACCAGTGCAGGCAGAGGTCTGGTCAAACTGGGACCCAGCCTCATGGTCAGGTGTTCTGCTGTATTTCTCCTATTGGTGGAGTGCAATGCAAGACTCCCAAGCTAGAATGTTACCATCATTCACACTGGCAGGATTTTCCTATCCTGCTGCAGTGAACAGAGATTTGGCTAGCCACCAAACTCCTTGACCAGGCAGTAGGAGTGGGGCATAAATTGCAGTTAAGAATGTTCCTGTAGGTCTGTGGGTACATTCAGTCCTTGTTACAAATTCATCACACTGTTTAAAAATCTAACATAGAATGTAAAGCACGGGAACAGGCCATTCGGCCCAACCAGTCTATGTATGCCCCACACCAGCCTCCTCTCATCTTACCCTATCAGCGTATCCTTCTCTCTCTCTCACATACTGAGCCTGTTTCTGCTTCAGTGCATCAACTGTACCATGTATAGTTCTGGTCACCCTATTATAGAAAATTATTAAACTAGAAAGTGTGCTGAAAAGATTTACTAGGATGCTTCCAGAACTTGATGGTTTGAGTTATAAGGAGAGGCTGGATTGACTGGGACTTTTCCCCCCTGGAGCATAGGAAGCTTAGGGATGGTCTTATAGAGGTCTATAATATAATGAGGGGCATAGCTAGGTAGTCAATATTTTTTCCCAAAGGTAGGGGAGTCTAAAAGTGGAGGGCATAGGTTTAAGGTGAGAGGGGAGAGATATAAAAGGGTCCAGAGGAGCAATATTTTCACACAGAGGTGAAGAGTGTCTGGAATGAGTTGCCAGAGGCAGCAGTAGATAGAGGTGGGTACAATTTTGTCTTTTAAAAGCATTTAGACAGTTACATGGATAGGATGGGTCTAGAGGGATATGGGTCAAATGCAAGTAATTGGGACTAGCTTAATGGTAAAAGCTGGGTGGCATAGACAAGTTGAGCCAGAGCCTGTTTCCTTACTGTAAATCTCTATGACTCTATCTCTAATATTCACCTGAATAACACTCTACGCTCTATGCACTGGATAAAGAATTCCATTCTTGGATTTATAAGTGACTTGCTTCTGTTAAGAGACCAATTGCTGGAGAGGAAGTTTACAGCATCCCTCGATTGAGTGCAGATAGATCCCAGCTTTAATCATCAGTCTCACTGAATTAGATGGCCTGAACCAGAAGGGTCAAACTGAACTACAATTGGCCACAACTAATTATTTTCCTTAGCCATTGGGAACAAAAATAAATTAACCCTGATTCCAACAATCCTGGCTAGAAAATGTGTATGTGCCTCAGGCAAAGACAGAGCCAAGCTCACCTTAATGGATTTGTGATCATTCTGTCTGAGACCACTGATTGTCACACACACACTTGGCCACTTGGAAGAAGGGAAGCTCATGAAGTTCCACCACCTGACCTCGTGGCAGAGTGAGTAAGGAAGATTGCTCACAATCTCCCCATAATACTGCATGACAGGGAGTTAGTTCCGTCCACTCAAACTCGTGACAACCAGAGGTTCCAATGGATGAAACTGAGACAGTGATGTTAGGGAAGGAGTCCCAGGATTTTGACCCTGCAATAGTGAAGGAATGGCTGATATACTTCCAAGTCAGGATAGTGAGTGGCTTGGAGGTGAACTTTTGAGTGATGGTGTTTCCATGCATCTGCCGCTCGTCCTTCAAGGAGCCTTGGTGAGTTGCTGCAGGACATCTAAATGGTATACACTGTTGCCAATATGCATTGATAGTGGAAGGGTGTGTGTCTCTAAGGTGAAGGATAGGATGTCCATCAAGTGCTTTGTCCTGGATGGTATTGAGCTTCTCTAGTGTTGTTAGAGCTACATCCAGGCAGGTGAAAAGTATTCCATTACCCTCCTTGGGAAACCATACACTGAAGTCTCTGGGTTGGGGTCTTGAAGCCACAACGTACCCTGCCTGTGGTGTTAGGCTGCCCGACATCAGTGGGTGCATTAATTTTCTCCCATCATTGACTACAAGACAAGCTCTTGGAACTGGGCAGATACTGAGCAGAGACCCTCCATAAAATAATTGTTGTTTTTTTAAAAAAACAATTACAAACCTGGGTCCTAGAGCAAATGGGCAGTTGGGATGATGAGAAGGTTTTGAGGGACAATGTGAAACGCACTGTCCAGTGTAATGCAACTTCTAGGGAGTGAACGCAGTCAAGCTTCTGATTACTTGCAAAGCCGAGAGAGGCCAAGACCATTTCTACACGCAGACACAGGCAAACATTCGGACACACAAGCACAAATATACACACATGCACACACAAATACAGCCACAATGTAAGTAAACACAAATCTTTAAATAAACAAACATAGACCCTGCAAACAATTTCAGCTAAAACAGGAGATCTACCATGTTTTAAATACTGAATCGGATGGGGACTGGAAATATCATTTCTCTTTCCTGATGTCCAATCTTGAACATTTCAAAATAGAAACAAATGCTATTTTACTTTGTGCCCTGCAGTTCTAACTAGTTGATATGAGCTCAATTTCCACCCACCGTTCCCCCCCCAATCTCCTTCCACATACAGTCAAGAACTAAAGCTTCACCCCACCTAGCTCAATAACTGAAGTTCTAAGCTCCCCCTAACATCTCTGGAATCTGCCAAATGTTCACTCTAGGGTCACAAACTCAAAGGTTTTAAAATAGGGTCATTCAGGAATAAGTTTGGGCGGTACTGATCCATAGGGTAAGTTGGAAATGACACTAACATTAGATTACTGTGGAGTGGACAAGAATGTGATGCTGGCCTTCATAGCGAGGGGGATTGAATATAAAAGTAGGGAGGTCTTGCTGCAGCTGTATAGGGCATTGGTGAGGCTGCAACTGGAGTACTGTGTGCATTTTTGGGCGCCGCACCTGCGCAAAGATATTTTGGCCTTGGAGGGAGTGCAGAGGAGGTTTACTAGGCTGATACCGGAGTTGAGGGGGTTGAGCTATGAGGAGAGGCTGAATAAACTGGGCTTGTACTCGTTAGAGTTTAGAAGAATGAGGGGAGATCTCATTGAGACGTATAAGATGATGAATGGGATGGATAGGATAGAGGTGGAAAGACTTTTCCCGCTCAAAAAAGACAGTAGGACTAGGGGGCAGAGCCTCAAGATAAAAGGGGGGCAGTTTAGAACGGAGTTGAGGAGGAACTTCTTCACTCAAAGGGTGGTGAATCTCTGGAATTCTCTGCCCGTTGAAGTGGTGGAGGCTGCCTCGCTAAATATTTTTAAGACGCAGGTTGATGGGTTTTTGATAGGAGAGGGGATTAAGGGTTATGGGGAGAGGGCGGGAAAGTGGAACTGAGCAGCGACAGATCAGCCTTGATCTGATTGAATGGCGAAGCAGGCTCGATGAGCCAAGTGGTCTACTCCTGCTCCTAATTTGTATGCTTGTGTTTCTGCTCACTGAAGGACATAGTCTTTCTCTGCACGTTCTTCACATCTTCTCAGTATCTATCCTATCAAGCTCCCTCAGAATATTTTATATTTCAAAGATCACCTCTCATTCTAAAGTCCAATGTGTACAGGCTTACCTGCTGCACTTTTCCTCATAAGACAATTCTTTAATCTCAGGAATCAGCCCAGTAAACCTTCTCTGAACTGTTTTCAATGCAAGCATACTCAAAGGCCAAAACTGCTTGTGGTGTTCTAGGTGCGGTCTTACCAATACCAATGCAGCAAGACTTCCATACTTTTATACCCCATCCCATTGCAATAAGACAACATTCCATTTGCCTTCCTGATCACTTGCTGAGTTATCACAGTGTAATAACTTTTTAAAACTCATGTACAAGGACACCCAGGTCCTTCTACAGCAGAGAGCTTCTCAAGGAGGAGTGTGAGAGAAAGGTAATGAAGGATGGAAAGTATGGGCCCAGGAGGAGAGAGGGGAGGGAAGAGGAGAGGGGAGAAGAGATGAGAGGAAAAGGGGGGGGCAGGTGGGTGAAAGAAGAAGGGTATCTATGAAAAGGTGAAGGAAAGATTAAACAGGATGAAGGTAAACAAGATTTTAAAAAACATGCAGAAATTCTGCCAAAATGAGTGGAACTGTACACATTTTTCTTGACTCTGTTCACAGATGTTGCCTGGCCTGTTGGGCATTTTCTGTTTAAGTTTCAGATTTCCTGCATCTGCAGTATTTTCACTGTGGAAACAATTAGGTTTGGACATGATGATTCCTGTGGTCAATTAGCCAGTCAGTATATCCTATCTGAACTGATGTATGAAAACATGTTCACATAGCCTGAAGTTGAGGTAGCATGCTGGTGGGAACCTCCAGGAGAGAACAGGGGCAGTAAGTTGCAGGAGAGAAAAGCAAACAAGAGAATTTACACTTTGCTAAAATCCAATAAACTAGAAATGGCACCATTTAGAAACATTAGTCCTATTTATTCCTTCCTTGGATGCCCATGGAAACCTCCTTAAATGCAAAATGAATGTTGCAACTGGCAAAAGACTTGCATTTATTTAGTGCCTTTGGGATGTCTCAAAGCACTTCACTGCAAGTACATTCTTGTTGAAATGTGAGGCACAGGATACAGAAGACAGCAATTTAAATGATTGTAGAGATAATGAAATGCAATTGTGAATTGGGTATGTACTTGATGGAAGCAAGGTAGATGATTGTTGTTCCTGGGATTCTAAAAGGAATAGATAATACCAGAATCCATTTCACTGCAACGAGGCAAGAGAATGCTGAGTTTGAAATTCAAGAAATGTCAGTGAGCAACTGGTTGATCTATGGAGCAGTCAGTGGAAAGTAAAGATTGCTATAATTTACTTAAATGAATCATTCAGGAAACATTATTTTGTTAGTCATGAATGATTTGAGACATAGTATGTGGCCATAAGATGCAGCAGAATTAGGCTGTTCAGCCCATCACATCTGCTCTGCCATTCAATTATGGCTGATGTTTCCCAACCCCATTCTCCCGCTGTTTCACTGTAACACTTTATCCCCTTACCAATCAAGAGACTGTCTTAAATAAACTCAATGATCTGGCCTCCACAGCATTCCATGGCAATGAATTCCATAGATTCACCACTATCTAGTGGGAGAAATTCCTCATCTTGGTTCTAAAGGGTTGTCCCTTTATTTTGAGGCTGTGTCCTTGGATCCGAGTCTCTCCTGCTTTTGGAAGCATCTTCATGTCCACTCTATCCAGGCCTTTCAGTATTCTATAACTTTCAATGAGATCCCCCCTCATCCTTCTAAACACCATTACGTACAGACCCAGAGTCCTCATATTTGAAGCTTTCCTTTCCTGGGATCATTTTTATGAACCTCCTCAGATACTGGACCCAAAGTTGCTCACAATACTCCAAACATGATCTGATCAGAGCCTTATAAAGCCTCGGCAGTACATCCCTGCTTTTATATTCTAGCAAATATACCTTTACTGGCAGTTTTGCCTACCTCACATCTGGGGATCAAACAGGAGTTGAAAGAGTGAATACAGAGAACACATCTCCCCTAGTGGTTAAGAGTTATCATGCCATCAAGACAAGATAGTTACCAAGAAATCCACAGGGAACTCGGAAGCAGCTTGGAGAAACTCAGTGTTGAGAAGTTTGAACACTACCACAGGGGGTGGTTAAGGCAACTGGCATAGCTGCATTTAAGGAGAAACTTACGCATGTTAGGGAGAAAATAGGATTATATCGGTAGATTTAGATGAGAAAAGATGGGATCAGGTGAGAGCAGACCATAACATCAGAATGGACAATTTGGACCAAAATGATCCATTTCTGGGCATTATTGTAAATAAAACTCCATCATTGGATCATGCAATGAGCAGGATGGCAAAAAGTAATCCAGATGGATCTTTACCTTCTACCTCAATTTCCACACTCCCAATCATTTTAGGCTCTGATGTCTTTATGCATTGTGTGGACTTCCAAAACACAACCACGGCCCCTGGTGGCAGCGATCAAAAAGTACAGCAAACTTTTTTTCCCCCCCTTGATTGCTTCTCAGAGGTCAGTAAGATTAACTCACCTCTCTAAAATTTATTTATGGATAAATCAAGGGAATTTTTTAAAAAACTCTCAACCTGGTACCTGGGCCTTTCAGAACAGGAAAGAAAGAGACTTGAACCTGTCAGTTTGGCTGGTTTTAAAGCAGACCCCGAGGAAGAGCATTATTTACTAACCTATCTGAAGGTTTACTTTGTAGGTGTTTTGCACCAAAATGTACATGTTCCTACTGCAAAAACTGTTTCAAACGATTTTGATCAACTTAAAAGTTTTACCTACAAAAAAATTAAACCATTTGGCCCCTCACCATTTTTTAAAGTTCATTAGTAGGACATGGGTGTCACTGGCTGGTCAGCATTTATTACCCATCCCTAACTGTCCTTGCCCAGAGGGCAACTGAGAGTCACATTTCTGCGACTTAGGAATCACCTGTAGGCCAGACTGGGTAAGGACAGCAGATTTCCTTCCCTAAAGGACATTGACGATCCAGATGCGTTTTTCCAGCAATGGAATCAGTACTCTTAATTCCAGATTGTTTTTATTGAATTCAAATTCCACCACCTGCCATGGCAGGATCTGAACCCAGGTCCCCAGAATATTAGCTCAGTTGCTGACTTAATAGTCTAGTGATAATACCACTGAGCCATTGCTTCCTGTAGTATGATCATGACTATCTGGGAAGGAAAAGGTACCAGTTTATATGTTTTTACAGAAAATATTTATTCTGGTAGCATAGGAGTTGCGATACTATTAACTTGGTGCTTCTACTAATTTTCGAAAGATCACAAAAAATTAAAAGTTATAAGATTGCCTGCATAACAAAAAGCAGATGAATCATGCAGAAATCCAGTTTTAGTAACAAACCAGCATAAGACATGGTTCACTCATCTGCAGAAACATCTTGATTACTCACCCCAACATGGACTCTGTTAATTTGAATGGAAAACTGACAACTTTAGGACTCAACAGCAGATGACCTCAAATCTAAGGCAGCAGGACATCCAAGAGGCAAAGGCTTTTTTTCCCTCTCCATAGGGCAATAAAAGGTTACGGGGAAATGCAATCGAGGTGTTTAAAATGAGAGGTTTGACAGTGTGAATACAGAAATTGTTTTCACTGGGATGAAAACTGGCAACCAGAGGACACCAGACTCAAGATAATTGGTGAAAGAAAGCTCAGGAAGATGAGACAATATCTGTATAGGAGGTTATGGTTAAAGTGTTGCAGAACTGAATTCAATAGTAACTCACCAACGGGAAAAAAGGGCCATGGGACGTTGAAAGAGCTTGTGTAGGTATAGCGTGTGTTGTGTCTAAGCAGCTTTGTGGTGCCTGGAATGTACCTGCTACACTTGTGAACACAGAGTTCAAAACTGCATGACAGACCCAGTACAGAACACTCAAGTTGGGGAGAGTAATGTTTCAGCTTAATATTGGCCCTATACACACAACTGTGCCAAGATAAAAAAATGTTCGTAACTGAGTGCAGTTAGGACAAACGAGAAGCACATTTTACAGCTCTCAAAACACAATGTGCACTGAGCCATCATGCCTTAAGCCCAATGATGTCTGAATTGTAGTCACTGTCCTTCTGAAGGGATGGGCAAGAAATGCTGGCCTAGCCAGCAAACACACTTCCCACAAAATGAATAAAAACACAAACCACTAAATGCATGTAAAAAATAAGGTCCCACAACAATCAGTTTGCACATCTAACTGTGGGGCATTCCTTTAAAAGAACAGTGTCAACCTAGATTGTGTTCAAGTCTCTGGAATGGGACTCGAATCCAGAACCTTTAACTCCAAACAGAGCCATGCCTGGCACTAGCCAAGGCTGAACTGGGAGAACAAAGAATTCTAATATCACTCCATTGTGTGCTGCACTTTTTATTTTTTTTATTTTAAATGAAGAAATACATCTCTATACAAAATAGCTTCTGAAAATTACTAGTGTACAGACACTATGAAAAAAACAGAACTCCATCTGTGAGCCGCAGAGTACAGCTTGCGAAAGCAACAGTTAAACTGTGAGGAAGGGAAAACTATGACAAGTTCACCAACAATGAAAAAATAAAATAATTTAGCACTCATCTTGGCAGAACAATAGGTGCATTCACATTGAAGCTTTTTCAATTCTTGCTTGTCCACAAATAACCTGCCCAACCACAGTCAGCTTGATTTCACATTCAGGCAAGTAAACAGACATTTTGATCCTGAAGAGTGTGACAATTGTGAAATCTTTGATGTTTTAAAAACTTTGATTCAGTGAAAGCCAGTTAATGATCATCCTGTTCAATGGAAACAGGTCAGTCCAGCACCAATTCATTCACATGAAAATTTTTTAAAAAATGCTGGGAACTGTTTTATAACCATTATTCATGCAGTGTGGCAATGGAACCATCAATGGACAAAAGCATTCAAAACAGAAGCAACACTGTCAAAGGTTTCATTAAACATAGTTGGCTTAAACATCGAAACAGAGCACTCATGAAAGTCCCAGGCAGATATTGTAACTAGCACCATCAAGCAGCTTTCATATAACCTGTTGCTGCCGTATTAAAAAGACCCAGTGTTATGGAGTTCAAAGGGCCAATTTCCCACCTGGTCACCTACTGCAAACCTAAAAATGGGTTAATGCCATTAGCACAAAAAAGAAATGTTCCGGCCAACCAGGATGGGTAGATATAACTTGCAATATTTTCTTAATAGGAATGTTTGGAATAAAAGCTAAAGTTATTTGGCTGGGGTTGGGGGAGAATAGAAAAAGAGTTCCATTCTACTATATTTTAATATATCCCAAGAGGGAGTAAACTTAAGAGTATGCCATTAATTAATGGGAAGGTTAAATCAGCCTTATATACATCAATATCATACAAACCAGCATGTATGAACCCTAGCATTCCTGGACCCTGTGATGCAAATGCACGTTTACATAAAAGTGCATTTCATAACTCAAATGAGACAACACTGGCAGTGCATTGTACCAGTTATATGGCAAAAAGTTACTCCCTGCTATAAGCTGCACATCTTGGTGCGTTCAAAGGTTTTTCCTCCTCGACCCAATTTCTTAGGACGTTGGCAATAAAAATAAGACAATTTCTGTGATATCCATGTTATCAATGTCTCTCCAAAGACTCAGAAATTGGTTTCATGTAAATGCACGGCAAAATGAAACTCAAATCAGACATCACAATATATACTACAATCTACTACGCAAGCACTTTCATGGTTAGTCAGTATACATCTCATCTCTCCTATGTAAAATTAATTGGGATAACTTGCTGCTTACTAGACATGCAACTAGCTGGGGTAGCTCCTTGGGTGGAAAAGACCAGGATTAATATTTTTCTTTCCAATTTTCTGAAGCAAGGATCAGCCGTATTTCTTCTCAAATCACAAGAAAAGTCCTTTTTTCTACAATGGCAGAACAGACTTTCACAGAGAACTCACTTTCTTACCCAGTAACTGCTCCTCACTAAAAATTAAATTTTGAAACTGCCTGGTCAGCCACAGTGAACTGTAGTCCCAATACGCTACAAGAAAGCAAAGGCAAAGAGCTTCAAAGAACACCAGTCCATTGGCAGGTCCACTAAAAGGGAAACTACAGTTCTTTTTACCTCAATTATAGAGCCTCCCTCACCACCTCACACCCTTCGTATCAACAGAGGTGTTGAAAGGGAAACAAACCTATTCTTTTTAATTATTAGAACTGCTTCCATGTAAGTAGAATAATTTATATAGCTAAAGTTAAAGGGATTAGTCAGTAGCCACAGTCAATATTTTTTATAGTCAAAATAGTGCTGAGGGGCTGGGAAAATAAAAGCAATTCTCCATTTTGTGCAGAGCCTGCCTCGGTTGATCATCACTGATGTTGTAGTTTTTTAAAAAAATTACTGTAAGATGCTTTTCCATCCTAAAATACTTGGCAGTATCACCATGCACATCAAAATGTGGAAAAAATAAATACCTTTCAAAACAAAAGCCTGTAAGTTTCTGGGAGATCTTCCTAGTAAATGCTGATAGATGATTTGTTAAACAGACTTTAACCACTTACAGTATGACTAAAGTTAAAAGACAGAGACCTGAAAATACCCAAAACTCCTGAAAAATTAACTTATGCGTACAGATAATTTAGTTTGTGTTTGGAAGGATACATAGTTCAGCTCTGCCAGAGTGGGCCAACCATTTCACAATTAGAAATATTTTCCAGGACAGGAAAAAGAATAGGTTGCCTTTAGGAAGCAAGAGAGAAATGCATGTATACACATTTAATGCAAAAAATTATTTCAAATTCAGCTCATCACTCTCCTCCCAAATCCAGTTGGCCATATGGGGAGATCTAACTATCCACACTTGGATTTGAAACTTTGCAGTTTTGTTTTGAAGGGGGGACACAACAGGGAGGCGTATTTAAACTATTTAAATTTAATTAAAACAGTAAAATACTATTTGTACTTCCAAAAGCGCATTTCCATTGCCAAAAGTAAACATTTTTACCTCAAACTCTTCTTTTGTGATAAATTGATGAAAAATATTTTCAGGAATTATCAAATTCTATGCAAGCACGAAAAAATTAAATTCCCAGAGGAAACCTCATTAAAAACTCAAGCACAGAAGTTATACAATGGGGAACCACAGGATCTGGATCCCTACCTGCCAGCAGATGACAAGTTCAGAGTAAAGATTGACTGAGTGAAATGGTTATGGACTGAGCCAATAACAGTCACAATAATTGACTCAAATTCCAGCATGGCAAAATTTCAGCCACATGTTCTTTTTTCGCAATCTTTTCTTTTAAAAAGCTGCACATGCCAGATACTCAAACTGCTTGCACAGTCCAGCAAGCTATTCTTCTATAATTTGCATCTATAAATGCTAGCCGGACTTAGCAAAAAGAAATGTGAAACTTAGGGTTAAGATCATTTCTGACCTGTTTGAATGCATTAACCTTAGAGAAGTCTGTTTTTGAACATGTTGCCATGCATACCTCATGTTGTCATAACACATCCCAAAGCTTAAAAGCACCCAAAAGATTTTCCTTCATGTAGTTTTATGACACGATTTAAATCTGGACATTGAGAGATTTCAATTTACTTATCACATACCTGGAGAGTATCTACCCCATACATCCCTTCTAGAGGGACTTAAGTGATATAAATTGGAGGACCAGCAAAATAAAAAAAAAGCCACCTTTTTGTACTGATTGAAAGGAGGTTTTAGATTTTTAAAGTACTTCTATTGGTAGATCTTGGGAAAGGAAGTTATTTGCTTGTACACTGAGGATATTTAAGTGGAATTGCACGTGCGTTAGCCCATTGGTAACATTCATTTTTGGGTCGAATGGGTCGATGTAGACAATGGTACAAGACATAGGCCAGATTTCTAGCTGAACAAGAAGAGGGGAGTTCTAAACCCACATTGCCATGCTTCATGGATGCATAATGGCCATGCAGTTGCAAACCCATAAGCCATGCAAAGCACACAGTCTGCTTTTCCCAAGCAGGAGCAAATCACCTAGGAGTTTCGATCAATGTAAATACAGATGACTTCAATGTCAAATATGGATGAGTTTTGCATTGTGAATTCCAAATTGGCAAGGAATTGATTTAATATTTTAAAGCAGTGACTCATCCTAGTGGTAGCAGATATTAAACGCCACCCACTAAGGCTTGATTTGAAACCAGCTCCAAAAGAAATGTCCAGTGTCCTAACATGACATCCACCATCCTGAATTTAGCTCTTAAGCAAAATAAGTCCCGAACAGTCCCTGATAGTGGCATAAACAAGAAGTAGATAGTCAAATTAATATCTAATGATCAAAAAGCAGCACAAAAACAATGGAAGCAACTGGGAAATAAACTCTCAGAAGCTACTACCCCCTTTTCCAGGTCATAGGATGCCCCAGAAACAAAGCTCTGAATTTTTAGTTGGTATTAGAAAGAAAAGAAACAGCTGGATCACATATATTAAGTGCCCTGAAATCAATAATGGCATGGTCTGGTACAAGAGCCCTTCAATATTAAATCTCTCTCTCTCAATACCATCACTAACCTAAATTTACAAATAATGCCCATTATGACAGAACAATTGGTCAACAAAAATTTTTAAAATCTTTTCACAATTGCAAGGCAGTTTAAGAGCAAAGATAACAGGAAAAAGAAAAGTTATTGGAAAAAAACAGTTTCAACTAACATAACTGTTGCCAACACATCAGCAGTACTCCGCCAAGATGCACTCCCTGCATGACCAGTCAGTCCGCAATGCATCATCATCACTGGTCGAGTTCTACCAGACTCCAGATTCAACAATGATCAAGTCTTATAGGACATGTTTTAAAAAAAAAATCTACAGCCTTTATCGTCCAACTTCACCATATACCACGATCACCTGTGTTCAAAGAACTTCTTAAAATGTTTCCACGAAGGAAGCTGTAGCCAGCGATCAGATGACTCTTCCGGTAGATGTTTTGTTTTCACGTGTGTGTGTGTGTGTGTGTGTGTGTGTGTGTGGGAGGGGGTGCGCATGCGCGCACGCATCCTGGTTATTTATGTTCTATGGCCCCGAGATTGGTAGTTCTACCGATTCAGCCTCAGCTTTATCGAATTTTTAACTACTGGAACAGGGTTTACAGGAAGAGAAGAGACATCAGAAAGTTCTGTACTCGTTGGTTCCTGTGTAAAAAGAAAGACTAATTTATATATCAGTTCAATAGAGAGTGGCATCATGATTATCTGCTATCTAAGTGCAAATCTTTTCAACCAAACATTCAAGAAGTTCAATACAGCTAGGGTGTACAAAAACTTAAGGAATGTAGAGGACTGAACATTACTAGTATTCACTGTTTCCCTCAGCCCCACACTTTCATCATCCCCCGCGTAAAGCAATGAGATCCAAACTTAGTTGCTCACCTGTCCTTCCCTGGTTTGAGTTAATTTATGTTTGCACATTCGGGATTGTTCATCAAACCCTTTATTTAACTTTTAAAAGTGACAAAGGACAGGAGGAAAGTTGCAAAGAACTTAACTGTTAATTGTGGAAGACACTGGAAAAATCCCCAAGTGGGCTCTTGTATATCAAAGAGTATTGGTGCTGCAAGATCAACTTACAGCCAACAAAGTCTTGACATTGGCAGTTAGTGGTCTCAATCAGAAGATGAGCAACACAGCCCTCATTTCCAAGAATACACTTCCCCGCGTAACTTTCGTACCCGTAATACAATAGAAGTAAACTGGCAGGTGCTCACATGTAGCCCTTTTGCCCTCCATTAACTTTTCCATGTTAAAGAATTATGGTAATAATTTTAGAAACCCAAGCTTGGTGCCAAATCATAATTTCTTGATTGAATTCATTTGTCCTCAGTCAATGATAGATTTCACACATCAGGTACATTCAAAATACTCTGCATAAGCTGCTGCTCCTAACTATTATCCTGATTCAGAAGTACACAAGTGGGAGCAGCAGGACCATGTTCATCTGTGCCATTTCAAACAGTTACAAAGCTTACGAACACCCACTGCAAATCTATGTAAATAAATAAAGAATGCTTAATTAAGAGATACTGCTGGGTGGCCAGTCATTAAAGTAGGCCTCATTTGTTTGCAGTAATTAAACTCCACTACACATCACACAGTTACCTGTGAGGCAGAAGCCTTGGATGGGATTGGCATCAGCTTTTCTTCAGACTCAACATCCTGCAGAAAAAAGGAGTCAAATATATAATAGCACTTATCCAAATTATAGAAATGTGTTAATGCTGACCAGCTTGCACAAGATTAAACGTCCTATTTCTCTGAAGGCCATGAGTTTTAATTTTATTCCTCCTTTCATAATTTTCAAAGTATTTTTGTATGTTGAACTTTAGAGAACTTGGTTTTCCACGCACCTGTTAGAATTCAAAAGTTAAATTAGAAGCCATAGCTTACCTTCACATTTTCATCCATTTTTTTCTCACTGACAGGACTTTTCGAACAGTCACCCTGCTCCTTCACAGGGACAGATCCCTAGCAAAAAAGGAACACATTCAAGGGGCACTGATTGTTTAACTGGTTTACCCTAAATTTCAGATGTCATAAATAGGCAGCTAAAAATTAAACACAGAAATGGACACTGAATACTTGACCCATCTTCCCCAGTTTCTTTAGGAAAAAAAGAGAATTTACATTATGAAGTTGCCAGAAATGTTGGCAGGTGAACAAAATGCACAGTTGCCAAAGGAGGCAACTGAAGAAAGAAAAAGTAGCAAAGTGTGGGTGACTTAGGGACAAGGTTTCAAAGAGCAAGGGTATCATGCAGTGATGGACAACTTAGGCAGCTGAGTAGGCTGCATGAGTGGCCCTCCGGCTGAGTGGGCCGCAAGATTGAAATCAGACTTGTTCACCAACCACGACCAAGGATGAGTGAATACATTTAATATTCCAAATATTTCATAAGTTATAGAAAATGCTCAAGTAATTATACGTTAAGAACCATCAACTTCAAATGGTAAAGATGTTTATACTTTGGACACAGAGGAAACGCACGGCTCCCACAGTCAATGCTGCACCTCGCTTCACTTGCTTATGTTTTATGTTATATCAGTGTTATATCAGTAGGGGGGGAATGCTCCCCTAGATAGTTTCAATTGTGCTGAAGTTGCGCACGCCATGGCTGTTGGTGAGTTGCCAAATCTCTTACATTCTTTCCACCCACCATCTATTAGGTTATGGGCTGTCTGCTGCATCTCGGCCTTCAGTTGCCTGTAGGCTTGTCTGCTCCCGCTCTGGTGGAGTTGCTCGTTCTGGAAAGCTTTGCATTTGCAGTCTAAGTCGTCCTGATCTTGTTGAACCATTCTTGGTATTTCCTGGTTGAGAAAGCAAACATCTCCACACTGGTATTGATTATGGTGGCTTTTATGATGGATCAGGAATTGTGGACACTCCATAGCTCTGGTTCACTGGTTGATGCCAGGTTAGTTGTAAGGCACTGGTTGAGTAGACGTTCCTTCTCAGGGTCTTGTATTCCAGTGATATTGACAGCCTGAGGCAGAGTTTTTTCTGCCTTTACTGATTTGGAGCCAGGTCGATGGAGATAGTAGGGCAAATAGATAGGATGCAAGACTGGGTGGAGAAGTGGCAGATGGACTTCAACGTGGATAAATGTGTAGTGGTCCATTTTGGCAGGTCCAATGGGATGAAGGAGTACAATATCAAGGGTAGGACTCTTAGCAGCGTTGAGGAGCAGAAGGACCTTGGGGTCCGGGTCTATAGGACTCTTAAATCGGCCTCGCAGGTGGAGGATGTGGTCAAGAAGGCGTATGGTGTACTAGCCTTCATTAAATCGAGGGATTGAGTTTAAGAGTCGGGAGGTAATGCTGCAACTTTATAAGACCCTTGTCAGACCCCACTTGGAGTGCTGTGCACAGTTCTGGTCGCCTCACTACAAGGAGGATGTGGAAGCTATTGAGAGGGTGCAGAGGAGATTTACAAGGATGTTGCCTGGATTGGGTGGCATGCCTTATGAGGATAGGTTGAGGGAGCAGGGGCTTTTCTCCCTGGAGAGACGAAGGTTGAGAGGCGACCTGATAGAGGTTTATAAGATGTTGGGAGATATAGATAAGGTGAATCCTCGGAAGCTATTTCCCAGGGCTGAAATGGTCGCTAAGAGAGGACACAGGTATAAGGTGCTGGGGAGCAGGTACAGAGGAGATGTCAGGGATAAGTTTTTCACTCAGAGTGGTGAGCGAGTGGAATCAGCTGCCGTCAGTGGTGGTAAAGGCGAACTCGTTGGGGTCTTTTAAGAGGCTTCCGGATGAGTACATGGGATTTAAATGGGATTGAGGGTTATAGATAGGCCTAGTAGGTATGGATATGATCGACGCAACTTACGGGCCAAAGGGCCTGTTTGTGCTGTTGTGTTCTATGTTCCATTAAATCAGTCGGTGGCTCCAGTCATGGCGTGGGTGATGCAGACAATCTGTGACTCAAACAATGACGTAGTCAATTAGATACCAATGCTTGGAGCGGGACTGTTGCCAGAGGTTTTGTATTTACTTCTCTGACAGAACAAAAGAGTTTGTTACAAGATCATGGTCTAGGCACTTTGACAGGAGGAGGATTCCATTGGAGTTTGTTTTCCCTATGCCCACCCTGCCTAATACACATTTCCAAAGACTTGTGACCCTCCCAACTCTGACACTGAAGTCACTGAGGAAAATCCCTTTTGAGATGTGGGACACAGTTGGCCTAGGCAGAAGCAGAATGTCTTCTGTCTCATCCATTGCTTGCACGGTCAGGTCATGGGCTGTGACATGCTGCTTCTGGGTCAGAAGATGCACATTTACCCATGCACAGGGAGAGGGGGGAATCTGTTCCACAAAACATCTGACCAGTTTGCTTTTTTATGGTGAAGCTGACCCCGTGGGACAGTGTTTCTTTTTCAGAAGGTGTAGCCACCACCTTGTTTTTTAAGGTGGCCTTCTCCCGCTAGTCGTGTCTCATTCAGGGCAGTGATGTCAATTTTACAGTGCTGGAGCTTCCAGGGTATGATGGAGATGCAACTCAGGTCTGTCACAGCTGAAGATGTCCACAAGGGTCTTCATGATCTAGGACCCAAAATTCATTTGGGTGGGTTGGGCTCGAGGTGGAAGTTGCTTATGCATGGATTGTTTTAATGTGGGATAGCCGCTGCACACCTATCGCCGTACAGTCACAGTGGAGCAAAATCTTGGTCCAATGGCAGAAAGATCCAAAATGACTAGAGGCCAGGCTCTGCTGTAGGACAGGAACTAGCAAATGCTAATCACGGCAGGCAGATGGCTCCTCCCCAGGAGCAGGGGCCAGCCTGGCGAGTCACTGTTCTTGTTGGCCCCCAGCCTGTTCTTCTTTTTACTATGTCCGAAAACTGACTGTTTCACGGCAATGTGGACGTACGCTCTTCCCAGGCTACTTCACGGTGACGTGACTGAGTACACTCTCCCCAGACTGGTTCACAGCGACGTGACTCCAAGTATGCTCTCCCCAGTTTCACGGCAATGTGATTGCGAGGACGTTCTTTCCTGACATAGGACTACTTGCATGCTGAATAACAAACAGCTGTGATCACACCATCAATGGATCAGACCGTAGCTGTCCAGTCTTGCCACATCTGCCACGAATGGTGGTGGATAATTAAATAACTGGAGGAAATGGTTCCATAATCACCACACTCTCAACAGGGCTGGTGTCAAGGTCATTAAGTGCACGAAACAAGTATGGGGTACATGCAATTGCAATCATCTGCAGCCACTAATGGAGGATCCACCTTAAATCAAGCCTGAGGTCCTCAGCATTATGAGCAATTCCATTTGCTTTGAGAGATAAGAATTGGCCAAAGACACGGGATACAAAAGCTGTAGCCCCTGACGAGAGAGGATAACTATTTCCCATGGTGTTCAATGGCATTACCAATGAATCACCTCATTAACAATCCTGACAGTCACTCTTGGCTAGAAGTCTAACCAGAACAAACAAAAATACTGTCGCTACCAGAACAGAGCAGAAGTTGGGAATTCTGTGGCACCTTCTGAGTCCTCAAAACTGTTCACTGTTTGCAAGGCAAAAGTTAGGAATGTGACTGCCTGGATGAGACCAGCTCCAACAACACTAAAGCTCAATATCATCCAAGACAATACAGCCTCCTTAATTGTCATCCTATCCACCACTTTAAAACATGCACTCCTCCATCACCTATGCATAGTGGCTGCAGTGTATTACCCAATCTACAAGGTACACAACAGCAACTCAAGACTCCTTTACAGCAACTTTCAAACCTACAACCTCTGCTATTTTGAAGAAGGTGGGCAGCACTGCATGGGAACACCACCAGCTGTTAATTCAAAGCACACAGCATTGTAACTTGGAACTATACTGATGTTGCTTCACTGTCACTGGGTCAAAAACCTGAAATTCCCTTCCCAACAGCACATGGACTGCAGCCATTCAAAAAAGTGGCTCACCACCACTTTCTTAAAGGCAATATGTTAAATGTATAACAAATGTTTTCTTTGTCAGACACAAGTCCAGGAATGAATTAAAAAGTCAGGAAAAAGTATACATAAATTCTATGATAAATCAACAACCCAGGTTCGATTCCAGTCTTAGGTGGCTGCCTGCATGGAGTTTGCACGTTGTCCCTTGTCTGCATGGGTTTCCTCCCACAGTACAAAGTTGCTCATGTTAGGTGGATTGACCATGTTAAACTGCTTAGTGTCCAAAGGTGCACATGTAGGTTAGGTGGATTGGTTATGATAAATACACAAGGTTACAGGGATAGGGTGAGGGGGGGCCCTGGGATAAGATGCTCTTTTGGAACTTGAGTGCAGACTTGATGGGCTGATTGATCTCCTTCAGTACTGCAGGCATTCTATGGATTCTATGGTGCTACTTACATCCAGTTTCTTTCTCTTTGGTGAAACTTCAGATGCCTGTGCAGATGCTCTCTTTAAGTTCTGTGATGAATTTTGATCCATTGGTATACCATTCGTTGCAGGTTCCTAAACAATTACCAGGAAACAAGAGAGATGAGCTGCCTTTTGAATGCTATCCCTTTGAGATCAACCCAAGAAAAATCCAAATCTGTACCTGGTAACACAAAATGATAGTTTTGCACTACAATTAAGTGTGTATACATCTGCAGACTAAAGACAGAACATAAAGAACAGGAGTAGACTATCTAATCCTTCAATAATATCATTCAATATAATCATGATTGATCTTCTGCCTCAACTCCACTTTCCTAAACATGTAAAATAATTCCACACTTAAAATTCTGCTCCTTCAAAATTGGAGTACAAATACTAAATCAAGAATTTATCACCTCAACATAGAAAGACTGCCCTTATCTTGGCCTTTGGACCAAGATGCCAGCAGTTTCACCCAAGCAACATCTGAGCCAATCTCACCCTGCTAACCAGCAATTTAAACGAAAAACATGCAAATTTACAGGATCAATATTTTTGGTCATTTTCACATAAAATTTTATACTGTGAATATCTAGCTAAAAATCTGTCAAAATATTCACCAATGGCAGGGCCAGTTATTTCAACGGGATAGCAGGAATTAAACTCAAATTCTGTTTCTTATCACTACTCAATTATGCGGTGAATCAGATTTTCCTCTGCTAACCCTTCATACAAGGATTGAGAGTCTGTGGTAAAACAGCAATCAAACTGTTTGTGGTCAAAAAACACCAATTTCATAGACTAGACTAAGTCAAATTTTAGAACCACACTGCAAGATGCAGCTTCTGGATAGGTTAAAAAGAAAATCAGCCACATCTGCCAGTTCCAAGATACAATATGCAAATACCTCCTAGTTTTAGCAAGTCAACTGACCAGTGTTTTTATGAGGGCTTTACATTTTCAATAAATAAATCACAGACCTCGTTTGGTGAAAAATGAAACTATTGAGTTGGAGCCATAATTTGACAAATTATGCAAAATAATGACAAAAGTGTCAAATACACTTTGTGAACTGTTTTAACGGTGTATAATAATTTTAAAAAGCAGCTACACGCCAGTCCCTGAAACTCCAAACCACACTAATGTTTTTGCTAAGAAGTGGCTTGATTTAGTTTTCTGAGTGTCTGATACAACAGGAACCCATCATCATGTCTATGTTCTGTACCACTGAAAAAATCCATATTGCAGGCGACATGGTGGCCCAATGGTTAGCACTGCTGCCTCTCAGTGCCAGGAACCTGGATTCAATTCCAGCCTCGGGTCACTGTGTGTGGAGTTTGCACATTCACTGTGTCTGCGTGGATTTCTTCTGGGTGCTCCAGTTTCTTTCCACAATCCAAAGATGTGGGGGTTTAGGTTTATTGGCCATGCTAAATTGGCCCTAGTATCAGGGGGAATAGCAAGAATAGGGCTTGGTGGGATTGTGGTCAGTGTAGACTCAATGGACCAAATGGCCTCCTTCTGCACTGTAGGGATTCTATGATTTTATGAGACATTTTATTTAGCACAGTAATCCAGAAGTTTACATTCATAGTATGGAGAAGTGCTTTCTTGGTTAAACCAAAAGTTAACACAGAGCACTGACAAGTTTCTTACCATTTGCCATTTCATAAAAATCCCATCCAGTAACTTTCAGGTTAGCTGGATGCAAATAGGCAGAATCCAAGCCCTTCAATGATAGCTTACTTCTAAGGTTGTATCATTGAGCCAGATTAGCTGGACATTCACTACCCAAATCAACAGCATCCCTGAACAATGCACATCTGCCCCATTCAGGCATCAAGCTTGGAGAACCAGCTTAGTTTCACTCACACTCAGAAGACTTCTTTCTCTTTTCCTTCTAATAATCCCCGAAGAGACAATAAATCAAACTGTTTAAGCTGAACAGTGAAAACGGCAAAAAACTAAAGCAGAAACAAATTTGTTAGTTAGAATTGAAAATGCACCCATTTTGAGATCCTCAGCTGTGGGAAATACAGAAAATCAGCTTACAAACCTCCTTTGTGGATTCATTTGTAAGTGGTGACGCCGGTCTTTTCTTCCCAGAGGCAACGGGACTGGATGCTTTTGTGGCTGCACTTGGAGATTGATTGCTAACACACGTAGACAAAACCCAGTTGATTGCTGACTTTGGCTGTGCAGTAGAAGTAGGTATGGGAGAGGCCTGAGGAATGTGATCACTGGACGACGAAGATGAGCCTAGGAGAGAGAGAAAATAAAGCCATGCAAGTTACTTAACTATTCACAAATGAACTTGGAATTTCACTATCCCACAAACACAGGAAACTGAAGCACCCAGATTTCCAATGCCCTTCAGGCATTACTCTCCCTATATTTAGGTCCATTCAAACCCTCTACTGTCATTGTGATCTTTTCCTTTGAGAACCAGTTCAATCACCACATATACTTAGAACAATGCTTTCCTCCAATAAGGGAGGAAAAACCTGTGCCTTCACAAAATCAGTGTGAGATCAAGGAATTCTCCCTTCTCTGTATACAAAGCCTCGTCTCAGCCGCAAGTTTCTGCCTATACCTAGCATAGATATCAAATGAGAATGCAGCAGAGAAATCATAATTCAACCCAGTCAGATGAGAAGCAGATTGAGAGTGATGTTCCCTTTAAGCTATGTGGATGCACTGCCATATAATGCAGGGAACAAACAGACTCCATTAAAAAAAAGTCCCTTTCAGAATTGATGCACATGCATCAATATCAAAGAGCTACACAGTGCAACAAGCACAGTAAAATAAATTAAAAGGAAAAATTGGTTGCGGGGCGGGGGGGCTTTGCAGTATTAGCTAAACTTCCTTGAAAGTGACTAAATGACAACTGAAACTGCAAAATAGACAAATTGACAGAATCCCTATAGTGTGGAAGGAAACTATTTGGCCCATCGAGTCAGAGTAGCTTATCCAGAACCTATCACCATAACCCCACATATTTACCCCATTAATTCCCCCCTAACCTACACATCTTAGAACATTAAAGGGGCAATTTAACATGGCCAATCCATCTAACATGTATATCTTTGGACTATGGAAGGAAACCAGAACACAGGCATGGGGCTAATGTGCAAACTCCACAGTCACGCAAGACTGGAAGTGAACCTGGATCCCTGACGCTGTGAGGCAGTATTGTTAACCACTGTCACCTATGCCACCCATCTGTTGTCAGAGCACCTACTCCATAACCTACACGATAGTAGAAAATACAATACCCCTGTAAAGCTCTTGACCCCATAAAACAAGCATTTTGTTTTTAAGGGGGTGGGGAAAAGATGGCAACATATTTACTCGAGACATAACAGGCAAGTTAAGTGATTTTTATGACCAGGTACTGTCTGACCTCACTGAGCCCTGGTACAGCAAGAATTCAGGAAAAGTAAAAGAATACAGCTACAGTAGGAAGATGGCATGTATCTCATTAAAAAAAAAGTTTAGGAAAGCTCATCCTTCAACTACACACTCCTTCATTCAATTTCTATTCCAATAACAAGGATTGCTACTTACCCCCTGAGCTGGGAATGGAATTTCTTTTGGAAGGACTAGTCTCTGATTCCACCTGGGCTTCTGAATTCTGTACACTGATCGCATTTGTCGTCAATGCAGCAGTAACAGGACTGTATCAAATAAGAAAAATTATTGAACAGTACATCCATGCATGACTAATGGCCATGAAAATACAAGACAAATTCATACAGGATCGTGCATGGGGATTTTAAAAAAAACACTTTCATTCTTCCAAGATGTCATTTATTTCAATTTATTCACCTGTAATTGGTGCAATGAGTTTCATCAGATACAGCAACGGAAAACAGTAGCCCAGAGGCTGGCTAGGGTGAACGTTGGACCCTTAGAGGATTGGGGGAGGGGGGAGACTTAGTGGTAGGGGATGGGGAAATGGCTGAGGTCTTGAATAACTTTTTTGTTTCGGTCTTCACGGAGGACGACGTGAATAATTTGCCGGGTGTTAGCAATGGAAAGGTGGTAGGACTGGAGGGTCTCAATGACATTATTGTTACTAGAGAGGCGGTGCTCGACAGACTGGAGGGACTGATTGTGGACAAGTCCCCAGGACCGGATGGAATGCATCCGAGGGTTCTGAAAGAAATGGCGGAGGTGATAGTGGATGCCTTGGTGGTTACTTTCCAAACGTCACTGGATTCCGGGGAAGTGCCGGAAGACTGGAAAACGGCTGATGTTACGCCGTTGTTTAAGAAGGGTGCCAGGCAAAAGGCGGGGAATTATAGGCCGGTTAGTTTAACGTCTGTTGTAGGTAAAATGTTAGAATCCGTCATCAAGGAGGAAATAGCGAGGCATCTTGAGGGGAATTGCTTGATAGAGCAGACGCAGCACGGTTTCATTAAGGGGAAGTCGTGTCTGACAAATTTATTGGAGTTCTATGAGGATGTGTCTAGGGCAGTGGATAGAGGAGAGACGGTGGATGTGGTCTTTCTTGATTTTCAGAAGGCGTTTGACAAGGTACCTCACAAGAGGTTATTGCAGAAGGTAAGGGGGCATGGAGTTGGGGGTAGGGTGTTAGCGTGGATAGAGGATTGGCTGTCAAACAGGAGGCAGAAAGTGGGGGTTAATGGGTACTATTCGGATTGGCGGTTGGTGACTAGTGGAGTGCCCCAGGGGTCGGTGCTGGGGCCTCAGCTATTTACCATTTATATAGATGGTCTGGAGGAGGGAACCGAGTGTATGGTGTCAAAATTTGCTGATGACACCAAGATTGGTGGAACAGCAAATTGTGTGGAGGGCGTGGAGAGTCTGCAGAAGGATCTAGATAGGCTGGGTGAATGGGCCAGGAACTGGCAAATGGAATTTAATGTTGGCAAGTGTGAGGTGGTCCACTTTGGTAGGAATAATGGTAGGAAGGATTACTTACATGGCGAAAAATTGCAGCAGGCGACGGTGCAGAGGGACCTCGGGGTCCTTGTGCATGAGTCGCAAAAACCCAGCCTGCAGGTGCAGCAGGTGGTCAGGAAGGCGAATGGGATGCTGGCCTTCATAGCGAGGGGGATTGAATATAAAAATAGGGAGGTCTTGCTGCAGCTGTATAGGGCATTGGTGAGGCCGCACCTGGAGTACTGTGTGCAGTTTTGGTCGCCGCACTTACGCAAGGATATTTTGGCCTTGGTGGGAGTGCAGAGGAGGTTCACTAGGCTGATACTGGAGTTGAAGGGGTTGAGCTATGAGGAGAGGCTGAATAAACTAGGCTTGTACTCATTAGAGTTTAGAAGAATGAGGGGAGATCTCATTGAGACATATAAGATGATGAATGGGATGGATAGGATAGGGGTGGAGAGACTCTGCCCGCTCAGAAAGGATAGTAGGACTAGGGGGCACAGCCTCAAGATAAAGGGGGGGGCGGTTTAGAACGGAGTTGAGGAGGAACTTCTTCACTCAAAGGGTGGTGAATCTCTGGAATTCTCTGCCCGTTGAAGTGGTGGAGGCTGCCTCGCTAAATATTTTTAAGAAGCGGGCTGATGGGTTTTTGATAAGCGAGGGGATTAAGGGTTATGGGGAGAGGGCGGGAAAGTGGAACTGAGCCACGACAGATCAGCCATGATCTTATTGAATGGCGGGGCAGGCTCGAAGGGCTAGATGGCCTACTCCTGCTCCTATTTCTTATGTTCTTACCTCAGACTTCACCTTCAAAACACATCTGGGTAATTTAAGAAAAAGAAACAAGCTAAGCACCATTTACACGATGAGGAAATTAAAGTGTCACCGTATACGTTTTTTATGAAACAAATCCTCATGTCGCTACGTTAGTACCAGGAATTCCACCCCATTTGATCATGTGGATGTGTTTCCATCAGGTTGATGTGTACTAGTTTGATTCTCATTTCCAATCTACACTGCTGGCACAGCAATGCATTAAAGAGAGTCAAACATAACTCTGTCCTTCAGCTCACAGCCTTTGCATTGGCATATTCTCAGATGTGCCTCCTCATGGTGACAACACAAGAACTGGATCCTTTGCAGCTTTCAGCTAAAACTTCAGGACAATTCAGGAGGTCGAAACTTGCAATATGTAGGTTCATTTGCACGATGACATGCCCTGGCACTGATGAACAAATCTCCCAGCTATGGCCAAATAGCTTCACTGCTCTGAGGATACTTCTGGACAGGTGAAGGCTAAGGGATTAAACACTGAGAAAAAAGATATGCAACAGAGCACAAAGGCACACTGATGTCTAAATATGTCATCTTTCTAGTAACTTCTGTAACCAAGCTAGTGCCAACATAGTGCTTTACATTCCTTTGGATACATCAAGGAGGTCAAGAGGGGGATGACATTTGGACATCCCAGTCTCTCCATGTATCTTGCTCAGGCTTGTACCCTGACAAACACAGTGCAGTTTCACTGCAGAACACTGGCAATTACAGGAAACACTGCTCTGTCCCATTGGTCAGTCACTACTCATCTATACTGGGCAGTCCCCGAATAATAAGTATTGACCAGTTAGTCCAACTGCTTGGATCTATTCGACAAGTGGACTGAATCCATCGTATCAGACAAAAACATGAAAAGATGTCTGACTTTTCAATTGGAAAACTGGATCACGTAAAAGATGACTATTAGATGATTAATACTGCACACAAGGCAGTTGTGATTGACTTGGGAGTTTGACTGGTTGGATGTTGATACAGCTTTCCCACAAGAGATCAGGCTCGCTGAGAGCCGCTCATCAAAAGAAAAACATTACACATGAATCTGACAGGGGAGCAAGGTGCAGGCTTCATTGTAAACAGCCCATTACTCTTGTTAATTGAGCACACTTACAAGTGGTTCAGCACGTTATTTCCATTTACCTCAACTCAAATAGGGCAAGTTGCCCTCATGACCATCTACGCACCAACACCATTCTCTAATAAAGAGGCGAAAGGCCAGTTCAGGGGTGGGGTGGGTGGGGAAATATCAACACAAGAGCCATCAGGGATGGCTGCACTCCCTCAGACATCATGACCTAGGAAAGAGAAGGAAGAACAGACAGACTCCTTGAGCTGTGTAAATAACAGCTTCTTTTAGAACAAACCATGCCACAAGGTAATCTGAAGACAGATGAGGCCATTGGCAGCAGCTAGGCTGATATCACCAGACATGACCGAACAGGATTTAAAGATACGCAGCTAAGTGTTGCCTTCAAACAGATCACTTCCTGGATGAACCTCAGGATTAGGATGTAACGCTTATATTGTTTTCATCCAAAGCAGAAATGCCATCCTCGTATCAACATCAATCCACCACCCATCCAGACAAAAAAAAGTTCCTTGACTGAATAGGCACCCTCCTTCATTCCCACGCGTGCAGAAGCGAAATGGAATTTACTTCAAGACACCATCAACAACGCTGCACTCTCAGCATATAGGAAGCGACAGCAGGAAAATGCTGACTAGTTTAATGATAACATCACTGTCATTGATTACAAGAGGTACCTAAGAAAGAGACTCAATGCACCAAGAGTTGCACAAGATCTAACAGACTGCTTGGTGCAGCAATGTCTACTGGCTACAACTTTGCCAGAATATCCGGATATCCTTCAACACAGGGAATGCAGGGAAATGTATGAAGGGATCAAAAAGACAACCCATCTCACCAGTAAAGAAAACTGCCCTGCTGAAAACAAAGACAGGGGAGTCCATTATTGACAAGAGTAAGCAATTGGAAAGATGGATGGAACATCACCGTGTGTAGTATTCTCAGGAAATCACTGTCCATGGAAGTTCTAGACATGACAGAAAGCCTGCCCAAAGGAACAGTGAAGGAACGCAAGAGCAAGGGTGACAGCAACAACGATCACATCTCCCTGTTGAGCAATGCATAAGCATTTGCTCTTATCAGACTGCAGATCATAACTGAACACACCTACCTTGTATCCCAGTGTTGTTTCAGAACTGAAAGATCTGCAGCTGATATGCTCTTCTCAGTCTGATAGCTGCAAGATAATTGCTGTTAACAAAGGAAACTGCTATATACTGCCTTCATCAATCGCACCAAGACATTGACCATGTGAATACAGGCAGTCTACTTAAGCTGTTGCAGAAAACTGGCTGCCCCCTTAAGCCATTCAATGTGATCTCCACTTTCTACGATAACAAGACGGAGCAACATTGGAACTCTTTGAAATCCGCAGTGTGGTCTAACAGGGCTGTGTTCTGGTACCCACAACTAGGCATTTCCTAGTCTTTGCCATCTACAGAGGCTGTGCACTTACACACCAGAACTGATAGAATGTGGTTCAGTCTTGCTCACCTGAGATCCAAGACAAGGATGCACCAAGTCCTCAAAGATTGCGCTACGCTGACGATGCCACACTAGCATTCCATACCGAGGAACACCTTCAGCGGCAAACGAACAGACTCTCTCATGCCTGTAAAGAGTTTGGTTTGACTATCAGCATCAACAAGACAAATGTCATGGTCTAGGATGTTGCCATATTGCCATCTATCAACATTGAAAATGTGAAGCTGAAGATTGTTGATAGCTTCATGTACCCTAAGCTCCTCAAATCATCAGCAATCTGTTTCTTGATGTTGCATCCAAGCTAGGTAAACACTAAGTTGCAAGCCTACCAAGCCCGATTCTTCAGCACACTGCTCTACATGGACAGACCTGGACAACACATGCTAAGCAGTAGAAAAGACCTGGTTTCCAGCTTCATTGTCTCAGACTTCACAGTGGTATCTCTAGATAGGGCAAAGTCACTAACTCAGAGGATCTGGGTTGGGCATGCTAATTCCATCAACTTACACTTAATGCTAAGCTAATGACATCTGCATTGCTTTGGCCACATTCATCAGATAGATAATGGCCATATACCCAAAGACTTTCCATACAATGAACTGGTTTTTGGGTCACAGTCTCCTAGGCATCAATGCCTCTACTGTAAGGACACCAATAAGTAATATATATGAAGGTGACAATGACATTATCAACTGGGAGACAGTTGCTGATAGCCATGCCTTCTGCAAGCTGACTGCTTGGAGGGGCAAAGTAAGAGGTGAGCAGGAACGAAAAGCTCAGCTGGCTGAGTAGAGGGCCCAGTGAAAATAGAGGGCAAGAAAAAGTGTGCCTTCTCAACCCACAGTTTTCCTATGCAGCAAATACAACAGACACTATTGTACCCGAGTGCAGCTGCTGGGCCCCCACATCAGGGAATGCTTGACACAGTTGACTGCCATGGTGCAAACCAGATGGAAGGTTGCCACCAGTGACTAACATTTACCCCACCATAAACCCGAGTCAATTAATATGCTGCACAAACAGTGGGGATATTCAGCCTAAGGAGACGATCTTCCACGAAACCCTTGCTTCAAAACAAAAAATGAGGGAAGTAACATCCATGTTACCTCTGCGGGCTGTTGGCATTCTGTAATGGACTAGAAGGCACTAGCAGGCTGTGGTCACTGTCCAGAGAAGCCTCCATGCTATTTTCATCTTCACAGTTGGCTTTGTTCCCCTCCAACGAATGCTTAAAATGAAAAAGAAGTTTCAAAATATTAGATACTGAATTCCAAACCTGCATTTTGAGCACCAGCTGTTTGCAAATCAGTGGTAAGAACAATACTGAAAAGAGAATTAGGTTTGACTGGACTTGTACAAGCCAACAAATGGTGGTCAACTTTCCCCTTCAAGGGCATTAGAATTATTTACCATGGGAAGGTGAAGAAAATTAACTAGTAAATAAGTACCAGATCTTTTTCAATGCAGAGGTCAGGTTTAATGAGATTTCATCTGAGGACTGGTACTACAAGCTTAGCCAAGAATGTGACTAGTCTTATTCAAAAGCACATCTAAATGATTCATAGCAAGACATGCGATGTACTAGTTTAATTTCATATTCAGTATTGCAAATTTTTGTGCAACACATGGGGGGGGGGACTCGATTCCTCCAAGAATTTAATTTTGTCAGGCATCATATCCTTAATAGTTTTTGGTTAGAAAATGCCAAGCTTTTCTATCCCTCACCTCTTCAACCCTGCTCCCTCTCTGACTACAGGGAGGGATCAGCTTCCTATTGGAGCTTGACAGTTTAGCACTGTAACTTGCATCCCAGCATTCAATGAATACAATGAATTTAACATGCCCTCCCGTCTGTTACAATTTTCATAAATTAAAACCTTGAATTCAATTACAACCAAAATTCTCTCAAAAAGTCAATACCAAGAGATAGTCATTGATCAGTGGCCTGAGAAGAGTGCATGGAAACAAAAATTATCAAATCATTTCTGCTGGATAGTTGCCTAAAGATTATAATGAAATTGGTTTGATTACAGCTATAACTTGTAGCATTCAGAGAGACTTGATAAAAATCCAGTTATTTCTGCAGTCCAAAAGAAACTTACAAATTGTGGTGGAATAAATGAGAGCTGATACTATGTAACCCAGACCAAAGATTCAGTTTACCTAGTTACTTATTAGCTCTTTCGAAACAGGTGTACTTTTGATCGTAATAGAAAAACAATATTTTTAAAAGGTGTGAACTAGTTAGCATTGACGTCCAGAGATACTTTGTGCTTTTACAAGGAAATGTTAGCACACAGGGGCAGCAAGTTATTAGGAACACACATGGCATATTGGTCTTTACTGGTGTACAAGAATAATAAGTGCTGATGTGATTGTATCGGGTTTTGGGGAGACCATATCTGAAATACTGTGTGCAGTTTGGGTCTTCACATTTAAGGATACACTTGCATTGATGGCAGTACAGCAAAACTTCACTAAATTGGTTCTTGGATGAGAGACTAAATAAATTGGGCTATATTCTCTGGAGTTTAGAAGAATGAGAAGCAATCTCATTGTTACCTACAAAATTCTCAAGGGGCTTGAAAGGGTAAATGCTGAGAGATTGTTTCCATTGGTTGGGGAGCCTAAAGCACAAAGTATAATCTCAGGATAAGGAGTCGATCATTTAGGATGAGGGTGAGGAGAATTACTTCACTCAAAGCCTTGTGAATCTTCCAAGTGCTCTACGCCAGAGGGCTGTGGATGCTTCATCTTTGAATACATTGAAAAGCTGGAATAGACACATTATTGGTCTTTCAGGGAATTAAGGGATATGAAGAGCAGGTGAAAAATTGGAGTTGAAGCCCAAGTTCAGCCATGATCATACTGAATGGCAGAAAAGATGGGCCAAATGGTCTACTCCTGCTCTTCCTACTTATTATTTCCATTAAGCAGGTGTGCTCACTTATGAAGCACAGACATGCGAGTTAGAACATCTAATTTTAAATAATCGATTATGCAGAAGTTACCTTTTTCTTTTTTTGTTGAACATAACTGGGTAGAAGCAGGTGGAGCTGTTTCCTCTTCACATGCATTGCTGCAATCCTCATATCTGCTTCAAACATTTTGCTGTTCATTGCTTGTCTATAAACTATAAGAGTAGGTGAAATTAATTGTCTGCCGACTGGCTTACTTTACAGTTACCACTTTATCAAGGGGCCCCATCTTCATCCAATTTTGCTGAATATGAAGATGCCAAGCACAGTATTTTTCCCAAATTTTGAATTAGCAGATAGAAACAAATAGAAAATAGGAATAGGAGTATGCCATTTGGCGCTTCAAACCTGCTCATCTATACATTATGATCAAGGCTGATCGGATATCCTGATTCCATCTCTCCCCCTCCTCCTCCCCCCATATCCCTTTAGCCCCAAGAGGTACGTCCCCATAGGAAAAATGGAAGAACCTGTCACCATGGGAAATGTAATTTCAAGTTTAGCTGGGAGCATTCAAACATGGTTGGGACTAATCGAACAGTGTGTGGTGGAGCCGACGAGGGAGCGAGCTATCTTGGATCTGGTGCTATGTAATGAAGCAGGTAGAATTAGGGACCTTGTGGTGAAGGATCCTCTTGGGGAGAGTGATCATTGTATGGTGGAGTTTCTGGTGCAGGTGGAGGAGGAGAAAGTGGGTTCCCGGACACGTGTCCTTTGTTTGAATAGAGGGGAGTACGGTAGGATGAGAGAAGAATTGGCGAATGTGGACTGGGAGAGCGCGTTGGAGGGAGGGTCTTTTGAGGAGCAGTGGAGGATCTTTAAGGAGATCTTTCTTGGTGCTCAACGGAAATTTATTCCGATGGTCAAAAAGGATAGTACGAGGAGAGGTAATAAGCCGTGGATAACGAAGGAGGTGAAGGAAAGTGTTAAACTAAAAGCGGAGGAATTTAGAGTAGCTAAGAGTAGTGGGCGAGAAGAGGATTGGGAGAGGTTTAAATGTCAACAAAGATTGACAAAGAAGTTGATAAGGAAGGGTAGGAGAAACTATGAAGCTGGGCTAGCGCTTAATATAAAAAAGGATAGCAAGAGTTTTTATAAATATATAAAAAGAGGCTGGCTAGGGTGAATGTTGGTCCTTTAAAGGATGAGAAAGGGGACCTAGTGGTAGGGGATGGGGATATGGCTAAGGTATTGAATAACTTTTTTGTTTCTGTCTTCACGGAGGAGGACGTGAATAATTTGCCGGGTGTTAGCGATGGAAAGGTGGTAGGACTGGAGGGTCTTAATGACATTACTGTTACTAGAAAGGCGGTGCTCGACAGACTGGAGGGGCTGATTGTGGACAAGTCCCCAGGACCGGATGGAATGCATCCGAGGGTTCTGAAAGAAATGGCGGAGGTGATAGTGGATGCCTTGGTGGTTATTTTCCAGACGTCGCTGGATTCCGGGGAAGTGCCGGATGATTGGAAAACGGCTAATGTTACGCCGTTGTTTAAGAAGGGTGCCAGGCAAAAGGCGGGGAGTTATAGGCCGGTTAGTTTAACGTCTGTGGTAGGTAAAATGTTAGAATCTGTCATTAAAGGAGGAAATTGCGAGGCATCTTGAAGGGAATTGCTTGATAGAGCAGATGCAGCACGGTTTCATTAAAGGGAAGTCGTGTCTGACAAATTTACTGGAGTTCTATGAGGATGTGTCTAGGGCGGTGGATAGAGGAGAGCCGGTGGATGTGATCTTTCTAGATTTTCAGAAGGCGTTTGACAAAGTGCCTCACAAGAGGTTATTGCAGAAGGTCGAGGGACATGGAGTTGGGGGTAGGGTGTTAGCGTGGATAGAGGATTGGTTGTCAAATAGGAGGCAGAGAGTGGGGGTCAACGGGTGCTATTCAGATTGGCGGATGGTGACTAGTGGAGTGCCCCAGGGGTCGGTGCTGGGGCCTCAGCTTTTTACCATTTATATAGATGATCTGAGGGAACCGAGTGTAGAGTGTCGAAATTTGCTGATGACACCAAGATTGGGGGAACGGCAAATTGTGCGGAGGGTGTGGAGAGTCTGCAGAAGGATCTAGATAGGCTGGGCGAATGGGCCAGGAAATGGCAAATGGAATTTAATGTTGGCAAGTGTGAGGTGGTCCACTTTGGTAGGAAGAATGGTAGGAAGGACTATTACTTACGGGGTGAAAAACTGCAGCAGGCGACGGTGCAGAGGGACCTCGGGGTCCTTGTGCATGAGTCGCAAAAACCCAGCTTGCAGGTGCAACAGGTGGTCAGGAAGGCGAATGGGATGCTGGCCTTCATAGCGAGGGGGATTGAATATAAAAGTAGGGAGGTCTTGCTGCAGCTGTATAGGGCATTGGTGAGGCCGCAACTGGAGTACTGTGTGCATTTTTGGGCGCCGCACCTGCGCAAAGATATTTTGGCCTTGGAGGGAGTGCAGAGGAGGTTTACTAGGCTGATACCGGAGTTGAGGGGGTTGAGCTATGAGGAGAGGCTGAATAAACTGGGCTTGTACTCGTTAGAGTTTAGAAGAATGAGAGGAGATCTCATTGAGACGTACAAGATGATGAATGGGATGGATAGGATAGAGGTGGAAAGACTCTTCCCGCTCAAAAAAGACAATAGGATTAGGGGGCACAGCCTCAAGGTAAAAGGGGAGCGGTTTAGAACGGAGTTGAGGAGGAACTTCTTCACTCAAAGGGTGGTGAATCTCTGGAATTCTCTGCCCGTTGAAGTGGTGGAGGCTGCCTCGCTAAATATTTTTAAGACGCGGGTTGAAGGGTTTTTGATAGGAGAGGGGATTAAGGGTTATGGGGAGAGGGCGGGAAAGTGGAACTGAGCAGCGACAGATCAGCCATGATCTTATTGAATGGCGGGGCAGGCTCGAAGGCCTACTCCTGCTCCTATTTCTTATGTTCTTATGTTCTTAATGTATCCTCCAATTTTTTGTAGTGGATGGCTGATTCATTTAAGTGCAGGTGCTTTTATTTTGCATTGGTGTGCAAAGAGGCTGATTTGAGACAGAAACTTTTGGGTCACTGTGTGGCTTAAATACAAAGAACAACACAGCACGGGAAACAGGCCCTTTGGCCCAACGAGCCCGTGCCGCCATTTTAACATTGTCAGTTCCCTCTTCTACCTACAGCCACTGTTTCCTGAAGTTTCAGTCCCAGCCAAAGCAAGTATCCAAACTTTAAAGGATTTGTATTAAAACTGAATTACATGACAGTTAAACTTAATGATATCAGACAAATAGGAAGGTATGGTTCAGTTAAACAAAACATGCATAGCGTCAGAAGCCAGCTTTGAACAAGTGTGGCCACAGATTGTGCATATTCAAAACCTGTACTGCAACAAAACTGCAACTCGCACAGAGACACTTAAAACTTATTAAATTTAGTTTGGCAGCTGGACAACTGAAAGCAAGGGTGGATTAACTGACAGGCAAACATAACTGGTTTCCAAAGGCCTCTGTTACACATGTGGGCCATCCTGTATCAAAAGGCAAAATTTTGACCAAAATATCAGGAAACAAAGTTATCTCACAACAGAATATTTTTTCAAAATAAAAACTGCATGGATTTCTACTATGAAATAGTTGCATAATGGCCCATCAAATAAGATGTATTTCCTGTATGTTAACAGTTGCAACATTCACAAGACCAGAAATGGCTCTTACCGGTATCTGTGAATGACTGAATGTCATAAGTCAGGTCAACACTCAGGTTCTCAGTGTTTTCCACTTTCTTAAAGACTATTCCAATAACCCACATTGTGCTGTACTCATCCCTGAAATAGAAGAAAAGCACAATGAGACACTTCATGACCTCAAGATATAGGAGCAGAATTGGGCCATTCAGCCCATCAAACTTCTAATACTATATAAAATATGTTGCAAAGCACAGCAAGCTTTTCTTCTCAGGTCAAACCACTGTTTCTCTTGTTCAGCAACCATTTAAAATAAATCAATTTATAACCCATAGAATGGTTACAAACGCTGACAAAATTACTTACTTCTCAGGATTGTCTTTGGGTGCTGGGAATGATTGTGGATTAACGTGAGCCAGAGTAATGAACTCATTCTTTTCTAAACTGCTAATCAGGATTCGGATTTTGGATTCCACCAAACCCACCCTAAAGACAAAAACATTGTTACTGAATGGAGATGAGGAACTTCAACAAATTACATGTGGCACTGCTCTGTCAAGGTATAACTTAACTAAAATCAGTTTTAATCTAAATTGATTAAAAAGAGTACCTGGATTGAGCCAAACATGAGGTGGTAAGCAAATACAATTAAAATGGTAGAACAAATAAACTTGCATTTTTATAATGGCTTACAGGGACTCTCGAGCAATTAAGTGACAAGATCAAATCAGTTACTTTGGAATACAGTGACTTCTGTAGACAAACGATGTGATTGTTATACAAAAAGATCCCAAAATGATGTGATTAATCAATTAACCTGCTTGTAATGGTTATGGTGGCAAGTTAGCTGGGACATCTGAAGAACTTGTTTTTCTAGAAAGTGCCTTATAGGTTTGAAAATGTGGTCAAGGTGCTAGTTTGCTGGTTCATCCAAAAGACAGCACTTTCAACAGCGCAGTTCTCCCTTAATAGATCTGCCTCTGTTCTGCGTTGAAGCCCTGTTCACTCAAATGTTAGAGCTGAGAGATGGTACGTGGCCAGTACATGACATCTGTATACTCAAACTGGTAATGAGAAAATTGCTAAATTATAACATTAACAGGTCTTTTCATATTAATCATGGACAAGTCTCTCAGTTCCCGCATGACAATCATAGCCCATTAGCCAATTTTAAATGCTTGTTACAACCAGTCTGCAGAACTTACCATTCCAAGTGCTGTTTTTCCATTGGGGCACTTGCCAGCAGAACAATGTAATGCCTTAGAAAGGGAAGAGACGAATTACTTTGTGCATTTAAATGACAAACTAAGTACTTCAGTCTTGTGAAATACTTGCCAATTTTCACTTCTTTTGAATGTACTTGAAAGTTAATCTGGTCTTTAACCTTCAACGAATTTCCTTCAAGTTTAGAGCTGAAATTTACCTATTTAGTGATGGCTCAGTTTCACATCAAGAATAATTTCTGAGTTTGCAGAATTATAGTTTCATCAGAAATGTCACAAATTTTATGATTTTTACAAAGTTTTTAGATTTGTAAAACATAATCCAAAAATGATGAGGTACAAATAGGTGTAGCCTAATACAATATCCCAATAAAATGTATTACATCCAAGAAATATTGTACTAAAAGGGACCATGTTGCTTCAGAAAACACATTAAAAAATGTGAAGCAATCACTTTGACAGATTCTACAATGCTCCTTGGCTCACAAATGTGAGCAGCATTTTCACCCAATGCGGGAGAGGCCAAGGTTATGGGATGACTTTACACCTCATCAGGGTTTCCATATTCTCCACAAAGCACAGTATCCCCCAGGGCATTCCTTCTACTAAAACAATGAAATAAAGGAGGGGAAAATGAAGGCAAGGCTACCCCTGCCATGCTAATCCTACTGCATTTACCACAACTGGACACACATGCTGTAATGCATGCATCCACTTAATCTTATTACTCATCCAATTGTTACAGAAACTGGCTTCTAACCAGTACATACTCAATGGACTTTTGTTGTGTGTGCCTACTACTTACAAGCAGCATCAACAGACAGAAAGAGTCACGACGAACAATTAGAAAAGATTTTATTTTCAAAATATAATCCAATTACATTTCACAATTAAGACTGATCAATAACCTAGGAAATCCAGGTAATAAAATGCAATTGATTAAAATTAGCAACCCACATGCCTGTGAGCCATCTTCCTTCAGCCAACTTGCACATCACTTAAACCTAGCATTGCTGGGTTTGCCAATTCCCACCTCCTGCAACAACAGCACAGACATTTGGTCTAAAACAGCATTACCCAACAGAAATTGGTAACTGGCTAGTCATGGCTACAGTGACACCATTTTAGCCATGTGCACTAATTTTAGTAGAAAAACATCTTGTTTACAATACAGGTAAACATACTTCAAATGTATATTTAAATATTTACCACAATTCAGTGTGGAATTTTGAAATTCTGTCATGAATTTTACCAGACAGCACATCTTACAGCACAGCTTGAGGATTTTTGTCCAGAGCTAGCGAACAATTGACTTCAAGGGCTTGCCGAGAAGGTTGACTCACATGAGACGCGCCCTGGTTCTCCATCCAGGTGGATGCACACTGTCCTGTGCCATGACTTGCCCTGCTGAAATTGCTGGTTATAGGTTGGGATTGCTGTGTGGTTATTCAGATTGGTCAAGTTGACCACGATGACAGCTCCCCCCTCCATAGTGTTGCTGGTGTTTTCATGGTGCTGAAATCTGCTGCTTTCACCCGTGTTGCACACTATTTCACCAGATAAATCAATAACCAGTAACCAAGGAAGTAAAGCACACACAATGAAAGAACACTCAAACACTGCTTTGCAGCAGCCCATTTACCAAATGCACAGAAACATTTGAGTACACATCCACACACCATGTTAATGACTGTTAGTTATTTAATTCATCAAACATGTAATTAGCTACACCAGGATTCTAATTACGTCACGAGTAGTGACCAACGTATTGAACAACAAAGGCCTAATATAGGACCCTTCAAAATCAAAGGACAACACTTGTTCCAATAGCACAGTAGAGTCTGAATCATTGAATGGTTTCAAGAAGATGCTGGATACATTTCTAATGAAAAAGGAATAAAGAGATAAGGGGAACAGGTGGGGATGTGGATTTGAGGCCAGGAGAGATCAGCCATGATTTGTTCAAATGGCTCAAACAGCTGAATTTGCCAACTTCTGCTCCTAATTCCAATGTTCCTATGTTCTGTCTAGAGTATTTCTGCTGATGTGCTACTCATGGAATAAGCTCGAGTGACATCACTAGGTACAGTGGGCATTGCTATTAAAAGGTGGAAAAAACCTAAACTGCTCAAGTGTGAAAAATGGTAGACTACTCCCATCATAAATGGAAGAGGGATTAAGAAAGTAAGAATTGGAGAATAATTGCAGCACAAGAGGCAGCCAGTTGGCCAACCCTCTTCTCTTTAGGTACTTATCCAATTCTCTTTTGAGGTTATACAAATCAGTGCTTTTTCTGCTGTAATGTTGACATTGGAAGTTAGCTTAAAGTCATTGGAATCAAACGGTCAAACACAAAGACCTTAACGAAACCCAAACAAAAATGGTGAATATTTGCGCATTACTGTTACCAAATGTGTTCTTGGCTCTCTACTTTGTTCCTAAAAGGAAAAATGCCTATTTACATCAGTTAAGTCTTTTGTAATTACTGCATTTGCATTTATAATTTTATGCAAACAAATGTTGAGTTTTTAAATGGCTGAACACAAAGAGGTCTCTTCCCAACTTGGATGGGTAGCAACATAACAAAGGATGGAAAGGATAAATATAAACAGGTACTAACAATAGCACAACAAATTATGCTACGTAGGTAAGAGCAGTTTAATAAAAATTAACTTCCACAACTATTCAACAAAATCCTTCAGTGTTAAAGTTGACCATAGCTTCCCTCTACATTGCAAAAACGTAATACTATCAACATAGTTGTCTGCACAAGAATACTCAAGAACAAGCGCAGTCTTCAGGTGAAGCAAAACAAAAGGTTGAGGTACACCAGATGAGGGCTAGGGACGCAATTCAGTTCTTACTTTGAAGGCATACATTCGGTCCTTATTTTTCTTTCCCCAATGTATTCAATCCACATTTAAAATCATAGAATTCTACAGTGCAGGATGCCACCATTTGGCCCATTGAGTCTGCACTAACCATAATCCCACCCAGGCCTTAGTCCCATAACCCCATGCATTATTCCTAGCTGACACTAAGGAGTAATTTAGCATGGTCAATTCACCGAATCCACACATCTTTGGGAGGAAACCCATGCAGACACAGGGAGAATGTGCAGACTCTCAGTGACCCAATATGGGAATCGAACCCAAGTTCCCGGCACTGTGAGGCAGCAGTGCTAACCACTGTACTACCATGCCGCCCATCTAAACGATTTATACTGTAAATACACTTGCCTGCCAGTGGAGACAATGCTGTACTCCCATTAGCAAAAAGCCATCAATTTGAGCAAAAGGTGTCATTATAAGAACATAAGAACGTAAGAAATAGGAGCAGGAGTAGGCCATCTAGCCCTTCGAGCCTGCCCCGCCATTCAATAAGATCATGGCTGATCTGTCGTGGCTCAGTTCCACATTCCCGCCCTCTCCCCATAACCCTTAATCCCCTCTCTTATCAAAAACCCATCAACCCGCGTCTTAAAAATATTTAGCGAGGCAGCCTCCACCACTTCAATGGGCAGAGAATTCCAGAGATTCACCACCCTTTGAGTGAAGATCCTCCCCAACTCCGTTCTAAACCACCCCCCCCCCCCTTTATCTTGAGGCTGTGCCCCCAGTCCTACTGTTCTTTGAGCGGGAAGAGTCTCTCCACCTCTATCCTATCCATCCCATTCATCATCTTATACGTCTCAATGAGATCTCCTCTCATTCTTCTAAACTCTAACAAGTACAAGCCTAGTTTATTCAGCCTCTCCTCATAGCTCAAGCCCCTCAACTCCGGTATCAGCCTAGTAAACCTCCTCTGCACTCCCTCCAAGGCCAAAATATCCTTGTGTAAGTATGGCGACCAAAACTGCACACAGTACTCCAGCTGCGGCCTCACCAGTGCCCTATACAGCCGCAGCAAGACCTCCCTACTTTTATATTCAATCCCCCTCGCTATGAAGGCCAGCATCCCATTCGCCTTCCTGACCACCTGTTGCACCTGCAGGCTGGGTTTTTGCGACTCATGCACAAGGACCCTGAGGTCCCTCTGCACCGTCACCTGCTGCAGTTTTTCACCCCGTAAGTAATAGTCCTTCCTACCATTCTTCCTACCAAAGTGGACCACCTCACACTTGCCAACATTAAATTCCATTTGCCATTTCCTGGCCCATTCGCCCAGCCTATCTAGATCCTTCTGCAGACTCTCCACACCCTCCGCACAATTTGCCGTTCCCCCAATCTTGGTGTCATCAGCAAATTTCGACACCATACACTCGGTTCCCTCCTCCAGGTCATCTATATAAATGGTAAATAGCTGAGGCCCCAGCACCGACCCCTGGGGCACTCCACTAGTCACCAACCGCCAATCCGAATAGCACCCATTAACCCCCACTCTCTGCCTCCTATTTGACAACCAATTCTCTATCCACACTAACACCCTACCCCCAACTACAGGCCCCTTACCTTCTGTGGACTAAATGTGGACACAGGAAATTAAAAAGAGAAAATTTGACTGGCACTGTGTGCAAATGTAGGAATTTTCAATAAATATAGTTTCACTGGCTGATGCAAAAATACCTACCAGAGTATACATCACCGAAGCTTAGAAATTTCAGTGTCAACCGTCACAATGCAATTTGCATTGCCTCCTTTGTGGCTACCACACTTTAACTTTTAAACAGGTTAGCGTTTGGTTAGAACTTCCACCAAGCTTGTGAAGTTGATTGTTTTAGGATGTGGTTACGAATCTTGTATATGTTGTCAATTAAGAATTTGCAATATGCCGGGACCAATTTTTAGGAATAACTTAAAAACCAGAATTAACAATTTCCACTGATAGTTAGTTTTAGATTTAACCAATCATGCTGCACTATCATTCCCATTTTCAGCATGAAATATTTATTCAATTTCCTTTAAAATATGCAATAATGCCCATATCACAACCATTCTCTCACCTCTTCAATGACAATTTAAAAATTGAAACACTTCCCGCCCATCACTGATTCACCAACCAAAATAAATAATCTTTATTTATTCATGCCATCATAATTTTGAAAAGCTCTATTAAAACCACTTCTTTCCAATCCAGTGGAAATAGCTTGAGTACCTTAGGATTGTTTCCCATTCCATGCATCATCCCAGTGAAACTATACAGTATCACACTCCTAAATTCCAAGGCATGCTGACACAGACTAATTTCTCTTAACAGGGCAACTCTTTCATCCCAGGAATTAGCATGGTGAACCTCCATTAATCTGCCTCCAATGTCACTATATCCTTTTTAAAGGAAAGGGGACCAAAACTGTATGCCATATTCCAAGTGAGGCCTCACTAACAGCCTGTACAATTGCAACAAAACATCCCTATTTTAACCCAACTCCTTTACAATAAAGACTGAGGTCCTACTGACCTCTTTTACAAAAGCAAAATATCTCAAAGCTGCAAATCAGAAACTAAAACAGAATATGGTAGTAAATTATGAAATGTTATCAACATAAATTACTGTTTTTCTTCAGGATGCCACCTGACCTGAACATTTCCACCTTTTAATAGTTTTATGATGAATTTAGTCTCCCTCGGTCAATTATTGTTGGTATACAACAGGACGACAGAAGCTAAGATCCCCACTCCCTCTAAACCATTCTGGAACAGCAATGAATGTATTTCTTCAGGAAGAAAGGAACGGAAGCCTAATAAGAAGTCTGGGAACCAGTTCTTTAATTGTATCACCTCAGCAAAATTTGACAATAGCAGAAAACTCAACATTGGAATACAGATTGGCATTTACTCCCATAAAATCCCCTGGTCCACGAGTCTGCACCAACTCTCCAAAAGAGCATATAACCCAGCCCTCTCATCTATCCTCATTACCCTGCGCATTTACCATAGCTAATCCATGCATCCTTGGCCAGTAAGGGACAATTTAACACAGCCAATCCACCTAACCTGTACATCCCTTGGATGGTGGAAGGCAACCGGAACACCTGGAGGAAACCCACGCAGATACAAGGAGAAGTTACAAACTCCACAGTTATCCAAGTCTAGAATGGAATCTGGGTCCCTGGCGCTCTAAGGCAGTAATGCTAACCACTACGTCACCCCATGTCAATTCTACAAGTTAACAAGATCATGGCTGTCACCTAAATCCACGATTAAATTGCACAATATGATGCAATGAAATTCTAGAATGCTTTCATCCATTCGCTCTCTACCAATCCAAAGCAATGCCAATGCCGAGCTCAAAGAGACTGCTTTGGACAAACCTGTGCATTGGGAATAAAAATTTTAAGTCACAAACCTGCACTATAGTCACTCACTTGTAACTACTCTAGGCAACAGGGTAACTGTCACGTTGAGTAGTACATAACCATGAAGGCTCCAAAAGCCTGAAAGCTGTACAACATGAAAGAAACTGTCTGATTCCTAGAAACGATCTATAGCAATAGGGACTGCATCTAGAGGGTTGGTGGAATGGAAATTTAAACCAATCCAAGAGCAGGAGAACAAAAAGTGAAAGTAAAACTTTAATAGACTACACAAATCTAAAGAAAAACAAATCATAGCTAACAGCAAGACAATGGGAACCAGAGCCATTAATAGGCAACCTTAAATCCAGTGAGTTGACTGAGATGGGGGGAGGGGGGAAAATATATTCAAACCAAGAGATTGTACATGAAGTTCTAAAGGAGCAGTAATGCTAAGTAGTTTCTCCTCCCCACAGGATGAGGACAATTCTTGTATACATAAGAACATAAGAAATAGAAGCAGGAGTAGGCCATCTAGCCCTTCGAGCCTGCCCCGCCATTCAATAAGATCATGGCTGAGCTGAAGTGGCTCAGTTCCACCTTCCCGCTTTCTCCCCATCACCCTTAATCCCCTTGCCTACCAAAAACCTATCTACCCACGTCTTAAATATATTAGCGAGGTAGCCTCCACCACTTCAACGGGCAGAGAATTCCAGAGATTCACCATCCTTTGAGTGAAGTTTCCCCCTCAACTCTGTTCTAAACTGCACCACCCTTATCTTGAGGCTGTGCCCTCTAGTCCTACTGTCCTTTGAGTGGGAAGAACCTCTCCACCGCTACCCTGTCCATCCCTTTCATCATCTTATACATCTCAATAAGATCCCCCCTCATCCTTCTAAACTCTAACGAGTACAAGCCCAGTCTATTCAGCCTCTCTTCATAGCTCAAAAGTTCTACAAATAAAGAGACTGAATAACTGACACCTGGAAGATTGATTTCAAATGCCAACTGTTTTTTTTCTCATGATACATGCTGCCTGACCTGCTGAGTATTTACAGCAGTTCTTGATTTTTTTATTCAAAACTACCTTTGCTCCACATCACTTAATACTTAGGACAACAAAAAGCAATCTCAGGTTTAAAATTAACAGACCTATCATCTGCTGCTTTCAGAATATGGTTCCAAAAGGCTACCACGGAAGTGGTGGAGGCTGCCTCGCTAAATATTTTTAAGAAGCGGGTTGATGGGTTTTTGATAAGAGAAGGGATTGAGGGTTATGGGGAGAGGGCGGGAAAGTGGAACTGAGCCACGACAGATCAGCCATGATCTTATTGAATGGCGGGGCAGGCTCGAAGGGCTAGATGGCCTACTCCTGCTCCTATTTCTTATGTTCTTATGTTCTTCACTCCTGCAAGGCCTGACTTTAATTTTCAGGCTATGTTCCTTTGTCCTAACTTTCCAACCAATGGAAGCAGTTTCTTCCCATCTACCTGATCAGTCCACATTAAATATCTTGAAGGCTTTAATCAAACCACCACTTAAATTTAAACTTCAGGGAGCAAAATTCAGTTTTGTAGAATCTCTTTAAGCCTTGGACTCCAGATACCATTCTAATAAATTTACACTGCACTCCCTCAAAAGACAAACATATCTTTCCGTCAGTGTAGTGTCTGCAACAAAACACAGTAATCTAACAAGCGCTTACAGAATAGTGTGGCTGTTAACACCTTGGGCAGGATTTTCCAGCTGCGCTCGCCCCAAAACTAGAAAATCCCACCCAAGTTCAATGTGTCTTTGCATGGTTCACCTCCCCCCATCCCCTATTCCCAGGATGGGTGGGATGGGAAAAATCCCCCATAATGTTCTTACAGTCTGAAGACCTGTTTTCCAAAAGGCTTTGATATTTTTGCATCTGTTCATGACATTTTAATGATGTAAATAGATACAAATCTCTTTGGACCATCAGTGCTTTTAATTCACCAATTAATTCTGAAATTCATTCAATTTGTCTCCATGCATTTGAACATACAATGCTTATTTGGGCTGCACACCCCTACTGCTCTTCCGTTCTAATACCTGACATTTTTCACTTTTAATGTATGATTATACACAGTTTCACTATTACTCTTTGGTTTAGAACAACTCTTTATACAAACTCTCACTTGAGCCCATCCTTCATTTACTAGTTTAACATCTTTGTGAATGCTTTATTAATCTTTGCTAATCAAACCCTGCCTGGTCACATCTGATTCAAGTGCAATTCCTTGCTGTCCCAGTACTGATAGCAGTGTCCTGCCAGATGGAACGCTTCTTTCCCATGCCATTCCTTGAACCATGCACTTATCTTCTTGTTTTGCTTAAATAAGTCAATTTGAAAACAACTCGGCAATTAATCCAGGGATTATAATCCTCAAGGTCTTGTTTTTTAAAGATTTAGCCCCTCGTGCTTTTTGAACAGGACATCTATCCTGGAGGTCAGTCCCAACAAGGACCCAAACTATTGAATCTTGTCCCTCCAAAATCCCATCAAGCTGGTGCAAGATCTCCCTTACCCTGGCACTAAATTGGCAAAATACACTAGCCAATGGATCCTTCCTTGTTCCGTGTACCCTCTGGACTCCCCGTCCTCAGTACACTACTGTCACATCAATCTTGTTCCGATCTTGTACCCAACTACAAGGTGTGACCAAGGTCTGGAGCAAGTTGTCCAAATACACTTTCCCCTCCAGTTATGTGTCAGAACGTCTCCAACTCTCACTCCAGCTCAATGACTCTGGAGTCAGAGAAATCTTCTTCAGGCATACAACCTGTTCAATCATACAAAAGTTGCAATTTTTAAAACAGCGGGGATGCTACAGAGGGCAAAATATTGGAGCTCAGACGAATTGGGAAAACTCAGAACAGCACCAACTGCACTAACTTTGAGTTTATGTGACCTTAAGGTAGAATATGTGCCGAGGTGTATACAATGCTCAAGACAGATTTAGAGCTGTTGGCAATAAGGATGACTCCAGGCAAGTTTTTTTCCCTGTATTCTTAACAGTAGATGGAAGCTGAAGTTATTCCAACAAATTTGGCACTGGAAGAAATTATCCAAACTACATTCAACTTTATGCCTATTGATATAACAGGATGCAAAAGATACAGATTACACCTCAAGTGTTTCCTGTAACAAAGACTCAGGAAAAATTGCTTTAGCACCCAAATCTGATCTCCCATCGTCTTTGGTCCTGCGCCAGCCTACATATTCAGGTTCAGCAAATGGCTATAAATGTGCAAACAAAAAGACATTAGATACTAAAGTCTCATTACAGGTTCTCTTTTTTCCCCCCTGTGGTCTTAAATGGAATGAATGTGACAAAAGAAAGAAAAACCATACAGCCCATCGAGCCTCCTCAACCATTCGAAACAGGATTTGACCATTCAATGATTTTGGTTGATCTTTGCCTTCAATTCCAGTTTGCTGCCCACTCCCCATATCACTCAGTTCTCTTGAGACACCAAAACCCAAGCCATAAATGTACTCAGCGATGAAGCAACCACAACCTTCTGGGGTAGAGATTTCCAAAGGTTCACAATTCTGAATGAAGTAATTTTTCCTCACCATAGTCCTAATTGATCAGCCCCTTGCACTGAATTTGTTGCCCCCATGTTATAGATTCCCTGACTAGTGGAAACAATCTGTCTCCCCCATCAAGCTCCTTCAGAATCTTGTTTGTTTCAATAAGATTGCCTTGTATTCACTCAATAATGTAGAAATTTACTCAGTCTATCATAAGAAACCTCAGCCTAAGTGCCAATTTAGTGAGCTTTCATTGTACTGCCTTCCAATGCAACTAAATCCTTCCTTAAATATGGAGACTAAACCTGCACACAGTATTCCAGATGTGTTCTTTCCAATTGTTCCAAGACTTTTCTGTACTCCAATCCTCTCTTCAATAAAGACTAGCATGCCATTAGCCTTCCGAATTGCTTGCTTTTCCTGCACGTTGCATGTCCCTTGCACAAGCACACCCAAATCTCTCAATATTTACAAGTTTTGCATCTTTTTAAAAAAAAATCTGCTTTTCCATTTCTACAACCAAAGTGAATAATTTCAGTCTTCCCAACAGTATATTCCATCTGCCACCCTTTCCCATTGATTTAACCTAAGTATATCTCTTTGCAGCCTATGTTCTCCCCACCTAGCTTTGTATCAGCAAATGTGAATACATTATTCACTGACTTTTCATCCAAGTCATTAATAAATATAAATAGCTGAGGGCCCAGGACTGATCCTTGTGACACCTCACTAGTCACTGATCAACTTTAAAATGCCCCATTTATGCCCAGTCTTTGCCTCCTGCTCATTAACCAATTCTCTATATTACTAATATATTACATCCAACACCACAAACCCCTATCTTGCCTATTAACCTTGGGTGCAACACCTTAGCGTACCCCTTTTCAAAATCCACGTACACTACATCTATTAGCTACCCCTTATTTACCCTAAATCCTCAAAAGTAAAGTAATGCAATTGAAATAAATTTGCCAAACAGTAAAAACACAATGTTGTTTTGTTCTAATTGTATACTTTTCAGCTGTTAAGACTTCCTTAATAGATTGCAGCATCTTCCAATGACAGAGATCAGGCTTTACAATGGTGATTGGCCAACAGTAGTTCTCTATCTCTTTCTCTCCTTTCTCGAAAAGCTGCGTTGTGTTTGCTAACTTTCAACTTGATGCGCCCATTCCCAAATCTAATTTTGGAAAAAACTTGGCCGGCACATCCATTATCTTTATTAGAACCCTAGGGTGTAGGCCATCATTCCCAGGGGTCTGTTAAATTTCAGTCCCTTAAGTTACTCCAATATTTTTTCCTCTGCCTATATTAATCACCTTCATTTCTCCATTCTTTTAACCCTCCAGATCACTATTTATTTCTGGTATGAAACTTGCCTTCTATTGTGAAACAGAAAGTATCTGTTAAATTACTTCGCCATTTCTTCATTTCCACGATTATTTCTCCTATCTCTGCTTTTAAGAGACCAATGTTTGCTTCAGCTACTCCTATTTTATATTCTTCCAAAAGCTCTTTTTACATTTGACTTATTTACTCTCATTCTATCTTTTGGTGATCCTCTGCTGGTTTCTAAAACACTCCCAATACTGATGTTCTACTGTCCATTGCAATATTTAAGCCTCCTCTAATCTATTACTATCCTTAGTTTTGAGTGAGCCGCAGGTAGGTCCTTTGCGTTGCTTTTCAATGAAATTTATTTTGATTGAACATTTTGAATTTTTAAAGAATATTTCCCTCTATTTACTGTGATATCATTTAGTCTGTTTACCAATTTAATCATGGCCAGTTCTCCCCTCATACTTAATTGGCTTTAAGTTTACTTTTTGGTGATTGTCACGTGTCACTTTCAAATTTTATATGGAATTCAATGTCATTATGATCACTATTTCCCAGTGGATTTCTACCATGATTGTAGAATACCAGATAGAACGACCAATTAATCATGCTTTATTACACAACAGTAGATCCAAGATAGCTTTATCCCTAGTTGGTTCAATTAAAAGAGGAAACTATCACCCAAACTAACAAACGAGCAGCAGCAGGAGGCCATTTAGTTCCTCAAGCCTGCTCTATCATGTAATAAAGATCAGTTAATAAGATTGGAACCTCTTTGCCAAATTGGCTGTTTCAGTTCAATGAAAATTTAAATCCCCACAATTATGCTACTTTAAGTACAAATTTCAATAATTTCTTGTTTAATGCCCTATTAGACAGTGTAACTATTATTAGGGGGTCAGTAAATGACTTAGTATGCACCCTGGAATATTTCCTTGTAATTATATCTCTAATAGCAATTAGAGTTAAACCATATCCTTTATTTTATTGCAAATATATCATGAATTCAGATAAAGAACTTTTAACAAGCATATTTTAACCAATTATACAAGGTCACCATCCACTTGTCTTAATTGGGACCGGATGATCATAGTCCAACCACATTGCTGCCTTTGTCAAAAGGCATGCATTTTCATTGGTAGATTCTAATGAGGTTCAGGAGCCCAGCTGATTTTTTTTCCCCTTTCAGCAAAGATGTCCCAATTACAATGTTACCCCAATGAGATTAGTTATTTCAACATGGACCATGAGTGGGAACCTCAGCCTTTTTGACAATCAAAAATTACCTATGATTTATTAAGCTATTAGATTACATTACATTCATATATCCAGAGAGAGTGAAACCAAAGTTTCCATTTTGACTTTGTGGACAGCTGTGAACAGACAGACAGACATTTCACCATTTTGCTAAGAAAAAATATTTATTAGGGAAGTGGATACAAAGTTATGACAAGTTTGATAATATTATGCTCAGTCTCATAAGGGTGTACCAAATAAATTTGGAAAATAAGCACTTAGATTTTAAACATCAAGAATCTCACTTAAAAATAACATTCTCCTGAAAGAAATCCATCTTAATATTGTATGGAAAACTGGCTAAGGATTTCAGAAAAAAACTTTAAGTAGTTAATGGAAAAGGGCAAGTGGAAAGGCATTTCATAATATTAAATCACTTCGCAACACAGACTGAGTTTAAGTATTAATGAATAATTAAATTGCCCATCACATTTGCATAAAGTTGTACTACAAAACTGGTGTTCTCGTCAAATAGTCATAGTTCTTTTAGATCAGTGGCTACCTGGTTGGAAATTTCCTAGTTCAATCAAATTGTTTTAAACCAGGCTCAGGTGTTACGACTTAGCCACTCAGCATTGGATTGCAATCAAAATCAAAAATGTTTGAGATTTACACTTCCTTTTTTCTTGGGAGCAGAGGGAGGGAAGTTGCCTCTGAGTATAGGAACCAAAAGTGAAACATAAGCTAGCCCTCACAACCTTTGTCCCACTCATAAGTAATTGAATACATACTTGTACTTCTGAAAGAAGTTTGGAGCTTCAAAGAGTTTGGACCACTCCATTTTACCCATTAAAATTTCATCTGTGATCGAAAGACCTGCGAGGAAACAAAGTGGATTCCTTACCTCTACTTAGATGCAACACATTAGAAGGTTTGAAAGGCATGACTGGAGACTTAGAAAAAGTTTGATTTTAAAAATACAGTATACTTTCCAAAACAAACAAGGCATAAAATTAACAAATGGTCAAACAAACTTTTTCTCTCTCTCCACAGATGCTACTTGACCTTGAGCATTTCCAGTATTTGCTGTTTTTATTGATACAATTACTCACCTTGCTTAAACTCCTCCATCATCACTGCACGTGTAGATGCAGAGACATTGTATGTAGAGTTTTGTTGTGGGTAGGCTGGTGTGATAATTGGCATTAGATGGTATCTGTCACTTGGGTTAACCTATACACAAAAGATAATAACCCACAGTTGTTACAGGTTCTGAATAGACAACAATTCAAAATTAAGAAGCAAAATAATATTCATATTGTTAGATGAGAAATAAAATCCCTGAAGTAACATCTCAATTTTGGATGAAGTTTCAAAATCTCTGGGATAATGATTTAATAAATTCTTGTTAGCCATTATGAATCAGATACAGGTAACTTGGTCCCACGGGTCTAATCTGCACGAGCCTCCTCCCACATCCCATTTCTTTCTTCCTCATAGGTACCAGCTTTCCCGTAAATGCATCCATGGCATAACACCATATTTAAATCCATCTATGCCATGCTTTAATCATTGCAAAAACACAAGGCATAAATTGAAGAGATAACAGCTGATGAAGCAGAGCTACATTACACAAATAAAACACCATCTGAAAAGCATTCAGTACTGCACATAATATAATTTACCGATCAATCGCCATAGTTCAGATTTCCTACATCTGCTGTTAAGCCTCTATATATTTGTTCCATCTTCATCAGAATACACTTCTTTCATTAGGACCAGTGAAAAAAAACACATCGCAGTGTAAGAACCTGAACCAACACAGCCTCGTTCAGAGCTGTCACAATTAAACTTACCCGTGGATCCCAAACTGGTAGATTCAGATTGCAATCCTCAGGTTGCTTTAACAAGACAGGATTAGGCCATTCCCTGCCAAGAAAAAGCAACAGCATTGATATTTCAGAATCTCCTGAAACAAATATGCTGGACTGCAAAGGCATACTTTTGAAAGTGCTTTTTCCTCACAGTAACCTGCATGCTGCTTCATAAGTGTTTCCAATAATTGCTTAAATACGGTTTTACTGATTAATCCTTCACTGGTTTGGGCAGTCGTAAAGGCTGGCCCATTTGGTGATTAAACGCTACTTTTTCTAAGATATTGTTGCCAAACAAAGCTATCTTGAAACCTAACTCAGATGGATTAATTTTACTTTTGCATTTATTTACACAGCTTTACATCTAGCCAAGGATGTTTCATGGGCATAAGTAACATTTCAAATACTACTTTGAGTTCTTATATTTGAAGATTACAGCTTAACTTGTACAGGTAATTTAATAATAGAGTATCTATTTAGACCAACATAGCTTATGCTGCTAGTAACCCAAACTCCAGTCCAGCTAATGCAAACCTGTTATTGCTGCCAATTTTCCCAGGTAGTGATTTCAATAGTTTCAGCTGTGCAATTTAAAAATGTGTGCAGTGCTCTCCAGCAGAGCTTTAAGTGAGTCAGCTACTGCCCCAGTGATCATCAACACACTTTTGTCATACAAATAGGAGCAAACAATTGATTTATTAGCTACTATAAGATTCACAAATGGAGTTCTTTGTTGTAACTCTAAACAGTATTTTTTGAATAAAAGTCTTGGTAAAATTTAATTTGAATTACTTTCTTAAAGAAAATACAGCTGGAACTCAGACGGGCCAAGTCAAGCCACTGATTTTTAACAGGTTAACAGTTTTCACATGGCGAGCCAAGTTCTTTGAAGGAAGGCACCAGGTTACAAATGTGGTTTGCTACTGTGCTCACGTAGTATTTAAAAATAAAACAATTCCAGTTTACTGTTTCAGAAAGAAGAGTGTTGCACACAAGACAGAGACATGCTGCTGAAGCTTTTTATCTTGCGCTCATCAAGACAAAATTTGCAAGAATACAAAGGGAACAACAATTTATACTGCATGAAAAGTGTGCGCTGGCTGGTTGGCAAGTGGATTCAGATTGGTGCAGCAATTGCCATGGAGGACGCACCAGGGAACAGTTAACTGCCACATTCGCTTAAATTCAAACCAGGCAGGACAGTGTTGATTGATTTTTCAAGGCAATGTCTTGACCAATCAGGGAATGATGCTCCCAAGCTTTTGCTTAGTTCAAAAACGATACAAAATGTGGACATGCTCCTTCTGCCTGAAAGGACAGGGCCCCACGTCTGATTATATGTCGCATCTAGCACAAGTTAAATAAGCTAAAGGAGTAGTGTAAATAAAACTGAGCAACAATTAAAACCTGTATTTATTTTTAAAAATCTGCTTTCTCGTTGTGTAGCTATTTAAAATTTCTATTAATCAGAACAGCACAAAGTGAACACTGGCTACAACTCCATGCAAAGATCAGGGCATGTCTTGCATTGGACTCAAACATTAAATAAGCTACATCAGTGGTAAATAAACTTCTATAAAAAAAAAGGTGAGAGATGATACATCTTAGTACAAAAAATATTATAGCAAACATTCCTTGGAAATACATTCCCAAATTGGGTAGTGGGACAGAAGGATCTGGGAATACGGATACATAAATAGTGAGAAATAGCAATGCAGTTAGGCTAGAAAAGACCAAAGAACTGGGGTACTTTAAGGATAAAAGTAACCAGAGAAATTATGTTAAACTTGAACAAAATATTAGACCTCAACTGATGGAGTTGTCAACAGTTTAGTCTCAAAGGATGCAAAGGCACTGAAGATGCAAAAAGATGATTCATTAGAATGATATGGTTACATCAGTAAAGACAGAACAGAATTCTTTTCACTAGGCAGGAGCAGACTGAGGGAGAGAACCTGATACAGGTTCCTCAACTTTATTTGCCAACCACTGCCCCATATGCCTCCTTCCCTTTATCAAACAATTGACCCATTACCCAGACGTTTTTGGTGGTTGTGTGCGTGAAAGGAATAAGCAGCAAAATATTTACACAATCTGGAGGCAAAAGCGTACACACATCATGTGTTTCTAAGTGTATACTACCAAATTCATTACAAGATCGATCCACAGAAAGCAACACTCACCATTTTGAAAACACCAAGAAGAACTTATGTACTAGAGTGGATGCAACAGCATTGGGGTACAGTTGACATGTTCTTGCCACCAGCATGGCCCATGAGACACCACCCAGAAAGCCTAATATGTTCGAGTAAATGTTGTGGCCTGTTTTAAAAGAGATTCCCTTTCAGCATGATTAATATATTTCACACATTACAACAGTTAATTTATGATTTAACCTTTCAATTTCTCAACCATATTGCAACTTCTCTAACTTACATTAGTGGCATTTGAAACTACAGGTTATGACATAACAAAATTCAGATGGGAGAATGATTTCCGAATGAGTTCTTCCATACAATAGTAGATACAGTGGAAAATGGAAGGAGAAGGCTAAGGAGGAATAGTAGAAGATGAATAGAAGGGAGAGGAGGTAGGTAAGAACAAGGATGAAGGTGACAATTCTACCACCATTTTAAAAACATTTACCAGCGCTGAACTGGATGGCTGCGTAACATTATTGCTATGGCAGACAAAGTCAAGCTGCAGAAGTACCAAGAATCACAGTCCCCACTTGTTAAAGATTACTTAATACATCCATCAAATTGGTTCAAGCTGGAGAAAGAAAAACTAATAGGCTCAAACATTTGAGTCATGGCCATTTTCCAGGAAAGATTAAGTGAAAAATATTGATTACCCTGCTATGGGTTAGTCTTTGCCATTCTGAAAAATCACTTTATACATACACAGTACACAAATATATACTACCATTATTTTGTAAAGTCGATAAAGCAGAGCAGAAATTTATCTGTGCCAACTGTTATACAAGGCCCAGTTCTGCACTCCATTGTTCACTGACTTGAACCATGGACAGCATCTTTGTTGGTCATCTCCCATTTGTAAAGGCAAATTTCCCTACTTGGTGACTATGAACTGGAGTCACTTCCTTTTTCTTTTGGTATCCAGGAATGCTGAGCATGAAAAATACCAAACTAAGAGCTAAAAATCACCCATCAGGAATTGATGAGGAATTGGACAGGCAGCAAAGTGCACAGCCCAGAATTTAAAGAAATGTGAATCCCACAGGTTCCAAAATCTCAAAGGTGACAATTCCAAGTTAAACACTACTCAATGTTTGGCTGAAACACTGCTCACTGAAAATGGTTTTGTATGACTTGAACAGTCCAACAGCCTGTCCCCAGCAACATGAAGTTTTTCAGAACACAACTTGAATGCTACTTTTCACCCAAGCGGTTCATCATATCAGAACCTACATGCAGAGCATCTTTAGGGCATTCAACTGGAGGTACCACAACAAAATACAACTATGTTCTAATGTGCATCCACAAACGTGTATTTTTCAGGCAAAGAATAATCAGAGGCAAAATATGCGAGTAATTATTTACTTAAGGATCAAAGAGGGCAGCTGCAACAACTCTACCACGGCCCAGAAGAACAAAGTTAATTCAGCATGAAGCAGTGATTTAACCTGAGCCATAGTTCAGTTCAACATAGGGCAGTACAAACTGAAAACTAACCCTAAGCAATATTCATTACAATGTTTCTTCCTTCTGTTTAATGCATTAACTGGTCCAGGGAGCAGCAATTCTGTGCCAGATGAGAGTCCCAAGTTTGTTTACTGAGTTTCTTTTCCTTAACATGACTGGGTCTGAATGCATTGCATTAAGCACATCAAGGCCTTTCAAGTAGTTTTAAGAAATTCATGTATACACATGCAGTATGTAAACTAACTGCAAAAAATTCCCCTTCAAATCACCATCATCTAGAAGCTTCACAGCAGAATTGAGACAGAATATTCTCCATTCACCTGAATGGATGTAGCTTTAATAACACAAAGCTAGGCACCTTCAGGTCCAAGCAATACTTCTGTAAGAATCCTAGAAAACGCTACATTGGGCTGCCTTTAATAAAATTAAATGCTCTGATTAATTGTACACTTTCTGGGATGTTCATACTGAGTCTTATACTGACTTACGAGGGGGATTTTCTGGCCATTCCTGCTGACAGCAACTTCACTGCTTACGGCAGCAGAGGTTGCGAACAAAGGAAAACTCCATTCACAATGGACCAGAAGATCCCACCACCAGCTCTGCTGTTGCAAAACATGTCGCATAGGGTAAAGGGAAAAGCTTACCCTAAATGTTTAATCCTGTTTGTGATGCACTCTGTAAAAGAGGCTGAGGAATTGCGATTTGTACCTTCATTGATCAAGTGCCTTTGATGCTAAAGATTTTGAAATGGGACCAAATTGTAAAAAGGTAAACTTCGGCAAAAATCTATTACAATGCACAAAAGACAGCTACAGCATGAGAACCATAAGATAAACACCTTAATCGAACTTCAGATGCCTCGAGGTTGTGGGAAGCCAGAGATCTTGAGAATTTGCTCTGGTTTGGGTAGGCAGATGGTTAAAAGACATTTTGTAATTGGGCTACTCAAATAACAGCAAGGTAACGATTGGGTTAAATAGGCCTCTGTAGGCTTTTCTGAAAGTGCAAGAGATTCCACAAGCACACAGACTGACGCAATGTTGTGCTTTGTTGAAAGGCTCACACATTTCTCTTACGAAAGAAAATGTAACCCCTGTCACCATAATGCCTGAAAACTCAAATTCTAAACAATGATTTTTCACATTTTGTGTACACTTACGTTTTGCCCATAATTTAATTGCTCTCAGTGTCAGCCTAAAATTTTCAATGTTTGGTACTAAATGTAATATTTCATCAGTGACTCTGCAACCTGTTGAACAAGAAGAAACACGTTTCGGTTTAACAGTCCAAAAGGGTTTAAACTTATTTGCCTTAAGAAGTATGACTTTAAAAAAAATACTGGTTTTGGAAAATGTTATTGTTTCATCATCTCAACTGACTGGTTTACATTCAGTGGGTGAAAGACTCAAGGGTTTAATACACTGGAGGTCAGCCAACTAGAGCTATTGCACACCTTAAATGAAAGGGATGCCACAACAGCTAGCAATGCTGCCTCAGTGCCAGGGACCCAGGTTCAATTCCAGCCATGGGTGAGTTTGTGCAGCTTGCAATTCTCCCTGAATAGGTTTCCTCCCAGGGTCCAAAGATGTGTAGGTTAGGTGGATTGACCATGGTAAATGCGCAGGATTACTGGACAGAGCAGAGGGAGGGCCTAGAAGGCATGCACTTTTGGAGAATAAGTGCAGACTCGATAGGCTAAATGGCCTATTTTGACTGTAGGGATTCTAAATACCTTTTAAACCATTTGGTTTGGGTTTTTTTTTGTAGAGCAGAGAGAGAATTTTTTTTAAAAAGTGTTAAAAACACCAGACTTGAATTTTACATCCAAAGCCCTTTTCTTTAAACTGGAACAGTCCCCTCAGTAAAATATTCAATACAAATGGATTACATTTATGTATTCCACCCATCATCCCTGCCTTTCTCCTCATTAACCCATAACCAAGGCAAGAATAAATATTTTTCTCCCAATTTCTCACAACAAAGTTATTCACTGTGCACGAGAGTCACTTACCATTAAGACTTCTAATGCATCTCAAGTCCAGGTTTTTAAGTAGCACATCATCGCGAAGATCCAAATCTTCAGGAATCGTCTGAAGTGCCAATCTCGCAAATAAAATATCAATCTGAAACAGAAGATTTGACATCCTAAACTGATCGCATTGTTACTTTCCTAAAAGATAATACGCATTGTGATTTAATTATTAGAAAATTTACCTCTATGCATTTTTGATTTAATATAAACAGCTACTTTACAAGAGTGCAATAAGTATATTATGGCGCACTTCAGTTTAGTAGAATTCACCTTCAGACTTGCAAACATTTAATTGCACATGGAGTTAACTGATATCAGCATTTCTTAATTAATTTCACATATATAGGCATGAAATACTAAAACATTGTAGAATTACACTAGCTATCAGTGATTAATTCCACCATGCAAAAATCATATTTTAATATCATCTTGTAGATAAACTACAAATTTAACTGAAAAACGATGCAAACCAGTTAATACTTAAGTACCTCTATACCATCAAAGGACAGTTTAATTACTGGGACAAAAGCTTCTTCAACAGCCTGAAAAAAAAACAAACAGATTAGTCAATATAGCACATAAATTCAATGAACATTATAAACATGCAAGCAATACAACATTCTCCATACCTACCCGTAAATTCCTCACTTCATCTTGTTGCTTCAGCTTTTCACAGAAGGATGCGAAGAAGTCAATTCTTTCAATGTGGCGAGGTGCAACACATAGAGCATCAATATCAGCACCTAAAAGAATAAGGATTTTTGCCTTACTGTGCATACTTAGCACGCTCGTTAATAGAATATCCAAATTCACCCTTTCTCTATACATCTCCGAAAGTCTGGAATTTTACGGCTATGTGGCGCCACCAGCACATGAAACTCTCCAGCAAGTGTTCAACAGGTTAATCAATCCCAGAGGCACCACAGTTGGATTCAGTCCTAATATCAAACTTCCAGTGTGGTTTAGTGCAAAGTCATTAGGAACAGAAATAAGGGCCAATTTTCTTTGGTAACAGAGCCATCAAGGTTATTTGTAGTACCCAGCTAACTGAATGCAGACACAGAAGGCTTCAACATTTTCAGCTGAAACAGTGTTACAGATACTGCTTACATAGTAATTCCCAAAGGTTGAGAGAACAGCCATCCGTATAAAGGTTGTCCAAGAGTTAGAAATACAAGACTACAGGCATATTGAACAGCAGACACAGCATGCTATAGAGAGCTAAACAATCCCACAACCAATGGATCATATCAAAGTTCTGCTGTCCTGCCACATTCAGTTGTGGATGGTGTTGACAATTAAGTAACTGGAGCTGGTATCCTCAATGATGGAGAAGCCAGCATGTCATTGCAAAACCAAAAGCATTTGCAACCATCTACAGGCGGAAGTGCCTGATAACCATTTCAGCCTCCTTCTGAGGTCTCCATCATTATGTATGCTCGACTTCAGACAATTCAATTAATTTCATATTCTATTAGAACATAGAAGGGACTCGATACAGTAAAGCCCACAGGTCCTGACAATATTGCAGTAGGACTGAAGGCGGACACTCCAGAGTGAGTAACATTCTTAGCCAAGTTGCTCCAGTACAACAGCAACACTGACATCTACTTGCCAATGTGGAATATTGCCCAGGGATGCCTGGTCATCAAGATATGCAAGAAAAATCCAATCTGGCTAACTGCTGTTTCATTACGTTCTCGAACATTAGCAAAGCGATAAGTTCGCATCTACTGTGCTATATAGAAGCAACAACCCCACTCACTGATGGTCAGGACCACAGCTCCAGAACTTAAGCAGCTATGGTCCAAACATGGACAAAAGAGTGGAAATTCAGAAGTGAGGCAAGTGATTGCCCTTAATATCAAGGTAACATTTGACCTAGTATGGCATCAAGGTGTCCTAGCAAAATTAAAGTTGAGAATCAAGGCAAAAACTCTCTGCTGGCTGCAGTCAGACTTTGCATAAAAGAAGTGGGATGCAGTTGCTAAAGGGTAATCAACTTAGCCTCGGGTCATTGTTGCAAGAGCTCTTCAGGACCATGTCCTGTTGCTTCACGAATGGCCTTGCCTTCATCATAAAACAGGAGTGGGATGTTTGTTGATGATTGTACAGTGTTTGGTATGATTCACAACTCCTCAGATACTGAAGCAGTTGTCAAGAAATTCAGACCTACCTCATTGGCAAACAAGGGCCAGGAACTCCAAGTCCTCAGGAATTCATAGTGCATGCACATTCCAGCAGTTAAAGGGCTAAGCTATCCTGACAGTGTACCAGTGTAAAAAGGAAAACAGAAATACACGAAAATCCAGATCATGACCGAGAGCACAGTGCTATAGTCGAGAGGAGTCCCAGGATAGGGTGGCAAAGGAAGTCCCAGACAGGTTCCAGTTAAGAAAGAGCAGGAAAAAAAAAAAAAGAGGCTCCAAGCAGAAAAGGGGGCTGTGATCAGAGAAGCTGTGATAATTGAAGGTGGCGACTCCATGCTGTGGGCCAGGGGCAAAAGTATCTCTTTGGAACAGTCATAACCACCCGGCATGACCGATAAAGTCTAAAGTTCTGCTTAGGAGTTGATGCTTCAGTACAAACTTTGGAATCCAAGGGAAGAGTCTCAGGAAACGCGATTGAAATCTTCTAAGTGGAGCCGTCATTGAGGCCATCCAGGTTGAATCAACTTTGAGGGATAGTGTTTTAATGAGATTAGTTAACCTACAGTGTCAATTGGCTGGGTTGCATCCACCACTGTTCAACCACTTTTTGCCTGTTAACATGCACCTTATATTAACCCTACGTAGTAGATATTTGCACTTTGTGAATAAAACATCCTGAGGCTTCCTCCGATTTCCCCTAACAATCCAACCATCCAGGCTTGTCAGGCAGAATTCTGAACTGGTCACATGACTCTACACTTGCACATAAGTTTAAAGTTACAGTCTCAAAATAGAATATAAAGTTTACAACTGCTAATGTTTATTTGATGGATATGGTGCACATCAAATGGGTTGCTTGAATAATGTGTTTTTGGCATTGTTGGAGCTGCATTTATCCAAACAAATGGGGAGGGCATTTTCTCTCATTCCTGACTTGTACTTTGCAAATGATGGGCAGGCTGGAGAATCAGAATTCAGTGTCTCTGGCCTATTCTCGTAGCTGCGGTGTTTGAATCACTGGTCCAGTCAAGTTTCTAATCCATAGCTTCAGGATAGTGATACTTTTGGATGTCATGGGGAGGTGGTTTAATGGACTTTAGTGGGCACTTGTGTGGCATGAATATCACTTGTCAGCAAGCCTGAATGTTGTCCAGGTCTGGCAGGATGCATATATGGAATGTATTGTGATCCTGGACCTGACACCCAGGTTTTGGTAGGATCTGGTTAGGGACCAATAACTTAGACAATGTTTGAGATTTGAGGCACTTGTTAAGAGACTAAAGCCACAAATTTTGCTGTACAAGGTTAGAAACATAAAACAATTTGCAATATCTACTATGTAGGGTTAATATAAGGTGCATGTTAACAGGCAAAGTGGTTGCAACAAAGGACCTACTGCAAGCTCGGAGCAACTGCGGACTGCTTCCAAGAGGACTGCAATTCATTGGTGATTGTGATGTAGCAATCCAAAAACTCTGCATCTCACTTACCATTTTTGTTCTTTGCAGCCTGCTCCCCAATGTCTATTTCACAAAGTGTCCATTTTGTTATCATTTAATTACTCCAGCCTTCTACCCTACCACAGAATTTCCATTTTGCCATTTCTTACCCATCTTCTGCCTCCATACTTGCTTACAACCAATTACATTTGCAAACTTTTAGTTCTTATCAAAAGGTCAATCTGAAACATGAACTCTTATGAATGCGATTACTGTCACTAGAGAGGTAATGCTTGATAGACTAATGGGACTGAAGGTGGACAAGTCCCCAGGACCGGATGGAATGCATCCCAGAGTTCTGAAGGAAATGGCAGAGGTGATAGTGGATGCCTGAGTAATTATTTACCAAAATTCGTTGGATTCCAGGGAAGTACCGGAAGATTGGAAAACGGCTAATTTTATGCCGCTGTTTAAAAAAGGAAGCAGACAAAAGGCAGGGAATTATAGGCCGGTTAAACGTCTGTAGTTGGAAAAATGCTTGAATCCGTCAAAGGAATAGTGAGACACCTAGAAAAGAATGGTTTGATAGAGCAGACGCAGCACGGATTCATTAAGGGGAAGTCGTGTTTGACGAATTTATTGGATCTCAATGAGGACGTGACTAGTGTGGTAGACAGAGGGGAACCAGTGGATGTGGTGTTTCTAGATTTTCAAAAGGCATTTGATAAGGTGCCTCATAAAGGGTTGCTACAGAAGGTTAGGGTGCACAGAGTTGGGGGTAAGGTGTTAGTGTGGATAGAGGATTGGCTGTCTAATAGAAAGCAGAGTTGGTATCAATGGGTGCTATTCTGATTGGTGGTTGGTGACTAGTGGAGCACCGCAGGGATCAGTGCTGGGGCCTCAGCTATTTACCATTTATTTAGATGATCTGGGAGGAGAGGGTTGAGTGTAGGGTGACGAAATTTGCTGATGACACAAAGATGAGTGGTAAAGCAAACTGCGTGGAGGGTGTGGAAAGTCTGCAGAGAGATCTGGATTGGCTGAGCAAGTGGGCGAGGACCTGGCAGATGGAGTATAATGTTAGCAAGTGTGAGGTTATCCACTGTGGTAGAAATGATAGTAGGAGGGATTACTATTTAAAGGGTGAAAAGCTGCAGCATGCTACAGTGCAGAGAGACCTGGCGGTCCTTGTGCATGAGTTGCAAAAACCCAGTCTGCAGGTGCAGCAGGTGATCAAGAAGGCGAATGGAATGCTGGCCTTTATAGTGAGGGGGATAGAATATAACAGCAGGGAGGTCTTGCTGCAACTGTACAGGGTACTGGTGAGGCCGCAGCTGGAGTACTGTGTGCAGTTTTCGTCACTGCACTTGCGCAAGGATATTTTGGCCTTGGAGGGAGTGCAGAGGAGGTTCACTAGGCTGATACCAGAGATGAGGAGGTGAACTATGAAGAGAGACTGGGTCTGTACTCGTTGGAGTTTAGAAGGATGAGGGGGAATCTTATAGAGACATATAAGATAATGAAAGGGATGGATAGGGTAGAGGTAGAGAGATTCTTCCCGCTTAGAAAGGATAACGGGGGAGGGGGGGTTGTTTAGAAGGTACTTCTTCACTCAAAGGGTGGTGAATCTCTGGAATTCTCTGCCGGTTGAAGTGGTGGAGGCTACCTCACTAAATATATTTAAGTCACGGGTAGATAGGTTTTTGGTAGACAGGGGAATTAAGAGTTATGGGGGAGAAAGCGGGAAAGTGGAACTGATCCACTTCAGTTCAGCCATGATCCTACTGAATGGCGGAGCAGGCTCAAAGGGCTAGATGGCCTACTCCTGCTCCTATGTTCTTATTTCCCTTTCCCTTCTGTACAGATAGTGCCTAACCTGCTGAGTATCTCCAGTCTTTTCAGATTTCCAACATCGAATATTCCAGCTTGGTTTGGTCTACTTGTTGTTTCTTTTGCTGTCTTATGACTTGTGAATGGACTTCTTTTTAGCTCTTGAAATTTACCAAGATTCAAAGTTGCATCCCAATCCTTAACAACGGGAGTGTCTCTATACTCAGTACATAATTGGAACTTCAGACCAGGTAGAAGGAACTCACATACCCAGGTGGGTTTTAAGCACCATTGCTTTCAATGACATTTTTTAATAAATCCAAAACTAGATTCTTGTCCCCTGTCTTGCCACTCCTATCATTCAAAATGTATTAAACTGATGGTGCCCAGACACCACTGCAGATGTTAACAAGTCATTCAAAGGCTGGAATTTTAACTAGGACTAGTGGATTCAGAATGACTAAATTTTCCCCTTAATATTAGCATTGCTGTAGGTATAGGGATCTGTGGCTTAGAAAATTCCATCCAGTGCTGGATGTATGTATTGTCAGATGTGCACATAACAATGATTTTAGCCAAATACATTAAAGTCGACAACGTACCTTTTGTGTGCACTCCTAATCTGTACGAGCCAAATGTAAAAATTTTCCCACCAACATTCTCTATTACAGATGGTGGAAGGTTCTGCAGGAAAAGAAAAATCAACAATTTACATCTTCTCTGAAGGACAAATTAATCTGCGTATCTATGGTATCTTAACAGGTTTCTCATGGTGTCTCAATATTTTGCAAATTTTGAAGCAAAGTGACTGGTGCTGTATAGATGAACAAATAGCCCCCACAAATAGCAATGAACAATAAGTTGATTTTAGGTGATGAAAGCTTAAGAAAAAACCTCAGATAGGATGCCAGATCTCACTACACTTCCTCAATTAATGCTATGGGAATTTTAAGTCCATCTGAACAGAAAGACAAGATGTCATTTGATGTCTTATCAACGTACCACCCTCTCATTACTAGAATGTCAGCTGAGACTGTGCACTCAAATCCTGGAGTGGTGTGCAAACCTAAACCAACAACTGGATGATGAAAGTGGCGAGGTCGTTACCAATTCAAGGGGATTTTACGATAATCAGTGCACATACATTGTTTTTTCAATCAAGAGTAAAGATAGATGCATTCAGCATTTGAAGTTCAAGCCTACACACTGGTGCCACCTCAGTGTATTTACATGTTAAGGGAACTTGTGCTCCTTCATCTGTGGCATTTTACTTTTGTGCAGTCTAGTCTCATCTGGGAGCCCCAAACCATTTGATATTCAACATATAACATAGAACATAGAACACTACAGCGCAGAACAGGCCCTTCGGCCCACGATGTTGTGCCGACCAGTTAAAAAAAAACAATGACCCACTAACCTAAACCAATCCCTTTTCGTCCATAAACCTATCCACGGATCTCTTAAACGCCCCCAAACTAGGCGCATTTACAACTGCAGCAGGCAGGGCATTCCAATCCCTCACCACCCTCTGGGTAAAGAACCTACCCCTGACATCCGTCCTGTAACTACCCCCCCTTAATTTAAAGCCATGCCCCCTCGTGCTAGCTTTCTCCATCTGAGGAAAAAGGCTATCACTATCCACCCTATCTAAACCTCTAATCATCTTACATGTTTCAATAAGATCCCCTCTTAGCCGCCTTCTTTCCAGCGAAAACAACCCCAAATCTCTCAGTCTCTCCTCATAGGACCTCCCCTCCATACCAGGCAACATCCTGGTAAACCTCCTCTGCACCCTCTCCAAAGCCTCCACATCCTTCCTGTAATGTGGGGACCAGAACTGCACACAATACTCCAAGTGCGGCCGCACCAGAGTTGTGTACAGTTGCAACATGACGCTGCGACTCCTAAATTCAATCCCCCTACCAATAAACGCCAAGACACCGTATGCCTTCTTAACAACCTTATCTACTTGATTCCCAACTTTCAGGGATCTATGTACACATACACCTAGATCCCTCTGTTCATCCACACTATTCAGAGTCCTCCCGTTAGCCCTATACTCGACACATCTGTTATTCCTACCAAAGTGAATTACCTCACACTTCTCCGCATTAAACTCCATCCGCCACCTCTCGGCCCAGCTCTGCAACCTAAGTCTCCCTGCAAACTATGACACCCTTCCTCACAATCTACCACACCTCCGACTTTGGTGTCATCAGCAAATTTACTAATCCACCCAACTATACCCTCAACCAGATCATTTATAAAAATTACAAACAGCAGTGGCCCCAAAACAGATCCCTGAGGCACACCACTCGTAACTGAACTCCATGACAAATATTTACCATCAACCACCACCCTCTGTCTCCTATCTGATAGCCAATTCCTGATCCAATTTCCTAGATTACCCTCAATTCCATACATCTGCATTTTCTGCAGAAGCCTACCATGGTGAACCTTATCAAACGCCTTACTAAAATCCATATATACCACGTCAACTGCCTTACCCCCATCCACCTCTTTGGTCACTTTCTCAAAAAACTCAATAAGGTTAGTAAGGCACGACCTACCCGCTACAAAACCATGCTGACTATCTCCAATGAATTCATTACTCTCCAAATAACTATAAATCCTATCCCTAATAATTTTTTCTAAAACCTTGCCCACAACAGAAGTAAGACTCACCGGTCTATAATTCCCAGGGAACTCTCTGTTCCCCTTCTTAAACAATGGGACAACATTCGCTATCCTCCAATCTTCCAGTACTATACCAGAGACCAACGACGACCTGAAGATCAGAGCCAGAGGCTCTGCAATCACCTCTCTTGCCTCCCAGAGAATCCTAGGGTAAATCCCATCCGGACCAGGGGACTTATCTATTTTCAAACCCTCAAGAATATCCAGCACATCCCCTTTATCAACTGCAATACTGTCTATTTTACACCCCTGCAACCCTGTGTCCTCCTCAGCTATATTCATGTCCCCCTGCGTGAACACCGAAGAGAAATATTGGTTCAATGCCTCTCCAACCTCTTCCGGTTCCACACACAACTTCCCTCTGCTGTCTGTAACTGGCCCTAATCTTGCCCTAACCAACCTTCTGTTCTTGACATACCTATAGAACGCCTTAGGATTCTCCTTAATCCTATCGGCCAAAGTCTTCTCATGTCCTCTTTTAGCCCTTAACTCACTCTTCAACTCCCTCCTAGCCAATCTAAAGCTTTCTAGTGCACTACCTGAGCCCTCAAGTCTCATCCGAACATAAGCCTCCCTTTTCTTTTTAACCAACGAATTAACTTTTTTAGTGCACCACGGTTCCCTAGCCCTACCAATTCCTCCTTGCCTGACAGGGACATACCTATCACGGACTCACAGTAGCTGCTCCTTGAAAAAACTCCACATTTCGGACGTTCCCAGCCCCTGTAATCTCCTAGTCCAACCTATGCTTCCTAATTCTCTCCTAATAGCCTCATAATTACCCTTCCCCCAGCTAAAACTACTGACCCGAGGTTCATGCCTATCCCTTTCCATCACTAAGGTGAACGTAACCGAATTGTGGTCACTATCACCAAAATGCACACCAACTTCCAAGTCTAGCACCTGGTCTGGCTCATTTCCCAGCACCAAATCCAATATAGCCTCACCTCTAGTCGGCCTATCTACATACTGAGTCAAAAAACCTTCCTGCACGCTTTGTACAAAAACTGACCCCTCTAACGAGCTACAGCTATAGCAATTCCAATCAATATTAGTAAAGTTAAAGTCCCCCATAACAATTACCCTATTACTTTCACTCCTAACCAGGATCGTCTCCACAATCCTTTCCTCAACCTCTCTAGAACTTTTAGGAGGTCTATAAAAGACTCCCAACAGGGTGACCTCTCCTCTCCTATTTCTAATCTCCGCCCATACTACCTCAACAGACAAGTCCTCATCAAACTTCCTCTCTGACACTGTGATACAGTCACTACATACTTCAAATATTCTTGAAGCTACTTACAAAAAACTGAAACACCCTTTAGTTTGCTCAGTCCCAGTGCACAATTACCAATTTCTCAGGAAGGATCCCACACCCCGTACTATGTTGAAAAAAAGCTGCCTGTTTTCAGAAGCATTGTCTTAGACCATCATTCTCCAATATATCTATTCAAATACTAGTTGCAAGTGACAGCATAAAACATGCAAAGAATGAAATTTCAATTAAGCACCAGCCGTACCTTAATTTCACTAGTATCCCGGATCCACTCTTTAACCAAGCTATTTAGCTTTCCGAGAATTGCAATTCTGCAAAATAAGGAGGTAGTTAAAATATCACTGAACGTATCCTAAAGGATTTTAATCAAGAGGTTACTTCATCGCTCACCATTTTGAGTTACTATTCACAGTATTTATTACAAGTAAACTTGCACGGCCACCCTAATTTAAATAAAAACAGGAAATGTTAACGAAGGGTTACAATCAATATGCTCATTAACATGTGGGCTGACTTCAGTATTTGCAACATTTACATTTGCATTATTTAGCATTCATGACTTTTCATTTGCTCTCAGCTTAGCGAGATCAATTGGGAATATAACTGCGACAAATGCTCCAAATTAGTCAGACTGAAAAGTAACAAAGAGGATCGATGTTGGACACAGTCAGTTTTAACAATGAAACCCCCCTATAGATTCAACACTGCAACTGCCTATGACATCAAGAATATTTCCCAATTGGAAAATGCAGATCTTTCCCAAAATATGACAATCTGAGCCTAAATTTTCTCGTTGCTACCTTAGGTATTGCTACTATTAGGAAGAATGTGTTGGCCTTAAAGGGTTCAGAAAAAGTTCACAAGAATAATCCCTGGAATGAAGAGTTTGTTGTATGAGGAACGGTTAAGGGCTTTGGGTCTGTACTCGGAATTTAGAAGGATGAAGGGGGTTCTTATTGAAACTTACAGGATACTGCGAGACCTGGATAGAGTGGACGTGGAGAGGATGTTTCCATTAGTAGGAAAATCCAGCGGGCAGAATCTCAGGCTAAAGACACAATCCTTTAAAATAGAGATGAGGAGGAATTTCTTCGCCAGAAAGTGGTGAATCTATGGAACTCTTTGCCGCAGAAGGCTGTGGAGACCAGGTCATTGAGTGTCTTTAAGACAGAGACAGATATGTTCTTGATTAATAAGGGGAGCAGGGGTTTTGGGAAAAAGGCAGGAGAATTGGGATGAGAAAAATATCAGTCATGATTGAATGGCAGAGCGGACTCGATGGGTCGAGTAGCCTAATTCTGCACCTTTGTCTTATGTGCGAATCCAATTTAATGGCGCATCTTAAATTATAAAACAAAGAATGCACCAGATGAGGAATTTACAATGCACCCCTTTTGGAAAAGCAACATCAAAACAGAGTTTGAAAAATAACAATTGATACAAACAAATTGTCTCTGGCAAATCCAAAGGGAAATTGGTGAAAAGTAATTCAGAGCAATTTTTAATTCACCTAGAAGTTTTTAAAACTCTCTCAGAATATGGGTGTCATTAGCAAGGCCAAAATTGGGTATCCTTATTGCTACACCACTTTCTTGAACCACTGCAGGTCACTTGGATAAAGGTACACCCACTGCGTAGTCTCAATTTTGACCCAGTGACAATCAAGGAACAGATGTAAGTCCAAGTTGGGATAACGCATGACTTGGAAGTGATGGTGTTCCCATGCACTTGTCGCTCTTGACCATCTGGATGAGAGGCTGCAGGTTTGGAAGTTGCTGTTTAAGATATAGCAAGCTGCTGCAGAGTTTAGATGGAAGAGGCAGTATAAATAATTCAAAAGGCAAATAAAAATCAGAAGTTGTACTTTAGGTGCTACAAGTAAAAGGAAAACAGATGTAATTAAATCAGGAGACAAGAAAGTAAAACATTATAGCAGAAGGTCAGGTTAGCTGTGCATGGCCTCAAAGAAGCATTCCTTACACACAGTGCAAAGCAGGGTTGCCCAAACCAAGGATCATGACACCAGACATCAGATTTTGGGGTTGCAAGCTCAAAGACAGCAAGGGAATGCAAAAGCCGAGTTCCCTTTAACTCCACATATTAAAAAAGGATTGTGGGTGTGCCCTAACTGATCTTTTGAGGCCCAATTCCTGCTCCAAAAAGCCAGTATCCTACCGTTACTCACAAAACAGACCCCACCCAGCACTCCGGAATCTCTCCCGCTCTCAGTTCTATACCCACCTGGCTCTCACTGGAGTCACTGCAATTGTCAAGCCTCGAAATGGGGTCTTAGGCGGAAAAAGTTTGGGAAGCACTTGTGCAAATTAACAAACCAAATTAAAATATGTGCAAATTCAATTTGAGAAGTTTGACATGGCTGTAGGTTAGTTAGGATTAAGAGCCAAATATACCAGATTTAAAGTCCACAGGAAAGGCAGGGAAAATCATGGAGGGCAAGGGCCTGAATGACAAATGATGAAATCATTAATGATAACAAAAGGACACAACCAAAAACAAGCAATCAGTGCAGACTTTAGTACACAGTTAAGAAATGGAAAAGCATTGAAAGACTTTAGTAGGAATTTTGTATAGGCTCTCTGGTTGCTTTGTATAAATGCAGAGACAAGCATACAGTAAAAATAGAGTGATGTTATTAAAGGATTTAACCTTCATTACAGACTGGGACAAGCAGACTCGCATGTCAGAAACAAAGTGAATTACTCAGGATTTGATCTGTAACAATGTGTCTGAGGACCAATAAGGTCATAATTGATTGAGTACTAAGGAAGACAGATTTTGTTAATAGCTTGACAATGAACAAACATTGATCTTATGATTATTAAATCAGAAATGTAAAATGGCTACTATTTTCTAGATTTAGTTAAGGCTGACTTCAAAGTCACAAGATAGAAAATGATCATAGTAAACTGGCAAATGTTTGTAGGTAAAACAACAGATAAATCAGTGAAAGGTGCTCAATAAAGAAGCTTGCAAAGAAACATTTATAGCCCTAAGGGGCAAGAGTTTTACCTTCCAAAAACAGCCACTGATGATCAAAGAGATAAGAGACAACAAAAAACCAAAAGAAAAAGCATAGAAAAATGCAATGAAATAGCACAGATATAAGGGCTAAAAAGATGAAAAGAATTTTGTAAGCAATATCACAAATCGATCAACTTTTTAAACAATTTAATAGGAGCGGGACTTTTTTTAAAAAATGCAGAGGGTGGCAATAACTGGAAACCTATTACCCACAAAGTGGAGGAAGTGAAAATAATCAATAATTTGAAAAACCTCTTTGGACTATAGGGATTAAGCTGGGGCAATGAGAAAATGACTGGATTGCTCCATGGTGATAGATTTAATGGGCCAACTGGCCTCCTTCTGTGTTGTAAATTACTCCAGTCTACACTTTATAAAATATTCCGGAGCAATGTTGAGCCCTTTGAAACTGATAATGGTGATTTTGGCAATGAAAATGTGATGTTGACTGATTTCAGTATTTACAGTAGAGATCAGCTTGTCAATATTCTAAGGAATCAGGGAGGGACTCAAAATTAACGCAAGCTAATGGCAGCAATGAAGAAAACAATGGCTCTGATGATTTCCATCTCAAGTTTTATAGAGAAATATAATCCTCTAAAGTTCTCTACCTTCAGGAGCCATTCCATTAGATTTGAAAATTGCACACCATTCTACTATTTAGTGAAACTAGAGATTCTGGAGAATTGTGGCCCAGTTAATATATTCTGAACAACAGATGTTAGGTTAAGTATAATTAAGGACAGAGTGATTGAAAACTTCATGCTGATCAGACTGCCACATTAGACTTGTAAATGGTAGGTCATGCCCAATGAATCGGATTGAAATTTTTTGAAGATGTGACTGAAGCAGTGGACAAGAGAACATGTATGGGTATTGGACTTCCAGAAGGCATTTGTTAAAGTCCCTTGTAAGAGACCCTGAGCTAAAGCTCATGGAACTGAAGGAAGATTATGGACCTGGCTTGGAAATTGGCTATTGGGCAGGAGATAGAGTAGGGATAAATGCGAGATCCTGTAATTGGTAGGCCGTGATTTAGTGGTGCGCTGCAAGGGTCTGTATTGGGGCCTCAGCTGTTTACCTTAAAGGTCTGGGCATCACTCCTTAAGAAAAATATACTGGCTTTGTAGGAAATGCAGTCTATATTTACTAAAATTGTTTTTACTTTTTCATTTGATGCGAACATTGCTAGCAAGGCCAACATTTAGCAATCCTTAATTGCTCTGTGGTGGCAAGCTTTTTCTTGAACTGGAGTTCAGAAACATACCTGAACTTCAAAAGTTAAATTACATGGAGAGATGGAAACTATGGCTATATCCCCTGGAACCCTGAAGACCAGTGTTGCATTAAACTTCGATTACTCTCATGACATAATTATTCATGACATTTGATGTGCACCCAGAACTCCAGCATTTCAGCTTTTCACCATTTAGAAAGTGCTCTGCTTGTGGTGTTCTTTTGAGGCCCATTGTGAACAACCTAACATTTATCCATTTTGAAATTAATTTGCCATCATCTGCCCATTCTTTTAATCTGTTACCAATTTAATAATTTAATTTTCATCTGCACTGCTTGGAACGTCACTGGCAAATTTGTTTGTGGTTTTTGATTTAAAAATTCATGATATTGAAGAGAACAGTTAGCGTAGGTTTCCAGTGGTTGTAGTTGAGGACAGGACATATTCTAAAGATTAGAACACAACCTTTCAGAAATTAAGAAACACTTCAACACAAAAGTGAAAAGTTTGAAACTCTTCTCCACAACGACATAAGAACATAAGAATTAGGAGCAGGAGTAGGCTCCTATTAGAATGAATGACAATTCATTGCAAATCAACTGCTAATTTTAAAACCAAAATTAACGTGTTTAAGTAAAAGTATTAGAGAACATGGGACAAAGCCAAAAATATGGAATTAGGTCACAAATAAGCTAGGTTTTCATTGAAAGCTGCAACAAGCTCAAGTGGCTAACCAGCCTACTTTTCTATGTGGCCCTCAGATAGGATACACTGCAGCTGCAGTGCCCTGATACTGGACAGACTGGATATCTTGTGAACCTTTTCATTTAAATTTGGAAAAACCTATCAGGAGTATCGGTGTCAGAGTGTGCAACAAAATTGGGAATATGGTTAGAAATGGGGAGACACGGTTGACATCCGAAAGAGACAGGCAGACACGGCCAGTGATCTTCCCCTTTAACTAATTTTTAATCATATTCATTTCCTAAATACAGAAGCTAATAATTGAGATGAAACGTTTTCTGGAACAACAACACAATAATGTCCAGTTAGTGCCGGTGATATAGGAGAGGAAAGAATGTAAGCAGAGCAAGTTTTTAAACACAGCCAAGTTCGACGATCACAAGCGCAGAGGTGAGCAATTCTGAAAGGAATTATATCCTAGGTGCTTTTTTAATCACAAATCTCCCAGCCCACAAACAGAAGATTATTATGTTTGTATGTGGAGATGGAAAATTTACTATGGTCAAAAGAATGAGTAGAGCTCCAGGGTATCACACCTCTACCCTGATCCATGTACAAAATAAAGACCAGTCAAAGCAAGTCAGTCAGATGAATAAATAAACAAAAACTTGACTGAAAATCAGGGAAAACAAAGGTTTATTAAACTAGGGCTGAATAGCTTTCCAATTGTGGCTGATTCTTGCAAGATTCACCTGTGCTGCAGCTCCTCTTCCTCTTCAAAGACTCCAAAAGGTTTCAATGCTTCAATGAGTTTTTGAGTAAGCACGTAATCATTTTCCTTTGGTGAAGCCAAACTGATTGGAGATGTAATACCATAATGTTTGTGTGTCTGGGGCTGCAGAGATCCTTGATTTGCAGCAGGGCTGTGGAACAAAACAGAAAAAAAATCAAACTAAACAGAAATTGAACACTTACTGCTTGTGATATGTGAGGTTGGAGCAAATAATTCTATTTATAAAATCTGCGAGTAAATCAAAATTATTTAAATCTAAGTACATTCAGCACTAAAGTAACATCATTGCACAATGAAGTTCATCAAGTGCATTCAAGCGATGGCAACTGTCCATTCCTATTTGCTTATGATCAGGCAATGGGTTACATTCCTTCCCGAACTGCTGCAATCCGTATGGCGACAGTTGTTTCATAGTGCTATTAGGGGGAGTTCCAGGATTTTGACCTAGCAATGCTGAAGGAACAACAACATATTTTCAAATCCAGATGGTGCACAACATGGGAAGGAACTTGGTATTCTTATTTGCCTGTTCCCTTTCTCCTTTACAGTGCACACTGCTGCCAACATGCACTGGCTGTGGAGGTAATACCAATCAAGTGGGCAGTTTTGTCATGGATATTGCTGAGATTCCTGGAACTCTCTCATCCAGGCAAGTAGGAAGCATTCCGTCACATTTCTGACTTCTGCCTTGGATGTGGTGGAGGGCCTTCAGAGTCAAGTGAGCTGCTACTCTGCAGAATACTTAGCCAATGACCTGCTCACACAGCACAATATTTGTGGCTGGTCCAATTATGTTTCTGGCTAATGATGGGGAAGTCAGTAATTATGTCACTGAATATCTAAGGGAAGTGGTTGATTCTAAGTGACAAAATTTGACATTTATGGATTAATTCCCTCTTCCAGTCACTACTGGTGAGCATTTACAACAGGTTTAATCAAGGTTAAATACTTTCAAGTCTACAATGCTGTCATTTCACTGGAATTTCAAGAATGTTGAACTACAAAGATATTTCTCATCCTAGTTTTGCTTCCATCTGTCATCTGCAGCACACATTATACATACATATATATTAAAAATATTATATAAAGTGGTAAAGATTATCTATCCCACATGAGACCACAGCAACTCCTTCAAAAGGGAATCACAATTTATCACTGTATCCAGTACAGATATGGTAGCATATTTTTACAGAAAAATAGCTTACAAATTAATATAGCCAATGTCACGAGTAGAATGCAGGTTGCCCTTGAAAATCAATCTAACATATTTAATTGCAATTACTGAAAAACTGGCAGGTATAGTGCGCACTGGAACAGTTTCACAAAACATGGAAGCACAAAACAGCAGTGACCAGCAAAGGAAACCTGCCACATTGAATGTAAAACAGTAGTCTATATTAAGATTACTCATCCAGCACATGAAAAAAATTCTGATGGTGAACATACTTGCCCAAAATACTCTCCAAGCGAGTCATCTTGACACCAGCTGGCAAGGTGGGGCAAGATCACAACAGAAGATGCAAGCAAAACGGAAAACAAAAAGGAGGCGATGCACAACCACAAAGAACACTGGCAACATCCAGCATTCCTATTAGCAAGTAGCTTTCTTATAAAAGCTGTGTTGTACATGATTATATTTTAAGATTTTATATTAATGTAAAGGATTTCATCTACAGCTACTTGCAAAGCATTGCATGGTAGCAGGATACGTGAATGTAATTTTCACATCAATATTAGAAAAACAAGCATGGATCTGTGATAATCAAAAAACTCGAACAGGATAAAACAGAGGATCCTCAGAGACAGAACAGCACAACTATATGCTAGCTTGTGTCTTTTTTCACCTTTCTAATAGAAATAAAGAGAAAAAAAACTCATGCAAGGTTATGGGCTTTACAATGATTACTATATTTAAGGCCAATTATTCAGGAGTGCAATGGATACTCTCCACTTGGATTAGTGCAGCTCCAATACTGTCAAAAATTCAACATCGTCCAGGACAAAGCAGCCCACTTGATTGTAGATGGGTTAACATTCACTCACTCCCTCCTTCCACTATCAATGCACAGTGGCAGCACTGTTTACCATTTACAAGATGCAAGACAGGAACTCACCAAGGCTCCTTCAACAGCACCTGCCAAAACCACAACTGCTCCCATTTCGAAGAACAAGGACAGCACATGCATGGAAACAGCACCTGCAAGTTCCCCTCCAAGCCACACACCATCCTGACCTGGAAACATACTGCCATTCCTTCAATGTCACTGGATAGAATTCTGGAGCTCCCTCCCTATCACTATGTGTGTACCTACATAACAAATAGAATGGTTCAAAAAGGCGGCTCACCACCACTTTCTCCAGGGCAATTAGGGATGGGCAAATGATAGTTGAGTCAGCCCACGTCCCATGAATCAATGAATAAAAACAATACAAACTTGTATAACTGACAAAATTTGAGACCCCAATATTTTACGGCAAGCTTAGGAAGCTGACTTTGGCATCATTTCCCAAGTAACCATCCTCAGTATCATCAAGCACTTTCAATATTCCACGTTAGAAATTATTTTTTGACAATATTGGGATAACAGTTCATTCTATGGTCAATGACTCATTGGCACAATGTTGAGGGTGCTGGCATATTTCCACCTTTCGTGTATGATTTTTCACGTTCCAACGTCCTCGTTCCACGTCTTTCAGATACAGTCCTCGAAAGGTTTATTGATATCTACATTCAAGGACTGATCAACACTAATCTGACTGTTGGGAATAAGGGCAAAGTTGTTGTTGGTTATTCTCTTACATTGGACTACATGCTCAAATTCCAACTACTGACAATATGGTAGGTGAACAAACATTTTTCTTTCAGTATATTTCGTCTCAAATTCCACACTTCTCCCACTAATTTCTGCAATTGCCTTCATCCACCCAACCTCTTGAGTACAGACAACAATGTTTTTCTGAAATTTCTCAACCTTTGTGCTTAAATATCACCATGGGCTTTAATTGTACAACTGAACCACTGTGAACCGCATCTTCCAATAGCTAGTTGTCTTTACAAGGATGGTTTTCTACTCATCTTAGCCTGGCACAGTTCATTAACGTTTCATCCATATGCCTAAAGCTGGCCAATCAATGTCCATTCTTCAGTGTTGGATCACAAAACAGTGGATTTGATGACTTTGGCCGATGTGAAATTTTTGTTTTCTGACGAGCACCAAGTTTTGCCATTTCATGAATCTGTTGCACCTAATACCAGTGAAGTCTGAAATATCATCCTTTGATTCTCGGAGGGCACAGTTAAATGGCTCCGCCAGTGATAACACAATAGTTTTGCCAATATTCATTAAACCAATCTACCATTTTCATCCAGTTTAAACGGAGTTATGTACTTAATATTCTTTCTCAAAGGAATCAAGACAGATTATGTAGTACAAGTTAGTCTTGCTGATTGTTTTGATTATTAATTACAATTCACAACCAGAGTTTGGTTCCAAAAAGTTAGGGTTGATTTTACACGAAGTACAAGGAAAATTTCTTTAAGCCAAAAGTCTTTGGGTCGACCTTTACACAAATACATAGAGTACTCATTCTCTTGATGGAACATTCAGCACAGTTACTCCCTGACGTCCAAAATACAAATAACACTGAAGACTATTTCAAAATGTGATACCCAAATCATTTTCTAATTTCACTAGTGGACACTCCCATTTATTACTTTCAGCTCCAAAATCTCCATGTTTTTCAAAATGTCCACTTGATTAATAATGTGTCACTCCAGTGATATTTCCTCTTGTTCATTCCAAACTCAAGACTACATAATCCTATATTACGGACAAAGGGTAAAAACAATGACTGAACCAAAACAAAACAAAAAAAATCAGAAAGCTAGAAATATGTAGCAACTTTATCATATTTTGGCCACCCCCCTAAAACTTCATTTCACTGCTGATGTGTGCAACGCTGCTTTCAATTCGATCTTGAAATTTCCAGTGGCTGTACTTCCATTTTCACTCGAAGTTCATCCGTACCTGCATTTCCCTAGACTTCTCTCTCCAATTCTAACATCTATTTTAAGATCACAGAATCAAACAACCCACTGGATGAATTTCTTCCCTCCCTATTCCCTATAAATACTCAAGTTTTTCCATCAGTTCTTCAGTCTCCAATAACACCACTTTCAAAACCAGCTATTCTGAAATGGCTATTTTCCTCAGCTATTCCCCACCACCTCAACCTACCATGCCCTGATTCTTCAATAAAAACAAAACACTGGTATACTGAAAATTTGAAACAACAAAGTGCTGGCAAAAATCAGGTCTGATTGTACCTGTGGGGAAACAAACAGCTATCACGTCCAGTATCATTCTTTGGAACCTAAAGGAGGGATCTGCCAGCTGCTGAGTTTTGCCAATACTTAGTTTTTATGCCCTCACTCTTAATGCTGACAACTCATGGTCATGAGATCTTCACCTTACCTAATACTTAATTTCAGAACTATGGTAGGTTAGCTTAAAATCCATGACAGGAATCATTTCTCTGGACTAGTCACTAGCCTGACTTAATCTGTACGACAGAGCCTCATGTAACTTCTGGAGATAAAACCTTCCTCAGCAAAGCGCAGCTTGATCATCATTCACACAGCAAGGCAAACCTGAGATCATATCATTGCAGTCATGCAGAATGTTTTGCGTTAACATAAGCAAATGAACCCAAACAATGTTACTTTATAACTACCCAAGAATAATTTATCCTCCCAAGCACAATTAACCCTTCCACTGGGACAAGCCAGAAATTAGAAACACATGTCACTATTATACTAGGAGCACACATGGCACATCACCACTAAAAGAAAGCTGTGCCTGGCATTTGTCATGCATAATTGTTACACTCCCACGTGGCTATATCCTCACATGACACAAATCTGATGATGTTCAGAACGGCACTCCAGTAACTATTTATGAACATGTGCAAAGGTCATATTTGAGGGTGTTATGATTTCCATAAAGACCAATAATTTAAGAAATGTGACTTTCCAGTTAACAGTTGAAAGAATGACAACGCATTTCACAAAGTAAAACTTCTGTTACAAAGGACCAAAAGCACTAACTAAACATTTTGTCGGCAACTTAAAATCACAAGGGGCACATGCACCACAGTGGCATAGTGGATAACATTGCTGCCTATCAGTGCCAGTGACCCAGGTTCAATTCGCGGCTTGGGTGACTGTGTGGAGTTCATACATTCTCTGGGTCTATAGAACATAGAACATAGAACATTACAGCGCAGAACAGGCCCTTTGGCCCACGATGTTGCGCCGACCAGTTACAAAAACAATGACCCACTAGCCTATACCAATCCCTTTTCGTCCATAAACCTATCCAGAGATCTCTTAAACGCCCCCAAACTAGACGCATTTACAACTGCAGCAGGCAGGGCATTCCAATCCCTCACCACCCGCTGGGTAAAGAACCTACCCCTGACATCCGTCCTGTAGCTACCCCCCCTTAATTTAAAGCCATGCCCCCTCGTGCTAGCTTTCTCCATCCGAGGAAAAAGGCTATCACTATCCACCCTATCTAAACCTCTAATCATCTTATATGTTTCAATAAGATCCCCTCTTAGCCGCCTTCTTTCCAACGAAAACAACCCTAAATCCCTCAGTCTCTCCTCATAGGACCTCCCCACCATACCAGGCAACATCCTAGTAAACCTCCTCTGCACCCTCTCCAACGCCTCCACATCCTTCTTGTAATGCGGGGACCAGAACTGCACACAGTACTCCAAGTGCGGCCGCACTAGAGTAGTGTACAGTTGCAACATTACACTGCGACTCCTAAATTCAATCCCCCTACCAATAAACGCCAAGACACCGTACGCCTTCTTAACAACCTTATCTACTTGATTCCCAACTTTCAGGGATCTATGTACACACACACCTAGATCCCTCTGTTCATCCACACTATTCAAAGTCCTCCCGTTAGCCCTATACTCGACACATCTGTTGCTCCTACCAAAGTGAATTACCTCACACTTCTCCGCATTAAATTCCATCCGCCACCTCTCGGCCCAGCTCTGCAACCTATCTAAGTCTCCCTGCAGACTATGACACCCTTCCTCACAATCTACCACACCTCCAATTTTGGTGTCATCAGCAAATTTACTAATCCACCCAACTATACCCTCATCCAGATCATTAATAAAAATTACAAACAACAGTGGCCCCAAAACAGATCCCTGAGGCACACCACTCGTAACTGTACTCCATGATGAATATTTACCATCCACCACCACCCTCTGTCTCCTATCTGATAGCCAATTCCTGATCCAACTTCCTAGATTACCCACAATCCCATACATCTGCATTTTCTGCAGAAGCCTACCATGGTGAACCTTATCGAACGCCTTACTAAAATCCATGTATACCACGTCAACCGCCTTGCCCCCATCCACCTCTTTGGTCACCTTCTCAAAAAACTCAATAAAGTTAGTAAGGCACGACCTACCCGCTACAAAACCATGCTGACTATTTCTAATCAATTCATTACACTCCAAATAACTATAAATCCTATCCCTAATAATTTTTTCTAAAACCTTGCCCACAACAGAAGTAAGACTCACCGGTCTATAATTCCCGGAAAAGTCTCTGTTCCCCTTCTTAAACAATGGGACAACATTCGCTATCCTCCAATCCTCCGGGACTACACCAGAGACCAATGACGACCTGAAGATCTGAGCCAGAGGCTCTGCAATCACCTCTCTAGCCTCCCAGAGAATCCTAGGGTAGATCCCATCCGGACCAGGGGACTTATCTATTTTCAGCCCCTCAAGAATTTCCAGCACATCCTCTTTATCAACCGTAATACTGTCTATTTTACACCCCTGCAACCCAATGTCCTCCTCAGCTATATTCATGTCCCCCTGCGTGAACAATATTCATGTCCCCCTGCGTGAACATGGTTTTCCTCCTACAGTCCGAAAGACATGCTGGTTAGGTGCAATGGCCATGCTAAATTCTCCCCCCGTGTACCCAAACAGTCGCTTGAGTGTGGCAACTAGACGATTTTCACAGTAACTTCAGTAGTGTTTACACAAGCCATTTGTGATGTTAATAAATAAAATTTAAAACAGTGATATTTCCCTTTGTATAGTCATCACACTCTTCAATAAATCAGTCCTTTTTCCAGCAGTCCACAATCACTCCCCAGCTTCCAATGGTTTCCTGAATCAGTTTCACCAAGTAGTAATTTCAAGTGACCATCTCCAGGCACTTTTGGCAGTTTTCAGCAAATCTGTAAATCCATTAACAGCAGTGACGCCCATTCTGATGATTCTTTCTTATCCTGGCCACACTAAAACAAATCTGCCACAATCAGTAGAAGACTGCTGGATGCATCTATTCAACTGAAGACCCCCCCCCCCACACATCTGGATGTGGTAGCTAGCAGTCAAGCAGCCTTTTTTCTCAATTCTGTAGATAGGTCATATGGACTTGAAACAATAATTTTTTGTTCTTCACAGATGCTGTCAGACTTGTTGAGTTTATCCAGCATTTTCTCTCTGCTGACCCACAAACAATTTCTATCTCTAACGTTCACTGCTTCATAGGGAAGACTGTTAAGCCAATCACAAAAATGGCTTCCTCTGTCCCCTTCCCCATGAAACAGAACCTTTCATTCAGATCAAAATGCTAATTACCTATCCTTCCTCCCAATGTTGTTTCATCTTTGAAGTAAACGGACAGTTTACAGTGCAACTGTTTGCAACCTGATACCAACACCATCTTTGCGGGACTTTGGGAGACTCGAGTAAACTTAAGAGACTAGTATCATTGTCTCCAAGTGCAAATACCTTGCACCTTTGTCAGTAAGAGAACGGAAGCCTTATTCTAATCAAACCACTTACTGCCAGTCAGACTTCAACAGATCACATGGTTCTTTTATACTACATTGAAAGCAAAAGTACAAAAATATAATCTTATAAACCTCATTAATTGTAACAAGACTGAAACTTTTTTTGGATATCATCCTTTCATGCAAAACTCATATCAAGAAAAAAGTCAAGTTGCAAACAAAAACTACCATCTTGTCCTTGCAATTTTCTCAGCTCTTGAAGATATGAACATCTTGTAAAGAGATTCTGATCTGTACCATTCCATACCTTAAAGTGGTCATTCTTGTGTAACTAGAAAATTAATTCTTACCCTACCACATCCAAGAATATGGAGGTTGTCACAATACAGATGAGGATTCAAATCTGAAGCCCTGCCAGCGTACTCAGCTACTCACTTCTAACCAGAAAAGCCACCAGGAAGCTACAGTGAGGTATACTTCAACATATTTTGGAGGGAGTGCAGCGGAGGTTTACTAGGCTGATACCGGAGTTGAGGAGGTTGAACTATGAGGAGAGGCTGAATAAACTAGGCTTGTACTCGTTAGAGTTTAGAAGAATGAGGGGAGATCTCATTGAGACATATAAGATGATGAATGGGATGGATAGGGTAGAGGTGGAGAGGCTCTTCCCGCTCAAAGGACAGTAGGACTAGAGGGCACAGCCTCAAGATAAAGGGAGGGCGGTTTAGAACGGAGTTGAAGAGGAACTTCTTCACTCAAAGGGTGGTGAATCTCTGGAATTCTCTGCCCGTTGAAGTGGTGGAGGCTGCCTCACTAAATATAGTTAAGACGCAGGTTGATAGGCGAGGGGATTAAGGGTTATGGGGAGAGAGCGGGAATGTGGAACTGAGACACGACAGATCAGCCATGATCTTATTGAATGGCGGGGCAGGCTCGAAGGGCTAGATGGCCTACTCCTGCTCCTATTTCTTATGTTCTTATATTAAAAGTGAAACATTTTGGTTTCTTCCTCTTTTTCCTGCCAATTTGATCTTCTCTCATCTCAACCAAAGCTGCTGCCTCATTGGGTCCAAAGGAACCAGACAGCCTCCAGTTCCTTGTTCACTTTTCATCTGCAAGTCTGCACAGTGAGTGTACTAACAGATAAAATATTTCAAGCATCAGAACCAATTCCATCAACAAATTCAACTCCAATGGGATTAATGGATAGCTTTGAAGAGCAGAAATCCAGGATGGCTTTTTCCCTTGCCTAAGCTATACATGACAATGTAATTTTTCGACTCCCAACCTAAGAACAATAAACTAATTTAGCCTTGATCAAAATCAAATCTGGCACCTCTCTCACCCATTCAGACATACAAACTAAGAGGAGTAGGGCACTGGGCTCCCTCAAGTCTGCTGTGCCAGTTAGATCATAACTGATCTCTTTAATCAATTAGACCACCCAAACCAAAGGAGCTTTGACTGTATTTTCAACAGCTTCAGCACCCAAAGGAAATTATAAACCCTCCAACTGAAGCTTCTAATCTGTGTGTAAAAAACTAAGTAATGCCTTTAGTGAATAAGCAACATTTTTGCTGAATCATACTCTTTGTGAAGGACACCTATAGCTAAATGTCAGTGCACACAAGTTGTCAGTTTCAGAATATTAGAACTTAATGTAAAACCATAAATTGATAAGAAAAAATGCTTCCTCCTTTCCTAGCTCCATTTGCAAAAATTCACTTAAGTCCATACAAATTGTATTGAAACCTGAAAACGATAAGCCCACGTGGATATTTTTCACAACAAAATTTACACATACTGCTCAGTCTTATTTGTATAATAATGCAGGAGATAATCAGTGCACACAATCACACAAATTATATGCAGTCACAATAAATTGGACTGTCTCTGGCTTCCTCTTAAGACGCTGTCTTCTCCAAGCACTAGTTAATGGGACATTTCACTTTCATTTTTACAAAATCCATACTATGCACTTATGAAATATTTGCAGAAAAATTAAAAATTGATTAAACTAAATTAGGAAACATCGCAGCCTATTTATTTGTAAAACAGTTTTTTAAAAATGAGAAATGACTGATGCACAAAATGCTGATGGCCAAAAGAATAAAAACACATACATATTAATTTTCCAAGTGCTTTGGCATTTGGTAAATTCATTATCAAGTCTTTGATTGAACTTTCTGGCTGTATTTAATGACAGTCCACACAATTTTCCTAACTCATTAAAATTTTGAATTTGTTTATATCCAGTGGATTGCCAAGCCTTATTCATCATTTGGCCATCAGCATTTTCTGTGTATCAGTCATTTCTCATTTTTAACAACTGTTTTATGAATAACTAGGCTGATCATGCATGTCCCACTTGGCATGGTCTGTTTGTACTCCCTCAAATTCAATGGACAAAACACTTGAACGTAACTGGTGCAGAACCAGCTTAGCCAACCACTGCCATGTCTGTCTGGACCACAAGCACTTTAAGGCATTGATATCATCTACCAAAACTACATACTAGTTAGTATCATCACACTGAATAAGCCTGGCATTGTTTTTTGCTACAAACCATTTGCTCTGTTTTTGTCATCACCTCCTCCTCCACCCACCACCACCAACCCCAGCACACAAAGTTCATAGACATCTTTACCATGAAATTGAGACCATCCAGCTGTTCAGAACTTTGGAATGCTACTTACGCCCAAATTGAGGTTTGGACCCTACATCCCCAACACAAATCTCCAACTTTCATAAGCTTTAGCTGTTAAAAATCTGCTGTCTGTATCCTAACCCACAATTTCCAACGTCAGACATCCAACATCTCCTGCTTAAAAGTGTTCTACTTCATGACCTCAGCCTGCCCTATCGTTGTGACCTCTGCTATCCAAACAAACCTCCAAGAGTTTTATGCTCTTCCAACTCTGGCTTCTTGTACATTCCACCCCAGCACCATTTTCTTTTACAACTTTATGCAAAATATCCTGCATTTTAAAGCAGTCACATTCAATGAAGGTCATCATTAAGATGTCCGTTATAAAAGATAATAGAACCATACAGAACCGGCCATTTGGTGCTTTGGATCTGTGCTGTCACGTTGGTAGAGCTATCCAACTTGTCCCCCGCTTCTGGGCTCTTTCCACCTAGCCTGTAATTTATTTTCTTCTGCTTCCATCACTCTTTCAGGCAATGCATTCCAGATTACAACAAATCACTTCAAATTTCCTTGTGCCACCTCTGATTCTTTTACCAATTACCTTAGATCTGTATCCTCTGATTATCAGTTATGCCACTGTAGCAAAACCATTCATGATTTTGAACACCTGTCTAACCTCTTAACTTTCTCTGCTCTAAGCAGAACAAGCCCAGGCTCTCCAAATAACTAGAATGAACTGGGGATGAAGGACTTCAGTTATGTTCTTCCACACTCTTTTCAAAGCAACATACTTCAAGTACAGTGCCCAAAATTGAACACAATATTCCAACTGAAGCCTAACCACTGTTTTATGAAGTTTTGGCCTAACTTCTTTGCTTTTGCACTCTTGTGCCTACATCAATAAAAGCAAGGCTCTCAAGCACTAGTTTAAAAACCCTTAATTTTCATTTGCAAAGATTTGGATACATTCAGCCCAAGTCACTATTTCCGTAGCTCCTGTAAAACTGCATCATTATCTATCCTCTTTCTTCTTATCAAAGCAAATGAGTTAAATGTCACCTGCCACGTGTCCATTTCATCCACTTGTCTATTTCTGAAGTTCATTACTAACCACTTCATTGCTTACTACATGTGTTTTGTGCATCTAAAAAATTTTGAAATGATGCCCTATATACCCAAATCCTGTAAGAAGTCTGACAACACCAGGTTTAGACTTCTTACTGTGTTTACCCCCGTCCAAAGCCAGCATCTCCACATCATACCCAAATACAGATAATGTATTTTAGGAGGGGATAGTGGCCTAAATACTGGACCCCGAGAAACATCACTGCTCTCTGTCCTTTAACCAATTTCGAGCCCATGTTAAAGTTTTATTGATTAGTCACAAGTAAGGGTTACATTAAAACTGCAATGAAGTTACTGTGAAATTCAGTTCCAACCTTATCGCTTTTCCCCCCTCATCTTCACCCTACGAGATGTGATGGCAAATTGCCACTGCAGGTTGGCTTCCCTGATAGCGTCACCAAGTATAAAAGTATTACTGCCATCTCGTTCATACACATATTCCCTCTAAACAAAGTAAACATGCAAAATACTTTGTTAATTCAAAATTGCTCCCCTTCAAATTCAAGCGATTAAGTTCCCCTGCCAAAAGGCAAGTTTCTCTATGTTCCCCAAATTAAGCAAGTTCATTTTTGACAATAGCTATCAATGGATGTTTCCTAAACAAAACCAAAGGGTACAAAATAGCACTGCTTGCCGTACTGGTTTCAATTAAAAGTTGCTTACCAAGGTCATCCTTTTAACATGTCAGAAGGTAGAGATCCCCATTTTGATTACATCAACATCAATTATACAATTTACCACTAGGCTGGGGGTGTGTTGATACATGAACAACGGGCTTGGGAAGAAAATAACGTTTCAACAGGTAGAATTTTGGCAATTCTGCTTTATAAATTATATTTAAGTGGGCAATATAAGGCAGCTTTAAAAAAAAAATCAGAAAATGTGGCTTAAAAGATTTCCCCATAACATCGGTTACAAAATCTAGTCAGCCATTCAAAATGCAGTATATTAAAGGCAGAGGGATAAAACCATGTTAAATATCAACAACCGTATCAAACAAATTGATTTAAAATATTGCAATTTCGTAACGTTTCTCCAAACAGGCCGGCAGAGAAGGAATGGAGAAATGCAGGGGGACATATCCATTTAGTGTGAGTAAGCGACAACTCAACAATAAATTGGAATGAAAGCTTCCCCTCAGGGTCTGGCTGCGGGCAGCGAGAGGCCTAAAGGCGGCGGCACTGACTGGCTGCCGCTTGGCCTTTCGGGGTGGGGTGGGCTAGAGATGTGGCCAGGCCTCTCCTCTCCCTCGCCGTTCACACCCTGACTCTCCACATAGTACTCACTATGGCATGGCTCGGCTCGGCCCGGCTCCGTTCCACTTCCACTCCCCCTTCCCTAACGGTCGCCGAGGTTCACTCTCATCCTGGCGCCCCGAGCTTTATTATTAGCCGCTTGGTCGGAAATTTTCTCCCCCTTGTAATTTTCCCCCACCTTTTCACCCAATTGAAATTTCTTCCTCTTCACTCACCCCCCCGCCACTTTATTCTCTAATTTTCCCCCCACCCCCTCCCCTGCTCCTCCTTTATAACAAAGCGCCCGCTCCCAACATGGCGACAGACGGACAAAAACAACAAACCCGCCGCAGCCAGCGCCAGCCGGCTCGACGTGCCCGGCGCGGCGTCAGCCTACGTCACCGCGTCGGCCACGGACGCCGCCAGGGAATGGGAGAGCATGCGCGTCAGGGCGACCGTCCTCCCCCCGCCCCGCCCCGCCCCCGCGACAGCCAGTTTACGCATGTGCAATAGCCCTCTACCGCGAGGAACACGCCGGGTCGGGCTGCCAATTGCACGCATGCGCAGCCACGCCCCCCAGCCCCCAAATGCGGGGGTGGAGCCAAATATTAGTTGGGCAAAGGTCACGCTCTGGGCAACATTAAAAGGGATGGGATAGATTCATTTAAGTTCATTTATTAGTGTCACAAGTAAGGTTACATTAACACTGCAATAATTTAGTGTGAAAATCCCCTCATTGCCACACTCAGGTGCTGTCCCTGCAGAGGGAGCATGAGGTGTCCATGGGTGCGGTTGACACCTTCCGCACCCGTTGGGCACCACAAGGGCTGGGGTGTGTTATTGATCCAGTAATCACATTTTAAGTTGATGTTTTCAAGTTTCCTTTGTACTTTGATTTTGTTCAGGCTGTTCCCCTCCCTTTTGGGGAGCCATCTCTTTTACTTTGTCCTGATTTAACTTGAGTTTGTTTATTTGGTTTGATCTTAAAAGAGGCCACACTCCGGTGCTTGTTTGGGTACACGGAGGGAGAATTTAGCATGGCCAATGTGAGGTAATGCTTTTTGGAAGATCTAATACAGATAGGAAATATACTGTAATTGGCAGAACCCTTAAGAATATTGATAGGCAAAGGGATCTGAGTGTACATGTACACAAGTCAGTGAAAGTGGCAATCTACCTGGAGAAAGTAGTCAAGAAGGCATATGGCATGCTTGCCGTCATCGGTTGGGGCATTGAGTTTAAAAATTGGTATGCTGCAGCTTTGTAGAACCTTAGTTAGGCCGCACTTGGAATATAGTGTTCAATTCTGGTCGCCACACTACCAGAAGGATGTGGAGGCTTTGGAGAGGGTACAGAAAAGATTTACCAGGATGTTGTCTGGTATGGGGGGCATTAGCTGTGAGGAGAGGTTGGAGAAACTTGGTTTGTTCTCACTGGAGAGACAGAGATTGAGGGGAGACCTGATAGAAGTCTACAAGATTATGAGGCATGGAGGGAGTCAGAAGCTTTTTCCCAGGTTGGAAGAGTCAATTACTAGGGGACACAGGTTTAAAGTGTGAGGGGCAAGGTTTAAAGGAGATGTACAAGGCAGATTTTTTACACACAGAGCAGTGAGTGCCTGTAACTTGTTGCCGGGGGAGGTAGTGGAAGCGGACATGGCAGTTTTAAGGGACGTCTTGACAAGTACATGAATAGGATGGGAATAGAGGGATATGGTCCCCAGAAGGAAAGGGGGTTTTCGTTAAGTCAGGCAGCATGGTCAGTGCGGGCTTGGAGAGCCAAAGGGCCTGTTCCTGTGCTGTAATTTTCTTTGTTCTTTGTTCAATGCACCTAACCAGTACATCTTTCAGACTGCGGGAGGAAACCCATGTAGACATGGGAAGAATGTGCAGATTCCTCACAGACAGTGACCCAAGCTGGGAATCAAACCCAGGTCCCTGGCGTTGTGAGGCAGCAGTGCTAACCCCTGCGCCACCCCTACTTTTGGACTGTCGGAGGAAATCAGAGCACCTAGAGGAAACCCATGCAGAGGTTGGGCACAGTCTTAGAGGAGGCCATTTAGCCCATCACTTCCCTTACTAGCACCTTCTGAAAAAGCAATTCAGCCCGTCTGAACCAATTTTCCTGGAAGCCTTGCAACTACTTTCTCTTCAGACAATTCTCTTTTCAAAGCCCACCATTAGTGGGCAGCACGGTGGCATGGCTGCTTCACAGCACCAGGGACTCGAGTTCAATTCCAACCTTGGGTGACTGTTTGTGTGGAGTTTGCACATTCTCCCCCACGTCTGCATCGATTTCCTCCAGGTGCCCGGGTTTCCTCTCAGTCTGAAAATCATACTGCTTAGACCAGGCCAAATTGCCCCTTAGTGCCAGGGGATTAACAGGATAAATATGTGTGGTTACAGGGAAAGGGCCTGGGTTGATTGTTGCTAGTGCAGGTTCAATGCACTGAATGACCTCCTTCTGCATTGTAGGATTTCTATTCTATTCACTATTGAGTCTGTCACCACCTGAGGCAGTGCGTTTCCAGGACCTAACCATTCCCTGTGTAGGAAACATTTTTCCACATGTCGTCATTGTTTCTTTAACAAAGGGTCAACATCTTGCGCTGTCTTGTAAAACAAATCACACCCGAAGACTTGGCAAATTAACAATTTTGTTTTTATACAAATGATTCTGCTGCTACTTGGATTGTAATTTGAAACTTACTATTTGCTCGTGCTTTTACGAAAAATATTTTTTGGTCTCGGTCATCATCTCAATTTATCAGTCTCTCTTTCCACTGAATTCACTGTTTCCCCTTAGTCTCACACTTCCCAATGGTTATTCCGACCATCAGCTTTGACCTTGCCATCTCACATGGTCTTGCTATTATTCTCTTGTGATGAAACCTAAATTTACCTTAGTCTGAAGTTTGGAGATCAGGTATTCCAGTTCCTAACGAACCTCAGGTCTCCTGTGCGTGCACCGGCTGGAAACATCCTACACTTGCACAGTTCTGCCTTTTTACATTCTACAGAACATTGACTGGCCTTGAGTGCCTTTACAGAGGAAGAACAGCCAAAAAGGGCAAGCTTGATACAGAGTGTCATTATCAAGAAGGTGTTCCAGGGAGTCGTACATTGTGGGGGTTCCAAATCAAGACAGCAGATGGGACAAGTCCCAAAGAAAAGTGCCTGATAAGGGAGAAAGACAGGAGATAGCAATAAGTCCCATTAAGTCAATAAAAAAGAGTAGAGCTGCAGTGAGCAGACCTTAAGCAAGAATCCCTGAAGATCCAAGTAGGCAGCCATGTATTAGTGCTGTTGGGCAAAAGTACCCCTTTGGAATAATGGTGTTCTGCTTGGAATGGTCAAAGATCTGTAACTGTACTTGGAAAGTGAAACTTGCATGTACTTGAAGAAAGGAATCTCGGAAGGCATCCCATGAGGTGGGTCATTATTGAAGGTGTCTGAATGGAGACAAAATTTGGAGAGGTTTCCGAGGAGACAACTTGAAAGGGGGAGCTTGGAAACCCTTATGAGAAATATGAAGTCTCAGTGACATTGGTTGGCTCACAATGTGACAAACATCTGGGAAGGTTGTTGCAAAATCCGTAGAATCTTGTTTGGTGCATCTGTCATCTGTTGTGCGCATTGAAGTGTGTCTGACCACAATTCACCTGTTAATTCACATGTCCCTCATACTTACCCTGAATGTTAAAGTAAATTGTTTTACCTTTCTGAACTTGTAAAGATTGTTGTTTAAAATGTGTGGAATATTGTGGCTTTATTCACGTTTGTAAGCATCTTGAAACTCAAACTTTATCTACTTTAAACAAAACGTTATTGGTCCCTAACAGGGTCTCCACTCATGACCTGGATCTGACCAAGGATCATAAGTCCTTATGGTATCAATCACAGATAAGACAACTCTGATTATTTGTATCATTCTACACCCACACCCTAATTCCCACTCCAAACACTACCTCTTTCTGTATCAGCCCTTCAGACAAAAACCCTTCACTTATAACTCCTGTCTTTAATTTCCAGTTGTTCTAGCCTTTGGTTTTCTTTTCACCATGACATATCTCCAGCTACTGATTCACTCCACCACACCTTCACTTCCACCTTTGAATCCTTGTCCCGATTAATCCCATTACATTCTTAACCTGGCTGAAAAAAATACATCATTGCTCACACTTGATCTTTGTTTGTATTAATCATAGCCTAATGATAATCCAGAAGACCAATGCTGCACTTTTCAATGGAGGAATAGAATTTCTTTTTAAGTCAGAATAATACAAAGGTGTTGCATTGTAAGAGTACAAATGAATGTGCATCTCTTTATTCATATGTATAAGCGGGATTTATTTTAATAGCACAAATTACATTTCCATTACAATTTCTGTTCCTCATCTACAATTTAAAATACCGTTCTAATCATTGCATTTTATCAGAACTGGTTTGAACATCTATTTGATGGCTGGAAGCAACTTAACTTCTTTTTTCTCTTCATTCAATTTGTGGATTATTCTTGAACAGGTACTCAGCCTTGAAAATAAATATATAATACATATTAGTCAGGTTGGTCAGTTCTGTATAAGGGTAGTGGGAATTAAAATATGCAGGGGTATTTAAGAGAGGTGTAACTGAAGTAGGACATGGCAAATCTTTACTTGTTATATGATTGTTTGACCACATGTTTTAGAAAACATTGATGTGAAACCTAAACTTTGAGAGAGGAGCCCGCTATATCTTTATGTTTAGGTATACCTTCATATTTTTACACTATGTCACAAGGGGAACAGGTAAAATAAGTGGACATTCCAGCTATGTGACCTTTTAAAACTGCAGATTTGTGAATTTGCTGTATTGTCTGATCCCACTGATGTGAGATGATGGTTGGGGTCGGGGCGCAAATTGCTGCAGAGAAACTACTATTTGCTTTAGATGTGGGGTGAGAGTAACACAACAGGACTACGAATGGGGGATATTACCCAAGACCATTGATCTTGATTGCTACCCAGTGGTTCCAAACTATGTTTTTGAAATATGGTGAATTCATTATATTTAATGGACAAGTACACAAAATGCTTACATTTCTTCCGTGAGATTTCAACACAGTACTACTGATATCTGGCCTCTTAATATAAGAACATAAGAACATAAGAACATAAGAAATAGGAGCAGGAGTAGGCCATCCTTTCAGTAGAAAGGACTGAAATTTTGAATTGATTTGACTTATTATTGTCACATGTACTAGTATATAGTGAAAGTATTGTTTCTTGAGCACTACACAGACAAAGCAAACCGTAGTACATAAGGAAGGAAAGGAGAACAGAATGTAGTGTTACACTCAGAGATAGGGTGTAGAGAAAGATCAACTTAATGCAAGGTAAGTCCATTCAAAAGTCTAATGGCAGCAGGGAAGAAGCTGTTCTTGAGTTGGTTGGTACATGACCTCAGACTTTTGTATCTTTATCCTGACAGAAGAAGGTGGAAGAGAGTATTTCCAGGGTATGCGTGATCCTTAATTATGCTGGCTGCTTTGCCAAGGCAATGGGAAATGTAAACACAATGGATGGGAGGCTGGTTTGAGTGATGGGAGTTTCATGCACAACCCTTTGTAGTTAATTCCAGTCTTGGACAGAGTGAAATGTATTGCTGTAGTTGGCAATAAGGAAGCTTGGTACTAAAATCAAACACGTTAAATACTTGCTTCACAGCTATTGTTTCTTTCGATGTCTATTTAGCCAGTCACAGTTGTGGGAGGTTAGTCTTGGCTGCAGACTGGGATAGAAAACTGGACGTTTCACCCTTCACAATGATCCTGACATGGTACCAGTACTGATTACCATAAATGCAATATTGTCACGGATTAAAATTATTGCATGGTGTTATTTTGAGTGCCATGGTAGGAGGTTTATTAAAAAGGTTGAGGGGGTAGTGGCAAGAGAATCAATATTTTCTTTCTCTTACCAGAAAATCCACTGGGTCATTGGGTCTGATCTTGCAGCACTCAATCAACCCCTTGGTCAGTGTAGGCATGACGTTCTGCATTAAATAATTTCGTAATGGAACTGAATGAGCTTCAAGAAATTCCTGTTCTTGTCTCTTTACCTCCTCCAGGCGCTTGTTCTGCATTAACAAAGCATAGACAATTACTTTTCAGCTAATACAAAGACAAGATAGGGGATATGGGGATATTGCTGTAAGATGGAGTTGAGGTAAAAGATCAGCCATGATCTTAAAGGTTGAGTAGGCTCAAAAAGTTAGGTGGCCTGTTCTTATTTCTTAGCTATAAACACACAACACGTTTATATAATGTAACTGCAACTTTAAATTATAAATCAAGCAGTTATTTTCTCAGGAACTGACTGTCAATTCCATCAACCTTCAGTAGATTAGAAAAAAGATCTAGAATATATTATAAAGGGCGTGACAACTGAACTCTTTGAAAATAAAGAGAAGAATGGGCAGAATAAACATTTATGAAAATGCTGTCCGTATCCTAACTGGACAGAATGTCCCATCTTCAAGCATGTTTCTCTAACTTACCCACTCCTCCCAGCGTGCTAGTTTTTCTGCAGCTTCTTCTGCTTCCCTGCGTTCCCGCTCTGCAAGTTCACTAGCCTCTCTGGCCAGGCGTTCATCTGCCTCTCTGCGCTGCAATTCTTTCAGCTCATCATGTGTGGGCCCATAGTTTTTCGCAGATCCCACAACTTTAATAATATCATCAATCACTGGGGTGTTCTCAGCATCATTGTCATGTGAAACGTCTGAAAGGAACAATTACAGGTCGCACTGTTAAATTTTCTTGTAATCCTACTGCAATCTTCAACATTGCTGGAAAATGCTAAATTGAATTCTCTCTTTCTAATGCAAACTGCTGGCCAAAATTACCTTTGTATTTTGCACTGTGAGTTACACCTCTTTATTTTAAGTTTTTATATTAAACTGGGGGAGGCAATGGCAATGTCACTGGACTAGTATTTAAGGATGATTCTCTGGGGACATGGGTTCAAATCCCGCCACGGTAGCTGGTGAAATTTAACATCAATTAATAAAATTTGAAATGGAAAGCTAATTTTAGAAATATTAACTGTGTTGATTGTCATAAAAACCCATCTGATTCACAAATGCTCTTTAGGGCAGGAAATGTGCCATCCTTACCTGGTCTGGTTTATATGTGACTTCAGATCCACAGCAGTGTAGTTGACTTTTAGCTGTACACTGAAATGGCTAAGCACAGTTCAAGTGTAGTGGAAGGCATGCCCCTATCTACGTCAAGAGGGGCAAAGTAGAAATGGTCAAAAGCTTCAAGTTTCTAGGTGTCCAAATCACCAACAACCTGTCCTGGTCCCTCCATGCGGACGCTATAGTTAAGAAAGCCCACCAATGCCTCTACCTTTTCAGGAGACTAAGAAAACTTGGCATGCCTCCTACAACTCTCACCAACTTCTATAGACGCACTATAGAAAGCATTCTTTCTGGTTGTATTACAGCTTGGTGTGGCTCCTGCTCTGCCCAAGACCGCAAGAAACTACAAAGGGTCGTGAATGAAGCCCAGTCCATCACTCAAACCAGCCTTCCATCCATTCACACTGTTTACACTTCCGACTGCCTTGGAAAATCAGCCGGCATAATCAAGGATCCCACGCACCCCGGACATACTCTCTTCCACCTTCTTAGATTGGGAAAAATATACAAAAGTCTGAGATCGGGTACCAACCAACTCAAAAACAGCTTCTTCCATGCTGCATCAACTTAACTCATTAAGTTGATCTTTCTCTACACCCTAGCTATGACTGTAACTTTACATTCTGCACTCTCTCCTTTTCTTCTCTATGAATGGTCTGTATAGCGCACAATACTTTTCACTGTATGCTAATACATGTGACAATAACAAATCAAATCAAAAAGGGTAATTGAAGATAGGCAACAAATGTCGGCCATGCCAGTAATCCACACATCCCATGAAAGAATAAAAAAAAAAATTTTGCCTGCTGTTTTGTACTATCTCTACAATCTCGACCTCTTACAGTCCTACCAATAGGCTCTGCTACTGACCATGGCGGTTCTAATGAAATCGGACAATTAACCTACCTATCCTTTTCTTTAAACAATTTATGATTTCATTTCAGATTTTCAACACTCTTTGGAGTGTGTTGTGGATTAAAAAAAAACAATATGATGTTATTATTGGCCATGAAAATCACTAATGATGATTCTGCCAGAGCTAAAAATAGATCAGACATTAAAATAGGCGTCAATAGTTAAGAAATAAAAGCGTAAACACTCAAGATTTTCCATACACACTATGTCATCAGGGAACAGAGTTGAAGACAGCTGAGGTCCTTCTCCTTTGAGAGGGTGAGAAGGAAAATCAGAGGGTAAGTCAACCAGAATGATACAGTTAAAAAAACACTTGTATTCATATGTGCCTTTCACAGCCTCAGGGCATCCTATTGTGTTCTACAGCCAATGAGACACTGTTATTAACCTATTTACCTGCCTCTTTAAAGTAACTCTTCTAGTGCTTGGTTCAAATTAAGTCAATTAGAGACTCAGTTGTCTCCTGCTACAATTTATTTTGCTCAGTTAATGGCCTGGATAGTTACAGCATTTGTCATGATCCATCACGCGAACCAGCCTCTCATCCATTGACTCTGTCTACACTTCTCACTGCCTCAGCAAAGCAGTAAAAAGTCTGACAACACCAGGTTTCAGTCCAACCGATTTATTTGATAGTAAATTCACTAGCTTTCGGGTTAGCCCCTTCGTCAGGTGAACCCCTTCATCATTCACCTGACGAAGGGGCTAACCCGAAAGCTAGTGAATTTACTATCAAATAAATCGGTTGGACTGAAACCTGGTGTTGTCAGACTTTTTACTGTGTTTACCCCAGTCCATCGCCGGCATATCCACATCATGACTACTATCAGCAAAGCAGCCAGCATAATTAAGGACCCCACACACCCCAGACATTCTCTCTTCCACCTTCTTCCGTCAGGAAAGAGCTATAAAAGTACCAACCAACTCAAGAACAGCTTCTTCCCTGTTGTCATCAGACTTTTGAATGGACCTACCTTACATTAAGCTGATCTTTCTCTACATCCTAGCTATGACTGTAACACTACATTCTACACTCTCTCCTTTCCTTCGTTTTGAACAGTATGCTTTGTCTCTGTAGCACGCAGGAAACAATATTTTTCACTGTATGCCAATACATATGACAATAATAAATCAAATCAAGTCAAATGATTTAACTGATGGTGAAACAGGCTCAAGGGGTTGAACAGCCTGCTGCTGTTCCCAATGTCTTGTAAAATGCGACCTAAAAGTTATCATGAGTGATTCCAAGTGAGGCCCTCCAAATGAATAAACAATTTTTTCAATGAAGTGTGAATTTTGCCTGGTCAAGTATGTTAAAAAGATAACAAAACTTTAGACAATTAACATTAATTCCTGGGCCTGTACAGAGAAATTTGGCAAATGCGGTCAGGCAAGAGGTAGGATAACCATGGACACCAGGCAGCAGTCTGTGGTGAATGACTCTTATGTGGGTGTGCTGTTACGACAAGCTGGAGAGATAGGGACTGGGAAGTCCTGCTTGGGGACTCAGAAGCAGGAAATGTTAGAAGTAAATGGAAAAAGAGGCAGAGGGAGAGTCAGTGTGGAAGGAAAAAACCTAAGTCTAAGTTATTAGTGTCTGAAGTGAAAAAAAATGACCATCTCACTGTGATTCTTGACAGGCCTTGGATGGCTGTAATGTAGGCTGCATCAATACTTGCTTTGGAGGATGCAGGGACAAATATAGTAAATTTCGGTATACCTGGAAAGATGTTCACTATTCCAGACTGAGACTTCATAGAATCCATAGAATCCCTACAGTGCAGAGAGAGGCCATTCAGCCCATCCAGTCTGCACCGACCACAATCCCACCCAGGCCCTATCCCCATAACCCCATGTATTTACCCTAACTAATCTCCCTGACACTAAGGGCCAATTTACCATGGCCAATCCACCTAACCCGCACATCTTTGGACTGTTGGAGGAAACCATAGTACCCACAAGCCACAGAGATCAATGCACTCTGTGCCATCCGTCCATTTATCCTCGAGGATCAGTAAAGTGCTCCCTCCCGTCATGGCCATATGTTTTTCTGATCTGTTCAGCTGATGCATCATATTTAAACAGTTGTTTCTTAAAAAATTAATAAACTGCCTCAGATCACTTATGTGGGTAATGTGTGACTCCCTTAAAACTGACAGTTGATAAGAAAATTCAATACTCTTTTGATTTACTTTTAGACCCTTAGTGAATCAAGGAGTTGGGATTGGACAAGAAAGTGAAGTTGGTGTTGGTTCAACCATGATGTTAGTGAATGGCAGAGCACTGTCAAAGACCCGTATGGACTACCTCTCCTCATATATCTCATGTTAGTCATTTCATAGGCATCAATCAAGCTTACCAATGTGTACAGGATGAATCTCAATCTCATCAAAGTAATTCAGGAGTGTCTCATCTTCTGTGTTTTGTTCCCTGAATTGAGCAAGATGGCGCATGAACCTGTCTTGTGTATAATGGGTTCCAACAACAACACTCTCTGGCAGATTCAAGGCGCGATTCTTCAAGAACTCATCAGGGGCATCCAAAGCAAAAATAAACTCTGTGGAGAGAAGGCACACAGGAACTTGAATTACTGGCAAATATGTAATGGGTGGGGGTTCAGAAGAACATAAGTTTTTAAAGTAAATAGCTGAGCTTTTAGGTAGTAGGAGACTGGAGGTGATGCGGGTGCTAAGAGAGTCTAGGAAGTAGTCAGAGATAGCCTTGTTGGTGATTGAGACCTCAGGAGCAGAAAGAAGGCAAAACTGATTGTGTCGTGATCTGTGTGGACTTGAGCATTTTAATGTATAGTGAAATTGAGTGAGGATAGTTGTGTAGAAAAGTCAGAAGAGAAAAACTTAGGGAATTCAGGCATAAATGAATTCAACAAGGATGAGGAGGCCCACGTAACAGGTTTAAATTTCAGTGGTGCATTATTATTCTGGAGCTTTCCTTGATTACCTATGAGGGAGCTTCAAATAAATGTTTCCCTTCAGAGCTAAGAGGAGGAAAAAGGTCCTCTATGGGTCAGATCATACATTTGGAGAGAGCAAACCTGATGGGCCAAATTACCTTTTCACCCTTAACTCAATTAAATAAGACCAACAACAGATAGATTCTTTAACTGAAGACAGTAGACATTGCAAGATGGCAATGACAAAAAATAAAGTATGACTAATATTATTGAGATAGCTTTATAAAATCATAAATATAATGAAACATTACCAACCTGGAGTAATAACCTTGTCGTATTGTGGTAATTTGCTCAATGTAGCTTCTTCTTCTTCTTCCTCTTCAACTACATTACAAGATGAGAAAAAGAGTAAGTCACAGATTAATACAGATTCTAAAAGATCGCAGTAGTGTCTGGGCTGCTGGAATGTAACTGAGCTGGATTAAATTAAATCACTCATATATATATATATAGCAAGTCAAGGAGATGTTTGATATAGCCTTATCATTTTGGAAGTTTTGTGTGGTTATTTACCTCTCTCAGGAGACTAAATATATTGGGCACAGCTCATGATATTCCAGTTTCACCTGTTCTAGAGAAATAAGCATGCTCAATAGATTGATTTTTTAAAATTCATTCCATGCTTGACTACATTCGGGTGACATGGTTGGGGTTGAATAGTGTGTGCAAACCATGTGAGGTGTGTGATTTGGGAGCACAGTGCACTCTTGCCTCACAGCGCAGGGACCCCGGTTTGATTCCAGGCTTGGGTCACTGTCTGTGTGGAGTTTGCATGTTCTCCTTCTGTCTGTGTGGGTTTCCTCCAGGTGCTCCGGTTTCCTCCCAAAGTCCAAAGATGGATTGGCCATGCTAAGTTGTCAAGGGGACTAGCTAGGTTATCTATGGGAATAGGGCCTGGGTGGGATTGTGGTGTGTGCAGACCCGATGGGTTGAATGATCTCCTTTGGTACTGTAGGATTCTATGATTCTATGTGTGGTACATTACGGTAAAATATATCAATGCCAGGTTAATTGATAAAATTGTTGGCCATTGTATTATGCGGGTGTGGTAAATTGTGTGTTAAGCTCGTGGTGATATGGCATTTGAAGATGCACTCACTGATTAGTCATTGAACATTTTGTGACACTTCAACAGACTCCTGGTATTAACTTCTGAAGATATCTGTTGGTCCCACTAACTTTGCAAGTTTTGTCTGGAAAGCCTCCTGTGCATTGTTGACATTACTCCTCCCCTGCCACTTCCTGCACCAAGGCCTCCAGGGCAGCTTTGGAAAATCTTGGAGCCTGCTCTGTGCCATTATTGCTATTACTGAGAGGTCCCCAAGTCATAATCACTTTTAGAATGGCTTCCAATACCTCCTCCAGTCAAAATGCCTCTCCCCATTAGAGACATTGGCTGGCTTTAACTCATGTTAGCCTCAATTTTGCACCACCTGTTCAGGAATGCAAACATTTAACAATGCACTTAGTGTTGACTTCTCGCTACTATTAACTAAATGATCAGACAGCATGTTTATGTGCTGCCACCATCGGAAGTAACAGCTCTTTTCAAATATGCCTTTTTTGTGTTGCTTCAACTTTCTAATTCTTTCCATTTGTGTGTTATCCTTTATGTCTGGATGGCTTTTTTCCCCTAATTATTTGTTTATTTTCATTCACACTTTCAGTCTTTCTCTCTTCTGTTCTCTATAATAGTCACTCCCTTTATCTCCCCTCCACTCTGTTTGTCTCCCACTATTTCTGTGTGAGTGCCTCAAGTGCAATTTTTCTTGTACCATTTCACTGTTTCTAAAAGTCATGCCAGGCAGCAAAGTGGCAGCCAGTGTGAATTAGCATCAGGTTCATTCGCTTCACTACATCCAGCACCCAGATTCACATTGTCATTTTGCAGTGGTCTATTAGCCCTTCGATTACTTTTCCACAATTGACAGAAATAGTAAGAATTAGAGAGTTAGAGAGAACTGAGAAGGAGAACAGGAAGAGAGGTGAAAGCTGCAAAACTGAAAACAAGCATTGGGATCACGATGCTTCTTGCTTCCAATGGTGAGGGGGGTTTACAATGAAACACACCATGCCTCGGCACAGGGTCCTGATCAGTGGGGAGAAGGGGGAGCCTTGCACCGGCTGGTGTCAATGGGCACCAGAGTGATAACTCTGCATTTTCTAATAGGTTCAAAATAAAAGAGAGCCTATCAGCAGGCAATTTAGAGAATATCAGACTCTGTTTGGCCGAGTCCGCTTAAAGCAGGAAAACAGACGGGTCCAAATGTTGAGGTGTGCGTGCATGCAAGGAACAAGAGAGGCAGAGGATGAAAATGCTGTATTTTATTTTTGTGAATAAAGGCACAACCAGCAACAGCGAGGCAAAGCACGAGGTGCCAGGTGAAAGCCGCAAGCCAAGGTGAGCACACTGGTCAACAACCATAGAGGAAAGCAGGCGAGAGGCGACTCAACCAGGGCTGAGGAAGGCAAGCCAGCCAACAACAGCGTGGCACCAGGTAAAAGCCATGAACCAAGGTGAGGCAGCTGGTCAGAGTCAGCAGTCTTTGAGTAGTGAGGGGATCAGGAGAAGGCCAACTCGATCCCCAGGTGTCAGGAGGCCAGCCAACAACAGCAACCCAAGAGGCTGATTTTTCCATCCCATTGCTTATCAGCAAGTTCCAAGTTCCATGCTTGCTCACCTCAAGGCACAGATTGCAATACTGATCATCCTCACTATCATTCTAACATGAGGATTTCAATTCAGCAATTATTCATGCAGGCATGTTTTTAAAAGTTAAAAAGCAGAGATCAATTCATGTATTTTTGAGGTTTGTGCCTTTGCATTCTTTGGGGAAAAGGGGCCGGGGTTGGGTGGGGTGTAATGTCATGTGGGGGAGCCCAGAAATGAAGGTGAGCACATCTCCACAAAGTGTAAGTCTGCCTTGGATGGTGGAAGCTTGTAAATTTCAGGCTACCTTTGTATTTGTTCATGGCATCAGTGACTAGGCCAACATTTACAATGCATCCCAAACTGACTTTGAACAGATGCCGGTGAGCCACCTTCTTGAATGCTGAGTCCCTGTGGACAGGAGTTCCATAATTTTGATCCAGCAACAGTAAAGGAATGGCGATATAGTTCTAAGTCTAGATGATGAGCATTGTGGAGAGGATCTTCCAAATAGTGGTGTTCCCATATGTCTGCTGCCCTGGAGGTGGCAAGTTTGGAAGGTGCTTATGAGGAAGCCTTGGCTTGCTACAGTACATCTTGTACATGGTATGCAACCTTTACAGATGCAATATAGAAGCATCCTTTCGGGTTGTATCACAGCTTGGTATATCTCCTGCTCTGCCTAAGACTGCAAAAAACTATAAAGGGTTGTGAACGGAGCCTCGTCCTTCATGCAAACCAGCCTCCCATCCACTGACTCTGTCCACATCTCCCGCTGCCTCAGAAAAGCAGCCAGCATAATTAAGGACCCCGTGCACCCCAGACGTGCTCTCTTCCACCTTCTTCCCTCACGAAAAAGATACAAAATCTGAGGTCATATACCAACTCAAGAAAAGCTTCTTCCCTGCTGCCATCAGACTTTTGAATGAACCTATCTTATATTAATTTGATTTTTTTCTACACCCTAGCTATGACTGTAATGCTACATTCTGCACCCTCTCTTTTTCCTTCTCTATGAACGCTATGCTTTGTCTGTATAGCACGCAAGAAACAATACTTTCCACTGTATATTAATACATGTGACAATAATAAATCCAATCAAATCACTGCTGCTCTAAGCACTCATGGTGGAGGGAGCGAATGCTTAAGGTTGAGATGGAATGCAGATCAAATGGGCTGCTTTGTCCTGGATAGTATCGAGCTTGTTGAGCGTAGTTAGAGCGGCACTCCTCTAAGGTAGTGACGAATATGCCATCATACTCTTGAGTTCTGTATTGTAATTGTGACAAATTGATCTAACAATGGACTGAAAAATAACAATGAACAGGATTTGATTTTGTTCAAAAAATGAGTTATCATGGGATGTTCCGTTACTTACCATAAGTATATTTATACATATATCCATTCCTAGCCTCATTCTAATCAAAGTCACTGTGTGTTTCTTTGGGCTTGCATGTCAGGCTGCACTGGGGCTAACTGCAATTCAAGATGACAACTGTGAAATTATATTGAAGTGTATAAAGCTTACCACTGAAGAGTTCCTTGGTTTGTGCATACGTCTTAGGATAACCATCGAGAATAAAACCCTGATTCTGACATGGCATAGATAACAGCTTCTCCCTCACAAACCTGGTGACGAAAGAATCATCAAGGCGACCTACAAAGTTGAAAACAAAAGAGTCCATCAGTTAGATTGTAACAGAAAATGCATTGTTCTCTAAACCAGAGAGCAATTAGAAAAGCATATGGAATCTTGGGCTTTACATTTTGAGGTGCTGTGATTTTTGCAGAGTCAGAGAGACTCCGTGCCTTATCCAAAATGATGCGAGGCACCCAAATCTGGAATATTTATCTTGTTTAACCTTAACCCATCTGGGCCCACTTTAGTTGCTGCATTTTAGAGCCATTTCCCAGTGTGTGACCTACACTTCTAAGAGTAGATTGGTACATGCATAAAAAGTGAATATGGTCTGTGGAATTGTTGGACCGTCAGATTATTTGAGTCTCTATTTTTTAAATTTTGATAAAAACAGTCTGCTGTCTTGATGCTTGCAATTTTATCGGCTGTTTTATGACATATGCCTGATATCATTATAGTATTACTGCCTGATTGCTTCTTAAACATGCTTGGCAGCCTCTGTGGCTTCTTTCAAACTTTTTCCAGCGACAACACACCAAACTCTAGCACCCACCTCCCCCCAGAACAAAAATCCAGCCATTTGGGGGCTGTTTCTCCGCAGGCAGGTGCTGTGAGGGAGGAACTTTCTTGACTCCATGCATCTGCCTTAAGAGGAATAATCCAAGCCAACATAATGGAAATTAGGGTAGTCACCAATCAGTTCCAAGCTGTAAAGGAAATTCATTTTGACTAAAGTTAACAAAATTGTTAAGGGGCGGCTGTCTGCAATGTGAGCTTGTCCTTACATTAAGTACTGATTAATTCTACTGACATAAACTCAAAGGAAAGAATCAATGAAATAAATGATTGGATTAGTATGGTGAGAGGAAGCTATGATAGTACCTATGTAGCCATACATGGACTTACAACTTGATGCAATGTTTAAAAAATTTTGCAACCCTTTATCTTGATTTATTCATAAATAAAAATAAATGCATTTATTATTCGTTACCAGCATTTTGTTCCATATTTTCTTTGACTTGGTCAAGGAGCTCCTGGGCATCTCTGACTGTCACTTCATCACCTTCTTCTTCAGCTTCTTCCTCTTCCTCAATTTCAGGCTGTGTAATTTTTAATTCCTAAAATGATGAACATTTAGTTTGAAACAAAGCTGTGAAAATAACTCACAATTTGCTTTTTTTCAAAGTAGACCTCAGCTAAGTTCAGTCGGCAGAAGCCACGTGGCATTCATAGAATCCCTACAGTGCAGAAGGAGGCCATTTGGCCCATCAAGTCTGCACAGACCACAATCCCACCCAGGCCCTATCCTGATAACTTCATGCATTTACCCTAGCTAGTCCCTGTGACACTAACGGGAAATTTTAGCATGGCCAATCCACCTAACCCGCACGTCTTTGGACTGTGGGAGGAAACCAGAGCTCCCGGAGAAAACTTATGCAGAACGTGCAAACTCCACACAGTGACCCAAGCCGGGAATCAAACCCAGGACCCTGGTGCTGTGAGGCAACAGTTCTAACGCTGTGTCACTGTGCCATCATCTCTGGTCAGTGCTGAGTCACATGTCTCAGTTAAGGTGAAAGAAAGTATACTCCAATTGGCTTCAGTGCCTCTAGGCTAAGGAGGACCAGATCACCTTCTATGCAGTATCTGCTCCTCTGGAAGGAACATGAATTATGCAAACATCAGCAGATAACAGGACTGTGATTCATCCATAGTTGAATAGCTTGCTGCCAATTGCTTAGGTTACACACGAAGAACACACACGTTAATGAGGAGGCTGGCAGCCATTAAACCACACACGAGCTATCGAGGAGAAAAATAAACTTGCAACAAAAAAAACACAAAAAGTAACCGGATGCTTGTAACACTGCAATATTTCTGGAGAAGCAAATCAATGAAATCTGCACAGGGACAAGTGACCGCAGAAAAGTGACCACATGCTCCCCATGTGTAAATGGAATGAGGGATCAGGGAAGTTTGGAGAATCTTAAGTATTACTCTTGTCAAAGTGGGCAATTAAGATGGATCACATGGAGACATACAAGATATTAAACAGTATAGATTATTGTTTCAAAGTGACCCAGAAATAAATGGAGCAGAGGGCATGGATAGTAATATGCTCACTTTGGCAGCACATACATCAAAATTGGAACAATACAGAGAAGATTAGCATGGCCCCTGTGCAAGGATGATATGCAAATTCATGAAGCGATCCATATTTTATGGGTGGCAAGGTGGCACAGCGGTTAGCAATGCTGTCGCACAGCGTCAGGGACTCTGGTTTGGTTCCCGGCTTGGAACACTGTCTGTGCAGAGTCTGCATGTCCTCCCCGTGTCTGCATGAGTTTCCTCCGGGTGCTCCAGTTTCCTCCCACAGTCCAAAAGACATGCTGGTTAGGTGCATTGGCCGTGCTAAATTCTCCCTCAGCGTACCCGAACAGGCGCCAGAATGTGGCAACTAGGGGATTTTCACAGTAACTTCATTGCAGTGTTAATGTAAGGCTACTTGTGGCAATCAATAAATAAATACATTTATTAAAATAAATAAATTAGTTCAAAGGAAACTTAAACCTAGTTCAGGGATAAAAGGTTTGCTCAAAGAGTGAATTGTGTGAGGAATAATCTGCCAGGCAGGGTAGAGGAAGTAAGAACATTGGGATTCTTTAACATAAAACTGGATGGTACTTTTAGAAAGTATGGGTACAGGAGGGTTACGCTTGAATGGGTCAAGAGGTCTTTTTTCATTTCTGACTCTTCTTATGTCTAGTTAGAACAAACATACCAGATTTGCTATAGCCTCGTCAATGACATCTTTTATTTTGATGTGGTGCAGCTTGTAGTGCTTGGCCAACTTTTCTGCCACCGAGGTTTTCCCCACTGCAGGGGGTCCCAGAATAGCGATTTTTAGTGGCTGTGGAAATTAAAGTAATTGCTAAAACACATTTATCTGAATATGAAAACATCCTACAAGGCTTTCAGAAAGTAAAGGAAATATTCTCCAGCAGGAAAGCAGAAGACAAACATGGAGGGAGCAGTGAAATGCTTTACTGACTATTTAGCAAACACAGTAAGAAGTCTCACAACACCAGGTTAAAGTCCAACAGAGTTATTTGGCAGCACTAGCTTTCAGATGAGGTAACAGAGGGGAGCCAAATATAATCCAGAATGATCCAAGGTCTTCAGAATAGAATGGGAGAAAATTGAAGAGGCAAGGGGACTACGTTGGAAATAAATACTATTGTTCTTCTAACTTTAAGAAGTATCCAGTGCAAAATTTCTCACTGTCAACTATAGGGAAAGAATGAATGGTCCAAAGAATGGGGTGGGTGAGTGTAGGTGGCATCAAAGCATCTTTACTGACTGTAATAAAAGCTGAAAAAGCTGGAAATGCTCAGCAGATGAAGAAAACATTTATGAAGAGAGAAACAAAGTTAACAGTTCAAGTCCTTTCATTGGAATGTGTTTGCTTCCCCATACGTCGTCAGGTGACTGAAGGAGCCTGAGATGCCGAAAGCTAGTGCTGCCAAGTAAACCTGTTGGATTTTAACCTGGTGTTGTGAGACTTCTTACTGTGCTTACCCCAGTCCAACATCATATTTAGCAAACATACAGGCTCCAAATTTAACTCCTGGCATGTTTTGGATGGGTAAATGGTGCGGTGAGTATTTTAACTCCCAGGCCTCATTAACATGTTTTTCAGTCCACTCCCCACCCATGTGGAAAGATGGGAAATAATTATTGACCTCTACACAGAAGGTGTTGGGGAAAAGGCAGAGAGGGGTTTTGGGAGGGTCACATTGAAGGGAAACTGGGAGGAAGGAGGTCTTTTCTTGTGGGGCCTAGTGGAATATTCTGATTTGCAGATTATTCAGCAATGAAGCAGAGGTGCTAAAACAATGCATTTCAAACATGCAGTCCCATAAAATTGAAGCCGATAAAAGAGACTATAAAAATAAATATGGATGGAATTACTTTGGGGGTCAGGTTGTCAGCACTTGGCACCTGTACATAGAATTGGCTGAAGGTTTGAACACGCCAGGTTTTGGTTGACTTATAAAGAATAGCCATTTGAATGGGGTAACAGAGGGGAGCCAACAATAATCCAGAATGATCCAAGGTCTTCAGAACAGAATGGGAGAAAATTGAAGAGGCAATGGGACTACATTGAAAATAAATACTATTGTTCTTCTAATTTTAAGAAGTATCCAATGCAAAATAACAGCAAAATTTCTCACTGTCAACTATAGGGAAAGAATGAATGGTCCAAAGAATGGGGTGGGTGAGAGTAGGTGGTGTCAAAGCATCTTTACTTACTGTAATAAAAGCTGAAAAAGCTGGAAATGCTCAGCAGGTGAGGAAAGCATTTATGAAGAGAGAAACAAAGTTAACAGTTCAAGTCCTTTCATTGGAATGTGCTTGCTTCTGCTTTCCCCATACGTCATTATTTCTATATATGAAAGAATTAAGTAGGAGGCTGAACATAAAATTCCAGATACTTAAACAGCCCAAAGAAATTCTGTAAAAAGATCTCCATGAGAAATGATCAATCACTGAGATAATGAATCACCTTACCAGAAGCGCTCGAGATTGCTTGTACTCTTTAATAAGGTTCTGAATATTCTCCACAACACCAGCTTCAGCCACCCAGTGGATGTTGAAGTTTTCCTTGATGAAAAAGGCCTCCAATGTCAGATTCACCATCAAGTGGTCAAGATCTGATTGCTGTTGGAACAGAAAGTGAAATTAAAGACTAAAACTTCAAATTTTGAAAGGCGAAATTAAATAAAGAAAATGTTTCGAGGAAGTTTTGCCTTGTCGGTGAAGATAGAATTACACTAGCAATGTCCAAGGTGTGCTAGGTGAAAGATTCTGGTGAAACAAGCCAACTCAAAATGTCATACAACACAATAGATGCTGGAAATCTGAAATAAAAATGGAAAATGCTGGAAATATTTGGCAGGTGGAGTGAGAGAAACGTTTCAGGTCAAAGATATCTCTCAGAAATCTAAGGCATTATCAATCTGAAATGTTAACTGTTTCTCTCTCTCCACAGATGCTGCCTGACCTGTTGAGTATTTCAAGCATTCTCTGTTTTTATGCCAGTGAACACATTAGCTTGCCTTTTCTTTTTCAGATAATGAAGAAGCTCCTCTCTATTTCTGTATTCTATCATTTGTAATGCCCACTACTTGAAATGTTTGTAGAAAATAAGCTAGTGTCACCTCTTCCTTCTCCCTTACACTGCTCAGCACCCATAGTATGTTTGCAACTGTTCCTGCCTCGTGTTTTCTCTTCCGATAATTTGTCCAGTTTTATTCTGCTCCCTCTTAAATCTGCCTGCCAACTTGTCTTGCCTCCAATTTACTGCCCATTCCTGCTTCCTACATTCTCCAGCTTTGTTTCTTCCTTTTAATCTCCGTAGCCAACTTCTCTTTCTTTTCTCATTCTCACGCTGCTCTTTTTCTGCCCTTTTCCAGCAATGGTTTCTAATGAGGCAAGTGCAGCATGCCAAGAGCCTATAGTTCAATGAAACCATCCCAACTTTATGACAGAAACATAGGCTGGACAAATTTTCACGTATGAATGCTATGGAAGAAAGTACATTCAGCAGTGACAATGTTTTGGAAATAACCCACTTTCTTTGTTCTTAGAACATGGGCAACACTGGCAAAACTGCAAATGATGTGGAGATGCAAGCATTGGACTGGGGTAAACACAGTAAGAAGTCTCACAACACCAGGTTAAAGTCCAACAGGTTTATTTGGTAGCAAACGCCACTAGCTTTCGGAGTGCTGCTCCTTCATCAGGTGAGTGGGGAGTTCTGATCACTTTCTATGCCCTGTTTGTGATCAGAACTCCCTACTCACCTGACGAAGGAGCAGTGTTCCAAAAGCTAGTGGTGTTTGCTACCAAATAAACCTGTTGTTCCAAACTGCAAATGCCATGGAAAGCCAATTTGTTACTTTGAATCATAGAATCATAGAACCCTACAGTGCATAAAGAGGCCCTTCGGCCCATCGAGTCTGCACCAAACACAATCCCACCCAGGCCCTACCCCCATATCCCCACATATTATACCCACTAATCCCTCTAATTTACACATCCCTGGACACTATGGGGCAATATCTTAGCACAGCCAATCAACCTAACCCGCACACCTTTGGAATTTGCTGAATACAATGGAAACTCAAACAGTTAAGCGTGAACATAGTTAAATAAATGATGTACTGACTGTCAAGTCATAGCTGAGTAGGGCATCTTCTTCAGGAATGTGTTGGATCTTGCCAGGTCCAAGTTTGCTGATCGCCTGTTAGGATAATTATTATATTTACTCGGTTTCTCAAAATAATACTACTGGATTTGACATTCGACTATTCTTTAGAGACCTCTCAATTTCCTGGTATTTGAAAACCCTGTCCAAGGTAGAATTAAGCAATGCAGATCAGGAGATCAATCACTAAATTTCCTATGCTGATATAGTTGATCCTATATGAGGAATATGCATATAAAAAATGAATTATCATGTCTAAATGTCTCAAAGCACTTCACAAAATGAATTTCTTGTGAACTCTATTATATAAACAAAAGAGGGATATATACTGTACTAATAAATCTCACAAACAGAATTGAGGTAAATGACCAGCTAATCTGTAGTATTGGTTGGGAGCAATATTGAGCAGGACACCAAGAAAACTCTGTATTTCTTTGAAAATTGTCAAAGCAACTTTAACATCCATATGAAGCACTGCAACGGAATGATGCCCAGCATGTCAGCTCAAAGAAAAAATGTCCCAACACTGCAGAAGCTGGTAAGCACACAATTTTGCACCACTGGCCTCCATGCCAGTTTGGTGCCCTGATCCCAATCCCATTTTGTATGAAGCCACCCACGAGAAAGTGGTGGACAATCTTTTTTTTAATTCATTCGTGGGACATGGGTGTCGCTGGCTGGCCAGCATTTGTTTCCCATCCCTATTTACTCTTGAGAAGGTGATGGTGAGCTGCCTTCTTGAATCGCTGCAGTTCATTCACTGTGAGTTGACCCTCAATGTCGTTAGGGAGGGAATTCCAGGATTTGGACCCAGCGACTGCAATGGAACAGCGACATATTTCCAAGTCAGGATGGTCAGTGGCTTGGAGGGGAATTTGCAGGTGGTGATGTTCCCATGTAGCTGCTGCCCTTGTCCTTCTAGATGGACGTGGTCATGGGACTGGAAGGAACTGTCTAAAGATTTTTGGTGATTTGCTACAGTGCATCTTGTAGATAGCACACACTGCTGCTACTGAGCGTCAGTGGTGGAAGGAGTGGATTTTTGTAGACGTGGTGCCAATCAAGCGGGCTGCTTTGCCCTGGGTGGTGTCAAAGTTCTTGAGGCAAATTATAGTTTAGTTATGGAACGTATTAAGTCCTCAGTCACATGCTGACAGGAACTTCTAGTCAATCAGCAATGTGAATAGTCCATGTTGACCTGGATCTCAACGGGCTCAGGGCTGGGTTGGGCCTCAATCGATTATGGACCCAGTCCCTGATCTATGAATGAATAAGTTCAAGGCTGAATTATTCAACCAATTTTGTGGAAGTGGAGATGTAGGGAGGGTTGGTCGCATGTTTCGCAGGTACAGCAAGCAATTAGAAAGGCAAATGCAATGTTGAACTTTATTGCAAGGTGGGGATTGAATATAAAAGTAAGGAAATCTTGTTATAACTGTACAGGAAATTGGTATGACCACACCTGGAGTACCATGTTCAGTTTTGCTTTCCTTATTTAAAGAAGTTTATACTTGCACTATAGGCAGTTCAGAGGTTTACTAGGTTGATTTCCAGTGATTCCTTATAAATGTTTGAATGACAAGAGAGCCAAAGGTTAGCATTAGGAAGGAAGGCAGAATAACGGCCACAATCAAATCAGCAAGCTCAAGGGGACAAATGGTCAGTCCTGCTCCTATTTCTTATGTTCCTTTATTTTGTAGGTTGAAATTAAGTTAATGCAAGATCTATCATTGGAAGTATTTATATGCTGCAATGACCTATATACTCTATAAGGGTACATAACACAATCAAAATAGAACAGATTGAAACTTAACCTCTTAAATTATAGCAGTTATAACACATAACTAATATGGGATTCCCCCCTCCCCCCAACATTGTGTTTTGTGGAGGTGGCCCACCATTGGCTGGTGGCAGGATCTTCCAGTCCCACTGTAGCAATGGGGGTTACTGTTGCTCACATCCTCCACTGCCAGGAACCCCACAGTTGGACGTTACTGTCATCAGGACAGGAAGATCCTGCCAACAGGAAAAGGCGGAATATCCCATCCTAAACTTCCAAAATATTTTATTAGCTGTAAAACACTTTGGAATAACCAGTGGAAGTAAAAGGGGCTATATAAATACACATCCTTCTTTCAGGAGGGATCTCCAATTGTTTACCTTGACTATATCTTTCAGCTTGTGCTTTGAGTCATCCAGTGCAAGAATGTAGTATGATTTTGGCTTGCGTTCCATTATATTTTGTAACACTCTGCAAGATAAGGCCAAAAAAAGTCAATTCTTTGAATCAACAAAGAATCACACATTCCCTGGTCCACTGATACTGGAATAACCACATGGTGTCCTTTACTTCCAACCTGCCTGGAAATTTGAGATAATTTACTAAACAAAAATAATCCATCCAAATGAAGGTGGTATTTCAGCAAGACTAAATTAAAGGGTGATTTTCTGATCTCAGTGGGAGAAGTCACACTTGCAAGGATTTGAAGAATGAGATACATTATACCCACAAGATTGCACTCCTATTCTCTGTCCTGCATTCCCACTTAGAACAGTTCCCCAAAGCGAATGTGTAATTACCCTTCATCGCACTTCTGTTGATTGTAAAATTCTTTATTTATTCCCCCCTGTCCTGTTGCTGTTAAAACCAAAGGAAGGTGGTTGTGGAGGACAATCATCTCAGCTCCGGAATTCATGAGTTTCAGGAGTTCTTCATGGAAGTGTCCAAGTCCCAATTGCTTCATCAGTGACCATCCCTCCATCATAAGGTCAGGCACAGGGATGTTTGTTAATGATTGCAATTTTCAGTTACATTTACAATTGCTCAGCCAATGAACTGTTCCATTCTGCATGCAACAATCAGGTCTGGGCTACTGAGTGGTGCCACACAAGTGCCAGGCTGACCATTTCTAACAAACAAATGTAACTACCACCCCTTGATATTTAATCACATTGCAGAGGTCAAATTCCCTGATATAAACAATCTGGGGGAGTTCACTAATGACTAGAAACTTAACTCGACCAGTCACGTAAATAGTCTGGCTACAGCAGCATGTCAGAGACAGAATATTCTGTGCTAACTGACCCAATAATCTGCTTATTTTGTAATATTTATTAAGGAATAATATTGACTCGGACAGTGGTGGTAAGTCCCCTTATCTTTTTGAAATAGTAAGGGTTCTTTTACATCTACCTGGGGGAGCAGATGGGGCCTTAGTTCAATGTCTCATCAGAAAGATGGCACCTCTAACACTCCCTCAGTACTGCACTGGTGTGTCAGCCTTGATTTTTGTGCTTAGATCCTGGAGTGACATTTGAACCCACAACCCTCTGACTCAGAGCTGAGCATGCTACTAACTGAGCCAAGGCTGTGGTTATGTTTGATGCTGATGACTTTTTTAAAGTACATTTCCATTTAACTTCCTATACACTTTGTTCTCTAGTTCTGAAAACAATGGTATGTGCCTCAGTAGAGGCATAAACATTTGTGTAACTTAAACAAAAGAAGGCAATGAGACCCCACAAGATATGACTTTGTTTGAGAATAGTACTTGATGTTATTTTTAAAAATGTCAATTAATATTTTTACAACTGTATTTTTCCCAAGCATAATGAAGTCCTTTGAACAAAAGATAAGAGGTTCTCTGTAAGGCTCAGCAATTTTATTAAACAACTGAGTCATTCAACTGAAGATGATCTTGGGTTCAGTACCTTGTGATTAGCTACACAAATTCAACTGAGTTTTGGGAAAAGTTAGGGGAGCCATTGTTGATATCACACTTAACTCAGCAAGAGCCCTGTTTGAAATTCTGTTTTGCTGAAGTAACGAGAACTAAATATCAAGTGAGTAGGTGGTCAATTGGATACTGCTGTTTTATAATGCACACAAAATCTAAGTTAATTCCCATTTTCAGACTTTGATAAGAGCAAAATCTGGTATGGGTGTGAAGTTGCTATGGTTCAATGTCCTGCCAAGACTCACTGTCAGGGTTCACACTGAATAACTGAATTGTGCACTGTCCGTGGCTAAGTTGGTTCTCCATCAGAAGGTTGCAGGTTCAAGTCCCACTTGAACCTGCAACAAAATGCATGAGTCGCAAAAACCCAGCTTGCAGGTGCAGCAGGTGGTCAGGAAGGCGAATGTGATGCTGGCCTTCATAGCGAGGGGGATTGAATATAAAAGTAGGGAGGTCTTGCTGCGGCTGTATAGGGCATTGGTGAGGCCGCAGCTGGAGTACTGTGTGCAGTTTTGGGTGCCGTACTTACGCAAGGATATTTTGGCCTTGGAGGGAGTGCAGAGGAGGTTTACTAGGCTGATGCCGGAGTTGAGGGGGTTGAGCTATGAGGAGAGGCTGAATAAACTAGGCTTGTACTCGTTAGAGTTTAGAAGAATGAGGGGAGATCTCATTGAGACGTATAAGATGATGAATGGGATGGATAGGATAGAGGTGGAGAGACTCTTCCCGCTCAGAAAGGACAGTAGGACTAGGGGGCACAGCCTCAAGATAAAGGGGGGGCGGTTTAGAACGGAGTTGAGGAAGAATTTCTTCACTCAAAGGGTGGTGAATCTCTGGAATTCTCTGCCCGTTGAAGTGGTGGAGGCTACCTCGCTAAATATTTTTAAGAAGTGGGTTGATGGGTTTTTGATAAGAGAGGGGATTAAGGGTTATGGGGAGAGGGCGGGAATGTGGAACTGAACCACGACAGATCAGCCATGATCTTATTGAATGGCGGGGCAGGCTCGAAGGGCTAGATGGCCTACTCCTGCTCCTTTTTCTTATGTTCTTATGTAAAATCAAGCCTGATCCTCTTGCACTGAAGGAATGCTGCATGTTTTGACTTGGCATCTTTCATGAGACATTAAACTGAGGCCCTTTTTACCCTCTCGGGTGAACATAAAAATCCCAGGGAGCTATTTCAAAGAAAATTAGAGGAGTTATTGCCGGTGTCCCGATCAATATTTATCCCTCAATCAACCTCACAAAACAGGTTATCAGTTTATTATTGCCCCATTGCTGTTTGTGGGAACTTAGTGTGTGCACATTGGCTGCTACATTACACAGTGACAACACTTCTAAAGTACTTTAATGGCTATAAATCACTTTGAGACGCCCAATGCTGTTCATGAGAGAAGCTACGTAAATGTAAGTCTTTTTCTTTTCAAGCAACACTTAGACAAAATGCAGGAAGTTAACCAATACTCATGATATTGTGGTCCAACAAGAGGACAAAACATCCTGCTGAAGAGAAAGATATTCCTCCTTCCACTTCAGTGTTTGGGGTTACTATGTGATGGAATAATAAGGGTGAGTACAGCAAGCCTTGCAATAAATCAATTACAGCCACGAGGAATCTATCTCTACTGCTAAATCACATCTTTAAATTGTTGAAGAAAATTACAAATTTGAAGAAATTGGCTATACAAAGTATGGCTTTCACCGCAGGCTGAGGATGGCAAAGGACCAGTTCCCTCAGACACCCAATTAACTTAAAAGACAGGTAAAGAGCCGACAGGCTTACAATGCTATAATAGTAAAAACAAAATACTCTGGATGCTGGAAATTGGAAATACAAACATAAAAGGTAGGTCTGCAAGCAAGATTGTCCAATTCTGATGGTAACAACAGAATTGCTGTAGTATCAGAATTCCGATCTCAGGACAATTGGCTAAATTTTACTTCTGAAGTTAAATTGAGAAAAAAAGTGCTGCTGATATCCTTGACTTGATAGTGAAATTCTTCCTTTTTGTTCTATACTTACGAAGCTAAGTCTTTGACGTGAATGGTTGGAAGAATATTTTTACCCTCTCCAAAGCATGATACAGCTGGATTCAGCCCGAGCCAGGACTCCTGAATATAGAAAGAAGTATTCATGTGAGGTCAGAATTCCCGTTACTGGCATAATGTTTGAAATATGCCAAACCCCATGAGAATTGTACCACCTCATCAAACAACACAATCGCACAGAAGGTCATCAGTAACAGACCAAGATCACATCCATTTTTGACACATCTAGTGGAACAAAGATGTGAAATGACATAATCATCAGATGATGCTGTCCTGTCACAATAAAATTGGATGCATCTTAATTATAACAATATTTTTCTTTAGACAGCATCTTTCACGTACTAAAACACCTCAAGATGCATCACAAGAGCATCATACATAACATCAAATACTGAGTCACATAAGGTTCTCTTGGACAAATGGCCAAAAGCTTCGTCTAAAAGATCATTTTTAAAGAGCGTCTTCAGTAAAGAAAAAGAGGAAGAAGGGCAGAGACTTTTAGGTGTGAATTCAGAGCTCAGGACCTGGCCAGCAATAGCGGAGCAATTAAAATCAGGGATCATAGAATCATTTATTATTTATTAGTCACAAATAAGGTTTACATCAACATTGCAATGAAGTTACTGTGAAATTCCCCTAGTTGCCAACTCCGGCATCTGTTCAGGTCAATGCACCTAACCAGCATGTCTTTCAGGCTGTGAGAGGAAACCAAAGCACCCGGAGGAAACCCATGCAGACATGAGGAGAATGTGCAAACTCCACACAGACAGTGACCCAAGCTGGGAATCGAACATGGATCCCTGGTGCTGTGAAGCAGCAGTGTTACCCACTGTGCCACCTTGCCGCCCGTATATCGTGCAGAAGTGGCCCTTTGGCCCATCGAATCTGCACCGACACATTAGAAACACCTGAACTCCCACCTAACCCCATCTGCGAGCACTTGGCCTATAGCCCTGATGTGCCAAGTGCTCATCCAGACATTTTTTAAAGGACATGAGGCAACCTGCCTCTACCACCCTCCCAGACAGCACATTCCAGACCATCACCATCCTCTGGATGGTTTTTCTTCACATCCCCCCTAAACCTCCTGCTCCTCAACTTGAACCTATGTGTCCTCGTGATTGACCCTTCAACTAAGGGGAACAGCTGCTTCTTATCCACTCTGTCCATGGCCCTCAATGTTCGTGAGGTCAAAATTAGATGAGCATTCTAATATCAGATGTTGTGGGGATAGAGGAGGCTATAGAGATAAGAAGTGGCAAAACCATGGAGGCTTAGGAAATATGGATCGGAATATTAAAACCAAGGCATTGCTTGACCAAGTGCCAGTATAATTCGGCGAGCATTGGGATGCGTTGGAGCCGACGAGGGAGCGAGCTATCTTGGATCTGGTGTTATGTAATGAGGGGGGTAGAATTAGAGACCTTGTGGTGAAGGATCCTCTTGGGGAGGGTGATCATTGTATGGTGGAGTTTCTGGTGCAGATGGAGGAGGAGAAAGTGGGTTCCCAGACACGCGTCCTTTGTTTGAACAGAGGGGAGTACGGTAGGATGAGAGGAGAATTGGCGAATGTTGACTGGGGGAGCGCGTTGGAAGGTAGGTCTGCTGAGGAGCAATGGAGGATCTTTAAGGAGATCTTTCTTGGTGCTCAGCAGAAATTTATTCCGATGGTTAAAAAGGACCGTAGGAGGAGAGGTAATCAGCCGTGGATAACGAAGGAGGTGAAGGAAAGTGTTAAATTAAAAGCGGAGGCGTTTAGAGTAGCTAAGAGTAGTGGGCGAGAAGAGGATTGGGAGAGGTTTAAATGTCAACAAAGATTGACAAAGAAGTTGATAAAGAAGGGTAGGAGAAACTACGAAGCTGGGCTAGCGCTTAATATAAAAAAGGATAGCAAGAGTTTTTATAAATATATAAAAAGGAAGAGGCTGGCTAGGGTGAATGTTGGACCCTTAGAGGATGAGAGGGGGGACTTAGTGGTAGGGGATGGGGAAATGGCTGAGGTCTTGAATAACTTTTTTGTTTCTGTCTTCACGGAGGAGGATGTGAATAATTTGCCGGGTGTTAGCGATGGAAAGGTGGTAGGACTGGAGGATCTCAATGACATTATTGTTACTAGAGAGGCGGTGCTCGACAGACTGGAGGGACTGATTGTGGACAAGTCCCCAGGACCGGATGGAATGCATCCGAGGGTTCTGAAAGAAATGGCGGAGGTGATAGTGGATGCCTTGGTGGTTACTTTCCAAACGTCGCTGGATTCCGGGGAAGTGCCGGAAGATGGGAAAACGGCTAATGTTACGCCGTTGTTTAAGAAGGGTGGCAGGCAAAAGGCAGGGAATTATAGGCTGGTTAGTTTAACGTCTGTTGTAGGTAAATTGTTAGAATCCGTCATCAAGGAGGAAATGGCGAGGCATCTTGAGGGGAATTGCTTGATAGAGCAGACACAGCACGGTTTCGTTAAGGGGAAGTCGTGTCTGACAAATTTATTGGAGTTCTATGAGGATGTGTCCAGGGCGGTGGATAGAGGAGAGCCGGTGGATGTGGTCTTTCTTGATTTTCAGAAGGCATTTGACAAGGTACCTCACAAGAAGTTATTGCAGAAGGTCAGGGGACATGGAGTTGGGGGTAGGGTGTTAGCGTGGATAGAGGATTGGTTGTCTAATGGGTGCTATTCGGATTGGCGGTTGGTGACTAGTGGAGTGCCCCAGGGGTCGGTGCTGGGGCCTCAGCTATTTACCATTTACATAGATGATCTGGAGGAGGGAACCGAGTGTATGGTGTCGAAATTTGCTGATGACACCAAGATTGGTGGAACGGCAAATTGCGCGGAGGGTGTGGAGAGTCTGCAGAAGGATCTAGATAGGCTGGGTGAATGGACCAGGAACTGGCAAATGGAATTTAATGTTGGCAAGTGCGAGGTGGTCCACTTTGGTAGGAATAATGGTAGGAAGGACTATTACTTACGTGGCGAAAAACTGCAGCAGGCGACGGTGCAGAGGGACCTCGGGGTCCTTGTGCATGAGTCGCAAAAACCCAGCCTGCAGGTGCAGCAGGTGGTCAGGAAGGCTAATGGGATGCTGGCCTTCATAGCGAGGGGGATTGAATATAAAAGTAGGGAGGTCTTGCTGCAACTATATAGGGCATTGGTGAGGCCGCAACTGGAGTACTATGTGCAGTTTTGGTCGCCGCACTTACGCAAGGATATTTTGGCCTTGGAGGGAGTGCAGAGGAGGTTTACTAGGCTGATGCCGGAGTTGAGGGGGTTGAGCTATGAGGAGAGGCTGAATAAATTAGGCTTGTACTCGTTAGTTTAGAAGAATGAGGGGAGATCTCATTGAGACATATAAGATGGTGAATGGGATGGATAGGATAGAGGTGGAGAGACTCTTCCCGCTCAGAAAGGACAGTAGGACTAGGGGGCACAGCCTCAAGATAAAGGGGAGGCGGTTTAGAACGGAGTTGAGGAGGAACTTCTTCACTCAAAGGGTGGTGAATCTCTGGAATTCTCTGCCCGTTGAAGTGGTGGAGGCTGCCTCGCTAAATATTTTTAAGACGCAGGTTGATGGGTTTTTGATAAGCAAGGGGATTAAGGGTTATGGGGAGAGGGCGGGAATGTGGAACTGAGCCACGACAGATCAGCCATGATCTTATTGAATGGCGGGGCAGGCTCGAAGGGCTAGATGGCCTACTCCTGCTCCAATTTCTTATGTCCTTATGTTCTTATGACAAGGATAGGACCAAGTTGAGCAAAACATGGGCAGTCGAGTTTTGTATGACCTCAAGATTATGGAGGGTAGAATAGAGATCAGATAGAAGTGCATTGGATTAGTCTAGTCTTGACATATCTAAGGTATGAATGAGGGTTTCAACATCAGATTACCTTTCCTCAGATATCTGCAGAAATCTGCTTCTTTTCAAAAAAGTATCTGAAGTAAAACAGCCAACCAACTACCTAACTAAGGGTAGAAGGTGGTGTAGTGGCTATGTCACTAGATTTATAATGTGGAGATGCCGGTGTTGGACTGGGATAAACATAGTAAGAAGTCTCATGACACCAGGTTAAAATCCAACAGATTTATTTGGTAGCAAAAGCCACTAGCTTTCAGAGTGCTGCTCCTTCCTCAGATAAGTGGGCGTTCTGTTCACAAACAGGGCATATAAAGCCATAAACTCAATTTACAAAATAACTTATGATCGGAATGCGAGTCTTTACAGGTAATCAAGTCTTACATTCAAGATAATGTAAGTGGAGAAAGGCTCAAGCACAAGTTAAAGAGATGTGTATTGTCTCCAGACAGGACAGTTAGTAAGATTTTGCAAGCCCAGGCAAGTCGTGGGGGTTACAGATAGTATGACAGGAACTCAAGATCCCTGTTGAGGCCGTCCTCATGCGTGCAGAACTTGGCTATCAGTCTCTACTCAGTGACTCTATGCTATCGTGTGTCGTGAAGACTGCCTTGGAGAACGCTTACCTGAAGATCAGAGGCCAAGTCCCGTGTTCCCCAACAGGAAGAGAACAGTCTTGCCTGGTGATTGTAGAGCGGTGTTCATTCATCCGTTGTCGTAGCGTCTGCATGGTCGCCCCAATGTACCAGGCCTCGAGACATTCTTTTGTGCAGCGTATCAGGTAGACAACATTGGCCAAGTTGCAAGAGTACGTAACATGTACCTGTGGATGTGTTCTCACATGAGATGATGGCATCTGTGTCAATGATCAGGCACGTCTTGCAGAGGTTGCTGTGGCAGGGTTGTGTGATGTCATGGTCACTGTTCTTCTGAAGGTTGGGTAGTCATGACAAGCCCTTCGTATACCCAGGATCTGCATGAAATAAGGAGGATCACAACAGACAACTCCAGATGCTGAAAGATGCCCTCATAAGAACAGGATATGGTGTTCGACCCATCGATCAACAATTCCAAAGCGCCACAGTGAAAAACCGCACCGACCTCCTCAGAAGACAAACACAGCGGACAGAGTACCCTTTGTTGTCCAGCATTTCCCTGGAGCGGAGAAGCTACGACATCTTCTCCGGAGCCTTTAATGTGTCATTGATGAATTCAAACGTCATGCCAAGGCCACCCCCACACCCCCACTTCTTGCCTTCAAACAACCGCATAACCTCAAACAGACCATCGTCCACAGCAAACTACCCAGCCTTTAGGAGAATAGTGATCACGACACCACACGACCCTGCCACAGCAACCTCTGCAAGACGTGTCGATCATCAACACGGATATCATCATCTCACGTGAGAACACCATCCACCAGGTACACAGTACATACTCCTGAAACTCGGCCAACGTTGTCTACCTGATACGCTGCAGGAAAGGATTTCCCAAAGCATCCTTGGGGAGACCATGTAGACTCTACGACAACGGAGGAATGAACATCGCTTGATAATCACAGGCAAGAGTGTTATCTTCCTGTTGGGGAACACTTCAGCGGTCATGGGATTCGGCCTCTGATCTTCGGGTAAGCATTCTCCAATGCAGCTTTCACGACATAAGACAGCGCAGAGTCGCTGAGCAGAGACTGATAGCCAAGTTCCGCACACATGAGGACGGTCTCAACCGCAATCTTGGGTTCATGTCACACTATCTGTAACCCCCACAACTTGCCTGGACTTGCAGGATCTCACTAACTGTCCTGTCTGGAGACAATACACATCTCTTTAACCTGTGCTTAAGCCTCTCTCCACTCATGTTGTCTGTACCTTAAAGACTTGATTACCTATAAGACTTGCATTCCAACCATTATTTTGTAAATTGTGTTTGTGTCTTTACATGTCCTATTTGTGAACAGAACTCCCACTTACCTGACGAAGGAGCAGCACTCTGAAAGCAATGGCTTTTTCTACCAAATAAACCTGTTGGACTTTAACCTGGTATTGTGAGACTTCTAGATTTATAATCCAGAGGTCCAGACCAGTGCTCTGGGGACACAGGTTCAAATCCCATCATGGCAGCTGATGGAATTTATATTCAATTAATAAATCTGGAATTAAAAGCTCATCTAATTGTGCCCACGAAACCAGTGTTGGAAATCTGCCATCTGGTCAGCCTACTTGTGAATTCAGACCCACCTTCAAGATGCACTTCAGCAACTCACTAAAGTTCCTTTGACAGCATCTTCCAAACCCAAATCCTCTATCACCGAGGTGGATCAGAGAACAAATGGATGGGAACACCACCCACCAAGTTCCCTTCAAGACACACACCATTCTGACTTGGTACTGTATCGCCATTCCTTCATTTTCACTGGGTCAAAATCCTGGAACTCCTTCCGTATATTACAGAATATAAAATAACTGATGCTATGGGGTCAAGTTACTATTTCTGTATCATTAAGACCATCACAAGATGGGTGAAAACATATTCTTTACCTTGAAAAAGTAGTGAAATACACCTTCTTCCATTCCATAAATAAGCCCAGCAGCAATAACATATGTGGTAAACTTGCGTTTTTTCTAAAATAAAACAAATGCAAAATATTTTCTTCACAAATAAACTGATTGATTAATTCAGCATTAATAGAACTAAATCATCCAGCATGTGATAAAATAGATCTTACCAATCATTGGCCATTTAACTACTAATTTCTCCTAGCTGAAAAAACAAAGTGGTAACAAATACTAAACAAACTTTAAAACTGTTAGAGTCTGCATCAAGATCTACTTAAAAATAACTGCACCCCGCACAGAATGTTTTGCGACAGTGGAGGTCACCCAGCATTGGCTGGTGGCGGGATCTTATCCCGCTGCTGTCAATGGGATTCCCCATTGTTTGCACACCTATTGCCATTGGTAGAACTGGAAGATCCTGCCGGCAAGGATGGCCAGAAAGTTCCCGCCATAGGATAACAAGTTATACTGAGCACTTTTTGACTCCACTTTCATGCTATCATCTGTAATTAGGCTTTGTCCTCGTGCTGTCATCAACAGCCGAGCACTGCCTTCACCTGGCAGCATGTATCTTCCATCCTCATCCATCCACTATTCCTATGTTGCTGTCAACATGCAAGAACTCCCAAAACTTGCCCTACAATTTAAAAATTGTTGTTGCAATAGTAATCCTGCTCAGTACGAGAGGAACCACAGGGTTCAGACATTTGGTGTGTGTGCTTGACAGAGGAGCCATTGGTGCGAAACTAGCTCTGGAATTATGACTGAACGTCTCTAAATCACAATCCCACCTATTCCTTTCGCCTCTTCCCATGGAAGAGTTGTATTGGTTTATCCACATTTACATTCATTGCTATATTTACACAATCCATCCAAAAAGATCAATTTCCTCACTTGATATTCTTACTGGCTACGTTAAACATGTAGAATGAGGAATAGATAGGTCAATCGGCCCCTTATGCTATTTAATTAGATCATAGCTGAATTCCATCTTAACTCCATTTATCAGTCTTGGCTCCATAACCATTAATACCCCTACTTAGTAAAAATCCTTTCATCTCACTTTTTTAAGATTAGTCTCAATTACTTTTTAGGGAGAGAAAATTGGCATTGTGATCCAACTGGCCATGATCTAAATTGCCATATTTTAATGTTGTCAATAAAAGTTAATTGGATTCTGTAATAGGCTGGCGACTCACAATGCCAATTGAGTGCTAATGGAGCAAGTTGATAATCTACCCTGTAAAAAAAGTCGATTGTCACCTGAATAATGAAATCATTCCTAACGTATTTCACATTTTCTTGAAGGAAATTGCTGTTGTAAAATGAAACCATGCATTAAATGCAACACAATAGCTGAAATTCTCTAGTCTTGCACAACTTGCTACCGCGACCAGTGAGAACGGAGAATTTGGCGCTCAGCCAAATCTCCATTCAGTCACTGCGGCGGGACCGGAGAATCACAGCTGCGGGCGAGGTCTGAGAATTCCTACCAACACTTCTTCAAATGTGAATTAATGCAATTTGCCCCTTACATCGTCTGAAAATAAAATTTTTCAAAACTGATTAAAAATTGGGAATTAGTAAAGGCATACAAAAACGTAACTTGCTTGAGTCACATATGGCCTGATGGATAGAATGAAATAGGAAATTTATAGACTTGGAGATTCATCCAAAATTACGAACTGAACACCCAAAATACTAGGTGTAAATTATACCTTACATTTCCTACTGCAGTAAATCAAGACGTTTGGCCAAACTAGCACCCCTTAAATTTATATACCCTATTTATCTCAAATACTCAAATGTTGTGTCAGGAAACAGGTAGTTTTAAATAATCTATATTTGTATTTGTGGGTATTCAAAATAAGGCATAGTTTTATGTAAGTTTAATGCTGTGGTTCTGTATTTGAATGGGTTAATGACTTCAGTTTGGTTCAGTTGTCTGTATGGTAATGAGACTTTACGACAGGAAAGCCAATAGGGTTCAAAGGTAAACTAGGTTGTTGCTTAGAAACCAAAGACCACCCTATGTTAGAAAGAGTTTAGTTTTTAGCCAGACTCGGACAGAACACATTGTGGCACAGTGGTTAGCACTGCTGCCTCACAGCGCCAGGGACCCGCGTTCAATTCTGGTGTTGGATCACTATCTGTGTAGAGTTTGCACATTCTCTCCGTATCTGTGTGGGTTTCCTCCAGGTGCTCCGGTTTCCTCCCACAGTCCAAAGAAGTGCAGGTTAGGTTGATTGTCCATGTTAAATTGACCCTAGTGTCATGGAATTAGTAGGGTAAATATGTGGGGTCAGTGCAGACTCAAATGGGCTGAATGGCCTCCTTCTGCACCGTAGGGATTCTATGAGTCTCTGAACAGGGAACAGGGAAAAAGCAGTTTTCCCAAAAAAACAAAAGTCCAGAAGCCAGGAATGTGGAACAAAAAGTGTGGCTGGAACTTTCTGCTGTTCACACCAATGGGATCTTCCAGTTCTGCCAACAGTGCACCCCCACCATAGTTTCTCAGCATGAGAGATGCATTCAACAGGAAACTCCATTGACAATGGTGGGACCAGAAGATCTACCGCTAGCCAATGGCGGGCCTCCACCAAAATATATAGTGGGTTGTGAAGGAAGTCCCACCCTGAATCTCAGGAAGACAGTTAAGTTAAAGGAACAAAGAACAAGGGGTGGAATTTTACGAGAGATTTTTTGAAGTGTCCAGTTAGCGTGAAAACGGGAGAGATCCTGAGTTTTCGGGCAAGTTTTCACGCTGGATCTTGTGCACTCAGTCTTTGAAAGAGTGAGCCAGACCATTTCGAGCAGCTAGAGGCAGTGGGCAGGGTTTAGCTCACCAGACCCCCAGCAGCTCAGATTGGAGCCACAAACTGTGCAAACACAGAAGAAGTGAAAAATAAAGCAGCTCTCCTGACAGAACCCTCCCAGGCCTGATACAGCCAGCCACTCCCCACCACGGACATAGGAGCCCCTCCCAACATTACTGACCCCATTACACCCCCCAACCCCCAGATCCCTTTGGACATGGCCCCCTAATCATCATGATGTGGATATGCCGGCGTTGGACTGGGGTAAACACAGTAAGAAGTCTGACAACACCAGGTTTCAGTACAACCGATTTATTTGATAGTAAATTCACTAGCTTTCGGGTTAGCCCCTTCGTCAGGTGAATGATCATCTAATCATCCCCACTCCTCCCTCTCCCGCCCCAATGGCTGACTGACGTGATCCTTTTTCTCCGATGCTCCTGCTCATCACAGAGGCACAAATCCACTACCCCACCCCGCCTCCGCCTACCCCCAGCCCCATCAGCATACCTGCAAGTGCTGACTTGGCTTCCCCTCCATGGGAACAAGACAAGCTTCATTAAATTTGCTGGAATGCTCTAAGGGACGCATTACTTGCCCAAACTGCCTGCAGTTTGGGCAAGAGAGAACCCCATAAAAACCTCAAGGATGGACAGGCAGGCAGGCAGTGCAAGAAGAAATGGCCTCCAAGAAGACAGCCTCCCATTTTTCAGATCTGGCCAGGTTGCTTACTCCAGTCCAACGCTGGCATCTCCACATCAAGTTGCTCAAGGCAGTGGAGGCAAGGCGGGACACCCTCTTCCCCCCCAGTAGGACATTGTCCCAGGAGAAGAAATGGAAACACAGCCTGGGAGGCCTATGGCAGCATGTGTAAGTGCCAGGGCACTGGACAAGAAAACTGGGAAGCAGTGTCACAAAAGCCTGAATGACCTAATCCAGGCAGCAAGGGTGGGCGTTTAACCTCATATGGCATCTTCCCCCTAAATGACCTCTAGATCTCCCTACCCCAAGCACCTAGCAAGCTTTCAACCCCTGACCCCACGCACCTCCCTTCTCCCCCCCAAGAATATCACAACCCTTGCCCTCTGAGGGACACCCCAGAAACCCTGCAGGGCTCGTGCTATCAGACGGTTGCTCGACGGACACTCGCATGTGAAACTGCTGAGGTCTCCGCTCCCTCTGTCTCCTGCTTCCGCCTTGGAGTGAATGGTGGCCATGTCCTGCCACCAGCGGCCATCTCCCTCCCCTCCTGCGAGTGGTAAGGCCTGGGCCTCCTATGCCCGCAGTTGGATACAAAAATTACGAGGGGCCACGGGCTTAGGGTGAGGGGGGCGAGGTATAATTCGGATGTTAGAGGGAGGTTTTTCACACAGAGGGTGGTGGGGGCCTGGAATGCACAGCCAAGTAGGATGGTGGAGGCAGGCACACTAAAGTTGTTTAAGGCTTACTTAGATAGGCACATGAGAAGACTAGAGATGGAGGGATACAGGAGACTGTTCTTAATAAAGATCAAGAGCCTTGGGCCGTCCCTGGGAATCAATTGATTCCTACGGACCTTCCAACATATTTCATGGCTCACTTGTCTTACTTCTGAGCTTCTGGGGATTCCATAAATGTCTGTCTAAGTTTTGCATGTTTATTGATGCCTTTTCTTTTACTTCAGAGGTGATTCGGTCCGCCTTGTTGTCCAACAAGGGGCATACACGCGGTGGGTTGTGTGAGGGCTGCTCTTGGATGTTGCTTCGAGAGTTGCCTAGTGCTTCACGTCGTTAGTGTACGCTTAAACTGGACCATCTGACGGGCAACATGACAGCTCAGTGACTATCACTGTTTGCTGTGCAGAAACATGGATTTGGGCCAGTGTCTGCGGGAGTTTGCACATTCTCCCTGTGATTGCGTGGGTTTTCTCCGCGTGCTCCGGTTTCCTCCCATACCCCAAAAATGTGCTCTTAGGCTGACTGGTGTAACAAATTGTCCCTAAATTAGTCTTCCCTCAATCTTCCCCAATAGGCATAGACAAAGGTCATAGGTAGAGGAGGGCACTCATAATGTTAAAATGGCGGCGCGGGCTTGTTGGGCCGAAGGGCCTGTTTCCCGTGCCGTGTTGTTCTTTGTTCTTTGTTCATCTTCTTGCTCCTCCTCAGCTCCAGCAGCAACCAAAAGAACAGCAAGATCAATGGGTTGCATTGCAAAAGCCACCTCATCAATCTGAAGCGGAGCTGGGGGGTGGGGGGGGGAGATTTGGGGAAGGGGACAGTTGGATAGGATTAAGGATCTCTGCTTACCCACACCGCAGCAACACTGCCGCCCCATTTCCCCCTCAGAGACCCCAAGAAGCAACACACTCCCCATACCTCCCCCACAGACCCCCAGCAACACACACTCTCCATACTCCCTTCATGAACTCCCAGCAACACATATTCCCTATAACCCCACACACTCCCAGCAACACACATTCCCCATACTCCCCCCACAGACTCCAGCAACGCATACGCCCCACACCCCCTCCACACATGCCCAGCAATACACACTCCCCATATCCCCTTGCACACTCCCAACAACTCACTCCCCACACCCCTGCACACCCCCAGCAACACACAATCCCCATATCCCCACACACCCCCAGCCACACCCTATATCCCTCCATACACCCTCAGCAACACACACTCCCTATATCCCCACTCACAGAAATCCCAGCAACACACCCCCCCATACTCCCTCCATAGACCCAAACAACACACACTCCCATACCTCCCACAAGTCCCACTCATTCTACGCATCCCCCTCCCCCCGCCCCCACTCCCCAACCACTCAAACACACACCCAGAACCCATGCACTAATGGCCACACACAGTGCTGGTTGACTAATCCTGAGGCTGCAGCACTACCACTTCACAGAATTTCCAGCCCATTCCCCACCAGCAACAGTGCTTGCTGCTGCCACTGCTAGGATCCAGAATCAGCACTAAGACCCAAAATCAGCAATCTGACCTGGGTCCATCATGAGAGACCAAAGTCAGTTGCTGTGAATAACAGCAACCCTCCAACCCCCCACATATCTGACCTGAAACGCAACATGCCTACCACAAAACAAAGCAGATACTTACCTCCTCACTCACCCTCTCTGCTCAAGTGCCTGAATGTGACTTTTATACATGAGGTGTTTTCCTGATTGATCTGGCTGCAGGTAACTGGGATGATTGGGAGTGAAGCTCACTAATTACATTGTGATAAATCAAAAAAAAGGCAAATTGATGTTTCGTCCATTTTGGGCAGGGTCTCGATTGCGTCGATTTTGTTTTTCCCTGGTAGAATGGAAATGGGCACAAAAATGGGCGCCATTCCCACCACATGCATCACGCCCGATTTTACAACATTTTCCCACTGTAAAACGGGCACAATGAGGTCGTAAAATTCCACCCATGAAATTGAACAAGGTCCTGTTGGGTGAAATTAAAGTAAAAAGCAGAGAAAGTGCTCTGAGTTAAAGAGAAAGCAGCAAGAGCCCGATTTGGAGAAACCAGAAATCCAAGGTAAATAGAAAGTTTGGTGACATCTAAACACAACCCAGGAAGCAGTGGTGTTATGTTGGCACGGACGTGGCAATCTGAGGCAAAAGATTATTGAAAGGAGAGGTTGAAATCCTGGATGTGGATCCTTGGTGAAGAATCCAAGAAAATTTGTTGTTTGGAAGATTCTAAGACATGTTGCCTGAGAGTGTAGTTTGGCAACACTCATGTGGAAGTCAGAATTCTAGGGAGATCAGTTGGCTCACAGTGTAACAAGCATCTGTGGGGATTTGATGAAAAATCCATGTAAGTTATATTGGAATTCTGAGTGGGACATGTCTGATCACAGTTAGCCTATTGGTTTACATGGACTGTGTATTTACTGAGAACATTGGAGTATATGATCTGTTTTTGTAACTTGTGTTATCCATATAAATTTGTATGCATCTACAAAGATATAGGTGGGATGAAGGAATGGCGTATTATAGTTAATCTTTTCTTGTTGAGTCATGATCTCATTGAATGGTGGAGTAATTCAATGGGTCAAAATTGATGGATCAAATGGCCTACTTCTGCTCCTATGTCTTATGGTTTGATAAATGTTTTATTTGTTGGTTAGAAGTTAATCGGCAGTCCTCAGTTCATTCACATCTCTGAACAAAAAATAAAAGTTACGATCTATCGAGCAAGGTTCCGCCCAGGGATCTATCTGTCCAGTAGTAACATCAGCTGGGATCGTAACAGTCATGCGTTCCACATTCTCGTCACCTTTTGGCTAAAGAAGCTTCTCCTGAATTGTCTATTAGTTTTAACACTAATGTACCACATCAATGTACCACCATTGCAGCTGCACAGGGAAAACTACTTCTCTAAAATTCAAATACTTCTGTGATTACATACAGTTTTTCCAAGTTTGGTAACCAGTTTCTCAAGGCTGAGATGATCCTTAAAATTTGGATGAGCCTTTCTTTTACGATAGTCATCTTCTGTTAAAGGAGCCTCTGGATCATCCTGAGGAAATAAATTAGCAGTCAACTTTATTTTTACATGAATAAAACACATTGAAATTTTATAAGCAAATTTTAAAAATATTTTATGGGTGATTCTCCCATTCTGTTGCGATGCTTTTGTCGCGCAGCGAGCAGGGAAACTCCAGCGGAGGCCGTTTCGCAGGCCTCTACATATCTCCCATCACCGGACTTTTGGTGCCGTCAGCTCTGTGGGAAGCTGGCAGCCTGACCAGGCTGGAGTGAACGGAGGGGAAATCAAGGACCTCACCAAAGTGTTGGGCACTGGGGAGGGGTGCCTGCTGGGCATTGCCACTTGCCAGAGCCAGCCTGAGCCCCTGGCACTGCTCAGGGGCCGAAGTGCCAAAGCCCAGGGGGCACCTTGACACTGCCTTCCAGGGAATGGGGCAATGCCAAGGGGGTGTGGCCAAATGGGAGCAGGATGGGGAAGGGGATGATCTGTTGGGGTGGGCGTTCCACTCTGCACTTTGAGCTGAGTGACAGAGCGTGGGAGGCCAGTGATCGGGGCTGACCATTGGAGTTGGGGAGTCAAGCTGTTTGGGGAGCGGGGGGGGCACCTGAGGCCGCAGGGGGAGTGGGTTGGGACTGCCTGAGGAAAGTGGGAGTTGAGGCTGGCTGGGCATGTTTGGGGGGTGGAGGGGAGCCAGTGATCGGGCCATGAGGGACTCCCACAGCTGGCAATGCAGGGGCCGCGGGGCTGGTCAGCAATTGAGCTGGCCAGTGATTGGGAGCTCAACAGTTAGGGGCCACCGTGCATACAGAGATCTCAGCACTGACAGATTGGTGATGCGCAGTGGCCTGTTCAGCGCTATGCTGCAGACCTCTCCAGCGGGAATAGGCCCCACCCACAGATTTTTCGAGTGATTCATGGTACAGTTCTCTGCAGTGCATAGAGTGTGGGAGATTCATATTGAAACTTCTACTGAAGAAAAGCAACATGATTTGCTCCAGTTTTTACATGAATTCGACACTTAGAATTTTTGGGGGAGAATTGCCCCCATTATATTCTGATTTAACGTACAATATATATAACAATGGAGAGAATACAAAGCAGCTAAGTGGCAATTAAGGTTTTTTTTCTCCGAAATTCCACTCTTATGAAGATGCAAACTCATGCCATGCAAGGCTCCAAAAGTGCAGCATCTCTCCATTGCCTTGCCTTTCATGTTTCTGCACTGCCAGTGAGTGGGGTCACTTTTTCATCCAGAGGGTGATGGGAATCTGGAACTCACTGCCTGAAATGATGGTAGAGGTGGGAACCCTCACAATATTTAAGCAGCATTTACTTGAGCGCTTAAAATGCCATAGCATACAAGGCTATGGATCAAGTGCCGGATTATACAATTAGGATAAATGGGTGTTTGATGGCCAGCACAGATACAATGGGCCAAAGGGCCTCTTTTTGTGCTGTAAAACCCTATGACTCTACTGTTGTTCAGGGAATGAAATCTGACCTACATGTGAGTCCAAACCAACAGCAATGTGGTTGACTCTTAACTGCCCCCTGAAATGGCCTAGTAAGCCACACAGTTTAAGGGCAATGAGGGTGGGCAACAAATGCTGGCTTTGCCAGTGATGCCCACATCCCATGAAAGAATTTTTTTAAAACCTGCACATCCACAAAATTTTGAACAGGTGCAGATCAACTCACCCATGATCATTGGGTAGAGTTCTGCAGGTCAGCTCTGCCTGAAGTGTCAACTATACTTAACAGACATGCTTAAAAGCAGCAAATTCAATTCGATTTTCTCAATGATTAAACAGCAAATGTCGAAACATTTTGGATTTTCCTTACAGGATCAGAGGGTTTGGTGAGTGCCCATGTCATTACTGTTGTCAACAGAATGAATATCTTTGTTCCCTCGAAATTTTCAATCTCTGAATGTAGTGCTGCAGGTGGAAAACAGAGAAAAAAATAAACATTACCCTTTGGCATTCTTTCATTATTTACTTATCTGGTCCTGAATTAGACAATGAAATTTACGTTCATATAGAATTGTATTGTTTTAATATACTTGCATTCCCTTGAATTTCAGGAGTGATTCATAACTCGGTGAGTTCTATCTCCTGTGCCATATTTTATAAGTTCGAACGCTTGATGCTCCAGAAGGTTCATCATGTTTTTCACTGCTTGGGAAATGGGGTGAGGCTGAAGGTGGACAGCAATATTCAACAGCACTTCATACACAAAATGTCTACCTACTCATACTGAACTTTATATAGAATTACATAGGTTAGTATGTCACAGAAACAGGCAAGTCAGCCAAGCTGGTCTATACCAGTGAAGCCGTCCTCCATCATGCTATATCCAAACCAATTGTCATATTCTTCTACTTTTTCCTTCCTCATATACTTCCCATTAAATATATCCCTGACATTTGCCTCAACTACAGCTGACGGCCATTTTCATGAACTTACGAAATATACACTGAGGTCCCTCTGTTCCTGCACCTCCTTTAGAGTTTCTCCCTTTATTTCATACAATCTCTTCATATTCTTCCTGCCAATATGAATCATCTCAACTTCGCTGCATTAAATTTCATCTGTCACTCTGCTATAAGTGTGTAAAAAAGGTGGGCAAGGAAAATTGTGTCACTGAGCATTGACTGACTTTATATGTTTCTAAGCATGTCAGTAAATATTACATGGTATCAGAAAATCTACCCTTGGTGATTACATGCCATATTTATTAACCTACCGTGTGCTATGAATGAGATCAGTAGTCTGGGCAGTAAGCACAATTGACATGGCAATGGTTTACTTAGTCCAACACAGACAGGTTGGGCCACATGGTATGCTTCTGTGCTATATATCCTATGTAATCCTAGTCAGATCTAGTAAGCGCCTCTCCCCGTTTAGGAAACATATAATGTTCAGTATCTGAAATAGTGGCATTGAAAGCTCGCTTTCAACTGACAAAAATCCTCATTAATAAAACTTTCTTCAACAGTTATTAGCTGAATACAGTGAGATAAAAGATCATATTTTCGAGTTACATAGAAAAAAGAGACAATAGAAAGAGAAAAGTAAGAACAGAGAATTCAGATAGGGTATTTTACAGTTTTATTTTTACGCAAATTTGTTTGTTGGTATTTTTCTTGTAGGGTACCGTTAATATTCTAGTAATAAAACTGTTGTTTCCCTGAATTTGTTAGCAGTCTAAGGGTAAATGATACAATTGTTTTTGATTCTACAATGCATAACAGCACAATTAAACTAATTAAAAATGCAATATTAAAATGGTTTTGTTTTAAGTTCCTATCTCGTTAAAAAGTTAAAGAGCAGATTTCTATCATTGCTAATTCAAGTGGAATGCAAGTTACCCTAGATACTGATAAAGGGATAGGCATGGATACAGACCACAAATAAAGTGAAGCCAGTGCTGAAAATGATGTACCAGAGCGATACGATTACTCACACTGTAACCTAAACACTATGTGGTGTGTATTTTCTTAAGGTTCTCTGCAGATTAAATCTCACTGACCCGAGTTAAGTTGCACATCTCAACATTTCCATTGTCTATCATGATGGAAATATCATGGCTAGAACTCTCTGGTCTTCCTGCTGCCGCTGCCAGTGTGAATGGAGAATTTGGTGCTCAACCAAATCTCTGTTCACTGCCACGGACTGGAGAATCCCAGCTGCGGGTGAGGTCAGCAAATCAGGCTGCATATTTTTCTAATAATATTGTGGTACACTGAGAAACAGGCTTGTAGGTCTGATTCATTTAATTAAAATGAAGAGAGTTAGACTGCAAGGTTAAAGTTTATTTATTATTAGTCACAAGTAAGGCTTACACTGCCATGAAGTTACTATTAAATTCCCCTGGTTGCCACATTCTGATATCCATTCGGATCAATGCATCTAACCAGCATGTCTTTCAGAATGTAGGAGGAAACACACACAGACACGGGGAGAACATGCAAACTCCACACAGACAATGACCCAAGCCGGGAATCAAACCCAGATCCCTGGTGCGTACTGGTTAGGTGCATTGACCCGAATGGGTGTCCGAGGGTGGCGACTAGGGGAATTTCTTAGTAACTTCATTGCAGTATTAATGTGAGCCTTACTTGTGACTCATGATAAATAAACTTTAACCTTGCAGTCTAACTGTCTTCATTTTAATTAAATGAGTAAGACCCTACAAGCCTGTTTCTCAGCGTACCAAGTATTATTAGAAAAATGTAGAAAAATATACAGCCAGATTCGTTGACCTCACCCGCAGCTGGGATTCTCCAGTCTGCTGTGAAGCAGCAGCGCTAAGCACTGTGCTACCATGCCACTCTAAGGTTAAAAAAATCAAAAGAGTTAGGTGTGAAAGCAAATGTTTTAAGTGGAAATTGGGTAGGGCTAAGAACAGTGGCAACATTAATGGAAATTTACATTAGGAAGATAAGGGAAGTGACTTGAAGTTAACGTTTATATTTCAAAAGGAACATGTATAATTGCAGGGGATTGTAAATTAAATAAAGTTAAAATATTAAGTTTATGTAGTAAAAGTAGTGGCCACAAATACCATGAATGATCTATAAATTCTGAGAAAAGAAACTTCTAAAGGAAGGTAAAACAAGAGAGCTAAAGATGAAAGAGAAAAAAACATTTTAAAGGGAGACATAAGACTGTATTAGTAGGTGTGGATATGAAATCTAAAAGCAGTGTGAACTGGAAACAGACTCATGAATAAGCAGCTGTCACCACCCTCAGAGAGAAGTGTTTGTGTCTTCCAGGTTTTGGAGACAAACTTTGGTCCAGAATCAAATGAGAGGGAAATGTTTGTGTAAGATTTCCCCTATAGCAACAAAGAATTTGTGGTAATATCTCTAGAGTTTGAAAGATAAAAATCTATGAGGACTGTTGCCTAAAAGAGATGTTTACCTCTGAGTTAATTAAGCAGATATCATTATTGGGAATGTTTGTAGAAGTACTGTTAATGGTGTAAATGGAGTTTTGTGTCTTTAAGTTTCATTTTTTTCAATAAATGTTTACATTTAGTTTTTAAATCTTCACAAGCAATTTAAAATTCTTCCTCCTGACTTCGGATGCCTTTTCATAAAATAGAAATGGTAAATTGTTGTGATAGCTTGTTCATGTTTCCCTGTGAGATTTGGGCAGCCTGGCAATTACCAGCTGCCATATCATAACACTATTTGTGTGTCTCGGCTTTCTAAGAAGAGGATTACTCAGAGAGGGCTTGGCTCTATTTTAATGGGGGAAAGTACAGGTCCATCCATCCCCTTTTTACAGTTTTAATGAAGTTCAGCACACCTTGTTAACAAATGCAACTTCACTGACAGGTACTTAGGATAGGATTTTTATTTGACCGTAATGGAATGCTGATCATTTAGGAAACAAACAAGATGAAAGAAATTGAGCTGATTGTACATAATTATTGTTGAAAAGGCGAAAGGAAAACAGAAAAAGGAAATGGTAAATAAGAACCTGAAACAGCCCAAGAGGCTTCATCAATTTGCTCTGTTGACTCTGTGATGTTATAGATGATGATGTCGCAGTCTAGAAGATATTCCAATAGCTGCTCCCGTAAAGTAAACTGAAATAAGATGTGAAAAATGAAGAAAGCTACTTTTTTAAACAGATTTTTACAGTCTGCGTTAGATAATTTCCAGGTTAACATAACAATACCTTTTTAAAAAATAATTTCTACAAAAAGTGTAAGATAGCAAACCTGTTTAGAACTTGTGTCTAAACTCTAAAGTGTACGGTATGCCTCAGGGATCAGTGCTGGGTCCATTGTTATTTGTCATTTATATTCATGATTTGGATGAGAATATAGGAAGCGTGGTTAGTAAGTTTGCAGATGACACCAAGATTGGTGGCATAGTGGACAGTGAAGTAAGTTAACTCTGATTGCAACGAGACACCAATCAATTGGGCCAGTGGGCTGATGAATGGCATATGGAGTTTAATTTAGACAAATGCGAGGTGATGCATTTTGGTAGAATGAACCAGGGCAGGACTTACTCAGTTAATGGTAGGGCGTTGGGGAGAGTTACAGAACAAAGAGATCTATGGGTACATATTCATAGCTCCTTGAAAGTGGAGTTACAGGTGGACAGAGTGGTGAAGAAGGCATTCACCATGCTTGGTTTCATCGGTCTGAACATTGAATACAGGAGTTAGGACGTCTGTTGAAGTTGCATGAGACATTGCTAAGGCCACACTTGGAATACTGTGTGCAGTTCTGATCACCCTATTATAGAAAGGATATTATTAAACTATAAAGAGTGCAGAAAAGATTTACTAGGATGCCACCAGGATGGGACAGTTTGAATTATAGGGAGAAACTGGATAGACTGGAACTTCTTTCTCTGTAACGTATGACACTGAGAGGTGACCTTATAGAGGTCTATACAATAATGAGGGGCACAGGTAAGGGAGATACTCAATATCTTTTCCCAAAGGTAGGGGAGTCTAAAACTAGAGGGCTTAGGTTTAAGTTGAGAGGGGAGAGATACAAAAGTGTCCAGACGGGCAATTTTTTCACACAGAGGGTGGTAAGTGTCTGGAACAAGTTGCCAGAGGTAGTAGTAGAGGTGGGTACAATTTTGTCTTTTAAAAAGCATTTAGATAATTGCATGGATAAGATGGGTTTAGAGGGATATGAGCCAAATGTGGGCAATTGGGATTAGCTTAGGGGTTTTAAAAAACGGGTGGCATGGACAAGTTGGGCTGAAAGGTCTGTTGACATGCTGTAAACCTCTATGACTCTATGTGCGACGTGCATATTTGCAGTTCACGTTTGCAATATTTCAAGTTCCAATGGAGGTTTAAAGATATTCTTTTCCTTTTCAGATCTCCAGCTGTATGCACGTTGACATATTATATGACTGACTCACAATTCAATTCAATTTTCTCCCCTCCTCTCCTCAAATCTTGCTACGCCTCTCCAAGACCACTTGTCAGTGACTCCAGTGTCACTCATGTATGGATGTAGATAATAATTTTGAGCTGACTGGTTTACTGTGGAGGGCATCATAGTTAAGCTCAGTCCGAGCCTCACTCAATGTCAACACACACAGACTCTCCCACAGTGGCCACTGGAATAGAAACCTTGAATAGAAACCTGGAATAGAAACTGGAATAGAAATAGTTGCCTTTCCCCCTTTCTATCTCAGAGGCACGAAGGCCAATTGTGGCAAATGGGATCAGCTAACTGAGTGCAGGTTCAATGGTGAACCTGAAGTAAAAAGAAAAGGAAAAGGCTAGAATTACTCAGTAGGTCTGTCAGCATTTGCGAAGAAATAGAGTTAATGTCTCAAGCTGATGGCTCTTCAATAAAACTGGGAAAAGTTAGAGATGTAACAGGCTTAAAGTGAATACAGAGGTAGGGAAAGATGGGAAGATGTAAAGAAGAATGAAAGGTTTTGGGCGGGACTTTAAAGCCTTACTCATCCCAAAAGTGTAAAATCCCTCCCGAGGTCAATGGACTTTCCATGGTCCAATCCTCACCTGCTCTGATTCCCGTGGCAGGTGGAGCGGTAAAATTTTGGCGAATGTCTCTATAGTGAGAAATTAAATGACAAAAAGTACAAGGCAAGGGCAGTGTTAATAGGACAAGTAAAAAAAAAGAAGGAATGTTATGGAGTTCAAATCTTTCCAAGGGATGGTAATTATGGGAGATTCCTGCAGAATGTGTCCATAACTCTGATCCCATTAGGGCAGCTTCTGAAGAAGCATCAGTGATGGAAATGGGGAGAGGCACAAAAAGAAGCGTTTACTAAAGTAAAGCAAGCCTTACAGTCATCAACAAACTGCTAAATTTTGATCCAGCCAAATTTTTGGTACTGACCTGTGGTGCATCGCCATATAGAGTGGGAGCTGTCCTTTCCCACAAGATGTCAGTCAACATTGAGAGGCCGCACACAATCTGCCAATGGTGGTTGTGGCTGTTGTAGACTTCACTGGCCAGAAATCTAGCCATTTTGAATGTGTATCCACCAAGATGTGGAACATCTGTCCCATGAATGGTCCAATGAAGTCTATGTATAAATGCGATCATGGACGACTCAGCCACTGCCATGGATATATATATTAACTGGTGGTGGCAATAACTGCTGGGCTTGACAACTCAGTGCTCAACGCTGAGCATTCTTTCAATGTCTTTTTCGATACCGGGCCACCAGACATAACTTCAGGCCAGTATTTTCATTCTGCTCTGCCTGGGATGTACATCACTGGACCGTTCATACAACATATATTTCTCCTCATCCTGGTGGATGCACATTCAAAATGGCTGAAGGCCAGCTAATGATGGCCACTGCCACCATCAACAGGTCTTTGCCATCCATGGAGTCCTTGAGGTCTTAATGTCCAACAATGGCAGGGAAGGCAATGGCCTAGTGGTATTATCGCTAGATTATTAATCTAGAAACTCAGCTAATGTTTTGGGGATCCAGGTTCAAATCCTGCCACGGCAGATGGTGGAATTCAATAAAAAATATCTGGAATTAAGAATCTACTAATGACCATGAAACCATTGCCGACTGTCGGAAAAACATGTCTGGTTCACTAATTCCTTTAGGGAAGGAAATTTGCCATCTTTACTTGGACTGGCCCACACATGACTCCAGAGCCACAGAAATGTGGTTGACATTCACTACCCTTTGAACAAGGGCAACTAGGGATTGGCTATAAATGCTGGCCACAAGCGATGCCCATGTCCCACGAAGGAATAAAACATAGGCACAATATTTGCAGCTGAGAAGTTCCGTCAGGTTGTCAGGTCAAATGGAATACACTACGTTCAGACAGTCCCTTACCACCCAGCCTCAAATGGCTTGGCTGAGCAAGCCATGCAATCATTTAAGACTTTGATAAAAAAAGCAAGCTCAGAGGCCACTCACTTATGTTTCTCAAGTTTCTTGTTATTATTGTACAGTACTACTACAACCAGGGTTTATGCCAGCTGATTATTAATGGGACACCACCTACAATCCAACTTGGATTTGGTGTTTCCAGATTTGTCTGGGAGGGTGGAGGCTGGCCAGACCTCCCAGAAAGAACACCATGACTTGAAGGACACAGAATGTTTGAGGTTGATGACCTAGTCATAGCAAGAAACATTGGATGGACCAGTCTGGTTGTCAGGAAACATTGTAGAGAGAATGTGACCAGTTTCATACATGTTGGATGTATAAGGTTGCCACGTGAAAAAACATGTGGATCATTTGAGGACTAGAGCTAGACCTGATCCAGGGCACCAATAGGTATGTTCCCACTGCAGATTTATATGTACCAGCTCCAGAACCAAGATACCTGCAGCCTTTGTAGATCAAAGCTGCCCCTGGCTTCTGTAGCCAAGGAGAGAGAAGCCACTGGGGAAGATATCACCCTGAGCTGATGAGTTTGCCTTTTGCTTCTACTGGACCGGATTCACTGCTTGCTGAAGCACCCTGTATTGAGTTGTGGCATTCCGCAAGAGTCTGATAGCTTCTGGATTGACTGATTTTGTGAATGGACTTTCCTTTTGGTGTCCCTAATGTGATATTGTGTCTTATGCCAATGCTTAATGACATTTCCTTTTTTGTTTTCATTCATAGGTGAACTCAAGAGTTAGGGGGTAAGGAGTGGCTCCTTTAAGGGGTGATCCTTTGTGGGCTATATGATTGGGCCATATCCTATGGAGCGGCAACGAATTAAGCAGGGTCAATCAGGAATAAGGGTGAGTGTCTTGCGGACCTCAGCTGGAACCAGAGAGAAGAGACAACCAGACTGGTCCATCCAAATAAGATAAGACTTGTGCATATGTTCTGTCAGACCCTTACCATGTATATAACTAATATAGGTTAGTAAACCCTTCTTGTTGCCAGAACCTCATTGAGTTTTCTCCAGTAATTAAAGTTCCCTTTCAGATTGTGATTGGCCTGTTGTATAAGTGCAGCATTTTTTAATGTATTTATCAGTCACAAGTAAGGCTTACATTAACACTGCAATGAAGTTACTGTGAAATTCCCCTTCTCACCACACTCCAATGCCTGCTCGGGTATACTGAGGGAGAATTTAGCATGGTCAATGCACCTAATCAGCATGTCTTTCTGAATGTGGGAGGAAACCGGAAAACCTGGAGGAACCCCATGTAGACACAGGGAAAATGTGCAAATTCCACACAGACACTAATCCAAGCCGGGAATTGAACCCAGGTCCCTGGCGCTGTAAAGCAGTGGTGCTAACCACTGTGCTACCGTGTTGTCCTGCCCTATCCCTTTGTGATTGAGATTAACAATCATTAACAATCAGCTCTTCTACATGCCAAGCAATAGTAACCTGGTAAGAAACCATGAACATGCACACTTGTCTTTGCCTAATTATAAGAACTCCAGTCCTGTTTTGAGATATCAGTCCTATTATTAATTTTAAAAAAACTTTTAGGAACATTTTTGCTTCGGAAAGTGACTTACAGAGAAGATTTCAAAAGCAAACTCAGGCTTCTTGGCTTCAGCATTATTCATTGTTCCTACCACTTGGTATGTCCCTTTGGATATTTGAACACTTTTGACTGTGTCAGTCTCTTCCTCAGCTTGCTCTTCATCTTCTATCGGTTCCTCCAGCGATGCTCCAATCACACAGGTGGATAGGTGCTGGAAATGAATCAGGTATCAGACTTTAACCCTTGAGCTCATAGAAGCAGAGAACAGTACAGCACAGAAGGAGGTCATTTGATTCAACAAGTCTGTGCCATCTCATCTCAGGAACAATCTCATTGGTTCCATTTCCTCGTGCACTCCCAACACTCCTGACATTTTCTTCTCCTTCATGTATTTATCCAATTCTCTTTTGAAAGTGACTAATGAATCTGTATCAGGCAGTATATTCCAAATCCTACTCACTTGTTCTGTAAAAAAGTTTATTTTATGACAAATCAGGTTCTTTTCTCTATCATCTTATGTTCCCTCTGGTTATCGGCTCTTTAGCCACTGGAAATAGTTTCTCCTTTCATTTACTCTATCTAAACCCTTCATAATCATAAACACCTTCATTGCCTCCTCTTAGCTTTCTCTCTATTCTATGGAAAACAATCCCAGCTTCTCCAACAAAAGCAGAAAATGCTGGAAAATCTGAGCAGGTCTGACAGCCTTCATGGAGAGAGAGCACCGCCAATGTTTGAAGTCTGGAAGACTCTTCGTTAGAGCTCCAGGCTTGAAACATTACTTCCGTTCTCTCCCCATAGACGTTGCAAGGCCTGCTGAGGTTTTCCAGCATTTTCTGTTTTTGTTTCAGATCCGCAGTAATTTGCTTTTATTCTAGCTTCTCCTGTTTATCCACGTGACTGTAATCCTTCACCTGGAACCATTCTAATAAATATTTTCTGTACCGTCTCTAAAGGTTTCATGTCCTTCTTAAAATGTGGTGCCCAGAATCAGACACAGTACTCCAGCTGAAGCCTAACTAGCATTTTATACAGGTTTAGCATGATAAAAAATTACAAATCAAAACCTTTTCATGGAAGTTTTTTCTACAGTTCTTCAACAGCATTGTTAATTTTCAGCACTGACAATCTTAGCAAAGGTCATATATTATATTAGCAAAGGTCAGTTTTGTTGATGTTTCATGATGGAAGCATGTGAAAATGGAATTTCCAAGCTTTGAAACCTATGGCAGTGTACCTTACCACTGTCAATGAAAAACTTGGAAAAACTTACAACTTTAAGTTTATTTATTAGTCACAAGTAAGGTTTACATTAACACTGCAATTAAGTTATTGTAAATTCCCCCCAGTTGCCACATTGTGGCACCTGTTCGAGTCAATGCGCCTAGCCAGCACGTCTTTCAGACTGTGGGAGGAAACCAGAGCACCTGGGGAAAACCCACACAGACACAGAGAGAATGTGCAAATTCCACACAGACAGTGACCCAAAGCGGGGATCAAACCCGGGTCCCTGGCACTGTGAGGCATCAGTGCTAACCGCGGTGCCACCGTGCTGCCCAACTTCAGAAAGGCAGTAAAACTAATGGCATCAGACACTTATTGTATTCTCTGCCCAATTTTTAACAGCTCTGATACTGCCAGCTTTATGCCCTCTTCAATTAAATTATCTTTCCTGGACTCAAAAGCTATCTTGTCAAACGAACTGTGTTCCTTCTACTTAAGTGCTTGGGAATACACAGTAGGAGATTAATCAGTTGCCTTAATGATCAAGTCAAGTTGAAACCAGCCCCTATTATCTAAAGGCTCATCACACATTCTTTTTAATGTGTTTAATGTGCTGTGCTCATTTATAAAAATATAATGTTGAATGAAGTTTGTAAAATGGCAGAGGCGCATTGTAGTAAAGGAAGATTAAGTTCAGAAATCACAGGCTAGATACAGATGAGGAGTACCATTCATCTCATCTTAGCTGGCATAGGCACAGTGGGCCTAAGGGCACCTTTCCCGTACATCAGGGAAGATTCACTCGGCGATTCCTGAGATGAAGGGGTTGTCTAATGAGGCAACCTGCTGCAGGCTGAGCCTTTACTCATTGGAGTTTAAAGAATGAAAGGTAAAGTTATTGAAACATATAATACTCTGAGGAGATATGATCCGAGCAAGGGCAGAAGATTATTTTAGTTTAGTTAGAGCATCATGATCAGCACAGGCTTGAAGGGCCGAAGGCCTGTTCCTGTGCTATAATTTTCTTTGTTCTTTCTTTGCACCATTCTGGAATTTCCCCAACCAGAATCATGTACACAAGTATGCATATTTATGCACATTTACAGACACATTTAGAGACATATTTACGTAAACAAATGCACGCACACTTACACGTATACTTACCCACATGCAGACTTGCACTTACTTACACACTTAACCCCACAGTTAGTCACACACATATGGACATGAATTTTTGCCCCACATACGTTTAACCCCACACACATATGGACGTGAATCCTCGCCCCGCATACGTTTAACCCCACACACATTCTCCTCACATGCACTTCCCCTCCACTCACACATTTGTGGCCTCACACATATATCCCAACAGACTGACACACCTTTACTCCCACACGCACACAGAATCCCAACGGTGCAGAAGAAGGCCATTCAGCCCATTGAGTGTGCACTGACTCTCTGAAAGAACATTTTACTCAGGCCCACTCACTCCCGACTCCCCCGCCCCCTCCCAACACCCCCCCATCCCTATAACTTCACGCATTTACCATGGCTAATCCACCTAACCTACACATCTTTTGATATTAAATGGTAATTTAGCCTGGCCAATCAACCTAACCTGCACATCCTTTGGACTGTGGGAGGAAACCAGAGCACCCAGAGAAAAACCCACGTAGGGAGAAGTAGTAAGAATGAAAACTCCACACAATCAGCCAACTTAGGCTGGAATTGAACCCGAGTCCCTGGCACTGTGAGACAAGTGCCATTTAATAGCCCCCACCACCCCCTCACATGCACACATACTCTACTCACACAGGCATGAATAATTACCCCCACATACAGTTAACCTTCCTACACACACACATAAATCCCAAAAGATTCAAAATACCTACCCACATTTACCCCCCCACACACACTTATACCCCCACTCTCACTCCCCCAACACACTGACCCACACACATATTCATTGCCCCCCAAAACACTTTTACCCCTCACATAAACAATTACCTCCCACACACTAACCTCACCACACACACACTTGTACCCCAATACAATTATCCTCACCACACACACTTACCTGCCACATACACCCCTCCTACACAATCATTGCCCCTTACAGACTTGTACCCCTCACATACACAATTATCTCCCACACACTTACCCCACCACATACACTACTCCCCCTACCCACTTCTACCCGTCACATACACAATTATCCCCCACACGCTTAACCCCACCACACACGCACTTGTACCCCAATACAATTACCCCCATCACACACACATTTACTCTCACCTACACTCCCCCACACACATACACTCCCTCTACATACTTGTACCCCTCACATACACAGTTACCCCCCACTTACTTACCCCACCACACACACACATTTGTATCCGAATGCAACTACCCCCACCACACACGCTTACCCCCACATAAACTCCTCCCACACAAATACACACTTGGACTCCTCACAAACACAATTACCCCCCCACTCATTTACCCCACCACACACACACACACTTGTACCCCAACACAATTACCCCCACATACGCTCCCCCACACATATATACACTTGTATCCCTCACATACACAATTACCCCCCACTCATTTACCCCACCACACACACACACTTGTACCCCAACAATTACCCCCAACACACACATTTACTACCACATACACCCCCCCTCACACATACACTCCCTCTACATACTTGTACCCCTCACATACACAATTATCTCTCACACACTTACCTCACCACATACACTCCCCTCTACACACTTGTATACACAATTACCCCACCACACACACATTGTACCCCAACGCAATTACCCCACCACATGCAATTACCCCCACATACACTCCTCCCACACACATAAACACTTGTACCCCTCACACTCACAATTACCGCCCCCACCCCCCCCGACATTTACTAACCCCACATCCCCACACTCACTGCCCCTCAGTAACCAGTTGCCGATTTCGCTAACCTTCCCAATCTGACTCCCCACAAACGAGTCCAATTTGTTGAGGAAGATGCGCTTGCTGCGGACTTTCTCCGGGATGACCCCGAGCTGTTTGGCCATGATCGTCGCGGGCTCTTGGATACGGAACGGGGGGGGGACGCGTTGCTAGGGAGGGTCCTGAGGCTGAGCGCTCAGGCAGTGAGCGGGACACCTAAAGCTCAGCCTCAAGCTGCAGCAGCTCAGGAATCCCATTGGGAACAGTCACTGTACAGGAATCCCATTGGGAACAGCCACAGAGCCAGGAATCCCATTAGGAACAGCCACAGAGCCAGAATCCCATTGGGAACAGCCACAGAGCCAGGAATCCCATTGGGAACACCCAGAGAGCCAGAATCCCATTGGGAACAGCCACAGAGCCAGAATCCCATTGGGAACAGTCACAGAGCCAGAATCCCATTGGGAACAGTCACAGAGCCAGAAATCCCATTGGGAACAGTCACAGAGCCAGAATCCCATTGGGAACAGCCACAGAGCCAGGAATCCCATTGGGAACAGCCACAGAGCCAGGAATCCCATTGGGAACAGCGACAGAACCAGCAATCCCATTGGGAACAGCCACAGAGCCAGAATCCCATTGGGAATAGTCACTGGGCCAGGAATCCCATTGGGAACAGCCACAGAAAAAAGTCTGACAACACCAGGTTTAAGTCCAACTGATTTATTTGACAGTAAACTCAAGTAAACTAGTAGAGTTTACTATCAAATATATCGGTTGGACTTAAACCTGGTGTTGTCAGACTTTTTACTGTGTTCACCCCAGTCCAACGCCAGCATATCCACATCAGAACCGCCACAGAGCCAGGAATCCCATTGGGAACAATCACTGGGCCAGGAATCCCATTGGGAACAGTCACAGAGCCAGGAATCCCATTGGGAACAGCCACTGGGCCAGGAATCCCATGGGGAACAGTAACAGATGTGGAGATGCCGGCGTTGGATTGGGGTAAACACAGTAAGAAGTCTCTCAACACCAGGTTAAAGTCCAACCAATTTATTTGATAGTAAACTCACAAGCTTTCAGGGTTTTGTGTGTGCTGTTTTATGCTCTGTCTGAGGCCAGAACTCTCCATTCACCTGATGAAGGGGCAAACCCCGAAAGCTTGTGAGTTTACTATCAAATAAATTGGTTGGACTTTAACCTGGTGTTGTGAGACTTCTTACTGTGAACAGTCACAGAGCCAGGAATCCCACTGGGAACAGTCACTGGGCAGGAATCCCACTGGGAACAGTCACTGGGCAGGAATCCCATTGGGAACAGTCACAGAGCCAGGAATCCCAATGGGAACAGTCACTGTACAGGAATCCCATTGGGAACAGTCACTGGGCAGGAATCCCATTGGGAACAGTTACTGATACTGCCCACTGCCCTCTCCCAGGGTCATACTCATCCGATCTCCACCCTAACCAGCCCAACTCACAACCCTCACCACCCCAACACAGAAAGGGGAATTGAGGGCATACAAGTCAGAAGTGACTGCAATGGACTGTGGCAATTGTACTCTGGTACCTGTCACATACCACACAAAACATTGTCAGGGCATTCACGCTGCAAGCTTAGTGGGAAACACTAATGAGATAAAATATTTTCATTTATATAGCACCCTTCCTGACCTTGGGACACAAAGCACTTCCCGGCTAATTAAATACTTTCTTGAAGAAAAGCCACTGGTTTGAGGATGGAACTAAAGGGTGAAGCACTCAGTCATTTTGTCCATGATGTGGAGTTGTGGGAGTTGGATTGGGATAGGCACAGTAAGAAGTCTCACAATACCAGGTTAAAGTCCAACAGGTTTATTTGCTATCACAAGCCACAAGCTTTTGAAGCGCTGCTCCTTCATTAGGTGAGCGAGAGTTGTGTTCGCAAACAGGGCATATAAACATAAAACATAAGAACATAAGAAATAGGAGCAGGAGTAGGCCATCTGGCCCTTCGCGCCTGCCCTGCCATTCAATAAGATCATGGCTGATCTGTCGTGGCTCAGTTCCACATTCCCGCCCTCTCCCCATAACCCTTAATCCCCTCTCTTATCAAAAACCCATCAACCCACGTCTTAAAAATATTTAGCGAGGTAGCCTCCACCACTTCAACGGGCAGAGAATTCCAGAGATTCACCAGCCTTTGAGTGAAGAAATTCTTCCTCAACTCCGTTCTAAACCGCACCCCCTTTATCTTGAGGCTGTGCCCCTAGTCCTACTGTCCTTTCTGAGCGGGAAGAGTCTCTCCACCTCTATCCTATCCATCCCATTCATCATCTTATACGTCTCAATGAGATCTCCCCTCATTCTTCTAAACTCTAACGAGTACAAGCGTAGTTTATTCAGCCTCTCCTCATAGCTCAACCCCCTCAACTCCGGCATCAGCCTAGTAAACCTCCTCTGCACTCCCTCCAAGGCCAAAATATCCTTGCGTAAGTACGGCGCCCAAAACTGCACACAGTACTCCAGCTGCAGCCTCACCAATGCCCTATATAGCCACAACAAGTATATAGACACAAACTCAATCTACATGATAATATTTGGAATGCGAGTTTTACAGATAATCAAGTCTTAAAGGTACAGACCTCAATATGCCAACATCTTCATGCACAGGTTCGAACAAGACTTCTTCACTGCACAGGACCTTCAACCAATGCCATACACTAGATATATCGATGACATTTTCTTCTTTTGGACTCCTGAAGAACAATCACTGAAACAACTATATGATGACATCAACAAGTTCCATTCTACCATTAGACTCACCATGGACTACTCTCTGGAATTGGCTGCATTCTTGGACACACTCATCTTCATCAAGGACAGTCACCTCAGCACTTCACTATACCGCAAGCCCACAGATAACCTTACAATGTTCCATTTCTCCGGCTTCCACTATAAACACGTTAAAGAAGCCACCCCCTATGGACAAGCCCTCCATAAACACAGGATCTACTCAGATGAGGATCACAACAGATACCTCCAGATGCTGAAAGATGCCCTCATAAGAACAGGAAATGGCATTCAACTCATCGATCGACAATTCCGATGCGCCACAGTGAAAAACAGCACCGACTTCCTCAGAAGACAAATGTGGGACATGCTGGACAGAGTACCCTTTGTCGTCCAGTACTTCTCTGGAGCAGAGAAGTTTCGACATCTTCTTCGGAGCCTTCAACATGTCATCGATGAAGGCAAACACCTCGCCACGACCCCCACTTCTTGCCTTCAACTGCACACCCTCAAACAGACCATAGTCCACAGCAAACTACCCAGTCTTCAGAACAGTGACCACAACACCACACAACCCTGCCACAGCAACCTCTGCAAGACGTGCCAGATCATCGACATGGATGCCATCATCTCACGTGAGAACGCCATTCACCAGGTACATGGCACATACTCTTGCAACTCAGCCAATGTTGTCTACCTGATGCGCTGCAGGAAAGGATGTCTCGAGGCATGATACATTGGGGAGACCATGCAGATGCGACGACAACGGATGAACGAACATCGCTTGACAATCACCATGCATGAGCGTTCTCTTCCTGTTGGGGACCACTTCAGCAGTGACATGCATTCAGCCTCAGATCTCCGGGTAAGCGTTCTCCAAGGCAGCTTTCACGACACACAACGCAGAGTCGCTGAGCAGAGACTGATAGCCAAGTTCCGCACACATGAGGACACTCTCATCCGGGATCCTGGGTTCATGTCACACTATCTGTAACCCCCACGACTTGTCTGGGCTTGCAAAATCTCACTAACTGTCCTGGCTGGAGACAATACAAATCTCTTTAACCTGAGCTTAACCCTCTCTCCACTCACATTGTCTGTACCTTTAAGACTTGATTTCCTGTAAAGACTCACATTCCAACCATTATCTTGTTAATTGAGTTTGTGTCTATATGTGCACAACTCCCATTCACCTGATGAGGGGCAGTGCTCTGAAAGCTTATGCTACCAAATAAACCTGCTGGACTTTAACCTGGTGTTGTGAGACTTTTACCACTTCGTCCATGTCAGCACTTATCTGTGACAACCCAAAACCAATCCCACCTCAGCTAGCTTTGGTTCAACGACCTGTGCCGGGTTTGGGAATCATGGCCCAAATTCACTCCAAAGCAAACCACTATACTCATCTGTAGTATGGTCTGTTCTCAAGTCCAGCAGCCTCCTGCAATCAATAGTTGATCTCCCTGGCACTGCAAAAAGCAATGCATGAGAATAAGTGGAAGGAGGATTTGAGTCAGTGCTGGTCTGAAGATCAGTGTCTGCACATCAAAAATGTCAGTGTGTTGAGAAAGAGACCTTATAGTTATTGCGTTCAGCCCACCTAGCTGGCAATTTGAATTACTAAGACTAGCCCTTACGCCCCAGCAAAGGCCCACACACTGGGAGAACTTCCCACCTCACCTCAAATGACGTTCTCTCATTCATCCCCCAATCAACTCTCATTCTCCCCTTAAGACCCAAGATAGGCCAGAAGTGACGCCAGGCATAGGAAGAAAACAATAAAGCACCATACAAATGAACAAATAAAATGCAACATAGAAAAAACTACCAGAGTTTAGCATTTTATTACAAAACTTATTTTGAATGTGCAACTTGGTTTTCTGTTTCTGTACAACAAATATGCTTCCTCTCATTTATGTTGGAATAATATTTAGGAATTGAACTTTTTTTAAAAGTGTTATTAGGGGAGGGCCCAAACAAGCAGATAATAAATATATTGACTTTTCTCTAGTATCATATTCTTGATTCGAGATGTTAATGGTGAAGCCAGCTAGCAACAACTACTAGCTCAAACCAAATACCTCAATTTTTGAGAGACAGCTTGTCTCTTATCCTCAGTATTTTGTTAGTTTTAGCTTGGAGGATCAGGACTGTCTTTCACCAGCCAGACCTCCTCCACTGCTTTCCATCCTTCCCTCACTCCATCCCCCTTTCTTAAAAGTCAAAACCTTGCAACTGAACAACTTGATACACATGGAATATACAAATGCATGGATAGGACACTTAGTTTATAAGCTCCCATTTAATTATTCACTTTAATTGCGAGGGGGAAGAGCTCCTGCGATTCTCCAAAGGTTGATGTTGATCACTCCTCCTTGTCACAGATTATGAGATTTTTCAACCTCCTGCTCCCTCAGGAATCATGTACACAGGAGGTATTGCTGCATTGAATCTTGGTTCATCAATTTTTCCATCTAATTTGCTGCAAAACACAATAATATTCAAAACCACAGTAAACAATCTGGCAGGTGCATTCATTTTTCATTTACTTGTTTTATCTGGACAATATCCAGGCTTGGGCTGACATTCACACCTTACAAATGCCAGGCAATGATCATGGTCCTCACTCGCCCCAATTCTCACCCCTCTGTCTCCCACCATTCCTCTCTGCTCATCAACCCTTGTCCCCCTGCCTGTCAACCGTCGCCCCTAACTTGCTTGCCAATCCTCGCAACCTCCTCAACTGCCAGCCATCACCCACCCCCACTGAAGTGCATTTGAGCAAGATGATTCCTTTTCACGCTTTCTGCCCCCAGAGATACTCTAACCATGCCCTTTGACGTTCAAATGGTGTTACCATTACTGAATTCCCCCATTATCAACATCCTTTGGGTTACCATTGACCAGAAACTCAACTGGACTTATCACATAAGCACAGTGGCTGCAAGAGCAGATCAGAGGCTAGGAATGCTGTGGCGAATAACTCACCTCCTGACTCCTCAAAATCTATCCACCAGGATAGGTCTATAAGGCACAGGTCAGGAGTGTGATGGAATACTCCCCACTTGCTTGGATGGGTGCAGCTCCAAAAACACCTCAAAAGCTTGACATTATCCAGGACAAAACAGCCCGCTTGACTGACACCACATCTACAAACATTCAATCCCTCCACCACTGATGCTCAGCAGTAGCAGTGTGTACTATCTACAAGATGCACTGCAGCAATTCACTAAAGATCCTTAGACAGCACCTTCCAAATCCCCGACTAGTTCCATCTAGAAAGACAAGGGCAGCAGATACATGGAAACACCACCATCCATAAGTTCCTCTCCAGGCCACACACCAACCTAACTTGGAAATATATCATCGCTCCTTCACAGTTGCTGGGTCAAAATGCTGGCCATGTCCCACGAATGAAAAAAAATTAAAAAGATAGCTCTCACTTCCAGCCAATAAGCAAGCAACAGCTTTAACAGGACAGCAATTGTCTCTATTTCTGGAATGGACCATGCTTTAAAGCAGTCCAGAGTCCCAGTTACAGGCTGAGATCATCACTTGGCCACAAGATTAAAGTCAGCTGTCACAAGTGCTTTAAACATTGTTGCAACCCAGCACTAGCTAAAATTTAAAGCTGTGTTTTAAACTTACAGAATTGGTCAGGATATAGTCAATCTTCCTGTGTTCTTGTGAGTTTTTCTCCACTTTGTCTCTGTACAGAACCAGCTGCTGTCGGTCTTTGAGATCCCTGTAGGTCTAAATTAGGAGCAAAGGAATAAGTAAACAAACTTTTACAAACTACTGCATCATTTACTTTCTGTAACCTCAACTGATATTTACATCCCCAATTTAAACATCTGGAATCAATGCCATTGCCACTATCTTCACTGATACTTCATCAGGGTATCCTGACCCTTTGTTTGGTCGCATTCCCTCGCTCCTAAACTAACCATTACCTCCCAGATGAACCATTCTCATGTCTCTGGCAATGACATTTCTAACTCAAGAGGTTCAGGAGAGTCAGGACAACATCTGTATGCTCAACTCACCAATTTATTTTGATGGGTATTTGGATCACATGCACTCAAAATGCGTGCCTTTCTCACCATGAACAAGCTGCTTGGGGGCAGAAAGTGTGAAAAGGAATCCTCTTGCTCAAATGCACTTTGATGGGGATGGAGGGGGGTCAATGAGGACTGATGGTTGGCAGGCAAGGGGGGGAGGGCGAGGGTTGGCGAATGAAGGGGGTAAGGGCTGTGGCAAGGGGAATGAGGGTTGGCAGTCAGGGGTATTGTACAGGATACAGGGGTGAGAATTTGGGGGAGAGAAGATCGAGGACAGGCTAGAGACCAAGGGCGGGGTGGGGACGGGCAGGCTCTGAGGGCGCCGACCAAGGGTGGGGTGGGCGCCGAGGGCATGGAGGGGAGATGACTGATGAAAGCCTGCTGTTTATAGTGTTTGAGAGGGTATCCAGCAGCTGAGTTGACCCAGACCATTTGTGACATTAAACACACCTGGCTGTTCTGGATCTCTGTGAAACACATCCACAATGGACATTCTGCATGAAACTGTGCTACTGCTCTTTGTGGCACTCAGCCCCTTCCTATCGCAGTAGAAATAAATCCACACTTATACTTACATCAATCGCAATGTTATGGCACTTGTACTTTGTGGCAAGGTTCAACTTCAGTTCTGTGCTATCCACTAAAGCAACATATTCTTGAATAACCTGCGGCAACACAAGGAAGCATTTATTTTAAATGGTGAGTTGTGACTTGGAATGCATTGCTGAAAGCAGATTCAATCATAAGTATAGAAAACACTTATGGGGCCACGGTGAAAGAGCAGACAACTAAGACCAATTAACTCTATCAAAAAACAGAACCAAGTCAATGGGCCAAATGGTCTCCATAATTTCATGGAATTATCAATCCATGAAACATTCTTTCTTTTTATAGTGGCATGATGTGTTACATGAAACCACACATGATATCAGATTGACTGCTTCACAGGCTTAATATCTCATTGCTGATATCCCAGTTTACATCATTTAGTGCCACAGAAGTTCTGATCTTATTCTAAAATCTATCTTCAACTTAATATTTGCTTACCAATAGAGACAGGAATAGTAGGTAATTCCCATCATCAAAACACCTTGGGTCAGATATGCAAAGTGCCGTTTGCTCTAACTGTATCCAAAATAAAATGCATTAACCCCAGCCTCGTTTTCACACCCTAACCCTCTCTTACCAACGGAATAATTTAATTCCCCCTAGCAGCCATCTCAACATCCCAAATGGTTTCTGCGTCAGCATTTAAGGTGATCTGGTATTCTCCGGTTCCACATGACAAAATGGAACAGGATGATCACAGTACAAATCATTTTTTAAGTGGGGGTGGGGGGAGGGGTCAAAATGCATGGAAGAAACCACTGAATCATCGCAGTATTGCAAACCCTTCTTCACACAATCCTTTCTTCATGCAAAGGGTTGTGAATCTGTGGAAATCCCTACCCAGTCAAGCAATTGAGACTACCTCTTTGAATGTTTTTAAGGCTAGGATAGATAAATTTTTGAACAGTAAAGGAATTAGGGATTATGGTGAGTGGGCGGGTGAGTGGAGCTGAGTCCATGAAAAGATCAGCCATGGTCTTATTGAATGGCGGAGCGGGCTCAAGGGCCAGATGGCCTACTCCTGCTCCTAGTTCTTATGTTCTAACCCTCATGTGGATGTCAATGACAAGCATGTTGCATTGCCAAGATCCCAAAAGACCTTTGTAGCAGTGGTAGCTTTCTGATCCTAATAACACAATCACATTATAAAGGCAGCTGGATATAGCACTTGGGCTGAATGAGATCAAAGGTTATGGGAAAAAGCAGGATTAGGCTACTGAGTTGTATGATCAGCCATGATCATAATTAATGGCACAGCAGGCTTGAAGGACCAAATGGCCTCCTCCTACTCCTATTTCTTATGTTTCTGTAATAGCTCTTACTGTGACATTTCAATGACTAACTCATTAAGACCGAATAACTGAAAATAACTGAAAAGTAAGTGACTTGGAGGTTGATGTGAGACATGAAGTGAAGTGAATTTGAAGCTCAAGAGAACAGTAACGCACAGAAGAAGCCTAATTGATCTATCGTGGAATTGTAACAGTAGGCACCCCCACCTTATACATGGGTACCGGTCCACTCTGTGTCACCAAGCACCCTGAAGGATTGTCATTTGTTTTGTGCCTCTCCTTGATTGTGGCCTATTTTATTCCCACTCAAAGGAGAAGAAAGGAAATATCTATTCAAAGTATTAGAAATAGCATCTTACCTCAACTGGGGCATTGTTTTTGTGCAAGATATCCACAACTCTATGAAATCCAATTGGAGCTTTCTTTTTGGTATATCCTAGCCAATTCTAAATAAAACAAAATGCAATGGTATATCATCAATTTGCTTTATAGCATTCTTTGGCAATGAAAGGTGCTACATAAATACAAGTCTTTCCCTTAATGAATATCTAGCAAGTACCAGCCAACTCAAGAACAGCTTCTTCCCTACTGCCACTGGACTTTTGAATGGACCTAACTCTCATTAAAATGATCTTTCTGTACACCCTAGCTGTGACCTGAACACTACATTCTGCGGTCTCTCCTTTCCATCTCTATAAACGGTATGCTTTGTCTGTATTGCATGCAAGAAACAATGCTTTACATTGCATACTAATACATGTGACAATAATAAATCAAATCAGTAACCAAGAAAGTAAAACTATGAAACCTGCTATTTTTATTAACAAACGGATAAGTAGGTTAAAGTACTAAAGAACACATTCTGCTGTAAGTACAGACTATTGATACGATGAGGTCTTCATACAAAAAAACTACCTTTGTAGTAAATAGGGTATCAACATCTTTCCAAGCCTTCAGTTTGGCACGAGCTGCAAGTGTAGTGAGTAAGTACTGCTTGTCTGAAATCTAAAACGCAAGCAGAATTAATATTTTCTACTCAATACAAATACACATACATACACAATATAACCTCACTAAAAATAGGACATAATTCATCCACATTGTTTTTTTTCTCTCTGCGTCTCTTGTGAAACTGTAAACACATTGTTTTCAAATTGCCCTATTGACATTTCTTTATTCCCTAATCTTGAAGCCTAACTGACTCATTGTGGAATTGTAACTGTTGGCACCCCCACCTTATACGTGGGTACTGGTCCACTCTGTGTCATCAAGCACCCTGAAGATTGTTATTTGTTTTTGTGCCTCTCCTCAATTGTGGCCCATTTTATTCTTACTCAAAAGGAGAAAGAAGAAAGTAAGTATTCCAACGCAAGATGCACCATGTTTGCATCCATACAAGCGATGCATCGGTCCTCCCCTTTACCCCAGACTCAAAAACAAAGGTCACCACAACTGGAGGAGAATGCATCATATGCAGAAACTTCTTCCTGGCTGGCCAGTAATCTCTGGTGCAGATTCTGCTCATAAACCATGTGCAGTCCAGTTTCACATGCTTCTATTAGCAAGTTAAAGTGAACCTGCCTGTGGTGTTTTGTTCCAGTTTATAGGTGAGGGCTTTGTCCTTTGTACAGAATGTACTACGATTAGGCAGACAAGTTACAAGTTATTCCCTATTCCTGACAATCTTTGCTGGGGTGAGAGTCAGGGTGCCTCATCCTGGCCTCAGCATTTATCGTACTAGCAACAAAAGAAAAATACAAAGCCAAGGTCATGGCTATCAACTGCATCGCTTCTGGCAATGTCTATCAGTGAGCACCTGCTCCAGACAGAATCGAGCTCCGAAATGGTACCTCTCACTGTCACAGCTCACTGTTACATACCGAGATTTCTGTCATATGAGGTAACCTGATATAACATATTAAGAGTGCGATAATTGAGTCTCAAAGGGACAGAGTTACAAGGCAGTCAGGCTGAGAGGTGTAGGTTACAATCCAAATGAGATATCTGAACTAATGTGCCTTACATGATAAGATTCAGTCTGGATATTTCAGTGATCATTCACACCTGTCCTGTTGAGTTGATTCATTACATAGGAGTTCAGCTGGGTTAGCTCCCCAGGCATCCTGGACAAGATTTCACAAAACAAAACATTCAATGTCAGGCAGGACTCACGTGGCTTTGAGAAAGCAGGTCCTTGAGATATAGCAGGTTGGTTTTCCCAAACAGTAACCAACCCAAAAGAAATATAGCAATGAAGAAAATATTCCTTCCAGAAAAGCATGTTACAGAACACATTGTAAATGGAAAATGCTGCTTCTGTTCAGTCATGAAAATTCTGTAAAAATGAGTCATTGAGCTTGTTTTGACAATGTTCATTGTTTTACCTATTTGAAAACGAGTGAAGCACACTGTAGATTCAAACTTTGCAGCCCTGTAACAGTGCGTTTGGAGGGGGACCAGGAGCAAAATCATGCATCAGGTCAGCATTTGCTGAAGATGGGCTCTAAGTGGCAGTGGCTAGCTGTCCAGTAATAACAGACAGCCTATTAGCATCAAATAAGGACCCACTTAGCACCAAAATATAGGTGTCACTGGAATTCTTCGAATGTTAACTGTCTCTGGCATCTTGCTAAGTGGGGAGACCAGAAATCCATTGAATCATCTGGCCCCATTGTTAAGTTGCATGATTGCAAAGGATGGAGTCTATGCCACTACTGTTCCTCTGAAGGGATTCCCCTCTACACTCAGGGAACCAAGAGCTGTGAGCCTTCCATAGTTTCTAATATCAGGTCGGCTTCCAAGGGTGTCTCCATTTTGCAGTGGTCTCACATTCTCCCACCTACTTCAGCAGCATTCACCTCTCCCAGAGAATTGTTGTCTGTTGAGTGCCAAGATGTGGTGGTGCAGGCGTTGGACTGGGGTGGGCACATTAAGAAGTCTCAGAACATCAGGTTAAAGTCCAACAGGTTTATTTGGTAGCACAAGCTACCAATGCCTCCATCAGTGAGTGGGAGTTGTGTTCACAAACAGCGCATATACAGACACAAACTCAATTTGCAAGTGGTCAGAATGTGAGTCTTTACAGGTAATCAAGTCTTAAAGGTACAGACAATGTGAGTGGAGAGAGGGTTAAGCACAGACTAAAGAGATGTGAATTGTCTCCAGCCAGAACAGTTAGTGAGATTTTGCAAGCCTAGGCAAGTCGTGGGGGTTACAGGTAGTGTGACATGAACCCAAGATCCCAGTTGAGGCCGCCCTCACGTGTGTGGAACTTGGCTATCAGTTTCTGCCCAACGACTCTGCGTTGTCATGTGTTGTGATGGTCGCCCTGGAGAAGTTGAGTGCTGCAGGCCCTCTGATTGGGCCTACCACTTCAGTCAACACGGAGACAGCTCTCAATTGGTTGCCTCCCAAATATTCTTTGTTACTGCATTTCTGATCCAAGCAGGGTCGGGACTGGAAATGGCCCATTGCCTGAAATATCTCAAAAGTGCCAAAGATTCCACCCATTGAGTGAGAGTTTATGCTTTTTTGAGAATTATGCCCTGGGACTTATTTTTTATAACATCCACCTGAGCAGGCAGCTGAAGCCTCAGTTTAACTTCTTATCTGAAAGGTGGACACCTCTGACAATGTAGTACTCCCCTCAGTACTACAATGGAGTATCAGTTAGCCTAAATTATATGCTCAAGTCTCTGGAGTGGGGTTTAAGCCCACAAATGTTTGACTCGGTGCAGGAAGTGTTTATCACAGAGCCATTATTATATTAAGTATAATTAATCACCTCCCCTAATTATATTAGGGGAGCTGATGGCCATGTGGCATTATCGCTAGTTCATTAATCCAGAAACTCAGCTAATTTTCTGGGGACCTGGGATCGAATCCTGCCATATCAGACGGTGGAATTTGAATCCAATAAAAAATGTCTGGAATTAAGAATCTACTGATGATCATGCAGCCATTATCAATTGCTGTAAAAACTCATCTGGTTCACTAATGTCCTTTAGGGAAGGGAATCTGCCGTCCTTACCCGGTCTGGCCTACATGTGACTCCAGAGCCACAGCGATGTGATTGACTCTTAACTGCCCTCCGGGAACTAGGGATGGAAATAAATGCTGCCCGGTCAGCAACGTCCATGTCCCATGAATGAATATAAAAAAAAGTTGATACTTGTCAATTCTTGGGATGGTTAAAGGAAGCAGATAATAAAATCACAACTTCCCATCCAGGGGAAAATGCACTGACTTCATACATACTAAACTGTGAGCTGGGAGAATTTTGGAGCATCTTCTCTCCATGGATTAAATTGGGGAGGATGGAATCAGTGACGAGCGAGGTTGCACACTGAAATACAGGTGCTTGTTGGGACTTGTGCATTTTATTCAATAAATGCTTTCTTTTGCGTGACTGTAAAGACATAGTACTTACTTTGAATGTTGCTTTCAAATTGGCTGGACTACTGAATGTTCCCTACAAAGAAACAAAATGAGAACACAGAATCACGAAGTGTTTCATTCCTAAACGAGGGCCAGAACGATTCAGGAGATAATGATATACATTGCGTTGTACACCCCACACCAAACATCATAGTGGTGACACCAACAGCAGTGTTCGCATTACCCCTTCTCTGCCCATTAAAACAACCTTGTCAATACACAACCTGGACAAAAACTGTCATCTAATTCTGTCCAGCTGATGCTATTGCAGCAGATTTAACTATGTTTGACCCTGCAATAAAATTATTTCAATTAATGATGGCTACCCAAGTATGTCAGGTACTTCTTAAATATTTAAGATTCGATGGTATTATTTGGCATGTTAATAAAGTGGCATCAGTTTTGTGTATCTGCGCCAGTCTTAATTCTTAATGATTCAGGCAAAAGCAAATGAGCTAACTTAGTCACTGGTGTGCAGCATTCCAACTGCGATTGGAGTGGTTTGTGCAATGTTTTAAAAAGTGTTCTTGAAATGTACGCAATGTTGGCAAGACTCCAGTTTACTGCTGGTCACTAATTACCCTGAGAAGTTGGTGATAGGAATTTCACTTCAAATTGCTGCAGTCCTTGTGGTGATGATGCCCCTGCCAAACTGTGCTGAGGCAGGGAGTTCATTGAATCATAGAATCCTACAGAGCAGAAGAAGGCCATTCGGCTCACTGAGTCTGCACTGACCACAATCCCACGCAGGTCCCATCCTCATAACCCTATGCATTTACCCTAGCTAACCCCCTTGACACAAAGGGGCAATTTAGCATGGCCAATCCACCTAGCCCACGCATCTGTGGACTGTGGGAGGAAACTGGAACACCTGGAGGAAACCTACACAGACACGGGGAGAACATGCAGACTCTGCACAGGCTGTGACCCAAGCCAGGAATCAAACCCAGGTCCCTGGAGCTGTAAGACAGCAGTGTTAATCACTGTGCCACCACATTGCCCATCATTTCCGGTATATTGACCAAGAAGTGATGAAGAAATGGTGACATATGACCAGATAGTACCAGGGGTTTCTACAATGACATCACACTAGCCCTTTTCAGTGACAGCATCACTGGGACTTGAAACAAACATTGATCCTGATATTAGAAATTAGGTCAAAGTTCTGGCAAAGCTCAAAGGTGGAAGGTAAAATTCCAACCCTATCTCTGACGTGGAGTTGAAGGGAAGGGCTTATAAATGAATCTGATACTTTTAGATCAATGCTACTTTATCGAATTATCACTTACACAAACTCTATGGGTGGAATTTTCCCATCCCACCCACCACGGGAATCGGAGCAAGCAGGACACAGACCATCCAAAGATCCATTGACCTCAGGCAGGATTTTCCCGGCTTTGGAGGGAGTGTGGATGGAAAAATCGCACCCCATGTGTTGGTTTGCCACTCAGAATTAACCATTTTATTTTCACAAGCATCTATTTTATGGTGCGATCGTGGTTATTTTACATTTATGATGCAAATGGGAGCCGACACTAACAGAATTAAAGTAGTGGCTCTTCCTCAAGGTGACAATCTCCAATTAGTCAAAATACTGCAAAGTAGGCCTCCATTATCGTCAGCCCTGCTGTTATTAACACATGTGCAAAGACATACGTGTGTATATAAAAAATAATGACTCACGTCAGATTCCCCGTAATGGTAAAAACAGGAATAGTAAAGTGTTGTGACCAGTGGCATGTGAAGGATGGAGGCCTTCCTGGGATGTTTCCTGAAAACCTCCATTTGTCCAGATGCCTCAATGCGTTTGTCATTCTCCTGAAACCCCAAAACAAAAAGGGTCACTTCGATTCCAAAACCAGTTTTACACTAATATACCCATAGTTACAATGTGGTTCAGACACCAATAAAGTTGGGACACATAGAAGCTCTCCTTTTGCAGTTTGCTAATTAGTTAAGGCCACTGCATAATCACACTGGATTGTGTACTTGGAGGGCATACAAGTGTACAATGGTCCTTGGAGTGGAGCCTCGTCGTCATCAGGACTCTGATCCTGTGCGGCCCCCTCTACACAGATCTGTGGCACGTTAGTGCAGAGAAGGCAACAGGAGGGCTCTTCAACCAATCAGACTGAAGAATCCTGACTGAAACACACTGGTATATATCTGGTATAAACCAGATATTATAAATGAGATTTAAATCACGTATAGAAAGCACAATAAAACAAAGGATTGAAAAATGGAAATAGGAGAAAAGGGGATAAAAGATATAAATGGAAAAAATATTTTTAAAAAAACTCCAACACTAATTAACTCTGGAGGAATGTAATTCCACACTTATGAAGTTAGATTTTCAAGGCTGGAGAGGTTGTTTGGCATTAAGTATCATGCCATTAAAAATTCACTTTCATCCAAATGCACCTGCCCATCTTTTTCTACCACATTTAGTCCGTAACTAGAACTAATTCCAATGTTGAAGAGGTATGATAAGTGCAGAGCAGCAGGAAAACCGAGGCTGTAACTTCCAGATTTAACTGTGCATACGCATATCCTGGAAGTCGGTGTCTAACTGATCAAAAATAATGGTGAGTGCTGTTATTCGCAAAGCAAAATCCAGGCCATTAAAGTAATACTCTTTGTCTTTCTAGGGACATGGGTTGTCCGTTCCTAATTGTTTTTGAACCAAGTGGCTTGCTAGACCATTTCTGAGGGCATTTCAGGGTCAATCACAGTGTTGTGGATCTGGAATCACATGTAAACCAGATCCAGTAAGGAGACAAAATTTCCTTCCCTTAAATAAATTTGTGAACCTGATGGATTTTTGCAACAATAAATGATTTATCACTACTGAGCCTAGCTTTACATTCCATATTTATTAACTGAATTTAAATTCCACCAGCTGCCATGTTGAGATTTTAATCCATGTCCCCAGAACATTAATCCTGGGCCGTCAGATTACTAGTCCAGTCACACTACTTCTGGATCAATGTCTCCCCTAAATCAGGGAATAGGAATTACATCCAATATACGAATAGGCCATTTAGCCCCAAGTGTGCTCCACCATTCAATAAAGTAATGGATCATCTAAATGTGGCCTCAACTTCACACTCTTTTTTAAAAAATTTATTTATTTGTCACAAGTTGGCTTACATTAACACTATAATGAAGTTACTGTGAAAATCCCCTAATTGCCAAGCTCCGGCACTTTTATGGGTACACTGAGAGAGAATTTAGCATGGCCAATGCGCCTAACCAGCACGTCTTTCGGACTATGGGAGGAAACCGGAGCACCGTGAGGAAACCCAAGCAGACATGGGGAGAACGTGCAGATTCCACACAAACGGTGATCCAAGCTAGGATCGATCCTAGGTCCCTGACACTGTGAGACAGCAGTGCTAACCATTGTGCCACCATGCCACCCCTCTGCCAATAATCTTTGACTCCCTTGTTAATCAAGAACCTATCTATTGCTGCCTTAAAAATATTCACTGACGCTGTCTTCACCGCTATTTAAGGAACAGAGTTCCAAAGGTTCACAACCTCTGAACCAATAGTGGTTACAGGAGATGATGACCAATGGCAGGTATGGGAGGCAGTGACCAAGTGATTCAACACAAACGGAAACAAAAATTAGATTTAGAAAAAAAATGAAATATTTCCAGATTGCTCTTACCTCAATAATGATCTGTCTGTCCAGCAGCGTGTAGTGATCTTTAACAAATGTGGCGTCATCATAAGCAAATGCAAGACTAAAAAGAAAAGCATGGAGATACAGTAATGTGGAATGTCTGTTTCAACAATCACCATCTCTCAGGGACTTAAAGCAACTACTCAGTGCAAGACAGATATAACTGGTGATTTGCAGGGAGCACACTTTTACACACTGATTCTCTTACATTGGCGTAGATTAGACATTATTCAAAAAGAAAAAGGTGTATTTAATAGTGTCCTATCATGTCTTTCTGATTCCTTCCAGCCCTGTCTTGATGCTCTGATGTGTTATGTTTGGATTCTTGTCACATCCAGGTACTGTCAGCTTGGAATGTACAATAGATCTGATAGACAGAAATGTTCTTAAAAAGCTTCACACACACAACGCAAAGTGAAGGGAGCTGTTCCTAAGGTCGGCTCAAAAACAATCACAGAGTATACAACTGGGCTCGCCTTCATGTGCCCCTTGGCATCACATGCTAATGAACGGTTACTGGAATGAACACACCTTCAATGGCACTGTGTTAGTGTGCCACATAGAAATGATTCAGGCAGAGAAAGAGGCTGACTATTGAATCCACTGAGTCCATCTATATTACATTCCACTATTACAGTCTTGAGTGGAAACGAACCTTACGTTTTGGGCTAAATCAGTCACTGAATCTGCTTACCCAACACAAGAATATTCAGTCCATTGGAGATTTTTATCCAATTTTGTGGATTGGAGGAAAAATTAGACTGGAAGAGGCAAAGATAGATTGAAGGCTGAGTTCACTTCGGGCAGTTTCTTAGAACAGTATGTTCTGAAACCAACCCGGGAACAGGCTATTCTAGACCTGAAAATGTGTAATGAAATAGGATCAATGACCTCATAGTAAAGAATCATCTAAATATGAGTGATCATAACCTAATGAATTTCACATTCAGTTTGAGGGTGAAAAATTTGGTTCTGAAACGGAGTTTTAAACTTGAATAAGGATGTAAATACAGAGATGGCTAAAGTGGGCAAGGAAAATAGGTTAAAAGATAAGATGGTAAAGCAGCAGCAACAGCCATTTATGAAGATATATCATAACACTTATTCCACTGAGAAACAAAGATGCGCTGGGAAGGATGCACCATTGTGGCTAAGGAAGTTAGAACCATAGAACACTACAACACAGAAACAGGCCTTTTGGCCCATCTTGTCTGTGCTGAACCATTTTTCTGCCTAGTCCCCCTGACCTGCACCTGGGCCATATCCCTCCACACCCCTCTCATCCATGTACCTGCCCAAGTTTTTCTTAAAATGTTAAAAGTGAGCCTGTTATCTGACCTGAAAGGATCTATCCATCTGTATTTTAGAAATTTACAATTGATCCCCAGCCTCAACAGCTCCTTGGGGAAATTTATCCTGTTGTAAGGTATCAGTAATCCTGTGACACTGCCAGGAATTTCCTGCTGATCGGAGTGGTAACCCAACAGAATCCCATAAGAATGAGAATGGAAATCGAGAACAGCAGTCAGAGTGTGGAAAACTCCCCAGCTGCAAGTAAAAATTAACCTAAAAGATTGCTTCAGCACATGCCCTTGCTGCTCTTCCCAACCCTCTCTTGACTCTTTAATGTTGAAATACAGTTTGTGTTTCAACACAGCAGTCTGTGTTTGCTCTCAGCATATTCAGCATTCAGATCCCCCACACTGGCAAATTGGAGAGAAATGTTACGGATCCTCCACTGTTTCCACGTTGCCTCCCACAGAGCCCTGAAAAATCCGCAGGCTGTGGGCAGAAAGTCTAGGCTCCCATGACAGGCTGGAAGTCCACTCCAAGGACTTTTCCTTCCATGGTAACTTTGTGCAAGGATGAGTCTATGATTTAAAAAGAAGCTTGCTATATTTGTCCCAATATTTGATTTGATTTATTATTGTCACATGTATTAGCATTCATTTAAAAGTATTGTTTCTTGCGTACTATACAGACAAAGCACATTGTTCATTGTTAGAAGAAATAGCGAGACACCTAGAAAGGAATGGTTTGATAGCGCAGATGCAGGATTCGTTAAGGGGAAGTCGTGTTTGACAAATTTATTGGATTTCTATGAGGATGTGACTAGTGCGGTAGACAGAGGGGAACCGGTGGATGTGGTGTTTCTAGATTTTCAAAAGGCGTTTGATAAGGTGCCTCATAAAAGGTTGCTACAGAAGGTTAGGGTGCACAGAGTTGGGGATAAGGTGTTAGCATGGATAGAGGATTGGTTGCCTAATAGGAAGCAGAGAGTTGGTATCAATGGGTGCTATTCTGATTGGTGGTTGGTGACTAGTGGAGTGCCGCAGGGATTGGTGCTGGGGCCTCAGCTATTTACCATTTATATAAATGATCTGGAGGAGGGGGTTGAGTGTAGGGTGACGAAATTTGCTGATGACACGAAGATGAGTGGTAAAGCAAATTGCGTGGAGGGTGTGGAAAGTCTGCAGAGGGATCTGGATAGGCTGAGCAAGTGGGCAAGGACCTGGCAGATGGAGTATAATGTTAGCAAGTGTGAGGTTATCCACTTTGGCAGAAATAATAGTAGGAGGGATTACTATTTAAAGGGCGAAAAGCTGCAGCATGCTACAGCGCAGAGGGACCTGGGGGTCCTTGTGCATGAGTCGCAAAAACCCAGTCTGCAGGTGCAGCAGGTGATCAAGAAGGCGAATGGAATGCTGGCCTTTATAGCGAGGGGGATAGAATATAAAAGCAGGGAGGTCTTGCTGCAACTGTACAGGGTACTGGTGAGGCCGCAGCTGGAGTACTGTGTGCAGTTTTGGTCGCCACACTTGCGCAAGGATATTTTGGCCTTGGAGGGAGTGCAATGGAGGTTCACTAGGCTGATACCGGAGATGAGGGGGTTGGACTATGATGAGAGACTAAATAGACTGGGTCTGTACCCGTTGGAGTTTAGAAGGATGAGGGGGGATCTTATTGAGACGTATAAGATAATGAAGGGGATGGATAGGGTAGAGGTAGAGAGATTCTTCCCGCTTAGAAAGGACAGCAGGACTAGAGGGCACAGCCTCAAGATAAGGGGGGGTGCAGTTTAGATCAGAGTTGAGGAGGAACTTCTTCACTCAAAGGGTGGTGAATCTCTGGAATTCTCTGCCCGTTGAAGTGGTGGAGGCTACCTTGCTAAATATATTTAAGTCATGGGTAAATAGGTTTTTGGTAGGCAAGGGAATTAAGGGTTATGGGGAGAAAGCGGGAAAGTGGAACTGATCCACTTCAGATCAGCCATGATCTTATTGAATGGCAGAGCAGGCTTGAAGGGCTATATGGCCTACTCCTGCTCCTATTTCTTATGTTCTTATGCATCCACCACTTCATCTGGCAGCTCATTCCATACTCCTAACACTCTCTGTATGAAGAAGCCCCCCCCTCAATATTCCGTTTAAACTTTTCCCCCTTCACCCTTAACCCATGTCCTCTAGTTTTTTTCTCCCCTAGCCTCAGTGGAAAAGGCCTGCTTGCATTCACTCTATCTATACCCATCATATTTTTATACAGCTCTATCAAATCTCCCCTCATTCTTCTACGCTCCAGGGAATAAAGTCCTAACCTATTCAACCTTTCTCTGTAACTCAGTTTCTCAAGTTAAGAGATGTATAATGTTGCAACATTAGTGATAGCCTGGAGGCTCGGGAACATTTTTAGAAACCTGCATAGCATGACTGAAAAAAGGGAGAAATTGAAATATGAGAGAAAACTAGCAAGAAATATAAAGTAAACATTGGTCCATAAGTTAATAATGTGAAACAAAGGAACGTCAGGTATTTTGAACAAGTATTTGTTTCTGCTTTCACAGTAGAAGACACAGAAAGCATCCGAAGAATAATAGAAAATCAGAGGCAAAAAGGGAGGGAGTAACTTAAAAACAATGATCACTAGAGAAAAACTATGGTAAACTTGGTGTTATCCAGCCCTCAACCAGAATTCATAGAATCCCTACAGAAGGAGGCCATTTGGCCCATCAAGCCTACACCAAACACAATCCCACCCAAGCCCTATTCCTGTAACCCTACACATTTACCCTGCTAACCCCTTGATACTAAGGGGCAATTTAGCATGGCCAATCAACCTAACCCGCACATCTTTGCAGTGTGGAAGGAAACCAGAGTACCTGGACGAAACCCATACAAACACAGGAGGAAAGTGCAAACTCCACACAGTGTCCCAAGGCTGGAATCAAACCCAGATCCCTGGCGTTGTGGTAAGCAGCAATGCTAACCACTGTGCTACCGTGCTGCTGCTCTAAATCAAATTTCTGAGACTTCAATTTTTTTTGGAGAAGGCCGTTATGGAACATTTTAAAGGGCGAGAGAGATGTAGAAGGTGTAAGAGAGGGAATTTTGTCAATAGTGATATGATAGAATCAGGGATGGACAATAGGCCAGAGTTGGATGAGTGCAGACAGTTACAGCAAAAGCAAAAGGCGCTGGGAAAGCACACAGGTGTGAAGGTCAGGATCGTGACTGGGCTCGATCGTTGTGTGCTCGACACAGCCCACTGACAGACAGACAGACAGACAGACACACACACACACACACACACACACACACACACACACACACACACACACACACACACACACACAGAAAGAATAAGAACTCGGGTGAGATACTGGATGACACAGAGCCCAAGGACACATCACAGCAAGGAGTCTGCAGGAAAAGAGAGTAAACAGAAGACAGAAATATTTGGGTAGGAATAATGAAACATGACTAGCTTCTATTCAGTTATTTGTATCTCTCTCTTCAGGGCACTCACCCAGTGCAGTTTTTTAAATATTCTGTTTTCTTCACTTGGCTTTTGATATTCAGATGATCCTTGTACTGCAAGAGCTGTAACAAGAGATGAAACAATTCTACAAAAATCACAACAGTGTCTATTGAATCTTAGTATTTTTTCGTGCCCTTTGTGCATTTGCTCCACACGACAATTGTTTGGCATTAATTTAACAACAAGACCTCACAAGCCAAACCACTCACATGGCAACTGGGTGCTATTCGGATTGGCGGTTGGTGACTAGTGGAGTGTCCCAGGGGTCGGTGCTGGGGCCTCAGCTATTTACCATTTATATAGATGATCTGGAGGAGGGAACCGAGTGTTTGGTGTCGAAATTTGCTGATGACACCAAGATTGGTGGAACGGCAAATTGTGCGGAGGGTGTGGAGAGTCTGCAGAAGGATCTAGATAGGCTGGGCGAATGGACCAGGAACTGGCAAATGGAATTTAATGTTGGCAAGTGCAAGGTGGTCCACTTTGGTAGGAATAATGGTAGGAAGGACTATTACTTACGTGGCGAAAAACTGCAGCAGGCGACGGTGCAGAGGGACCTCGGGGTCCTTGTGCATGAGTCGCAAAAACCCAGCCTGCAGGTGCAGCAGGTGGTCAGGAAGGCTAATGGGATGCTGGCCTTCATAGCGAGGGGGATTGAATATTAAAAGTAGGGAGGTCTTGCTGCAGCTGTATAGGGCACTGGTGAGGCCGCAGCTGGAGTACTGTACGCAGTTTTGGTCGCCGCACTTACGCATGGATATTTTGGCCTTGGAGGGAGTGCAGAGGAGGTTTACTAGGCTGATGCCGGAGTTGAGGGGGTTGAGCTATGAGCAGAGGCTGAATAAACTAGGCTTGTACTCGTTAGAGTTTAGAAGAATGAGGGGAGATCTCATTGAGACATATAAGATGATGAATGGGATGGATAGGATAGAGGTGGAGAGACTCTTCCCGCTCAGAAAGGACAGGACTAGGGGGCACAGCCTCAAGATAAAGGGGGGGGCGGTTTAGAACGGAGCTGAGGAGGAACTTCTTCACTCAAAGGGTGGTGAATCTCTGGAATTCTCTGCCCATTGAAGTGGGGGAGGCTGCCTCGCTAAATATTTTTAAGATGCGGGTTGATGGGTTTTTGATAAGCGAGGGGATTAAGGGTTATGGGGAGAGGGCGGGAAAGTGGAACTGAGCCACGACAGATCAGCCATGATCTTATTGAATGGCGGGGCAGGCTTGAAGGGCTAGATGGCCTACCCCTGCTCCTATTTCTTATGTTCTTATGTCCCAGAACAAAACAAAAGGTACTCGATTAACAAGGGGATGAAAGGTGGTAGGCAGGAATGTGGGGTCGAGATCACAAACAGGGTAAGAAGCTGTCTTTGGAGAGTCAGTGCAGACTTGATGGGCCGAACAGACTCCTTCCTCATCGTAGGAACTTTCTGGTCCCTCACAATCACACCTCCGAGCCTGGAATTCAGTTGCAATCCACACCCAAGGAGATGGTAGCTTTTCCTCTGCCAATTTGCTGGCACGTTTGTCCATTACATTGCCCAGTAACTTGTTTTACCTCATTCAGTAATGTTATGCCAAAGCACCAGAGGGATAGTCACCTAAGGCAATGGGACATTGCTGGGAAAATTATACCGTCTCACTTATGCTGCACTAAACCTGTGGGAGTTCAATGGGGAAGTGGAGGGGAAATGATTCTGTGCATTTTACACATAATTCACACTCGGGATATGGACGTCACTGGCATTGACTGCCCATCCACAGCACTCCAAGAATGTAGTAGTGAAGCTCGTTTGTAGTTCAGTAAAACTGAGTGATGAGCTAAGGCAGTTAAGAGTCAACCATGTCAGGTTGGGACTGGAGCCACATATAGGCCAGACCAGCTAAGGGCAGCAAGTTTAACTCTCAACAGGACAACTTGGCAGCTTAATGGTCACTCATGCTGATACCAGCTCTTCACTTCCAGATCTTTCAAACTGATTTCACATTCGCTGGGTGACTAGTCCAGTAACCTAACCACAACACTACAGTACCCCAAATAGTTACTGGACTCGACCCGGGAGTGGATCGGACAAAGCTTTATTTGCATTCCAAGCTGTAGCATACTTACTGCAGCCTCTTCCGTTCTCCCCAGAACCCTGCGTTAAAAGAAACATGAAATATAGTGTAATGTCACCTTGCATGTCAGAATATTTTATTCTGAATTAACTTCCTTTACCTACCCAATTCTGAAGCTCTCACTTTCTGGATTTGTTGCCACTGACATTAGCTAGAAAAATCTAATTCTACCACCACCCAGTGATTACTGGATATAAAGTTTTTTTAAAGTTTATTTATTAGTGTCACAAGTAGGCTTATATTAACACTGCAATGAAGTTACTGTGAAAACCCCCTACTTGCCACACTCCGTCACCTGTTTGGGCACACTGAGGAAGAATTTAACATGGACAATGCACCTAACCAGCACATCTTTCAGACAGTGGGAGGAAACCGGAGGAAACCCACACAGACATGAGGAGAACATGCAGGCTCCACACAGGCAGCGACCCAAGCCAGGAATCGAACCCGGGTCCCCGGCATTGTGAGACAGCAAAGCTAACCACTGTGCCACCGTGCCGCATCAGGAATCGGCAAAATGGCTAATTCCACATTTCCATGTACATCCCGGAGGCCCAATCAAGCATCTTTAGAACTGCCTCACTTCAGATCAGCTGAGAGCCTGCCAGTCGAACTTTATCTATCTTGCTGCTTCCTCGATATTTACCACTTCCATTCTTTGCCCCCTCCCAGGTATCCTTGGGGAGATGGGGATTTGTCTAATCTTCAGCCCTGTTGTCTATTCAATTGCTGTTCTCAATAATGATCATTCCTTCCTGTGAGAGCCCCATCCTCTCTCGCCGTATAGTTATGTTATTCTTCCATGCTCTATTCTCATAGTATTTGTATTCATAACCAAATACTACAGAATATAAAAACAGTTGCCTTACTTGAGCATCTCCAACAGCAGTTTCTGTTCCCCCGTCTCTTTCAGATAGTAGACGAAATGTTGTAGGGCCACCAGTCTGCACTCCAACTCTCGAAACAGAACTTCTACAATACAGACACACACGTATTTCCAAATAAGCTCGGCAAATTACCATCACAACGAAACCTACATTCCTACATCACATCACTACAGTAAGAAATTACACAATCATTTAAAATCATTTTAATCATTTCTTACCATCAGGGTCTTAGTCGAAAATGAAAGGCTGAATTTTTTTAAAGGATACATTAATCAATTTCGATTACGTTGGATGTAAAACTCGTAGAACATTGTGGCACAGAGGAAACCATCTGATCAATGACAGTTGTGTCAATTCTCCGAAGGAGCTACCCACTTTGTGCATTTCTCTTCCCTTCCCCCAGATTCTTCTAAATTTTTCCCTTTTCAAATATCTATCCACATCTGTAATGAAGCACGTACACAGTCTTCATTAGTGGCAACAAAGGATTAATTTACAAGGATCAACAAGAGCAGCTCACGTCTGCTGCTAGTTCTGGAATTTCTCCAGTCTAAGAGAACTCCTCCCCCTGGGGTGATTCCACACTCTGAGTCTGACTGGTCTCCCAGGCCAGGTGATCCTTTGTTGCCCTTAAAGGGACAACCACAACAACTTCCCCTTTAAAACTGACCGTGGATTGTGCTTCCACCACTGGCTCTGGTTGTGCAATGCAGAGCAGAGGGTGTAGAATGCCTTTTAGCTGTGTCTGTTTCAGCTGCTGAAAGAGGCAGCATATATATTTGTAACTCAGAAGGACGCAGCCATTCAGCCCATCATGCCTGTACAAGCTTCCTGTGATAGCAACACAAAATTGAATTCCTCTGTCCAACATTTACCCCATCGTTCCTTCAAAGACATCCAATTTTCCCTTAAATGATTCAACCAGTCTCTGTAAATAAGTATTTCATGCTGTGATAACTCCCTCCATTAAGAAACTCCCCTGGTTTTCCTCCTTAATCTCGGGTGATATTGATAATTTAATGACCCTTTATCATTGCTTTCCCACCCAAAGGAAATAAACTTTTCTTATTTACTCCACTGATTCTACTCAGCCTTCCCTGTTCCAAAGGAAACAGCTCTCAATATCTCAGGTCTCTCCTCAGATGATGATGCAGGACAGAATCACAGAATTGTTACAGCACATGACCATGGCTTCCCTGGTGTAAAGTATGTTTATTCTTGTACATTTATGGGGTACAGCTTCCAACTGCAAATCACACTCAGTGGTTAGCACTGCTGCCTCATAGCGCCAGGGACCCGGGTTCGATTCCCGGCCTTGGTCACTGTCTGTGTGGACACTGCACATTCTCCCCAATGCATGAGTGGGTTTCCTCTTGCTGCTCCGGTTTCCTTCCAAACTCCAAAGATGCATGGATTAGGTTGTTTGGCCGTGATAAATTGTCCCTTAATGTCAGGGGCAGTTGCTGGGGTAAATGCATGGGGCTATTGGGATAGGGTCTGGAAGGGATTGTTGTTGGTGGAGACTTGATGGGCCGAATGACCTCCTTCTGCACAGTAGGATTCTATGATTCTATAATCGTTTACAGATTCATTTTATGTTCAAGTTTCCATTCACTCTATTTGCATAAATGTAAATTGTTTCATGAATCAGCATAAATCTAACAGTGTTTTACAAAGTAATTCTTTCCCTTGTGACGGAAATAGCCTCTAATGTATTGTAACAGTGGTAACCATGTACAGTCTTATTAATATAGCCAAAAAATGGGTTCATTACTAAAAAAACCGCTACCTGTGACTAACACAATTTTACAGAACTGAAAATTACTTCAAAATATCTGGAACCACTTAGCAGTTTCACTGGTGTATTGTAGTCATTTACTCAGTAAATTAATTTTTTTTTAAACATTTAAATACTTTTAAAAAGTTGCCCATTAGTGCTCTTGTGCACAAAAATAAAGCTCAATTTGAACAGCTTTCTCAAAGGCCTGCGGACTGTCACAATTAGTGGAATCTCGCTGTGGTGATCAATTCAATCTGGGGAGGTCAGTTTGTGGGAGAGGCTGGTTTCGTAGAATCCGACAGTGCAGAAGGAGGCCATTTGGCCCATCGAGTCTGCACCAACCACAATCCCACCAATAACCCCATGTATTTACCCTAGCTAATTCCTCCTGACACTAAGGGGCATTTCAGCATGGCCAATCCACCTAGCCTGCACATCTTTGGACTGTGGGAGGAAACTGGAGTACCCGAAGGGAAACCCATGCAGACACAGGGAGAACATGCAAACTCCACACAGACAGTGACCTCAAAGCTGGAATCGGACCCGGGTCACTGGCGCTGCAAGGCAGCAGTGATAACTACTATGCCACCATGGCTGCAAATGAGTGTAGAATCATAGAATCCTACAGTGCAGAAGGAGGCCATTTGGCCCATCAAGTCTGCACCAACAACAATCTCATCCAGACCCTATTCCGATAGCCCCATGCATTTACCCCAGCTATTCCCCCTGACATTAAGGGACAATTTATCATGGCCAAACAACCTAACCCACACATCCTTGGAGTGCCACCTTGCCCTCAAGTCTAAACCAGTGTTGAAGATGGCAGAATTTCGAATGCAAGTTCTGCTCAGTGCAAGTCATGTTTTTGTCATCAAATTGCCTTGAGACGTTTCTTTATGTTAAAGTCACTCAATAAATGTAGGGAGTTGGTATTGATCATTAGTATTGGATTCGTGGGTGAATTGCGCTGGAAGTAACAGAGTAGAAACTCCTGGCTGACACTTCTACTTCCACTTACAGGTGAATTGACAGCACCACCTCTGGGTAAAACAATAACAGCCTCTTACAATACCTTAAAGTAGTTTTAACTTTGCCATGTAACAGTGCCATCAAGGGGAAGCAGCAGAAATAGCAGGCCTTACCAGGAACAACTTTGTACCACCAACATTTGGAGGAGGCGGGGGAGGGGGGAGGGAGGGAGGAATCCTGTGAATCTAACAAGTTCTAACAAACACAACAAAGCCATGATGTAGCGATGCTGCTGTTGGACTGGGGTGGACACAGTAATAAGTCTCACAACACCAGGTTAAAGTCCAACAGGTTTATTTGGAATCACGAGCTTTCGGAACGTTGCTCCTTCATCGGGTGATGGACGTATGTTCACAAACACAGCATATATAGACAAAGACACGACTGCAAGATAATTAGAGGTTGGAATGTGAAGAATGATTGGAATGCGAATCTTTACAGGTAATCAAGAAGCAGCAGCGCTCCGAAAGCTCATGATCCCAAATGTACCTGTTGGACTTCAACCTGGTGTTGTGAGACTTCTTGCTGTACACAACAAAGCGCTACACGCTGTCGGGCACAATAGCAAGAATTAATGGGACCGAGGGTCGGCAAATTAAATTTATACACAGTATTCCTGCAGCTCAGGGTCCCAGGCTTGAATCCTCTTCCTCCTCCTAGCTCTTTCTTCTGCCATAACTGAAAATTACCTTGGGTAATCCAACACAGTTCCCCGCAAGTACGGGTGAATTCAGTGGTATTCACTAGAAAAACAGTCCCATAATGAGAGCAGTATAGAAATGTCGGGTAGAATGAGAGGAGGTGTGGGATGGAACAAGAGTAAGGGTGGACAAGAACGACGAGTGCAGGGGTGGGGCTAGAGCTAAGAGAGTTGTGGGGAGGGTCATGAGCGCAGGGAGCAATGGAGTTTCTCACGGTCATCTTGCAGGGGTTGATGGAGGCAGGGTTTGGGTCTCAAAGCAGAGCACTTTCCCTCAGAGCACACCTTCCAAATCAAGTGTAAGAAAGAAAAAACATGTGCGTGTTTTATAGGGATTCAGAGCCAATCCTAGGGTTGTCCTGTCAGAACATCCACTTCACACTCAGCATTATTCCTCACGGGGTCCTGACCCACTGTTTGGCAACCCCGGGACAAGCAGTCAATTCATCAACATAATATTGAACACAAAAGGGCCTGGGGGAGATACAGTGAGAAGAGTTATACTAAACAGATATGCATGAAGCAGCTTATTGAATACCACTGGGATTAACTTCCCACAATTCAGCAACATGGCAAAAGGCAAAATATTGCAGATGCTGGAAATCAGAAAGATAAGCTGAAAAAATACTCAGCAGTTTGGTGGCACCAATGGAGAGAGTTAAACCCATCCTGACTGATATGCTGAGTGCTTCCATTCTAGTGAAATGGCAGCCTCACTGACCGCATGGATGCTCAATGTGAGAACAAACTCACCATTACTACAATGGAGAAAGGGTCACTTTGTAAACCCCTTTCTCTTGCCCAAGAATATGGAGGTAAGCCACAAATCAGCTATAATCTCATAGAAAGATGGAACAATTTTGAGGGAGGACTAAATCATAGAATCCCCACAGTAGTGAAGGAGACCATTCAGCCCATCATGTCAGCACTGGCACTCCAATAGCGCATCCAACTGCATGTATCCACCTCGCGCATCCTTCTAACCTACACATCTTGGGACATTAAGGGGCAATTTAGCATGGCCAATCCATCTAACCTGCATATCTTTCGAAATGTGGGAGGAAACCGGAGCACCCGGAGGAGACCCATGCAGACACGGGGAGAATGTGCAAACTTCATACAGATTGTCACGCGAGGCCAAAATTAAACCTGGGTCCCTGGTGCTAAGACAGCAGTGCTAACCATTGTGCCACCATGCCACCCTAAATGGTGTCCTCCTGTTGCTATTCTTCACATACAAATTGAGAGGGTGAATTTCAGACAGCTCTTCAACTGTGAAGGGCACACAGCTCAACCATCTTTGCTTGACGGAGGTCACCAAGCAGTTCAAAGACCAGACACACTACCACGTTCACCCTATTCTCCTCTGTTCCTCCTTCAGATACACGCATAGCTTGAAATCAATTATACCTCTCCTATCCACCCCACCCCCATCCAATCTTGATCTTGCATTACTCAGCACAGTGTCAAGATTGAATGTGGGATGTTACTGGGTATGTAAAGGTTCCGTCACTGGGCCAGCAGGAGAGAAAGACATCATGCTGAGACAAAGCAGATCAGAGTTTATATTATCCTCAATTTCCCTGGTCACTACAAAGATCATACAAGACCAGATTACCTTTGCTTAATGATTTTTTCAGGAATATCAAAATCTAAAAGGAAAGAAGAGACAAGAAACATTTTTGTAAATATAAGCTCGAACAAAATAAGCAGATAACTAATCATCCTCCATGATGACTGGCAGTTCAATGTTTCTCTATGATCCTTAAACTAATAATTGAGAGAATGTTGAATAATATAATCACACTTATCTTCAAAACGTTAATTTGGGAGAACAAGCTGTACTATGGATTCTTAATCAGTTCACATATAAATGACCATCCTTTCCTTATAATCTCCAATTTGCAAACTGGCATAGAGTTATACCAGATTCTTTATTTTATTGGCATTCTGAGACCCTCATCATTACATTGGTGAATCATTGCAACATGTAACTCTCTAATTATGTTTCTATTTTCTCAGAAGACTAAGGAAATTCAGCATGTCCACTATGACTCTAACCAACTTGTACAGATGCACTGTAGAAAGCATCCTTTCTGGTTGTATTACAGATTGGAATGCTCCTGCTGTGCCCAAGACCGCAAGAAATTACAAAGGGTCGTGAATGTAGCCCAATCCATTACGCAAACTAGCCTACCATCCATTGATTCTGTCTACACTTCCCGCTGCCTCGGAAAAGCAGCCAGCATAATTAAGGACCCTATGCACCCTGGACATTCTGTCGTCTTCCGTCAGGAAAAAGATACAAAAGTCTAAGGTCATATACCAACTGCCTCAAGAACAACTTCTTCCCTGCTGCTGTCAGACTTTTGAATGGACCTACCTTGCATTAAGTTGATCTTTCTCTACACCCGAGCCACAATTGTAACACTACATTCTGCATTGTCTTCTTTCCTCCTCTATGAATGGTATGCTTTGTCTGTATAGCACGCAAGAAACAATACTTTTCACTGTATACTAATACATGTGACAATAATAAATCAAATCAAAATTCCAGAGCCCAAACACTATCAGCACTAGGAAGTCCCCACTGATCTTCTCCTGGAATTCAAGACTAATCGGAAGGCAAAATACTGCGGAAACTGGAAATCTGAAATAAAAACAGGAAATTCTGGAAGAACTCTGGCAGCATCTGTGGAGAGAGGAAGAGAGTTAACGTTTTGAGTCTGTATGACTTCTTCAGAACTGAAGGAGGCTCAAAACGTTAACTCTGTTCTTCTTTTTCCACAGATGCTGCCAGACCTGCTGAGCTTTTCCAGCATTTCTTGTTTTTATTTTTTATCAAAGATTAATCTCCTGGTAGCTCCTCGAACAACTGGGGAAACAATTACAGGAACATTCCCTTGTCCTTTTTCACTGCATTAACTGGAATAATTCAGATCATTGTGGTCTTTGAAGGCGGATTGCCAGGAGTTCACACCTAATACTAGACAAACAAGGATCCCGGTGCTCTGTACGAGACAATGGTTGGATTGAGGCTAGACAGAATGCAGTAAATTAGGCCGTGTGTGACGATTTGTGGCTGAGATAAAAGGATAGGTGTGTAACAAGAATCATAAGGAAAGCAAGGTAAATGTAAGTGTGCAAACTAAACAAAACACAGCGGATTTGAACAAGATGCACTATGCTGTGCTGTTGTCTAGTGAGTCACACATTCAGCGAGTTAATTGTATCAAGTTTGAGTGGAATTTCCGGTCACTACTCACCGCAGTGATGACATTTCCATCGTGTGTTCGAACAGCTTCATCCAGAAGGTGCAATTTGTCACTCAAGGAGCGAAACCTCTCTAAAGAGTACATCTGAAAAACCAAATTGGTACAAGACTGAGAAACGTTAAGTGTTGGTTAAATAAAAATCAAAGCTGAGTGCTTATGTATGTGTGTGGCCGCAAGCATACATCTGAGAGAGAATGACTGCATTGAAGTCTCAAGCAATCTTCCCCCTCCGATTTAAATATTCTATTTTTACGTTTGAAACCAGATCCAATTATTGGTTGGCTAGCTGCTGCAGTCATTGAATCCCTACAATGCAGAAAGTGGCCTTCAGCCCATCGAGCCTGTACCGACAACAATCCTACCCAGACCCTATCCCCATAACTCCACGTATTTATCCTAGCTAGTGCCCCGACACTAAGGGGCAATTTAGCACGGTCAATCAACCTAACACGCACATCTTTGGCATGTGGGAGGAAACCCAGGCAGACACAGGGAGAACGTGCAGACTCCACACATACAGTAACCTGAGGCCATAATCGAACCCGGGTCCCTGGTGCAGTGAGGCAGCATTGCTAACTACCACCATTACACACAATTTGGCCACCATCACTGGCTGGCTGCTACAGTCGGACACCGCTATTGGCTCACTGCTACAGTCGGCCATCGCTATTGGTTCACTGCTGCAGTCAGCCACTGCTATTGGCTGGCTGCTGCAGTCGGACACTGCTTTTGGCTCACTGGTGCAGTCGGCCACCACTATTGGCTCGCTGCTGCTGTGGGCCACTGCTATTGGCTCGCTGATACAGGCGGCACTGCAACTGGCTTGCTGTTGCAGGAGGCCAGCGGCCTTAAGCTGAAGCAGGGAATAAACAATCCCAGGAAAGGAAGCATGTGTGAATGTTGGATGAGGACAAGGGTTAAGCTGAGCCTCCTCAAGGGTGAATGCCCAGCAGACACTCAGCATCCATACTCATACATTAGTAATGACACGGAGGGAAGGGAGTGACAAGTGCCTTGTGCCAATCAAACTGTCCCTCAGATTCAAAAAAGGGGAAGAGTGCAAAATAATATTTGTTCATACGTCACCGTACCCTGCCTTTCTGCATCTGCCGGACCGTCTCCAAAGGACTCCAGTCTATTAAAAGGTCCTGTGCAAAGGGATTGGGAAACACAAGGTGAATCCCCTTGTCAGAATCATAACACAACAAGATTCACAATAACATATAATTAGTTCAGAACCAAGTCTTTCAGGTTTTGCTTATTCATTAACGGGATGCGGGCATTGCTGGCAAGACAAGCGTCCATTGTCTATCCCGAAGTGAATTGCTTATTGAGAAAGTGAGGGGGCATGGGATCTAAGGGGACGTTGCTCTGTGGATTCAGAACTGGCTTGCCCACAGAAGGCAGTTGTAGATGTGTCTTCTTTTGCACGGAGGTCAGTCAACAGTGGAGTGCCCCAGGGGTCTGTTCCGGGAATCTTGCTCTTTGTGATTTTTATAAATCACCTGGATGAGGGAGTGGAGGGATGGGTTGGTAAGTTTGCTGATGATACAAAGGTTGCAGGTGTTGTGGATAGTGTGGAGGAATGTCAGAAGTTGAAGTGAGACATTGATAGGATACAAGACTGGGTGGAGAAGTGGCAGATGGACTTCAACCCAGATAAGTGTGTGGTGATTCATTTTGGTAGGTCAAATAGAATGACAGATCATAATATTAAGGGTAAGACTCTTGGCAGTGTGGAAGATCAGAAGGATCTTGAGGTCCAGGTTTGTAGTATGCTCAAAGCAGCTTCGCAGGTAGAGGATGTGGTTAAGAAAGTGTATGGTGTACTGGCATTCATCAATTGAGGAACTGGGTTTAGGAGATAATGCTGTAGCTGTATAAGACCCTAGTCAGGCCCCACTTGGAGTAGTGTGCTCAGTTCTGGTCGCCTCATTACAGAAATGATGTGGAAGCCATAGAAAAGGTGCAGAGGAGATTTACAAGGATGACGCCTGAATTGGGTGGCATGCCTTATGAGGGTATGTTGAAAGAGCTCGGTCTTTTCTCCTTGGAGAGACGAAGGATGGGGGAGTGACCTGATAGAGGTGTATAAGATGGTGAGAGGTATTGATCGAGTGGAGTCTCAGAGGCTTTTTCCCAGGGCTGAAATGGTTGCCACAAGAGGAAACAGATTTAGGGTGCTGGGAAGTAGGTACAGAGGAGATGTCAGGGGTAAGTTTTTCACTCAGAGGGCGGTGGCTGCGTGGAATCGGCTGCCGGCAGTAGTGGTGGAGGCAGATTCGATAGGTCTTTTAAGAGACTTTTGGATAAATACATGGAACTTAGTAAGATAGAAGGTTATAGATATGCCTAGTAGGTAGGGACATGTTCGGTGCAACTTGTGGGCTGAAGGGCCTGTTTGTGCTGTAGTTTTTCTATGTTTCTATGAGTGAGCTTGAGAAGATGGTGGTGAGCCACCTCCTTGAACTATTGCAGTCCACAAATGTCAGTGACACTAGCTCCTTAGGCCACAGTTTGTCAATTAACTGAACTAAAATTTTCCATCTGTCACGGAGGGATATGAACTCTGGATCATTGGTTCAGGCATCTGGTTACTAATCCTGTAGTATTGCTATTACAGCGGCTCCAATGGACAACATTCATTTCATTTAAGTGGAACCATGTTTTTAAAGGGCAAGAAACATGAAGGAAAGAAGCACATTCATTCCCACATCTGTCCAAAATTGTTAGTCTTTGTGTATTTAATGAATGAAACTATAAATAGTTATCTCAGTTTTTTTTGACAATATCTAGGCACTGTTTTCTAATTAAGCAGCATCTTCTGTTACAGAAAAGAAAATGCAACATTCTCCTCTTGGATTTAAACTGCACGCTTAACATTCATAGAATCCTAGAATCCTATTGTGCAGAAGGAGGCCATTTGGCCCATCAAGTCTGCAGAGACGACAATCCTACCTGGATCCTATTCCCATAACCCTATGTATTTACCCAAGCTAGTCCCCCTGACACTAAGGGGCAATTTTAGCATGGCCAATGCACCTAACCCACCACCTTTGAACTGTGGGAGGAAACCGGAGCACCCGGAGGAAACCCATGCAGACATGAGGCGAATGTGCAAACTCCACACAATGACCCAAGCTGGGAATCGAATCCAGATCCCTGGTGCTGTGAGGCAGCCGTGCTAACCACTGTGCTACCGTGCCACCCATAAAATATGCAACGCTTCACAAATTTGCGTGTCATTCAAAAAAGTTCCACAAATGATTCACAGAAGCTTTAAATTCACCCACCTTGTAATCGGCCTTTGATTTACGTAGATTGGGAGCATAGTTTGTGGTGGTTGAGCCTATGACAGCTGGCACAAAAGGATTGAAGAGTGATCAGTACCTTGGCAATTTGTGAGAAAGCAAAATTTCAATTTTCTGTTATCCCCTTGCATGTCACACATGCTAATCTGGTGACCAGCTCCTCCTCCAAAACAACCAATTTTCACCAGCAACTCATTTGATCGCATCCTTTCAACCACCTCCAACATACACTCCCCTCACCACCAGCATACAGGGGTAACAAGTGTGCACATCCATCAGATGTACTGCAGCAAACTTTGTAAGGCTCCTTTGACAACAATGTCCAAACCCTACCAACTACAAAAGGGCACAGGAACATGATTTCACTTATCATTGTCACATGTATTAGCATACAGTGAGAAGTACTGTTTCTTGCGCACTATACAGATAAAGCATACCATACATAGAGAAGGAAAGGAGACAGTGGAGGATGTAGTGTTAATGATGGAAATGTTGAACATCACCACCTGCAAGTTCCCTCCAAGCAACACATCATCCTGACTTGGAAATAAATATCACCATTCCTTCATTATTCCTGGGTCTACATCCTAGAACTCCCTTTCTAACAGCACTGGGGTTGTACCCACAAGAGGCAGACTGCAGCAGTTCATCCACCTTCTCAAAGGTAGTTAGGGATGGGCAACCAATAGTGGTCTTGACGGCACTGCTCAGATCACACGAATGATTTTAAAAAAGCAGCTAGCTCAAACAGAGGTCCCAACACTAGGTTAAAGAGGGAGTCTTGAGAGAGGGGCTGAAGGGCTTCCACGAGCCACACTCTGCCACTGTGGGACTCCTCACAAAAGCTGTGAGAGCATTGACACGTCAAACCTCTCATTAATTTCTCCATCTCCCCTTTTAGAGGAGGGGGAGAATTCCATAATGCCCCCACTATATCACAGCCAATATTTTGAAGTCTGTGATCATGAGATCCTATCACTCTGCTGCTCCCTGAAGAAGACTTCAATTCACCAATTATCTTCCTGCCAACTTTTTACATTATTGTAATAGAATACAGTGCAGAAGGAGGCCATATGGCCCATCGAGTCTGCACCAGCCAAAATCCCACTCAGGCCCATCCCCATAGCCCTATGCATTTACCCTAGCTAGTCCCCCCGACACTAAGGGTCAATTTAGCATGGCCAATCCACCTAACCCGCACGTCTTTAGACTATGGGAGGAAACCAGAGCACCCAGAGGAAATCCACGCAGACACAGGGAGAATGTGCAATCTCTGCACAGACAGTGACCTAAGACCGGAGTTGAACCCGGGTCCCTGACACTGTGAGGCAACACAGCTAACCATGGTGGCACCGTGCCCCTCCATTTGATCAGTTTCAGTTCAGAAGAGAGGAGACAAGGTGTGCCGTTGGCATCAGGAATGCTCCACCTGAACAAATGATGGAAGCTGATTCCGTAAATCACTTTAAGAGAGAGTTGGACGGATACTTTGGTGACAGCGTTGTTCAGTGTAAACCTAAGCAGCAAAGGTTAGCAATGCAAGGGAAATGGTAAAGCTCCCACACATCCAACACAGAGAAGTAATATCCATCAGCAAGCGTTAATAGGGTGGGGCCCAATTCTCCAGATAGAGCCCTTTAATGTTACGGAAGGGTTTGACAGGGCAGATTTAGAGATGTTTCCAATTGTGGAAGGGACCAAAACTAAGGATATAAATGTAAGATAGTCACTAATAAATCCAGTAAGAGAAATTTCTTTACCAAGACAGCAGCTGGGATATGGAACTTGCTACCATGGGGAGTGGTTCAAATGATTAACATAAATGCTTTCATGAGAAAGTTAGGTAAACACGAGGGAGAAAGGAATCATAGAATCCTATAGTACAGAAGGAGGGCATTTGGCCCATCCCCATAACTCCATGCATTTACCCTAAGCAGTCCGCCTGACATTAAGGGGCAATTTAACATAGCCAATCCACCTAGCCCGTGCATCTTTGAACTGTGGGAGGAAACCGGAACACCTGGAGGAAACCCACACAGACACGGGCAGAACGTGCAAACTCCACACAGACAATGACCCAAGCCGGGAATCCAACCCAGGTCCCTGGTGTTATAACGCAGTAGTGCAAGTAACCACTGTGTCATCCTGCCGGGAATAGAAGGGTATGCTGATGAGGTTATATGTTGTAGGGTAGGAAGGGGATAAAATGGTGTATAAACAGAAAACTTACAATCAGAAAGCGATTGGAAACTTCCAGGCCGACTGACCCCAGATAAAACACTTGATGGATCCCTTTTACCTGTGGAATAAAAATGCTCAGAAATTGGTGAGTGCAGGACAGCCTGAGACGATCTGACACTTGTTCGAATTCCTTTATAAAAGCCATATTTACCCACTATCGGAATGATTTGACTTTACCACAGTGACAGAGGTCAAGGTATCTTTCTGAATCTACCATTTAACTGAACATACATTTAAATGGGATTACCACTCCTGCTATGCAGTGCAATGCAATGCACATACATGCTGTTAGAAATCTGGTCAGCGAGACTGCTTACTTGCCACAGATTCACTCCCTGACATCCAGTGATTTTGCAGTCAGAAATACAAATTGTAAAAGCAAGGACACAATAGTATATGGAGTATGCGACATTCTCCATTCAAAGACAGTGACAGCAAGGCTTCTATGTCACTGCAGATTGGTAACCCCCACCTCCCAACTGGGTGCGTCGTCAATAACTTGAATTTATCCAGTGCCTTTACCACAGTAAATTAACCCCATGCTCTTCATGAGCAGAAAAAAACCATTTTGACAATGAGCCGACAAGTAACAATTAGGAAAGGTCACCAAAATCTGGTCAAAGTGATAGCTCTGCAGGGATGTCCATAAGGAGTGGGAAGGTGGACAGAGGGTGATGTTAATGGAGGGTACAATGGAACAATTAAAATGAGGAATAGACAAAAGGCCAGAGTGAGGTGAATGTGGGTATTCTGGAGGGTTGGGAGGCTGGAGGAGATTACAGAGAGAGTATGGAGCCAATAACTGACAAGGCTGAGAATTTTAAAGTTGGGATGTTGCCAGACAGGAGACAATGTAGGACAGCGGGCACAGGGGGTGAATGGGGGAAGAAAACAGGACATGGTACAAATTAGGACATAAGCAGCAGAGTTTTAACTCCATAAGCAGTTGATGGATCATCATGACTCTCAGTGGAAGGATGGCATTGTGGGTGGCACATCAAAAGGCATCCAGAGCCTGTGGGTCTGGGAGAGAGTCACGCTGCCAAGGTTGGGTGGCAGAAACTGATAAAGCACGTGGATGTGTATCTTGCTTTCAAAGCCAGTAATGATTCAAAGGTAACTGGTGAAGTCCTGAAGCATTACTGCACAGCTGCCAGAGTGATTTATACTCTTAAAACTGAACAATGGTGAAGAAAATGTAGGGGAGGTGAGGGAGCATACATGGTGTTAGAGAGGAATATTCCAGCATATTTTCTTCCGGTAACAGCGCTGTGTTTTTCCACCACTAAGGAGATTGCGTAGCTGCAGAACAGGACTTGTGCGGTGCAGTGTGGTAAGATGCATCTACTCACTATGCTCCAGCCACTATGAGGTTGTTGGGGGCAGATTGGATGGGCCCCACCTGGTCTTTCCTGCTTTGCAATTTATCGGTTCGTTCATATCAGAGAAATGTCCATGAGGCTGCCACTTACCTTTGAAAAAGCTGCTGAGGGAATATGTAGAGACAGGCTTGGAAAGAGTCGGCTGCGATGTGTCAGAGAGGGATTTTCCAGGTCCCAAGTCTCGTGTGTCTCCTGCTCGGATCCCTGTCGCACTCTCTTTGATTGACCATGAGATACCTGAGGAGAAAAAAATATAGAAATCAGAAACGGATCCAATACAGGCACAGGGATCCCACTATTCCCTTCGCTTTCATTGCATTCCAGACACTTTCGATACCATCTCAGCCTGTTTTCACTGCTACGTTCCATCCCTTCCACAATGCAACAGGGAACAAGGATCCCTCTATATTTGTAGTTTACTCCATGTTATAACAACAAGCACACTTCAAAAAGTACTTCATCGGTTGCAAAGCTTTGGCACATCCAGGGTCAGGAAAGGCAATGTATTAAACAAATGTAGGTCTTTACTGTTGCCTGCTAAAGGGAGGGGGAGATTGTAAAGAGATGGGGAGGGATGGGAGAAGGTTGGGGAGGGGGGCATTTGGGAGAGGTGGGAGGGATGGGAGGGACAGCAAGTGAATGGGCGAGCGAGCTAGGAGGGGGTGGTTGGAGCCAGAGCAAGAGGGAAAGGAAAGAGGAGGACGAGTAGGGAGGGATGCGGGTGGGGTTACAGTTACAGTACTTACTTCCTACTGGCTCCCCACTCCAGCTAACCTTCTCCACATCATCGTCATCTTCTTCCACAATATTGCACATGCTGTTTACCGCTCGCTTGGACTCTTTCAGCTGAAGTAAAAATATAACACAAACTGTCACGCAAAATATAACCAACCATCAAACTGGCAGCCGAGTACAATAGGCCAAGTGTAGATAAATTGAAACATCACGTGGCTAACTGGGATCACTGGCCAGTTCTAAAAGATATGAATCCCAAATCAGTTATACTGGCTCCATGACCACCCCAATTCATACATAATTCTGTATAGTGCTACAGTAATATACACATCACTCCATATCCATGGGTGACAGTGTGCTAAGAAACGTATTTCTTCTTTCAAACAAGTCTGACTCCAGTTGTATAGGGTTTTGATGAAATCCTAGCTGGAACACTGTGTGCAGTTTTGGTCTCCATATTTAAGGAAACATGTGTTTGCATGGGAAGCAGGACAATTTTCACAACATTACTCCCCAGGAAATAGCGAGTTGTGCAGAGTAGGTCTGTTTTCGGGAGTTCAAAAGAGGAGAAGTGCTGTCATTGAAACGCACAAGATTCTGAAGGGGTTTGATAGAATAAGCAAAGAAGTTGTCTTCGCTGATTGGGTAATCTAGAACATGGGGTCACAGTCTCAGGATAAGGGGAGATTATTTCGAACCGAGACAAGGAGAAATTTCTTCATTCAAAAGGAGGGAAGAGAGATTTGATCTTAATTTGATTTATTATTGTCAATGTATTAGCATAGAGAAAAGTATTGTTTCTTGCATACTATGCAGGCAGAGCATACCGTTCATAGGGAAGGAAATGAGAGAGTGCAGAATGTAGTGTTACAGTCATAGCTAGGTGTAGAGAAAGATCAACTTAATGAAAGGTAGGTCCATTCAAAAGTCTGATGACAGCAGGGAATAAGCTGTTATTGAGCCGGTTGGTACATGGCCTCAGACTTTTGTATCTTTTTCCCAATGGAAGAAGGTGGAAGGGAGAATGTTCGGGGTGCGTGGGATCCTTAATTATGCTGGCTGCTTTTCTGAGGCAGCGGGAAGTGTAGACAGAGTAAATGGATGTGATGCTGGTTTGCATGATGGATTGGGTTGCTTTCACAACATTTTGCAGTTTCTTGCGGTCTTGGGCAGAGCAGGAGACATACCAAGCTGTGATACAACCAGAAAGAATGCTTTCTATGCTGTATCTGTAGAAGTTGGAAAGAGTTGTAGCTGACATGCCAAATTTCCTTAGTCTTCTGAGAAAGTAGAGGCATTGGTGGGCTTTCTTAATTACAATGTCAGCATGGGGGGACCAGGACAGGTTGTTGGTGATCTGGACCCTTAAAAACTTGAAGCTCTTGGCTCTTCCTACTTCGTCCCTGTTGATGTAGACAGGGTTCTCCTTTATGTTTCCTGAAATCGAAGACAATCTCCTTCATTTTGTTGACATTGAGGAAGACATTATTGTCGTTGCATTAGTTCACCAGATTCCCTATCTCATTCCTGTACTCCGTCTCGTCATTGTTTGAGATCCGACCCACTATGGTGGTGTCATCAGCATACTTGAAAGTTAAGTTGGAGGGGAATTTGGCCACACAGAAATGGGTGTATAAGTAGTATAGCAGGGGGCTGAGAACACAAGGGCCTGAGAGGGTGATAGATTCATGTGTGCTATTCATTTACAACTCCAGGCTGCCAAGTCTGCCATTGTCAGTGGCTTGTGGGCAATGGGTTGGGTATGAAAAGGAAATCTTCAAGAGGCAGGGTGCAAGAGACTGGTTAATTAAAAATTTGGAATAAATAAAATTGAATAGACTTTAACCAGTCACAGGTTATTCTTCTAAATAAAGAGATTAAATAAGCTGCTAAACCAAGATCTTGTCTGCCTGAACAGAGGCACAGACGATGATCAACGAGTTTTCCTGGTAACCTGGACAATGTTCCTCCCAAAATTAATTCCAAAATCAATAGTATTAACTGGCCAAATATCGATTTGTTGCTTGTAAGATGTTATTGTGCACAAGTAAGTAATCAAAGTGTCTACAGAGATGATTCATTTGATTGGGAAATTTAAAAATAGGCAATTTACTCACCTCTGTAAACTCATCATCATCATCAAACATAAAAGCTTTGCATTTTGTGCTGTTCCAATATTCTTCTTCGTCATTTTTAGTTCTGCTCATCTGCAAATATAATTTTAAAATGAAAAATATTCTACTAACAATTTATATTTATACAGCATTTTTAAAGTAATGAAACATCCCAAGGTGCTTCACTGGAGCATTAAAGAAGTCTGATACTGAGCCACGTTTTACTGGAGTTCTATGAGGATGTGTCTAGGGCGGTGGATAGAGGAGAGCCAGTGGATGTGGTCTTTCTTGATTTTCAGAAGGCGTTTGACAAGGTACCTCACAAGAGGTTATTGCAGAAGGTCAGGGGACATGGAGTTGGGGGTAGGGTGTTAGCGTGGATAGAAGATTGGTTGTCAAATAGGAGGCAGAGAGTGGGGGTCAATGGGTGCTATTCGGATTGGCGGTTGGTGACTAGTGGAGTGCCCCAGGGGTCAGTGCTGGGGCCTCAGCTATTTACCATTTATATAGATGATCTGGAGGAGGGAACCGAGTGTTTGGTGTCGAAATTTGCTGATGACACCAAGATTGGTGGAACGGCAAATTGTGCGGAGGGTGTGGAGAGTCTACAGAAGGATCTAGATAGGCTGGGCGAATGGGCCAGGAAATGGCAAATGGAATTTAATGTTGGCAAGTGCAAGGTGGTCCACTTTGGTAGGAATAATGGTAGGAAGGATTATTACTTACGTGGCGAAAAACTGCAGCAGGCAACGGTGCAGAGGGACCTTGGGGTCCTTGTGCATGTCGCAAAAACCCAGCCTGCAGGTGCAGCAGGTGGTCAGGAAGGCTAATGGGATGCTGGCCTTCATAGCGAGGGGGATTGAATATAAAAGTAGGGAGGTCTTGCTGCGGCTGTATAGGGCATTGGTGAGGCCGCAGCTGGAGTACTGTGTGCAGTTTTGGGCGCCGTACTTACGCAAGGATATTTTGGCCTTGGAGGGAGTGCAGAGGAGGTTTACTAAGCTGATGCCGGAGTTGAAGGGGTTGAGCTATGAGGAGAGGCTGAATAAATTAGGCTTGTACTCGTTAGAGTTTAGAAGAATGAGGGGAGATCTCATTGAGACGTATAAGATGATGAATGGGATGGATAGGATAGAGGTGGAGAGACTCTGCCCGCTCAGAAAGGACAGTAGGACTAGGGGACACAGCTTCAAGATAAAGGGGGGGGCGGTTTAGAACGGAGTTGAGGAAGAACTTCTTCACTCAAAGGGTGGTGAATCTCTGGAATTCTCTGCCCGTTGAAGTGGTGGAGGCTACCTTGCTAAATATTTTTAAGACACGGGTTGATGGGTTTTTGATAAGAGAGAGGATTGAGGGTTATGGGGAGAGGGCGGGAATGTGGAACTGAGCCACGACAGATCAGCCATGATCTTATTGAATGGCGGGGCAGGCTCGAAGGGCTAGATGGCCTACTCCTGCTCCTATTTCTTATGTTCTTATATTAGGTCAGACGACTAAAAGCTCTGTCAAAGAGGTAAAAGGAAGAAAGTGAGGTAGAGGGGCAGAGAGGTTTATGGAGTTTATTCCAAAGCTTGGAGTCAAGGCAACTGAATGGTGGGACAATCACAATTAGGAATGCACAAGAAGCCCAAATTCGGACAGTGCAGAAGTGTTGTGGCATTGGAGGACATTACTGAGATGGGAAGAGACAAGGCCATGGAGGGATTTGAAAACAAGCATGAGAATTAATTACAATGTTTATAAAATACAAGAACCATTTCCAACTTTAACCCATGCTGAAGTTTCCGCTGCTCTTTATGAGATCCAGCCTACCATTTTTCCAATCAGATTTAAAGTTAACAGTTCAATGGTGACACGAAGCGCAGGATTAATACCTCAGTCTGGTTGGCTGATCTTGGGCAGGGCAGCAGTGGAGGAGCAGAATTAACCTGCAAGTGCGATACAACCAAACACGACATTGCCCTCCAAAACTAAGCAGCCTACTGACACTGGACACCGAGATTCACACTACAACAGTCACTTGGAACTGGAGGGTGAGCTGCAGACATCTGCAGAACTGTAATCCAATGAAGAGTCTGTCTGCAAGGGAAAAAGGAACTGAAATTGTGGGTGGGGGGGGGGGGGGGGAGAGGAATGGACAACTGTCTCCTTCAAGTAGGTGTTGACCTAGGTTTCAGGTAGATGTCAGAGAACATTCCCTTAGAAAACAATGGAAGTTTAATGCTGCAAGCTGGCCCTCTGGAGGCCGGTGGATTAGCTGCCCTTTAGTGTTGCTGGATGGCAGAGGCAGGCTCAGGACACAACCCACTAAACTGATTAGTGTCACTCTCTTTGGAGGACAGTTACAGGGGGAACAGCCCACTTTTGTTTTAAAACATCAGGTACATCCGTTTGTGTGCTCGTTTGTTGACAATACTCATGTTTACATATAGGAAATCAATGCTTTTCACCTCCTCCCTCACTCCCCCCCGTCCGTCACTCACCCCCTCACCCTGAAGTCACTCACTTCCCTGCATCAACCTCCTCCAGGTACAGCGCCGCCCGATCTACGCATGCGCCGGCGCGCAAGGGCCGTCGGGAGTTGTAGTTTCCTACCCCGCGTCGGGAACTACAGCTCCCGGCAGCGCTTGCGAAGGCAAACTTCCGGCGCAGCAGGAGCCTGACAGCCGCCACTTTCGAAAGAAAATTAAAGTCGGGTTTCGGGGGCGGCGGTTGGATGACTGTCAGATTTTGTTCTTTTTTTTGTGGAGTTACGTTATGACATTATGGAGTCATTGACGGAGTTTCACTCCCGGGATGTATACCGCGGCTACACAATGGGCGCAACGGTGAACTCGTCCCGTGCAGCAGCCAGTGACCTTCACTTATGGGCCGCGTGATCAAAGTGTCTGGCTGCGATCCCCAATCTGTCTATACGTTTAACTCAAATTTACTTTCTTTTATTTCATGTTACCTGTTTTTTGTTTTAATAGAGTATATCTTACTATTCATTCGCGGAACATGATCATCATGTTCAGAGGGTAGTTGAGAGTCAACCACACTGCTGTGCCTGTGGAGTCACCTGCAGGTCAGACCAGGTAAGGAAGGCAGATTTCCTTCCCTTAAGGACGTTAGTGAACCTAATGGGCTTTTCCAACAATCTACAATAATTTCATAGTCATCAGTAGATTCTTAATTCCAGATATCTGCACTGTCGGGACTTTTTTTTATTGAATTCAAGTTCTACCATCTGCCGCACCAGGATTCGAACCTGGGTCCCCAGAATACTAGCTGAGTTTCTAGATTGCTAATACCATTAGGCCATTGCCTCCCCAAATTCTACTCCATTTTCAAGCTTGATGATGCCACCATAGTGGGTCGGATCTCAAATAACGATGAGATGGAGTACAGGAAGGGGATGAAAAATCTGGTGAAATGGTGCAACAACAATAAACTCTACCTCAATATCAGTAAAACTAGTCAATAAACTAGTCATTGACTACACAAAATGTAGTGGAGGACGTGCCCCTTACAACATTGATGTGGACATGCCGGTGTTGGACTGGGGTAAGCACAGTAAGAAATCTCACAACACCAGATTACAGTCTAACAGGTTTATTTGGTAGCACAAGCTTTCGGAGTCTTGCTCCTTCTTCGGGTGAGTGAAGCGTTGTGTTCACAAACAGGGCATACATAGAAACAAACTCAATTTAGAAGATAATGGTTGGAATGCAAGTCTTTACAGGTACAAACAATGTGAGTGGAGACAGGGTTAAGCACAGGTTAAAGAGGTGTGCATTGTCTCCACCAGGACAGTTAGGGAGATTTTGCAAGGCCAGGCAAGTCGTGGGGGTTGCAGATTGTGTGACATGAACCCAAGATCCCAGTTGAGGCCGTCCTCATGCGTGCGGAACTTGGCTATCAGTTCTTGCTCAGTGATTCTGCGTTGTCGTGTGTCATGAAGGCCACCGTGGGAGAACGTTTACCTGAAGCATCTCCTTGGTCTACACTAAGCTGCAGGAAAGGATGTCCCAAGGCATGGTACATTGGTACATGCAGACTCTAAGACAATGGATGAATGAACAGTGCTCAACCATCACTAGGCAGGGGTATTCCCTTCCTGTCGGGGAACACTTCAGCAGTCACGGGCATTCAGTCTCTCATCTACAGGTAAACATTTACAGATAACATAAGAAATAGGAGCAGGAGTAGGCCATCTAGCCCTTCGAGCCTGCCCTGCCATTCAACAAGATCATGGCTGATCTGAAGTGGATCAGTTCCACTATCCTGCTTTCTCCCCATAACCCTTAATTCCCTTGTTTATCAGAAACCTATCTACCTGTGACTTAAATATATTCAGCAACGTAGCCTCCACCAGTTCAATGGGCAGAGAATTCCAGAGATTCACCACCCTTTGAGTGAAGAAGTTCCTCCTCAACTCTGATCTAAACTGTTCCCCCCCCCCATTATTTTGAGGCTGTGCCCTCTAGTTCTGCTATCCTTTCTAAGCGGGAAGAATCTCTCTACCTCTACCCTATCCATCCTCTTCATTATCTTATATGTCTCTATAAGATCCCCCCTCAGCCTTCTAAACTCCTGCGAGTACAGACCCAATCTATTCAATCTCTCCTCATAGGCTAACCCCCTCATCTCCGGTATCAGCCTAGTGAACCTTCTCTGCACTCCCTCCAAGGCCAATATATCCTTCCACAAGTGCGGCAACCAAAACTACACACAGTACTCCAGTTGCGACCTCACCAGTACCCAGTACAGTTGCAGTAAGACCTCCCTACTTTTATATTCTATCCCCCTCGCTATAAAGGCCAACATTCCATTCGCCTTCTTGATCACCTGCTGCACCTGCAGACTGGGTTTTTGAGATTCGTGCACAAGGACCCCCAGGTCCCTCTGCACCGTAGCATGCAGCAGCTTTTCACCCTTTAAATAATAATCCCTGCTACTACTATTTCTACCAAAGTGGATAACCTCACATTTGCTAACATTATACTCCAACTGCCAGGTCCTCGCCCACTCACTCAGCCTATCCAGATTTCTCTGCAGACTTTCCGCACCTTCCACGCAATTTGCTTTTCCACTCATCTTCGTGTCATCAGCAAATTTTGTTACCTTACACTCAGCCCCCTCCTCCAGATCGTCTATGTAAATGGTAAACAGTTGAGGCCCCAGCACCGATCCCTGCGGCACTCCACTAGTCACCAATTGCCAACCATAATAGCACCCATTGATTCCAACTCTCTGCTTCCTATTAGACAACCAATCCTCTCTCCACGCTAACACCTTACCCCCAACTCTGTGCACCCTAACCTTTTGCAGCAACCTTTTGTGAGGCACCTTATCAAACGCCTTCTGGAAATCTAAAAACACCACATCGACCGGTTCCCCTCTGTTTACCGCACTAGTCACATCCTCATAGAAATCCAATAAATTCGTTAAACACGACTTCCCCTTAACGAATCCGTGCTGCGTCTGCTTGATCAAACTGTTCTTTTCTAGGTGCCTCACTATTGCTTCTTCTATGCACCATAGAAAATTCTCTTTCCAGATGTATCACAGCTTGGTATGGCTCCTATGTAACACTACATTCTGCATTCTCTCCTTTCCCTCCATGCAAGAAATAATACTTTTCGTTGTGTATTAATACATGACAATAAATCAAATCAAAATCCTGCTCTGATCAAGACTGCAAGAAACTACGAAGGATTATGAATGTATCCCCGTCCATCATGCAAACCAACATCCCGTTTGTTGACTATATCTACACTTCCTGCTGATTCAGAAAAGCAGCCAGCATAATCAAGAACCCCATGCACCCCAGACATACTCCCTTCCATCTTTGTCTGTTGGGAAAAAGTTTTAAAAGTCTGAAAACAGGTACCAACAGACTAAAGAACAGCTTCTGCGCTGCTGCCATCAGACTTTAGATTGGTCCTATCATACATTAAGCTGATCTTTCTCTTCACCCCACCTGTAATTGCCACGCTATATTCTGTATCCTTCCCTTTTCCCTTATGTACTTTATCAATGGTATGTTTTGTATATATAGTGTACAAGAAATAATACATTTTAGTGTATCCCAATACATGTTACGATAATAAATCAAATCTTCTGCACTTTCCTTCATCTACCCTATTTCAAACTACAGACAGAGACCAATAAAATAGGCAAACACTTGGCAGATGAAATTTTTGTACTAAATTTCATGGAAGTGTTTGATGAGTCAGGAACAATCCTGATTGTGCTAAGAATTGCAGTAACAAACAATTTAAGATTTTCAGTTGAGCTCACAAAATGGCTCACTCATCCTTGATAGAAGCTAGGTATAATGACATGCCTGTATTTGCCCTCTGCAGTCAAAAGGAACATGTCCAGGCATTGACTGTTTAAAACAAAAGGGTGGAAGGACAAAAAATCCCTGGTGCATTCTCCATGGCAACGATTCAACTAATCACAGTCGGCTTGCCAATCAATCAGCACCTTTTTCTCATACAGTTTAAATAATTGCACCTTAGCACAGTGGTTAGCATTGCAGCTTCACAGCGCCAGGGATCCGGGTTCAATTGCTAGCATGAGTCACTGTGTGGAGTTTACACGTTCTCCTTGTGTCTGTGTGGGTTTCCTCAGTGTGCTCTGGTTTCCTCCCACTTCCTGAAAGACGTGCTGGTTAGGTGCATTGACTCTAACCAGGTGCCGGAGTGTGGTGACTAGAGGATTTTCACAGTAACTTCAAAGCCTCGCTTGTGACTAATAAATAAACTTTTGAAATTTGGCATTCTTGTGCATGCAAAATGAAAAGCTTTGGCAGCGTGTCTCTTATCAGTAATAATCAAGTTCTCGATGTCTTAATTTTAAAATTCTCATCCTCGTTTTCAAACCCCTTGCTCTTCCCCATCTCTGTCATCATCTACAAGCCTTTGAGGTATCCACACTCTTCTAATTCTGGTCCCTTTTGCATCCCTAATTTTAATTGCTCCACTGTGGCGGGGGGTCTTTCAGGTATTGCTCCACCATTGGTGGCTGTGCGTTCATTGCTGCGCCCTAACCTTCAGAATGCGCTCCCGACATTTCTCTGCCTCTCTATCTCGTTTTCCCTCCTCTACAACATTCTTTTAAAACTAAGGTCTTTGACCAAGCTTTTGGTCTGACCTAATAGCACCTTACGTGGGTCATTGTCATACTTTGTTTTTTGATGCTCCCTGTGATGTGCTCTACAACAATGTATTATGTTAAAGGTACTATATAAATTTCTTTGTTGTTCACATAAAACACCTCCTTGCATAGTGAATGGTTAGGATCTAGAATGAACTGCCAGAGAGTGTGGTTGAGGCAGATCCAATTATGGCTATCAAAAGGCAGTTAGATAAGAACACCTGAATGGAAAATATTTGCAGGTTTATGGAGAAAGTGGAGTAGGAGAAAGCTGGCTGACTGGCCAAATGGTCCTTTGTGATGTAACTGTTATATAGGACAATTTTGAATGGGGTTCTGGAACAGGGAGACCTATAGCTCCACCTTTCAATATGATCATGACTGAACTTATCAAAATGGCACAGTATTCCCAGTGTGATCTCACCAAAGCCTTGTACCGTTGTAGCAAGACTTGCTTATTCATTTACTCCAATCCCCTTGCATTAAAGAACAATTTGCCATTTGCCTTCCTAACTGCTTGTTGTATGTACATGCTCACTTTGTGTTCCTTGTAGTATATCCAAGTCTGTCTAAACATCAACATTTACAAATTTCACACCTTTTGTAAAAAGAATTTTCTATTCTTGCTGCCAAAGTGAATAATTCACATTTGCTCACATTATACTCCATCTGTCACCGTATTGCCCACTCACTTGAATCAGAGCTGAATATTTTTCTCATGCAACAGGCCAGTGATCAAATTTTGGAAAGGAAAGGCATTGTAAATGTATGTCGTTTACTAATTAAAAACAACAGAAATATGGATTTCATGAACAAGCTTCAAATAAGAAGGCTTATTTATTGGTTAATTTTCTTGTCACTATATTGTACACTGATTTAGTGAGATATGTGGGCTTGTTGTTGCTTGTACAAGTGGTTGATGTCCGCCGAAAACCTGATGTTGCAATGCAGAATATTCTGGATTGATATTCGTCTGTCGGGAGTGATGCTGATTTTGTTTTGATTTTTGTTCCTCTTGAGAAAAGCTGTTGGCAGCAACATATGCTGCCTAACTGTGCAGGGAGTCAAAGGACACATTTTGATAGACTTGAATAAAATTGAGAGCACATATTGACTGTAAAACGTCAGAAAGTTATGCTGTGCCAGAGCGCTGTTTGTGTCCCAGGCATTTTGAAGTTCATTTAGCGCCAGTTGAAACATGCCATTAGCACCAGTGGCAGCAGTTTCAAATTAATCTGCAAAAGGCTTTGGTTCATCACTGTTTCCGAAAATCCACCAATCTGTTTGAATTCACCTCTTACAAGCAAAATATCCCCCTCTGGCCAAACGCATTGGTTGGGATCTCCTGCCCAAGCTGTCCAGTAGGAGACTACGACATGGTGAAGAATAACTTTCATGGTTCGCTGCCTCAGCATGCCTCACTGATTCTCCTCCTCATTCCGGTAATATACGCCCCAAGAGGGTATTGGCAACCGTGGACTTCCATTGGATTGGTCCAATGGTTATGCTTGGTATGGTACTACACTAGCTTGTAGTCACCTTGTGTAATATGGCTGACCAGAAAACTCTTGCTCTTGCTGTGTGCCCTCAAGCATTTTGGAAGGATTCAGTCAAATCCATTTTGCCAAATTATGAACACATCTTCCACAGTCCTGAAGTGGAGCTCGAACCCCAAGTTGTTGCTCCAAAGGTAGGGAGGCGACCACTGCACCACAAGACTTCCAACCTTATTGAAAGCATTTGTGAAACTGACAACTTTCTTCACAGTCAACTGCTTTGGACTGAATTCTATCTTCTGAATGAACACTTGGACATACAGTTTATTGAAAAATCCTTGCAGTTTAACACTCAAGTCTACAAGATACTTGGTGATGTCAACTAGGAAAGCTAAGTTATTCGACCACTCATTGTTCACGAAGCTTACATCTTTTCCTTTGTTTGTCATGAAGGTTTTTATCTCTTCAAGTGGTGACCAGAATGCCCTGGCTGGAGTAAATGACATCGTCATAATCTGATCCCATCAGAGGCTTAGAAAGGCTTGGAGCTATCTTTGATTGGATCTTATGAAAGTTACTGTAGAAACAACCTTTGCCATCTCATGTTTCATCTCCAGAATCTTTGCACACAGCTGTTGATGTGAGATGACTTCACAAGACATTGATTTGAACATTAGACTATATTGAATCCATTTTCCTGCCATTACAGGAGCTTCATCAGTTGAGTAGATACAAAAGTATGAGGTCATGTACCAACCAACTCAAGAGCAGCTTCTTCCCTGCTATTGTCAGACTTTTGAATGGACCTACTTGCATTAAGTTGATCTTTCGCTGTACCCTAGCTTTGACTAACACTACATTTTGCACTCTCTCCTTTCCTTCTCTGTGAATGGTATGCTTTGTCTGTATAGCATGCAAGAAACAATACTTTTCACTGTATACTAAACATGTGACAGTAATAAATCAAAACCACAAAGTTTGTCCTCAGGAAGATTGAATTTCATGAAGACATGTTTTACTTCATCAAAAATATCTCATCCCTTTGTTATAAGTTTCATTGAACATAGATTGAGCAGTTCAACAAATTAAAAGCTTTCATACAAAGATTTCCACTTCAACTTTATCACTCACACCCGGGCATTCATTTAATCCTAAACTGTGAAACTGATGGGCCTTAATTATTTTCATCGGAGAATTTTGAATGCTAAGTTGTCTACTCTTCCAGCAGTGGGCCATATGAAAGACTGGTTTTCTTTACCATTGACATTTTATCAGGTCACGTCACAGATGTAAATATGCCCAAGCAGCCTTTCACAACTTCCCGATCAGAGAACAGGTTCCCTGTCTTGAACATTGTTTTGGCTATCAGAAAACCAATCTTGGGGGTTGCTTCAGAACTCAAGTTTGCAGCTTTGAAGAAAGATTATTGCCTGGTTAGAACCAATTTCAACATTCAGTATTGGTTTTCCTTTTCTTGCCTGTAATCAAGAGAGCCATTGTCTGTGTTTTCATAAGTATTGTGGGTAGGCGTTGTTTGAGATAGATATTTAAAATTGAGAATTCTGTAGTCATAGAGCGTAAAGTTCAGTGATTAGGTTTAAAGAGGGAGAAAACTTGGTCTATATGATCTTCCATATCAGTCAGAACAAGTTATGAAAGATTGTTGACCAGATAGAAACCTTTGGCTAGTCAGATCCCAACCTGCAGGCTATCTGTTGGACAACCCTTTGTTTATATCATGTGCCTGTATTTCCAAAACCAGAGTGAGCAAACATCCTTTTATTTTAGGGGCTGTCCCCCTAGGATGCCATTCATCATGTAAAGTGATCCTTCCAATATTGCACGTACACAGGAGCCATTCTCCTCACAGTTCGGCAAACCCCATTCCATGCAAGCTTTAGCAGTCCCCTCCCTGCTCTCAGATCTGGCAGTCACGATGTGGAGATGCTGGCGTTGGACTGGGGTAAACACAGTAAGAAGTCTCAAAACACCAGGTTAAAGGTTTATTTGTTGCAAACTCCACTAGTGGAACTCCCACCCACTTGACGAAGGAACAGCCAGTTCCGAAAGGTAGTGATGTTTGCTACTAATAAACCTGTTGGACTTTAACCTGGAGTTGTGAGACTTCTTACTCAGATTTGGCAGCAGTCCGTTTTCCTTTTCTCTAACAAGCTTCAAAACCAGTTCATGAGAGATAGGAGGCCATTCAGCCCATCAAAGCTGCTTCACCATTCAGTGAGATCTTGTCTGTTCTGGTGTGTCCCTAAATCTCTGCGGTTCTGTGCCTGCCAGGCACCGCAGGGACTGAGGTGCGTTATAGACCCCGACAATCACGTTTTGATTTGATGTGCCTAAGTTTCCTTTGTACTTTTGTTTTTGTTCGGGCTGTGCCCCTTCCTTTTGGGAAGCTGCCCCGTTTACTTTGTCCTAATTTAATTTGAGTTTGTCTACTTGGTTTGACCTAAAATACCCAAAATCTCTGCAGGAGTTTTGCTCATCCTGTACAGACTGGGTTTTGAGTGCACAACCTATAAGAACACAACTAATGAACCAAAGGTAAGAGGGAATGATCATCTATTCAGGTGACATTGTGAAGGTGCGGAATTCCCAGCTTCACATACAATCACATGTGGGCTAGGAACTTTCTAACCCAAAGCAGAGCCCCAGTTGCAGCCGGAAGGATTTATAAGGAGCTCTTTCCGGAGGCAGAGTCCGTCTTTCTAGCATTTTCTAACGGGGCGATGTCCCTGGGAACAAAAGCATACGGGCGGAGCGTCTGCCATCGCGAATCAAACAAGATCTGCTTAAAAAAGCGGGAAATATAAATAAATCTATCAGACAACTCATTAAAAGTTAGATTTCTTTGGTGCGCGGTCAGTGACAGAAGCCGGAAGTAGGGGAGAGACAGCTGACAAGGGCCGGAAGCGCTGAAACGTCACGACAGTAGGCGGGGCCGTGATGAGTGTGGGCGGATGTACGGCGTCGGGAGAGGCCGAGACAGCGGGGCGGAAGTTCTGGGACGTCATGGGCTGCCGGAGGCGAAAGTGCTCATACGTCATGGCATTGAGAGGAGAGGGCTGACGACTGCGGGGCGGAAGTCATTCTGACGTCATGACAACGGGTAGCGGTGAGGACAGCGCGGGGCGGAAGTCATTCTGACGTCGTGATAACGAGCAGAGGTGAGGACAGTGCGGGGCGGAAGTTCGTCTGACGTCACCGGCGCACAGCGTGCGGTGCGGATAAAGGGGGGAGGGGGCCGCAGCGACAGCGACGTCACGAATTTCTAGCATGTTCTGACGGCGACCGGATAAAGACTCGAGGAGACCGGCTTTTGGGTGCTTTGGTGAAGAGCAGGCTCCTCGGTTAAGGGGCTGTAACCCGTGGCTGGCTGTCCTGCCTTATTCCTCGTTCCCCCGCCCAGGTTTAATTCAGTTTCTACCTTCCCCCCAGCTCAGCCCAGGCTTAGCCCAGCCTCAGCTCACTGTCACTATGGCCAAGTGGGGACAGGGAGACCCGCGGTGGATCGTGGAGGAACGGGCCGATGCTACTAATGTCAATAACTGGCATTGGTAAGGGGAGTAATAACTCATCCTTGGTGCTATCTCTAAATATCTCTGTCTATCTTTGTCTCCCTTTCACTCCATATCTGTCCTTTCCTGCTCACTCTATCTTTGTACTCTTCTCTCTTCATATACCTTTCTCTCTCTCCATTTTCCTTTTTCTTCTCCATTTTCCCTTTCCTCCTTTCCCCTTTCTTTTTCTCTTTCTGCTGCCCCCCCCACCCTTCTCTCTTCTCTCCCCCACCCACCACCCTTCTCTTTTCCTTTTTTCTCCCCTCCCCTCTTTCCTCTTTCTCCATTTCCTCTATAATTGGCTAAGGTGACCAGTTTAGTTGAGAAGGCGTTGGGAATGCATTTTTCTTTTAATAATTCTGGTTCTGCAGGGGACTGTTCATAGCTGTCATATTTTCTATATATAAAACTTTCTGGGCTCTGTGCCACCATTTTGTTGAAATATAACATGAGTAAGAGCTGCTGTAGTTGGGATTTAAATTGTTGTATTTCCAAGCTTTGCTGTTCCTTCCTTCCCCCTTTCCCTCCGCTTCAGTGGTGTGTGAGTGATGATATTTTTTCCAAGTTTGATGGCTTGGTTGTGTCTGTAACACACTTAAAGCTTGGGAAACTTGGGCTTAAATGCATAAGATCTTCTACAGAAGAGCAAAGTCTGTTCTATCAAACAGTCTGAAAGTAGGACTGTTGTTGGTTGTTGAAACCAGAAATGATGAACGTAGGGAAGATTCTGGAAGTGCTCCTTTCCCACTAGTCTCCCTGAAGTGGGATAGGGAAAAATGTGAATAGAGAATTTGCATTTAATAGGAGGAGGAGGTAATGCATATTCAGGCACAAAATACTGTGGATACTGGAAATCTGAGCTAAAATAGAAAACTCTGGAAATACTCAGCAGGCATGGCAGCAACAGAGGAGAGAAACAGGAGGTCAGTCATCTTTTGTCAGATGCTCCCAGACCTGAGTATTTCTGGCCTTCTCTTACGCCATGCATATGATTAATGAGTTTCCCTGTAATTTCCTTGATATTGTATGTTTTTTCTGGCAAATAAATGATTTGAACTTTGTTTTGAGATGGTGTGGTGATTGGAGGAACTGCAAGTGCTTTCTGTCCTTGGAACATGTCTTGGAACAGTGCAAATTAGGAAGAATATAGCTGGCTCTAAGTGGGGGCACAGTGGTTAGCACTGCTGCATCTCGTCTGCATGGACCCAGGTTTGATTGTGGCCTTGGGTGACTATTTATGATGGAGTTTATGCATGTTCTCCCCATGTCTGCATGGGCTTTCTCCCACAGTCCAGAGGCGTGAAGGTTAAGTGGATTAGCCATAGTAAATGTGTAGGGTTACGTGGATAAGGTGAGATGGAGAACCTGGATGTGATGCTCTTTGAGAGCCAGTACAGACTCTGAGCCAGAGGCTGCCCTCTGCACTTTACGGTTTCTATGGTTCTAATGTCTAGGGAAATTTAAGGCACTATAAAAGAAACTTGATGTGCCTCAGCTTTTTTGAAAAAAAAAGAGGGGGTGGGTGGCATGGACAAGTTGGGCTGAAGAGCCTGTTTCCATGCTGTAAGCCTCTGATTCTGAGGTTTGGGGAATTATAAATGCTTACCAACGGTTATCTACCTGAGATTAGGTGAACCTATTGGCACTTATCCTGTTCACTCTCAACATCATGCTGTGACACATTTGGCTCAGGTTCCTGCGATGAATGGCCCTCTTGTATAAAGCAGTAGACGTCTGTTTATGTGGGATGGTAGGTGGCAGCTTACGTGGATCACCTCTGGGAGAGGGACAATGGGGACATTTTGAAGAGAGTTAAGTTCTGAGTGGGCTCTGCTGTTCTGCATGAATTGGGGAGGGAATGTTAAGTTACATTACTGATTTTCAGATGTCATATTAGGGGTGTCAGTCTTGATTTCATCTTCATACTGGAAGTTCTGAGCGATGTCATTTTTAGTTGTGAAAAAAGGATGCTTAAAGCTCACTGACGCTTGGTGTCCTGAGGCCAAAGAATGTAGCTTAGATTGTCCACACTGGTTCATTTGTTAGATCCATCTCAAACTTATTAAGAACATAAGAAATAGGAGCAAGAGTAGGCCATCTGGCCCTTCGAGCCTGCCCCGCCATTCAATAAGATCATGGCTGATCTGTCGTGGCTCAGTTCCACATTCCCGCCCTCGCCCCATATCTTTCGTCACATCTTTGTATCTTCTCTGTTTGATGTATTCATCTACAAAATACTTAATCAAATAGCGTATATGCAGGTATGATGTTTCCCTTGGTTGCGGAGTCTTGAACCAGGGGCACAATTTCAAAATAAGGGGGAATACCACTTAGGACCAAGATGAGGATGAATTTCTTTAGAGTTGTGAATCTTTTCTCCTACCCCAGAGATCTCTGGAAGCTCAGTCATTGTTTAAAGCTGAGATTGATGGATTTCTGATGACAGAGTTAGAATCTCTATAGTGCAGGAGGAGGCCATTCGGCCCATCCAGTCCACACTGACAACAATCCCTCTGAGGCCCTATCCCACATATTTACCTGACAGTTCCCCCTGACACCTAAGGGGCAATTTAGCATAGCCAATCAACCTAACCTGCTCATGAGGGGGGTATAATTATGGCCTGCCAACTTTAGATACATTTGGTGACCTTGTAGTACAAAACTTTATTGCTGAAAGAAGAGTCATGTTGCTGAAGATTTTCGTCTTTGTCGGGGCAAATGTGAAAATGTCTAATTTCAACGATCTTGATTTATACTACAGGAGCAGAGGGTCCTCAAGTTGACTTTGGCCAGAATATCACCTGGAGAAACAATGGGGAGCTATAGGCTCCCAACCTCCTGGGTAATTCAAAAAAGATGCAAGACTTGGGCGTATTCCTTTTATCTGTAGAGCACACAGCTCCCAGTGTCACTTCCAGCAATTGTAAAGGAACCAGTTAAAAGCTGAACAGGTTATCTTAAATTGGTTGTTAGTATAGCTGTCATTACACCTGGAATTGTTATACAAGCAGTGACCCATTACTGAATCACAACTATTAGCATTTTGGACCATGACCCCACCACCAAATGCCAAGCCATTGTTCCAGAACTGTCATGACCGCATTGCCTTTGGAGATCTTTCCTCTACAGTCTCCAACCTCTGTCTCCCAAACCTGCATAGTCCAATTCTGTCTCCTTCCCAAAATCGACAAACAGGACTGCCCTCCTAGATCATATCAGCTTATTCATGCCCTACAGAACTAATTTCCTCCCATCTTGACTCCACCCTCTTTCCCCTTGTTCTGTCACTTCTCACCTACATTTGATTCCTCTGCTGTCCATCACATCAATAATATCCAGTTCCCTGACCCTAATCGCCTCTACACCTCCATCCCCCACCAGGAGGGTCTGAGAGCTTCCACTTCTTCTTTGAGCAGAGGTTGAACAATCCCCATCCACCACCGTTCCTCCGCCTGGCTGAACTCGTTCTGTCATGAAATACTTGCTCCTTTAACTTATCTCTCTTCCTACCAATAAAAGGTGTGGCTATGGGAACCCATGTGGGCCCCAATTATGCATGTCTTGATGGGCTCTGTGGAATATTCCTTGTTCTGGTCCTAACTGGGGCCAACTCCTGCAACTTTTTTTCATTATATCAGTGATTATCTCTTGACTATCTCCAACACTTCCAATTCTTGACCTCTGTCTAAATTCCTGGCAATAGATTGACCATTGATATTCATTACAAAACCACCAACTGTCACACAACCTCAACTACAGACCGCTCATTGCATCCTATTTCCTGTAGGGATTCCTCCCCATTTTCCTGATTTCTCTGCCTTTGTCACATCTGATGATATCACCTTTGAAAATGGGGTTTGAGATGTCATCTTCTTCCTTAAACAAAGTTCATCATCCACTGTGATTGAAAGGGTACTTGACTGGGTTTGATCCATTTCCTGCACCTTTGCCTTCATCCCTTTGTTCTCACTTTCCAGTCCACCTGCCTCTGCCATTTCTGCCAACTCCAGTGTAATGCTACCACAAAACACATCTTGCCTCCATTCCCTTCAGCATTCTGCAGGGACTGCTCCCTCTTATGGTGCCCTTGTCTGCTCCTCCACCACACCCAACTCCCCATACCCCTCTGGAATTGCAGAAGGTGCAGCACCTGCCTCTTTACTATTAAGGTCCAAACACACCTTTCAGGTCGTGCAGTGTTTCCCTTGCACTTCCTTCAATCAGGCCTGTTGTATTTGCTGCTCTAAATGTGGCCTCTCTACATTGGGGAGAGTAAATGCAGACTGGACGACTGCTTTTTAGAACAACTTCACTCTGCAAGAAAGATACCAACCTTTCTGTTCCTTGCTCTTGTGCCCACATGCCCTTGCCTACATTGCTCCAGTGAAGCTCGTCACAAACTTGGAGTAGCAGCACTCATCTGATTAGGCACACCACAGCCCTCAGACTTGACTTTGAGTTCAAAACTTCAGACTGATATGTGGCCTTCCTCCATCTTCAATTCTCTTTTTAATATCCCGTGCATTTATTGTCTTAGTGCAAAAACCCTCCCTCTATCACCTACCTATCACTTGCCCATCCACCAATCACCATCACGCCAATTGTCTCATCTTAACGTTGCTGCATATTGTTGAAATCTCATCTACCCAACACGTTTCTCCCTCCTTTAGCTCTGGAGAGTCATCTGGACTTAACATTAACTCTCTTTCTCTCCCTGCAGATGAGACCTGCTGAATTTTTCCAGCATCCTCTCGTTTCAAATTATGGCACTCGTAGTATTTTGCTTATTTAATGTCTTGCAAGAACAGACCAGTTGAGTACAGTCTGTACTTTGCCTGTTACAACATTCAAAGGAACCTGCTGTTTGATTTGATTAGCCGATCACTAGGACATATGCTCTATATTACCTGGCGTTGTCTCAGCCATGTTGTCATAGCCACAAAATGACTTGCCCTGTTGTTCAAATTTGAGATACTTTGCCTTTCCAGGATAAATTGAGATGGTTAGGGGCTTTTCAAGTCTACATCTGGTGGTCTTTGGCTAATTTGCAAAGTAGTGCAAAGCTATCCTGATCAGAACACTGTCCAGTGTCAACAAACAGCTAAGACCTTGAAGTATAAATTGTTGTAAAGGTTTGAAATTTGGCTTTCTTGCATTTGTTGTGATGAGTGCAAGATAAAAGGTTGCAGTAACGTCTCTAGCAATATTACAGTTCTGCTATGGAGAAACACAAGTGCACATAGAAATGTTATTTTTAATGTAAGTGCTTGCATTGTATGATGCAGACTGGGTTTTAAAAAACATCTCCCTGTTCCTTAATGGGTAAAGATTTGCTAAAACTGGTACAAAGCTGAGTTGAACAGTGCACTGCTTACAGTGGCATGTGGAGGCTGTATTATTAGAAACATGCTTCCATTTGCTGCAGTAAACAGTTACAAATGATGAAAGCAGCTTGTACAAATCTTTACAGATTTAACTGTTTTTCAAAATGTCAATTTCTCTTTCTACTTGAGGTGCCACGTTACTGGCAAAACATTACACTCATCATTGTACTTTTTACTAAAAGATTCAAAGCTAGCATGTACAGATTGATCGCAAGATTCAGGCATTGATCATAAAGATGACCTTAACATGCTCATAATAAAGTTGACCTTCAAATTCATCTACAGGACAGAAAGAGATGCCTCGAATTGGTCCATAGACAAACTTAAATCACTGTTGCTGGCGGTCAGTGTAGAAAATGAAGAGGGTGTGTGCAAAGTGACAGAAGTGAGCAAGACTGATGGTGAAGCTTCAATTAACAACAGGAAAGGAAAATTAATTTTCTTCTTCGAGTGGAATATCCACTTGTCATGGATAGGTGAGTATGTAAAGCCGTGAAACTTTGACTAAAGCAACTTGTCAGTATTGCAGATCAGAAATGTTTGATTGCCTATCTGCTAGCTGACCCTGGATGTTGCAGTATTCTTGGGAGGAATAGAAAACAGCCAGCATGCCAGTCATTAATCATTTTCTGTATTGGCGAGGTCATGGTTTACCTAAACTGTGGCAAAGGGGACACTGGGAATAATATATTGAATTATGAATATGTGGGCATGATACCATCAGATGACCAAGATCAGTGAAGCTGTGTGCAGGGGAGAAAATGAATGATTTGGAAGAGGGGATGGAAAAGAAATGTGCTTTTATCTGTGTTCCAGTATAGTCTATTGGCCTGTTTCTTTCAGTAATGCATGTTATTGGGACAGAGTTTTAACCTACCTGTTGTCTGTGCTTGGTACAGCCCTGACGTTCCCAAAGCTGGGTTATTTCCTTCCCCAGTGCTGGCATTTCGGCTGGCTTTTAGTTTGTAAAGATTTTTCACCTTTAAAGTGTATGGATAAGGTCACCTGTGTCTTTCTAATTTTTATAGCTGAATTTGTATCCTGTGGTTTAATTTGCTAATGCTGGAGCAAGGGTGCTGACAGCTTTTTGGTACGCTGACCAAGTTAAAAAGTAAAAATTGATTATCTTATCTGTACAGAATGACCAATTAAATTTGGATAGTATTCCAGCAGTTAAATCCAATTACCACTCAAACAAATGTGGGGGAAAGGTCATTCATAGAAAACTCCAGTACAGCAAAATCTATTGGGGACAAGATGTCCCTGAGCAGGAGATAGGAGGATGACACGAGGGTGGTGTTGGGATGGCAGGGAGAATGCAATTTAATGAGCCTTTCTGCTGAAGGTTCTTGGCAATGTAGCGTAAGAAATTTAATATGGAAATGAAATTCCTAAAGCACTTAGTTTTAAAATTGCACTTGTTGGCGATCCCAGTATGTTTAAGTGACTGAGTGCAAAGTTCAGCTCTTTAGGGCATCTATAGCCCACTTCCAAATTGGGTCTGTGTTTTTCTTTTACTGTGCTGAAAGTGTCTGTCTAGGGCAGTTGTGTATTTAAACAAACACTAATCTCATGAATACTTTATTGGACTGAGCTTTATTTCAAGAATAGGCAGGGTAAATGTGTTTCATTTAAGAATAAGGTGGGTGGGGGTATAGCCAGATTACTTGCCCCTCCCCCGAACTTGATAGTTTGTTCATCAAATCTCTGCATGCATAAACACTTTATATTCTATCATAGGAACTTCAAAAACTGGAATTAAATATAAAGGAACTGTGGAGATACCAAACCTCTCGGATGAAAATGATATTGATGATGTGGATGTAAGTTTGACTATAATTATTCCTATTCAAGACTAACTTGGACAGGTCTTTCATCAAGTGATCACAGATGCAATGGGCCAAATGATCTATGTTGTAAGCTTCTATGATTTTCAGTTTGCTTTTCCAAAATGCAGCATGTCAGGGTCTGCTCTAAACCCTTCCCCATGCTGCTAGAGAGAATGTTACCATCTTTCCTGGCTTTATTTACTGGATCCCTTCTGTTTGGGATTATTCCAGTGAGAAGTTAAAGCAATCTAGTACGCATCGATATCTAACACTGCTACAGATTTTCTGAAACTTGACTCCGGCTGTTACATCAGAGTCTCCTAGGTGCAGTGAACTATGTTTAAATGTAAACTGTAACACAACCTAAAATAGCATTCAAATTGGGCACCGGAAGAGCCTTTTGGACTTATTAAATGCATGCTCCAAATATTTATTAATTAGTACAAAACTGGATTTCTGCTCTGCGCTTGGAGTCTATGCAATCTTTAATCTTCTGGGTTGCACTTAACATAGTCATAGTCCTTTACCCTGTGACAGTGGTCATCCCTCTACATGATGAATGTTGAGATTTGTGATAGTGTTAATACAAGAATAATTATTTGCAAGAAGTTGGCAATAAATGTGATTCTTCCATATAAAGGATTAAATATGAAAAGTTTTTGGACTCTTGTAGGTGATTGTAGTATTTATAATTTTTTTGTCTGTCTGAATATTTGAAATGTTTCCTGCAGGTTATAATTGGGCTGGCAAAAGATGAGCCTGACACAAAGTTGCTGGCTCTAATGAAAAATGATGGTGCAAAAAAGATCAGGGAGGCACTTCTCAACTACATTGATACACTGAAATTAGGTAAGTGTCAACTAAGGTAAAAAAAATCAATCCCTGATAATTAGGTGTTTTAAGCACAATGTTATTTATGGATCAAAACTAAAGCCTTGCATTTTTACACATTCTTCGATGTATTGGTTCAGTTGTAGAACATGGGCTTGCATTCAGTTCAAGAGGTGACTTTCTCTATCTCTGTAATTGCACTGATCCATTTCTTACTGCTATTGAGCACCACTGCAAAATATAATTCTTATCTGGAGAAGGCTATGATTGGCAGATTAATGTAGCTGGGGTTTATTAGCACGGGGCTACGCATCATCTAACTTTGCTTTTATACCACCTTCGGCAAAGATATTGTTTCAAGGTTCTTAAATACTTTTGGGAAGGAAGGTATTGTAGATGTTAGTGGGATTAAAAGTAATCTATGCAATCCAGCCTCATGGTCACAGAAGGCACTGCTCAGCTCAAGATGTACTGTTGACCTCTGATAATCCAAATGTTGGAGCCCCAATGTCAACAGTGTCTCTATAGGCAGGTGATCAACTGGAGAAGCTGATGCAATAGGAAGTGTCAGATTTCAACATGATGTGTTAAAGGTGGTTTCAGCTCAAGCTTTCATCTGTGCTTCTATCCAGGGATCATCTGGAGATCTACGTGGCATCTGTCAGTAGCTCTCACTCGAGTTTATGGTTGCTATGTAATGTTACGTTGAACAATCAGGCCAGGCTACAAGGACAGTTTGCTTTGGGGGGAGAGTTGCTGTTTTTTCCCAGGTCAAAGGGGTCTTTGACTGTACTTATGGCCATCAAAATGCCTTTGAACAGGAAGAGTTTTGACTTGGGTCAGCTGTGATCACAAATTAGCTGAGTTTTCCAGGAAGTTGCCACTTCAATACCTTCATGGCTGGCTATTGGAATCAAAATGTATATGACAAAAGGCATGGCTTCTGTATTGTGTACGTAGCCCCAACATGTGACAGAGCACACATCCACTGCTACATGACTAATGGCTACTTTTAAACACACCATTCTACTTTTTGAGGATGAGGTTTAAATGTCTGATCTGGTGGAGCTCTGTTAAGTACTCAAGTGTTCTGCATTTCACAAACTGACACGTTAGAGGGATGTGGAGATGCTGGCATTGGATTGGGGTAGGCACAGTAAGAAGCCTCAAAACACTAGGTTAAAGTCCAACAGGTTTATTAAGTGGTTTGTGCTACCAAATAAACCTGTTGGACTTCAACCTGGTGTTGAGACTTCTTACTGACATTAGAGGGAAACAGCCTGGAGCCAAAGACACTGGAACCAGCCACACAAGATGTGGATGAAAGTCATGAATCATAGCCTCCCTGTAGTTGCAGAAGGAGGGCATGCAGCCCATCAAGTTTGCACCAACCAGAAGCCCGATTCCCATAATCCCACATCTTTACCATGCTAATTCTTCCCCCCCCCCACCCCCCCAATGTTACGATCACTTTAGCATGGCCAGTCAACCTAACATGCACACCTTTGGGCTCTGCGAGTATGTCCTCAACCTCTTCCATGATTATCCTCACCACCGGTGCCCCATAAAGCTGTATCTTCAGCCCCTTGCTATACTCGTACACCTATGGCTGTTAGGCCAAATGCTCCTCCAACTCGATTTTCAAATTTGTTGATACCATAGTGAGTCAGGTCTCAAACAATGATGAGACGGAATACAGGAAAGAGAATCTGGTGAACTGTTGCAACTACAATCTCCCTCTGTCAACAAAACGAAGCAGGTAGTCATCAATTTCAGGAAGCATAGTGGAGGATATGCCTCTTTCTGTATCAATGGCAATGAAGTAGAAATGGTCAAGGGCTTCAGTTTCTATGTGTCTAGATTACCAATGACCTGTCCTGGTCCCTCCACACCACTATAGTTATGAAAGCCCACAAATGCCTTTCTCAGGAGGATAAGAAAATTTGGCACGTCTGCTACAATTCTCTCCAATTTTTACAGATGTGCCATAGAAAGTATTCCTTCTGATTGTATCAAAACTTGGTATGGCTCCTGCTGTTCATGACCCTTAGTAGTTTTCTGCAATTTTGGACAAAGTCCTGGCCATCATGCAAACCAGCCTCCCATCTATTGACTCTGACTATGCTTTCTGCTATCTCAGAAAAGCAGCCAGCATAATCAAGGACCCAGACATGCAGTCTTCCACATCCTTCCATTTGGAAGGCTTGAGGACGTAAAACAACTGACTCAAAAACAGCTTCTTCCCTGCTGTCATCAGACTTCTGAATGGACCCACCTTGTATTAAGTTGATCTTTCTCTACATCCTGGCTATGACTATAACACTACATTCTGCACCTCTCCTTTCCTCGATGTACCGTACACTTTGCCTGTATTTGAAAAAAGGAGAATGGCCTGTTTAATAGTAGCTGTTAATCATGTAGCAGTGGTTGTGTGCTTTGCCACGTATTGGGGCTATGTACACAATACAGAAGCCATGCCTTTATTACTGTAATACATATAACAATAAATCACATCAATCTATTAGATTCTTCATCTGGTCACTGACAAATTCATTAAGATTTATAATTCAATTTAAGTTTACATCTTATCACCCAATGAAACTTCACTAGCCCTTGAATTTGTACATTTGCTTATGGTCTCATCTATGGAGCGCACCCATGTGCCTGGATTTGATATTAACAAAGAACAAAAATCAGCCCGGGAAACAGGCCCTTCGGCCCAACGAGCCTGCGCCACCATCTCAACACCACCAGTCCACCTCTCTACCCACGACCCCTGTCTATGGGATCAGGCAGCCTGCTATTTGTCTTGTTCTCAGTACATAAATGGCAGTTTGCATTCTTCTGGTGCTTAGCATATCCATGGCCACCTGTATCTATGCAGGAGCCATCTTGGTCACCAGACTGGCAGGTTCCATTAGTATCATTGTCAAAGGATCTACCTTCATTTTTTTTTTTGAACCTTGAGCAGAGCATCCATGGCTTTAACCTGCTTCTCAGCCTTTTGTACAGCTTCAGTATGCTCTCCTTTGGTTACTGTGGCAACTGGCCAACTTGTCCACCCATCACTGGATAGATGTTACGGATGAGGTCATTTTGTAGAGGTCTGTACACAGCCTGGCATCCACAGTGCTATGTGTTTTTCTGAGAGTTGTGATTCTTCGTGGAGACTGCCATGTCAAGAATGGTGCTCCTTGTGACTCGGATGGACTCCATAAATTGCAGAAGAGACTGTTCTGACTCTGGATATAATGCTGCTGAAGCATCTACTTTGCTGATGATGACCAAGGCTGGGCCTCATATTTCTCCAAAGAGAAGTGCCTGTATTCGTAGTGCTCCCCATATTATTCATGTCAAATGGGGGGGCTCAGCTCACCAAGTTTACCTGCACGGATGGTAGATTTATTTGAATAAAGTGGTACAGTGTCTTGATGCTATTGTATCCTCTGCACTAGTTGAAACCCCGGTCTCTCTCTCTCTGGAGAGAAATTATTTAAGTGAAACATCTACACAATCCCTGGTGGCTCTCCCTTTTCAGGAGCTTCAGTAGCCTTTAGGATTGGAGGATCCATAGTAACCATTGGTCTAGGGAATGAAAGATGCTGCCAGTATTTCATTTGTCTGCTTTCATGCCTGCCTTTCCCTCAATGACTGCCCTGCTGTCACCCATCTGATGTCCATGGCAATTCCTCTGCATTGATGTCACTGCAGTAATAAAAAGCACTCAACTCATTTTGCATTGCGTTCTTTATGCAAGAGCAGTCACCCCAGTGTCATGTCTGTGTTGATTTAGTGATACTGCACCACTGGGTTGGCATAAAAACCAATCACTCCAGTTGCTGGAACCAGAAACCAGCAAAATGCTGGAAAATATCAAGTCTATTAGCATCTGTAGACAGAATAAACGCTTCATGTCTAATAACTATTTGGCCATCTCCATACAGGATTCCCTTGGCCCTGACTGAGTGCAGGGGCATATGAACCGAACACTGTCTGCTGTTGCCCCATACATGGGCTACCACTTGGCCTCGGCCTCAGGTTTTTTCCATGGATGTTCTTTTAACTTGTGTTGAGCTTCTAGTTTACAATTCTAAACGTCACTCATGCTGAAGATCATTTAATCTCTTCTTGCAATGGAACCAGATTTTTTGAAATGACGTGTCTGCTGCCACCAGCCATATCATGGTTAGGCTGGCTGGTGGCTTTCTCCCATCAAGGCAGCCTTCTCTTCTGTCTGCAATCATTTCTAGCAAGGCATTTCTGAATCCTGGAGCGATTGATCTAGTGTTGAAACCCTCCCTCTGCTGTGGATCTTCATGTCTGCAGCAGATTAGCGTGCTGCACATGTGATTTTAAAAATGGTGCCTCAGCAAACACCCAGCCCCTAGACTCTGCCTCTTAACTGCCAAGCACGTCTGTCTTCTGCCTATATATGCTGACGTCTGATCCTCTGGTGGATTGGTAAAATTCAGGTTTCTACTGCCTGTCTGAGAATTGATGTATTGCTGCCATCTGGTCATGATGAGCAATAATTAAATCCAAGACATGGCAGAACAGTTTAATTCAACCACTGAAATACCAACCATGACTTTGGCAGCAGTCTCACCTTTTTTGAGCTAGGTCATGCACTCATTCTATTCCCAAATCTGGGCTGACACTTGTAAAAAAAAACTGCTACAGAGATTTGTCAAGGCCCTATCTGTTCTCTGGGTAAAAAAAAATCCCACAACACAAGTAGAACAGCATAGTCCCCCTTGGTGTCATGTCACCAAGGGGTTAGCTGATCAAAAAATCTCATTGCTGTTTGTGAGAGTTTGCAAATTGGTTGTAAAACATCCTACATTACAACAGTGATCAACTTTAAAACTCTTTAATTGACTGATGGGCACTATATACATGCAAGTTTGTTCTCCCTATCTGTACAGTAGAATTCACCACATTTGAATTTTATTCCAGAATTCACTCAGGGAATGATCTTGCCAACAGTTAATGGAGTCCAGAAGGAGCAATCAAATTCTAAGCCCAAGGTTGATCTGCAGGCCAAGGTAAGGAAACAAATAGTTAATTTTTGAACTTGTAGCAGACAGGTTATATTCTTCAGTTTGTGTCCTCTACAGTGATGCTAGCCGGAGGGATTAGGTAGGCAGAATTAAAATGTATTTCAAGACTTTACCATTTAATCATGGGCTGTCACTTGATGGGACTGCATTTATTTCCTGTCCCCAATTGGCCTTGACGGTGGCTGAGCATGACAAGTCAGTGAGGTGTAGGAATTTTGGATAACAAGTTCAAGATTTTCAGAGGGCAGCTTGCAGGTAATGGTCCCATGTGTCTGCTGCCTTTGTCCTTGTAGGCATTCAAGATCTGGGATTTGGACCATGCTGTTGAAGGTGGAGTAAGTTGCTGTTAGTGTCTCTTGTCAATGCATGCCACTGCCCTTGTGGTCTGAGAAGGTGGCTCACCATCATCTGCCAATAAATGCTAATCAAGCTAGTGATGCCTGCATCACGTAAATGAATTTAAAAACAATGCGCTTTGTAGATGGAGGGCAGGCATTTGGAGAGCAGGAAGGGAAATTCCAACCTCTGATGCACAATACTCCTGTAGCAGCTCTAGTTCAGTTTCCCATCAGTCATAGTGCTCAGGATGTTAATGGTTGGATTTTTTTTAATATGGGGTGAGGGCCAGCATTTGATCATCCCTATTTTCACTTTGGCAGTTCCTGGTGTACCACCACTTTACAATTTGTGTATGTACATCAGTAACAATGCCATTAACTGCCAAGGATGCAATTTGCATCTTATCAGAGATGGTTCTGATCAACACTTGGACACAAAGTATCAAATAATTTCAGGTATCGCTTTCTGGAAATTGCATTTTCACCCTAGGTGACCTACCTTTCCTACTCTTTAACCATATCGTTCAGTTTATGAAACCATTGCTGAAATGTATTTGAGGCAATCCATAGAGAAGTTCTTGGAAATCTTCATTTTTTTGGCATCTTTTGAACTGATTGCGGAACTACATTTTTCTCAGTTAACTGACAATTCTTGTCAATGCTTGTTCCAAAGTAGCTCAATAATTTCTAACCCATGCATGGATACTGTCTCTGCCACCTGGAAAAGGCTTGCATAACTAAATTGGAATAGTCTGTTCCTGGTGGGGGTGGGTGTGAGCTCACAGCTGTGTAATTGGCAGCAACCTTGGTGCCTGAAGTTAACCATTTTGCCTGATGCTGAACTCTCCAATCTTAAATGCTCTGCTCCACTACTGTCTTCATTGTTTTGGTAAATCTTTCCTAACAAAATGAGCACAGGATACCAATGATCCACTTCCTTTGGGTGAGGGGCAGAAGTGGAAGCAGAGCCACACTGCTCTCAAGTAGCTTGTGTTCACAAACTTCCATTCTTTCGGTGAAAGTGAAGAGATGATTGGTGCATCCATTCAGGCATTGAAACTTAAATATTTTGTTACCATGGTCGCTAGCTGTAATTGTGGGATCTGGACGGAGAAAGCTGCATGTAGTATTTTTCTAATTCTGATTTTCGGTGCTACAGGTTAGGGCCCATGAGTCACCTGAGATGTATATGCAAGACTTCAGAATTATCCATCAACGAATGCATGCCTGGGTTCCTTTTTTAAAGCAGGGGGTCTAAGGTCATTGCTACCCAAGCTCTCTTTAATTTTAAATTTAAATAGTTCATTTAAATTTAAATTGTTCATTAGTGGTCAATATTGGATGATAGCTGGCTATGTAATCCATTGTTTTGGAAAGCCTGGACAACTTTCTGCCATCATGCTAATTGAATTAATTTCTCTTCAGGTCCCTACAGGGCAGTTACCCAGTCAGCATACCCCAGTTGGGGTTAAAATTCCAACTTGTAAAATTAGCTTAAAAGACTATTTCATGACCTCTCCGGAAGAGCTGTACAGGATCTTTACTACACAAGAAGTAAGTGTCAACGGGAGTGACGAGATTGTGTTTTGAGTAGCGCTCTAATTCAATGTTAGTTCCTCTTGTGCACCATCAAGTGGCTTTTGGTGGAAGAGCAGTGTCTAGTCTTGTCACCTCAGTCAGGAAGAATCCTAGAATCTCAAAACAGGAAGAGGCCTATCTGTGACAGACATTTCAAAAACAATCCAGGCCCTCTTTCCCATACTTTCAATTCCCTTTTTTGAAGGCTTCTACTGAATGTCTCCAGCACCATATAGGACAATGGATTCTAAATCCTTACCACATGAATTAAGTATTTCCCTCATGTCAGTCCTGATTCACTTTGCCTTGCCAAGTGTGTTCAATCTGTATCCTCTAGCTATTAACTCTTCAACCGTTGGAAACGTTTTCTTATTTACTATAGCTTAATTCTTCTTGATTTTAAATGCCTATTGAATTTTTTCTAAGCCTTGTGTGCTCTAAAGAGAACAATCCCAGCTTCAGTCCAATAACTCATCTTTAGTACCATTCTAATAAATCTCTTCTGCCCTTAATGTCCTTGGTGCAATGCTCTGAATTGGATGCATTACTTCTAACTGGAGTTGAGCTGAGGTTTCATGGAGATTTGTCAATGAGTTTGCTTTTGTAGTCATGCCTTTGATCACTCAACTCTGGTTTGTTAATATCTCCTGCCACCTTAATTCTCAATCTCCTTGTTTGTTCTTCTGCTTTGTAAAATTATATCATTAACATTTTGGTAAACAATTTTTTGTGAATATTTTGAGCCATTTCCCATCCATTTCCCCATCCTGTCTGGCTGCTTCCTCACTAATGTCTTCCTGAAAATATAAATATTACATCCACTGATTTCCCTTTACATAGAATCTGTAGTGTGCAGAAGGAGGCCACACCTAACACACACCTTTTGACTGTGGAAGACACCTGGAATAAACCCATGCAGACACTAGAATGTGCAAAGTCCACACACTCACTCACCCAAGCAAAGAATCAAAACTAGGTCCCTGGCACTGAGACAGCAGTGCTAACTAATGTGCCACCATGCTGCCCAAAATTATCACCACTCTTGTGTCAAGCACAAGCACCCCTTTCCATAAAACCATGTTGATGCTGCCTAATTGTGCTTGTGATTTCCTAACTATCCCAGTTACCACCTTAGCAATATTGGATTCCAGCATTTTCCTGACAGTCGTCTGGCTAATGGTAATCCAGATTCCATATAAACGATGTGGATGCAAAGCAAACTGTACTGCACCACAAAAGGAACAAATTTCTTCTGCATGCATGTGTGGTTGCATAGAGCAAAAAAAATTAGTGTGAACATTGTCTCTAGTTCCTCACTTGTTACATTTTGCTACCTTCCAACCCATTTTAACCATTCCTGAATTTTAGGAGGATAGTGAATGTTTTGAATTAAATTGAATTTGTAGACAAAAAGTTTGAATCAACTTCCTGGCAGATGTGTTGCCAATTGTAATCTGCAGTAACATGAGGGGACAGAAACGTAACACTTATTCTTAAACTAGATAAATAGTTCTAAGACTTAAACTGCTGTTGTCCATCTTCCAATTTTAGCTTATTCAGGCTTTCACACATGCACCAGCAGTTGTTGAGGCCACTAAAGGGGGAAAATTCCGACTGCTTGATGGGAATGTCAGCGGAGAATTCTTGGAACTGGTGAGTGTTTGTTTATAAAACATTGTTATGTATGACTATCATAATACATTAGAAACAAAAATAGACCATTCAGCCCATTGAACCTGCTCCACCATTCAATAAGATGGTGGCTGATCTGATTGCAACCCTGCCCCCACATTCATGTCTACCCCCAATTTAACCTTTCACCTTGTTATCTTGTTCTGCATTGAAAAGCTTTAGTTTTTGGACTCTTCAAATGTAAGAGCCTAGAATAGAAGTTGATCTTTCTGTGCACCTTTTGAGCTGCAGTTGAGCAGCTGGCAGTGCATACTAGTGAGCACCTTAATAGTGGTGCTGCCTAATTTAATGTTCACATACAATGCAAGGATCATAGGGTAGTACTAAGTGGATTTGATAGGTGAATTTTCTTTGGTCACATTTAAGTTCAGATGCATGGATGGTGTACTCTTGAATCAAAAAACCTAATTAAATTTCTTTCTTGTCCAAGAACCTAGTTTCTTGTGTTTACAAGGTAGAGAATTAGGAGTTGTCCTTCCCAGGCTTCTGTACCTCCACTAAAGGATGAGATGTATGCAACAGGTGGTTTTTTTTTTGTGGACTTCTGTAATGGGGAAATGAGTCCTACATCTGCTGATAGTCTTGACCATTCACTGTTAATAAAGGCAATAGTGAACTTGTATTTAAGAATGAAACCAAAGTAACTTCAACTGACCTCAGTAATACCTTGACTTTTTATACTAATGTAATCCTTCTAGTGTAGTCTGACTGTTTTCCCTTTTGTATCAGTTGAAGAGTTTGTCCAGTGCTGCTATCAGTTTTTACTTTTGGAGAAACTTTTAAAAGATTACTTGGCCTAAGCGTGTTAATCCACAGTAAAATTGGCATTGCTTAAAATTTAAGATTTAAACTTTGCTGAAGTTTGTTTTTTTTTTGAATATCCTTCACACTGTAGCTGTTTCTTGTTCAAAGTGAGAACTTCATGTTACTGGTGTTATCAAAATACTGATGACCTCATTTTATTAACTAGGTTTCGGAGCAACGGATTGTTATGAAGTGGAGGTACAAGTCGTGGCCAACTGGTATGTTTTTGTGTTGTTGAATATAGCTGTTCTCCAGAATACAGTGACTGGATTGAGCTTGCTACTAGCTGGAAAAGCCTTTGATGCATTTAAAGAATTGTGTGCCTTCTAACATTTTACACTGATTTTTTTTTTTCTGTCTGGGTTAACATTTGGTGTGGTTGAAATCCTCTGCTATTACTACCAAATTGTTTTAGCATTTAAATTTACCTATGTATTTGCTTCTTTAGCTCCCTTTTGACTGAAGCTCTTCTAGCATATTCCCAGCAGTGTTTTTTTCCCCCCCCCCTCCTTTGTGTTCACATCATCACGTTCAAACCTCCGATACCTCTGGAATTCTCTGCCCGTTGAAGTGGTGGAGGCTGCCTTGCTAAATATTTTTAAGACGCGGGTTGATGGGTTTTTGTTAAGAGAGGGGATTAAGGGTTATGGGGAGAAAGCGGGAAAGTGGAACTGAGCAGCGACAGATCAGCCATGATCTTATTGAATGGCGGGGCAGGCTCGAAGGGCTAGATGGCCTACTCCTGCTCCTATTTCTTATGTTCTTATGTTCTCTCTTGCTCTCAGAACTCTTGGATAGAATTTTAAGGCTGGTGAGTGATCCTGAGAGTTGGTGCCTAATGTGCAGCTGCTGACTTAAATTCCCACTGTCGTTTCCCAAGTGTAGATTGGCAATGGGCAGGGCTTCCATCCTTGGAAGGAAATCCTGCCAGTTAGGATCAGATTGGCCACCAGCTCTTGTGCAGTGAGAGATCTGCAGTGACCAGAAGTGGTCCTGCATGCTGTGCCTGGAATTTAACTCCCAAGGGCATAGAGGTGAGGATGTTCCAGAGCACCAGTGTCTGGGGGGGGGGGGGGGGGGGGGGGTGCACAAACTCCCAACAGGGCCTTCTAAATGAGATGCATCCCCCCATTCCTAAAATGGAGGGGTGGTGAGTGTAACTGTCACTCTTCCATCATGCCCACACCTGCCAGCCTAAAAATTGAAGTTGGTTGGGGTTGGCCCACCTGAGGCTCTGTCCACTAGAGCATAAAATTATCTCAGTTTGGGTGGGTGAGTTCCTAGAACAATTTTGTTCACTCAATTTTGTGTTTTCTTCCACCCCTCCCCCAACAGTCACCTCAGAACCTGCCTTGCGGGGGGGGGGGCTGCCCCTTGTGTTCTTGCACTTCCTAGCTTGTCCTGCTTTTGCACCCTGAAACCCCTTTGCCCCATCATGAACAAGCACTTCTTCATGTCCAGACCCCAGGCTCAAATTCCATCCCTTGAGGTATTTGTCTCCCAGCTCCCTTTAAAGGAAGAATCTTTTAAAATTCATCTCTGCAAGGTTTTGGCCACCCTTCCAACTCTGATTTTTGTCTAATTTAGATTGAAAAATGTCCTAATACTGTTGCAGGTAGGGCATTCTGCACCCTTACTACTGAGTAAAGAGCCTACCTCTGACATCTGTCCTAGATCTAATCACCCCTCAATTTAAAGCTACGTCCCCCTCATGCTATCCATCTCCATCCAAGGAAAAAGACTCTCACTGTCTACCTGTCTAATATTCTGATCATCTTGTATGCTTCTAAGTCACCTCTTAATCTCCTTCTGTGTAATGAAAATAGCCTCAAGTCCCTCAGCCTTTCCTCAAGACCTTCCCATCATACAGAGCAGTGTTCTGGTAAATCTTCTGTGCACTTTTCCAATGTTTCCACATCCTTCCTATAATGCGACAACCAGAACTGTATGCAGTACTCCAAGTGTAGCCACACCAGAGTTTTATACAGGTGCAACATGACCTCATAGCTCCTAAACTCAATCCCTCTACCAATAAAAGCTAAAACACCATACGTCACCTTAACCCTATCAACCTGGCTGCCAACTTTCAGGGATCTATGCACATGGACACCAAGATCTCTCTGCTCAACCACACTACCAAATAACTTGCCGTTAGCCCAGTACTGTGTTCCTGTTACTCCTTCCAAAGCAAATCACTTCACACTTTTCTGCATTAAACTCCATTTGCCACCTCCTCAGCCCAGCTCTGCAGCTTTTCTATGTCCCTCTGTCATCTGCAACATCCTTCCACACTGTCCACTGTTTCATTTTGGTGTCTTGAAAAATCTGCTTTTTTGATTTTGCCTGAAGTTGATTAAACTTGCTAATTGCCACTGCCTTCTTTTCAGAACATTATGCAACCATAAAACTCATCTTCTGCAGCAAGAATGATGGAACAGAACTTCAGGTGGAATGCAAAGGTGTCCCGGTGGGTGAGGAAGACCAGACAAAATCAGGCTGGCAGCGTTACTACTTTGACGGCATTAAGCAGACTTTTGGCTACAACGTGCGGCTCTTTTAACAGGATGGTCTCTCTGAAAACTCCTAGCTAACTTATGAAATACGGAAAAGCTTTAGACCTTTGTTCGTTTTCACTTATGTTCATTCTGTTGTTAGTCCAGCCAACCTACAACTATGACCATGGATAATTTCAATAGAATGTCTTCCCCCCCCAAAAAAAAACTCAAGTACAGCCTTAGAGTGGGAAGGACTTTTTTTCCAATCCACCTTGAAGAATGAAAATGTTGAGTGTGTTAATTGTGAAATTTCAAATGAGACCTACATGAATTTCCCATGTACAAATGTGTAAAATACTAGTTCTTATCACCAGTGTGACTTCCGATTTTGTAACTGCAGTATACTGTAAGGTGTGGGATTGAGCAATGTGAAGCATGAACGAAAAGAAAAGATTTGAGAAGTTTCTTACCTTCCCTTAAGTTTATTTCTCCCTGGCCCTCTCACCCCAACCCGAAATATAAACCTTGAATCCCTGCTTACTCCATCTGCAGTATTTGCCTGCCCCAGGATCTGAAAAGGACACTAAGAATTTTACAGCTTTTCAGAGAAAGCTGGTGTCAGACCAGTCATCTGTTTGCATCTGATGCTTATTGACTGATAACAAACTCAGTATAGCAATGTGCCAGTGAAGGGATCAAATAAAAGCTAGGAGTGGAAGAAAAAAACCTTACTGATTGCAGTTTTTTTCAAATGTGATTATTACAAGTGACTTGAGGGAGTGGATGGTTTGTAATACATTCTACTGACAACTGCTGTCACACTAGCTAGCGTTCAGTTGAGCTCTAGTTAAGAATTCACACTATAGTGTCCCACTTATAAGAAGCTGAGTCGTCAGTCAGTCAGATAGCTAAGTCCTGCAAAATGGGTCCATTTATTCATCCCTTGTAGGCAATCCTGCATTTTTTCCAAGGAACTGCAAGGGAAAAAGTGTATATAACTTCCTAATGTAACAATTTCTAAAAGTTGGTTTGTAATAGGATTTTTTTTCTAATGGTAGCACACTGAGCTCTGAGGATTGGCATTGGAAGAAATGCTTCAAAATTTGCTGGAGCAGAGAGCATCCTGTGGTATGCCCCATTGACTTTTTCACCCATCAAGTCAATTTTTTTTTATGCTGCAAGTTGCCAGAAGTGAATTAATAGGTTGAGGGCAGTGCAGCATGAGGTTTAAATGATTGAGAGAAATGGAAGTAACTCCGAGGGGAATTGGGTAGAGAAAGATTGGATTAAAGATGGGGTGGGAGAAGGCTAGGGAAAAGTAGGAAAAAGTTGCGTGTTGGAAATCGGCCAGCAGTTTTTATGTTGGAAATGAGGTTTTGCTGTTTTAAATTCTTCCCAATCTGGGCTTGAGCCGTTTGACATTGCAGGAATATAAATCTCAGCATTAAATTACCTGTGCTGTACCAGCTCCCTCCTGTGGGAGTAACTGGTAGTGAAGTACAAAATTGGACTTTGAGGTGAAAACAAAATGCCAGAAGTATAAGGTTATTAATAAATCCAGTAGGGAATTCAGGACAAACCTCTTGTGGAGCTTTTATACAAGTAGCTTAGGCAATTCATTTCAGGAAAATTTAGATAAATTTGAATAAGGAATAGAATATTTTAGAAGTACTCAGCAAGTCTGGCAGCATGTGTGGAGGGAGAAGCAATTAAAAATTCAAATCTGTTGGCAAAGGTGATGCAACTGGTTTTAATCCATTTCAGAGGCTGGGGAAGGGGAAGAACAGAGTGCTAGTGATAGACAGGAGAGATTAAATGACACAAGGGATAATGGTGGAAATCAGTTAGGCACATTACAACCTCCTGGACTCACATTGAGTTTAGTAAAAGCAAATTACTATGGATGCTGGAATCTGAAACCAAAAGAGAAAATGCTGGAAAATCTCAGCAGGTTTGGCAGCATCTGTAAGGAGAGCTGACATTTTGAGTCCAGATGACCCTTTGTCAAAGTTGAGTTTAGTAACATTATATTGTAACCTTGGTGCTCTTTTTAGACAACAGCTGTTAGTAATGACTTGCCTCTTCCCATTTTACATTATCTTTTAGACTCACCTTGTTTCTTTATTTGGGGAAGAGAGAACTTATTGCCTATCTTTTTTTTACCTTGCATTGTTCCTTTTTTGTCTCTTGATGCCTCCTGTCTTCAACCCTATTGCAGATCTTCCCCTGATTTACCCCCTCCATGCCCTGTTGAGCTAAAGAGGTTGAGGGTGAACTGCTATTAGTTTGAGGCTAACAGCCAAGTTGTGCAAAAGACCCAGCAGCTGATGGCTATCTATAAACAAAATACTTCATCCCCTCCAAGTTGCTGATCATGGTGAACACCATCCCACTCAGTATACCAGCAAACTCTTGGTTAAATTTGTAGTAAATTAACAGCTGAGCTGGTCAGACTACAAGATTCAACTTGTTGGGAGACTTGCGCATTGTATTTTATTGTAGAACTAATGTTCTGGGCCCAATCTCTTGCCATTTGCAGCAGAGGTTTGGCTGATATTGGGTTAAATTGTATGTGTACTGGAGCAATAGGTGTAGGCTGGTTGTCCATCCCCATGTACATATTACTGTCAAGTTACTTTATTAAATACAATTTCTACTGAAACATTTGTGTGCCTTAAGATTTCCAGTGTCTCAAATGTGCCATTTGTGTTGAAGTGGTTTCATATTGACTATAAATTAGTATAAAAGAAGAGGGACCCTGATGGGAGGAGGATGTGAGAGTGATTTGAGGAGTCTTGGCTCAAAACAGCTGGAAGTAGAATGGGTGAAAGTGGAATAACTAAAATGTTGCAAGGATGTTAAGTTACCCCTGATGTATGACAGTGCTAATTAAAGGACAAGAGGACTTTTAATAACGTGGTGATTGTGGGGAAACTGTAATCTTCAAATGGATAAATTAAATCAGCAGAAGTTAATTTATAGAATGCCCAGGTCAAGAAACCAGGGCTGTAATATGAGAGACTTAAATTAATTAGTAAAGAAAAGGCTGAAAGGAACTGAACTGACATCTGTTGAATTGACAGCGCAGATTCTCATAGAATGATTTAAAACCCTACTGGAGAAGGCCATTTGGCCCATCAAGTCTGCACTAACAACAATTCTGAAAGAAGTAACAGCAGCAATGTGGGATGTAGCGGTTGTGATCTTCCCAAATTCCCCAGATTCAGGACAGTTCCCCTAAAGTTTGGAAAGCAGCTAATGTAGTACTGCTGCTGCAGAAGGGAGGAAGCGTATCCTCTTCCCAGCCTCGTGGAGGTGGGATTATCTCCAATCTTTCAGCCACAGTCATGCATCTTGGGAGAAGGATGGAAGTGTGTACTGCAATTGAGATTTCAGTATCATTCAGGGCCTCTACAATTCAGTACAACCCCAACTAAATTCTTTAACATGAGCAGGTTCTTTTGGCCAGAGTTTGGGTACATGGCTTCATAATTTGTTTTAATTGTATAGGGCAAATACTTTACCACTTTTGCTTTGACATTAACATTTCCCATTATAAATGGTTTGTAGTTCACACTTCTGCCACAATGAAATTTTGGCATGTGAGTTTACGTTGTTTAGATTTATCCACTAGATGGCAGTGGGAGAACTTAGTTTATCCAATTTTTACAGTGACTTCCTAGCTATAGATTTTCAATTTTCTTGTGCCCTCATAATCTGCTCCTTGAAGGATAACAACTGCAACTCCCCCTTGCTGAATGAATTTGGCAGTTCCAGGGGCAGACATTGTCTATTTTGTAATGGGCACAGGGTGGGCTTAGTATAACTGCATCAGGGGCTGTTGTTGAGGAGGCTAAGGGGTATGAGTTCAGGGAGCAGGCTTAGAAAATCTAAGGTAGGAAAAATCTGGGACATGAAGGGAAAGACAGTTAAAATGAAAATCTGCTTGAGAAGGGACAGCCAGCCTGGGGCACTTCTCAGGGAAAGGAAGAGTGGCAGACAGTGGAAACAGGAGCAATGACTAATCGTCACAATTTTAAGATTTTAAAGATTGAGGATAAATGTCTGACTGAATCTAGATCAAATTGGTTAAAATAGGGCTACAGATCAGACCTTTGACCATGGACCAATCAAACAGATGTTCACATGAAAGCATTCTAAAAGTAACTTTTATCTAGACTGATTTAATTTTCAATGTGGCAGCCTCTACCTTTTACTGAAGTGCAAAGTATTATGGATGCTTTATCTGACAATTTTCACAAACTACTTTGCAGTGTGAATGTAAGCCTACTTGTGACTGATAAATAAACTTTAAGTGCTGGAAATACTCATTAGGTCCCTGGCACATCAGTGGAAAATCCCTTTGCCTTTTATACAATGATTTTGTTTTTTGTCATTTAATCTACCCTATCCCAGTCTGTACCTCCTTTCTCTTCACTGCCCCTACTCTCCCCAGCATAAGCCCACACCTTTTCTATTACGAAGGGCCTTTAATTAGGACTTTCCAGCATCAACTTTGCATGTTTACTTAAATTTTAGTGCAGTAAGTTGCTGGAACTATAAGTTAACTTAGGTCCCAGAGGCCAATGTAAACAGGGCAACCAACTGGTATAGACAGCAATATAACTTAGTGAAGGAATTCCATGTTATGTTAGCTATAGAAGGGAAAATAATTAATTCTCAGAAGGAATGAGCCTCTTAACAGTTCATTTCCAGTATCAGCAGGGGTAACTAGGTAGTTTTTTTTGTAAAAGGGTATGCTTGTAATCATGAAAACTTTCAGTGGCAAATTTAATGTGTTGTGAATGTGGTAACTTTAGAATCTTCAATGCACCATTCTTGTAATAAAGGTTGCAATACATACAGCCACTCTGATATAGCCATTTAACAGCCTGTCAGCTGCTTGCTAAGAGTTGCTGGACATTGATGCAGCAATAACAAAGTGGTGTTAACCTTATTGGACCAGGTTTTGCTGTCAAAATGTTGTGACAAATGCTCAGTGTGAACTTGGTGTTTGCAAGCAAGTATACTACTTTCCCCCAGGCCTGCTGCTATCAATGAAGAAATCTGGATCACCCAGATAGTTGTGCAATTTCTTATACTTTTGAGAACGGTAGGTCAATATGAAGGTCTTTTGACTTATTTGGTGTTCAAAGATCTGACATTGCCAAAAGGCAATTGAGACATTTACTTGCTGTGGGCCATATTATATTCCAGACCATCTTTGATCTCAGCAATAACCAGGCCCCTTATCCCAACCCTGCTCAAACAGGCCTTGGCTCTTTCTGAATATTCTGCCACATGCTTCATCCTAAATGTCTCATTTCCTGTCCCTCACTATTCCTTCTCCTGTTGCCAGATGACCAAGGTGGCACAGTGGTTAGCATAGCTGCTACAGCTGCACAGCACCTGGGAACCTGGGTTTGATTCCTGGCTCAGGTCACTGGCTGTATGGAATTTGCACAGTCTCCCCATGACTAGTGGGTTTCCTCCCACAGTCCAAAAGATGTGCAAGTTAAGTGGATTGGCTGTGATAAATTGCCCCTTAGCGTGTCAGGGGACTAGTTCGAGTAAATGTATGGGGATAAGGCCTGGGTGGGATTGTGGTTGGTGCAGACTCAATGGGCTGAATGGCCTCCATCGCTGTCAAACTCTCTGATTCTATGCTGCTCTCTCCTGAGGAGTGGGAAGCTGATTGTTGGTGACTTAGCCTGAGGGTGAGAAGGTAGGATCTTCGTGAATCAAACCCATACTGTTGTCATCATTAACCAGCCAACTGAATGGAACCTCAAAACCATCACAACAGCTCCTACTCTTGCTAGGCAGAGATCATTGTGCTACCACTGCAACATTTTAAGGTACAGCAGGTTCCGATAGCCACAGGGACACATCAGTTTCTGTGGTGAACACCTGGTTGTTGTTAGTTGGACCCAATGCTCAGGACACCTGGTGACCTGGTAAGTAGTCTCAACACCAAATTAAAGTCCAACAGGCTTAATAAGTATCAAGTTTTTGAAGCACTGCTCCTTCCTTATGCACCTGATGAAGGAGCTGCACTCTAAAAGCTCATGATTCCAAATAAACCTGTTGGACTTTAACCTGGTGCTGTGAGACTTTTTAGATAGAAATAATAATTGAAATTGGTTGGTGCTCATTTAGGGGAGGGTTTTGCCATTTTTAAATTGGTTCCTGGTTTGACTACCATTTACCAATAGAAAATGTCATTTAGGTCAAGATCTTTTTGGGTAAAGGGTTGTTGTTTGCAGCACCTCACCTTCAAGTCTTTTGGATGTTGTCAGAATATTGTGTAGGACCAGCTTCTAAGAAGCTGAGCTATTTGCATAATATGAACAATCATGTCATGTAAAACAGTGGCTCTATAAATTATACCAAACCCAAGGTTTGAGGACTTTATAATAGAGGGCAAAGAATATAAAAGTTTGCTAAACCTATGAAACAATTTATCACAATGATTATGATTCACCATTCTGGACACCCAAAGGATGTGGAGGGTGGGAAATAATTAAAAAGGGAATGGGTATCGACTGGTAAAAGCATGCATCTTGTATGCCTTCTCAACCATCTTATCTACTTTCCAGATTCAGATCTCTGCACCAGGACTCTTGCTCTACACTTCTTAATAACCTACCATTTATCATATAATCCCTCGTCTTCCCTGGATTGAACTCCAGTTGCCAGTTCTTACCACTTGACTAGGCCATTGCCAGCACTTTGTAGTCCATCACTCTCACCAACCACACAACCAATTTTTGTATTAACTGCAAACTTCAAGACAAGTCAGTCATCGATATTTACCACAAAATGCGAGGGACCTAGTACTAAACCCTGTGGTACGGCACTGGAAATCACCTTCCAGTTTAAATCGGTTGGACTTAAACCTGGTGTTGTCAGACTTCTTACTACATACTAAAATATTTTTAAAAATCCAGAGACCCAGATTGGATTCCTGGCTTGGGTCAGTGTGTGTGGAGTCTGCATGTTCTCCTTGTGTCTTTGTGGGTTTCCTCCAGGTGCTCCAATTTCCTCCCACTGTTCGATAGACATGCTAGTTCGGCTGATTAGCCATAAATTGACCCTTAGTGCTAGGGAGATAAGCAGGGTAAATGTACAGGGTTACAGGGATAGGCCTGGGTGGAATTGTGGTCGGTGTAGACTCAATGGGCCAAATGGCCTTCTTCAGCAATGTAGGGATTCTATTCTATTAGTTATGAAAGCTGTCTGTCCTCCAGAATGAGATTTTAACAACTGAATAAGATCAGGAGCATTCTTCCTACTGTCCCAATGTTTTCCTTCAACAGCTTCACCAAGCAGATTAGTTGACCATCTGATTGTGGAACATTGCACAATGCCGGCTGCTTTTCGTGCACTGCAACTGTGACCACACATTAAAAGTTCCTCATTGACTGAAGGACATGAATGATAGCACGGAAATGCAATCTTTTTAAAAAAATATAGCTGGGAATTACTTAGGCCTGGGCTGCATCTTGCCCAGTACTGCTGTACTTCCACAGAGCACTCAGCCAGTTTCAGGAAGGGAGGGTGTAAAATGAAGACAAGAGGAGCAGTTGACTTAAGGCAGTTTTTTTAATATTTTAATCCCAGATATGGGACAGAATATTTATACATAAAAAGGTACAATCAAGCACTCCAATTAAAGAATGCCAGCCATTGCTTCCAAAAGATCTAGACAAGGCTCTCACAAACCAGCATTAAAGATCCTGGTTACAGTTATCAAAGCAAGCTCAGTGAGGACTATACATTGTAAGTTCCACTGTTCTAACTCAGTGTTTCCAAATAGGATACCAGGGAATTGAAGGAATTTCTCTCTTTTACACACACACATACACACACTCTCTCACACGAGCATACACAATCTTATAGCAACAGTTTCCAAGCTCAATTGCAAATTAGAGTTTATTTTTTCAGAACAATAATCCAGTCCAGATATCAGTATTTTCAGTACATGCTGACCACCGATGGAATAAGATGGGGAGGCTGGGAAGGGGTGGTGAAGAGGGAGAGAGAGAGAGAGAATGAATGTTCTTTTGTAATTTGGGAGAACTCTAAGTTGTGGATATGTTTTTTAAAAAAATTGGGCAGTACGTTACCACCGCGCTTTAAACTAGGAATTTTTGCACTTATAATATTTGTGAATCAGTCCCTCTGCACATTAAAGTCTAAAAGCACTGCTCAAAATATGCAAGTGTATTGGATCCAACTCTGACAATGTGTTAAAAGGTAAGGGGTTAATATATTTTGCTTTTTTTCTATAGTTCAATAACCTCAGGGTCCCGAGCCCACCTATTAACGTTAGTAGTCAAATAGAATTGTTCATGTTGACTATTACTTTGAGCAACTAAATTTGTCCTTAACTAACACTGTAAAACATCAAAAATCGGAAGTATCGCAAGGACTGATCATCCATTTATGCCTTCTTCCTTAAATGAGGAAGGAAAATAATTGTAATTAACATTTAAGATTAATTAAGAGAAATGAGCTAATGAGAAAAAGCCCAAATCATCATTAAAAAAATCACAAGGGTTATGGAGCAGAGAGAATGGTTATGGAGTAGATAGAATCACAGAATCCTACACAGGAGGCCATTCGGTTCACTGAGTCTGCACTGACTACAATCCCATCCAGGTCCTCTTCCCGTAACCCTTCATATTTGTCCTGCTATTCCCCCAACACTAACTTAGCATGGCCAATCAACCTAACGTGCACATCTTTGGACTGTGGGGGGGGTGGGGGGGGGGGGGGGGGGAGAGAAACTGGAGCACTGGGAGGAAACCCATTGTAAACATGGGGAAAATGTGCAAACTCCACACAGACAGTACCCAAGGCCAGAACTGAACCCAGGTCCCTGGCGCTGTGAAGCAACAGTGCTAACCACTAATTCTCTTTTCTCATTCTGCTTTTTTTTTTAGATCAGATCCTTGACCAGGGCAGCATGGACAAGTTGGGCCAAAGGGCCTGCTTCCATGCTGTAAACTTCTTGTGACATCAAACCTCAGTAGTTGCACGTCAGAATCCCAATACTGTTGCTCATTTAAACATTTTCATAAATGGACAAGCAGTCAACAAAAAGGGCAAGCTTCTCCCGTGAATGTTGAATTTTCTGCGTGTCATTTTCTTTCATAGGTTCAGGACCTTCTCAGGTGTACAACCGTGGCAAGCTGTTTCTAACAGGCAACTTACCTGCGACCCAATCCATCAGCCTAGTCTTGATACAGTTAATCCAACCCAAAAATCAACATACATCAAAACTCATCGTTCAAGAGCATAACGACATAAAATTAACATTGAAAACAAAAGTGCCATTGGAATTGTAATCACGGAAGGCTTCGCAAAGTGGATTCATGTCCTATTTACCCAGGATAGTTCAGGTCAGTTGGCTGGACAGCTGGTTAGCAATGCCAACAGCGCGGGTTCAATTCCCATACTGGTGAGGTTATTCACAAAGACTCCACCTTCTCAACCTTGACCCTCACCTGAGCTTTGGTGATCCTCAGGTGAAATCATCATCACCAGTCAGTACCAACAGCTAGGTCTATGGCCCACTTTACCTTTCAATTTTACCCAGGACAGTGGAGAAGGGCAAAATAAAAATAGTCTCAAGCTAAACATGTGGGTTTTCCAATTACCCACAAGGTATGAAATCATCACAAATTATTCCTTCATGGGACATGGGTGTTGTGGCTGGAATTCATCCACATTTTGCTCTTTAGAATCAAGGTCACAAAGGGTACAGAACTGTAACTAATTCATAGTCTCTTAACCAAAAAAACACCCGAAACACAAAACACCAATTACACTCAGCACCAAACTGAACTATTTTATGCTATTACTTTCATTGCTACTAAATGACAACTAACTGGCACAATTCCAAATCGAAACAATACCATTCATATGAAATTCAGTTCCTGCAGATTTCTACAGGAGTGCAGGAAGTTTCTGGAATTAAACGGCTGGATTTTCTCATTTGATGAGAGGCTTCACGCCCACCTTTCCACCAGCAAAACTAAACAGCACACAACATGCATCAGTAAGTGTCATCCCGTGGACGTTACCAGTTGTGTTTAATCGGTCTCAACACATTTATTGATACAGATGCCGAGTCTTACGAGGAGTGACCATTTAGCTTCCCTAACCCTCCCCAGGGATGGTCTCGAAGTTGGAGGGAGGGGTTGCTACATCTTGCCAGTGGACGGGGGGGTTGGGAGGGGGCCACATCCTCATTACGTTACTTAACACAAGCTGGCAAAGGCCACAATGATGTGCACAGCTGCTGTGTGAAAGGATGGCTTATTTCAACACTGGATAACCACACGCATAATCTCACATCCATCTAGAATACTACTGGATAACAAAAGATATCTATTCTCAACCACTAACATTTAAAAACAAAACTGGATACTTAAAAAGTTAGATACATCTTTTCCAATAACCAAAAGAAAAACTGCTGGAAAGCCTCAGCAGATCTGGCAGCATCCGTAAGGAGAGAAAAAAAGAGCTGACGGGGAGTCCAAATGATTCTTTGTCAGCTTTGATAAAGGTTTCAACTGGGCTTGAAAGATCAGCTCTTTTCTCTCCTTACAGATGCTGCCAGATCTGCTGAGATTTTCCAGCGTTCTCTCTTGTGGTTTCAGATTCCAGTTTCCGCAGTAATTTGCTTGCATCTTTTCCAATAATTGACTTAATAAAATCTTTACCCATCCATTTTGGTTACAGTCTGCTCCTGTAAGACTGTACAGTCAAAAACAGCCTCTTGATATCAAAGCTGCAGCAAGATGAAACATAGAGATGAAAAGACTGTTTTGAATACAGTAGCGAAAGTAATCAAGGTAATTTTTCTGTATCGGTAAAAGTTCTACCCCATACAAACAGGAGTCAAAACATCCATTGAAGAGTAACGTGGAATTTGTACATCTATACGTAACTGCAAGATGCATAGGCCAGTGTGTTCCAAGGCAATAACACTTCTTGGGGTGAAGGAAAGGTTAAGTTGTCACTTGGCAGCACAGAATTTGAACATTCTTGAGAAGAGAGGCGTGTTGTTGAAGCTTTTCATCTTGCACTCATCGGGACAAACACAAGAAAGCCGGGCTTCAGACAACCACAACAAATTTTCACGACAGGAGATAAGGGTGTTGATTAGTTGGCAAATCAATGCTGAAATGTGGCCAATTTTGACATTCTTGTGTTCGGCCTGCTGAGCCCAAGAAAGAATTTCAGTGACATGTCTCTTTCGAATAACAGATGTTAAATTCTTTAGGTTACAGCGTTACAACACACTGGTGAATCATCACCACAACAAATAAATCTTTCAGGGTCCTATTTATAAAAACTCTGGTCACATGGAGATGGGAATTAAAGGGATTGTTAACACTGCTGACCAAGCTAGTATTGATAATAAGCCAAATGGTCACCTCTAAATTTCTGCAATTTGGATGATAACAGCAGGGCAAATGTGATTGACTTCCAAAGGAAGCAAAAAGTCTGTAATCCTTTTATGTGGAGTTGTCGGTGTTGGACTGGGATGGGCACAGTAAGTAGTCTCAACATCAGGTTAAAGTCCAACAGGTTTATTTGGCATCACGAGCTTTCGGAGCGCTGCTCCTTCATCAGGTGACTCACCATCCATTTGATAACTGATTAACTCATTTTTGTTTTAAAATGAGAGGGCCCTAGGTGTCCAAATTCATTAAAAGTTTAAGATTGATATTTGGGACGATCACAGGTTTTAGATACAAACGTTCTCTTTATTCTCATATGTTAAGTTGGAAAAACTAAATCATCTTCAGCTTGGTTATGTTTTTATGAGCTCATTAGAGTTTACAGCCCTTTTTCCCTCCCCCCCCCCGAAGCGTGGCATCTCTCAGCTGCCTCCCATTGCAACAAAGCCAGTTTCCAAAATTGTGCTGTTTTTAAAATATGTAAAATACAACTTGCACTCTCCCCACATCCCACTTGTCCAAAATGTTCCCAAAAGGAAAAATAAAATCACAGAATTCTGCCAGTTTTTCAAATCAGTATGAGGAGGTTCCCCATACCCCAGTGCGCATTCTCTACCTCATTCTCAAACTACGGGCTATAGATTGGTCAGAGCACAAGTACATTTTACTCAGTCCTCCTGGAGGCTGCAACCACTTTAATCGACTAAAGAAAAACAAAACAGAGAATTCTGCCAGTTTTCCCCTAAATTCTTCAAGCCCCCTCACCCCTCCCCTCAGATATGACCAAACACCAGTCAAGACTTATCTAACATATACTGCAGAAGCACGAAAGGCTGGTAAAATGAATAATGCAAATCCACGTATGCTGAAAATGACAACATCATAAAGAAAAATCACAGCACTTGTGATAATATTTTGGTGTTAGAAAAAACCTAAGTGCACGTTAAAAAAAAGTCACACACAACCCCACACACCCATCTGAAAGTCAACCACTATTTAAAAAAAAAGTTTAAAAAACATTTGAGGTCCTTTTGTATTTAGGCAGCTCCTCACGGAGGAAAAATGAATAATTCAAAAACAAAAGAGCGGCTAAACATACAATCGGGTGATCACAGGTTTGAGTATAAGTCAGTTTTAAAACAAAAGTATAAGATACACTGCACGACGCAAAAAAAAACAGTAACCGTCATCTAATCTTATCAAAAACATTTCTACGCTAGGTATCATAATTACAAACTGTACAGTTTTTTTGTAATAAATTGAGGGAGGTATTTGACTTATAGCAGAAAGTTTGCGGGTTATTTGCAATCTCCTACTATAATTCTGCCAAATAAAACATTTCTAATACAGGTGTAATAAAGTTAAATTACACAGATTCTTAAACAAGACTCTCTGTACAGGTACTGAAAAGACAATAGTCCATAATTATCGGCTCAAAGCACTACACAGACAAATGACACACACACACACAAAGTTTGCAACACCACTGCGCTGTGTGCATGTGTACAACATATTGCAAATGAAACCAAAAGGGAGCTCATGTTTCTCTGTGACTTGTTGTATACACAAGATCCACAGCTTGGATCGAGACAGGATATGGGGAAATGGGGGGGGGGGGGGGGTCCTTTAAAATATTTTTAAAAACGCATCCAGCATTTGGGCAGGCCTTGTAGAAAACCAAAAGCCATATCCCAATCGATTGCCCAAATAATCAGAGATTATAAAAGGTTTATTCACAAAACAAAAAAAAGGTACTAAAAAAGACAAAATAGTGTCTACGTCATTGCATAATCACAATCAAACTCTCCTCTAGAAATTCCAGGGCAAAAAACAGGTAAAATTGGATTAAAACTTGTGTGGAAATGGTACATGTGCTTAATGTGAAAATGCTTTCTTAGCAACTCAAAGTTAAAACCAGCGACAAGTCATTTTCTTTCCTTCTTCCCAACAGGCAAGGATACTGGACTTGCAAAAGTCAGATCGACCAACCACACTCAGCCACACATATAGAAATCCCACCGAATACTTTAAAACAATACGTTAAAAGTGCATTGCTTTCATTCTGTACCAAGCAATGGTGTGGTAAAGCTCCCAAGACAACAGTCGAAATATGTTGTAATAGACAGTGAAAATGTGCTTCACGCAAAACATCCCAACGTCATAGGAGATGGTGGGTGGTGAAAAATGGGACAGCAGGGATGGGTGAAAAACAGGAGAATAATAATAAATCAGTCAGGCAACAGCCTCCCCAAATAGCTCGCATTTATATTAATTCCCGTAATATCAGGAGTTGGTTCCACACGTTTTGAGTGAGTTCAGAGTATTGCATGAGCTGCTCAGGTTACATTTGGATCATAGAACCAGAGTCCTACAGCACAGAAGGAGGCCATTCGGCCCATCGAGTCAGCACTGACCACAATCCCACCCAGGCCCTATCCCCATAACCCTACATATTTACCATACCGGTCCCCTGACACTCAGGGGCAGTTTAGCATGGCCATCTTTGGAGTGTGGGAGGAAATCGGAGCACCCGGGAGGAAAACCACACAAACAAAGGGAGAACATGCAAACTCCACACAGACAGTGACCCAAGCCAGGAACTGAACCCAGGTCCCTGGCGCCGAGGCAGCAGTGCTAACCACTGTGCCACCCCGGCTCGCTCAAAGCACAAGACTGTCCTCCTGTCTACTACCCGCATCAAGTCAATCACGCCTTAACATTCAATTAAAGTTTAAAATCAAAGTGAGGGGTATCAGATACCATTCGGAGTCTCCCTTTTAGTTACTGTTTGGGGGCTGAAGCTGAAGGAATGAAAGGGGCAACTATACTAAACAAAGCAGAGCGACTGGCTGTATTGATTACAATGAAATAGTGGTGGGATGTGTGTGACCTGCGAGGACAATAAAATCATTTATATCGGTCTTATGGTTGCCAACCCTTCAGGATTAGTCTCAAGTTTTCAGGAATTGAAGTTCAATCTTCTGCTGGGAGAATAACCATCGGGACATTAAAAATTGTTTTATTCTGTTCTTTCTTCGGTCTAGCTGAGATAATAGGTTGGGGTAAAAAGGCTGTTTCACTAACAGTCAAACATCATCCAATTGGGTAATAAATCTTTGCTTCCCATGCAGCCACAGTGGGGCAGCCCAAATCTCCCCTATCCACTCCTCTATGACCCTTTATCTTCATTAATCCATTAGTACAACATGAAGATTGCAGAACAGGGAAAGTGAACTAGCTGAATAAGCAGCCAGTCATTCTAATCCAGATGTTTATTCTCTCTTTCTAGCAAGCCTCATTGCTTGGTAACTAGCAACCACAGCAGTTTGCTAGAACCACTAGACTCTGCTCCCCTTCCAAAACAAACGGTAATTGAACCCATCGATCTTGAACTCCATACATTGGGGTTCGAAAAAACCTGATTAGCAAAGTGAAGTTACATGAACGGTTCGAACAGATTGGGACAAAATGAGTTTTTCTGGGGAGGGTGCAGACACACACGCACGTGGAGGGAGTGGGGCAGGGTCAGTAGAGGAAGAAGAGGGGTGAAGAACAGTCACGTCACTCGGCTGAAAATCTTTACTCAAAATATTTACGATCTGTGGCTTTCTTGCATGTTAAGTCTGTACAAACACGGAGCTCTGGTTGTGTGGAGGAATGGTAGTGGCTGGGGGGGGAAGAGATGGCAAAGAAAGCAAACATTGCGCTTTAGAGGATCTGCTATAAAGCACTGAATGCAAGACCGTAAGGCTTGCTACAAGACAAAAACCGTTTACACCCATTCATCACACAACTGGACTCGTGTCTTCCCTGATAGCCAAATTGATATGAGCCCTAATTACAACACGCACACACACAGCAAGACCACACATATATCCGGCATTAAAAAAAAAACGTCCTTTTGAAAACTGGAGGGTTAACACTCAAGACTTTCTAAATCTCCTATGCTGCCCAATGTTTTCGTACCAGCGAACCGTAAGCAGCCGTTCCCAACCATCCAACCTGCCTCCTTTCACATCTCCGCACAACACCCGAGTGGCAGCGGACTCCGCCGAGAGACCGGGAACGAGGGGAGCCGTTTGCGGCTTAACACCGCGTGTAGAGAATTTCATAGAGTGTGGATCATCAGCGCGATCGGATTGTCAAGAAGGAAAAAAAGAGTTGACACTCATTCCCCCACACCCACCATCCACCCAGAATACCCACACGTTCAGTCAGTAATGCCAACACAATCATTGCACAACCAACTGGATTTCAAAAACCATTCTCGCAGCACCTGTGAAAGACAGACATCTTTCCCCACCCCCTCAGTTTTAAAATGCTTCTCCTAGTTCCGTGAGATTGTGTCTCCCCCCACTTTGCAAGACACTGCGACTTAAAAGCATTCTGAAGAGACCATGTTTGTGAAGCCAACCAGGCTAGATTTAATATAAAACCAAACTCTAGAATGCGTCGAAAGTTCTCCAATATAATTTAAATTGTTGAAATAGCTCAAGCTGGACAACACCACCACACTGCCCAAATAAGGAACAATGGCTGCAGAGTTTAACGGTTAACATGTTCACAATTCATAAATACAATTTCAACCCAGGGAGAAAAAAAATAATGAAGTTTTTTTACAATAAAAAAACTCCTCTCTCAACCAATGGCAACAAAACTGGAATATCAATTTTAAAAAGTCCCGTCACGTTGGACCAATGAAGGATTTTTTCCAATCACTATCCCTTTCACACCCATTCACTCGCTGTCCTTTCCTCATTCACTTCTCTCTTGCCTCCGCCCCCTTCCTTCTGGTAACACGTGGTTCGCTCAGTCACACATTTCTTCCGCTATTTCGTGGGGGTTCAAAATCCCAGGAACAGTCATCTGAAGCTTTCTCTTCTCTTCCTGAGCCTGGCGCAGGGCTGTTTCTCTCTCCTCCAGGAAAAGGTCTGAAGTGTCCTCGCCGCCAAATTCCTTATAAAAGGGGATGGAAAAGGAAAGGTCAGCACAGTCGCCGCTGCAATGAAAACTCGAGAATCAGACCCTAAAAAAAAGGTAGGTGCTGCGGTGGATGAGGACGCATTGGCAATGGCACAGTGGCTGGACTAGGAGATCCAGGGCAATCCGGGGTCCTGGGTTTCAAGACAGATGGTGAAATTGGAATTCAAATGAAAAAAGTAATCTTTAATTAATAGGCAGCACAGTGGCACTGTGGTTAGTACTGCTGCCTCACAGCACCAGGGACCCGGGTTCGATTCCCAGCTTGGGTCACTGTCTCTGCGGATTTCTCCCCATATCTGTGTGGGTCTCCTCCAGGTGTTCTGATTTCCTCCCACAGTCCGAAAGACTGTGCTGGTTAGGGTGCACTGGCTGTGCTAAATTCTCCTTCAGTATACCCAAACAGGTGCCAAAGTTGGCGACTCAAGGATTTTCACAGTAATTTCATTAGTGTTAACTTAAGTCAACTTGTGACAAATAAACTTCAACTTTAAAAGGTCTGATGGCAATCAAGAAACCATCGTCAGAGTGGTTCACTCATGTTCTTTAGAGAAGGGAATCGGCCACCCTTGCTTGATCTGGCCTACCTGTGGCTCCAGATCCACAGCATTGCCCCCTGAAGGACAGTTAGGGATCTGCATGCAATAAACACTGGTCCAGCTCACAACACTCCCTCCCATCTATACTCTCTCCTCACAGACTCCTAATGTTAGGTGCCAGACATGGCAAGGGATACTGAAGCACTGTAACAATTCAATAATCAATGACAATGACAGTCAGCGAGGCCTCTCAGAAAGTGAAACTTGTACTATTTATATACCACCTTTTAACAAAATGAAACACTTCAGGGCTCATCACAGGAGCTTTATAAAACAAAGTGACACCAAGCCATTGCCAGACAATGAAGGTTTCACCAACAGTGGTGGAGCCACTATAACCAGGGATGCTTAATGAGGCCAGAATTGAAGGAGCGGAGTTACCTTAGAGCATGAGAGATTACAGAGATGGGGTGGGCCAAAAGGGATCTGAAAACTAAGGCAAGTATTTTAAAATCATGATCTTCTTTGATTGGGATACTTCCAAGGCATGGGGCAACGAACACACACTAAATTAGCATCTGCAATGAGGGACTAAACATTGGCTTGGGGGCGGTGGAAATAGGGAGAGAAATGGGTGAGCGGAAAGCAAATATAGAACAGTAGAATCAAAGAGGTTGACAGAGATTTCCCCACCCCAGTTGCCCTTCCTCTTGCCCTTCAATGTCTCAAGTCCCACTGGGTTGCTAGTTCATCAGTGCTGGGCACCCACCAGATATCTGCCCACACTAACCTGAGTAAATCAATTTAAACATACAAGGAAGAAAACAAATCAATATCCAGGCCCAAGTGTACCAACTGTGCAAGACATGGCTTTAGCTTAAATGTTGTGTCCCCTCAGGCAAATACAGATTGAACATCTGACACATTTACACTTCACAGATGACACCCACGAGTCCTTTAAAAAAAGTGAATGGATGGATGAGATTTTAGGTTGCAATAAATAGATCTGGGGGCAAAATTCTCACCTAATTCTTTCAAACTCCCCCTCCCCCCCCGCCAGCTACATATGGTGTTAGAAGTAAAAATTCCAGTGTGGAATCAGTAGGTTGCAGCTCTCCTGGATATTTGCTAGAAGCATCACACAAAACACATTGTTTATAAATACTTTACGTTGCTTAGCTACAAGACCCAACTGCTCCAAGGAGGTGTTTTTGTTACATTACCCCATTGGCTGCAGGGCTTGCAGTAGTCAATTCTCACCTTTATCTGTACAAGGAAGTCTCTCAGATGTTCTTTGAAAGATGGAATGTCTTGGTTTAGGCTGAACAGACCAGTCACAAAAACTTTGATCTGAGCACTGGAGGAGGAAGCAAACACAGGAGCAACATTTAACCCATTGTTCTTTTTATATAAACACTTCCATTTCTCCTGCAATTACGAACAGTAAAATCTTAAAAACACAAAGCACAATTAACGGTAAAATAAAAGTAAGGGAACAAACTGAAAAAGATGAAGGCTGAGGGGAGACCTGATGGAGGTCTACAAATTATGGGAGGCATAGACAGGGTGGATAGTCAGAGGCTTTCCCCATCCCCCCCGGGTGGAATTTTCAATTACAAGGGGGCACAGGTTCAAAGTGAGGGGGAAAGTTTAAGGGAGATTTTTCGTGAGTGGCGGAGTGGGCTACCAGAGGAGGTGGTGGAAGCAGGCACATCACCAACATTCAATATGCATCTGGATGGGTACGTGAACAGGGAGGGAATAGAGGGATACTGAACAAGTAAGTGAAGGTGTTTTTTATTTTAGTCAGGATTTTCTGATTGGCAGAGACTTGGAGAACAGAAGGGCCTGTTCCTGTTCAAAAATCAGTGGATGCTGGAGATGGAAAACAAACAGAAAACGCTGGAAAAAGGCAGCATCCAACGGCAAGAGGGGAAAACAAGTTTAACGTCGAGACCGTGTGACTCAAGAATTGTGAAGGGTCATTGTACCAAACTCAAAACATCAAGTCTCATTTGTTTCCACAATTGCTACGAGTCGTGTGGCACTTTTCCAGCATTTTCAGTTTTTATTACTATAATTAACGCTTCTGACCAAGCTTTAAAAAAAAAGTACTCAGGAAGAAATTCAGATATTCGGTGGTGACCGAGGCAAAGGTCACAGTGGGTGGGGCAAACACAGACATCTCATTAAGCATGGAAATATGAAACGGTGCTGGTCAACAGGCATGCCATTCTCAGAGGAAGGAGATAAACAGCAATTAAAAAAATGAAATAAATCAGCAAAGCGGAGCACAGAAGAGTAGGTGCCATAGTCTGGAAGACTACAGGAATAAGAAAATGAGAGTCAGAGGAAAAGCAAAAAAATGGGGAAGAGAGGGCAGGGAAAGGAACAAAGGAATGAGATAATGAAAATGAAAGAGAACACATGAGGAAGACAGATAATGGGTATATATATATATATATATGTATATATGTGTGTGTGTGTGTGTGTGTGCGCGCGCGTGCGTGTTGTCAGAGATGGCTACAGTTCCTTCCATTAGTTGGTGACTCCAATGCTGCCTCAATTCAATTGCAGACCAGAACAACTCTCTCTGGTCTAGACAGCAGATGTAAATTGAGGGTACAGTTCCCCGAAATGTCAAAAACATCAGATGACCATATCGACAATGGTGACGTTTGCACCAGTTACAGTTCCTCAGGGTTGTGTCCAAGGCCTAACCATCCTCCTTTCTGTCACAAGGTTAGAAGTGGGGATGTTCACTGCTGATTGCACAATGTTCAGCACCATTTGTGAACCCTCAGATACTGAAGCAGTCCATGGCCAAATGCAACAAGACGTGGACAATGTTCAGGCTTGGACTGAAAAGTGTCAAGTAACATTCGAGCCATGCCAAGTGCTCGGCAACAACCATCTCCAACAAGAAGAAATCTAACCAACTTTCAATGGCTATAGCATTACTGAATCTCCTACTATCAACACCCTGGCCAGTTACCATTAACCAGAAACTGAACATGCTATACAAACACTGTGGCTACAACAGCAAGTCAGAATCTAGGAATCCTACGGCGAGTAATCCACCTCTCGACTCCCAAAAGCTTGTTTACAATCTACAATTCAGCAAGTGTGATGGAATACTCTCCACTTGCCTGGATGAGTGCAGTTTCAACAATACTCAAGAAGCTCAACACCACCCAGGACAAAGCAGCCCTTTTTCCAAACATTCACTCCTCCACCAGAGGCACTGCAGGAACTCAAGGCTCCTTAGACAGCACCTTCCCAACTTATCACCACTACCATATAGGACGTGGACAGTAGATATATAGGGACACTACTACACGGAAGTTCCCCTGCAAGCCACTCGCCATCCTTGCATTGAAATGTATCGCCATTTCTTCACGGTTGCTGGGTCAAAATCCTAGAACTCCCTCCCTAACAGCACTGTGGGTATACCTACACCACATGACAAGAGAGATTTAAGGCAGAAGCTCACCATCACCTTCTCGAAAGGAATTTGGGATGGACAAATTGCTAGCCTAGCCAGCAAAGCCCTAAAAATTAATACATTTTTTAAAAAAAGTTACAACTTCTGTGGTCATGTGTCTTAAATGCATATACTGAGTGCATATTCGGGGTCCTTGTGCATGAGTCGCAAAAACCCAGCTTGCAGGTGCAGCAGGTGGTCAGGAAGGCTAATGGGATGCTGGCCTTCATCGCGAGGGGGATTGAATATAAAAGTAGGGAGGTCTTGCAGTGGCTGTGAGGCCGCAGCTGGAGTACTGTGTGCAGTTTTGGGCGCCGTACTTACACAAGGATATTTTGGCCTTGGAGGGAGTGCAGAGGAGGTTTACTAGGCTGATACCGGAGTTGAGGGGGTTGAGCTATGAGGAGAGGCTGAATAAATTAGGCTTGTACTCGTTAGAGTTTAGAAGGAGGGGAGATCTCATTGAGACGTATAAGATGATGAATGGGATGGATAGGATAGAGGTGGAGAGACTCTTCCCGCTCAGAAAGGACAGTAGGACTAGGGGGCACAGCCTCAAGATAAAAGGGGGGGGGGGGGGGGGGGGGGGGGGGCGGTTTAGAACGGAGTTGAGGAGGAACTTCTTCACTCAAAGGGTGGTGAATCTCTGGAATTCTCTGCCCGTTGAAGTGGTGGAGGCTGCTTCGCTAAATATTTTTAAGACGCGGGTTGATGGGTTTTTGATAAGCGAGGGGATTAAGGGTTATGGGGAGAGGGCGGGAATGTGGAACTGAGGCACGATAGATCAGCCATGATCTTATTGAATGGCGGGGCAGGCTCGAAGGGCTAGATGGCCTACTCCTGCTCCTATTTCTTATGTTCTTATATTGCATACAGTACAGACAACAGGACCACTTCAGCCACCCCTACACAACTCAACATGTCATTCAAAACTTCCCGACAACCTTAATACGGTCCCATTGTCATGAACCAAATTATTTGATTTTTGAGCCTTTTCTTCGGATAGGCCTTGACATGGTTTCCCCAAACGAGGGGCAAGGAACAGGGAAATGAAAGAGACATGAGAGAGGAGGACAGAGAGAAAACAGCGGACTGCAATAGGTGGAGGCAGGTAGAACCCTTTTAATTTTTTTTTCCGCCCGAATCGAATCCCAGCTCCTCTGCTGCCCACTCCATTCCCAACCACAGTTACCTAACTCCTCACAGAATAGGGATTAAGGCGCAGAACATTCTTGAATGGATGACCAACTAAAGACCACATCTCTCTCTCTGATCAGCACTCACTCTTGGAGATGAGGGAAGGCAGTTTTCAACAGGTTGGCCACAAACTCCTGTACGAAGATCTGATTGTTGATATTAGGAGTAGCTGGACTCAAAGACAAGGTGATCTTGCCATCCTCCACTAAACTGAACATGTATGCCAGGATGGTAGCGTGCATCGTCAATCCTAGAAAGGAGGAAGTCATATTTTTTTTTTAAAAAGTTGAACACAATTGAGTAGTGTGGTCAGGTTCAAACTGTGTCGTAGACAACAAGAACAGAATCCCTACAGTGCAGAAGGAGACCATCTGGCCCATCAACCTAGTCCCAGCAACAATCCCACCCTATCCCTGTAAACCCACATATTTACACTGATAATCGCCCTGACACTAAGGGACAATTTAACACGACCAATCCATTTAACTTGTACTTCCGATCATGAAAAGTGCCATTGACCTGGCCTGGCCTATCTGTGACTCCAGGGCCACAGAAATGCCACTGACTCTCAACTGTCCTTCAAGGGCAACAAGGGATGGGCAATAAATGCTGGCCAGCCAGCAATGCCCATGTCCCACAAATGAATTTTTTAAAAATTGAGGTATTCCCAGAGGAAACACACGCAGACACAGGGAGAATGTGCAAACTCCACCAAGAATCATTCTCCCCATGTTGGTGTGGGTTTCCTCCCACAGTCCAAGAGACATACTGATTGGGTGTATTGGCCGTGCTAAAATTTTCCCTCAGTGTACCCGGTTTTCACAGTAACTTCATCGCAGTGTTAATGTAAGCCTACTTGTCACACTAATAAATAAACTTTAATCACTGTGCCACCAACCCACCCACACTAAAATAAAACATATTCCACCTGTATCCTCCCCTCTTTCATCATCAGATAAAGATATTTGACATCACCTGACCATCACCTTCAGCCGAGCCTCTGTGATAACACTCTGAGCCACTATGGACTCAAAGTGCCAGCCTAGACTTCACGCTTAAGTGCAACAGGAGTTCATTTCCCACATTACAATTCAAAAGTACTGTATTCAGCCTGGCACTTGGGAACATTCTCTGATCACAAAAGGTGCTATTTAAATGGAGGTATTCCCCACTCCGCCCCATGGAGAGATTCACATTTAGACCCAATCCTACCCTCTTGTGAATTTCCTGCTGCAGGTCGCCCAGTGGGAAATTCCATCAGATCAGGTCCAGGAGTGAAAATGCACCATGTCACCTTCCTGGTCAGTACTTTATGCATGGGGTTGAAGGAGAGACAAACAAAAGACCAGAGAAGGGAAAAAGAAACAGAAGTCCGACTTACCAGCAGTGTGTGAAGTATCTGTCACCACTGAGAATATGTGTTGGAGGATGTCACAGAAATAGGTTTGGTAAAAGCTCTGGGCAGCTGCCTCTTCGTGTGCTACGTTCTGCAGCAGAGTATAAAGAATAGACAACCCTGCAAGCACACACACAATCCAGTTAAACACTAATGCAGTCCAAAACCTGTGAGGAGACCTATTTGATTTGCTAGGGGTGGTCTTACGAGGAATTCAGAAACTTCATTATCCAAAGCAGCAATTAGAATGTGGAGCTTCCCACACAAGGAGTTGTGGCAAATAACCTTCAAGGGGAAGGTCAGATAAATTGGACAATGATCAGGAACATCAGGATTTGCAGATAGGGCAGCACGGTGGTACAGTGGTTAGCATTGCTGCCTCAGCACCAGATACCCAGGTTGGGTCACTGTCTGTGCGGAGTTTGCACATTCTCCCCACGTCTGCGTGGGTTTCCTCCAGTTTCCTCCCACAGTCCAAAAGATGTGCTGGTTAGATAGATTGGCTATGCTAAATTCTCCGTCAGTGTGCCCGAACAGGCGCCAGAATGTGGCGACTAGGCAATTTTTACAGTATCTTCGTTGCAGTGTTATTGCAAACCAACTTGTGACACTAATAAACTTTAAATTAATGCGAGGGTAATGTGGGAGGAGGCTCACATGAAGCTCAAACATGAGAATGGGCTAGTTAGGGCCAAATAGCCTGTATTGTACAACAAATTCTTTAAAAAAGCTAGACTACAGGAGAGGCCACACAGTATTTTGGGGCAGGGGAAGGAGAACCACAACATACCTGTGTCAGCCACGTTCCTCATGGTGTGTTTGAAAGCCCAGATAATGGAATCAAGGACCAATTTGAACTGAGCTGGAGGTATGTTCAGGAAGGCAGGGAAACAATGACTATTGACTGCTTGAAGAAGCAGAAAGAAGTTAGTCCTGTGCTCTGGGTACTCCTCAAAATCCTAGAGAGGAAGACAAAAATAATTAAATTCTCAAAAACTTAGACAATTTAAATCTCTGTTTACAGCCTGCAAGTGGCAAAATAATATCACCACAATTTTAAGATTTAAAAATCAGACCTCTCGGTACCCCTGTTCCTGTTAATTAAAATCTGAACTTTGGATTTCTGAGCGCAAAAAATATGTTGGACTAACGGAAATAGCTGGCGGACCACAGAACTGCAAATCCGATCTTACGCTCAGTATAGAGCCAGGTACTCTGGTGGTACACAAGTTTTTGATCTTGAGAACAATACTAAGATCCTAAAATTGTATAGATAAATGTGAGAGATGTTGAGCTTCCAAATACAAAGGAGCAAGGATGAAGACCACCTTAGCACTGGAGAGTGGTCAATGTTAGGAATGGACTGGTGAGGCGAAGAGGGTATTTTTATTGTTCTTTTGTGTGACATGGGCTGGCCAGCATTTATTGCCCATCCCTACTTGCCCTTGGAGGAAAGCTGAGAAATCAACCACATCGCTGTGGGTCTGGAGCCACAGGTAGGCCAAACCTACACTTCCCTAAAGGACATTAGTGAACCAGATGGGTTTTTCTGACAATGGTTTCATGGTCATCATTAGATTCTCAATTTCAGATTTTTTTTAACCGAATTCAAATTCCACCCTCTGCCGTGGCGGGATTCGAACCTGGGTCCCCTGAACATTAGCTGAGTTTCCTAGATTAAACGTCTAGTGATAATACCACTAGGCCATTACCTCCCCCTCAACAGAAGGGGGAGGCAATGAACAGGAGTCATGATGGACTCAAGACATTAACTCAGTTCCTCTCTCCACAGATGCTGGCAGACCTGCCAAGTCTGTTTCTTAAAAAGAAACAGCATTTGCTTTTAACTGCCCAGGGAAGACTAAACAGTCTTAAATCTTCAGCAGCACTGCAGCAAGTCCTGAACTCAAGGGTGCAGTTTTGAAATTAAGGGTTGCCCTTTTAGGACTGAGGAGAAGAAATTCTCTCAGGAGGGTTGTGAGACTTTGGAACTCAGCCTCAGAAGGTGCTGGAAGCAGGGCCACTGAATATTTTTAAGGCAAAGATTCTTGTTAGGCAAGTGAATCAAAAGTTAACGTGGGTAGATGGGAAAGTTGAACTCTAAACATAAACAGATCAGATGTGATCTGAGTGAATGGGGGTGAGGCTAGAGGGGATAAAGTGACCCTTATTTCTTATGTTCCTACAGCCAATCTGGCCTCCACCTCATTAAAGATGTAGAGGGATCACTGAACCAAAAAGAGATTCGATACAAGGCACTTCATATTTTTAATGCAAATTGAAAATTTCTTCTCTCCAGAGGTGGTGGGCAACCTGCAGCCCATCTGGGTTCCAGGTGTGACACAAGGTAGTTTGTTAACAGCTGACCATGCACAGGGTTGGCACATTCTGAATTTTTTCCTACCTGTACGACTGAAGTGATACGCAGGTAAAGCGAGGGAAGGTGAAGTGAGGTGCATGCTGATTACTCACAACATTGATCGAGAGAACTGTGTGCTCCCTCTGTGTCCAAAGCATAAATATTTTTGTTTTTTCCATTTGAAGCTGATGATACTTTTATTAATACATAAATAATTAAGCATTTTTTATAACTCATTATGAAATGTGTCATGAGTGTACCTTGAAAAAAGTTTTTATTTAAAAAATCATATAGCTTACAGCTTCAGCAATGCATGGAGGGGTGGGGGCAGTCAGGTGATAGGGGGTTCTCTGCCTTTGGGCTTTTAGTTTCGTTTTGGGAAGTGTGTTGAAAGTAGTTTAGCAGCAAGTTTAAAAAACAGTCTCCCTCTCTCTGTCCCTCTTTGTTTCTTTGCTTGGTTCTGAAACTATTATCAGTTAGCTGAAGGAGAGGCTTACTGCCAACTTGTCTTAAAGAAGCTGTGTTTTGGGAAACAGATTCGACTACAACCTCTTCTGAGTGTCTTTGCAAGGGATTTTCAGCATTTAACTCAGGAGATGGGAATCCTGTAACAAGCGGGCATTAACCTATGCCACATTGTGCTAATTTGGAGGGTTGTGTGTACTGGATGTTGGCTTTGGTTGGAACACATTAGGAGATATTCCTTAAGGGTCATACATTATCGTGGTTATGTTTCTTGCTTGTAACTGTTAAAAATTCAGTTGAATCACACGAAAGTGAAATCTCCCATGCTCATCCTAGCCAAATTCATTACAAAACATTACAGGTTAGACAAGCTTCATAGAAGTATCGGCCCCGATTTGTAACAATTGTCTGGCATGTACTAAAATTCATGGGGAGGCAGTCATAGTTAGCGAACAAGCCTGGATTTTAATCCCGTGTCCCACTGCGATGAAGGAGGGCCACTCGTACACCCCACATATTAGTCTAGATTGCCTCTTACGTCTCCAGACGGTTGTCTCTGTCATGTTGAAAACCACACTAAGATTAAAAGCTAGAAACTATGGGGAAAAATACAACTTCAGCAAACTTTATATTTTACTAGTTAAGCGAGACCTAATCACTGGCCAAACTTGCCAGTTCAAGTTGGTTTTGCTTTGAAATTGACACTCAGATCAGAACTGTTAATTTAGTATACTTATGCATACAAAGAGACACAGTCAGCTTTCAACCAATATGGAAACAGGCCACCGAACATGTTATTTAAAGGATTAACAGAGGCTGCACTGAAAAAAGTGACAGGGCAGGAAATTAGTCCCGATTCCTGAACTAATGCGACACCAGGGAGACCATTTACTTTCCTTCCTGTCACTGCCTTCAGTGGCCAGGCTGCCAGACCAGCAGTAAAAACTTTCTTTGACTGGACAAAAAATTACCTTGTTGATCATATCCAGGGTGCACTCAAACAAGGCATCAAAGATCTGGGGGACCTCTGCGGTAATGTGGTTCTCCAATTTGTTCACTATGGTGGCCATTGTGCTCAAAACCTCGGGCTCCCGGGCTGCAGGGACATTCCTCTGGTAGTCAATCAGCACTGCATCAAGTAGCGGGGGGACAAAGTTCTCCGCGACCTGGAAATGTCACAAGAAGGAGGAGGGTGAGAGAGTGCAGTTATCCTGCTCGAGTAACCTGGCAGGTTGTGTCTCCTTTCGTTGATCTGGGATATTAGAACTAAATATCTTTAAGGTGAGAGGGGAGATACACAAAAAGGGTCCAGAGGGACAATTTTTTTCAGCAGATAGAGTGTCTCTGGAACGAGCTGCCAGAGGTAGGAGTTGAGGCGAGAACAATTTTGTCTTTTAAAAAGCATTTAGACAGTTACGTGAATAAGAGGGCCATCAAGGGATATGGGCCAAACATGGGCAATAGGGACTAGCTTAGTTGTTTAAAACAAAAAAGGGCGGCATGGACAAGTTGGGCGGAAGAGCTATCTTCCATGGTGTAAACCTCTATGCCTCTATCAGGGTCACGACAGTGGGAAATGAGACTGGGGTGCAAATGCAACATATCCTCAGCACCAGAGAAAAGTGGGGGAGAAATCTTTGGCGTTCCTTTTCACAGCGGATCGGGTTACTGTGTGTGTGGAGTTTGCACGTTCTCCCCATGCCTGCATGGGTTTCCTCTGGGTGCTCTGGTTTCCTACCACAGTCCAAAGGTTGATTGGCCATGCTAAAATCAACCCTACTGTCAGGGGGATTAGCTGGGTAAATGCGTAGGGTCAAAGGAGTAGGGCCTGGATGGGATTGTAATCCGTACAGACTCTATGGCCTTCTTCCTGTAGAGATTCTATGCTAATGGAAATGAACTGCCATACCTCCTCACCCAAGAGGCATCAACCTCACATCTTCAGTTCACCACAAAACTGAAGCTACTGTCTTTACTACCCACCCGACACAAATTCCATTACCTTCCCTGCTCAACGTCTCCAATTCAGTTGTGCTACACATGACCTACTGCTGGTTTTTAACCCAAAGCTTAAAATTTTAGCTCACACATCACAAAGACCACTTGCTTCCACAACATTCCAACTGCTATTGCCGCGACTACTTAGCTCAACCCTGTTGCTCCTGAACCACTTCACAACACACCTTGTCACAACACAAGGTGCCTTCCTCCTCAAAGCTTCAACTTAGCTGGAATTCCATCATAGCAGGTAACCACCCCCCCACCAACCTCACTTGATCTGCACTGGCTCCCTGACACTCACAACATTAAAAAAAAACATTTCAAACTGTCTAGCGCTGTCTTAATGTTGAAATTTCCTTCAGTCTTGTATCTCAACTGAGCAAACCATTCCTCTGACTCCTGATATTTTGTATAACGCTCTTCCATCCCAGAGCTTTGAGTTGCCTGGGTACTTCCCCAAATTTTCTTTAACTCGCTCGCCTCCGTCAAATGCATTCAAAATCCACTTCCGTGATCAAGCTCCCAGCTACTCCTCCCAACTGGATAAAATTACTGCGGATGCTGGAATCGGAAACCAAATGATAAAATGCTGGAAAATCTCAGCAGGTCTGGCAGCATCTGCAAGTAGAGAAAAGAGCTGACGTTTCGAATCCAGATGACCCTTTGTCAGCTCTTTCCTCTGCTTACAGATGCTGCCAGACCTGCTGAGATTTTCCAGCATTTTATCATTTGATTACTCCTGCTAACTTCTCCCTCACTTTCTCATGGCCACCAGCCAAGTGGTTCCTTGAAGTTAAAAACAGGAGGCATGATGGCGAGCACTGCTGCTTCACAGCACCAGGAACTCAGATTCAATTCCAGCCTTGGGTGAATGTACCAGGTCTGCATGCTCTCAGTGTCTGCGTGGGTTTCCTCCCACAGCCCAAAGATGTGTACAGTAGGTTGGTTGGCCAAGATAAATTGCCTCTTAGTGTCAGGGGAACTAGTAGGGTAAATAATGTAGGGTTAAGCGGATAGGACCTGGGTGGGGTTGTTGTCAGTGCAGTCTCGATGGGCCAAATGGCCTTCTGCACTGTAGGGATTCTATGAAAGTAGATACTAAATACCAGTCCAAGCAGGACGAGGGGGCATAGGTCCAAACTGGAGATTGACAAGTTTAGTTTAATAACCAGAAGCTCTTCATGCAATAAAGGAACAATCAATGTGCAAAGTAGGACAATGGAAACAAATCCTTTTCAGAATAAAAAGGAGTTCAGATAGGGCCATTCTGCATTCATGAACCTAGTTGGGCCAATTGTACTCACCAGCTGTGGATCTGAAGAGCGGCTTACCCATCCAGATATCAACTTCAAAGTCTCCCTCTTTACTGTTCTCATGCTTTTGATTAATGGTTGCTTGGTAACAACTTCACCTAATTGAGTAAAAGAAATATACAAGTGGGTTAGAAGTAGTTCCTAGGATCACTGACCAGACTCAATAAGGATTGCACATTGTCTTGTTTGCATGGCTAATGCTCTCCTCTTCATTACACTGCAAGAGGAGGGGACTGGATGGAAGAAAGAGTGGGAAGGAGTAAATTTCACTCAGCACTTGTAACTTATTAGTTTCCCAAGTGTGACACCTTCCCTGGTTGAAAAATGGAACTTGGCCCGAGATGTACCACAGACACCACAAGTATTTCTTGTCTATCACTGCCTTACAGCAGCTATTCATTGCAACCAGTTGGTTTCGTACAACCAAGGACAATAGGTATCACGCAGCTTCGGTAGGAGCAGACAAAACATTTGAAGAAACGGGAAGGGGGGAAAACAGGAAGGGGTACATCTTGTCTGCAACATTTCAAAACACACAACCTTTCCTGCTCAACTCCAAGTCTACGTAAACACGGGAAGTGGGAGATTACTAAACAATTCTTACAGGAAACTCCATTATTTGGTTTTCCAGTCCAATCCACTCCATGCTTATTATGAGCATGCTGGATATCAAAGCTTTTCTACCCCAAATGGATGAGCGTCTTATTTTTGCCTAAGCCATTAAACATTTTGGCTCTTCATACAAGTTATTGAAGAAAACATTTTACCCCTCAAACTTGTTGTGCTACTCTATTAGATCATTAGTGATCTGCACCTCATCCACGTTGGTTCAGTAAATTTTAGTCCGCATGCCTCACAAATGTCCATCAATCTCAGTTCTGAAATATCCAATACTGACTTGACCTTCAACTTGAGACAGCTTTTTGGGGTTGGGGGGCTTTTTACTCTGGAAAGAGGAGGATTTTTGAACAACCTGCTTAAACATTCAACCCCCACCCACCAAACACAAAAAAGACTGGTTACCATTTGCCTGGATGGCAGCGGAGATATTCTCACTCAAACATTTGTACACATTGAGCATGTCCAGGTATATTCTTCCTAGCTGAATGACAAATGGATGTCCAACTGCCTTGCAGGCCCTCACGTTGGTTTTTAGGATGCTTCCAAGCTGTTTCACTGTCTCGGCGTCCTTCAGGATGTCCACGTTCTTTGAAATACAATATGTGTAAATGGAATTTATATTTATTAAAAGTGGTAAAGTGCTCTAAATTCTCCCCCATTGCACCTTTAGCCCTCTGTATTCCTCCACCATCCCACCCCCAGCAACCACCATCACCACCACCAACCAACCCTGTTTCAACTGTCTTAACTAAATGCCCAAGTTTTGATCCTATACTTTATTGCCAAAGGCGACACAGTGACACAGTAGTTAGCACTGCTGCCTCACAGTTCCACAGATCCGGGTTCAATTCTGGGCTTGGAAGCCCATCTATGTGGACCTTGCACATTCCCCGTGTCTGTGCGGGTTTCCTCCGGGTGCTCCAGTTTCCTCCCACTCCAAAGATGTGCATGTTAGGTGGACTGACCGTGCCAAGTTGCCCCTCAGTGTCAGAGGAATTGGCAGGGTAAAAATATGTGGGATTACGGGGACAGGACTAGGATGGGATTGCTGTCAGTGCGAGCTCGATGGGCTGAATGATATCCTTCTGCACTGTTGGGATTCTTTGAATACCAGACATTTGTATTCTTAATTCTTTTACATAAAAAAAAACAACAGGGGGCATTCCTGTAAATTATTTAAAGGGATTCAATGACCCAACCCAATAAGAATTGTAGTGTAGATTGCTAATTAACTGTATGGAGAATTCTTGTCTATCAGTTCCTTAGTCACCTTTGTTGCTTGTTGAATGATGCTGTCCCACACCTGGTTAGGCAAAAGCATGTATTTCTCAATCAGATGTTCCTGGACAGTTTGATCAGTTTGTGCTCCAATCATGTAGCCGACTGCTTCATAGAACGTGTGCACCTAAACCGTGGGAGAAAAACATTCTTCAGAATTAATGAGCTGGAGGCTAAACTTAGGACACCGATGTGTCGGGGGGGGCGGAAAAGGAGGAGGAGGAGGAGAGAGATACTCCAGAAGGCAGTCACACTCCTTAGACTAGCGTCTTCTGATTTGGTCCATGGTCAAGGACAGGAGGATGTGACTTTGACTGAGGCAGGTCAGGGGAGGAGGAGGTACAAGTGGGAGAACTTCACCCCTTGCAATTGTCCACCAAGTGTGAGGTTGTTGCAAGTTGTGGGGAGAAAAGCAGAAGTTGCAGAGGATGGGTGAACTGACCATGGTACAGGAAGCGATTGAAGTGGGGTGGTGTAAATGGGAATGTAGTGATAGTAAAAGGACAGCATAGTCAGGGGGAAATCGACACTGTTCTCTGCAAGAGCACGAGTCCAGGTGGCTGTGTTGTCTGTCTACTGCTATGGAGGATTTGGTTCATTTGCACTGAGTTGGAGATTAACAAAATTGGGCTGGTGGGGTAGGAGAGATCCAGTGGTCCACATGGGTACTGACAAAAATTGACAGGACTGGGGAAAGAAGTTTCTGCTTAGGGATTATGAGCCGCTAGGGGCTAAATTAAAAGGCAAAACCACAAAAAGGTGGATTGCTATCCGAGTCACAAGTGAATTGGTACAAAGTAAATAAGATTAAGGAGTTGAATATGTGCCTCAGAGAAATGATTTCAATTCATGAGTCACTAGAACCAGTCCTGGGGAAAGGGAGAGTTCTACCATTGGATCAACCTTCATCTGAACACTGCTGGGACCAATAATGAGTCACGTAACCAGGGTTTCAGAGATACCTTTAAACCAAGAGACAGAATTAAGACGTTTTGTATCTGAATGCGGGCAGCAATCTAAAACAGATGAATTGATAGCATAAATGGAAATAAATATTATTGACCTGTTAGCCTTTCAGAGGCATGGTTGAAATGTGATGAAGACTGGGACCTAAACATTCAAGGGTATTGATATTTGGGAAGGACAGGAAACTAGGAAAAGGTGATGGGGCAACTATGTATGAAACTAGAGATTTACAGGGATAAACAACAAGAAGTTGAACAATTGTTAGAATAACCAAGTGGAAATTGGAACAGTTTAAAACGATCACGTCTGTGACATTTATGGCTTAAGAGATAGGAAAAGATCGATTTGAAAGACTAGGTTGGTTGCATTATTGATTGTATTGCTAAATTTGGATCATAACTATGCTACTAAAGGAATTACCAAAGACCAATTCAGGCTCCAAATTGCCTGCAAGCCTTGGACATCATTAATAGTAGTTCAGGGTGTAGCTATTAAAATGTGTTGATGGTCTATTGATATAATTGTGAAAGTAAATTGATCGTGTTACGAATGGTGTCAAATCAGTTGCTTTCACCAAGTATGGTGGGAGAAGTCCTGGAGAATAGAAACTAGAAAGAGGGATAACCCGGGGTCCCTGGAAACTTCTAATACAGTTATACAGACTGACAGATGTAGGAGATGAAACAGAAGAAAGACAGCAAACCCAGAGTCAATCAGTGCCCCTGTCCAAACTGCTCCAGAGAGTAATGGCCTTGTGTGACTCAAATTATCACGTGGTTGTAAAGTGCTCTATTAATTAACAAATCCACTCAAAGGAGAGCTAGCTAGAAAACTTTATTCAGGAATTACAGCCACACTTACTTGATGAGGCTGCAGGTCACAAATGATAGTGTTGATATTGGTCAAGATCTCATCAATGAAAGGCATCACCTCTCCCACCTGAACTTGTACAAAGTGGCGTCGGCACTTCTGTGCAATCTTAATAAACGTGTCACAGGCCATGTCCTGGACACCGTCGTGGGTTTCTGTAAAGCAATAACATGGGTGGCTAAAAATTAACATAATGTAGCCTCAATTTATCTATTATTATTTTTAAAACCCTTCATTTGTTTAGTTGCATATTTCATTGAAGATTTGAATGTCAGCTTTGAAATTGGGTTTAAATTTAGCAATCACATCTCCACACTTAATTGGATTTGATGGAATATGCAGAGAGATTCATTTGCCCTTTTTAAGGCCATTGTTAATTTGTCCCACAAACAGCTGAAACATTTCAAGCCAGCAACCAAGAATTCTACACACCCTAGCTTGGAGAGAAATACAATCAGAACAATATTAATCCAACTTTTCCCCCCACAGGGAAAATTACTTTCACAATGTGTTATTTATGGGGCACCAACAAAACACAATAACTGTAAATTAATTCTAAAAATGCAATGGTAGAGTAGAATGATAATAAAAGATGACCAATTTTTAAAAAAACTATTTCACAGGATGTGGGCATGGTTGGCTAGGCCAACAGTTTTACTGCCCTCCAGAAGGTGGTGGAGAGCTGCCTTCTTGAGCCGTTGCAGTCCACGTCATGTTGGTACATGCTGTTAGGAAGCAAATTCGAGGATTTCAACAGTGAAGGAATGGCGATACGGATCCAAGTCTGGATGGTGAGTGGCTTGGAGGGGAACTCCAAAGATGTGCAGGTTAGGTGGATTGGCCATGCTAAAATTGCCCCTTAGTGTCAGAGGGATTCACAGGTTGCAGGGATAGGGACTGGATGGGATTGTTGTGGGTGCAGGCTTGACGGGCCAAATGACCTCCTTCTTCACTGTAGGGATTCAACGAACTTGTAAATTAGTGTTCCCATACATCTGCTGCCCAACTCCTTCTAGGCAGTAGAGGGTGGTGGGTTGGAATGTGCTGCCAAAGGAGCCTTGGTGAGTCATTACAGTGCATCTTGTGGATGATACACACTGCTGTCACTGTATATCAGTATCACAGAGGTGATATCAGGTCAAGTTTTATATATTATTCTGTACCCAAAGAGAAATTCATAACCTGTGAAATGTCCAAACAGTAAACAAACTGCACTGTGACAACTAATTCCACATTGAATACAAGCTGGGCTTTAATGACATGACTCCTTACCGTGCATAAACTCAAAAAGCTTGTTCACTACTGTCTTTAGAAATTTCCAGTGAGCTCGCAGGAACCGGGGATACTGTCCCACCACGTACATTATATTAGAGGCAATAATGGCCTTGTTATCCTTGCCACGTTTTTGTTCACAAAGACCTAGCAAATCCTTCAAAGCCAAAAGATTCAATGGTTAAGTCAAACAAGCAAAGCGAATCAAGGCATCAACATTGCGTGCTTATTCTGTGTTGAAATTATCACCAATCCCTAAATTTCCAACTGAACAAACTGAACAGCTACCCCTCTCTGAAACTGGATATGAGAACATGATCTTTGCCCAAGTGAGAAAGATACAAAGCAGCATTACTCAACATGGCAGCACTGTGGTTAGCACTGCTGCCTCACAGGACCAGGCACCAGTTTGATTCCTGGCTTGGGTCACCGTCTGTATGGAGTTTACATGTTCTCCCCACATCTGCGTGGGTTTTTCCCAGGTACTCCAGTTTCCTCCCACAGTCTGAAAGACATGTTGGTTAGGTGCATTGGCCATGCTAAATTCTCCCTTGGTGTACCTGAACAGGCACCAGAGTGAGGTGAGTAGGGGTTTTTCCACAGTAACTTCATTGAAGTGTTAACGCAAGTCTACTTGCGACACTAGTAATAAACTTTAAACTTCGTATAGCACCTCTAATGTAGTGAAACCTCACAGGAACATTATAAAACAAAGCACGACACTGAACCATCAGGGGGCATTATGTCAGATGGCCAAAAGCTTGGAGTGATGTAGGGAATTTCAACATTCAGGGTGGAGCTGGAGGCAACTGAAGGCACGATCATCAATTATGATTGGGAATGAACACCAGGCTAGAATCAGGGAAGCGCAGATACCAGTGAGGGTTGTAGGAAATTACAGGAATTCACCAGCTGACCTTGATGACTGTGACGAGGAAACGTTTTTCATCCTCCTCATGCATTGCACCACTGATGGAGCCAATAGCCCAGCAAAGCGTGTTGAGGTTCTTCCACGACCATTCCGTACCATTCACTTGATTGTGTAGCTTCTCGGTCATGATGCATTCCGTGTCAGCATAGTCTAAATGTGTGAGGTACACTGAAAGAGGAGAACAAAGAAGCCTATTTAAAGTTGGATGTCACACTCACCAGTTCCTTCCAACAGATGCAATTACGAAGGAAAGGAAATCAAGAGTCCACATTTTGGTTTATTATTGTCACATGTATTAGTATACAGTCAAAGGTATTGTTTCTTGCGTGCTATACTGACAAAACATACCATTCAGAGAAAGAAGGGAGAGAGTGCAGAATGTAGTGTTAGTTATAGCGAGGGTGTAGAGAAAGATCAACTTAGTGCGAGGTAAATCCATTCAAAAAAGTTTGATGGCAGCACGGAAGAAGCTGTTCTGTTGGCACATTACCTCAGAAGGTGGAAGGGAGTATGTCTGGGGTGCGTGGTGTCCTTGATTATGCTACCTGCTTTTCTGAGGCAGCGGGAAGTGTGGGCAGAGTCAATGGGTGAGAGGCTGGTTTGTGTGATGGACTGGGCTTCGTTCACGACCCTTTGTAGTTTTTGTGGTCTTGGGACAGAGCAGGAGCCATACCATGCTGTGATACAACCAGAAAGATTGCTTTCTATGGTGCATCTGTAAAAACTGCAGAGAGTTGTAGCTGACATGCCAAATTTCATTGGCCTCCTGAGAAAGTAGAGGCATTGATGGGCTCTCTTGACGATAGCATCCTTCCCCTTCTATATTTTTGGCCAATGTTTCTTGTAAACTGCCAAAGCAGGAAATGCCCTTCATATTCTTTAATAAAATATACCAAGACGCAGCCAATTATAAAAAGGAAAGTTTGTGGTGGAACAAATATTTCTAAACAGAGCATCACAATGCCCAAGAGGAGACTAGCTGGTGAATAAAGAGTTAAGGACCTGGGTGGATAGGATGAAATTACCCTTCAACATCCTACACAGGGTTGATTTGGACACAAATCTCAATAGCATAAATTATTCCTAATTTGGTAACCTTTACAGGAGAGAAAATAAAGAAAACATTTCACTGGTGCACTGTCCTGAGGTCAGAGCTAAGGTACATTGTTGGAACAGAGTGGGAGCATTAGTCTGACCCCTCAACCACACAACAGCTGACCAGGTAGTGTTTTACGGTTATGGGTCCCCAAAGCAGAAAATATTCAAATTTGTTGAAAGAGAGATACAAGAAGATGATGTAACAACTGCAAATACACAATGCCTGATAAAACGCTGATAAAACAGGTGAATATTTTTGGTAGAGATTTGTCAGAAATTGCAACAGACTTTTGAAGGTCCTTTTGCAAAGCTGATCAAAGCATCAAGACTGGATAAACTAATGTCCTTTCACAGGGACTAACCATAATTTGGGAAGAGATCATTTCTTTCTGCACATTCATTCAACCACCTCCCCCCAACGTCACATTATGCTACAAGCAAAAGGAAAAATGGCAGATTTGTTCCCAGATTTCATCTAGCCTTGTGCAGCAAGAAAGGGCAAGAAATACACACAAACTGCAACTGGCCATTCCTGCGAAACCACTCAGTTGCCATTTTCTTTCCCGTTCTAATCAGATCAGCCCCACCCTCTCTCCCCCACCCCACTATTCTTAATCCACTTGTCCAACCCAAGTTGAAAAACAACATGCTCTCCAGTCACGAACACAATATTTCCAATAACCTTGGAAGACGATTATACAATGCTCTGTAAATAGGTTTTCAAACCCAGTCTGGTCTCCCCCAACTTGAAACATTGTTTTTGTCCTGAAATGGCAACATAAAAATCCCCAACTATCCCAAGTCTCTCTTCATATCTGCATTTCCTACAGTTCCACAGGATGGTCTACATGCCAGACAGCGCTTGTGTAAGGATCGCAGGCAAGATTATCAAACTTGTCCCTTCCCAACTAGATTTAATTATCCTGCTGAAACATCTAGTGTCTCATTTTGACTCACCCTCACTGGATACACTACAATCCAGCCAACATACAGCATTGCCCAAGGGACCAATGAGCTTGGTAATTGACAGGCTGAGAACACAGGTCAGGAATTATTTAATTTGGGTGGTGTTCAAGCTGTGTGTAAATTGTGCTTCAGGGGACTGAAGCAACTTTTACCCAATTTTTCATTCAAATGCAGCATCAAGCCCTCCACTTGGTTGCGATTCAGACCTGACTTAAAAGCAATGATCAAATTCACTAGATGGACCATAGCATTTACATAAAAGCAGCAGGCCAGTATGTTAGTCAGTCTATATTTCAATCTGGAACCTACTAATGAATAAACCAATTCCATCAACGCCATTAACTGTATTGCACCCACAGGAGCTTAATCTACTCATTCATTATGACCAGGAATTGAGGAACAGGCAGAGCAGTGGCACAGGCTGTTGACACACCAGTGACACTTGGATCAAACTTGTACCCATTCTGTTTTGAGGAGTTGCACAGTTTGCTGGGATCTCTGGATTACTGCATTCCCTATCAATGACCTCCACAAGGAAAAGAAACATCTTCAAGGAGCAGCCAAAGCTAAAGCTGCCCAGCTGATCCCTTAACCCTGGGAATACCAGCACAGCCCTCTGGTATCTCACCCAACCCCAACCTTCAGGTGACTCAAAGTGATCTGATGGCGGTGGCGGTGCTAACTGGAATCAAACATTCTTTGTCATCAAAGGACTACACACATTTCCCAGCATAGACCACTGGTTAGCGACCACGTACAGAAATCCTGGATACACACGTACCTCCCTCCCTAAACTTCCAGAAGACACAAATGTCAACTGCAGCACCCCAATAGCTGCCCAGAGCCACAATCAAGTCATTCAGCAAAACCATGGGTTGGAGCTGAGGAACTTCCTCAAAGCATGCAAAACTTAAACTACAAAGAGAAATCTCAAACTTTACCAAGTGTCTCCCTCATGGTTTTGTACAGATTGATGGAGTCTGTGTCTTTCATGAACTCTCGAACTACTTCTCCCTGTTCGTTCTCCACCACAAGCACCTCTTCCGGTTTCGCCATTCGGCTGATCATTATAAGTCTCACCTGAAAAAGGAAAAACCCATAAACTGGTTAAGTTTTAGCCAAAAGACAATTAGTACAAGGTATTTCACTTACTTGGTCTCTGGCTGCTGCGATAAAAGCCTTTGATCATATGGAAGCTCCAACAAGCCATTGCCCAGGATGGTGGGCTTAGGCTCGCATTTTCTAGTTTGTAAGAGTAAGAGCAAAATGTGTCACTGAGGTTACAGTGACTCTGAATAACCAAACAGAAACCGATGTTGATACCAGGTCAATAAGCTTGTCCACCTGGCATCACACAGCCTGGGTAGATCGAAGAGGCAAGCATTAATAAATTGAGGGCACTTCTGAAAGATGAGGGAAGGCTTATATATGTTAAAAAAAAAGTTTCACCTTAAATTTTAGAAATGGAATCTTTACAATCTAGTTTCCATTTTATTACGGTGAGGAGCTTCTGAATCAATCATTCTGTAAGATCAGTGGTTATCAATGGATACAGGCAGTAACTAGGTTGACTTAATGCCAATGGCCATGTATTAATACAATGCCATGCCTGTTTGGAACACTACCATGGCAACCAGGAGTGAAGGACATGGATACAGCTAGGAGGGAAGAAGTGCAACAAAACAGGTGGACTAATTGGATGGGTGGTCCATGGGTTACGTGCACACATATTCCTGGTGATGGGTCAGGAGCTGGGAACAAGTCATGCCATGCATGCGCAGAAGCAAAGGGGAGGCCCCCCCCCAAAAAATAAAAGGGGGTGCGAAATAAAACAAATTCAGCATCAAAATCCCCTCCATTCACGCCCAGAAATGCCTTATTCTAACACAAAAATGGAGGGATAATGTTCAAGCTCAAACCAGTGTTGATGAAATATTACGTACACTTTGAGTGCAGAATAATTTTCAAATTGTATATCACCCTTGCTAAAGCACAAATTGTAGATTAAAAGTCTTAACATCCAATAGATAATAACTTGAGAATAGCCAGAGTGTGTCAGATTAGAAGCTACATTTTTGCTTCCTTTGTGGGAAAGTGAGATCTGCAGAGTGTCCAGGTTAGGATAATACATCACTGTCTCTTTGAAATGTGGAATGACCTGTTTCATCAACCGTACACACCTTCGACAGCACAGGTAGGTAGATTTGCCTCCGAGGAGGGACGTCGCTGTGAGGATTCCCCAGAGCAGGAGAGGCGCTTATGGAAAAGGGATTTTCGCGATAAAGCTCTCCCGCCAGATGATTCCAGTATTCCAAACAGATTTTAAATATTTCTATCTCTTCCACTTCTGATATCAAAATCATGTAGTGTAGACCCTGCAATGTCAAAAAGAAAAAGGACAAAAGATAAACTTAAAAATGCATCCACTTGGGTTCAATAATGAGTAAGATTCCAAAAATATCCAGTGACTACACTTCAAAGCTCTAGCTGTAGACCACTTTTGAGATAGATTTGCATTTAGTTTGCAACAACAAGCTATTTGTCACGTAGATTACAATACAATTCCTCAGCATCCCTCTAGGATGATTTAAATCACCTTGCCTTTTAGTCAACTTGCACTGTGTGTCATTACCTACTGTGGGGGTAGGTTAAGAGGAATCATACCAGGGGCCACATCACACTAGGGAATAATGCATCGATTAGGATTATGGATTATTGTTTATATATAAAGTCCAATGATAAGAGGGCCAGTCGCCATCACAAAGAACAGACCCTTCCACCCTCCAAGCCTGCACCGATCACGATGCCTATCTAAACTAAAACTTTATAAGTCCCTTGTCAGGCCCCACTTGGAGTACTGTGCGCAGTTCTGGTCGCCTCACTATAGGAAGGATGTAGAAGCTATTGAAAGAGTACAGAGGAGATTTACGAGGACGTTGCCTGGATTGGGAGGCATGCCTTATGAAGATAGGTTGAGGGAGCTGGGACTCTTCTCCCTGGAGAGACAAAGGTTGAGAGGCGACCTGATAGAGGTTTATAAAATGTTGAGAGGTATAGATAGGGTGGATTCTCAGAGGCTATTTCCCAGGGCTGAAATGGTCGCTACGAGAGGACACAGATTTAAGGTGCAGGGAAGCAAGTACAGAGGTGATGTTAGGGGTAAGTTTTTCACTCAGAGGGTGGTGAGTGAATGGAATCGGCTGCCATCCGTGGTGGTGGAGGCGAGCTCGCTGGGGTCTTTTAAAAGACTTCTGGATGAGTATATGGGGTTTAATGGGATTGGGGGTTATAGATAGGTCTATAGATTGGTAGATATTGATGTGATCGGCGCACTTGTGGGCCGAAGGGCCTGTTTGTGCTGTAGTGTTCTATGTGCAGGCTTAAGAAGTCCATATCCTTTTCACGTACTTGTCTAATTGCCCCTTAAATGCCATTATCGTATCTGCTCCCACCACCTCCCCAGGCAGAGACATTCACCACCCTCTGTGTAAAATAACTTACCTCGCACATCTCCTCTAAACTTTTGCCCATGCACTTTAAACCTACGCCCCCTAGTACTTGACTTCCTATCCTAGGAAAAGAGCATCTGACTATCCATCACATCTCTTCTTTTTACAAGAATCTTTTCCCACACCAGCCTTTGGCTTGCTTCCCCCAGCACTGCCATGTTATGCATTTGCTCTGCATGTGATCACTGGTCTCATTTTAGATTGCAGCTTCCTCACAGCCACCTGTGCTCACTATGCTAATATGGCGTGGTATTTGGTGGCAGAGAATGCCCTCCATAATTAATCATCATCCTTTCAATACTCCTTATCAAGACTTTCTCAAGAAGTCCCAGGAGACTAACAGCACCTGGAGAACCATACTGCCAGCACAGGTTACTGGAAGGAAGGGGAAAGGTCGGGTCCCAGAGAGCCAACGACACCAGAGTAAATGGAGGAGTCCAGGAAGTTAAAAGTTATCACAGCATCCCATCACTCCATTCATACTTACATCCAAGAGAGCCTCTCTGAGCTCCAGTGTCCTTTCCACCAGTGTACCATGCTCCTTCAAGAAAGTGCACAAGAAGAGACTCAGGTTCTGAATAAAGTTCTGCTCATCATCCTTTCCATTTGCGTATGCAAGCCGAATGTTAGTATTCACAGGTAGCATCTGAAAGAGATCGAGAGTTTGCGACTGAATTGGAATATCACAATACAAGCAAATCCACAATTATTTCCAGACGTCACAATTCAGACCCTAAGTGAATGAACACTGGTGGAAACAGATTAAAAAACCAGTGATCAGAATTTAAAAAAAAAATCAATGAAGCTTTTTGTTGATGGTCTCAGGTTGGGGTGCAGCAGTAATTGCAAATGACTGAACCCACACACAGTGCCTTTGGAGCCAAGTCAAACCAACAATGCCAAGTCTTGGCTTGGACATGCTGAGCAAAATTTGTTCTTCGAGTTCTGGCAACGGTACCACTTTGTTGGTAATTCTGCCAAATGGTGGAAGTCAGACTGCAAGAAAATCTAATCAGATTGCGGCACTGGGTTTCACAGAAAGGACAACTACATGGATAAGGCAGAGCACTCCTCATCAACAAAATCAAAATGATCCAAAAATATATCCTCCTAGCTAATTAAGTGCTTCATTCCGCACCCACGTTTTCCAGAGCTTCACGGATGAGGGTGGATGGCAAGAGAAACGAAAGGAACAATTACAGACAGGTCAGGAATGGGCTTCAAACCAAGTTAGCTTGAGTTTTCAGGCTTCCCGTGACAACAGACCAACATGAGCACGGAACAGCACGGTGGCACAGCGGTTAGCACTGCTGCCTCACAGCGCCAGGAACCCAGGTCTGATTCCCAGCTTGGGTCAATGTCTATGCACAGTCTGCATGTTCTCCCCATATCTGGTTTCCTTTGGGTATTCCGGTTTCCTCCCACAGTCCAAAAGACGTGCTGGTTAGGTGCACTGGCCATGGCAAATTTTCGCTCAGTGTACCTGAACAGGCGCCCGAGTGTGGCGACCAGGGGATTTTCACAGTAACTTCACTGTAGTGTTAACGTATGCCTACTTGTGACACTAATAAACAAACTAAGATGGGCAGGGAGTGTTGTCATGTTACAAATCGAGTGAGTTCTGAGATTCCTCTGATCTGACATTCCCTAAGCAGTAAATCAGAGCACTAGCCGACCACAAGAATCCAACGTACCTGTTTGAGCTGAACAAGTGTTAATGTAAACAACGAGATGAATTGTTCATCATACTGACTGACGCTAACGCCAGCAATTTCTGTCAAACACTTCAACGTCACATTTCGAAACATGGGCACATTCAGAAACTAAGCAAAGAGAAGGAAAAAAAGAAGTTAAAATAGACAGCAAACTTTTAAACATGTGCAAGTCAAATTTATCCATTATAAATTCCAATATTTATCAATGGAACATGAGGTGCTCAAAGTCCTGGTACAACTCCAAGCTTTAATAATTCTGGGTGGTAGCTCAGTGGTTTAGCACTGCTGTCTCACAGCGCCAGGGACCCGGATTCGATTCCCAGCTTGGGATCACTGTCCGTGTGGAGTCTGCACATTCTCCTCATGTCTGAGTGGGTTTCCTCTGCGTGTTCTGGTTTCCTCCCACGGTCCAAAAGGTATGCAGGTTAGGTGGATTGGCCATGCTAAATTAAGACGTGGGTTGATGGGTTTTTGATAGGAGAGGGGATTAAGGGTTATGGGGAGAGGGCGGGAAAGTGGAACTGAGCAGCGACAGATCAGCCATGATCTTATTGAATGGCGGGGCAGGCTCGAAGGGCTGGATGGCCTACTCCTGCTCCTATTTCTTATGTTCTTATGTCAGGGGGACTAGTGGGGTAAATATATGTGGGGCTACAGGGATAGGGGCTAGGCAGGGTTGTGGTTGGTGTAGCCTCGATGGGCCGAATGGCCTCCTTCTGTACTGTAGGATTCTATATAGACGTGATAGAACCAAACTGTAAGCAAACACTTGAAAGCGCACAGTTCATCAGACTTTCATTTTGATGCTGTTGTTACTAACACTGTGTTAATGGCTATGAAATCCCTCAGCATCAATGTTCTAAACTCATTGGAAAATTCTCCAGTTGATGTGGAGGGATTTCATAAACAACATTAACATTAGAAAAAAAAACCACATCCATGATACGGTCAGGTACGGTTTGCTGTCACGTGTACATCCAAAATGAGTCAAGTTGCACAAACACTCTCTAACCACCCTTTACAAACAATTACAACTTTCCTCCAGTGGGGATGCTGCATCACCAATACAGCTACACCATGAAGCTGTTGCCATTTATAATGGAAATGCAAATAAAGGAAGATCCTATTTTTTAAAATCTGATTATCTCCACCATCTAATCCCACTTCATCTCAAGAGTACATCTGATCCATAAGTAATGGGACAGATGGGCACGGAACAGAACTACACAAGTGAAACTTGTAACACGGATTAAAAAGGTTAAAAAACATTATTGCGTCACAAAACATAATTTAGCAGACTTCACACATATTACATATAGGAGGTATTACAGAATCCCTACAGTGCAGAGAAAAATGACATTTGACCCATTGAGCCTGCACCGACACTAACCTCACCCAGGCCCTACCCCTATAACCCAATGTATTTACCTCGCTAATCCCCCAACATAAGGTGCAATTTAGCACAGCCAACCAACCTAACCCTCACATCTTTGGATTATGGGAGGAAATTGCAGCCCCCATAGGAAGGCCACACGGACAGAGGGAGAACATACAAACTCCATACAGACAGTAACCAGAATTGAACCCAGATCCCTGTGAGGCAGCAGTGCTAACCACTGTACCACCCTTGTGTCAACCTCGTTCAGTTCTCTCCTCAAAAATGGATGACTGGGATAAATTCCATACACATGCCAATAAAATCCAGCTCCAATTCTTCACAATCGCTCAGCTGCAGTGTTGTTATCAGATTGCTCATCCAACAGGTTTGCCCAACAGCTAGACTTTAAAGTCACAGTTTCCTCCAGTTAAATACTGAAAGATCAAAGCCATTGTTTTTGATTGCAAAATGCCTTGAGAAGTTCCTTATTATAATAAGTGCTATGTAGAATCATACAAAGGCGACGGCACAGAATTAGGGGATTCAGGCAGCGACATCTCTGCTGGCCCTCTCTGCAGGAATAGTTCACCTAGTGCCATTCCCCTTCCTTTTCCCTGTGTAATGTTTTCCTTCTTAAATAAATGATCCAGTTGTCTTCTGAAAGCCTCAATGGAGGCTGCCTCCACCACATCCTCAAATGGTGCAATCTGGACCCTTGCCCCCTCACTGTGTGAAAAGGTTTCTCCTCAAGTTGCCAAGTACCTTAAATCTGCGCCCTCTAGTTCTCAAACTTTCCACCAGTGTTTGCACTGTTGAGATCCCTCATGGTTTTGAGCTCCTCTATTAATTCACCTCCCAACCATGTCTGCTCCAAAGGTGAAAAGTCCCAGCTTCTCCAATCTTTCCACGTTAATTGAAGCTCCTCATTTCTGGAGCCAATCATGTGAACTTTTTCTACAGCCTCATTTTTTTACTTTCATGCTCTCCCTCCTCAAACTTGGCGGCTTCAACACTTCAGCTGAGGCTGAACCAGATTCAACATTTTCTACACCCCAACAATAAAGCCCAGGATGCTGACTGTTTTGCTAACTGCACTCTCAACGTGCCCCACTAAATTCAGTAATTTATAAAACAAACATAAAAATCCAGTAATACAGCTGTTGATGTGGAGTCCATAGTTTAGGCAGTCATTGGAAAGCCATTGAGACCAGGAGTCAACATAGAACCCTACAGTGCAGAAGGCCCATCGAGTCTGCACCAACCACAATCTCACCCGGGCCCTATCCCCATAACCCTATGCAATTACCCATGCTGGTTCCCCTGACACGAAGGGGCAATTTAATATGGCCAACCCATCGAACCTGTACATCTTTGGATTGTGAAAAGAAACCGGAGCACCCTGAGGAAACCCACGCAGATACGGGGAGAATGTGCAAATTCCACAGTGACCCGAGCCAGGAATCGAACCCGAGTCCCTGGCACTGAGAGGCAGCAGTGCTAACCACTGCACCACCACGCTGCTCCAAACATCCCCAGAATTTACCCCTCAAAAAGATCACTAGAAATTTTTCTTTTTGCTGCAGCACCTTACAAATTCGGTGCGCATGCATGACTGTCGTAGCACAGTTACTCTGATCCTCCTGAAAGGGCCAATGTACGAGGAGGGTTGGGACGATTCATAAAAACGTATACAGCAATTTGAGGGAAAATGTATTCTAATTGCCCCATGCTGTCCTCGAACGCCACTGGTTTTATTGCTCTCCATTTAACAAATGTCACCAGTAGCCAAAAGGATACTTCAGGGTGGCACACTGGTTAGCACTGCTGCCTCACAGCATCAGGGACCGAGGCTCAATACCAGCCTCAGGTGGCTGGTCTATGTGGAGTTTGCATGTTCTCCCCAGTTCTACACAGGCTTCCTCCGGGTGCTCCGGTTTCCTCCCACAGTGCAAAGATGTGCAGGTTAGGTTGATTGGCCATGCTAAATTGTCCATTAGTGTCAGGGGGATTGGCAGAGCAAATGCAAGGGATTACACAGATCGGACCTGGGTGGGATAGTTGTTGGTGATGACTTGATGGGCTCAATGGCCTCCTTTTGCAGTGGAGAGATTCTAAGTCAAAACATTGGTTATATCATAGACACTTGGATAGAAACATAGAAACTAGAAGCAGAAGTAGGCCATTTGTCCCTTCGAGCCTGCTCCATCATTCATGATCATGGTTGATCATCAAACTCAGGCAAAGCAATCAGTAAATCTCACCTTGTACACCAAACTGGAGATTAGTTTAGTTTCAAAGATGTAACCTAAAGGGATCCAGTTCAGAAACCGCAGCAATGTCTCCAGTGTTGCGTGGACTAAAGGGGCATTCTGGGAGTTCTCCTGCAAATATTTAAAATATACAAATCATCAGACACATTAAATGTGGGATTGCGAAGAGAAAAAGAACCCATACAAGGAAGAATCTGGCTAGATGAAGGAAGCTTGCAGCCTGGAGTATGTTAACACCAACCCTTTATTAATAACCTATAATATGTAAGTACTCAGTGGAAAGTAGAAGACCCCTATTCTAGGTCTCAACCGTGGCCACCTCCAGATTGACCCTGGGTCAGGTGTCTTTTTATAATCACTGTATGGGCAGCACTGTACTCAGCTCCAAATTAACCCTGATGTACCACACGCAGGAGTTCAGCAGGTGGAAAAGTCATGTCTACGACTGCCACTTAGATCACCTGATGCTGCTTTACTTGCCTGAACGTAGCCCCAGCAGCCCCTCCGCCACCCCCATCCCAGGACATCATCGACTACACACAAGATGCTAGAAATCTCTAATTAAAGAGAAGCAAACGGGGAAATAGACAGGTGACATAGCACCTGAAAGAGAAGGAAGGAATGACTCGTTTTCACGTTGATTGATCCAGTAACGTTTACTCACCATCACAAACTGACACAGCTGAAATATCTGTGAGAATTCATTGCACATACTGCGGGAGGAAAAAAAAAATGAAGTATAATTTCACATGAGAACGTTAAAAAAAAACACAGCTCTTCAAAAACAAAATGCACGCCCAGGAAGCAGGATTGGAACTTTCCAGCTGTTCTACACTAGTGGGATCTTCCTTTCTCACTGACAGCACATTCCCACCGCAGGTTTCCTGGCAGTGAGGGGAAACTGTGTTGAGAAACAGCAGGACCAGGAGAACCCATTGCCACACGGAAACCACCACAGGTTGGACAGTAATTCCTGCCCACGGATTTTGCTTACCAATCCTGATGGTACAGGAAGGCAAGGCTTTGCTGCAGTAATTCGCAAAAACCTAGACAACACAGGTACATCCGCAAGTACTCCAAGTCTTGGATTCAAGGAGAAGAATACAAAAAAAAAATGCACCCAAAGTGTTGGTCTAGTGACTTGCAACGGCAACTGTCCATACACAGAGAAGATTCATGCCGGTCTTTGGTTAGACAACATGTCGACTGTCCCTTGTTGTTGAGTTTTTTCCCCCCCACTGAGCACTGACCTCTGTTCTATTAACACACAGGGTGGCACAGTGGTTAGCACTGCTGCCTCACAGCACCAGGGACCTGGTTCGATTCCCAGCTTGGGTCACTGTCTGTATGGAGTCAGCACATTCACCCCATGTCTGCGTGGGTTTCCTCCCGGGTGGTGCGATTTTCATTCCACAGTCCGAAAGACGAGCTGGTTGGGTGCATTGGTCGCACTAAATTCTTCCTCAGTGTGCCCGAACAGGTGCCAGAGTGTGGCGACTAGGGGATTTTTACAGTAACTTCATTGCAGTGTTTATGTAAGCCTACTTGTGACTAATAAACATTAGGAAAAACAACATTCTGCTATCCTACCTTTGCGCTATTCTTCAGCCCCTAATGACACCATTAACAGCCCTTTTTTGTCTCACGTCCATAACACTTTTGTCAATCTCTCCTTAGCTCTGACTTTCCATTCACCACCCACTATATTACAGGGAGGCGACGGCCTAGTGGTAAAATCAACCAAATGGTAGAAACTGGATTGCAGGAAAATCTAATCAGATTACGGCACTGGGGTTAGCAGAAAGCACAACTACTACGCGGATAAGACACAGTGCTCCATAAAACAACAAAATCAAAATGCTCCAAAAATATATCCTCCACATTTATCGAGGGCATCATTCTACACCCGTCTATTCCAGGGCTTCATAGATGAGGGTGGGTGGTAAAAAAGTAAAAGGAACAACTAGAGACAGGTCAGGAATGATTAGCACTATTGCTAGATTACCAATGACCATGTTGCAAGTGGTATGCTTCCACTCACAGTCAAGCAGCCTGTTGATGCTCACTGCACAAGCCCGCAGCAGAGGAATGACTGGCGGAGTGAGGAAAGATGCAAGACAGTGGCAGATTATTACACCCCTCCTGACTCCCAACCTGACTTTCAGCTAAGTAAGGGACAGATGTTGGCAAAGTTTTGACTCAGTGCACCAACCTGTCTTTCAAATGCTTGGCTTTCACCTGCGTCATCTGTCCGCTGGAGAAATCAAACACTTCTTCGCTGAGCAGTTTTAAGATGACCATGTTGTTCTGACACAGAGATTCGCTGGTTTTGCTGGCTCCTACTATATCACTTATGAACGTGGGCCAGTTTTTGGGCCACTCGTGTTTAAGTATCTGCAATTAAAAATAAGCAAGGGGAGTTAGAATGAGTTAAAAATCCCAAAACAAATTCCACATTCCTCAACTCCCAGTGATATTTCCAGGGATATCAAGTTCCATTTATCCATTCATTGCTTTAATGTTCAGTAATAATGGAAGTCAGGTGGTGGGAGCTAAACTGGTGGACATCCAGTTCCTACCATCTTGAGCAATCCTATCTGAAGGGCCATACCCACAGTGCAAAAAAAAAGCAAGAAAATCGCTAGGTGCCACACATCGCTACTGGCAAGTTCAGCAGATGGAAACGCCATGTGCACGACTGCCACTTATATCCCCGTTGCATGTGATGCTATGGTTTGCTGTTGGCCTGAACTTAGCCCCAACAGCTGCTCTGCCACCTCCAATTTAATTCTGATGTCCCAACCTACTCAGAAGGTCAACCTGAGGCAGATAGGTGGGGTGGTTTCATGTGGACCAAGGGTACTGCGCACCTGCAGATCACTGGAAGTAGATCCTGATAAAAAATTGCAGTTCGGGGCATGAACAAGAGCTGCAAGTGTTTCAGGTCACACATTTAACCCAAACTTGGACCTGACATGGTGGAAACCTTCCTGCAGCACTGAGAGGAAGCTAACACCAACATTTATAGGATTACCTGTTGAAATCTCCAGCATAAATATAGCACAAGTATGCACAGAGCAGCACAATACCTCAATGTTTGTGCATGCTTAGTGATATTCAACTCTAAGTAGCACACTTGAGCAAGACGCACAAATATAGGAGGTTCCTACCTCTACGGATTGGAACAGATATAAAAATTATAGCTGATTCAATTGTGGCCTCAACATTACTTCTCTGCCTATCTCCTATACCAATTCTTCATCAATAACTTATCTCCACCTTTTTGTTTCGATCTTGCCTCCAATCAAGTTCAACACAAGCCAGAAGTAAAATCTGGGATTTCCTGGCTATGGCTCCTTACATATCAGTGCCATGCCTAACTGTTTGGACAGCACATCCACAGATTTTGATGTTTATGATAAAAATAACTAGCAGACTCTCGTGACAGCATCCTGGATGTAGAGAGAGAGAGAGAAAGACAGATATCAATCTCCTCATCATCTACAGGGAGGCAGTAGTCAGGAGGCCAAGTGTTAACAGAAGCCAAACTTTTCTCGTCCCCACACTGTCCCTCCCATACCACAAACAAGGGTGCAGGGCTGAAAGAATATGGATACGTGAAGTATGCACACCACACTGCGTCTACTCACATTCAGACAGCCGGTCAGTACTAACCCAACCCAATACCAGGGACATCAGCCAGGAGGGACAAGGGGAAAATTGGGCAGTCCTGATCTGAAGGTAAAACATACCAGAGCAGTAGCTCAACCCAATCTGTAGGCAATGGGAGAGGGGGTGATGATGTAGTTCAGTGTTAGGGTATATGCTTTGCACGTAGGTTGGCCTTTGTTCAAATCTCATCATTGACGTTCAATATGGTGTTCACGTGGATTGAATTGTGAAAAGTATTTTTTTTGGGGGTGACACAGTGATTAGCACCACTGCCTCACAGCGCCATGGATCTGGGTTCAATTTCTGGCTTGGTCACTGTTTGAGGGGAGTTTGCACATTCTCCCCATGTCGGCATGGGTTCCCTCTCAGTCTGAAAGATGTGCTGGTTAGGTTGATTGAGGGAGAATTTAGCATGGCCAATGTCAGGAGGGCTAACTAGGGCAAATGCATGGGGGTTATGGAGATAGTGCCTGGGCGGAATTTTGTAGGTACACATTTGATGGGCTGAATGGCTTCCTTCTGCACTGTAGGATTCTATGAATCTCCCAAAAGGGTCAACTCGAGTTCCACCAAGCAAACTGTTCAGAAACCAAAACAAAGAGCAAAAGAAGTGGATTCCCCCTATTCCCCCCTGGATTGCAATAAAACATTTTACCAACCTGGACAAGAATCATATTCAGTTTTCCGAGATAAACTTTATCTTTCTAGAAAAGAAAATGACACGTTAAATAATGCCTGTGAAACAAACCTACCTGGCCTCAGTACTCATTTTAAGATTAAAATGCAGATCTCGATAAAACACACACACAGGTGAAACAGCTTCCATTCTAAGGCAGAGTTCTTAACCCAAACTGTCATAGACAGATGTGACTAGCAGGCAAGGATAGGATTCAATTTGACTGTGGTATAGCCATGGTTATAGCCTGCTCTGTGTTCAGCATTTGGTAACCATATTGCGAAAGCAATGATAATACCAAGGATTATCCAAGGAATTACAAGGAGCAAAAAAATTCCAGGATTTGACTTGTAAACTATTGTTTCTTGCACACTATACAGACATCGCATACCATTCATAGAGAATGAGAGTAAAAGATAGAATTGGAGACTATGCTGGAGACAGCTTGCAAGAAGTCACCTTGCTCTGGTGCCATAGTCATAGAAATTTACAGAATGGAAGCAGGCCTTTTGGCCCGACTTGTGCACACTGTCCCCTTTTTTTTAAACCTCTAAGTAGTCCCAATTGCCCGCGTTTGGCCCGTATCCCTCGATACTCATCTTACCATGTCAACTGTCTAAATGCTTTTTAAAACACAGAATTGTACCCGCTTCTACCACACCTCTGGCAGCTTGTTCCAGACGCTCACCGCCCTGTGTGAAAAAATTGCCCCCCCCCGGACCCTTTTTATCTCTCCCCTCTCACCTTAAACCTATATCCTCTAGTTTTAGACTCCCCTACCTTCAGGAAAAGACATTGACTATCTATTTTGTCCATGCCCCTCATTATTTTATAGACTCCATAAGGTCACCCCTCAGCCTCCAGAGAAAAAAGTCCCAGTGAATTCAGCCTCTCCTTATAACTCAATCCATCAAGTCCCGCATCCCATCTTGAAGGTTACAGATTTCAGAAAGAATTAGCAAAAATTATGATGAAATAATACTCAAAAATATATACTTTTTTAAAAAACTTTACCTCCAAGGTCTCTGAAGATGTTTTAATGATCAAGCCAACAACATACTTTTTTATTCCTGAAATAGGAGAAATAAAAAAAGGAAAATATTGAAAAGTAGCTTTTGAAATAAAAAATATACATCCTGGAAAATAATAAGAAAACCGTACAACTCACCTTCACATTGATTTCTTGGAAGTATTTTCCAACGGGTTTTGATTACATTTTCTAATATCTGCAAGGCATAGTACTGAGAAAGAGATTAAAAACCATCAGTGTTGTTTTAATGTCCTTTCAGGAAGAAAATCTGCCATCCTACTGATTTGGCCTGCAGGTAACTTTAGATCTACACAATGTGGTTGACTCATAAATGTCCTATCAAGCCAAATAGTTCAAGAACAATTAATGCTGGTCCAGCCAGCAGTACCCGCATCTCATGAAATAAAACATCATGGAAGAATGCAAAAACTAACAGCACCACTTTTGATTCAGAACCCACTTACCCCCAACAAAACTGAGCTCTGCCTAAATAGCTATTGCTGACCAGGTGATGCACTGAGTGGTAGCATCAAGTCAGTGCTGCCGTGGGTAGAGAGATAGTTCAGAAGGTGATCAATAACATCTTGTGGAGCGTGACATGCGGGAAACCCCCTCGGTTTTGCGTTTAACACACAAACCAAACTAACTACACTTTATCAACAGCCTACGCAAGGCAAGGTCTTCCCTTCCTTCTCCACCATCTCTACTATCCCAAGATGTTGGGGCAATAGCTTTCAAAAAGACATCCCAGCAGTTGTCCATACCGACAACCATTTTCAAAACTTGTGAACAAGGAGGAGGAATAGTAGGACACCTGACTCCATGAGCCTGTTCTGCCATTCGATAAGATGGGCTGATCTCATTGTAACAGCGACTCCACATTGCAACATAATCTCTTACCACCTCCACTCAACCAAGGAGTGACCCTTTTTTTTTGGGGGGGGTCGGGAAAGAGTGGTTTGGGAATTTCCAACATCCGCTTTTGTGGACAGCAGAAAAAAAGGTTCCCTTGGTTGGAGAGTTCAGACAAGGGGGTATAACCTCAAGGTCAGAATTAGGCCTTCTCTGGATGGTGAGGAAGCATATTTTTTTTTAATGGATGTGCCCCTTCCCACAGGCAATCAGGGTTGGGCAATCAAAATGCTGGCAGTGCCAGCAACACCCACATCACTCTACTTAAAAATTTGAGGAATTTCTTACAGAGCAGAGACTACACTTCAGAAGTGCTTTACTGGCCACAAAGCTCCTTGAAATGTCACAAAATATCTTTATTTAGTTGAAATCTGGACCTCTGCCCAGATGATGGGGAAAAATGAAGGAGGGTCAAAACTGAGAACAATAAAAGAGAAGAGTAAGCGTTCAAACAAAGAGATCAGCCACAATCTAACTGAATGACAGAACAGACTTGGCAGGTCGAATGGTCACCCACCAGATTGTTGCCCCCACCCCTCAATATTCCCATGTCTAAAATACTACAGCTAGAAAACTGTAATTGAATTTTTATTAACAAGCACCACAATAACTGGAAACGGTGCAAGGATTTATCAATTTGTCAGCCCTGCTTTTGCCTGCTATTTAGCAGCTGTCAGTATTCCCTCTTGCGTCTTTCTCAAGTCGCCACTCGCGAAAGCATTGAGCTATTTGTTTTCCAAACAATAAAGTATCTTTTGCTTCTCCTTTGGAATGTTTTATAGCCAATAGAGTTTCACTTTGGAATCTTGCTTACCTTTGTATTCATATTCTGGGAAAATTCTAGAATGGTATCTACCCTGGTCCAAGCATCTGGATGCTCTTTTAAATGAGTTAATATTTCTTGTGCCATTCGTTGCTGGGGAACAGAAAAGCATCAGATTTAGAGGAGCACATTCAGGTCTTTGAGGCTGAAATAAGAAGTGCCAAGAGAAAGATCTTGTCTTTCGTCACCCAAGGGTGTTGTTCCTCTTACCTGTGGGCCCTCCCCATGATATAAACAATTTACAACATTATCCAGTAGATTAATGTCTAGCTTCTGATTGAAGTCCAGAAGCTGACGTGCAGGGTGGTCGGTTGTCATAATTGTTGGCATGGGGTCCTGCGAAAACAAAGTTAAAAGAAACAGATCAGACAACAGCGCAGAAGCTGCCCAACTAAGACACTACTTCTCCGTTTCATCTCTGCCCCACGATGAGCTCATTTTAGAGATTAAATGCTCAGGTACTGTACAACACTGTCACTATGCCTCAAAAGTGCTTCATTGATTTGGGATCACACAAGGTCAAAAGGTGCTGTACAAGTGTGGGTGGCGTGATGGCACAGTGGTTAGCACTTCTGCCTCACAGCACCAGGGATCCAGGTTCGGTTCCCGGCTTGGGTCATTGTCTGTGTGGAGTTTGCACACATTCTCCGTGTCCACCTGTGTTTCCTCCGGGTGCTTCGGCTTCCTCCCGCCAACCAAAGACATGCTAGTTAGGTGCATTGGCCATGCTGGATTCTCTCTCAGTGTACCCGAACAGGTGTCAGAGCGTGGTGACTAGGGGATTTTCACAGTAACTTCATTGCCGTGCAAATGTAAACCTAATACATTAACTTTTCTTTTTCTGCTCTCCAGGCCTGGGTTTAGATTGCAGGGGTGAACCTCCATGAGTGTTACTCCAATCCCAAACCAAATTGGTGAACAATGAAACTAGACAGGAATACTTTGCTGTTCACGGAATGCAGCATTACATGTGTTCACTTTCTACCTATCCATCCAACGTCACAGCATTCTTTCATATGGAATCCACCAGTAGCCATTCACAAAGTATCTAAACAGCCAATTCACCATTACAGAGCATTGTAACAATTTTTTTTGATGAATTTATTACGTTCTGGGTTGATGGTGCACCCCAGTTCCTGGAGTGTCCACCGGTCACAGAAGGCTTCAAACCTGCCAAATGCTCTCTCTCTCTAAGGATAGCCTTGCCATGAAGGCAGCCACTGAAGACGGGCAGACAGACAGTCAGGCCAGAAGTAGTCTTCTATAGTTTTTCTTCCACCTTTGACCCACCAGCTCAGTGTCCCAGCTGACCTGCCTGGCTCTCTTTAATTTATTTTGTTAATTTGCTTGTCTGTAAAGTGACAGCTTCCTTACTAAAGACAGAATCTTAAAAGGATACCCATGGAATCAAAACAAAATATGGGGGCCAATGAAGCTCTCCAATTCCCATTGGTCACGGAAGGCCTCAAATATACAGGCGGACACCTTGTGCTCCCTCTGCATGAACACCCAGTCGCGGCCCCTCTGCACCGACCCACGCAGAAAAAGAGTAATGCATTTAAGTCAGTCTAAGTTTATTTATCAGCCACAAGTAGGTTTACATTCACACTGCAATGTAGTTATTGTGAAAATCCCCTATTTGCCACACTGTTTGGGTACACTGAGGGAGAATGCAGCATGGCCAAATGTTCTTTACAAGCACTCCAAGTAATTAAACAATGCCCTCACTTGTGTATTTTAAGCAACATAATTAGCATACTATTAACAAACATTATGCAGATAAGAAAGCTGCCAAAGGGCTTCACCAGATCAGCACCAAGTATGAGAGCACCACTGTGCATTTGGCTTTGTTACATTTACAACACAAGTGCACTGCTCCGCTTACTACAAGATTATGCATGGCAGATAGAACCAAGGCTTTTGATGAACTACTCGATCCTAAGTGATGGCATGCATGAGGGAGAGGGTTGTGGGAAGGTGGGGGAAGAGGGTCGTGGGAAAGTGTGGGGGGGGGTGCGGGTGGGTGCAGAAAACAGGGAGGGGGGAAGGTGCAAAGCACATTTGCATTGCTTTTCCTTATCACCTGGAAAACAAACTTCACTTCAAAATTCACCGTCAGGTCAACACCACTGGAAATCACATCCGTGCTCATCCAGCAAGGATAAAAAAAAAGAACACCTAACCTGCCTTCCATCAAGTCAAGAAACACAGCAATACCACCCCAGCCACACACCTCAAAAATCAGCCATGTAGCAAGGGTCATATCATTTGTTTGCATGATTGTTGTTTAGGGCTGAATATTGACCAGGACACCAAAGAGAACTTACCTGAAAGAAAAGGCATGGAGCTTTTATATATGCTTGAAGAGGAAGAAATGGGGGGGGAGAGAGAGAGAGAGAGAGAGAGAGAGAGAGAGAGAGAAAAGAGCAGCAGCCACCGGTTTGACAGCTTCTGTGGGGAGAGAATAGAGCCCAGTGTTGAATATCGATGACTTTTTTTTTCAGATCGAGTGTTAAGTGTGCAATTATGCCACAAATCAAAAATGGGTGTCAGACATAAATTTTAGCAAAAGCCGGTCGATTTTCTTACACTATTCAAACCGATGAACTAGATTGGTGATGCCTTGCTGACTGACTGCTGTTACCTCAAACTAATTTCTCAAAATCACCTCCAGAAGTACAACAGGTGTAGCATTGACTGGGCACTGCAGTACTCATTCAGTACCGCACTCAAATTGTCATCCTGGATTATGTGCTCAAATTTCTGGAATGGGACTTGAACCCATGACATTCAGGCTCAGAAACAAGAGTGCTAGCAACTGTGCCAAGGCTGGCACATTGATACCCAACCCAACATGTGGGTACAGCCAAGAAAAACAATGAAGCACAGAGAAAACAAAACTAAATCTGGGTTGGATTAAGCACTTGTGTTTCGATTTGCAAGTTACGTGTCTGAGCCCTTCTACTGTTAACACTAAAACATAGACGTCACCTCTCAAATTCAATTTGGAGCAGATAAGTTAATATGTCCCAGGCGTGCCAATCAGCTGGAAAACGTTAATACTTTTTGGACAAGTGCACACAGAAACCCACTCATTACAAAATCACCCAAGTGAATCAGCAACTTAACATGGTTGTTTGAGGTTACACCCCTTTGGTTTGTTCTCACTGGAATGACAGACATTGGAGGGGCAACCGATAGAAGTCTACAAGATTGAGGGGCATGAACAAAGTGGATAATCAGAAGCTTTTCCCCAGGGTGGAAGAGTCAATTACTTGGGGCATAGGTTTAAAGGCGTGAGGGGCAAGGTTTAAAGGAGATGTACGAAACACGTTTTTAAGTTTTTTTTTAAACACAGGGGGTGGTGGGTGCCTGGAACTCACTGCCAGAAGCAGTGGAAACAGATACGATAGTGACTTTTAAAGGGGCGTCTTGACAAATACATGAATAGGATGGGACTAGAGGGATATGGTCTTGGGAAGGGTAGAGGGTTTTAGTTCAGTCAGGCAACACGGTCGGTGCAAGCTTGGAGGGCCAAAGGGCCTGCTCCTGTGCTGTAATTTTCTTTGTTCTTTACTGTAGCACTTCCACTTAGAACTGTTGCATTTTGCTTGCCTCTGTCTTAAAAAGAAAGCCACATTACATTCAAGGCAGTGCTCTAGACTGGAGCCAGAATGCACCTTCCTTCTGGGAGGTGGGGGAGAAGCGGAAGCGGGGGACAATGATTTAGAGATGTACGGGGTAAGTGGGTGAATGTGCCACTTACCAACAGCAGTTCCCAGATGACATTTTTAAAAATAAATCAGGAATAACACTGTGGTCTTCTCTCCTGCATTATCTGGCAGTGAAGCAAACCTGATTTTAGCCCGCTCTGACGAGAATATAAAACCAAAATAAAACCACACAATTTGGGGTTACCACAATCTCTATTGCGATGGGAAGGCTCATACTGCATTTGAAAACAAATTGATACATCTGTAATGGCCTCTTAAGAGTTTTAACAAAAAAAATGCTTTGCACATGTGAAATCAAACTAAAACAAGTTTTATTGAAAGATGCTCTCTGCACTGTCCAGAGTGTAAACTGAAAGTAAAATAGCAGCCTCTGCAAACACCCCAATGATGGCAAATCATGGTGATCAACTCTTAAAGCAACCATGCCACCCTTTAAAATATATAGCATCAGTCCCCTTTACTTCTGTGGTCATGGCAACAAATTACCACGATGTTATACATAGGATCAATAATCTAGACAGTACTATGCATCATTAATCATCAGACACAAGGAGGAAGTCAATCAGGAGGATGACCATTCCTCTTTGGTTGTATATGACGTTCTGGAATTGGGCTGTCTTTGACCCTAGAAGTGCGATTTGGAATTTCAATGAACTCTTCTCCTCCTCTGGGAACTAGTTCTGCATCATTCTCACATGGGATAGTAGCAAAGACACAATCACCAGGCAGCTCAGATTCAACTGAGTCATATTCACAACATTCGGAACTAAAGAAGTCGGTCCTTCTGAAGATGATTTTGAGAAATCGTTCTGAGGTAACAACAGTTAGGCATCGCCAATCTAGTTCATCGGTTTGAAGAGCGTAAGAAATTCGACCGGCTTTTGCTAAAATTACGTCTGGCACCCATTTCTCATTTGTGGCATAACTGCACACTCACACTCGATTTGAAAAAAAAGAGTCATCAATACCCAACGTTGGGTTCTATTCTCTCCCCACAGATGCTGTCAAACCTGCTGAGATTTTCCAGCATTTTCTGCTTTTGTTGTTGAACTATTGCACTCAAGAGTATAAACTGAAAGTAAAACAAACACACTAATGCAGTGGTTCCCGACCTTTGTCCTGTCACGGCACACCTCTTTACTATAAAGAGCTTTTGAGGCACACCCATTTCCTCTGCCTCCTTTCCATACCGAGAACTTCATTTTTAACTTCTTCCTGTCCTCAACTATTCTTTTGGAAAAAAAAACTCTCTCGTGCTTCTCCCAGGATTTTTGTGCCCTTTGAGTTTTCCTCTTCGTGTAGGTGCATGGGCTCCAAGCCCTGTGATCACACACATGGGCCTGGCCAACATTAAAAATCCACACCACACACATGCCGCTCTGTCCTGGCCAACGCATGCACAGGTATTGAAGATACCAACCATTGAGCTGAAGATGAAGGTTAGTCTCAGTTTCATTACATGAATTTTTGAATCATTTTTCACAGCATACTTGGGGGGAGGGGGTGGGTGGGGTGGTGTCTTTGTGGCACACTGTGCTTTGGGAACCACTATCTTGATTATATCATCTTGGAACATAGGAATTAGGAGAAATAGGAAAGTTTAGTCCTTCGAGCCTGCTCCGCCAACAGGGCTGATCTCTCCCTGGTCTCAAAAATACACCTTCACAGCTAGAATCCCACAGCGCAGGAGCCCACTTGGCCCATTGAGTGTGAACTGACCACAATCCCACCCAGGCCCTATCCCCATGCATTTACCCTAGCTAGTCCCCCGGACACTAAGGGGCAATTTAGCCATGGCCAATCCACCTAACCCGCACATCTTTGGACTGTGGGAGGAAACCAGAGCACCCGGAGGAAACCCACGCAGACACAGGAAGAATGTGCATACTCCACCCAGTGACCCAAGCCACGAATCGAAACCAGGCCCCAGGAGCTGTCAGGCAGCAGTGCAAACCATTGGACCACCCATCTCCTTTTTTAGAAACATACTCATCTTCCTCTTGAAACCAATGATTCAGATGTCACTGCGCTCATAGCATGTGAGCAACTCTTAGGCAAGCATGCAACCCTTTTAAGGCATAGAACCATGTCCAAACAGAAGCAAAAAGCAGTCAGAGGTTGGGAATTCAGCAGTGATTAACTCGCCTCATCCTGTTCACAAGGCACGAGTCAGGAGTGTGATGGAATACTCTCCACTTGCCTGAATAAGTGTAGCCCCTACAGTCTGCAAGAAGATCCACACCATTCAGAACAAAGCTCACTTGTTTGGCACCCCACCCACCACCTTAAGACAGTCACTCACTCTACTAACGATGCACAGTGGTAGCAGCATTTTCCATTGACGAGATGCACTATAGCAGAACTCACTGATAGCACTTTCCAAATGCAAGGGCTCTACGCGCTAGAAGGACAAAAGCAGCAGGTGCACGGGAGCGTCATCCCTCTCTCTCAACATTTCTACACAGTGGCTGGAGCTCCCTGTCTACAGCATCTGTAGACACCGGAGGGTCATAACAGACATGCCAAAGTACCAACATCACAGAGACTGCAGCAGTTCAAGATGGCAGCTCTCCACCACCTCCTCAAGGGCAATGAGGGATGGGCAACATATGCCAGTCTGGCCAGCAATGCCGTGAAAGAGTAAAAAAGTACCAGCCAAAAAAGAAAATTTCACTTCATGTTATAGAATATTTCATAAATACATTGTTCCTGCAACACTGAGCTAGATGAGAATTGTACAGTTCAGGAGGATATTCAATCTACTGTACCTCTGCTAAATCATTCAAAGAAACATTCATTCGAATTGCATCACCACCATCCCATACCTTTTAAATTTCTATTTGAAATATTTATCAGTTTCCCTTTTTGATGTTATAATGGATCCTCCATCACTACAGTCCCTGACAGGACATTCCAAGTGCCAACAGTCTGCTTTACATTCCATTCTTTTCATAACTGTATATTTACTTACCTACCAGTTTCGATTTGATTTATTATGGTTATGTATTAGTATACTGTGAAAAGTATTGTTTCTTGTGCGCTATACAGACAAATCATACCATTCCATAGGGGAGAAGGAAAGGAGAGGGTGCAGAATAGGGTGCGGTCACAGATAGGGTGTAGAGGAAGATCAGTTTAATATATGATCGGTCCATTCAAATGCCTGATGGCAGCAGGGAAGAAGCTGTTCTTGAGTCAGTTGATATCTAACCTCAGACTTTTGTATCTTTTTCCCGACAGAAGGTGGTGGGAGAGAGTACTTCCGAGGTGATTATGCCAGGTGGCTTTTCCAAGGCAGCAGGAAGTGCACGTGGAGTCAATGGATGAAAGGCTGGTTTGCAGAACGGACTGGGCTTCGTGCACAATCCTTTGTAGTCCTTGCAGTTTTGGTCAGGGCCGGAGCCATAACAAGCTGTGATACATCTGGAAAGGATGCTTTCTATGGCACATCTGTAGATACTGGAGAGTCGTAACAGACATGCCAAAGTTCGTGTGCACTCACCACCCCACGTTGAATATAAAAGTAGGGAGGTCTTGCTGCGGCTGTATAGGGCATTGGTGAGGCCGCAGCTGGAGTACTGTGTGCAGTTTTGGTCGCCGTACTTATGCAAGGATATTTTGGCCTTGGAGGGAGTGCAGAGGAGGTTTACTAGGCTGATGTCAGAGTAGAGGGGGTTGAGCTATGAGGAGAGGCTGAATAAACTAGGCTTGTACTCGTTAGAGTTTAGAAGAATGAGGGGAGATCTCATTGAGACATATAAGATGATGAATGGGATGGATAGGATAGAGGTGGAGAGACTCTTCCCGCTCAAAGGATAGTAGGACTAGGGGGCACAGCCTCAAGATAAGGGGGGGGGGGGGGGGGGGGGGTGTTTAGAACAGAGTTGAGGAGGGACTTCTTCACTCAAAGGGTGGTGAATCTCTGGAATTCTCTGCCCGTTGAAGTGGTGGAGGCTGCCTCGCTAAATATTTTTAAGACGCAGGTTGATGGGTTTTTGATAAGTGAGGGGATTAAGGGTTATGGGGAGAGGGCGGGAATGTGGAACTGAGGCACGATAGATCAGCCATGATCTTATTGAATGGCGGGGCAGGCTCGAAGGGCTAGATGGCCTACTCCTGCTCCTATTTCTTATGTTCTTATGTTAATTCAAAATGTTGTTTTACCATATTTCCTTATTCTCCCTAAGCATTTCTCAAATTCCTCTATATTACTTCAGTCTCATTGCTGAAACCATATCTAATCTCTTCCGTCCCCTTTCTAGTCTTGACACTCTTCATGTGCCCAAAATTGAACCCAATACTCAGACTGCAAACTAATCAATCATTTGTATCACATCTTTGTTACTTGCCTACACTCCCCACCTGCCCCCTTCACCCTGCATCACTAACCTATAATGGCTCCCAGTCTGGTAATGCTTCCATTTTGAAGGTCCTTGGGCAGTTTTTCAAATCCCTCCACATCCTTAATCTACTCCCCCAACACAACAGCTATGCCATTATGCTGCCTGACTCCATTAGCTGTCACTGTCCTAATACATAAAATATAATACTGAGCTACGCAACTTATGTTCTTGTGAAGCATCTTGGGATATTAATAGGCAGCATATAAATACATGTTGCTGTACTCCATCCCTCAACTTGTAAAACTATTATCCTATATTTCATTTCTAAAAATATACAAGCATAAGCTGGTCCCCTTTTTGAAAGATTTGTACATCCAATCCCCCATATTCCTTTGCTCCTCCAAGCTTTATAAATGGTATTTCTTTTTATTCATTCATGGGACATGGGTGTCACTGGCAGCGGGAAGTGTAGACAAAGTCAATGGATGGGAGGCTGGTTTGCATGATGGATTGATGATGGATTCATGACCTTTTGTAGATGAGTCAATCACATTGCTGCTGTGGCTTTAGAGTCACATATAGGCCAGACCAGGTTAAAACAGCAGATTTCATTCCCTAAAATGGCATCAGTGAGCTAGATGGTTTTTTTCAACAATCATTTCATGATCATTAGTAGATACTTAATTCCAGATTTTTTTTTTAAATTGAATTCAAATTCCACCATCGGATGCAGTGGAATTTGAACACAACTCCCAGAACATTAGCTGAGTTTCTAGATTAATAGTCTAGCGATAATACCACTCAGCCATTGCCTCCCCTGCCCCTATTTTATCCCAAAATACATCATTGTTTTTTTTCTACTACAAGAACCTCAGTAGGAGGGGGAGACACAGATCAGTACAAGATGCAGCTGAAATTGGCAGCTCCGTGTGCCAAGTTAAATTGTATTTACAGTACAGAAACAGGCCAGATTAACTGATGCCAGTGTTACTGCTCCACATGGGCCTCCTCCTCCGTTGTAATAATCCAAGATGGCACCAGAGCAAGGTGACTTTCTGAAAGCATACCCTCTAATTTGTATCTTTTACTCTCATTCTGTGCTTCCAAATCTTTATTCTAACTTTTTTTTAAAAACTCTCCAACAACGACCTACTTCATATCAAGTTGATCTTTCTCTACACCCTAGCTACGACTGTAACACTAGATTCTGCACCCCCTCCTCTCTAAGTACAGTGTGCTCTGTCTGTACAGCGCACAGTGAAAAGTATTTTTTCTTGCATGTTAATACACGTGACAATAATAAATCAAATAATCCAGTTCAGAAACTCCAAGGTGTTTTATGAAATCCTCCTAGATGCAAGCGTGTGAGCAAGACAATAAATCTTCCCCCTCAATTCAAAAGGTTGTAAAATCTCGGACACTGCACGAGTAAAAATAAACAAAACCCCATTTAAGGCATTGAAGTAGCAGTGAAAGGCTAAGCAGGCAGCCAGTGCCACAATGGAAAAAAAAACTGCTTACAATCAGCAGAGAAAATGTTTCAAATTGATCATTTCTTAAAGGCACACCAGCCTCACACTTCATGAGTTGAGTTCCGGCTTCTCCTTAAACGCATCTTAATATTCATCTCAGATTGTTCAATTTTTCCAGACAGGTATAACCTCTAAGTTCTCGTTCTGTTCTACCTGTGCAATTGTGATTGGATGCATCAAGAGGTCTTTCAAGAAGCCAGCAAAAAAAAATTTAATTAGAGCTTGACTGATTTAGGGGCCATTTCTGAGAGTTCAATATAGTACTGGGAATACTGCATGGCATTTCTAGGAGCCATGCTAATTCCAAACCTGTAACGCAAGTGCAGAAATGCCAACAGCAACACACACCTGGACAGGCAACCAGCCTTTCCATAAACCTATCTGCCCCAAGGGAAGACGCAGTCCAAATATTGTCCAAACATGTATTGCTCCCAAATATTCAACCAGAATATAAAACCTTTTAGAAAAATATCAAGTCAGAAGATGTGGAACATGCACCACATGGAAGCCACAACAACTTCAAGACAAATAAAACCAAACATTCTTCAGGGAATACATACATACACTAAAAAACTCCTCCTACAATCATGTTTAATTAGTCCTCAAGGCAACGGCACCTATCCAAGTATTTGTTTTCCCAAAAGCTTACCAAATAGGTCAACAATTTTTAATCAGTATTTGAAACATTAATCTGTTTCTCTCCCTCCACAGATGCTGCCTGACCAGCTGTGTTTTCCAGCACTTTTTTTTCCTCTCCCTGTTGTTTTGGATCCATTGTTCCACATGTAAAACAATGCAAAGCACTTCAGCAACGGTCAATTGAAGAAGTGACATGCCCTCCCTAGCCCCAGGCTGATTAAGCAATGTTTACTTATTGAAATATTACATTTAAATGAAACTAAAAAACTGGTTTCACAAGAGGATCTACTGCAAAACATTTAAAACAACAAAGGATTAAACTGACTGCACTACAGAATAGACAATCTTGAAAATATTTCAGACAGCATGGAGAAAGATCTCAAGCTCCAACATGTACAATGGATAGTTCAGAACTTTCAGCCATGTAATTTCCCAATTAAAAGTTGCTCACGCTGTTAACTGTCACAAATCACATTCTCAAGCTTTATAATTCAATTCTTTCTTCCCCAATTTCTGAAGTCCACTGCTTATCAATACATATGGCAGTTCCATTCAAGTGGTGGCGTAGTGGTTAGGTGCCTCACAGTGCCAGGGACCTGGGTTCGATTGCGGGCTTGGGTCACTGCCTGTGTGGGTTTGCACATCTGCGTGGGTTTCCTCCCATAGTCCAATGATGTGCGGGTCAGGTTGACTGGCCATGCTAAAAATCGACCCTAGTTTCATCAGCAGGGTAAATATGTAGGGTTATGGAGATAGGGTCTGGTTGGGATTGCCCATCAGTATAGGCTCAAATGGACTGAATGGCCTTATGTACTGTACGAATTCTATGATAATTACTCCCACCACCAACTTGTTAATCTTGAAGTTGGGTTCATTTAGAATTGCTGTCTTTGTTTACTACAAGAGTTGAGGGGGTTGAGCTATGAGGAGAGGCTGAATAAACTAGGCTTGTACGCGTTAGAGTTTAGAAGAATGAGGGGAGATCTCATTGAGATGTATAAGATGATGAATGGGATGGATAGGATAGAGGTGGAGAGACTCTTCCCGCTCAGAAAGGATAGTAGGACTAGGGGGCACAGCCTCAAGATAAAAGGGGGGGCGGTTTAGAATGGAGTTGAGGAGGAACTTCTTCACTCAAAGGGTGGTGAATCTCTGGAATTCTCTGCCTGTTGAAGTGGTGGAGGCTACCTCGCTAAACATTTTTAAGACGCGGGTTGATGGGTTTTTGATAAGAGAGGGGATTAGGGGTTATGGGGAGAGGGCGGGAATGTGGAACTGAGCCACGACAGATCAGCCATGATCTTATTGAATGGCGGGGCAGGCTCGAAGGGCTAGATGGCCTACTCCTGCTCCTATTTCTTATGTTCTTGTGCTCTTAAGAGAAGGAAGAATGTGCAATATTGTAGCTGTAGTGCCTTTTCCATGAAAGATCATCATAGGTGCAAACCAAACTTGTTCTCCCACCATTTGTTCTTGGGATTGAGCATTGCTGGTACAAGATCAATGAAAATCTTGTCAAGTACCACGAGAGCACTGCACCATCAGAGGTACCACCTTTCATTCATTAAACTATGGCCTCACCTGACAGCTCAGGTGGATGCAAAAGATCCTATTTTGAAGGAGGACAGGAATTACCATCGGTGTCCTGGCTTATACTTATCAAATCAATAGCTCACAAAAAAAAACACATTATCTGGACGTCAACACACAGCTATTTGTAGGATTTTGCAGAGCACAAACTGGTGATGCCTTTCCTACATTACAACAGTAACTGCTCTGAAAAGTCTTACTAGGCTTGAAACATTAACTCTGTTTTTATCTCTCTCCACAGATGCTGCCAGACCAGTTGAGTTTTTCCAGCATTTCCTGTTTTTATTTCAGATTTCCAGCATATAAATGTATTTTGCTTTTATTTGAGAGTATAATTTAACCAAATGGAAATCTTCCCAAAATTGAGCCATACCACAATGGAAAAATGTTCCAGTAGAGCACTGCAGCTCAATTTCACAATCAATGATTGAGTAATTCAACATCTTTTGCTCTTCTCGGATGTATTGTAGCAATAAATTAGACATCTCAGAATTTAAGATTTTCCCCGAATGTATCATCACGAGGAACCCATTTCCTTTAATGAAGTTGCCAACAGCTTCAAGAGCAAAAAAAATCTAGGTCCTCATTTTCGAAGCGACGAGGTTTAAAGTTTACTTATTAGTGTCACAACTAGGCTTACATTCAGACTGCAAAGAAGCTACTTGTGAAATTCCCCTAGTTGTCACATTCCAGCATCTGTTCAGGTACACCGAGAGAGAACTTAGCACGGCCAATGCACCTAACCAGCACATCTTTTGGAGTGTGGGAGGAATCTGGAGCACTTGGAGGAAACCCATGCAGACACAGGGAGAACGTGCAGCCTCTGCATACAGTGGCCCGAGGCCGGAATTGAACCCAGGTCCCTCGGCACTGTGAGGCAGCAGTGTTAACCGCACTGCTTTGGCTTTTAGTGGACAGGCAACCTCCTTTGAGGGTTGGTATTATCTATTTATGACTAAGAAATGTAACCATGGGCAACAGTTTCCATTTTATCACAGTTCAGCTTACTGGAATAGAATGCTACATCCGATAAAGGAGGATAAATTATTCCAGTCCCAATTACTTTCATGACCAGATGGAGGAGAGCAATTGCATCAAAAGTATAATTCCACCTCAGGTGCAGTAGTGAAAGTTTACCAAAAACTACATCCCAGATTAAAATTTGCCATCTCAGGGTTAAGCACTGTATTTTAGAACATTTATTAATATAATGGAAATAATTTCTCATTACAATGCTGGCATTTCTCCCCCCACCTAAACTAATTAGAGTAATATTACTCTTGGCCATTAGAGTACCTTCAAATATTATGATTTCATTTGCAAGCATCTAATTCCCCTTTACAAGGAAATAATGAACTCTGCATCAAGAATTGTTGTGGCAAAGAATTCCTCAGTCTAACTACTTTTTAAAAAAAAATCCAGAGTCGTATAAACTTTTCAGACAAAGCTCTTCATCTTGTGCTCATCAGGACAATTTGCAAGGATACCAAATGTAAAGGGAACAACAACAATTTATACCGCATGAGAAGGGGGTGACAACTGGTTGGCAAGTGGACTCCAATTCACAGAAGTGTGGCCATGGAGAACGTGCAAGTTGACTGAACTTTTTAACCTTTTGATCCTTATTGTATTGATCAGTCACAATAATCCTTCATAAACCACAAAATCACCATCAGATTGTGAATTTAAATTCAATCCTAACCTCTCCAGTCACTCTTCAGAACTGCAACAACCTCTCAATTCCTGACAAACGTCCATATGAACAGAAACTGCAGCTTCTCCATTATTCTTAGTAATTCCCATTAATTTGGTGCGTAAAACCATGCATTTCATCTTCCATACACACCACAGACACAACACCTGGCTTCCCCCATTACCCAGGGCCCTTAACACCCCCAGTACATAAGCTATTTAGAGTACGGATCCCAAATTCACCTCAAAAGCTCAAATATAGTAATTTCTAGTGCATGAATGGCAGCTCACCACCATCTTCTCAAGCGCAATAAATGCTGGCCTAGCCAGTGACACCTACATCTCTTCAATGAATAAAAGCCATAACTTTATTTGCCGTTTTACACTTAAATGGCATAAACTGCCACTTTTAATGGATGTGTATATAACTATCACAGTACCATTGCAGGTCAAACCCAAAGTACATTTCCCGCCTTTAATCTTGCATCTGTAAATTGAACTACACCTGCCCATTCTGTTCACCAAGTTCTATTTATAGCCTTTCACAATTTATCAACCACTCCCAATTTGAAAGGGAGTAAATCTCTCAATTCCCAAATCCTGATTATGTTAACAGTAAATAAAAACTGCAACACGTGCCCACAGGAACAATACAAAATACGATTCCACTCTGGCAAACTTCTCTGTAGTCTCAATCTTCTTTCCATCAGTCATTCTTCTATCAGACTGGAACAGTAGTATATGTATTATGACTTTCGCAACAATCACAAGATCTGGATTAATGATCTGGAGATGCCAGTTCAAATCCCACTGCAGCAGCTGAGGAATTTAAGTCTTGGTGCCCATAACTGAGTGGCTTGCTAGGCCACTTCAGAGTGCACTTAACAGTCAACCACATTGTTATGGGTCGAGTCATATGTAGGCCAAGCCAGCTAAAGACGGCATATTTTCTTCAAGGATCTAAGTGAGTCAATACGTTTTTAATGCCAGTTACATGGCCACCATTACTGGCCACTAGCACCATACCAGCTTTTTATTCCAAATTTATTAACCAGACTTACATTAAATTGGCGGAGGTTCCCTAGATTACTAAATATAACCAAATTTTGATTGGGACTTCATACACTGTGGACTGCTTAGTGACATCCTTTGCAAGTTTTGTAACATCAAATGTTAATATCAGCGATTGCCCTGCTGATTCCTTTTCCCCTTTAATCACACAAACACTCGTACCAGCACACACCTGCTTTCCAACAGAAGGCACTGCATACCCAACAGAATGAGCACCACCTGATTTTCCTCTTTCTTTCCTAGAGATGAGAGATCTGAAGACCGGTTAGCATTCCCAAAGTATGTCCCAGCCCAAAGCTCAAATTGGGCAACAACTTTGGTGCCTTACAATCTATGGTGCTCAGAACACCACCAGACATGTAATTAACACCTTCAATTACAAGGAAATTCCTGTCATTTAGATTTAATGACTTGCAAATAAGGTGATGCCTGTTTAAACAAAACAAGGAGTACAGTATTAGAGTGCAATTAGTTATTAAAAATGAACTACTCCACTGCCACTATGCTGGAATTTGATATCAGCTACAGAGCATTCTTGTTACTTACTGCCTGAAGCATTGTCATAACTCCCCAACGTGCACACAGCGAGATGGCCTGGAACCACAAACGGCAAAAGTGACAAACTAACTCCCACCACTAACAATGAACAGCCTCAATTCCATAGCATTGCATTATTTCAGATGCAAAGCATTACGAAGCTTTATGAATATTGACCAGTGCTAAATAAACAGGCACTACAAGCGACACCTTTGCGGCATCGCATCTTAAATCACTTCTGCATCAGTCCTGTAGATGCTTTGGCTCGTGCAAGTCCTGGCGGCACAGTGGTTAGCACTGCTGCCTCACAGCGCCACAGACCCAGGTTCAATTCCTGGTTTGGGTCACTGCCTGTGTGGAGTCTGCACGGGTTTCCACCAAGTGCTGCAGTTTTCTCCCACAGTCCGAAAGACGTGCTGGTTAGGTGAATTGGCCATGCTAAATTGTCCCTCAGTATACCCGAACTGGCGCCAGAGTGTGGCAACTAGGAGATTTTCACAGCAACTTCACTGCAGTGTTACTGTAAGCTTACTTGTAACACTAATATATAAACTTAACCTTGCCAAGATGTAGGATGGTCCAAAAGACAGTAATAAAGTGACACGATGAATTCCTATCCAAGAATGGTTAGCTTTACATTGAAGTCCTGATCATTTTATGGTCTAAAGCAGGGGTCTCCAAACTACGGCCCGCCGGCAAATCCAGCCCGCAGCGGGCTGCATCTGGCCTGCAGCCAGTGGGGCGGGATGGGATTCCCGCTGCCGAAAACACTTCTCCATCTGGAACCCCGCCGCTGACTCAGGACCCAGACACGGGGATGGAAGCCACGGGCTGGACGTTTGCTGCCACTCCTCAGTGTCTGATGGACCCATGGGAATCCCCACCCTCTTTACCGGCCCCTATTGTCCAATCAGGGCTGCTGTCCTGTGACTGACAGTTTGTTAAACGAATCAGCAATTGGGACATCCAATTGCCGCTCTGCATTGACTGAGTGACAGCTGCTTTATCCAATCCGTAACCTCCGTCCGTCTGAAATGAGCGAGAACAATGACAAATGACGGTGGCAATTCTGACCAATCGTAGAGCAATGCGCTCAGTGCAACACCCACATTGTGATTGACATCTGCTGCAGCCAATTGCCCTGTGCTGCTGTAACACAGTCACCAGTCGCAATGAATTTAAAATTATTTGGCGTCTTTTTTAGAAAAATAATTACAAAAGTAACCCCCTAACTTTAGAACCATTTTGTTTCTTTGGCCTGTGAAAATGTGTAAAATGTACAATATGGCCCTTGTACTGAAAAGTTTGGAGACCCTTCATCTAAAAAGATATAAACACAGGAAAAGTAGGCCATTCAGCCCATTGAGTTTGCTCCACCACTGATCTGATATAGCCATCAACTCCATATTGAGCGACACAGTGGTTAGCATCACTGCCTCACAGCGCCAGGGACCTGAGTTCAATTCCAGCCTCAAGTCACTGTCTGTGGGGAGTTTGCATATACTTCTTGCGTCTGCATGGATTTCCTCCGGCTGCTCTGGTTTCCTCCCACAAAGCAAAGACATGCACGTTAGGTTGATTGGCCATGCTAAATTAACCCTAGAGTCAGGGGGAATTAGAAAGGTTAAATATGAGGGGTTACAGGGATAGGGTCTGGATGAGATTGTGGTCAGTGCAGACTTGATGGACTGAGTGGCCTCCTTCTGCACTGTGGGGATTCTATGAATTCCTCACTGTCAGTTCTTTTACTGATTAAAGATCTATCTCAGCCTTGAATATACTCAACAGCCCAAGTCTCTACAGCGCTCTATGGTAAGGAATTCCACTACCCTCTTTCAGGTTTAACAAAGTATCCATCCTCTCTGAAGTTGGCTGATTACCACAACTGTCCATTGTTCCTGCTCAAGGAGGAAATGCAGGATTTCTGTCAGAAACTTATTATCAATTTCTTCTTACCATCTCATTGCCATTAATCTTGAAGATGCTCTTCATACTTGCTTACAATTAATAGCACATGTATGGAAAAGCTACACATGGTACAGGTGCCTTAGGAAAATCTACGGGTGCCTTGAGAAATCACAGGGTCAACCCTTACATTCTTAGAAACCCTTCCGCAGTAAAAGGATTTACAGATTGTAGCGCCGTTGTTCTCAAGTCCTTAATTACAAAAAATGAAGCAACCCAGTCAATGCAGATGAATGAATGTGGCAAACAGGGAAAAGTATACAACATATTTTAGAAGCTCTACTAATCTAGTCTAAATTATATAAATCATTTCAGAAACTCTCCAAAAACAGAGAAAGGCTGGTGAGTGTGAAACCTGTACGGTTTAGAATTTAAGCAGCAGCAATAAATTAGCAAAATAGCATTAATTGATAAATAATACTGTTATTCTTCTGTATTGAAATACCAGACATACTTCACAGTCTGAGAGCAATACGAACATAATGCAAGGTCAGTTAGAATGAGGTAAGCTAAGACAGATAAGGACCATGGAGCTGGGCACATCCAGAAAGGAGACTCTGGTATTCCGGAGGAAAACACAAAATGCCCACGTCACGACAGCCAAGTTACAAAGGTGGAGATCTATATTGTGTGGTCGTGTCCGAGGGATGGCCTGAGATTCTGACAATACATTGAATGGATGGTGTAAATTTAACCTTGGTAAATCTGCAATCTTGAGCACTGAATACAACTTTATATTTAATATAACTGAGAAAAACATCAACCAATTCTGCAATACTACAGAAATTAAGTCACCACCGTGTCTATAATGATTTTAGCTGCTTTTTATGGTATACATCCAATTACTTCTACGTAATTCACAATAGTCAACATTGCGATACGGGTTACCATCTATGATTAAAAGTAAGTAAAGTAGCATTGCTTAATACTTGGACATCCAACTGCATAATTGTTAACTTAGTAAATAGTAGCCAATTTACACTTCACTCACGTTGTATGGAATCCTCGTATAAATGATTTGCATTGGTTAACTATCAATAAGTTGAACTGGGATGTGTATGCAAATTCAATTAAGAATCTTATAAACATGAGGCACTTGGTAGGATCCAATTATAGGTCACAGGCCAAAGTGGTATCAGTGAGCATTGCACTCTAGAAGCAGTTGTTCGGTTATTGGATATCAAGGTCCATGGATTCCTTGCTCGAGCTGGAAAAGTTTTAGATTAAACTCCAAAAATTGCCAGGGAAGAGAGGAGGGAAAAAAAAACTGGCCATGCAAGGATACATCCACAATGCCATTCACCATTTTTGTAAAACGTTGTGCCATATTTTGGGAAGAGGAAAGGACCAAATTCAAATACCTAAATTTGTTCTGCATTTTGGGGTAACACAGTGGTTAGCACTGCTGCCTCACAGCAACAGGGACTTGGGGTCAATTCCCAATCTGTGCAGAATCTGCACATTCTCCCCATGTCTGTGTGCGCTTCCTCCCACAGTCCAAAGATGGGGTTAGGTGGATTGGCCATGCTAAGTTGCCACTTAGTGTCAAGAGGACGAGCTGGGTAAATGCATGAGGTTATGGGATAGGGCCTGGGTGGGATTATGCTCAGTGCAGACTTGATGGGCTGAATGGCCACCTTCTGCACTATAGGATTCTATGATTTTTCTGTCATCAAAAACTGACTATTTGATTCAATAATGAATTTGGGTCTATGTTTTCTCACTCTCTTACAGGCATGGTTGACAGTATGGGAAAAATTTCAGAAATCAAGTAACTGGCTTGTATAGTATTAGTCATTTGAATTCTGTAATGCGACAAATAAAAACATTTCACATTTGAAAACCAAATTACTTCTTTCTAATGTGCAAAGGGAAAAAGACTTAACTTGACAGTTTAATGTGCATGCAATCCTTTTGAAATTTGGGTACCTTTCATACTTTAACAGTATTTAGCATTAATCTAACAATCATTCCCACTAATTGAAAGGCCAACAATGAAACCAAATGAAAATCCAACTGAAGTTACAGAACTCTAGAAGTACACAATTCAATTCCATGAAACTAATTTAAAAATAGTGCTCCTATTAACAAAACATTTTTTTTAAAGAACTATTTAAACCATCACCATCTCTCTTCCTTATCCATCACTGCAACTTTGTATTCCAGGGTAACTGTTAGATTGTAGTCCAATTTCAACTAATTTGCAGTCTTGAATTCATTACTAGAGAGGAGAGTATCAGTTATATGTTGCTTCAAAGTCAACTGCCCAGATCTGCCAGCCTTCTGTGACAGTCTTGACACAACTCCATGGGAATTACTCAAAGGCTGGGGCAATTCCTCTGCCATCAGAGCCACTGAAAAAGTTGCTGACTCCCAGTTAGAGCTGGATGGTTACTTACTCAAATAGCTACCTAAGAAAAAAAGATGGAACAGAAAAATCCTGGACTAACTCCAAGGGAATCATACAACTGACTCTCCAATCCTCCCACATCTCACCCTCTCCACCCCAACCCCCAACCAACCAACAGAGCTGGCCTCCACCCAACCAAGTCCCCCTCTTTACCCAATGCAACAATTCACTCTTTAACAGGATGGATGTTTGAGGACTTTTAAACAGCAGCTGGTACTGTAAAAAGTCAGGGATGGCTTCTACGCAGATTGTCTTTGCTGCTCTGAGGATCCGCCATTGGCAATCATAGCACTTTCAAGGTTGCAATTATAACATTTTGTCCATCAAGAGTCAGACACAGGGGTGCAGAATACTTAGGCCAATGTTGACTAAAAATATCGGATTCATGATTTTCATGGGGCTGTAACCTTCCAGCCTCAAACGCCCTCCCCCGGAGATTCACAGTTAAGGATTGCACAGCAATTGTCCAGGAAGTGCAAACTTCTGATGGGCAATTGTCTTGTTCTGGGATCCATCCAAAAAAAAAGTGAGATTTCAATTGGAAACTTTGGATGATTCCCAACCCCCGGTGCTAAAGCTCGATTGCTAACCTACCTCCCCCATCCCCATGTCTAACTACCATTCCCCAACCCACCCATCCAACTTACCTGATACACTTACCTTCTCCCTGGCTTGCCAAAGACCAGTAAGCCTGGCTGGATTTATCTGATTTACAGCAGCTGGTGCTGTTAATGGGACACGGCTAACGTACCTGCAACTGAGCTGCCTGACCACAGATTTTACCTGGCCGAGTCTGAAGTTCAGGTGAGAAAGGGTCGTCTGGATTCCCAGGCAAGTAACATCAAGCAGAAAAGCAATCCAAGTCAATGGCCACTCCGTTGGAAGTTATGGCCCATGATGTCTCAGCAACATGAATTAAAGATTGGATGCAACACCATTTTCTGCTTACTTTGCTCTGCAATAACAACTTGTCAAACATCCCAAGGCACTTCATAGGACAGTCAGTGACACCAAGCAACACAACTGATAATCAAAACTTGGTAAAAGAGACAGGCTTTAGTGTAAGAGATGGGCGAGAAGATTTAAGTTATCAGCATAATTTAGAGCAGTGGTTCCCAGTGTGCTGTGAAGATCCCCACCCCACCCCCAAAAGTGTGCCATGATAAAAGATTCAAAATTACACTAAAATTAACCTGCGTCTTCAGATCTGCGGTTGGCATCTGCAAGACCCAAGCCGATGCCAGCTGGGAAAGAGCCGCAAATGTATGGTTTAGATTTTTAATGTTGATCAGGCCATGCTCATGACAACGGGACCTGGAGTCGAAAACAAAAATAAGAGGTACCACACGTGGACTCAAAGGGCACACAAATTATGGGAGCGAGGGGTCTTAAAAATAAAATCAGGTGATAGGACAGGGAGAATTTAAAAACAATTTTCCTGATAAGGGAAGAGGAGAGAGAAAATAGTGTGCCTCAATATTTTTATAAAGAGAGGTGTGCCATGATTTACAAAATGTCGGGACCATCATACTGTATGGAAGAGGCCCTTCGGCCCATTGAATCTGCACCTACAAAACTACAATAATCCCCCTTTCCAGCACTTGGCCTTGAATGTTATGACATTTCAAGTGCTCAATGTGGAGTGGTTTCCTGCATCTACTACCCTCTCAGGTAGTGTATTCCAGGCTCCCACCACACTTGGGTGAAAACATTCTCTCTCAAATTCCCTCAAAACCTCCGGCCCCTTACTTTAAAATTATACCCCCTCATTAGTGACCTTTCAACTAAGGGGGCAATTGCTTCCTTTCCACCCAATCCATACGCCTTGATCTGGTGTTTCCCGGCAATCTCTCGGCCTTCTCTGATCTAAGGAAAACAACCAGCCTATCCAGCCTCTTTTCATAGCTCAAATGCTCCATTCAGGCAAAGTCCTGGTAAATTTCCTGCGCAACCTCTCCAATGCAATCACACATTGCTTTTGTGAAGTGACCAGAATCTCCCTCAATTTTTTAGCTGTGACCTAACCAAAATTTAGCACAATTTAAGGTGGGAATTTCAGATCTTGAAGTCTAGATAGCAGAAAGCACAGCTATCAGTGGGAAACAACTAAAAAACTGGAGATGTCGAGAATTGCAAAAGGGTAGATGTTACAAAGGGTTATAGGGCTGGAGAGAGGGAAAGAGAGAAGAAAGAGACCAAAGAGTGCCAATTAAGCACTTTCTGCAGTCACCATTAATGTCTGAAACACCACAGCCAAGTCCTACAAACTGGAGTGTGATAATGATCAGAATCTGTCAAGTCATACTCAACACTTCTGTGGAATCATATCAAAATCAACCAAGACTCAAGTCCTTTACCAACCCACCCCAGGGCAAGATCCAGTCTCTCCCTCCACAAGGATCAATGGAGAAACCTTCCCAAACATGGAACATTTCCCCTACCTCAGGAGCCCTCTCATCCAAAGCAAACGTTGATGCAGGCATCCAACACTGTATCTGATTTGTGAGCACCGCCCTCAGACAAGAGTCTTCAATGACGACAACACCAAGATCCTCATGTACAAGGCAGTCATCCTCTCAACCCTACTATGCGGCTCAGAAACTTGAATACATACAGGTGTTACCTCAAGGCCCTGAAAAGATACTATCAATACTATCTCAGCTGGGGGGACAGGCGTACTAACATCAGTGTCCTTGAAGGAGACTAAAGCACCAGGATTGAGGCCATGGTCAATCTAAACCAACTCCACTGGGCTAGCCATGTGCTTAGGATGCCAGAGTCCCAAACGCCAAAGCAAATCTTTCTCACCCAGCTCACGGAAGGCTCCCAAACAAGAGGGAGGGCAAAGGAAGCACTTCAAAGACTCCCTGATGGCTTACCTCAAGAAATGCAACACAGACATCAACACCTGAGAGACTCTTGCTCAGAAGAGGCCTACTTGGAGAAAGCTCCTGATCAAAGGTACAATTCTACAAGGACAAGAGCAAGAGAGGCCTGGAATAGGATCTAAGAACATGGAGAAAGGAATTGCAGCAATCTAGGTCTAAGGACCGAACACAATCCCTGGAAACACCTGTCAAACGTGCAGTCAAAGATGCAGCTCATCAGCCACACAAGAACCCACAAATCGCATGTCCAATAACACAGGGGTTTCTTAGATGGACAATCATATGCTTTGGTGAGTGATCGCCAAAGAGTAATAATCTGTTTTAATGATATTTGCTGAATAATTCATTATATAGCACCGTTAATGTAACTAAAACATCTCACTATTTCTTGGAAGCGCAAGATAGGTAAAGTGAGTGGGCAAAAATATGGCAGATGTCAGTTAGTCACCTTGGCAGTAAGCACAGAAGAATCAGGTTACCTAAGTGGCGAGAGATTGCAGAATGTTGTGGTACAGAGCAACCTGAGCATCTTTGTAAATTAATCACAAAAAAAAACAACATGCAAGTACATTAGAAAGACAAATGGAATACTGTTTTTTATTGCAAAGGAAACGGAATATGAAAGTGGAGAAATCTTGTTACTGCTGTACTGGACGTTGGTGAGACTAGGCCTAGAATACAGTGTATAGCTGTGGTCTCCAAACTTAACGGAGGGGCATAGTTATATTGGAAGCCGTTCAGAGGAGGTTCACTAGGCCAATTCCTGGGATGAAGGAGTTGTCTGATGAGGAAACATTGACAAAGTTGTGCCTATAATCGCTAGAGTTTAGAAGAATGAGAGGTGATCTTACTGAAAAGATTCTGAGGGATTTGACAGGGTACATGCTGAGAGGATGTTTCCGTCATGAGAGAATGAAGAAATAGGGAACACAGTTTAAAAAGAGATTGTCCATTTAAGACAAAGATGGAGTTGAGGCCGCAATCAGATCAGCCATGAGGTTATTGAATGTTACACCAGGCTTGAGGGACAAAATGGCCCATTCTTGCTCCTAATTCTTAGAAACATTTGATACTAACATAGCGATATCAAAGGCAAGCGAGCAAAAGCTCAGCCAAACAGTATGCTTTAAAGAAAGATTGGTGGAGAGGCTAGGAGGGCCTCAGTAGCTGATGGCACAACCACCAGTGGTGTAGCGATTAAAATTGGGGATACAAAAGAGGCTAGAATTAGAGTGCAAATAAATTGGGAAGGGAATGCAGCAGGATGAGATTTCAGAGATAAGGATGGGCAAGGTCATGGAGAGATTTGAAAACATGCAAGAACAATGAACTACCTCAAGTTAGGGGAGGATACAGTACAAGGCCAGCCAGGAGTACAGAACAGTTAAGAGGTAACAAAAGATTTGAGCAGGTGACCTGAGGGATGGGTGGAATTTGGATGTTATAGAAGTAGAACTAGATCTAGATAGCCTTAGTGAATGGGGTGCGTGTAGTTGGCAACTATTCCGGTGGTGAACTGCGAAACCAGCTTTGCAAACAGTCTGGTTCAGCTACAGTTAGAAGTTTCACTACATGAGGTTAAGGTCCAACAGGTTTATTTGGTCGTAAATACCACTAGCTTTCGGGGTTTGCCCCTTCCTCAGGTGAGTCACCTGATGAAGGGGCAAACCCCAAAAGTTAGTGGCGTTTACTACCAAATAAACCTGTTGGACTTTAACCTGGTGTTGTGAGACTTCTTACTGTGTTTACCCCAGTCCAATGCCGGCATCTCCACATCAGCTACAATTGCCAGACTGATAGAATTTTGATGTGATTTATTATTGTCACATGTACTGGGATACAGTGAAAAGTATTGTTTCTTATGTGCTATACAGACAAAAACACAGGGGTGAAGGGAAGGAATGGAGGATGCAGAAGATAGTCCTACAGTCATAGCTAAGGTGCAGAGGAAGATCAGCTTAATATATAGTAGGTCCAAATGTTAAAAAGTCTGATGGCAGCAGGGAAAAAGCTGTTCGAATTGGTTGGCACCTGACCTTAGACTTTCGTATCCTTTTCCTGATGGGAAAATTTGATTTATTATTGTCACATGTATTACCACAGAGTACACAAAAAGCAATATTTTTCACTATGCATGCAAAGCATACCATACATAAAGGAAAGAGGAGAGTGGAGAATGTAGTGTTACAGTAATAGCTAGCATGTAGGGAAAGAAGGTGGAAGGGAGTATACCCAGGGCATGTGGGGTCCTGATTATGCTGGCTGCTTTTCCAAGGCAGTGGGAAGTGTATACGGAGTTCATGGATGAGAAGCTGGTTCACATGATGGACTAAACAGCCCTTTATTGTTTTTTGCAGTCTTGGTGAGAGCAGGAACCCTACCAAGCTGTGATACATCTGGAAGGGATGCTTCCTATGGTGCATCTGTAAAAATTAATGAGTCATAGCAGACATGCCAAATTTCCTTAGTGTCCTGAGACAGTAGAGATATTGGTGGGCTCTTAACTACAGTGTCAGTATAGAGGGACCAGGACAGGTTGTTGGTGATGTGGACAGTTTGAAACTTGAAGTTCTTACCCTTTCCACTTTATAGGAAACGTGGTTTGACACGGGGACCCAAGAATTGTGGGAAGATCACTGGGCTAGTAACTCAGAGGATCAAGCTAATTTCCTGGGGCTATGCGTTCAAAACCATGATTCAATCAATTTTAAATATCTAGAATTGAAAGCTAACTTCATGGTCACCATTACAAAGACCGTCATCAGCTCAACTGGTTCATGGAATGTCCTTCAGGAAAGGAAATCTACCATCCTTGCTTGGTCTGGCCTACATGCAGCTCCAGCCCCACAGCAATGTGGTTGAGTCTTAATTGCCCTCTGAAATGGCCTAGCATGTCACTCAGTTCAAGGGAAATTAGGGATGGGCAATAAATGCTGACTTGCCAAGGGATGCCCACATTCCATTGAAAAATGGATAGAACAGAAGCTTTGGTTTTTCCAATATTGTATTTAATTAGAGGATATTTCTTCCCATTCTGCACTACATGCTGTCTGACATATTAAAGTGAGGGACGCCGATATATAAAAACTGACCAAGGCACTGCAGAGAACCCCCCCACCCAGTCATCTTCGAATAGCGTCATTAGATCTTTAAGCGCTGCTCGAGCGGATCCTGAATCATTGTCTCACATGAAAACCAGCACCTTCTGCAAGTCCAGCTCATCTTTTGCAATATAATAAATACATTGTTTGTCACAAATGTTAATTTTCGTTTACATGGCTCTATAAATCTGAAAGGCCCAATGGCTTTAGTTGGTTCAATCACAATTCAGTAATCCCAATTCTATTATTTGAGGAATTAGAAATAAAATGCAAAATTTATTGATTTTGTTTATTCACCACATACTCATTTTTCAGGTTTCTTCGCTAGTGCAGCTCAGGCTCTCGATCTGAATAGGGAGATCTTTGCACTTCTTCAATCTGAAAGAAGCTGAACTCCCCTTTTTCAAACTGCCAACAAAAATCAGTGGTATTTTCACCAGAATTTCAGTCAAGCATAAATAACAGGCATTTGAAATGGTGGAAAAACCACTCAGGAATACAATTACAGCTTTTTGTCTTTCGAAATTTGGGTCCCACCCGAAGCAATTTGAGCTGCTGAACAAATGAGGGCAAGTAATGGTTCTTGCAAGTCCGTTCCCCAGTGCAGGTAATTCATGGAACAACTTAAACCAATATGCTTTCACGTTTATTACCTTGACTATTATTTCACTCATTGCTGCCTTGTAAACAGCAGAGTAGTAACAGCAGAGTGATAACACTAACATGCACACAACTGTTCTGCTGACAAGAGCCAGATGTCTCACAATGCCAGGTTAACTTTGAAACTTCTTACTGTATCCACCCTGTCCAACACTGGCATTGCCACATCAAGAGTCAGAAGGTCTTGGGCACCAGAGCATACTATCAGTTTAGCTTATTTAGTGTCACAAGTCGGGCTTACATTTAACACTGCGATGAACTTACTGTGAAAATCCCCTAGCCCCCGTGTTCTGGTGCCTACCTGGGCACACTGAGGGAGAATTTAGCATGGCCAATATACCTAACCAGCATGTCTTTTGGACTGCGGGAGGAAATCAGAGTATGAAGTTAATTACAGTAATGTCCAAAGAGACAAAGAGCCAAAAACACTAATGCACAGGAACAGGCCCTTTAGCCCTCCAAGCCTGAGCTGATCACACTGTCCAATCTACACCAACCACCTGTATCCCTCTTGGGGGTTGAGGTGCATAGTCCTTTAAAATGCCATGAACAGATGCAGAAAATCATCAAGGCAGCTGATGGAATGCTCACTTTTATATGTACAATTTAGAAATATAAGGACGCAGAAGTTCTTCTGCATCTATACAAAACCATGGTTGGAGAACTGTGAGCAGATCCGGACACCATACCTTGGTAAGAATATACTGGCCTGGGAGGGAGTACAATGTAGGCTTACAAGCATGATACCTGGACTTCATGGGCTTAATTATGAGGAGAGATTATACAAATAGACTCGTTAAGAGGTGATCTGATCGTTGTCTTCCCCTGTTAGTATCTTGAAGAACATAAGAACATAAGAAATAGGAGCAGGAGTAGGCCATCTGGCCCTTCGAGCCTGCCCCGCCATTCAATAAGATCATGGCTGATCTGTCGTGGCTCAGTTCCACTTTCCCGCCCTCTCCCCATAACCCTTAATCCCCTCTCTTATCAAAAACCCATCAACCTGCTTCTTAAAAATATTTAGCGAGGCAGCCTCCACCACTTCAACGGGCAGAGAATTCCAGAGATTCACCACCCTTTGAGTGAAGAAGTTCCTCCTCAACTCCGTTCTGAACCGCCCCCCCTTTATCTTGAGGCTGTGCCCCCTAGTCCTACTGTCTTTTTTGAGCGGGAAGAGTCTTTCCACCTCTATCCTATCCATCCCATTCATCATCTTATACGTCTCAATGAGATCTCCCCTCATTCTTCTAAACTGACTAGGTCGATAAAGATAAACTATTTCCACTGGTTGGAGATTCTAGAACCAGGGGACATAGTCTAAAAATTACTGCCAGGCATTTCAGGAGAGATGTTAAAAAGCACTTCTACACACAAAAGGGTGGCAGAGATTTTGAACTGTTCCACAAACAGCAGTGATGCTAGGTCAGCTGTTTTAAGGGATACGGGTCAAAGGGGTTAGGCCACACATCAGCCATGATCTGATTAAATGGCAGAACACACTCAATGGACTGAACAGCCTACTCTTGTTTCCATGTTTCTAATTAAGGCAAGTCAGAAGTTTAACTAGCTTCAACCCTTTTTAAATGCAGAATGAATAAGTACCAACTTAGCCCTATCCCTTACATGGTTTGGGTCCTCAATGAAGTACTTAAATGATAAAACGTATCAGTGCATGCAGTGTAGGAATAACGTGTTGGTAATTTGTAACACTACATTCTGCGCCCTCTCATTTCCTTCCCTGTTAATGGTATGCTTTGTCTGTATGGCGTTCATGAAAATACTTTTTACTGTATCCCAATACATGTGACAACAAATCAAAAAATTGATAGTTTTGTTACCTGAATTTGTCTTTTCATGGCAGTACTGTGTTTGTAAGATTACAAGGTCTATAGATTGATTTTTCAATGCAAGATGCATTGCAATTTTAGCTTTCGGGTTCAGAGAGTGCTTCTTGAATAAAACTCTATTATAAACGTAAGTTGACTCATAACTGCATTCATCAGACCACATCAGCTTTACACTGGAACCATGCTCCCAGTAACTGATGCACACACATGGTCCGAACAACATCATTTCAGCAAGGTGCCAAAAAGGCAATAGCATGGGGAATAAAAGCAAAGTACTGTGGATGGTGGAATCTGAAACAAAAAACAGAAAACACTGGAAAATCTCAGCAGGTCTGACAGCATCTGTGGAGAAACAATTGACGAAGGGACAGTGCTTCGAAAGCTTGTGGTACCAAATAAGCTGTATAGGGCATTGGTGAGGCCGCAGCTGGAGTACTGTGTGCAGTTTTGGGCGCCGCACCTGCGCAAAGATATTTTGGCCTTGGAGGGAGTGCAGAGGAGGTTTACTAGGCTGATACCGGAGTTGAGGGGGTTGAGCTATGAGGAGAGACTGAATAAACTGGGCTTGTACTCGTTAGAGTTTAGAAGAATGAGGGGAGATCTCATTGAGACGTATAAGATGATGAATGGGATGGATAGGATAGAGATGGAAAGACTCTTCCCGCTCAAAAAGGACAGTAGGACTAGGGGGCACAGCCTCAAGATAAAAGGGGGGCGGTTTAGAACGGAGTTGAGGAGGAACTTCTTCACTCAAAGGGTGGTGGATCTCTGGAATTCTCTGCCCGTTGAAGTGGTGGAGGCTGCCTCGCTAAATATTTTTAAGATGCGGGTTGATGGGTTTTTGATAGGAGAGGGGATTAAGGGTTATGGGGAGAGGGCGGGAAAGTGGAACTGAGCAGCGACAGATCAGCCATGATCTTATTGAATGGCGGGGCAGGCTCGAAGGCCTACTCATGCTCCTATTTCTTATGTTGTGAGACTTCTTACAGAGAATTGAGCCAGCGTTTTGAGACTGGATGACCCTTCGTCAGAGCAGTCAAAGTATGGGGAAGACTACTGTAAATATTAGATTTATAGCAGTAAAGCATAAAAGGGACTGCGCCAAAGTTTGACAAATGGCCAGTTTGTATTTTAAAATAAAAACTCAAGGGTGGCCAAGAGCTAGGAAATTACATGCCATTTGATTTATTCATAGAATCCTACAGTGCAGGAGGCCATTCAGCCTATTGAGTCTGCACTGACCACAATCCCATCCAGACCCTTCCCCCATAATCCTAAGCCACTTGCCCGAGTCAGGGTCCCTGACACTAAGGGGCAATTTAGCATAGCCAATCAACCTAACCCACACATCTTTGGACTGTGGGAGGACTGTGCGCAGTATAATTTGGATAAATGTGAGGTTATTCACTTTGGAAGCAAAAACAAGGTGGCAAATTACAATCTGAACAGAAATTGGGAGGTAGGAGTGTGCAGCAGCACCTGGATGTTCTTGTGCATCGGTCACTGAAGGTAAGCTTGCAGGTACCACAAAGAGGCAAATGGCATGTTGGCCTTCGTTACGAGAGCTTTTGAGCACAGGAGCAGGGATGCATTGTTGCAATTATACAGGACTTTGGTGAGGCCACACCTACCATATTGTGTGCAGTTCTGGTCTTCTTGCTCTCAAGGGAGTGCAGCGAATGTTTACAGGGTTGATTCCGGGGATGGAGGGACTGATGTATGAGGAGAGATTAACTAGGTTAGGATTGTATTCACTGGAATTCAGAAGAAGTGGGGGGGGGCAGGATCTCAGAGACTTTTAAAATTCTAACAGGATTAGACAGGATAGATGCAGGGAATGGTGGGGAATCCAGAACTAGGGGGTCACAGTCTGAGGATTCAGGGTAAGCCATTTAGGACAGAGTTGAGGAGGCATTTCTTCACCCGAAGAGTGGCGAGCCTGTAGAATTCATTACCACAGGAAGTAATCGATGCAAAACATTGAACATATTCAAGAGGCAGCTAGATATAGCACCTGGGGCGAATGGGGAGAAAGCAGGATTAGGCTATTGAGTCGGATGATCAGCCACGATCGTGATGAATGGCACAGCAGGCTCGAAGGGCCAAATGGCCTCCTCCTGCTCCTATCTATGAAACCGGAGCACCGGAGGAAACCCCAGGCAGACACAGGGAGAACGTGTAAACTCCACACAGACAGTGGCCCAAGCCAGGAATCGAGCAAAGTCCCTGGCGCTGTGAGATAACAGTGCTAACCTCACTGTCACATGATTAGTACACAGTTTAAAGTTTTGTTTCAGCACTTTGAGCTTGCACGCCATGAGGAGCTGAATACAAGTCACAGGGGAACAGCATTGAAGTTTTTTCAATGTACCCGCGGAGGGGGGAGGTTGATCTGCTCGGATCCAACCTACTTGAGAGAGCGACAGCTGCTGAGCCAGTGTACAAGCAGGCAGTGTTTCCAAAAGACCCAATAGTCAAGGGCCCGGAAGGCGGGAACTTAACCGCTCCCGAGTTTGGTTCGCCTTGTCTACAACGTTCAAAACGTGGTTTTGAAACAAGTTTTCACAATACCGCCAGGGAAGCGCCACCAAAACCGCGCGATCCCGTGGGGTGGGGGGAAAGACCACGAGTCTCCAACCAGCCCAGAAACAAAAATCAACTCAAAAAGAACATAAACAAGGATGAAAAGATCAGAACCAGCCAGATCCACCTTCCTCCTTAGATTTTGCATTTATTCTGAAGTAAAATTCAAGGCAGAATTCTTTAAACAGGAATCATTTGCCTTTTTTTAAAAAAAACAGGAGGAACAAACAGCACCAAGACTGCTAAATTACATAACTATACTCTGCAAAGAACATACAATACACAAACACTAATTAAATGCAAGTTTACATAGCCATATAAACTGCCCAAGTCCAAAAAGTGCAAAGTTTAAGCGAATCAGAGGCTGCAAAGTTGTCCTCTAACCAGCTTTCTTGGTGGGGGTGGGGGAGACTTAATACAGTATTTACATTATATATCACACACAAACACGACCACCCAAAAATTCGGTTAATACATGCTACTTCATGTGAGCACTGGCAGGATTTTCAAATAAAATATAAATTAAGGTGAGTTTTAAACTATTATTGTTTCCTAGAATCGGTTATGTTTAATAAAGCCTTTTTTTTTGGATAACTGCATTTTTAAGACACTCGTGGTTGTACAGCACACAAACTGATTTCAATGAAACGGTGCCCCCACCCCCCCAAGTTAAGGGAGAAATGAATGATCAGATTATCATCAGAATAAAAAAGAAAATAGTATTCTGTAGTGGAATAATCTACACGTAAAATGTTTTTTAAAAAAGGACCTGACTCGTGCTTCTTTCCAGCGCATTTACCTCCTTCCAAAACAAACGATAGTGAAAACGAAAGACACTCCCCTCAACGTGTCGAATGCCAAAATACAGGCCCCATTCCCCCCCCTTAAAATTAAAACCCCCATGCCCGTTAGAAAGCAAAGTACTTCACTTACCTAATGGTGGTAAATCTCTCCTTCGAGATTCTCCTGAATTGAGTTACAATTTATCCCAGACGAGAAATAGAAATTTTATTCGGGGTGGGTAGGGGGAGAAGCTACCCTCCCAATTTCTGGAGCAATAGAAGAAAGTCTCTTTGGTCTTCGAGAAGCTGTGTTCACTCACTTGGCAACAGTTGTCCCAATAAATGATGGTAACATATAGATTCTCTTGTGTCACGCGTGCTGCTTTTTTTTAAAAAAAACCCTCTCTCTCTCTCTTACAAAGCAGGAGTTGAAAATAAATTAATCTCTGGATGTACACAAACTTAAAGAGGATGGTTTCTCTCCTTGAATCCTCCAGTGAAGCTTTTTTTAAAAATAAACAAAAATCAAAATGCAGCAGGATGGTTTATTCGATTTTTGAAGGAAAAAAAGCTGTAGCTCCTGGACTGGTTGTGAGTAGCTAGCTCCCTTTTCATATCCCACTGCCTCTCGTCTTTTCCCCTCACACAAAAAATCTAACAACCGGTTGCAACCAGTTCTCGCTGGGAGATTCCATCTTCATGTAGGCAGTCGGAAAAAGACGGAAACACCCGAACTTCCACCGAGAGCTTCGCCACTGTAAAACCCAATGTTTATTACCTCCGCCCCCCACACAAAAAAAATAAAATCCAAACCTGCCAGAAAAACAAAACACCTTTATTGTCCTTGTCCCACCTTGGGGTGACTTCCATTTATTGTATTTCTCTCCAGTTCCCCCCCCCAAAAAAAAAGAACCCTGACCTTACAAATTTCATGAGTTGCATGTTTTTAATTTCCATCCACACCCCCCCCACCATTTCACAACAAACGCCTGCTGAAAATACATGTTGTAGCTATTCTCATAGGAATGTCCACATCTTTTTTATATTAAAAAAGGGCTGTGCAATTCACTCTACATGATGTATTTTGGATACCACTGATGGGAGTTAATTTGTTATTTTTTAGTCACAAGGTTGTTACATTTTTTTTACCGCGCTACTGGAAAATACATTGTAACAAACGCCACCATCGCACAGATACAGGCTGTGTGTTTCTTTTTCCCAACCATTATTTTTTACTGGGGGGGGGGGGTGGCCTTTTTTTTCCCCCCAGAAAAAATATAATTATTATATATGTCCATCTAGTCTGTTCCAGTTTCATCCACTTTACTATCTCCTCTCTCCACCCGCGCATTCTATATAAGGTAACAACACTCCCCTCTCTCGCCCGAGTCTTACTCATGAATGAGAAGACGTCACGAATAACGCATAAACAGATTTTATAATGTAACCCTTCTTTTTGGGGAGGGGGGAAGGAACCCATCACTGCAAAAGCTGTTCTTTCTCTCCTCTCAGGCGTGTTTGCGATTAATCAGAAGTTTGTGCAGACTGGGTTGATGTGGTTATTCAGTGGGGAGTTACTTGGTGTTGCTCAGGGCACACACACACACACATACACACAACATTGGGCACGCCTCCTGAGATACCAACCCTCCAGGATTGTTCTGGAGCCTTCTCTGTCGCAAGCAAAAATAGAGACATCAGTCAAAATTTGTGTTTTGTTTTCCTTCATTCTCTCTGATTGCTTTTGATATTTTTTGGGAATGACTGAGTGGATGGGATTATTGAGACACACAGCCATCCAGACACCCCCTCCCCACCTCATCGCGTGATGCAGGGGTGAAAATATTACTGCTCTAAAAATACTAACTAGAACTTTTGCTTTGTCGAGCATCCATTCTTTATTCAAATATATTTTGATATGTTAATGCACCAGCCTATTTAAACGCACACATTCAAGAACAATGTTTTCTTTATGCATGTCGTATCATGGAATCCCTACAGTGCAGGTGGAGGCCATTCGGCCCATCGAGCCTGCACCTACAGCAATTCCACCCCTGCCCTATCCTGGTAACCCGCACCTATTTACCCTGCCAGTCCCCTTGACACTAAGGGGCAATTTAGCATAGCCAATCCACCTAACCCACACATTGGGTTATTATCACAAATTGGGGTGGCACAGTGGTTAGCCCTGCCGCCTCACAGTGCTAGGAATTCAGGTTCGATTCCTGGCTTGGGTCACTGGCTGTGTGGAGTTTGCACATTCTCCCTGTGTCTGAGTGGGTTTCCTCCGGGGGCTCTGGTTTCCTCCTATAGTCTGAAAGAAGTGCTGGTGAGATACATTGACCCGAACAGGCGCCAGACTGTGGTGACTAGAGGAATTACACAGTAGCTTCATTGCAGTGATAATGTAAACCTTACTTGTGGCTAAGAAAATAACTTTACTTTTGGATTATGGGAGAAAACTTACACAGACACAAGGAGAGTGTGCAAACTCTATTCAGTCACCTGAGGCTGGAATTGAACCCCGGTCCCTGTGAGGAAGCAGTGCTGACCTCTGTGCCACCAAAACTATACCTCTGTTGGGAATGAAATACGAGATCTAAGTGCACAGAATATTTCTGAACCTACCCAAGGCTTTGGGATATTGATTTATATGTTTTCAATTGCAATCCAAATTAGATTTTTTTTTCATTAGAGCGTCCTACTTCCACTTCATATTAAATTTGTGAAGGGGAAATGTATATTTTGTGCCAGTCCTGAAAAATAAACTTGCCCTCTCGTCCCTGAACTTGTACCAATTTTATCTCAAGATAAAAGCAAAATACCGCAGATGCTGGAATCTGAAACAAAAACAGAAAATGCCAGAAAAACTCAGCAGATTTGACAGCATCTATGGGGAAAGAATAGGGCCAATGCTTCAAGTCTAGATGACCCTTCATCAGAGCTAAAGGCAAAGAAAATCAGGCAAGGTTTATACTATGAGGGTGGGGAGGGTGCTCAATTGGACGAAGGGAATGTAAATGATGAGAAAGGTGCTGAAAATGTTAATTAAGTGATCAGAATGTGTGAATGGCAGAACAAAGTTACAGATTGTTAGGGAATTACCTCAGGAATGTGGCAGGTGACCCGGTGGGGTGGGGAGGGAACAGTGGTGTGGCTGGAGACAAGATGAAGAGCGAGATTTCAGAAGTGAAAACTCAGAGTAAAAATTGATTAAAATGGATAGAATAAGAAGAAAAGAAAAAATGAAATAAATTGGAAATGGGGTGAATGTGGAGGGGTGGCCATAGATTGGGCAGAAAGAAGGAGCTGATAGATAGAATTCTACAGTGCAGAAAGAGGCCATTCTGCCCATTGAGTCTGCACTGACAACATTCTCATCCAGGTCCTACCCCCATAACTAATGTATTAACCCTAGCTAGTCGCCCTGACACTAAGGGGTAATTTAGCATGGCCAATCAACCTAACCCGCACATCTTTGGACTGTGGGAGGAAACCAGAGCACCCAGAGGAAATCCACACAGACACGGGGAGCACGTGCAAACTCCACACAGACAATGACCCACGCCTGGAATCAAACCTGGGACCCTGGTGCTGTGAAGCAACAGTGCCAACCGCTGTGCTACCGTGCTGCCCATGATACTGTGATATTTATACATATTTACTGTTATTCATGGAATGAGGGCAAGGCCAACATTCAATGCCAAACTCTAAATTACCCCTTAGAAAGTGCTGAGCTGGCTTCAATCCATGTGACATAGGTACTTCCACCGTTCCATTAGGTAAGGAGTTCCTGGATTTCGATCAGTGCCAGTGAAACAATGGCATCATATCTCCAAATCGAATGGTGTGTGACATGGAACTAAACTTGCTAGTGGTGGCACTCTATGCACCTGCTGCCCTTGCTCTTTTAGACAGTAGAAATGGGGGATTTGGAAGGTGCTGTTGAAGGAGACTTAGCGAATTGCTGCAGTGCACCTGGTACATGATACACATAGCTGTCGATGTGCACCAGTGGGTAACTGCTTTGTCCTGGAAGGTATGAAGTTTCTTGAGTTCCCCCCCCGCCCCCCCACCAACACAGAATTTCCAGATTCTTTCCTGCTCGTAGCTGCAGGATTTGTATGGCTAGTTCAGTAAAATATCTGGTAACAATGGCCTCTAGAATGTTGAAGGTCTTAGATTTAGCAATGGTAACGCCAATGAATGTTAAGGGAGATGGTTAGACACTTGATCTTTGAAGGTCTGGCACTTACGTGGCGCAAATGTTAGTTCTCATTTATCAGCCCAAGCCTGAATCAAACCTGTCCCCATCTTACTGCACTTGGGCATGGGTTGCTTCAGTTCCAAATGGAACTGAACACTGTGAGACCATCAGCAAACATCCCTATGTCTGACAATATGATGGAAGGGAAAGTCATTTATGCAGCAGCGGAACATGGTTGGACCTAGGACAATGCCCTGAGGAACTCCTGCAATAATGTTCTGGGGCTAAGACGATTAGTTTCCAACAAACTCAAACATCTTTCTTAATGTTAGTTTCTCCCCTTGGTTCACATTCACTTCAATTTTGCTCAGACCCTTTGATACTACAATTTGCCAAATGTTGCCTTGATGTCAAGGCCAGTCATTTTCACCTGTTGAGTTCAGCTCTTTAGTCTATGCCTGGTCCAATGCTGCAATAAGATCTGGAACCAAAATGATCATTAGTGAGTGAGTATGTTGTACCTGATGGCTCCTTCCATTAGTTTGCAAATACAAAGTCTCACAACACCAGGTTAAAGTCCAACAAGTTTATTTGGTAGCATGAGCTTTCGGAGAACTGCTCCTTCATCAGGTGACTGATGAAGGAGCAGTGCTCCAAAAGCTCGTGCTACCTGTTGGACTTTAACCTGGTGTTGTGAGGCTTCTTACTGTGTTCTCCCCAGTCCAATGCTGGTATCTCCATATCATACTTTGCAGATGATTGAGGATATGTTGATGGAGCCATAACTGACCATATTGAATCAGTCTTACCTTTTGTGGGAAGGACATACCTGGGTGATTTTGCACCATCTGAGGTAGATGCCAGTGTTGTAGCTGCACTGGAGCAGCTTGGCTAGAAGTGCAGCCAGTTCTGGAGTACAGATATTTAGCACTGCAGCTGGGATATCACTGGGGCTCATAGATTTGCTGTAGCCAGTGCCTTCATTCTTTTTTTACATCACGTGGAGTGCATCAAATCAGCTGAAGACTGACATTTGTGATGCTGGGGATCTTAGCAGGAGACCAAGATCCACTTAACACTTCTGCCTGAAGTTGGTTGCAGATGCTTCAGCTTGCTTTTAGCTACCGATTACTGGTATTTGCCATTGCTGAAAGCAGGAAAGCTCATTGATTTCCACAAGAAAAACAGAAAAATGTTGAAAAATCTCAGCAGGTCTCTCAGCATGTATGGAGACAGTGTAGAGCCAACATTTCGAATCAAGATGACCCTTTGTCAGACCTGAGAGGAAAGAGAGTCATGATGTGGAGATGCCGGCGTTGGACTGGGGTAAACACAGTAAGAAGTCTGACAACACCGGGATTAAGTCCAACTGATTTATTTGATAGTAAACTCACAAGCTTTCAAGGTTTCCCTCTTTGTCAGGTGAATGGAGAGTTTTGGCCTCAGACAGTGCATACAACAGCACAGACAGTTTGCAGATTACAGATTACAGGAAAGAGAGTCAGCAGAGATTTATATGATGAGGGGAGGTGGAAGGAAATTAGACAAAGGGAGTGTAAATGAGCTTGCAGAAGGCTGAGAGGGTGTTGAAAGTGTCCATTGAGTGATCAGAATATGTGAATGGCAAAAGGAAGGTACAACTTGGGAAAGAAAAAAAGAAAACGCTGGAAAATCTCAGCAGGTCTGGCAAAATCTGTAAGGAGAGAAAAGAGCTGACATTTTGAGTCCAGATGACCCTTTGACAGTGAATCATCTGGACTCGAAACATCAGCTCTTTTCTCTCCTTACAGATGCTGCCAGACCTACTGAGATTTTCCAGCGTTTTCTCTTTTTGTTTCAGATCCCAGCATCCGCAGTAATTTGCTTTTATCCAGCTTGGGAAATGACTGCCTAAGGAATGTGACAGTTGGCCTGAAGAAGGTCGGGTGGAGCGAGGGGATGGTGGAAAAAAGGAGAGTGATAAAATGGAGGATGAGATGGTTTTCATCCTCTCATTAGCTGTTTAATTATCTATCATTTTTGGGCATTGAGGTCTCTCACTCAGGGTATATTCTGAGCCTTTGACACCCTCACTGCTTCTCCCAAGTGGCATTCAACGTGGAAGAATACTGACTCATTAGCTTAGCGAGGGGCAGTATGTGATAATCAGCAGGAGGTTTTCTTGCCCATGTTTGACCCAATACAGAGGCAATGTTGAGGACGCCCAGAGCAACTCCTTTCTGAATGTATAACACTCTGCAGCCGCTTCTAGTGGGTCTGCCCTGTCTTTGGGATAGGGTGTGTTCAGGGATGGTGTTGGAGGCATCCAGGATATTGGATGCAAAGTATGACTTGATGAATCAGTCTGTCGTTTGACTAAAAACAAAAACAGAAAATGCTGGAAAATCCTTTGACTGCACCTGTGGAGAGAGAACAAAGCTCAGAATATCTCTTATCTGACACAGTGTTAGATCTTGTCTGTGTATTTATTTTAATCAGGCAAGTGCTTGGATATGAACTCCATGCTTAAGAGCCAAATTGATGGTTCAATCAGGGAGCCCCATACTTTGTACTTAAAAGGATTGTCAGTTCCTCTGACACTCCGGATCTAGACTGCATACTGAGAGCACTCTGTATAGTGTTATTGGATCTTGTAAGTAAAGGGATTCTGATGACGGGACTTCCGCCTCCAAGGACTTAGTTTGATAAAGCTTTTGTGGGAAATTTTGTTACATTAAGGGCACTATATAAATCAGAGTTGTTGTTATAAATGTAACAATTCCTTTTAAGAAGTTTGCCATTGTTCTCATGCCCTCTACTAAAATTTTGACTCCTTGCTGAGATCAGTTTCTGTCACAGCTCAGCCTGACCTAATAGTTACGCACACTTCCATGATAAATCAGGAGTGAGAAGTCTGGCTAATTGGCCCCCTTTTGTCCAAGGGATGCTGACATTTGTAGGTGTTTAATTGGAAAAATTGTACAGTGCATGAAAATATTGTATCCATCATTTATACGTCTTAACAGTGATGTAAATGATTTAGAACAAAACAGGCTATTCAGCCTGAATAAAGTCAAAATACTGCGAATGCTGAAATCTGAAACAAAGGCAGAAGGTGCTGGAAAATCTCAGCAGGTCTGGCAGCATCTGTGGAGAGAGAATAGAGCCAATGTTTCGAGTCTGAATGATCCTTCATCAGAGCGTGTCAGTTCTGTTTTCTCTCTACAGGTGCTGTCAGACCTGCTGAGATTTTCCAGCATTTTCTGTTTTCGTTCAACCTTAATGATGGATACAAAATTTTCATGCAATCTATATATTTTTCAATTAAACAGCTACAAAGTATTTGAGGAAATGATGGCCTAGTGGTATTATTGCTGAACTATTAATCCAGAAACTCAGCTGATGTTCTAGGGACCTGGGTTCAAATCCTGCCATGGCAGATGGTGGAATTTGATTTCAATAAAAATATCTGGAATTAAGAATCTACTGATGACCATGAAACCATTGTAAGTTGTTGAAAAAACCCATCAGGTTCACTAATATCCTTTAGGGAAGGAAATCTGCTGTCCTTTCATGGACTGGCTTACATGTGACTCCAGTTCCACAGCAATATGCTTGACTCTTAACTGCCCCCCAAAGGATGGGCAATAAATGCTGGCCAGCTAGTGAAGTCCATCTTTTGATTTGATTTATTGTAAGGCAGAAGAGAGTATGTCTGAGGTGTGTGGGGTCCTTGATTATGCTGGTTGCTTTTCCGAGGCAGAGGGAAGTATAGATGGAGTCAATGGATGGGAGGCTGGTTTGACTGATGGACTGGGCTACATTCTTGTAACCCCTTGTAGTTTCCTATTGAATCCTGTAGAACTAAAGTTCTTTAATTTATTGTCACAAGTAGACTCACATTGACACTGCAATTAGGTTACTATGAAAATCACATATGTCTGTTTGGATATACAAAGGGGGAAGTTCACTTTGGTCAATGCACCTAACCAGACTGTGAGAGAAAACTGGAGCATCAGGAGCAAACTCACACAGACATGAGGAGAATGTGCAGACGGTGACCCAAGCCAGGAATTGAACTCAGGGCCCTGGCGCTGTGAGGAGCAGTGCAGGGCAGCATGGTGGCACAATGGTTGGCATTGTTGTCTCTCAGTGCCAGTGACCCAGATTCGATTCCCAGCTTGGGTCACTATCTGTGCAGCATTTGCATGTTCTCCCCATGCCTGCATGGGTTTCCTCTGGGTGCTCTGGTTTCCTCCCACAGTCCGAATGATGTGCTGGTGAGTTGCATTGGCCATGCTGAATTCTCCCTCAGCGTACCTGAACAGGCACCGGAGTGTGGTGACGGCATTTTCACAGTAACTTCATTGCTGTGTTAATGCAAGCCTACTTGTGACAATAATAAATAATCTTTATGCTTTAAAATTAAAATAAAACTAAGCACCGTGCCATCACACAATTGAATTTCCTATTGCATCCAATATGTAGGTTCCTATTGAATCTGAGATGACTGTCCTTTCAGGGCAATCAGATGACAAAAGGGCTTGCTGGAAGGGAAGGCGGGGCTGGAAAGGCAGGTGGGAGTGGAAGGGCAAGTGGGGCTGGAAGGAAAGGCAGATGGTGCTGGAAGGGCAGGTGGAGATAGGGGAAGATGGTACTGGAAGGGCAGGTGGGGCTGGAAGGGCAGTGGTTCTGGAAGGGCAGGTGGAGCTGAAAGGGCAGATGGGGCTGGAAGGAAGGGCAGGTGGTTCTGGAAGAGCAGGTGGTTCTGGAAGAGCAGGTAGGGCTGGAAGGAAGGGCAGATGGTTCTTTGAAGGAAGGGCAGGTGGTTCTGGAAGGGCAGGTAGGGCTGGAAGAGCAGGTGGGGCTGGAAGGAAGGGCAGATGGTTCTTTGAAGGAAGGGCAGGTGGTTCTGGAAGGGCAGGTAGGGCTGGAAGAGCAGGTGGGGCTGGAAGGAAGGGCAGGTGGTTCTGGAAGAGCAGGTGGGGATGCAGGAGTGAGGACAGAAAGAAGCGCGTTTTGACAGGGCTCCAGCTTTGGGCTGCTGGGCTGCCCGTACGGAGCAGTGTAGCAATGTAGCGGGCGCGCAGGCGCACACACACCCCGTCCCGTTAGTACCGGGAGAAGGCTGCCGGGGCTGAGGGGCAATGGGAAGGGGGCCAGGCCCAGGAAGCTCACTCAGCAGCCTGTGTACTGCCTCTGTAAGTCTGTCCTGACCTGTTTATTAGACACTGCCTCTGAATCCACTCAGTGAGAAGGGGCAGTTGTTATTTTGTGTATCATTGTTTTCATTAGAAACCATGTTTCAAATGGGCTTCGCTGTTTAATGTTTCTCTCCTTGGCCCCCCCCCCTCCCGCCCCAACCATCCACACTCTTTCAGTAATCGGGAATTCAGAACTTTACCAGGTAAAAGTGGAAGTAAGAGCAGAGGAGATGTGCCAGGTTTAAGGTAGAGAAGCTGGGTTTGCCCTTCCTGAAACAGTGTCAGAGAATCCCTATGGTGCAGAAGGAGGCCATTTGGCCCATTGAACCTGCACCAATAGCAGGTTCAACCAGGCCATAATAGGCAGATACAGTTAATGGGTGTTTTGGTAAAGTAAAGAGAAACTGTTCTGCCACTGGCAGGTGGGGCAATAAGCAGAGGAGAGTGATTTAAGATAATTGGCAAGCGTAAGGGGGGTGGAATTTGATTTTTGTTTCTGGAAGGTGATGTTATACTCTGGCATACTCGCCCATGGAAGGGTGAAGAAAGCAGATTAGTGAGGAAAGGAGGCAAGAGCAGGATTCTGGGACTAATAGAAGAATGTGTTGATGGAGCTGGGACAGGCAAAATGGGTCAAATAGCCTTCTATCACAAACTTAGATTCTATAAAGGGAGTTTTTTATTGTTTGTTTATAGGCTATAGCATCTCTCGCTGGGAAATTAGGGATGGATAATAAATGCTGACCTTGAGAAAGTGGTGGTGAGCTGCCTTCTTGAACTACTGAAGTTTATGTGATGTTTGGTACACCCACAATTATATTAAGGAAGGGGTTCTGGAATATTGATCCAGTGACAGCTGTTTTTGGTGCCCAGGTTGATGTCCATCCAGTTTTATTATTTGACGTTTTGTGGCAGTTTGATACAATGACTTGTAGATCACTTCAGAGAATAGTTAGAAGTCAGTGACGTTGCTGTGTGTTTGGAGTTGCATGTAGGCCAGACCAGGTAAGAAAGATTCCCTTCCCTTAAGACCTTGTTTTAACATCTCATCTGGGATATGGTACAGAAGCACTCCTTCAGTATTGGATTGGGAATATCAGCCTGAATTAAACGCTTGAGACTCTGGCCACGTTTGATGCCATCATTTTGAGATGGTTGGTTTGGGGGGAAAAGAGAGACAGTAATGAAGTAGAATGGGCCTGAGTTATGAGGTAGAATACAGGGACTGTAACTCAAGTGAGTGCTTGATGCTGACATTGGGTGTCTGAAATGGAGGGTGTTCTTATTCCCAGATGCTGACTGGTTTTGCTTTGATGAGCACGAAAACCTTAACTTAGTTAAAAGTTTGCTTAAAAGATTTTTCTATTTCAGTGACAGCATACCTTGATGAGTGTTAATGCCAAGAAGCCTCACCAAAGATAACATCTTCTTGTATAATTGAGGTAAGAGTTGCCTTTAAAAAGACTGTCAGAAACCCGAAAGATGCGGTTTGAGATGGCACAGAACAGACAATGTGTTAATCTGATGCTATGGGATAAAGACTTCAGAAAGGGAAACACTGTAGTAGGGCTGTGCGGAAAAAGCAGGGGGAGTGAGACTTATTGTGTAGCTCTTTTATAGAACTGGCAAGGGATCAATGGGCCAAATGGCTTTCTTGTAACACTCTATGGTCCTCTGTGAATTTGATGGGGCCTATGTTTTCCAAACCTTGAGATATTTTAATAAATTAAAGATGCTTTATTGGTGCATGTTGTTGTTTAGGCAATATAAGGATCTACAGATTTTCCAGCCATTTCTTTGTAGGAAACGTCAATTTATGGAACAGAGCCGTGAAAATTCTAGGGGTCTACCAGACAGGTGGCACTGGGTGGTACAGTGGTTAGCACTGCTGCCTCGTACTGCCAGGGACCTGGGGTTGATTCCCATCTTGGGTCACGGTCTGTGTGGTGTTTGCACGTTCGCCCCGTGTCTGCGTGGGTTTCCTCCGGTGCTCTGGTTTCCTCTCTCAGTCTGAAAGACATGCTGGTTGGACGCATTGACCCGAACAGGTGCCGGAGTGTGGTGACTGGGGGAATTTCACAGTAACTTCAGTGCTGTGATAATGTAAGCCTTCTTGTGACTCATAAATAAACTCTAACTTTAAATACTTTAAAAGAACTAACAACTGTTACAATCTGGTTAGGCACTAGTAACTTTTTGTTCAAAGTAGACAAAGTTTGAAATCCCAGTTACCTGTTGTTTTATGGCTCCATCTCTTCTTTCCATTATCCCTTAGGTATAACCCCAACCTTGTAAATCTAATAGACTCTCAGGTGCTTTAGTTGCATTTATCGCACTTTCTACAGTTAAATTTCAATCTTCCAAGAACTAAACATTACTTCTAAGATGCTAACATGAACCATGAAGTAAATGTTGTCATGCAGCTCACCACTTACCAGTGAGAGTTATAATGCTGGCCTGTGAGGTGCAGCATGTGAGCTCATTCAGTTTCACAAAGTAATGGTATGCAGGCTGACTCGTGGATAGATTCCCCTTTAACTGCAACACTTCGCATTTACAAATCACGGGAGCGCTATCAGACAGCACTTGGCATTGAGCCATATAAGGAGAGGGAAGGTATCCAAAAACTGGGTCAAAGAGGATGGTTTGAAGGAGCATTGTAAGGACAGGCGGCACAATGGTTAGCACTGCTGCCTCACAGAGCCAGGGACCCAGGTTCAATTCTGGTCTCGGTAACTGTCTGTGTGGAGTTTGCACGTTCTCTCTGTCTGCATGGGTTTCCTCTGGGTGCTCCGGCTATTGCGCACAGTCCAAAGATGCGGAGGTTAGGTTGATTGGCCATGCTAAATTGACCCTAGTGTCAAGGGGATTAGCAGGGTAAATGCGTGGGGTTATGGGAATAGAGGATGGATGGGATTGCAGTCAGTACAGACTTGATGGGCTGAATGGCCTCTTTCTGTATTGTAGGGGTTCTAGGAGAAAATTGAGATACAGGGGTGCAGATGTTTAAGGGAGGAATTCTAGAGTTTAGGGCCCCAGCTGGTGGGGAGGGGCAAACATCCAGGGAAACAGCAGAAAGGTAGTTCCCAGGGTTGCTTCTTCATTGTCCTGAGAGGGTGCACAGTGTGTGCAGGGAACTGTAACACATTGAGCCACTTCTGGCACCTTTCCTTACAGTTGCCTTTTACAATACCTTTCCCAAGAGGTCGTTTTGCTCGTTTGTGCTTCGGCGATTTTTGTCATGCCCTTCAAGCAAGGGGCACATGGATCACACGCTTCCAGTCATCCCACAATTACAGCAGGGGTGGGGATTGGGAGGGTGAGTCTTGAATGTTTTTGTTCGCCTCTCTTTTCTAACTCGGGATGCTGGGCATAACTAAAGCAACCCTGAGATGAACTAGCCTGGCGTAGACCAGGGATTAAACCAGTTAGCTGCCTGTGCCGTAGAACTCTGATTATTAACCCTGATCCGTCAGAGCAACCGTCATAAACAAAAACCGGAAATGCTGGAAAACCTCAGTAGGTCTGACAGCCTCTGTGGAGAGAGACTTTCAGACTTTAATGTTGGCTCTATTCTCTCTCTACAGATGCTGTCAGACCTGCTGAGATTTTCCAGCATTTCCTGTTTTTGCTTCAGATTCCAGCATCTGCAGTATTTTGCTTTTATTTAAGAGGAACCGTCATGTTTTATTGTTTAAAAATTGAAAAAAAAAATTCTGTGCTTTTCTTGCCAGAAATCTATGAGGCTGAATCTATGTTGTCAGATGAACTAGAATCCAGACCTGAAGTAAGTTGCGACACGTTTTTAATCTTTTTGATTCAAGCTTCTGGTTTTATATTTCTCGGGCAGTTCAGTTAAAACCCCCTTAACCTTCACGACTGCAGAATGCCCCAAATGCTTAACAGTCGATGAATTGCAGGCTGTGTTATAAAGCAGCAATACACTTGCGCGCAGCAAACTCCCACCTTGAGAAAACGGGCCAGATCATCTGAGCCAGTGACCTTGGTTGGTTAGGAGACTGGGGAAAAATTCCCTCGCTCTTCATTGAATAATGCAAGAGGATCTCTTGCATCCACCCAAAAGGGGCAATGCCTCTTTTAAAGCATGGCAGTGCAGCACTCCCTGGCTACTGCACTGGAGTGTGTCAGCCTGGATTGTGAGTGCAAATCATTGGAGTAGGTCCAAAGATGTGCGGGCTAGGCCGATTGGCCATGCAACAAAAACTAATTGCCCCTTAGTATCCTGATGTGTAGGTTAGAGGGATTAGCAGGGTAAATATGTAGGGATATGGGAGTAGGGCCTGGGTGGGATTGTGGTTGTGCAGACTCGATGGGCTGAATGGCCTCTTTCTGTACTGTAGGGATTCTATGTTTCTCTATTTCTATGCCTTGAATCTGTCATCTTCTGACTCTGAGGTGAAAGTGCCACCCACAAAAACAGATTCAAATACAACTGATCTTAATCATTATTTGGCAGATTTGGCTTTAATGATGTCAAGTATTGTCTTGACCACTGTCCTCAGTTGATTCCTCCTAATACTACAGGATTACTCTGAAATTTTGATCAATGCCTTTGTGAAGGGGCTTGGGGTTTTATTTGCTCCATAAAAGGCACTATATAAATGCACGTTTTTTTAATAGTTGGAGAAAGGCGAGGGCCATCCACTTCTAGCTGCCTTTCTGTAACTGCATCTCAACTTCCTCAATACTTCAACTCGCAGCATCAGGACTGACCTGGCCAAAGCCACAATTGGTGTCTCTGTAACTTCTTGTTGTCTTCACTCACCCCCCCGGCAATGTTTGATATCATTGAATTGTACAGCATTGAAGTAGGCCATTCAGCCCACCCTGCCTCTGTTGGCTTTTTTGTAGTGAACCACCCATCCTCTTCCAGTCCAGGTCTGGAGAGTAGCATTTGAATTCACAACCTTCTGACTCCAAGTAGACAATGCTGACACTATATCAAGTAATGAGACCTAAACAAGTTTGGAGTGTAAATGAGATTTGGCTTCAGATATTTTCATGGCTACAACATTTGTGATTTAATGTAACCTTTTGAATTGTTTGCTTAGTCTTAGTTTTTTTCTATTACACCACCCAATATCAGTAAGATTGTCATGTGCTTAGGTCTAGCAGATAATGTCCTAACCTGTTTTATTTACAGTTGCTGGTACAGTTTGTCCAGAATACCTTTATACCCTTGGGCAAAGGATTCGAGGAGCCAGAACAGGGTGCTGTCCAAAGTCTGCCTCCAAGCAAAGCCAGTGAGAGCACGTTAGACAAGCAAGCCCCAGCCTCAGGTAGGTGGAGCAGAATCCTCTCAGAAGTGGGAATGTGAGAGGCTCTTTTAAGGAGCAGGGTATATTTAAATCATTTTTCTGAAAATTGTGCTTGTTACAGTGATGGGCAACAGGTTAGTGTTTGACTTTGAATGCCGAGGCTTTGAGTCAATGTTTCCGACATTCCAAACCCACCAATCTGCCCAGGGCCCTTTATTCCACATAACCTCCTTTGGCCTCTTCAATCAGAAAGGTCAGTTTATGAGAAGCACAATGTAGAGGAGAGAGAGAGACAAACAAGTTAAAGAGGGTGCAAGGGAAGAAAGTGAGAGCACACAAGAGACGGAAGGAGATGGTTATGTGGTACTTGGATTGAAAGCATTGCAAAATAGATCACAGGGCCCTGAGTTCAATTCTGGCCTCGGGTGATTGTCTGTGCAGAGTTTGCCCATTCTCCCCCTGGGTCTCCTCCTGGTATTCCAGTTTTCGCACTCAGTCCAAAGACGTGCGGGTTAGGTTGATTGGCCATGCTAAATTGCCCCTTAGTATCCTAAGATGTGTAGGTTAGGGGGATTGTCAGGGTAAATATGTGGGGTTACAAGGATAGGGCCTGGATAGGATTATTGTCGGAGAGTTGGTGTCAGCTCAATGGACCAAATGGCCTCCTTCTGCACTGTAGGGATCCTATTCTAGATTGGAAGTTGGACGTTTGATCTTCATTTAATTGCTTTCAAAATTGATTTATTATCATCACATGTATTAACATACAATAAAAAGTATTGTTTCTTGCGCGTTACACAGACAAAGCATACCATTCATAGAGAAGGAAATAAGAGTCAGAATGTAGTGTTAGTTATAGCTAGGGTGTAGAGAAAAATCAACTTATTGCAAGGTAAATCCATTCAAAAATCTGCCAGCAGCAGGGAAGAAGCTGTTCTTGAGTCGGTTGGTACGTGACCTCAGACTTTTGTATCTTTTTCCTGAAGGAAGAAAGTGGAAGAGAGAATGTCTGGGGTGCTTGGGGTCCTTAATTATGCTGTCTACTTTTCCGAGGCAGTGGGAAGTGTAGACAGTCAATGGATGGGAGGCTGGTTTGCATGATGGATTGGGCTACGTTCATGACCTTTTGTAGTTCCTTGTGTGTTGGACAGAGCAGGAGCCGTATCAAGCTGTGATACAGCCAGAGAGAATACTTTCTATGATGCATCTGTAAAAGTTGGTGAGAGTTGTAGTTGACATACCAAAATTCCTTAGTCTTCTGAGAAAGTAGAAGCATTGGTGGGCTTTCTTAACTATAGTGTTGGCGTGGGAGGACCAGGACAGGTTTTTGGTGATCTGGACACCTAAAACTTGAAGCTCTCAAACCTTTTACTTCATCCCTGTTGATGTAGACAGGGGCAAGTTCTCCTTTACGCTTCCTGAAGTCGATGACAGCCTCCTTCGTTTTGTTGACATTGAAGGAGGGATTATTCTATGAAAATCCAGGAAGACGTGAACAAATTTGTTGAATTTGTGTGCAATTAGCAAATGGGCTTCAACATGGAGAAGCATGAGGGAAAGGTGATGGGAAGAATAAGGAAGCCACGTGCTCCTTGGAAAGTAAATGTTGAATTGTGGGGGAATCTGGGGGATACAGACAAGAACATAAGAACATAAGAAATAGGAGCAGGAGTAGGCCATCTAGCCCTTCGAGCCTGCCCTGCCATTCAATAAGATCATGGCTGATCTGTCGTGGCTCAGTTCCCGCCCTCTCCCCATAACCCTTAATCCCCTCTCTTATCAAAAACCCATCAGCCCGCGTCTTAAAAATATTTAGCGAGGTAGCCTCCACCACTTCAACGGGCAGAGAATTCCAGAGATTCACCACCCTTTGAGTGAAGAAGTTCCTCCTCAACTCCGTTCTAAACCGCCCCCCCTTTATCTTGAGGCTGTGCCCCCTAGTCCTACTGTCCTTACATGCATCAACAACATGGGCTCAATTAGCTAACTTTTAAAAAGGCAAACTAAACATTGGTGTTCTTTTCTAGAGGGAAAGAATTGAAAACCATAAAAGTTCCATTAAACTTTTATCAAACACTGGTTAGACAACACTTTTGAGTTCTCCATGCAGCCTGATCACTAAGTTATATAACAAAAGATACAGAGGCACTGAAAAATATGCAAGCAAGGTTTACTGGAATGATACCAGAAAGAAGAGATTAATCCTGTCAGACAAGATTGAACAGAATTCTTCAATTTGATTCTTCTTATTTAATAGAATATTTGAATTTTTCAAGCTCGTTAAGAAATGTCTTTATTCTGGAATAAAGAAGATTGAGATGTGAAGTCTTTAAGGTTACGGATGGGTTTGACAGGGTTGGTGTAGTGATGTCTTCACTTTGGGGAGGAGAACAGAACCAAGAGGTCTTAAATATAGGCACGTCCTTAATAAATTTAATAGGGAATTGAGAAACTCAGTTACCGCATGAGGAGTGAGAACATTGAACTTGCTGTCACAAGAAGCCTCCCAACACCAGGTTAAAGCCCAATAGGTTTATTTGGCAGCATGAGCTTTCGGAGTGTTGCTCTTTCTTCAAATGATACCAAATAAACCTGTCGGACTTTAACCTGGTATTGTGAGACTCCTTACTGTGCCCACCCCAATCCAACGCCAGCATCATCACAAGAAGTATTTGAGATGAATAATGTAGATGCATTCAGGGGGAAGCTGGATAAACAAGTGAAGAAGAAGGGAATAGAAGAATGTGCTGATGAGATACGTTGAAAGGATCTGCAGTGTTTGTTACACAAGCATGTGCTATGCTATCTGCCCCTCTGTAGTTACCACTCTAAAGTGTCTCCAAGCACAATCAGCTTATTCTTACCCAGTTTCATTGCCAAGATGTGAAGTCAAGTTCTGCCTTGTGTTAATATAAAGGCCTGTTTGTTTCAATTAGTTACTGTGCAGTTTTCAGACTAATTTGCATAATATCACAACAAATGCATGCAGCAATGGACTGGAAATGATTTTTGTTTATGACAGACTTTCGTTAAATCTCCCTTTTAATCATCAAATGCTTGGAGTCTTTGAGACATTTAAGGAGGGGAACTTGCAACTGGCAAATTGCTAATTTTTTTAAAAGTAGAAAGCACGATTTTCATATTCCGCTTTCCCCACCCCTGTGATTGCAACCGTAACCCAGCTGCCCTTGACGGTGATCCTCAACAATCTGCTTGATGGTAGTTTGCCTGATTCCCAAATGTGAACTTGGCAGTCGGGGGGGGAGAGGGCATTGTCCCTGATTGGAAACAAGAAGCCCGGGTGATTTTTTTTTTTCCCTCTCTCCAGCAATTCCCTCCAGCCCCTTGGCCCTGACCCACCTTGTCCTAAACCCGCTTCCCCATGGCATTCCACAGTGTGCCAGGCACGCAAGTGCCAGACCTGCATCCGTGCCATGTTGCCACTGGCTCCCCTTTTGTCACACAAAGGCCTGCCTGTCACCAAAATGTCAACTTGCTACTGTGAAGAAGACGAGGCGAGCTCGCCCCCGTGTCCCAGCCACTATTTGTTCCTCAGGCACAAAAAAAAGCATTGCTGTGTTACGTTGGAGCTTGCTGTGCACAAACTGGCTGCTGCCTTTCCTACATTCGAACGGTAACTGCACTTCAATAAGTACTTCCTTGTCTGTGGAGTATTCTGGGGAGCCCTGAGGTTGAGAAAGGTGGTTTACAGATGAGTTTATCCTTTCTCTTCAGGTAATTCCTCTGCCCCTGACCCTGCGGTGCCAGTTCGAGCCGAGGCAGCTGATGCCAGGAGCGCAACTGCTCCCAGTGAAAGCGCGGATGGGAACACTCCGTGGTATGTCCGAGTACAGGAGTTGGCGCACGACAGTCTCGTAGCTGCTACCAGGGCAGAACTGGTGAAGGATTCCAAAGGTATCAGTAGTATTGTCTTTTTTTTCCTCCTACATTTGCTGCTACTCAAATGCACCTTCCCCAACCCCAGTTCCGAGGGTGCAGCAATGGCCCAGAAATTTGCATCTCACGTGAGCACTGTCAATTTGGATTTTGCTTTTCGGATTGTATTACTTTGGCATTGCTCGTGATTAGTATTATTTTTAACACCCTCTTGTACATCTCCTCCTGTTTCTGCCATTGTTTGGGTTGACCTGTTCCACTCTCGCAATCTAGTGTCCACCCCCCTGCCCTGCCCCCGGCAGAGTTGCCGGTATCCAAGGCTGCGGTTGTGATGTGTAAGGTTTGCGTCCGCAGGGGAGACTACAAACAACAGTGACGCACCCAGCCGTAAAGAAGACCTGACACCTGACCAGCCGCACGCCCCTCCACCCAGTGAGAAGACCCTGAAGTGTTGTTACGATGGATGTAGCAGGACGTTCCTCTGGCACGCGCACCTGAAATATCACCTGAAAACACACAAGTGAGTTGAAAAGCCTTATTTCCTGGCACCACACCATGGCTTTGTGTGTGGTTGGGAACAGGGCTCAAAATATATACTTCTTTCTCCCCAAGGGCTCCCTTTTGTGGTTTTCTCAAGGGTTGCTTCTTGATTTTTAGGGGTTTCCTCAAGGTAAAACTGGAGCTAAAAGATTGAAGCTGGTAACCGAGTTGTTTTTAGAAGCGGGGATTTGCAATCTTGCTCCTGGCTTCCACTGAAAGATATTGAAGAAACTGAGACTCGGTGATGGGCAGGTGGCCAAGAATCCAACAACAATTTACACTTTTTTTTTCCTTTATTTACCACCCAACCTCCTGCCATCCTCCTCCTGTCATGGATATTAAAGTACGGTATGAAGTCTTACAACACCAGGTAATGGTCCAACAGGCTTATTTGGAACCACGAGCTCCAAGTGAGCTTGTTGTACCTCAACCTAGTGTTGTGAGACAACTTGCTGTGCCAAGTCCAATGCCGTCAACTCCATCTCATGATATTGAAGCAGACTGACAGGTCTGGAAGGTCAGGCTCTTCTGAACAGCCAAGGCTGCCCCTAGCTTTTGGGCTCCTTTGCTGGCCCCTTCACTCCCTCCCCTCTGCCCCTGGCTTTTTGGTTCCCCACCCCAAGATTGAGTGCTTTTTCTTTAAAGGGAAACAGAAGTGCTGGTTTTGATTTCACTCAGGAATTTTACCTCCTACTGTGTTGCTTGTGATTCAAGGGCAAAGAAAGCAGGATAGACCCATCCCCAGGCCTTTACCATGTGGTAGAATATATAGAGTCACCAGGAGCTGCACACGTCCAATGGGATCTGCCACCACATCATCCTCTATTAAATGCTTCCTGTAGTTTTTGCCGTCCGCCAATTAAATCCCATCTTTCCATACAGGAATGATCGCTCCTTCACCTGCCCAAAGGAGGGATGCGGGAAGAGTTTCTACGTGCTTCAGAGGTTAAAGGTCCACATGAGGACACATAACGGGGAGAAGCCCTACGTCTGCCCTGAGACCGACTGTGGAAAGAAGTTTACAACAGCTGGCAACTTAAAGAACCACATGCGAATTCACACTGGTACCAACCAGCTTTAAAGTTTATTTAGTGTCACAATTAGGCTTACGTTCACACTAATGAGGTTACCGTGAAAATCCCCTACTCGCCACACTCTGGCGCCTGCTCAGGTACATTGAGGGAGAATTTAGCGTGGCCAATGCTGAACATCTTTCGGACTGTGGGAGGAAACCAGAGCACCCGGAAGAAACCCACGCAAACTTGGGGAGAACATGCAGACTCCGCAGAGACAGTCATCCAAGCCAGGAATTGTACCTGTGCCCCTGGTGCTGTGAGGCAGCAGTGCTAGTCACTGTGCCACCATGCTGCCCTGCATTCGCGTGCCTTCACATTTGTAATAATTCTGAGCAAGGTTGAGTTGTTGGCCTGGTGTTTGGTTGGTGCGTCTTTCTGTGAGAGCTGTCACCCCTGATCCCCTATGAGTTGTCCTACTCGAAAGGGCCCCTGGGAATCAACTTGCTGTTCATTCAGTTAAAACTGTCTTGATGAACGGAACAGTTGGTTTTGAGGTTATAAAGTGTTTCATGTTGGAGTAGAGGGGATTTTGGGGAATAATCAACAGTTGATATAAGATATGAGCCGTGTACAGGCAACTCATCACACTTTGGCAGAATGTAATTCTTATCCCACTAAGTGTGATGACTATAAGTTAAGCAAAGATTTACAAAGACCGGTTTTATAATTTGGTTACATGTGACGTGTAGCTGCAGCCTCCTTGCTGTTCCCCACTCCTCTTGTACTGTTTGAACACCCCAGTCATGGACTCACAGAGTTTACAGTGTGGAAACAGGCCTTTTGGCCCAACTTGTCTATGACGCCCCTTTGTTTTTAACCACTAAGCCCTCATTTGGTCCACACCCCTCTATACCCGTCTTACTTATGTAACTGTCTAAATGCTTTTTAAAAGACAAAATTATACCTGCCTCTACTACTACCACCCCTGGCAGCTTGTTCCAGACACTCACCACCCTCTGTTTAAAATAAAAATTGCCCCTCTGGACCCTTTTATATCTCTCCCCTCCCCTCTGGACCCTTTTATATCTCTCCCCTCCCCTCTGGACCCTTTTATATCTCTCCCCTCCCCTCTGGACCCTTTTATATCTCTCCCCTCCCCTCTGGACCCTTTTATATCTCTCCCCTCCCCTCTGGACCCTTTTATATCTCTCCCCTCAAACCTTAAACCTATGCCCTCTAGTTTTAGACTCCCTACCTTTGGGAAAAGTGTTGACTATCTAGCTGATCTATGCCCCTCATTATTTTTAGACCTCTATAAGATCACCTCTCGGTCTCCTACACTCCAGGGGAAAAAGTCCCAGTCTCCCCAGCCTCTCCTTATAACTCAAACCTTCAAGTCCTGGTAGCATCCTAGTGAATATTTTCTGCACTCTTTCTAGTTTAATAATATCCTTTCTGTAATAGGGTGACCAGAACTGTACACAGATATATCTGCACACAGATACATAAATTAAATCTTTATTACCCATTCTTTTAAATTATCCTGTCTTTCCAACTATCCTTGCCCATTTTTTCTTCCCCTTCTTATTGAATTCCTTGTTGGGATTTGGTTCGAGAGGTGTCTGCTGTCCCAGTACAAGAGTGGCTCATGCATGAGGGCAAGGCAGACTATTTAACCTTGAACCTGAGGTTCACACTTCCGGGGTCACTGGACAGCAATCACGGTTGGGAAGTTCAACAGATTTGTCACTACCAATCCACCCCAGCCTGCTTTTCTAATGATGAGATGCTGAACCATTGGTTTTATATAATTCACCCCTGATTCTAACCAACTAACAACACAGTGGGTGTAATGCAAGAAGTCTGTAGTGATGGATGGAAGGCATTGCTGGGTAAAATTAGCAACTGTTTCCATTCCCCTTAAGTAGATTCGAAAATTATTTTGGATTTCATTACTGAACAGTTAACCCTAAATCTGTGATCTGGTCATTTAATTTACTGCTGTTTGTGGAAAAGCACTCTATTAACTTTGGGACATCCTGTATAAAGACCTCATGTATAAATGCAAATTTAAATTATCATTGAATTCAATTTCAGAAATTGCCATAGTAAGAAGTCTCTCAACACCAGTTAAAGTCCAACAGGTTTATTTGGAATCAATAAGTGAGTGGCCCACTTACCTGATGGAGGAGCAGCACTCCGAAAGCTTGTGATTCCATATTAACCTGCTGTTGAGACTTCTTACTGTGCCCAGCCTAGCCCAGTGCCGGCATCTCCACATCATAAATTGCCCTGTTTGAATGACAGGCCCAGCACATAACTGCTACATTAAGGCTGAGTTAAGTACTAAGTTTAATCCCAAGTGAAGTCTGGGGAATCACTTATTATGTTCTTGTGATTCAAACGTGCCATTCACTGGAAGCTCTGTAGAAAGGGTGCAAATCACTCTTTGCTGTTTCTCAAAGACCTTTGGCCTGTCATCAGCTAAAGCGGAGGCTGGAGAAGCTACTCCCCTCCCCCAGTCCTCTACCTGACACAAGGGAGAGGGTAGCATAATAATAATGTCACTGGACTGGTAATCCAGGGGCCAACATAATGCTTTGGGGTTCAGATCCTGTCACGACAGCTGGTGAAATTTAAACTCAATTAATAAAATCTGGAATTGAAAAGCTAGTCTCAAGTGATGACGATCATTGACCGTTGGAAAAACCCAGCTGGTTCACTAATGTGCTTGAGGGAAGGAAACCTTCCCTCCTTGCCTGATCTGGCCTACATGTGACTCCAGAGACACAGCAATGTGGTTGACTCTCTACTGCCCTCTGGCCCAGAAAGCCACTCAGCTCAAGGGCAACAAATGTTGGTCCAGGAACACCAACATCCCATGAAAGAACAAATTTTAAAATACCCTCTTTTTTTTGTTTCCTTTTGTTAGGAGAGAAGCCATTTGTTTGTGAGGCCGGAAACTGCGGGCGCTGTTTTACCGAATACTCCAGTCTTCGTAAACACATGGTCATACACTCAGGTATGGAGCTGTAAGGACAGCAAGAGGAGCTGCTTCTGCTTTCCAGAGGCCCTTGGGATGAATGCCCACTCACTGGGAAATAATCTACATTATCTTAGTTAGTCCCCCTTCCATGTCCTCTTGCTGCTCCTCTCCTCTCCTTGCTCGACAAGAACCCGCGGACTCCTGTTACTTTGCCTCGCAGAATTGCAAAATGGTTGCAGATGTTGGTGCCCTCGTTGCGTCCAGAAACGCTTAGCAGCTCCATCAGGCTGCAATTTCCTTCGGTTAAGACCAAAGCCAATTCAAACTCTTCCCCCTTTCGCCACTGATTCCATTTCCACCCTCTGTGTCTGGTTCAACTAGAATGCCCGCACCGTGGTTAGCACTGTACTAGGGACCCGGGTTCAATTCCAGCCTTAGGTGACCATGTGGAGTTTGCATGTTCTCCCTGTGTCTGTGTGGGTTTCCGCCGGGTGCTCTGATTTCCTCCCACAGTGCAAAGGTTTGCGTGCTAGGTTGATTGGCCATGATGCATTGACCCTTAATGTCAGGGGGATTAACGGGGCAAATGCGTGGGGTTACAGGGATAGGGCCTGGGTGGGATTGTTGTTAGTGTGGGCGCGATGGGCCAAATGGCTGCCTTCTGCACTGTAGAGATTCTGTAAATCTGAGCATCCTGTTCAACCCCATTTCCTCCATCACTCAGGCCACCTACTTTCCACCTGTGTAACATTAGGTTCCAACATCCCTACGCCATCTCATCAGCTGCAGGAGCTTTCGTCCGTACCTTTGATATTGTTTTGAATTCAATCACATCAGAGTATCAGTTCAATACCTTTTAACAGTTGAGTGCTCTCCAAACCAGCACTCCCTCCGCAACTTTAGCCCATGTCCGTGTCCTCATTCACAGCAAGTACCCTCTGGTTTCATGTTCCACTGTTGCTGCTTTAACTTGCTGGGGCAGGGAAGAGAGAGGGACATTGAATTGAATGTACAGCTTGGACCTAGCAGTCCATTCTGGCATTGTCCTCCACTTGAACCTCATCCCATTCTTCCTTCTCCACTCCCAAAACCCACCCTTCCTGTTTCCCTCATGTGCTTCCAGCCTTTCCTTAAATGTATCTTGACTATTCGCCACAGCTCTGTGGCACTGTGTTCCACCTTTAGACCACCCTGAGATGTTAAAATACTTGCGTTTGAAGGGCACCGCGCTCCATGTAACATGCTGTAAGTAAATAGTCGTAGTGCAGAGCGGGACCTTAAAGAGATATGTAATTGACTCACAGGTGAGAAGCCTTACCGATGTAGTATCTGCAGCAAGACTTTCTCACAGAGCGGCAGCAGGAATGTTCACCTGCGGAAATACCACAATGTCCTCGTGCCGCTCAGCGAACAAGAAGAAGCCGCAGGTGGGTGGAGGTGGAAGGGGTGGTTTAATGAGGGATCCCAGTGCCGGGGAAGGGAACATTTCCCCTTTTTTTTTAGAAAAATCCTGTTACCTCCAAGCGTCAAGCATCCGTCTGCCTGTGAAAATGAAATTTCCCTTTAGCCCGCCCCGCCTAGACAATGTGCTTTAACCCACCACACCCCTCCTCAGCTCCGGCAAGCAATCCCTAATGCCACCAGTATGGTATTTTTTTCCAAATCTCTAGCTTCAGACAGCAGGAGTTAAATGCTGTGTACACTTGTCAGCTGTCGTGGATTGATTCCAAACCTAACATCGTTTATCTTCGCTGGGGTCAACTCACCCAACAGAGAGTGAGAATTGAAGGTGGGACCTTTGTGGAAGATTGGAGTTTGAGACCATAACCAGATCAGTCATGATCTTATTGAACGATGGTTCAGGTGAAAGGGCCAACTGGCCTACTCCTACTCCTGTGCACATTATGTTCCCACGTTTGGATGGACTCGATGTGCCACCAGAGCAGCGTCTGTGTCAATTGTCAGAATAATAAAGGGCAAGTCATTGTCCTTCCAGCCAGTTGTCTTTAGATGGAATTGAGAAAATATTTCCTGTGGCATTCTGCCCTCTGCATCTTTTAGAAACTGGTTATAAAATATTACATGAAGAACAGAGTCAACCTTGGCCCAACCGATGGGCTCCCAAATGGAATGCTGTAAATGTGAATTTCTTAAAGCTGAATAACTCCCTCCCACCTTCCCGGTCCTTGGGGGAACTAAAACGTGATTGTGTGACGTAACAACCATCAGCCTAATCCTCTACCCCTGCAGGCTCTTAACTTAAAAAAAAACCTTGGTTTTAGATTGTCGTAACACGTTAGCAGAAGTTCAAGTGCTAAATTTCTTGTTCTCCCTATTTTTTTGTTTCAAAAAGCAAACCCACAGGCCGACACTGCCGCGGCAAATGAGCCAGAGTTACCTGCTGGACTTCCGGTAGCTACACCTCCTGTGGCACCGCCATCAAGCCTGGAAGCACAGCCTTTGGTGTTACCGCACAGCATACTTGGAGCAGAGGAGGGTACGTGCTTGATGCATTTACGACTCGAATTGAAAATGTAATCGTCCTTATTTGTGCCATTTAGTTTGTCGTCCCCGTCCCCCTCCCATTCCAGTGTCGTGAATGTTTCCCCGCTGAAATGTGCACTGTGAAACCTGCTCCCTGGCTTCCCAAACTGGTGGCTATTCTGCAGCTACCTACCCATGGCTGATTCGATGATTCTTCCCTTCCCGCCATAGAACTACAGAATCCCTGCAGTACGGCAGGAGGCCATTCAGTCCACTGAGTCTGTACCGACTCCAAAAGAACATCTTACCCAAGCCCACCCCCGCCCCCACCTTATCCTATCCCCATAACCCCATGCATTTACCATGGCTAATGCACCTAACTTGCACATCTTTGGACTGTGGGAGGAAACCCACACAGACACGGGGAGAACGTGCAAACTCCACAACAGTTGGTGACTCAAGCCGGGAATCAAATCCAGGTCTCTGGCACTGAGGCACAGTGCTAACCACTGTGCCGTTATGCTGCCCTACTGTCGATCAAGCAGTTGATCTTTTGGTTCATGCCTTCCTGTAGGGTCATTTGGAGGAGAGCATTCTACCTTTCTGCTACCCCTTTGTGTGAAGAAGTCCTTCCTGACAGCAACCCGGAACGATCTAGTTCTTATTTATAAGGTGATGCTCCTTAGTTCCTGGAGGAATTAGGTTCTCATGAGCTAACCCATTAATTCCCTCAAACATCTTAAAACGCCTCAAATTAGAGCGCCCCCAAATTTTTGGTTTTGAAGGGGATAACAAGTTCATCTGCAAGGGAACGCAACATACTGCAGGTGCTGGAAATCTGAAATAGAAAAAGAAAATGCTGAAAATGGCTGAAAGACCACCTTCTGCGCTGTAGGATTCTGTTGGGTCTGGCAGCATCTAGGGGTGGCACAGTGGTTAGCACTGGGCGCCAGGGATCCAGGTTCAATTCCCAGCTTGGGTCACTGTCTGTGTGGAGTTTGCACCTTCTCCCCGTGTCTGCGTGGGTTTCCGCCGGGTGCTCCAGTTTTGTCTCTGTCCAAAGATGTGCTGATTAGGTTGATTGGCCATGATAAATCGACCCTAGCTTCGGGAGGACTACCAGGGTAAATATTACCGGGATAGGGTGGGATTATTGTCGGTGCAGACTCGATGGGCCAAATGGCTTCCTTTTGCACTGTAGGGATCCTGTGATCTGAGGAGAGAGAAACAGAGTTGATGTTTCAAGTCCAGGTATAATGCCTTTTCTGAACTCGGTCTATGTGCAACCTGCCTTCATAATTTAAACCCTTTCTGTTTTATGGAGGATGTGGAGTGAAAATGTTTGCATATTTTCTTTCTCTTCTGCCAGAAGTGTTACCTGAGAATTCTCCTTCAGTTTCTTGCACGGCAACCACAGCATCCGTCGTGGTCCTACCCCAGCCACATCATCTGGTTACCATAGCTACCGCGGGACATTCTTATGAGGAGGTGGTTACCGTGATCATACAATGAATGCGATGCCAATGGGTCATCTCTCTTTTTTTTTTGAGCTGGAGGTCGTGCATTCCACAGCGGCTGAAGAATGTTGCAAAGATTAACCCACTGCCTCCGAGAATCAAACGGAGCCTTTGATCGCAGCTTGACTGCTTCTTTCATTCACTAAAATGACTAATGCAGGCATAGGTTCACCTGTAAGTATGTGTGAAAGAGAGAGCTGTAATGGTGGATACATTTTTCTTTATCTTGTTCTTCCTGAAGTATTTACCCCTGAATGGAAGATCCTGAAGAAGCGCTGCGTGTAAGAGACTAAGCATATTTTGACCACTTTTGGCCTTGGAGCAGTTAAAACAAAAAGCCTTGTCCAGTGTTTATTTACAGTGAGCCATTTACTTTCGCTGAGTTATAACGAGCTTCATTAGCCGGTGACGTTCTCAATAGCCCAACCTGCAGATCCCGATTATAAATGGGTACGGGTGGAATCCCCCATATGTTCGGTCCTCCGTGGTCCGTGCTCAGAAAGTTGCCCTCTTAAGGTTTCATACCTGTGAAGCCACGCATGCCATCCTCTGAGCTGTGCACCCCCACCATCCTGAGAAAACCAGCAAGTCTGCAGATGTGGATGTCTTGTGGCTGTAAGTGGGAGCGCCCCTGACCTTCCCATCCCAGTCAACAAGTAGGCTTTGTGTGCGCATCATTAAATGTCTTCCCCTGCCACCGACCAGAATCAGGTTCAAATGCTAGCTGCATGTGTGTGAAACACTGGTATGGTGTGTACAAGTGAGTTTTTGCTATACTTGCATTAAATAAAAGATGGATATGCCACCACTCCTGAGACCTGCAGTCAGAACACCTCAAGAGCTTGATTTCTCAAATGTAACCTGGTCAGAGGTGTGAGCCTCAGCATTCCTATTCACTGCTTTAGGAAGTAGCACAGCTCAGATCCCCCACTGCTACACTGTGAACTCACACTCTGTACCAGTGTTTGGAAAGGGCAGCAAAAACAGGATAGGTGGTGTGTGTCACCACCACCCCCCGACACACAGGAGGATCCAAAATTCAATAGGAAAGCTACCCTCCATCTCCACTTGAACCTTCTTGATGGCACTGGAGTGCTGGAAAATAAATCTTTGTGTGGTCCAACTACCATGAAGTAGAGTGTAAATTTAAAGAGAAAGATGGAACAGAATATGAATGGAAAAGAATGCCTCGACTAGGCTTGGTGGACAAATGTTTTTGTTTGGACAGTGAACCATACAGACTGAATTGCCCAAGTCTCCAGACTGTCCTTGCTATGATAGATAGTGGGGCGATATCAGTTGCCAGATCAGCTGGGGAGGCTTCGTCTGGTCGTGATCCAGTGTCCCTCTGATGAAATAGGGATGCGAGATGACCACTGAGTCAAGCTGGGCTCTGATTTCCCTAATGTTGAAGAAACCTGACTCACAAATGAAGAACAGCCACTGGAATGAATGGGAGTGTGGTTGTTGTGTTCTCCCACACAGGTTGGTACCTTTGGGACAGGGAATTGGAAAAGTTTTGTTTCAGGTTTAATGTCCTTCAGTTGTTAATAAGAAACATGGTGCTCCAGAATTTAGAAACATGATTATGAAATATACATACTGTGCATCAATAATGGAAGTGTCTAAAAACCTCTCGAACCTTGCCTTGTAACTGTGAGGTGGGCATGAGTTTCAAATTACAATATTCCACGTTAAGGAATTTTGCTCTGCATTTCAATAACCTTTTAAGGGTTCATAAAAGTTTGAAACGATTGGGATTCAGAAATCAGGAACATTGACTGGATAGCAGTATTAAATTTTATTTTGGCCATTGCCAAAGCCTGATTTCTCTAAGTCTTCACTCATTTTTGGTTCTATTTGTATTCCTTTGATTTTTCCCTTGAGTTTTGCTAACATGTGCACTACTGTCCTTGGTAACGACAGATGGTTATACCTGCAACGAACAGGGGCTCTGCATATGTCTGTAATACGCTTTGGAAGCAGATAGTTTTGCGTTTAGACAAATGGCACTAATGTCCATTTTTAAAAAATAAATGACTGTAAATCTGAAGTGATCGCCTCTAAAGTTTTTTAAAATAAAATTTTGACTTCCTAACATCTTCCGTTGTGATCCACACTGGGCTGCAGAACACTGGTGGGAGTATAGACGGTTAAGTATTCAAAGGCGATATATCTATGGAGTTTAACACTGTCCTTGCCTGATAACTGCAGGAGCAGCAGGACAAGACTGTTTCCTTTCTTCCCTCCTCCCAGCACCGCTCTGGCTAGGAGCATTTCATATTGTTCTCTTACACCGTTTTCTAATGTGTGGATAGCACATTGCAGGAGGTGGTCATCCCATAGAGGGACTGGATGACCAGCCAGTCAGACGCAAAAGATCAGGTGGGTGGGGAGTTCAGGAGACCCATGAGAACATCTTGCTCTGTAACTGGTGTTTTGTTCTGAATACTCGTGAGAACCAAGATCCTGGCAGCACGGGAGGTTTGAGTACAGAAATAGGAGAATAAAGCAGATGAAGATTTTTGGAGAGCTGGTGCGGGAGGTTCCGATATATTCCGATGGTAAAGGAGGAATGTAGGTTCAGGGATAACCAGCCGTGGTTATCGAAGGAAATAAAGGAGAGTATTAAATTAAAAGCTGATGCGTTCAGAGTGGCTAAAAGTAGTGGGCGATTAGAAGATTGGGAAAGATTTAAAAATCAACAAAGAATGACTAAGAAGTTGATGAAGACAGGAAAGATAGACTATGAAGCTAAACTAGCACTAAATATAAGAAAGGACAGTAAGAGTTTTTACAAATATATTAAGAGGAGGCGGCTGGCTAGAGTGAATGTTGGACCCTTAGAGGATGAGAGGGGGGATTTAGCGGTGGGAGATGAGGAAATGACTGAGGCCTTAATCTTTTTGCCTTGGTCTTCACGGAGGAGGACACGAATAGTTTGCCGGATATTAAAGATAGAAGGATGGTTGGAGTTGAGGGCCTGAATGCGATTACTGTCACTAGAGAGGTAGTGCTTGATAGACTAATGGGACTGAAGGTGGACAAGTCCCCAGGACCGGATGGAATGCATCCCAGGGTTCTGAAGGAAATGGCAGAGGTGATAGTGGATGCCTTAGTAATTATTTACCAAAATTCGCTGGATTCTGGGGAAGTGCTGGAAGATTGGAAAACGGCTAATGTTACACTGCTGTTTAAAAAAGGTAGCAGACAAAAGGCAGGGAAATATAGGCTGGTTAGTTTAACATCTGTAGTTGGAAAAATGCTTGAATCCGTCATCAAAGAAGAAATGGCGAGGCACCTAGAAAGGAATTGTTTGATAGAGCAGACGCAGCACGGATGCGTTAAGGGGATCAGTGCTGGGGCCTCAGCTATTTACCATTTATACAGATCATCTGGGGAGGGGGCTGAGTGTAGGGTGACGAAATTTGCTGATGACACGAAGATGAGTGGTAAAGCAAATTGCGCGGAGGGTGTGGAAAGTCTGCAGAGGGATCTGGATAGGCTAAGCAAGTGAGCGAGGACCTGGCAGATGGAGTATAATGTTAGCAAGTGTGAGGTTATCCACTGTGGCAGAAATAATAGTAGGAGGGATGACTATTTAAAGGGTGAAAAGCTGCAGCATGCTACGGTGCAGAGGGACCTGGGGGTCCTTGTGCATGAGTCACAAAGACGCAGTCTGCAGGTGCAGCAGGTGATCAAGAAGGCGAATGGGATGTTGGCCTTTATAGCGAGGGGGATAGAATATAAAAGCAGGGAGGTCTTGTTGCAACTGTACAGGGTACTGGTGAGGCCGCAGCTGGAGTACTGTGTGCAGTTCTGGTCACTGCACTTGCGCAAGGATATTTTAGGCCTTGAAGGGAGTGCAGAGGAGGTTCACTAGGCTGATACCGGAGATGAAGGGGTTGGACTATGAAGAGAGACTAAATAGACTGGGTCTGTACTCGTTGGAGTTTAGAAGGATGAAGGGGGATCTTATAGAGATGTATAAGATAATGAAAAGGATGGATAGGGTAGAGGTAGAGAGATTCTTCCTGCTTAGAAAGGATAGCAGGACTAGAGGACACAGCCTCAAGATAAGGGGGAGCAGTTTAGATCAGAGTTGAGGAGGAACTTCTTCACTCAAAGGGTGGTGAATCTCTGGAATTCTCTGCCTGTTGAAATGGTGGAGGCCAGCTCACTAAATATATTTAAGTCACGGGTAGATAGGTTTTTGACAGACAAGGGAAGTAAGGGTAATGGGGAGAAAGCGGGAAAGTGGAACTGATCCACTTCAGATCAGCCATGATCTTATTGAATGGCGGGGTGGGCCAGATGGCCTACTCCTGCTCCTATTTCTTATGTTCTTATAGGTGGGGGGGTTATATTCTGCAGGCATTGGGACCAAATGTGAACAAGGTGAGATCGGATCAGGCCCACTGAGTTCCAGCTCCTTTGGGGAATGTATGCCCTGGAAATGAAAGGTGAAGAATTACTAAAGTGAAATTAAACTAAAATTCAGAACATGAAAAAGTACTGGCATGGAATGTACAAGTACAAAGTGCATAAGGATAATTAAGAAAGAGTGAAAACCAGCAGAGAATCCATGTTTGGACCTGGAGGATTCAGGTAAAGTTTTTAATGAATAATTTGCTGCTGTCTTCACAAAAGAGCGAACTGACAATTATGTAATTGTTACGAAGAAAGAGTGTGAAATATTGAATGGGATAAACATTCTAAGAGGGAAAGTAATAAAGGACTTAACATCTTTGAAAATAGATAAACTGCCAGACCTGAATGAAATATATCCAGGTTAAAATAAGCTAGGGACTATCCTATTTTAATCCTCCCTTAGTACAAGTACAGTGAGCTGGTGACAACTAGGGTTGACGAGGGCACTGAAGTGGATTTGGGCTGTGTCAGGTAATGCAGTCTCAGAGCTGCAACAAGTCAAAGGAACATGTAAGGATATTGTGTAATCTGGAGGATCAATAAGATTTTGGCGTAATTGTCCATAGATTCTTAAAGATTGCAGAACAGGTCAACAAGGTGTGTGAAGCAGCATAAGACATGCAAGGATATGCTAGAACTTACAGTTTGAGTACTGCAAAGGGTGACTTAACTGAGGGGCTGAGATAGAGTAAACAGACATGACCTAATCACTTTAGAAGATGGGCGTAGATTTAAAGGGGAGATAAGGAAATACTTTTACACCCATAGCGTGGTAGAGATCTGGAATTCTGTAAGAGGTTTGGAGACAGATACATTTTAAAGGATGCTTTATTGAAGAGCCATGATGAGTCATGGACCTTTGCAGGCAGATAGTGGGATGAGACTGCATAGCTCTGAGTCAATTGCAATCGACATGATGGGCCCAATTGTAGCCTCCTATGGCATACTTACCTGCAACTGTAACCCTAAAATAGAATGTGTTTGCAGTTGATGCCCAAAGTCCACTCAGTCAGCTATATGAACAATATATGATGCTGGAGCCAAAACTGGCATTTCGATTAGCACCAGACGATCCAGGAGCACTGGAAACATAATGCTTCCAAACTGTACTACTGAATACAAAGGAATACAGTTCCTGCTTTTATACTATGTTCCCTTTCTTCTTTTGCTTATTTCCCTGCGTATACATGCTCCCTTGGGAGTCTGCTCATGTGGTTTCCAGCATTGTTATAGAGCTGCAAGAGAATTGCATAGAAATTACAACACGGAAACACTTGACCAAAGCAGTCCCTGTTGGTGTTTATCCTACACAGAACTGGCATACCTCTGCTATCGTTGGTTTTATTTTAGTTTTTCCTGTCTCTTGGAGGAAACACCGGGATGTAGTTACTTTACTGTTTTTCAATAATAATATTAAGGCTAGAGTTGGAGATGTGAAACTGTAGCCTGGCATAGCATGTAGAACCATCAAAATACTGTGTCATTCACCCGTCAGACTGAATTTTAAGGGCATCCACATTCTTTGAATTAAGGGAACCAAATAGAAATAATTGGATCTAATAAGTGGGCGAGGCTGTGGCGTAGTGGTATTGTTGTTGGACTAGTAAGCCAGAGAGCCAGGGTAAAGCTTTATGGAATTCAATAAAAATCTGGAATTACAGGTCTAATGATGATCAGATGATAGTCATAAAAACTCATCTGGTTCATCAGTGTCTTTCAGGGAAGGAAATCTGCTGTCCTTACCTGTTCTGACCAACGTGATTCCAGATTCCACAGCAATGTGGTTAACTCTCTCTTACCTGCCCTCAGTTCAAAGGCACTTAGGCCTGGGCAACAAATGCTAGGCTTACCTGCAATGCCCATATCCCATAAAAGAATAAAGAGAAAAAAAATTTGATTGAGAGGATTGTGAGAGTGTGGTTATCTCACAATGATACCAAGTAGGTCAGATAAAACGGATAAAATGGACTGAGGCCAGTTGAGGGGAACTGGTTCCCCTCAAACACCAGAAGGAATGGCAGGTAGGAAGGGTGATTGGTTCATCGCAACAGCATTTTATGAACTGTGATTATCAGAAACTAATCAGAAAAATTCAGCAGGTCCACAGACCATTTAGACTCAAAACATTAACTCCATTTTCTCTCTCCCTACAGCTGCTGCCAGACCTGCTGGGTTTTTGCAGCTTTCTCTGTTTTTGTTTCAGATTCCAGCATCTGGAGTATTTTGCTTTCATCCAATAGAAGGAATGATGGAAACAGACTGTGGCTAGACATCATTTTAATTATATAGATACAATGATATATGCTTTTCAGCGTGAGATTTTGCTCTTGTCAAAATTAAAAACAGTTTTGCTAAATGAACAGGTGTGAGACAGACAGGAACAACAGTGATCCACATCTGGGCTGCATTAGTACATTCTCTGCATTTGCTATCTAATCTTATTCTATAAAAATGAAGGCTCTAAACTTGTCTAAGTATTATCAGGATCGAAATTCTGAGCTATGTTAAAGTATCTTTGATTGGAATTGATTTATGATATACAATTTATATATTCCAGAGAAAAGTGAACTGACAGGTTACAGACATGGATGCCTCAATGATGAACGTATATAATATTTTCCAAAATGAATTATAACTATAAATCACAATGACAACAAGAAAAATAGGCAGAAAAACTAGAATTTTAAGAATGTAGCAGCTATTGACTTCTAGAGTCTGTAGCAAGAGCCTCATTCAGCAAGCTTCTAAGATTAGTGCAAACGTGAATGTACAGACATCACAATTTTTACACTGCTTGTTATAACTTGCAAGAAGCGTTCACATTTGCGTCAGCCTGACTTTATAGTCAAGTAGGAATTTGCCAGGTAAAAATTGGACCCATATACAAAAAAAAACCCAGTGCATATGAAAATAAAGTTACAACAAAAATACAGAAATTACCTGGGATGAGTATTTTACCTTTGGTGAATCAGTCCATAGATTTTGCTGTGGCAAACTTTGGAAAAATTACCTTCCTCACTAAAGGAAGTAACTTTGAGAAATAAAATTCGCAGACATTTGGAAGAAAAATAGGACCCAGCTTCTGACAGTTAAGAGCTGAGATTGTTGCAGCATATGCCATGGTGGAGATTGTGCTTGATAAAGTTCCCGTGAAGTGCTTTGAGATGTTTTACTGCAGAAGTACTATATAGTTACAGGATCTGAGCCCAAAGTGAATAACACAAAAGTTAAATAGTGTTACTACTATGCCCAGAGCCTCATTGTGCACAGAGAAAAAAATTAAATGATACACAAATATTTTCTGTTACAATAAATATGATAGCATTGAATTTTTTAAAAAACTTGCACCTTACTCTTTCCAATTTTAACTCATTCTTTGAACCCTACCTTTTCAGTTTCCATAGCAATCAGGATTATTTTCTTACTGCATTTTTAAAAACTGGTTTTGAATCAGACTTGAAAGGTGGAATTTTTCAAATTAAATTTTTTAAAAATTCAGAATAGATAATTACTTTTTAAAATGAAGTTCCAGTAAAAGTTATCAGATGGACATCTTAAACAAGAAATATTATCTCCTGCAATCAAAAACTTTAATAATTGGCAATCTAGCAGGATTCAATAAACCACAGCCAGAGAAGAAATTTGCTTATTTAATGTACTGGAGCTGAAAGGGGTGCGATTGCAAGGGATTGAGTTTTAGTCATGCCATTTGCACAGAGGCCTAATGGATAAATTTAAGGCAATGCTGCATGATCCAACCTATAGGAAAGAGGACTTTAATAGGGTTGGAAGGCCTCCATCTTGTGAGATGATGGTTTGTGCTCTGGTTGTCAACTCTTAAGCATCACCTGCTGTGGCTCAGGAGCCCCATTTTGGCATGGTCAGTGTCTGCCACATTGCTGAGGGAGATAGTGGGCTGAAAGAGGCATGATTCTCTGGCCTCTGTTTTCTCTAGGCTCTCTTCTTGCGTCAGCTGAACTTTCTTGTTTCTGCTTGCCTTTTACAATGTCCTTCCAAACAGTCAGGCTCCAGAGGTCACAGTCGTCAGCCACTGTATCCCAGTTATCAGTATTAATGTCACCATCTTCAAATCTCTCCTGCAGGTGTCCTTGTAGTGGAGATATGGATGCCCAGGAAGTCATGACCCAGTGACTAGTTCACCATCGAGATGATGTTTAGTTATATGGCCTTCATCGATCTGATGAATATGGCTGAGCCAGTGCAGGCCGTTGCTGGCTTAGCAACGAGTGTAAGTTGATAGAACTAGCACACTTAAGGACCTCTTGAGTCAGTGACCTTGTCCTGCCTAGAGATGCCAAGGACATGTCTGAGATAGCAAAGGTGGAAACTGTTCAGCGTATATGTTGTTCGGGTATCTCACTATTGAGGAATGCACTGAGAATGCAGGCTTGGTAGACTCTCAGTTTGGTGTTCTCAGTCATGTTGCTGTTATTTCACACACTTTCTCTTAGCTTGGTCAGACAACTGCGGCTTTTGTGAAGCATGTGATGACTTCAGCATCAAGCAACAGAACACCTTGGCATGTTTTCCTAATGCAGATGGCCAAACCAAAATCTTTACACTCTGTCCATTTGCTGCTGAAGATATGAGAGGAAGCCCTTAAGATTCTTCAGTTATGATGGAGAATTACCGATTTAAGAAGTAATTTTTGTAGATTATTAGAAATGTAGCTTTACCATTGTGCAATAGTAACTGCTGAAATGAGCGTAATATTTTCAGTATCATGGTAGCTTATTTATTAAATGTGCTTACAATTAAGAAATGTAAAGAATTGGAATGATTTTAATTTTAAGGATAGGAGAAATTTGAAGGGCTGTGGGGAAAGAGTGGGACTAATTGGATTGTTCTTATGATCTGCTGGCATAATAGCCTCTTTCTATGAAACTGCATAATTTCTTCCTGGTTGATAGACATCTTTTTAGGGATGGCCTGTGCATTTACATCCTCGAAACACACATCAGATGCAAAACATTGCATTTAGATAAATAAGGTAACCCAGAGACCTCGACATACAATGAAGTACAAGTTGTGAAATATTACATTAACTGGGCAAAGTGCAATTCAAATGATTCATCAACGCTACCTCAGCATTAGATGACAGGATATTCAAAGGTGCAAGTGCATGTTTCCCAGATATATTCATAATAGGCTCACTATTATGTTTGCTAACATATTGAAGCCAGAAACTACAAACTGCAGGACTGCAATTGTTTTAATACAAGGCAAGAAATGTCTCTTGATGTACAAAGGCAGCAAGAGACGGTTAGAATTATTCATACTGTTCACGGGTTGGATTTTATCTTATATGTGATTCAAGGCTATTTTGCTCATCAGAGTAGGAACTGTCCTCTTGCTCTCCATTCTCTTCACCTTCGTCCCTGTCCTGAGTTTGTTTTTCTTCATCTACTTCCACAGCTTTGATGCTTTCCGAAGACTCACTCTTCTCATCACACTCATGCTTTGCTCTGTGATCAAGGAAATAAATTGCCTTTAGTTCTTGATTAGATAGATCCAAGTACCATAATTGGAATCTTCAGCAGCAACAGCTATATATGAAATCTATCCCATCAGTGATACTAACTTGTCATATTTAAGATGAAGATCTCAGTGTTTTTCCTTGAAAGTACAGCCCTGAAACTTGTCACAATTCAAGGTTTTGAAAATTCGGAATTACATTTTACAAAATAAAACTCAATTCTCTACATAAAACATGTCAAATTGGCATGTTTTACCCAGTAAGCAAAAATGAAGAACTCAACAAGTTATGTAGCTCCCATTCATCATTAAGAAATTCTATACATCAATAACTTGGCACTGTTTTTGCCACATAAGATAATCAAAGAAAATTGGAAGACTAAAGGGCCAATTTAATTGTGGTGTTTAAAACGATAAAGGGATTCGATAGGATAAATATACAGAAACTATTTCTTCTGGTCAGAGAAATCAAGAGAGAGCACATCTTAAAATTATAGCTTAGTCTAAGAAGGAAGTCAGGAAGGACTTCTTCAAGGAGAATGATAAAAGTTTGCTGGTTAAAGATATCATAGAACTTAAGTGGTTGAGGGAAGGTACAAATGAGCTATAACCTAACTGAATGAAAGAGCAGGCTCGAGAAATTAAGTGGTCTCCTCCTGTCCCTGAAATATAAATGATTCTACTGTTTTTATTTGTGTTTATATAAATGTAGTTTTAATGCTTCCTGTGCCTATATGTTTTAATTGAAAAACTCAAGTGAAGGTTCAGCTTCAACCCTGGCTCTGTAGTAACACCTGTCTCTCTCTCTCTCTCTCTTTCTCGAGTCCTAACCTCCTCCTTGGAAAGATCACATGGAAATATTTGATGGTGGGCAAGACAGCACCTTCAAACACAGATTCTTGTTATCTCTAACCTTGTTTGCTTCCTTGTTCTCTTGTGCTGAACACCTCAAGGATTGTCCCATAGACACAAACCCTTTATCTTCCCACACCTCCCAAAAAGCCAGAAACCATAGTGTGCTGCAGAAAGAGCCAATGTCCTACTCTTTGGACTAGATTTAATGGAGAGGGCTGTGTAAGGGTTTGGGGTACTTTATTTTGAAAACTGTTGCCCCGAGTTTCTTCTTACCTCTTACTGTGACTTCAGTTGAAGAACAGCAGGACCTTGCAAGAAATGACATAAAAAGCCTTTGAACTGGTAACACTGTTTCTGCAGGGCTTCTGTTCATCTCTCACTGGAGATTATTTGATGCACCCCTTTCTATCCTTCCCACCTTTGAAATCTTGAAAAAGGAAAAGTGTACAGTGTGCTAACTGACAGGATACAACTTATTATTTCCCACACTGAGACTTCCTGTTTTGTTCTCTCACACTAAGCTGGATTTGACCTTAGTTATGGGTGCATGATATAATGTGCCTGCTCTGAATGGTAGTAAGCTGGGAAATAGCAGCACTCTGCTGAATACCTCCTACCATTTGTTTCAATTATGGATGGGATTGCCCCTCCCCTTCCCTGTGCTGAGATTTATTTCTAGCTATCTGATGCAGCAATAATTCACAATTCAATTTTCTTTTGCCAGCACCCTGCAACAGACCGGAAACCTCTAATACATACGCCACAAAACGTTTTACCTGTATTCACTGCCAAAGCTACTGTCTTCCTTGTCAGATATCGAGAGGGGAATATCTTCTGCATTTCTTCCTTTATTCTGGACAAATTCTTCATCCACCCCAGCTTGCCGCAATGTTTCACGGTATCGTCTCTCAGCTTCTGATGCAGCGTTTTTCTGAAGATAGAAATGAACGTTATGATGCTGAGCAGAGATCAATGGTACACTCTTCACAAGATGTTATAGTTAAACAATTATTTAATTAAAGTTAAACAATTTAAAAAGATGCTAACATTAAATAATTTCCAATCTGCTGTCTAATTATCTCGCCTTCCCCCTCTTGAATGCATTGACTTCCTCGTTTAATAATTTTACTGATGATAGTCACCTCAAGTGGCCATACTTTCAGGATCCTCTCAACAGCTTATTGATCCAAAACAACCAGGGCACAGATTGCAGGTAAGAGGCGGGAAATTTAGAGGGGATTTGAGGAAACATTTTTTCACCCAAGGATGGTGGGAATCTGGAACTCACTGCCTGAAAGGATGGTAAAGGTGGGAAGCCTCACAACGTTTAAGTATTTAGATGAGCACTTGAAATGCCATAGCATTTCCACAAGGCTGTGGGCCAAGTGCAGGAAAATGGGAGTAGAATAGATAGGTGTTTGATGGCCAGCATAGACACGATGGGCCAAAGGGCCTCTTTCTGTGCTGTAAAACTCTATGACTCGATTAACTCTGTTTCTTTCTCCACAGGTACTGCATGACCTTATGTTACTTCTGGTACTTCCAGAACTCTGCAGTTCTGAACTCAGAAGTCTGAGGTCATGTACCAACGATTCAAGAACAGCTTCTTCCCTGCTGCTGTCAGACTTTTGAATGCATTAAGTTGATCTTCCTCTACACCCTAGCTATGATTGTAACACTACATTCTGCACTCTCTCGTTTCCTTCTCGATGTATAGTATGCTTTGTCTGTATAGCGTGCAAGAAACAATACTTTTCACTATGTTAATATATGTGACAATAATAAATTGAATCAAATCAAAGCACTGCTTCTCATTTCAGAATCCCATACTCCTCAGTGTTTTTTTTATTTGTAGTTCTTCACTTTATTCCTCACAGCCATTTAACTCATCACCTGAGTGACTTGTTCAAAGAGGTAGGGTCTGTTGTGGACTCGCTTCTTCATCTCCTCCAGTTCCTTCTTGTACTCTTTTTTCCTTTTGAGATCTCTCTGCCTGAAACCAAAACGACAACTGATTATTTGTAATTTCAGGACAACTAGCTTTCGCAAACTACAAAAGAGATGAAGCACCACTTTATCTTTCTTTGGTGTTGATTGCCTCTCTCAATGTTGGGCAGGCATTGGTAGAACTCTCTTGCTGTGTCTGAATGAAATGTCATTCAATCTTTTACATCCAACTGAACAGAGATGATATAAATCATGTCTAATAGTGGATAAGCCATTTTATTATCATGTTATTGATATTGCAAGACATTTTTATTTCTATACAGCAAAAAACATAGGATAGCAAGAATAGAACAAACCGATACTGCTTCAGTGTTTTTTTGTAGGTCTCTGCTAGGCTTTGATGAGGATCCATAGCTTTAGCCCGTGTCAATAATGTTTTGCTCATGTCTTGGGTATTGACTTTGTACTGCTCCATCCATTGAGCTTTCTCTAGTTCCTGCTTATCCCGTTTTTCCAGGGATTCCCTATGAAACAAAATCAGATCACCTATTAAAGGACTATCAAACATGACAATGTTTCCTGGTGCTTGGTGATTGTGTGATGAGCCAAAAGTGGAATTACCATTTTATCCTTTCTGCCTGCCATCCATTGTGTTAGTTTTATCCTAAATGGCTAGAAGAATGAACACAACAAAATGGAAATGAAGAGCAAACATGGATATGTATATAACTATCAATTTTCTTATTTTACACTATTTTCTTTCTGAGTGTGCCACACACTATTTCTGCACCAAGAGCATGGATGTGAGATTTAATCTTTGGTCTCTATCTAGTATAATTCCTTGATTTGTCGTGGATGAACCAGAACTATCTCCAGCTCAATATGACAAATAGAAACCAGAGCAAAAACCAGAAACATAGGCCCAATATTAACAGGCCTGCAAGTTCAGAACTGGGGATGGGGGCACTGTGGGGAGGAATTGTGTGTGGGGAAAATGGGAAAATAGATGTCTTTTGGATTTTTTTTTTGTTTCCCACACATTAAGTCTCCAAGACAAGTTAGTTGGCTGTCCTTTGAGTAGCAAAACCCTGCTTCAGGAGGATAGACTAGATATTCTGGAGGAACAAGTAGAAAGGGATTGTCATGGCAGGATCTAGTGAGGATTGCTACTGGGAGATGGAAATAGCAGTTGGGTCAGGAGAATCCCATCATGCCAGGGAGGGGAACAGAAATCAGAGACAGGGGACAGGGTCAGACAGATCCAAAATTTACAGGATCTTCATCTTTGGTGGAAGAAACATTTTTGCTCCTCCTGGCCTACAAGCAGCGCTGGAAAATAAATGATCTAATATCCAACCCTACTTGCCTTCTTTTACCTGTCAAATTTCCAGGGGTCAGAAAAGCCAGGTTAAAAATAAAACATTTGTTCAGTCTTCTTAAAAAGTTTACCAACTGAACTGCCACCCCCAGAGTTGTTTTGGTCACCCTGACACTGTTAAATTTGAAAGTTGGCAGGTTCAAATCAGGTTTGAATTCCTTCAAATTTTGACTTTTCATGTGACCCACACCTGCCTTTTTTACATAGAAACATAGAAGATAGGAGCAGGAGGAGGCCATTTGGAGCTTTGAGTCTGCTCCGCCATTCATTACAATCATGTCCGATCATCCAACACAATAGCTTAATCCTGCTCTTTCTTTTTTGGGACAATTACCCCACAGAGTGTTTGAGGTGTCAATTCCAGCCCGCTTCCTGACTGCTCACTCAGGTTGGTGCACAACATCAGTTTGACTCTCAGCTGAGCTGAGCTTCTAATCTATCATGTCCAGTGTGTCTCCAAGACTATCTCTTTGCACCTGGTGCAGTACGGTGGCACAGTGGTTATCACTGCTGCCTCACAATGCCACGGACATGGTTCAATTCCTGCCTTAGGTGACTATGTGGAGTTTTTGCATGTTCTTCCCATGTCTGCATGGGTTTACTCTGGGTGCTACAGTTTCCTCCCACAGTTCAAAGGTGTGCATATTTGGTTGATTGGCTATGCTGAATTGCCTCTTTGTGCCCCGTGATGTGTAGGTTAGGAGGAATAGCGGGGTAAATATGTGGGGTTACAGGGATAGGGCCTGGGAAAGATGTCTGTCAGACAGTCAGTGCAGACTTGATGGGCCGAATAACTTCCTTCTGCACAGTAGGGGTTCTATGAACAGCACCTACATTGCTAACTCAGCTCATTGTACAGGAAGTGAAATCATGTCTTTGGCAACTCAAGGCTCCATTTCTCCAGTGCTCTCCACTTGCCTCCGGAGATCTATCTTGCAGAAACTCAACTTATCCTGTGCCAGTGGTATACTATCCTATCCCATATCTCACACACCTATCATGCCTGTTCTTGCCAATCTCCAATGACTCATTGACTCCACATCATTACTCATGTTTTTAGATGCCTTCATGGCCTGACTCCAGCCTCTTCTACATTTTGTTTTAGCCCCACATTCAGTCTGCTAGTGCCACTCTTCTGAATTTGGTCCGTCGTGTGTTACTACCCATCACAGTCCATCCTTAGGTGATGAAAACTTCTGCCATCAAATCTAATACCTAGCACTCTAATCCTAAATTTCTCCACTATACATTCTACTTTCAAAGTCCCCCTCAAAACTTGCAGGTGCCACTGTGCCACTAATCATGGTCTGGAAACTCTCCCATTTCCTACTTGGTGCTCTCTAAATTCCTGGAAAGCATGGTGGGCCATTTGTGCTTGGAAAGGTGCTAAATTTTTACAGTTATGTTTGGTTGCTGTACAAGTCTAATTTGTAAGCTGATATCTAAGTTCAGGTTGTTGGCTGCTCGAAGTGTAAATTGCAGTTGGCTGACATATAAATGTGAACTGTTATTGGCTATCGTGTGAGAGTTAGTTATTGTTGGGTGTTTCCTAAGTGCAAGTTGTATTTGGCTCCTATGTACCTCAGTTGTTGTTGGCAGTAATGTAAGTTTACATTGCTTTTGTTGCTTCTGGCTACGCAAGTCTTAGGTTGCTAGTGATTTTGCAAACATTGTTGATGTTGGATACGACAAATTGCTGTAAATGCAAGCTGTTTTTGGCTGCCAGGTAAGTGCAAGTTGTTGCTTAATGTTTCATAAGTGTGAGATACATTTGGCTGCCATTTAAGCGTAAGTGTCATTTGCTGCTATACAAGTGAACACCACTGATGTTGTTGCCTGATGTACTAGTATAAATTGGTTGGTTGTCTCTCCCAGCTTCTCGTATCCAGAAGACCCATTTCTGGCTCTCTCAAACACCTTTTCAAGGATAGTGAGGGATGGCAATAAATGCTGGCATTGGCAGCAATGGCAAATTTCCTTGAATGAATTTTAAAAATTCTATGAGGCAGACTTCACAGTCCGTCATTTAGTAAATTTATTTTCGATGTATTGAAAGGAAAACACAGTCGCAAATATCATGATGGTTCATGCTCAACTTCCAAATTTTGTTTTACCTGACTGCTGATTGCCTTTTTCTTGCAGCATCTGTTGTATAGGTGGGAAGAGTATCAGAAGACAGTGATTGAATGCCACTGAAGGAATTGCTTCTGGTCAACTGAGTCTTTACTTTCTTATGAGAATTCTGTAAATATGACAGCAAAGGAACCATTTTATGCTTGAAAAGTGTTATGCAATTTCCATACTTGTTTAATACAAAGATTTTTATAAGAATGCAAATTATTGAACGTGCATTAATATAACTGCATTGAAGTTGGATAATTAAGCGCAGTTAAATGAATATTGTTTAAACCAAAAGGAGGCACAAATATGCAGTCTGAATCAAAGGTTCAGTTAAGATTATAGACACCATCTGAATTCCAATATTTGATTACACAAGTTTACTCCTGATCATTCAAAATTATTTTTGCATTAATAAACTTTGAATCATCCAATAATCTGAACAATTGCATCCAAATGACACGGTAGAATAATATAAAGATATTGATTTCATGATTTGGATTCAGGAAATTCATACTAAAAATGCTGATATCTAGCTGACAGGATATAGCAAAGGGAATATATATCACCAATATATACATATGACCTGTCCTGAGGGTCAGTTGATGTTGCTACAGATTTTGCCTTCCTTAATGCTGGAATCAATGTGTCAAGCTTGTTTTCATTTTTTCACAATGGAGTTATGCTGCTGTTGCTCAAGATAATGAGTTGCTGGACATTCATTATAGTTTCTAAATGATGCTAATAAGTCCTGGGTTCCTCTTCCGTTCTATGCTCACCTGAGTTACGGTGTAGGAATACGATTGTCTGATCCACAAGGTTGGTTTTGACATTGATGTCTTCACTGCAATTATAAACAGCTAACTCAACATAACATTCTGCAGACCTTAGATACCACACTTAAGCCTCCAATCTATGAAACTGCCAGATAGTTTACATTTTAAGTACAAACTCTACTTCTTACTTTCAGTCTGGAGTATTTCAGTGACTTGGACAAGACATGTTCTTTCCACCTGTAAGTAGACACCTCAAAGCAGTGGAGAAGTATCACCACTGGTCTTTGCAGGATTCCCAAACCTGTTGGCATGAAAGTTCAACAGCAGCGTCCTCTTCCAAGGCAACTTGCCCAGCATGCTAATCACTCAAAATCAGCTCCACTGGGTAGGATATGTTGTTCGCATGCCTGACACCAAATTCACAAAACAACTGCTCTACTTGGAACTCGAAAGCAGCAGGATATCCTCAAAGCTTCCCCAAAAAGATCAAGCATCACTGCTGACTTATGGGAAAACCTGACATGTGACCAACCAAAATGGAGGCACTGAACATATTGAAAGACTTTGTCAGGAATATGCAGAGGTGAAGTCTAGTAACTGGAGGAAGCACACAAACTCCAAAGAACTTATCTATCCATCCCACAACCATGCATTGGACTTATCAGCTACCTCATAACCTATCACACTGGAGTGGGATCAAGTCGTCGTGGATCCCAAGAGACTGCCCAGAAAGAATGACCTGTAAGTAAGGTCCCAAGGGCAAAATTTCCACCATGATTCTCTGCTCTTCTGCTGTAGCAGTGACAGAAGATGGCGGAAACCCTGGAGAAGGATAAACAATGGTTAGAAAACCAAGCACTAATGGTGGACAATCTACACTGCCATGTCATAGCCCCAAAAGTGAAGACGAAGACCCACCTCCACGTATCTAGGTAGAGATTTCCAGTATGTATGTGGCTGCTGGAATTAATTCTTTTAATACACCAAACCTTGACAGGATCCTTCAACCAGTGGCATTGCAGTGAAAAACATACCTTTGATACTTTGTCTTCACTTGTTTTACTTTGCCGTGGTACTAACTTTGACGTATGGAGTTCAAAAGGCACACATCTTGTTGTCTCCTTCACCTGGTAGTTTCTTCTCGATTCTCTCTGAAATGCTTTGGAGAGTTTTACATAATCTGGAACTTCATGATTTATGCTTGGCCTGAACTTTGGTCTTTCTTCGAGGAATCCCAGCTTTTCCTGTCTTGTTTTCGCAGAGCTTGATCTGGTCAGCTCTTTTTTGTAAGGATGAAGATCTATTGGTGAGGAAGCACTTTTCAGCAAGTCCACAGCTCGCATCTGTATCCGGATCTTTCTGAACAGTTCCTCCTCTTTAAGAAAGACGGAGAAATAATGTATTTTAACAGAAAAATACTTAGCAATGTTCTTAGTAATATTAAAATGTGATATTGTGGCACTGGGAAGGGGATAAGCAAGGATTCAGATTCAACACTTGATTGGCATTTCAGCTGTACTGTTATGGAGCTTTTTAAGCAGAGACCTGGTCACTTCCGTTAGGGATAGCTGTCTAAGATTTCAGCTCAAGTCAGTTCCCAATCTCAAATAAAAATACTCTTAAATGCCACATGGAGCTGACAGAGAGTTATTAATAATTAATTATCTAATGTGTTGGGTATTCAACAGCTGTATTATAAAATACAGCACACGTGTTTGGTTTGTTCCAGAGATTTTCTGCAGCAAATTTCCAATCTCATCCAAGTTATACAGTGGAAGAGAGAGGAACAGCACAAAGGCTAGAAACAAAATTGCAACAAAGAGAAAAATAAATTGATTCTCTACTCTCATTTCTGTCACTAGCTGCTCTCAAGACAGCTCCTATTTCTAGCCAAGAGCTGTGTAGACAGATGCTGGAGATCAAATTACTATCCAATCTGGAAAAGGTCTGTACCATGGGTCATTCTGTCTTGGTTCTCCATGTGTAGCATGACTACAATATTTCAGCACCATGTGGACCAGTCATTTAAAATGCATATTGCAATCATGTACTTGGCTTACCTTTTAATTTCTCGCTTACTGTTGGGTCTTGAACGGACCGAGGAATTTTCTTTATCTGTTTTGCCATTTTTGCTGTCTCTGGCACTGTGGTACTGTGCTGTAGTTTCAACTTTTCCTTCCTCTTTTCCTCCTTCTCAGTAAAAGTAAATGGTTTCTGTGTGGATATCAAAAACTCTTTGCGCTTCTCTCTTTCCCTCCTTCTCCTTTCCTCATTCCGTTCATTCAATTCTTCATAGAGTTGCAAATAGACATGGGCAGGCACGGGAAGAGCCCGGAATTTCTTCTGGCATTCTGTCTCTTCTTCCTTCTGTTTTTCCACTAGCTCCTTCTCTATTTCCATTAATAAGCTGGATCTGAGAAGCTGAGTCTTCTTTTGACCTTCCCGCATCGTCATGTTGAATGGCTGAGGGACTGCACAAAACAATTCAGTAAGAAAGTATGTAGGGAGTCATGCAACAGTGACGGATGTTATACAAGTTCATCCCCGGGTTTTAAACAATCCACAAATCATTTAATGTCTTCGTTAGGAATGATAGAAGAATATTAGCAGTGAAATTCTTTTCTTCCTCAGTCTATAGCACAGAAATAAGTCATTTGGGTCCAGCTGGTCTATGCCAGTGATTATTCTCCACATGAGCTTTGACCTATCTTTCTTTACCTCACGCAATCAACACATCCTTCTATTTCCTTCTGCCTCATTTACTTCATGTAAATATCTCATATTTCCTTAAATGCATCTATTTCAATCATTCAATGTGGTAGTAAATTCCACTTTCTAACCACTCTTAATTAGTCCTGGATTCCTTATTGAAGTTGAGAATAGAAGATCACAAAAAAAAATAGAAGCTGGAGTAAACTATTTGACTCCTGAGTCTCACTAACTTATTTTGCCCTATTTTCAATCCCTATTACACTTGTCTGTCCTGTTCAGACATATCATACTAAATGTGTATACAGCAATTATCAGTCCTCCAAGCCTGCATCAACCATGCTGCCCGACTGAAGTCCCTTACCCTTCTGGGGACCATATCCTTCTATTCCCATCCTATTCATGTATTTGTCAAGACGCCCCTTAAAAGTCACTATCGTTTTTGCTTCTACTACCTCCCTCGGCAGCAAGTTCCAGGAACTCACCACCCTCTGTGTAAAAAACTTGCCTTGTATATCTCCATTAAACCTTGCCCCTCGCACTTTAAACCTATGCCCCCGAGTAACTGACTCTTCCACCATGGGAAAAAGCTTCTGCCTATCCACTTTGTCCATGCCCCTCGTAATCTTGTAAACTTCTATCAGGTCGCCCCTCAACCTCTGTCGTTCTAGTGAGAACAAATCATGTCTCTCCAGCCTCTCCTCATAGCTAATGCCCTCCATGCCAAGCAACATCTTGGTAAATCTTTTCTGTACCCTCTCTAAAGCCTCCATATCCTTCTGGTAGTGTGGCGACCAGAACTGAACACTATATTCCAAGTGCGGCCTAACAAAGGTTCTATAAAGTTGCAACATGACTTGCTAATTTTTAAACTCAATGCCCCGGCCGATGAAGGCAAGCATGCCATATGCCTTCTTGACTACCTTCTCCACCTGTGTTGCCACTTTCTGAGCACTGTGTACCTGTACATCCAGATCTTTCTGCCTATCAATACTCTTAAGGGTTCTGCCATTTACTGTATATTTCCTATCTTTATTAGACCTTTCAAAATGCATTATTTCACATTCGTCTGGATTAAACTCCATCTGCCATCTCTCCGCCCAAGCTTCCAACCTATCTATATCCTGCTGTATCCTCTGATGATCTTCATCGCTATCCGTAAACCGACCAACCTTTGTGTTGTCCACAAACTTACTAATCAAACCAGTCACATTTTCCTCCAAATCATATGTATAAACCAGCAAAGGTCCCAGCATTCCCTGAGGAATGCCACTTGTCACAGTCCTCCATTCTGCTGTCTGAAATGGCCTTGCAAGCCACTCAGTTGAAGGGAAATTGGGATTGGCAATAACAGCTGCCCTTGCCAGTAATGCTCACATCCCATGAAAGAATAAATTAAAAAACCTGATTTTAGATGGCATTGCAAAGGAAAATCCAGCCCCAGACATCTTTCTTTATTTTAACTTTTATGTGAGTTGTAATAATTCCCCACTCTCAACTGTTAATTGAGCTACTGGGGACTTTGGCACAGTGCTGAAAAATATTTAGACACAAAATACCCCTGAAACATATATATTTTTTGGCACGAATCTTAATACATTTCTCCATCTGATAGAAAATATTTTGTTTGCTATGGAAAGCTTGGTTGCTGTGCAGATCCCAAGGTGGAATCACCATACCTTGGGCATTTAAGTAAAGACTTTCCAGAAGTTTGTGAAATAATGCGAAAGTGCAAGCTGGGAGGCAGGAGTGAAAAGCGGCTGGTACATGCGCAGTGTGGCCCAGCTGTCTCACTAACTGGGGAGCATGCATGGAGGAGCACTAAAATAGCATGAAAATAAATACCTGTTATTTCTAAAAACAATATTAAAACACTCTTCACGTGCAACACTTTCATATTATGGGTGTCATGTAGTATCATTTGAGTACTAATCCACTGGGAAAGGGGTACTTCAACCAAAATGTTTTCAAATCACACGGTGTTGTTCATTTATTTGGGAAATGTTTCACCTGTAAACTGCAAGTTCCAATCTGAAGTAGAACTCTTAGCTCTGGTGGACTTCTTCAGCTGTGAAAAATTCTTTTTAGCATTCAGCTCTGAATCATTTACACTGCAGAGTTCATTTGCAGAACGGCAACTTCTCACCATTGTGTTTCTGATAAAGAAAGTATTGCTGAGAGTAAGGTTAAAAAAAAAGAACAAAATGACTAAACTTGTTTGACACTGGTATTTATAACCCAGACTATAAAAACATGATAAGTACATGGCTGTGCATTTGGTATCACACAATTTGGAATAGTATTTGAATGAATTCCCAGTTTGAAAATCCTAGGTAGAGGGTACTGAAGGACAGTGTGGAAATAAGAGAAAATTGTCCTGCTAGCAGAAACTTGTCTCTCATTGATTTATTACTAAACTGTATCATCACTTACTGCAGAAAGATATCAGGTCCAATTTTCCTCGGTGCTCTGACTAAAGAAGCAGCAAGGAAGGGAATGATGAGGGAAATATAGAGAAAGCAAACTTGCAAAGTTTATTTTTCAGTTTTTAACAGATTATACTGTTAACAAAGGAATCTTAGACTAAAAGCAGGCAGTGACACTGTCAGTTTCCTGCACAGTTTGTAAACATTCAGTGAAATTCCCACATGCTGTTAGGTTCATAGCCATGATTCATGAGTACAAACCCACATCCATCTGCTCAGTGGCATAAGGTTAAGAGCTCCAAAGTGCTGCATCATCATAGTCCATACACGATCAGCATTAGCAAAAATAAATTTTGCTCTGGAGTTTAACAGCAATTTTCTGACTTGCTAATTAGGATCACAGAACACTGATGGCTCCAAGATTATCAATTTTAACTGAATGATTGAATGTGCATCCCTGACTTTCATCATTGCAACACAGGCAGTTTCGGCTCCAAGCTCTGGAATTCTCTCACAAGACATTTCTCCCCTCTCTCCCTCCGCCTCTCAGGTGTCCCCTGAAACCTTTCTCTTTGTTCAAACTGCCTTGATAACCTGTTTTGGTGCCAAAAATGTTTTTATTGATAATGCTCTTGTTAAATCCGTTGTGATCATAGAATCCCTACAGTGCAGAATGAGGCCATTCAGCCATCAAGTCTGCACCAACAACAATCCCACCTAGGCCCTATCTCTGTAACCCGCTAATCCTCTAACCAATGTATCCCGGGACACCTAACAGCAATAGTGTAGGTGCATAGCCAATGCACCTAACCCACACATCTTTGGAGTATGGGAGCACCTGAAGGAAACTCATGCAGACAGAGGGAAAATGTGCAAACTCCACACAGACAGTGACCCAAGCTGGAAATTGAACCCAAGTCCCTGGAGCTGTGAGGCAGCAGTGCTAACCACTGTGCCACCGTTTTGCTATGTTAAAAGCACTATATAAACGTAAGCTGTTGTTGTTGAAGAACCAAAAAAGGGCTAAATTTGTATGCATGGGAACCGAGGGGCAAATAATTAACCCGACATGAATTTATCTACTTTCACCGCAGTAAACTCACCCAGATGAATGCAACTTGCAAGGATTATTCATCACAGGAGTTGGTCCTTCATTAATCATGAAAAACCTGTCCAGCTCCTCCATCAGGCCCGAGCTTTTCATGTTACCCTTATACTCCATATTACATTTATTCTTCTGTTGCTTATAGTACTTGTCAAGCGTCAGCAGCTTCTGCCTACATGAATTCTTCAAGGTCAAAAGGTCTTCATGGTACTGCTTTTCAAGCAGTATTTGATCTTGCTCCAAAATCCCCATCATTTCAGCTTCATTGAACTGGTTTGACCCAGCAGTCTGAAATGAGTCTGTCCTATTCTGACATATCCTGCTAAAAGATCATACAGCAGTTATCATTTTATCACAATCATTAACAAATCATGAATGTTGTAAATCTATAATAATATAGTAATTTTTCTGGATTAGTGTAAAGCCTTCATCTGAGCTCCCTTTCAAACATTAACTGACCTTTTGTACATGACCAGGAATTTTATACTGTGGTAACTTTTGGCACTACTCAAATTTTTCATTCAATAAAAAGATACATATTTAACATTCATTTCTTCAGATTGGTAGTCATTGGATAAGATCCTAAGCAAATTTATGAACATTGTTCAGATCTACAGTTCCCATGTGCTATAATTGGTAAGGACATGCCTATAATAAATTACTCGATTTAATCAGTCACGTTGGATATGACTGTGGACTAGCAATCCAAAGGCCCGGAGTTAAAAGTCCTCATCTGAAAGTTGTGAATGCAGTCTAGTAATTTGTGGCTGGTGCCAGAAGAAAATGACTATAAAATGCTGTTGTCAAGAGAAGGTACTGCCATATCTTTTTTTTTGTCTGGCCAAGATAAAAGTCCGTACTACACAGTTGACCCTTCATGTTCTTAAGGCATCTAGGGGAGGATAATAAATAATACCTTACCAGTGTCATCCATATTTTGATTAATAATTAAAACATTAATTATTTGTGCCAAGAAACTGTCAATTTACTTGATTCAAAGTTCCATTAGTATTTTTTTTGAAAGGTTGCAATTTACTTCAGTTTTACCTAGCCTTCATGAAGTGACCTCTCCCAAAAGGTAGGAGTCAGAGACCAACAACCAATTTACAAAATCTGTTCCTCTTCCACACACAAGCTGCTAATTTTCCTCAGGTTATACATTTTTGGCCATACAGGGAGTATTGCAGTGATGATCTTAAAGGGAAGATCTACAACGAGGGCAGCTAAATATCACAAATATTTTCCAGATTCCCATTATCACCCGCTTACAGTTTTTGCATCTCTATACAATGTGTTTCCATGCATTTTCCTGACTAATTCTTTGGTAGCTAATTCTTTGGCTGCCATGGTGGAATTTAAATTCGACTCTGGACAGCTAGTTCAATTAATCACCATGTTACCATTCCCCAACATAAAAATAATTTCAAAAATTAGGAAGGCAAAATGTTGCAGGTGCTGGCAAGCTGAAATAGAAACAAATTATGCTGGGAATGGTTAGCAGGTCAGGCAGCATTCATGGAAAGAGAAAAATAGTTAACGTTTCAGGTCAATAACGTTTTGTCAGATCTGAAGAAAGTTGGAGATGTAACAGGTTTTAAGCAAGTCAGGGAAAAGTTGGGGGGTGGGTTGTGGAAATAAAAGGGAAAATCTGTTCTTGCTTAAAAACCCATTACATCTCTAATTTTCTCTAGGTTTGATGCAAAAATCATAGACCAGAAATGCTAACTGACTTTCTCTCTCCACAGATACTGCCTGACCTGCTGAGTATTTCCAGCATTTTACTGCTTTTATTTCCATTAAAAATAAAATTCCAAGTAGATCTGGTTAAGTTTCTTTTGGGGAATTTGAAACAGAAACAAGTTTTAAAAATAAGTTTACTTCAATTCAAGGTTGGGAATAATATTCCAGCCTAAAGTAAACCTGAGGAACAGTACATTACCTTATGATCATGTATTTTACAGCCTTCTGGACTCAACTTTAAGTTCAACAACTTTCAGACCATGAACTCTGACTTCCACTTTGTATTTCTTTCCCCTGTGCCAGTCTGAATCTTGTTCTTGTGTTTTGTTATCTGACAGTGCTGACTAGTATTCTGCTATTAATACCTTCCTGATAGTGAACCAATGATTTGTTCCTTTCCTAACACCATTATCACACACTTTGCCTTTTCTTCCATGATGCCATCGTAATTGAATCTCCCCCACCGCTTAACCTGTTGCTGACCTTTCCTTTTGCTCCACGTGATAAACCCCTCTACTTCCCCAATAGCAGATAACTCATCGCCTTTCCTCAGTTCTGAAGAAAGTCACATTGGACTCAAAATGTTAACTCTTCTTCTCACTCTATGGATGCTGCCAGAGTTTTCCAGTACTTTCTGTTTTTGTTCTACGGATCAGTTTGGTGAACTTTCACTGCACTCCTTCTAGGGCAAGCACACTAGTGCTTAGTAAGGAGACAAAATTGTACACAATATGCCAGCTACAGCCCCACCAAGGCTCCATACAATATATTGGATCAAGCTTTAACTCTGTTTCTCTGCTGCCAGATCTGCTGAGTTTTAAGCACTTTTTCTTATTTCAGATCTCCAGCATCTGCAGTATTTTGCCTTCATTATAATGGGAATGATACTGGTTGAGACAATAAGATTGCCTACACACTCCAGCCATTAGTGGATCAGCACATCCAACCTTGTGACACACTGCCTTTCTAAGACAATTGGAAAGTGAGAATATTCATTACTCAATTGGATCATGTTTGACTCTCATAAAACCATTACAGTGCAGCAGGAGGCCATTCAGCCTATCCAGTCTAAATCAACTCTCTCACAGAGTATCTTAAGCCCCCCTCCCCATGCATTTACCCTGCTGATCCATGCAACCTAGACATCTTGGGACACAAAGGGGCAATTGAGCATGGCCAATCCGCCTAACCTGCTCTGATGAAGGGTCAGCCACACTCGAAACGTTGGTTCTATTCTCTCTCCACAGATGCTGTCAGACCTGCTGAGATTTTCCAGAATTTTCCATTTTTATTTCAGATTCCAGCATCCGCAATATTTTGCTTTTAACTGCATATCTTTGGATATCTTGTCAGCCAAATAAGCTTTTTTTAAAATCCCCATTTTCAATATTTTTATATCTGGCAAAAAATACATTTTCAGAGGAAAAGTAAAAAAAAGTATTCTTAGAACAAGTCCCAGTGATTTTTTTTTCGCCAGAGTTGTGCACACAATTAAATTTCAATAAGAGACTCCCGGCCAATCCTGGAGAGTTGGCAACCTGACGGCTCGTTACTATGGCAACCTACAAACAACCGGGCCTCAGTCTGTTAATACGTGGGCCGCACCGACAAAGATTCGGTAAAGGAAGCAAATAAGAATGGAGCCAGCAGCAGCATCCCGGGTATCAGTGAGCGGCCGGCCCTGTGAGGAGCGGTGGCAATGCCGTTTGGGAGGGAAATGGCCGGCTTCTTCACAAGGCCTACCCTCAGTGGAGGCTAATGGCCGCCTTCTCCTCACTGACTCTCCGCCTCGCTTTCCCAACCGAATGACTTATCCAGAAACCACCGACCCAGGCAGCACCAATACCGGGAGGAAGAGGTGAGGTGAGGTGGGAATGAAATAAATAATAAATCTAATAACACTATCTTCAGCACCAGATTAAACAGAGCACATCCCTTCGGCCGGAGCAGCCTACTTCCGTCGCGCCTATTGGACGGATGGCGGATAAGAGGACGACGCTGATTGGTCAATCTAGCAGTCACTCAGAACGCTTCCCCGCCCTCTGCCCATTCCGATGGCTGTGATTGGCTCAGCCCTGCCCCTCGCCCCACCCTCCCTCCCGCCCACTGCCATTCATAAATTTCGTAGTAAGAACTTTCCACTCACCTGACGAAGGAACAGCGTTCCGAAAGCTTGTGTGTTTACTGTCAAATAAACTTGTTCGACTTTAACCTGGTGTTGTGAGACTTCTTATTGTATTTACCCCAGTCTAACACTGGTATCTCCACATCATTCATAAATTTCACCAACCACTTTGCCTCTTTTAAGTCAAACCAAATAAACAATCTCAATTTAAATCAGGACAAAGTAAAAGCAGCAGCTTCCCAAAAGGAGGGAAACAGCCCGAACAAAATCAAAATACAAAGGAAACTTGAAAACATCAAATTAAAATGTGATTATTACGGTCGATAATGCACCCCAGCCCCTGTGGTACCCAATGGGTGCTCACCAGCCACTTGGTGGTAAGGAATTTACATTGGTGTCAGGGTACTACCAGTGCAATTGTCAGATGGCTTCTCGGCCTTTTGGCTAAGATCAAGTGTAGTATCAACACGCCGCGCTTGGTTGAAGTCATTAGGTTACATTTTAGCTTCATTTGAAGCAATTTTTAAAAGCGGCACCTTGGCCTTTTGGCAAAGATGCAAATGAGACCAAACCTTGGAGGGGGAGCTATTCCTACTCCAATCAGCTTGGATCATGCAGATCAAGCACAAGACACAAGTTCAGAGCCCTGTCTTGTCAGCTTGGATCAGGAATGTCTCAACTTGTTGAGACGCTGAGTTGGACCTGAATTGGATTAAAAACAAAAAGAATTTGTCAGATTGCAGACCAAGTGTATTTTTGGCATCCTGCACTTGGTTGAACTCATTTGGTTACACTGAGGCTTCATTTGAAGCAATTTTTTAAAGCGGTATCTTGGCCTTTTGGCTAAGATGCAAGTGAGATCAAGTTTTGGAGAAGATGCAATGCCTGCTCCAATCAGCTTGGATCAATGTAGATAAAACCAAAGACAAGAAGTGGGATGCCTGTCTTGTCAGCTTAGACCTGGGATGCCTCACTTGCTGAGACTTTGAATTGGACTTCAATTAGATTGAATTGGATATGAACAAAAAAAAATTGTCAGATTGCAGACTGGCACATTCCAAGGCCCAGGATTACATGCTGAGGGACACTCTCAAGCTTGGGGCAGCCAACGCAAGGGCACAATGGGGAAAGGCCACCATTTAAGGCCACTTTTCAACCCAGGGGCTAGGAACTGTAAAAAAGATCCTCAGACTGCCTAACTGTGAGTAACTCTGTAAAAGTACCACAATGTGACAAATGTATATAATTTGATAAAGAACCTTTGACTATGCTGTAATATATGAAACGTTTTTGAACTGAACACTGTAAATTTCGATGTTAGGGTGGCATGGTAGCACAATGGTTCGCACTGCTGCTTCACAGCTCCAAGGACCTGGGTTCAATTCCTGACTTGGGTCACTGTCTGTGTGGAGTTTGCACATTCTTCTCGTGTCTGTGTGGGTTTCCTCCCATAGTCCAAAGATGTGCGGGTTAGGTTGATTGGCCATGCTAAAATTGCCCTTAGTGTCCTGAGATGCGTAGGTTAGAGGGATTAGTGGGTAAATATGTAGGGATATGGGGGAAGGGCCTGGGTGGAATTATAGTCAGTGCAGACTTGGGTTGAATGGCCTCTCTCTGTGCTGTGGAAATTCTATGAAAATGTAAATATAACTGTTTTTCATTGTTGTAATGATTGGAAATGTATTTTCTGTAATGTTTTTTCAGATTATTTATGAGTAAAGTATATTTTTGGAAAAAAAATTGCATGGAGTCAGATTAAAATACTGTGGAGATCTGACATAACGGTGCTGGAAAAACTCAGCATGTCTGATGGGGTGGCACAGTGGATAGCATTGCTGTCTCACAGCATCAGGGACCCGAGTTCAATTCTGGCTTTGTTGCCCATTACTAATTGCCCTTGAATTGAATGGCTTGTGAGGCTATTTGCAGCATGGTGGTACAGTGGTTGGCATTGCTGCCTTACAGCACCAGGGACCCAGATTCAATACCAGCCTTGGGTGACTGTGTAGCATTTGCACATTCCCCCCATGAGTGCATTGGTTTCCTCTTGATGCTCTGGTTTCCTCCCACAGTCCAAAGATACATAGGTTGGGTAGATCAGTCATGGTAAATGCACAAGGTTATGGGGATAAGGTGGGGCCTGGGTAGAGAGTTAAGAGAGTTGAGCATCTATGGTTCTATTTCCAGCATTTTCTGTATTTTTTTCAGATTTCCAGCATACACAGTATTTAAATGAGTAATTCATTGGGATTAGATAAAGGAGGGTGAAAGGATCTTGTATAGAATTGTTAGGCTAACCTTCCTGATGTTAATGCTATATGTAATAAGTGATGTTGGTCGAGATTAAATATTGGCTAGCACACTGGGGAAAACCTTTCTGCTGTCCTTCAGAATAGTACAGGTGATCTTTTACATCCGGTTTACAAGGGTAGATTGGGCCTTAGCTTGACAACAGTTTGAAAGTTGATATATCTAATAGGGCAGCAGGCTCTCTAATGGACTGGGAATGTGACTCTGCGTTACATATCAGGTCCCTTGAGTGGGGCTTGCAAGAAAAGAGTTCCCTTGAATGGGGCTTGAACCCAAAGGTTTCTGACTCAAGAGGTGAGGCATAATGTTAACTCACACTGCATTGTTTCAGACTGTTATAAATCATAGAACTGCACAGCACAGGAAGAGGTCATTCAGTCCTTTGAGTCTGTGCTGGTCCTCCCCCATAATCCTATAATTTTTGTTAATTGAGGAATAAATAGGTAATGACTGTAACGGTCATTACCAGACTGTATGCAGGACATTAGTTAATACATGTTTGCAATGAATCTTATCCATAAAAGTAAACTGTCAACACCATTCAGCAGTGCTGAGAACGCTGCGCATGACCAGAAGTATAGTGGGGTTGTTGCGCATGACAGGAAATAAACTGGCGCATACCGCGTTACGATTGGTCAATGACTTCTCACCCGGAAGTTAAAACTCACTTCCGCCCCGCGCCGCCATCTTGCCCCGCTGCTGGAAGGTCACTGTTCCCATGGAGGCTGCTCGCTTGTCATGAGTCTGTGGAGGGGAGCGGGTCTGGTTTGGGGCCTCCGAGCCCGGGGACGAGCTTGGTGGCTGGGGAGCGGAGGCTGGCGACGATGTTCGGCCGCCGCCGCTGCCTCCTCCTCCTCCTCCGAGACGGAGAAGCCGGAGTCCGGGCCTCCCGAGCTTTACGATGTGGTTATCTCGGGCGGTGGGATGGTTGGTACCGCCATGGCCTGTGCTTTAGGTAGGACTCGGGGTGCCCGGCTTACCGATAGACAGCGGGGAGGTTCGGTGGGCGAATAGGACAGTGGCAGATTGTGAATAACTGAAAATTTGGGAGAAACATGGTTATCTGCTGATGGTAGTAATAATAAGCTTGAGGAACTTTGAGTTCAACAACTTCAGACTGTGAAATCTTCCTTTTGATTTTTCTTTTGCCAAGTGTCAGATTGTATCTTGCTTTCATGGTTTTACTGTCCTTTGGCCATTCACGCATACTGTTTCTTTACTGCAACTGTTTCTTCCACGTTATATAGGCAAAACCTACTGCTGAAAGTACATAGGGGAAAAAGATAAGGTGTAGAATATAGTGTTGCAGTTACAGGTAGGGTGAAGAGAAAGATCTTCACTCATTCTCTTTGCCTTTTGTCCCATGAAATCTTTATCATTTAATATCTACTGTCCTTGCTCATATCCCTGACCTTTCCTTTTTGCTATGCTTGAACCTCTCTCCTTGCTAAAAGTATAAAACCTGTCATACCTCCCTACTTTCTCGAGTTGCCTTTGGGTCCTAGTTAATAGTTATCCCTCAATCAGCACTCAAAAAACAAGTTATCTTGTCCTTAACCATATTTTTGTTGGTGTGAGTTTGCTTATGCAGAATGGTTGTTGCATCTCCTACACTGATTATAGCCAATGAAGTACTTCTGAAATTTAGTTGACTTTTGTGAAGTTTTGTGTGCAAATGCATGTTTTTAAAGAAGGTGACCCACAATTAGAGTGTGGGGCTGAGTCCAAAGCATTTAAATTCATGCAATTGTGTTGCATACAAAACTGAGCAGGAAGAGACCAGCTGGTTCATCAAACTTAAATAAAAACAAACTCCATGGTCTAGGGCTCACGCCTCCCTCTGTGACTGGATCCTAGACTTCCTAACCCACAGATTGCAATCATTAACAATGGACAATAACATTCCATGATTATCCTGAACACTGATGCCCCACAAGGCAGTGTCCTCAGCCCTTTACTCCTTATACACCTATGACTGGCCAACTTCCACTCCAACTTGATTTTCAACTTTGCTGATGACACACTGTAGTGGGTCAGGTCTCAATGATGAGACAGGGTACAGGAAATAGAGAATCTGGTAAATTGGTGTGATGACAATCTCTCCCTCAATGTCAGTAAAATGAAGGAGATAGTAATTGACTTCAAGTGTATTGGACATGCTGCTGTCTACATAAATGGATACAGTGGAAATGGTTCAAGTTTCTAGATGTCCTGATCACCAACAATCTCCTGGTCCCTTCATGCTGGCGCTAAAGTTAAGAAAGCCCATCAATGTCTCTACTTTCTCATGAGATTAAAGAAATTTGGCATGTCCCTTACAACACTCCAATTTTTTTCAAAATGCACCATAGAATGTACCACAGCTTGGTATGATTCCTGCTCTGTTCAAGACTGCAAGAAACTTCAAAGTGTTGTGAACTTAGGCCAGTCCATCACAAACCAGCCTTCTATCCATTGAGTACATCATCTACACTTCTTGCTGCCGTGGAAAGCATCTGCTGGGGAAGAAAGATACAAAAATGTGAGGAGGTCACTTACCAACTGACTCAAGAACAGCCTTTTCCCTGCTGCCATCAGACTTTTGAATGGACCTACCTCATTAAGTTGATCTTTCTCTACACCCTAAGCATGGCACAGTGGTTAGCACTGCTGCCTCACAGTACCAGACACCTCGGTTCAGTTTCTGGTTGGGTCTCTGTCAGTGTGGAGTCTGTCCGTTCTCCCCATGTCTGAATGAGTTCCCTCTGGATGCTCTGGTTTCCTCCCACAGTCTGAAAGATGTATGTGTTAGGTGCATCGGACATGCTAAATTCTCCCTCAGTGTACCCGAACCCATGCCAGACTGTGGTGACTAGGAGATTTTCAGAGTAACTTCACTGCAATGTGAATGTAAGCCTACTTCTGACACTAATAAAATAAACTTTAACTATGGCTGTAACACTGCATTCTGCACCCTTCTCCCCTATGTACATAATGAACAGTATATTTTGTCTGTATAATGCAAGAAACTACACTTTTCACTATCTCAATACATGTGACAAATCAAAACTAGACAATGCTGAATAAATTCAGAGGTCTGGCAGCATCTCTAGAAAGAAACAGAGTTAATGTTTCAAATCTAAATGGCTCTTCACAGAACTGAAGTAAGGTAGAATTGTACAGAATTAAATAAAGGTAAAGTCACTGTAGTCCCAGATGACCATTGGTTGCTTTCACCTTAGGATGATTTGAATGCAGAGGCTGCTGGGGTGAAAGTGAGAACAAGCAGGGACCTTGTCATCATTCTGGGAGGGAGAAGAAGGGGTGAGGTAGAAGTATGGGAGATGGGTCAAATATGGTTGAATGTGCTTTCAATCAGTGAGGGGGAATCTTTGGTTGAGAAAGAAGTCAGGCATGTCAGAGTTGTTGTTTGTGATGGTGGCATCATCAGAACAGATGCAGCAGAGGCAGAGAAACTGGGCCAATGCGATATGGGGACCTTGCAGGGAGCAGGGTGTGGGGACCTTGCAGGGAGCAGGGTGTGAGGACCTTGTTCAACAACTTGTCTGACACCATGAAAACTGGACCACGTAAAAATCCAATGATCAAACTGAATATCATTGGAGATATTCATTGAGGAGATCTCATTGAGACGTATAAGATGTTGAATGGGATGGATAGGATAGAGGTGGAGAGGCTCTTCCCACTCAGAAAGGACAGTAGGACGAGAGGGCACAGCCTCAGGATAAAGGGGGGGCAGTTTAGAATGGAGTTGAGGAGGAACTTCTTCACTCAAAGGGTGGTGAATCTCTGGAATTCTTTGTCCGTTGAAGTGGTGGAGGCTGCCTCGCTCAATATTTTTAAGACGCGGGTTGGTAGGTTTTTGATGGGCAAGGGGATTAAGGGTTATGGGGAGAGGGCGGGAATGTGGAACTGAGCCACGACAGATCAGCCATGATCTTATTGAATGGCAGGGCTAGATGGCCTACTCCTGCTCCTATTTCTTATGTTCTTATAAGGGACAAAGTATTCTGAAAAATTCCTTTGACATTCCTCAGGTGATTTGAGATCAGTCTTGAAGATCACGTGGGCAAGTTGGCTGCCATATGAACTATGTTACATCAGTGACTTCATTTCAAAAGTACCTCAGCTGTAAACTACTTTAGGATGTCCTGAGTTGTGAAATGTTTAATATAGCAATATTTAGTTTAAATTGCCTCTCCTCACATTTCCCTGCATTAAATTTTGTCCTCTGATTGCAGCATTCTGAGTACTGAACAACTACCTTGCTGTTCACATCGTCTGCAAAGTTTGAAGTTGTACTCAATGTGTATCCAAGTCTGTGATTGATATAATCAAAAATAGCAGTGGTACTGAACTGAGTGTGGGGAATACCTCTGTATTCTTCACTCCACACCAGAAAACAACCATTTATCGCTGCTCTATGCTTATTACCCTTTAACCTATTTTGTATCCATGCTGCCATTGTCCCGATAATCTCATTTGTTTTAATTTTGCTATTGTCTATCTAGTGATATTTGTCAAATGCCTTTTCAAAGTCCAAATTCACAACATCAACCATACTATCCTCAACTCTCAGCAATGTTTCATCAAAAAATGCAATCAAGTTAGTCAAACGAGATTTGTCTTTAATAAATCCAGGCTGAGTTTTGATTTTTAGCCCATACTTTTCTAATACAATTAATTTTGTGCAGATTGTGATCTGAAATTTCCCTGCCGCTGATGTTAGACTGGCTGATGTGTTTGACGCAGTCTCCTTTTTAAAATGACACAGCATTTGCAGTCACCTAGTCCTCAGGTACCACCATCATATCCAAGGAGAATTGGAACATTGTCACCAGAGATTCCACATTTCTGTCTGTTTTTCTGAATAAATGCAGATGCACTCAATCCAGACCTGGTGATTCTTCCACTTTGAAGTCAGAGGTATTTTCTTATCCAGTTATAATATTACTGCCTTCTTTACTGCTATATTCATAGCATCATCATCAGAAGGAGATAGTCATTGACTTCAGGAAGTATAGTGGAGGACATGTCCCTTACATCAATGGGGACAAAGTGGAAATGGTCATGAGCTTCAAGTTTCTAGGTGTCCAGATCACCAACAACCTGCTCTGGTCCAACATTATAGTTAAGAAAGTCCACCATGTCCCTTGTTTCTCAAGAGGCTAAGGAAATTTGTTATGTCTGCTCTGACTCTTATAAGCCGTTACAAGATGCACCATATAAAGCATTTTTTCTGGCTGAATCACAGCTTGGTATGGCTGTTGCTCTGTCCAAAACTACAAAGGGTTGTGAATGAAGCCCCAGTCCATCATGCAAATCAGTTTCCCGTTGATTGACTCTGTCTATAGTTCCTGCTGTCTCGGAAAAGCAGCCAGCATAATAAAGGACCCTACCACCTTGGACATATTCTCTTTTACCTTTCTCATTGGGAAAAAGATACAGAAGTCTGAGGACACGTACCAACTGACTCAAGAACAGCTTCCTTGCCGCCATCAGACTTTTGAATGGACATATCCCATATTAAGTTGATCTTTCTTTACACCCTAGCTATGACTAACATCACATTCTGCCCCTTCTCCTTCTCTATCTATGGTATGCTTTGTATAGCGTGCAAGAAACAATACTTTTCACTGTATATTAATACATGTGACAATAAATCAAATCAAAATCATCACTAACAAAGTCCTCATTTCATACCTAAGCCGTGTACCCTCACTGGAAGATTTTGCTTCTGGTCCCACACTTCCTCTGACTGCTAAGGAAGGAGGACTTGCCTTGATATAGCACCTTTCACAAGTTCAGGACATCCGAATGTTTTACTGCCAATGAATTACTTTTTGAAGTGTGGTGACTGGTTGCTCTCAGTTAATGTGCAAGTGTCTTCCAGCCAGAAATATATGACGAATGAGTCTGGTTGAGAAAGTAGTCGGTAAATGAACTAATCATTGATGCAGGAAATTTGCAGCACAGGAGGAGACTATTTTGCTCTGTGTCTAGGGCAGGAACTTTTGGGAAACGCGAGTTATTGCTTTTTCTAAAAAGCAAATACATTTGAACGATTTTCACACAGTGACAATCTTGCATAGTTATATCATAATGTCCAGGTTAATATTTGTGATTCATGAGCTATCTTTATTTCTCTGCAGCCTATGATGAGAATCTGTCTGCAAAAAAGATCCTGTTATTGGAGGCTGGAAATAAGAAAACTGATGGAAAGCTGTCAGAATTGCACAGTAATCGAGTGAGCGCACTCACGCCAGGCAGTGCAGCCTTCCTCAGCCGTATGTTTCAGTTAACCCTTCATACTTTTATCTCAGTGCGTTGTGCTACAATTATTCATTCATGGGAAGGTAGCAGAGCAGTACTCAAGCTAATCCGTGCTCTTGATTGCATTGGGTTGCTAGTCTTGTGATGCTTGCCTAAGTGGTTAGCTGGTGGATTTCAATCTTCTCTCTTGCCAGCCTGTCTCTGGCAGTCCTTCCAAACTATTTTCCAAAATGCCCCCATTGTAATTCTCAAACGTGACCCCCCAGACATCCACAAAAACAAAAGGGCAATAAAGAGTAGAATTTGGGATACAATAATTAAAATTCATGTATTGTCAATTAGCATACAATACATCATATAGATGTGGAAATCTGTGATGATAAATCCCAGGCCCTAGGTGACCAGGTTGCTACCGGTTGCTAAATGCCCCTCCTCCTCCATTGCTGTTGCTCCCAGAAGCCACCCTGTTATATTTACATAGTGTGGAGATGCCGGCGTTGGACAGGGGTGGGCACGGTGAGAAGTCTCACAACTGCAGGTTAAAGTCCAACAGGTTCATTTGGAATCACAAGCTTTCAGAATGTTACTCCTTCATCAAGTGAGTGGAGAATTGGGTTCACAAACATGCCATATATAGACAAAGACTCATTTGCAAGGTAATGGTTGGAATCTGAGCCTTTACACGTAATCAAGTCTTTACAGGTACAAACAATATGAGTGAAGAGAGGGATAATCACAGGTTAAAGAGGTGTGAATTATCTCAAGCCAGAACAGTTAGTTAGATTTTGCAAGCCCAGGCAAAATGGTGGGTTTTTTTTAACATGTAACGTGACATGAACCCAGGATCCTGGTTGAGGCCTCTTCATGCGTGTGGAACTTGGTTATCAATTTCTGCTCGGCGATGCTGCATTGTCATGTGTCATTTACGTAGGTGTATAGTTTGCAGCACACTTGACCAGAACAGCCATAGCCGATCAATGTGTCCAATCCCAGGAGATTGTGATTTTTATTCTTCGTAACTCCAGTCACTGTTTCTCACAGCCCAGGTGGTGACCCACAGTTTGGGAACTGCTGCTCTGGACAAAGGTTTGAGAAACCAAGCTGCTTTATTCAGTATAAAGAAATGTTCATCATAGTGAAGAGACAAAAGTGCCAAAGACTCAGCATTTGAACACTTTATCTTCCTGATGATACAATGATTTTGCGTTGTTCTTGTACAGGTACAGACTGCACAGAATACAAAGAAAAACTTCATTATTTCAGCTTTACATTTCTATCACCTTCATCTCTTTGTAGGTTTTGGAGCTTGGGATCACATATGCAACATGAGGTACAAGCCATTCAAGAGAATGCAGGTAAAAGCCTGTTGTTGCTTCAGTGGGATTTTTACCTGACTCACTTTGTACAGTGTGTATTCAGTTTGTTTTCTAAGTGAATAACTGTGAATTTGGTCATTGAGGAGCTGATTCATGCACAGGAGGAAGGCTCATGGTTCAAGCCTTGGCCTGTGAGGAAGTGTTGGTAAGTTGCTGCTGTGCATTCTCTAAATGGTAATACACTGCTGCTGTAGTGTGCCTGTGACAGAGGGTGTTGTTGGAGCTACACTCATCCAGGCCAAGGGGAGTGTATTCCATCTCACTCCTGACTATTGCCTTGTAGCTGGTGGGTGGACTCTGGGGAGTCGGGAGCTGAGTTACTTGCTGTGTATTTCCCAACCTCAAACTTGTTCTGCAAAGCACAGCATTTGTAAGGCATTTCAATTTCTCCCCGAATGTTGATGGTGAGGTAATTTGTCAATGGGAGTGCCAGTGAGGAGAAAGCTTGGATTAGCAGCGCGGAAACGACTTTGATTCTTTGGGAAATTGGAACTCCTGCTCCCCTGGTTTGGCTTGTCCACAAGCAGCTCCTGTGGACAGTGTTGGAAGCCTGATCATCTTAGCTGCTTTCTGACCTTCCATCTGTCATATGGTCTGAAGTGGACATGTTCGGTATTATTTGTGCTTGTTAAAGACTCGAGCAATTGCTGCCAGTATGCAGCAAGACCTGGACATAATGCAGACCTTGGCTGATAAGTGGCAAATAACATTCGTACCGCACAAATGCCAGGCATCTCCAATAAGAGCAAATCAAACCATCTCTCCATGACATTCAACAGCATTATCATTGCTGAATTCCCCACCATCGACATTCTGGGGGTCACCATTGACCAGAAACCTACTAAAGCCAGCCACATAAATACTGTGGTTATGAGAGCAGATCGGACTCTGGGTATTCTGTGGCATGTAATTTGCCTCCCAATTCCCCAGAACATTTCCACTGTCAAAGACACAAGTCAGGGATATGATGGAGTAGCCCCTATTTGCTTGGATGATTGAAGCCCCAACAGTACTGATGAAGCTTGCCACTATCCAGGGAAAATCAGCCTTCTCGATCAACACCACCTCTACGAGTTAGTGCACAGTGACAGCAGTGTCTGCAAGATGCACTGCAGCAATTCACCTTCGCTTCTTTGATAGCATCTTCCACATTCATGACCTCCATTGCCTAGAAGGATGAGGCAGCAAACGCGTGGAAACACCAACTGCAACGAGTCTCCTCACCAAACATTTTGCGAGCAGCAGAGGTTAATTAGTTCCTGGGGAACTATGTTGCAGCAAGAAAATGGGGGTGAAGATTGACAAGAGAGATTTCTGTTACCTGTGTGGCTCATTCATCAGTTGATGAATAAATGAAAGATTGTTCTGCTACTGTAACAACAATGTCTGAAATGTGCTGAGTTACCTGATCTTGGGTGGGAAAATGTGTTACAGCTGGTCTCAGCAATCCTGAACTAGAGGGGATAAACCAGTTGGAATTATCACTACCGTCAGTATCCACTGAACTTTGGACATCACCAAAGACAGAATCCAGCAATAATCATCATAATGTTTCCCACTCTGTCCTGAACGTGAAGAAAGGACAGTTAAATGAGACCTCCATCTAAAAAAATTGAGAGCTCAGAATTTGGTTGGCATGGGAAGAACATGGAAGAAAGGACAGAATATTATGCATTTCCAAATGATTACACAAACCTCCTCCCTGATCTCATCACTTAATAGTGGGTCAGACATGGTGTACGGTGTTAGCAAATTGGGAAGGGAAAATGGAGACTTAATCAAGATTTTATAAATGCCTGAAGTGATTTGGTGCTAAGCATAGGAAGCAATTCATGGTTAATTATGAGCTGGGAACTAAATGAAGCAAGAAAGCTGCAAGCCACACATAAGTTGAACAGTAACTAACTACCTGTAACACTGCTGCATGCAGAATGTCCACTAGTTTGAAGCATTTGTTAGGGGGCACAGGACGCATGTTAATTCCTCGAATGGTACAGAGGTATGAGAGGTAGGAAGAGACAAGGACGTGAACCTGTAGAGTGACCTAATTGACAAGCTGAGCGGAACAGGCTGTTTGCCTCCTCGTTCCTCTCCAGTGGTTAGCTTGTGTCATGTTCTGTTGCTTCATCATTAAGTGTTATAGCGGGCATGAACAGTGACCCTGAAATTCAAATGTTTCCTACAGGTCTGGGATGAATGCTCCGATGCGATGATTACATTTGATAAAGCTGACTTGTTGGAGGACATGGGTTTCGTAGTCGAGAATGATGTAATATTGTCAGCTCTGACTAAACAGCTGGCCGCTGCTGCTGGTAGGTGTAGACCTCTCTGAAACTAAGATCTTCTGAAAAACATTCCGTAGCAGGGTGTTGAGGTAATTGCAGTGCTGTGAGGTGAAATGTGTGAAAAGCGTGTCAGGCCTGTTCCTGTAATTTTTCACCTCCTCTCTAAAGGTGCTGACTTGTGATTCTCTGACTTTATTCCACCCTCTGGTATTTTGCCTTGGCATCAATCTTTCGGGTGAGGCACTAAGTTGGGACTCAGTCTGAGCTCTCATCACCTGACCTTACCATTGTTTTGAAGAAGAATGGGGAGTCATCCCAGGGTTCTGTCCAGTATTTATCCCTTTAACATTACTAAGAGAGATTATGTGGTCATTATTGCATTGCTTTTTGTAGTGTCTTGCTGTGTATAAATGTCGTAGGGGGGAATCTTATTGAAACTTCCAGGATACTGCGAGGCCTGGATAGAGTGGACGTGAAGAGGATATTTCCACTGTAGGAAAAACTAGAACCAAAGGGCACCACCTCAGGTTAAAGGGACAATTCTTTAAAACAGAGATGAGGAGATATTTCTTCTGCTAGAGAGTGGTGAATCTGTGGAACTCCTTGCCATAGAAGGCTGTGGAGGCCAGGTCATTGAGTGTATTTAAGACATAGACAGGTTTTTGATTAATAAGGGGATCACGGATTAGGGGGAAAAGACAGGAGAATGTGGATGAGAAAAATATCTGTCATGATTGAATGGCAGAGCAGACTCGATGGGCTGAATGGCCTATTTCTGCTCCTATGACTTATGCCTTATTGTCTTATTTCGCTACATTGCAGCAGTGGTGGCACAGTGCTAAGGGACATTCTTAGGTTGTGAAAAATGTTGTATGGTTATATATCTTACTTTTTTTCCTTAAACAGTGACTTCCGACAGACTCATTAATTAGGGAAGAGAGCTGAACGGGGAGACAAGTTGTTTATCCTGGCAAGGCATATAAACATCTGAAACTAGATGGCATATAAACAAGGCATATAAACATCTAGGACTAGAAGGCACAGCCTCAAGATAAGCGGCGGAGGGGGCAGTTTAGAGCGGAGTTGAAGAGGAACTTCTTCACTCAAACGGGGGTGAATCTCTGGAATTCTCTGCCCGTTGATGTGGTGGAGGCTACCCCGCTGAATATATTTAAGACGCGGGTAGATAGGTTTTTGGCAGGCAAGGGGATTAAGGGTTATAGGGAGTACATAAGTACATAAGTACATAAGAAATAGGAGCAGGAGTAGGCCATCTGGCCCCTCGAGCCTGCCCCGCCATTCAATAAGATCATAGCTGATCTGTTGTGGCTCAGCTCCACATTCCCGCCCTCTCCCCATAACCCTTAATCCCCTCTCTTATCAAAAACCCATCAACCCGCGTCTTAAAAACATTTAGCGAGGTAGCCTCCACCACTTCAACGGGCAGAGAATTCCAGAGATTCACCACCCTTTGAGTGAAGAAGTTCCTCCTCAACTCCGTTCTAAACCGCCCCCCCTTTATCTTGAGGCTGTGCCCCCTAGTCCTACTGTCCTTTCTGAGCGGGAAGAGTCTCTCCACCTCTATCCTATCCATCCCATTCATCATCTTATACGTCTCAATGAGATCTCCCCTCATTCTTCTAAACTCTAACGAGTACAAGCCTAGTTTATTCAGCCTCTCCTCATAGCTCAACCCCCTCAACTCCGGCATCAGCCTAGTAAACCTCCTCTGCACTCCCGAGCCACTTCAGATCAGCCATGATCTTATTGAATGGCGGGGCAGGCTCGAGGGGCTAGATGGCCTACTCCTGCTCCTATTTCTTATGTTGTTATGAAACAGGAGTAGGCCACTCAGCCCCTCTACCACTCAATAACATAATGGCTGTTCTGAGTTTAAGGTCAGCCCCACATTCCCGCCTACCTGATATCTAGTTCTAACTTAAATTTTTCAAAGACTCTGCTTCCACTGCTTTCAGCTTAGATGCAGTTGATGCTGACATGGACATTGAGTTTCCCATGGGACTGTTCACTAACAACTTGTATTTACATTCTACCTTCAAAATGGCCAAAGGTGATTCATGGGAGTGTCACCAAGACACATAGGAGGATATAGGGGCAGATAATCGTAACCCAGACGTATGTTTTAAGGAGAGGCTTAAAGGAGGAAAGAGTCAGAGAGGCAAGAGATTTAGGGAGGGCAGTCCAGCGCTTGGGGTGTCGCCCAGGTTTAAAGAAGCCCAGGTATCAGAGAGTTGTAGGGTTGGAGGAGGTTACGGGGGCTGAGTGAGGGATTTAAAAACAAGGATATGACTTTCTAAAATCAAGGTGTTTCCTAACCTGAAGCCAGGGTAGGTCAACAAACAGAGGGATGGTGGGTGTGGTGGAAATGTGGAGAAGGAAGGATAAAACAGTTTGTCCTTAGCATGGTGCTGTTTTTCTCAGACAGGGTGCATGTGTTATACAGGAGTAAAGTGGCCAACTACACATGGCCAGCGCCCTACGTTTCATCCGATACCAACCCATGGGTTCAAATCGAACTGGCTGATGGGCGTAAGCTACAGACAACACTACTGGTAAGCAACAGTGAACCGTTCAAACTCTCAGCTGAAGAAAGTATGACATGTTTTTAATTTTTACATTGTTTTCACTGGAAGGATCACTTTATTATGATGTACATTTCTGTGGGTGCTGCAGTCAATCTGGTACCTTGTCTAATCTTCATAGGATATGTTGGCAGGTCCCTTGATATTGCGTCAGATTCTGATCTTGCCCTCACCTCGAATCCGCTCGTATGTTCTTTGTGACATGAAACCTGACCAATTGTTTCCTACTCTCTCTCCTTCCTTCCCAGTTTGTGGATATGAAGGCCTGTTGTTGTTGAGCCTGGCTTGGTGCTATGATCCACACAGACCTGCATTTTGAGCCGGGATCACGTTGCTTGGCATTGTTGAGTTCCACACCATGTGGTGAAATTATCCACAATGGCTTACTTTCACCCCTTACCCTGAAGCTGAAAAAATTACCCCTTCTCATTCCCCAGCACTCCTAGAGAGGGTAGGAGAGTGGAGATGATCTTCTCCCTGATTGTGCAGTGCTAAAACCACTAACCAGGAGCTGAAGTTCTGCACATACTCTCCCACATTCATACTGTGTTTCATGATGCACAACATAATGATTATGCTGTCCAGTTATCTCAGAACTAAATTTACTCTTAATATATATCAAATGTAATGGCAAAACTGATATAAAGCCCTATAACAAACTTGGAGTACAATATAAACATAGGGAAATTCTACTGCAACTGTACAGGGCCTTGGTGAGATCAGATCTAGGATACTATTACAGTTTTGGTCTCCTTATTTGAAAAAAGGATATAACTGCATTAGAAGCAGTTCAGAAAAGGTTCACTCGACTCCCTGCTGTGAAAAAGGGCTTATCTTATGAAACAAGATTGAACAGGTTGGGCCTTGGGGTGGCACGGTGGCACAGTGGTTAGCACTGCTGCCTCAGAGTGCCAGGGACCCAGGTTCGATTCCTGGTTTGGGTCACTGCCTGTGCAGAGTCTGCACGTTCTTCCCATGTCTGCGTGGGTTTCCGCCAGGTGCTCTGGTTTCCTCCCACGGTCTGAAAGACGTGCTGGTTAGGTGCATTGGCCATGCTAAATTCTCTTTCAGTGTACCCGAAAAGGTGCCGGAATGTGACAACTCAGGGATTTTCACACTAATTTCATTATAGTGTTAATGTAAGCCTACTTGTGTCACTAATAGATAAACTTTACTTTATATCCATTGGGGTTTAGGAGAATGAGGGTGAATGGTCTACTCCTGCTCCTAAATCCTGTGCTCCTATGTTTCTTTCTGGTTTGAGGGTGTGATAACTGATCACTCAATGCTGTTGATTAAATGATTATTTTCTATTCAATTTAGCTTGACCACATTAAAGGGCTGTATCTCTCCTCCACATAGATTGGAGCAGATGGTCCCAACTCGATGGTGCGGCAGTCTGCAGGTATTCAGACTGTGCAGTGGAAGTACGATCAGTCAGCTGTAGTTGCTACCCTTCGTCTTGCTGAAGTAGGTTGACCCCTTTTGTCCTTGCTCAATGCTGGGAATGTACCTGGGTGATTTGTACATGTCTGTGCGTAACAAGTCCATTTTTAGATGAAGTATTGCCTAAATGTTTTGGTTGAGTTGCTGCATTGGTGCAAATGACCAAGGTAGTGAGTGTGGTTGTGGGGAGCTGGGAGAGTGGGGGAGGGAGGTGGGATGTGGGAGTTAAGCTGTCAAAGCGAATGGCACAAACAGAATTGCCTGTCAATGCTTCTAACTGTTTGTTCTTCCTTCACATTTAGCCCACTGACAACAATGTGGCTTGGCAGAGGTTTCTGGTGACTGGGCCAATCGCAATGCTTCCGGTACACTTCGCTTTCATTTGGAATTTGATTTTTGTGTTAAAAGACACAGATTTTCTTAACTGTGACACTAATGCTTGTCTTAAGATCACAGACCCTTGATTAAAATGATCCCAGTAATGCAATTTTTCCATTATTACATACTTGGTATTTATAGAACAGAAATGGGTCGTTTGCCCAACAAGTCCATGCCACTGTTTGCGCTTCTGTAGCGGGAGAGAGTTTCAAAGAAATCACTCCATGCTTGGGGTTGGCCCTTGCAGCAAGTGGTTTATTTTTGCTGGCGAGGGTGATGGCTTCTGTTAAAGCCCAGTGCCCCTCTCCAACAAACAAAGGAAAAACATCCATTCTTCATCGTTTTTCAAACATCTACACAGCCTATCACGGCTGGACCTTGCCCAATAATATTGATTACAGATTACATACAGCAGTCCATATCCAATGAAAACGGCATTATGTAAGATGGGCTTGTGCATGTTCAGCTCATGGTCACATGGACACGACTCATGGGACCTCAGTCAGTATTATCTTTCTTTCTCCCATCTGGAGTCCTTGAGTGTACAATACTCCTTGTCCAGTGGAATTCCTTACCATCTTCCATGACTGTCCTCCTTATTCCTCCCTGTCTCGTTTTATCTGAGATCTCAGATCACAGACTGGTATCAGTCACCAGTATCTGTGGTCTATTGTACACAAGCTTATGCTCGAGCCAGCTAGTGGTATTCAGGAATGTGGCTAAAAGCTAGCATTCATCTTGTGTCGTTTTACTATCCTGAGCTCTTGTTAACATGGTGGGGTTTTCATGCATGCCCTTTGTGATTGTACAATGGTAAATTTATACATATTTATTATATACTATTTATTCCTATTAATATAAATTGCTCTACAGGTACCTTTGAATATAAATTGTTATACAGGCACCTAAACCGAGGATATTGTTTCCTCTAAACCTATTCTTTAAATCTCCCTTCAACACTTCATACAGTCATTCTTCATTCACCCCATCACTTTCTTCCACATATCTTTATCTAACTTCCCCTAAAATGCAACTATACTATTCGGGGAGTCAGTGGTGTAGTGGAATTGATGCTAGACTGGGCAATCCAGGAGAATGCCCTGGGGGCCCAGCTTTGAATCCTACCATGCTAGTTGGTGATATTTGAATTCCATAAAAGTTGAGAATTAAAAATCTAATGACGAAACCATTGTCAATTGTTGTAAAAATTCACCTGATGTTCTTTAGATTAACAGTAATGTGGTTAACTCTTAAAATGCCCTTTGAAATGCACTTAGTTCAAGGGTGGATAATTAACCCCCACCTCCCATGTAGAGCAGAAGAGAAAATTACCTCTGATAGCATATTCATCTTTAAGCAGGGACTTGAATTAATGTCTGCAGTACAGACACAGGGATTAATAGAAAAGCCTCCATGGTTCGCTCTCTACCATTCTGTTAGAGAGGGTAATGGGAATTGCTGATTGTATCAATCTTTATCAGTCTACAACAGATCCAAACATGAGGCAAGGATTTCCACTTCAGTAGTGGAAGGCTTTGGGAAAGTGTAGACCGTATAATGTCACCTCCCAAGCATGCTGCACTTAACCATACATCATGTCTCAAATCACTCATGTACTGGAGACTCGGAGTATTATCTCCTGAAAGATATCCAACCCATTCATTAAGTGGACTTAAAATGCACAAATATCCATGAAAACTGTAAAGAGAAAAGACAAACTAAGATTTCACTTTGAAGGTACATGGGGTGACACAGTGGTTAGCACTGCTGCCTCACAGTGCCAGGGATTCGGGTTCAATTCTGGCAGGGGTTTCTCTGCATGGGTTTCCTCCAGGTGCTCTGGTTTCTCCCCTCAGTGCAAAGCTGCGTGGGTTAGTTTGATTGGCCTTGCTAAATTGGCCCTTAGTGTAGGGGGATTAGCAGGGTAAATATGTGGGGTTATGGGAATAGGGCCTGGGTAGGATTATGGTTGGTGCAGACTTGATGAGCCAAATGGCCTCCTTCTGCACTCGGGATTCTATGATTCAAATCCTATTTTGTATCCATGCTTAGTCCAAATTATGTCATTACCCATAAATCTGCAACAGCACAGTTATACCCCACACATTTTGCATTGTCCACATCTCACCTGCACACGTGTGTGTGTGATGCACAGGCGTTAGGAGTCAGCTTTTATGGGAATTGTGACCCTGATGTGAGTGAGTGCCTGTCTACATCATTCAATTGTGTGCAATTAGTGTGATCAGTTTTGATATCCCAGCATGAGAATGATTCAACGTCCTCCTGACACCCTCCTTGAACCTGTCTCTTGTGTTTTCCTTTAGCTCTCTGATAATCTCAGTTCTTTGGTGTGGTCAACTTCCCACCAGCATGCATCTGACTTGCTCACTATGGATGAGGAGACCTTTGTGGATGCCATCAATTCAGCTTTTGTAAGTGGAGTGTGCAGATGGACTTGTTCTCACATTTAAACTACATTTGTATACCATTCAGAATTGAAACCGTCTCTATAAATAGCTGCCTGTAAGGATGTAGTTACAGATCTGGCCAGTAGGTGGTGCAGTAAAGCAATTTCTGAAGTTTTCCCATTTTATTGTGAATTTGTTCATTGAATGAAACAGGGCAACAGGATGGCAATTTATCGGAAATTATTTAATTTATTGTTTAAAAATCCAGTCTCTCGCTGTTTGCTGTACAGATTCTGAAATGACAGCCCATAGGATGGCAAAGTGGTTAGTATTGCTGCCTCACAGTGCCAGGGACTTGGGTTCGATTCCTGGCTTGGGCCATTGTGTGGACTTTCTTCCTAAGTTTTAAGCTTATTTATTAGTGAAACAAGTAGGCTTACATTAACACTGCAATGAAGTTATTGTGAAAATCCCCTAATCGCCACACTCCACTCATGTTATGGGAATAGGGCCTGGGTAGGATTATGGTTGGTGCAGACTTGATGGGCCAAATGGCCCAAGCCAGGAATCGAACCCAAGTCCCTGGCACTGTGAGGCAGCAATACTAACCACTTTGCCATCCTTTGGGCTGTCATTTCAAAATCTGTACAGCAAACAGCGAGAGACTGGATTTTTAAACAATAAATTAAATAATTTCTGATAAGTTGCCATCCTGTTGCCCTGTTTCATGTTCTCCCCGTATCTGCGTGGGTTTCCTCTGGGTGCTCCTGTTTTCCCCCACAGCCTGAAAGATGTGCTGGTTAGGTGCATTGACCATGCTAAATTCTCCCTCAGTGTACCCAAACAGGCGCTGGAGTGTGGCGATTAGGGGATTTTCACAGTAACTTCATTGCAGTGTTAATGTAAGCCTACTTGTTTCACTAATAAATAAACTTAAAACTTAGGAAGAAAGTTTATCTTTAAGGTGATGTTGTAATTTAAGGGAAAAGGAATTGAACTTCTGTTGCTGTTTTAGAAAACTGGTCACGTTTTATGTATGAAGTAGACTCCTGTGAACTGTGTCTTATTAATTTATAGTGTGGATTTTTTTTTAGTATCATCGCAAGTTCTCCCTAGCTGTGAATGTGCTCTTGCAATGATGGCAGGCTGGAGACTTGATGCAAATACTTCATCCACATTTTTGTTTTGTCTTCTCTCCTTGCATGTTTACTTGTGCTGTGGTGGCAGCCCTCTGGCAGCTGCCTGTCGAGTCCACTCCGTTGACTAATGATGGGCTGCTTATCCTTGAGGATGGGCACATATTTGGGGTGGTGGTTAACTGGGCATCACAGCTGAACAGACACTGGTCAACAACACCCTCTAGGCAACATTTAG